>NC_091727.1:74087500-75337500 GCF_042477335.2 Ovis canadensis | reverse complement strand
TTTCACTCATTAAGTACCTCCAATGTATTGGAGACCTTGAAACTACTTTTGTCATTCTTAAAGTACAAGTATTATTCATTAATCTCTTATTTTCTAAATCTAGAAAGAAACAATAGCTGTTGCTTCATTTAATATATGACTCTAGAGAAATTATTTAGGCCCTTTGTTAGGCAAGGACCTAACAGAAGTAGAAGATATTAAGAAGAGTTGGCAAGAAAACACAGAACTGTACAGAAAAGCTCTTAGTGACCTAGATAACAACAATGATGTGGTCACTCACCTAAAGACAGACATTCTGGAGTCTGAAGACAAGTGGGCCTTAATTAGCTTTACCACAAACAAAACTAGTGGTGGTGATGGAATTTCAGCTGAGCTATTTCAAATCCTAAAAGATGATGCTGGTAAAGTGTTGCATTAATTATGCCAGCAAATTTTGTAAACTCATCAGTGGCCACAAGACTGGAAAAGGTGAGTTTTCATTTGAACTCTAAAGAAAAGCAATGGAAAATAATGTTCAAACTACTGCACAGTTGCACTCATTTATTATGCTAGCAAGATTATGCTCAAAATCCTTCAAGCTAGGATTCAGCAGTATGTGAACCAAATATACAAGTTGGGGTTAGAAAAGGCAGAGGAATCAGATATGAAGTTTCTAACATATTCTGGAAATAGAAAAAAACAAGAGAATCCCCACAAAACTCTATTCCTGTTTCATTGACTACTCTAAAACCTTTGACTGTGTGTGCCACAACAAACTGTGAAATATTCTTAAAGAAATGGGAATAACAGACCACATAACCTGTTTCCTGAGAAACCTGAATGCAGGACAAGAGGAAACAGTTAGAACTGGACATGGAAAAATGGAACAGTTCTAAATTGGAAAAGGAGTAAGTCAAGGCTGTATATTGTCATCCTGCTTATTAAACTTTTATGCAGTGTACACCATGCAAAATGCTGGACTGGATGAAGCACAAGCAGGAATCAAGATTGCAGGGAGAAATAACAATAACCTCAGATATACAGATCGCAGCACTCTTACAGTAAAAAGCAAAGAGCAACTAAAAGGCCTCTTGGTGAAAATGAAAGAGGAAAGTGAAAAAGGTGGCCTAAATCTCAACACTGGAAAGACAAAGATCATGGCATCTGGTCTTATCGCTTCATGGCAAATAGATGGGGAAAAGGTGGAAACAGTGCCTGATTTCATTTTCATTGATTTCTCCAAAATCAACATGGACAGTGACTGCAGCCACGAAATTAAAAGACACTTGCTCCTTGGAAGGAAAGCTATGCCAAAACTAAACAGAGACATCACTTTACTGACAAAGGTTCATACAGTTAAAGCTATGATTTTTCAAGTAGTCATGGACAGATTGTGAAAGTTGAACCATAAAGAATGCTGAGCACCAAAGAATCAATCCTTTTGAAATGTGGTGCTGGAGAAGACTCTTGGCAGTCCCTTGGACAACAAAGAAATCAAACCAGTACATTTTAAAGGAAATCAACTCTGAATATTCATTGGAAGGACTAGTGCTGAAGCTCCCATACTTTGGCCATATGATGTGAAGAGCTGACTCATTGGATAAGACCCTGATGCTGGGAAAGGTTGAGGGCAGGAGGAGAAGGGGGTGACAGAGGATGAAACAGTTGGATGACATCACTGACTCAAAGTATATAAGTCTGAGAAAACTCAGGGAGATAGTGAAGGACGGGGAAGCCTGGCTTGATGCACTTACTTCATGGTGACACAAAGAGTTGGACACAACTCAGTGACTGAACAACAATAACAATACACAGAACCTTCCTAGTGAATAATGTAATTTGGAAGCAAAAACAGAAACATTGTAAAGTCGAATCTACATTTCTAAAATGTAAATGAAGGGGAAATTCTTCCATCTAATATTCAGGTAAAGATTTGATATCAATTTTATTCTAAATTTCTATCACAAAACGTTGATGGATAAATATTCAACAAGAATTAATTTTTTTTTTCTTAAAAGCATAAATGACATCGAGTCATCCAGAAAGCACTTTACAGTATTTCCCTGGGCCATTTGAAAGCAGCTAAGCAATCTTGAAAAGTAATAATAATTCCACTGAAGGAGAAAAGACACTCCATTTTCAATTCAAACTGTGGAAAAAGAAACAAAGAAAGCCAGTTCCATTTAGAATCACAATCACTGAATAAAAATTAATTAGAACAGTTTGCAATAACACTTTTACAAATGTATTATAAGTCGATTTGGAATATTGTTACTATATATATGTGCGTGTGTGTATATGTGTATATATAAATATATATAAAAATAAATAAATATATATATATATTTTTTTTTTTCACTTCTCTGATAGTTCAGTTGGTAAAGAGTCCACCTGCAATGCAGGACACCCTGGGTTGTTTCCTCTGTTAGGAAGATCTGCTGGAGAAGGGATAGGCTACCCACTCCATTATTCTTGGGTTTCCCTTGTGTCTCAGCTGGTAAACAATCCGTCTGCAATACTGGAGACCTAAGATGGACACCTGGTTTGGGAATATCTCCTGAAGAAGGGAAAGGCTACCCACTTCAGTATCTGGCCTGGAGAATTCCATTGGCTGTATAGCCCATGAGTTCACGAAGAGTCAGACACGATTGAGCTACTTTCACATTTTATATCTCATATATCACTTCAGCTGCTCAGTAGTGTCCGACTCTTTGTAACCCATGGACTGCAGCACACCAGCCTTTCCTGTCCATCACCAACTCCCAGAGCTTACTCAAACTCATGTCCATCGAGTCAGTGATGACATTCCACCATCTCATCATCTATCATCCCCTTCTCCTCCTGCCTTCAATCTTTTCCGGCATCAGGGTCTTTTCCAGAGAGTCAGTTCTTTGCATCAGGTGGCCAATGTATTGGAGTTCCAACTTCAACATCAGTCCTTCCAATGAATATTCAGAACTGATTTCCTTTAGGATCGACTGGTTTGATCCCCTTGCTGTCCAAGGAACTCTCAAGAGCCTTCTCCCACACCACAGTTCAAAAGCATCAATTCTTTGGTGTTCAGCTTTCTTTGTAGTCCAACTCTCAAATCCATACATGACCACTGGAAAAACCATAGCCTTGACTAGATGGACCTTTGTTGACAAAATAATGTCTCCGTTTTTTAATATGCTGTCTACATTGGTCTGAGATTTTCTTCCAATGAGGTAGCATCTTTTAATTTCATGGCTGCAGTGATTTTGGAGCCCCCCCAAATAGTCTTTCAGTGTTTCCATTGTTTCCCCATCTAGTACTCCAATACTTTGGACACCTTATGCGAAGAGTTGACTCATTGGAAAAGACCCTGATGCTGGGAGGGATTGAGGGCGGGTGGAAAAGGGGACGACAGAGGATGAGATGGCTGCATGGCATCACCGACTGGATGGACATGAGTTTGAGTGAACTCCAGGAGTTGGTGATGGACAGGGAGGCCTGGCGTGCTGTGATTCATGGGGTCGCAAAGACTCAGACACGACTGAGCGACTGAACGGAACTGAACTGAATGGGACAAGATGCCATGATCTTAGTTTTCTGAATGCTGAGTTTTAAGCCAAATTTTCACTATCCTCTTTCACTTTCATCAAGAGGATCTTTAGTTATTCCTCTCTTTCTGCCATAAGTGTGGTGTCATCTGTATATTGGAGGTTATTGATATTTCTCCTTGCAATCTTGATTCCAGGTTATGCTTCATCCACCCCTGCATTTTGCAAGATGTTTTCTGCATATAAGTTAAATAATCAGGGTAACAATATACAGCTTTGACGTACTCATTTCCTGATTTGGAACGTCTGTTCTTCCATGTCAAGTTTTAACTGTTGCTTCTTGACCTGCATGAAGATTTCTCATATTTCACTTCATATATACATACATACATACATACATATATATGTATATGTGTGTGCATATAATTTCAAATTATTTCCCATTATTAAAAGATATTAGAGTTCCCCGTGTTACAGAGTATATCCTTGTTCCTTATGTATCTCCTGTATAGTAATGTCTATGTGTTATTTTCATACACCTAATTGCCCCCTTCTCTTTCTTCTTTTCCCCTTTGGTAGCCTTAAAGTTTGCTTTCTACGTTTGTGTCTGTTTCTGTCTCATATATAGATTAATTTATATTATTTCTTAGATTTCACATATATGTGATATCACATAACATTTGTATTTATCTGTCTAACTTCACTTAGTATAATATTCTCTACGTCTATCCATGTGGTGCAAATGGCAATGTTTGATTCTTTTTATGGCCAAGTAATATTCCATTGTACAGATGCCAATTGTACTCTTCAGCCGATTGTCTGTTGATGATCGCTTGAGTTGCTTCTGTGACTTGGCTATTGTAAGCAATGCTACTATAAACATTGTGGTTCATGTATCTTTTCAAATTATAACTTTCATCTTTTCCAGATATATGTCCAGAATCAGGATTGCTGGATCATATGGGAGCTCTATTTTTAGTTCTTTTAAAGGAGTCTCCATGCTCTTTTTCATAGTGGATCCACCAATTTACAGTCCAATTGCAACAGTGTAAGATGATTCCCTTTTCTCCACACCATCTCCAGTATTTATTGTTTGTGGACTTTTTGTCAATGGCCATTCTGACTGGAGAGAAAGAAATGGCAACACACTTGGTCATATACATCATGCATAGTTATGGTCTCACTGTACTTACCAACACATATGTCTCTTTTGTTTTGTTCTGATCAATAAATACAGAATATTTAATAAAGAAATACAATATAGTTGAAGAATGAGCTAAGTTTATGAGTATTGTTTTTAAAGGGTTGAAGTCAAATTTCTGATGAACATTTTAGTAGTTATGTTTCTTATAACTCAAGCTTCCAAAACACCACCAATTGAGAGGCAAAAATTTTGAGTCATTAAAAAAAATAATAATATAGCTGTATTTCTCTGAATAAGGTTCCACTTGCAGTTTCTAGAGTGCAAATTCAACTTTTAAGGTTGTTTCTCAGCTACTTATAGACAACATGAAGAGTGGCATGCAAGTGTCCATGAGTTTAGTTCAGTTGATTCTCATGTACAATTCCAATTTTATCTTCTCTTATTTTACTTCATGGCAATGACGTCTGCTACTTAAGGCACCAATGTCTCCACCCAAGTTATTAATTTCCCAGGTTTTATTAAGTATGCTGATAGCTGGAAGTCAAATATGCTGAATGTTGTTTTCAGGTTATGTTGCCAATGAAGCTTATAGTACCCCTACTACTGAATACACTGCCATTACCTTGCAGTTTCTAATGCCTTGTAGGGATTTTAATGAAATGAGTTATTTAAATTTTACCTTTTATATGGTAAAATATTGGCCTATTTGTTAATTAAATTAATGTTGAGAAGTACCAGGTACTACATTAGACACGGGAGATACAATATTAAACCTAAACCTACATAGTTTCTGCCCCCATGGAGCAACAAGCTAGCAGGGGAAATAGACATTAATAAAATAAATACACAGATAAATTCCAGATTACAACTAAAATAAAGACTGTAGAGAAGACCAGTGCTATGAGAGTGATACTAGGGGCAAGGAGATCAGAACATTCTTCCTTGGAGAAGCCATATTTAAATCAAAAGAAGTGGCTGTGATTGGTGAGGAAGAACACTTTCAAGATACTCTTCATCGTAGGATGGAGATCTACTGGAAAAAAATCTGAACTAATCATCCTGTTGCATAAAAAAAAAGGCTCTTTCATCTTGTGCTGGCCTATTATCCTTGGTAAAAGTTTTATGTCTTCTCTTTTTCCTTGAGATTATTATTTTTTTCCCAATAGAAGCTTCAATACCTTATGAAAGTGGACACAGTATCAGTCTGCACCATAGGCCTACCATAGATGTATATCTGAATCCCAAATTGAACACAATGAGATTCTTGAGGTGAAACAATTACCATATACTGAGAATAAATGAAAGACATCTATATTATTTGTTTATTTTCATATAAAATATTTCACTCCACTTTATAATAATGCTGTGGAATTTTCAAAGGACAGTGTGTGCTTTGAATTGAAAGCATAAATACAAATTATAATAAAATCCATTTTTTATTATTTTTTTTTCAAGGACTGCATGTGAGTCTTTAGAATCACAGGTTTGCAGTCGAGAGTTAGAGTTGAATTCTCCCTACTGAGCCTTGAAAGAGACAATTGCTCATTAAATTATGGAAGAAAGCTCATCCTCATTTTCTCCCTATTTTTTTTTTAATTACACCTTCATCATATTGATATATAGCTGAAAGAATTTACTTTTCCTAGCAGTTTGTGACAGGAAAATTTTCCACCGAGTAAAAACTGAAATTAGATGCTCTTTGAATTGTTGGTGATTTCTCTGTGACTTACTTCTTCCAGAATATCCATTAGTTCAATTCATCTTTTGCCACTCCAGAAATGATCCTTCTCTTCTTTTTCTGCGAGAACTGAATTTTATATTTAAATTTGCACCATAAAACATTCATTGCCGTATATAAAATAGGCAGCCAATGGGAATTTGCTGTATGATTCAGGGAACTCAAACAAGGGCTCACTAGCAGCCTAGATGGGTGAAATGGGGATGGAGATGGGATGGATGTTCAAGTGGGAGGGAAAATGGGTAAATCTATGGCTGATTCATGTTGATGCTTGGTAAAAACCTACACAATACTGTAAAACAATTATCCTTCAATGAGAAATAAATGCATTTTGAAAAAGAAAAAAAAATAGCAAATTTGAAAGATATAATGACTTCTTCTCCATGTACCCATGACACACTTGAAAAATTAACAACATTCTGAGGTTTTTTTTCATTTATGGTTTGACCTTCAGTTCAATTCAGTTCAGTCGCTCAGTCCTGTTCGACTCTTTGTGAACCCATGAATTGCAGCACGCCAGGCCTCCCTGTCCATCACCATCTCCCGGAGTTCGCTCAGACTCACGTCCATTGAGTCCGTGATGTCATCCAGCCATCTCATCCTCGGTCGTCCCCTTCTCCCCCTGCCACCAACCCCTCCCAGCATCAGAGTCTTTTCCAGTGAGTCAACACTTTGCATGAGGTGGCCAAAGTACTGGAGCTTCAGCTTTATCATCATTCCTTCCAAAGAAATCCCAGGGTTGATCTCCTTCAGAATGGACTGGTTGGATCTCCTTGCAGTCCAAGGGACTCTCAAGAGTCTTCTCCAACACCACAGTTCAAAAGCATCAATTCTTCAGTGCTAAGCATTCTTCACAGTCCAACTTTCACATCCATATATGACCACAGGAAAAACCATAGCCTTGACTAGATAGACCTTAGTTGGCAATAATGTCTCTGATTTTCAATATACTATCTAGGTTGGTCATAACTTTTCTTCCAAGGAGTAAGCGTCTTTTAATTTCATGGCTGCAGTCACCATCTACAGTGATTTTGGAGCCGCAAAAGATAAAGTCTGACACTGTTTCTACTGTTTCCCCATCTATTTCCCATGAAGTGATGGGACCAGATGCCATGATCTTCATTACTGAATGTTGAGCTTTAAGCCAACTTTTTTGCTCTCCTCTTTCACTTTCATCAAAGATTTTAAAATTTAAAAAATAAAAAAACTGAAAAAAAAGAAAAAAAAAACCAAAAGAATAAAGTATTACTCAAAAAAAAAAAAAGAGGCTTTTTAGCTCCTCTTCACTTTCTGACATAAGGGTGGTGTCATCTGCATATCTGAGATTATAGATATTTGTCCCAGTAATCTTGATTCCAGCTTGTGCTTCTTCCAGTCCAGCTTTTCTCATGATATACTCTGCATATAAGTTAAATAAGCAGGGTGACAATAGACAGCCTTGATATACTCCTTTTCCTATTTGGAACCAGTCTGTTGTTCCATGTCCAGTTCTAACTGTTGCTTCCTGACCTGCATACAGATTTCTCAAGAGGCAGGTCAGGTGGTCTGGTATTCCCATCTCTTTCAGAATTTTCCACAGTTTATTGTGATACACACAGTCAAAGGCTTTGGCATAGTCAATAAAGTAGAAATAGATGTTTTTCTGGAACTCTCTTGCATTTTCCATGATCCAGCGGATGTAGGCAATTTAATCTCTGGTTCTTCTGCCTTTTCTAAAACCAGCTTGAACATCAGTTTGGACCTTAGAAAAATAAATACTTAGATTCTTTTATTTTAAATAATGCTCTTCAATAGAAATGAATGTTAAGGTTTTATTATTATTTCATAGTGTGGAAGCAGAGCTCAAACAACTTGCAAAAAGTCATCAGTTCAGTTCTGTTCAGTGACTCAGTTGGGTCCAACTCTTTGTAACCCCATGGAGTGCAGGACACCAGGCCTCCCTGTCCATCCCCGACTCCCAGAGCTTGTTCAAACTCATGTCCATTGAGTCAGTGATGCCATCCAACCATCTCATCCTCTATCATCCCCTTCTCCTTCTGCCTTCAATCTTTGCCAGCACCAAGGTCTTTTCCAATGAACCAGTTCTTCACATCAGGTGGCCAAAATATTGAAACTTCAGCTTCAGCATCAGTCCTTCCAATGAATAGTCAGGGCTGCTTTCCTTTAGGATTTACTGGTTTGTTCTCCTTGCAGTCCAAGGGATTCTTAAGAGTCTTCTCCAATACCAGAGTTCAAAAGTATCAATTATTTGGTACTCTGCTTTCTTTATAGTCCAATTCTCACATCCATACATGACTACTGGAAAAACAGTAGCTTTGACTAGATGGACCTTTGTTGGCAAAGTAATGTCTCTTCTATGCATGAAGTCATAGCAATATAGCAAAGATTAGAACTACAGACTCTTGATTGATTTCTCTTTATATTATTATTTTTTAAATCAAATAGCTTCTCTCCTCAATGAAAAGAAGGCTGATTATATCTTTAGAAATTTATTAAAATTTTCATTGATCTTTGGAGAAAAATCATTCAATCTGTCAATTATAAGATCTTTATTTTTATAATAGCATTTTCAATGTTCAGCCATCCAAGGGGTAAATTTGACTTTCTGAATTCTGTTTGTGTTTGATTAATAAAAGATATTGCCAATCTGCAACTGCATTTTCTGCTTGTTTGGTTAATGTGGACTGCATTTGATGAAATCTGACTTTAGCAATTCCATGCCCATATGATTACCTTCAGGTATGGTTCCAGACATTCCAGTGTCTGTTTGAACTGGTGTCCCAAGACTCTCTAAATTTGGCTTACAGTCTCAACTCCTAGTTGGACTGCCTTCCTTGGTCTTCTTCAGCCTGAATTCCCAGAACATATATTTGGGTAGCTTTTTGGTCTGCTGCTTGGATTCCTCTCTCAGGTTCTACACTGAACTTCCCAATAATTATGAGTATTCACTTCGCAGTCTTGAGTAATAACTATAGCTCTGTCAACTAAGCTTCTGGCGTGTGGCAGCTTCACCTTTTCAGTTTAAACAAAGGAAGATCATTAGGACTCAGTTCATTTCAGTTCAGTCGCTCAGTTGTGTCCAACTTTTTGCGACCCCATGAATTGCAGAACGCCAGGCCTCCCAGACTCATGTCCATCAAGTCAGTGATGCCATTCAGCCATCTCAGCCTCTGTCGTCCCCTTCTCCTCCTTCCCCCAATCCCTCCCAACATCACAGTCTTTTCCAGTGAGTCAACTCTTCTCATGAGGTAGCCAAAGTACTGGAGTGTCAGCTTTAGCATCATTTCTTCCAAAACAAATCTCTTTCAAAATGGACTGGTTGGATCTCCTTGCAGTCCAAGGGACCCTCAAGAGTCTTCTCCAACACCACAGTTCAAAAGCATCAATTCTTTGGTGCTCAGCCATCTTCATAGTCCAACTCTCATATACATACATGACTACTTGAAAAACCATAGCCTTGACTAGATGGAACTTAGTCAGCAAAGTAATGTCTGTGTTTTTGAATATGCTATCTAGGTTGGTCATCACTTTTCTTCCAAGGAGTAAGCGTCTTTTAATTTCATGGCTGCAGTCACCATCTGAAGTGATTTTGGAGCCCCCAAAAATAAAGTCTGACTCTGCTTCCCCTATTTCCCCATCCTTTTCCCATGAAATGATGGGACCGGATGCCAACATCTTCGTTTTCTGAATGTTGAGCTTTATGCCAACTTTTTCACTCTCCACTTTCACTTTCATCAAGAGGCCTTTTAGTTCCTCTTCACTTTCTGCCATAAGGGTCTTGTCACCTGCATATCTGAGGTTATTGATATTTCTCCCGGCAATCTTGATTTCAGCTTGTGTTTCTTCCAGTCCACCGTTTCTCATGATGTACTCTGCATATAACTTAAATAAGCAGGATGACAATATACAGTCATGATGTACTCCTTTTCCTATTTGGATCCAGTCTGATGGTCCATGTCCAGTTCTAACTGTTGCTTCCTGACCTGCATACAGATTTCTCAAGAGGCAGGTCCGGTGGTCTGGTATGCCCATCTCTCTTAGAATCTTCCGCAGTTTATTGTGATCCACACAGTCAAAGGCTTTGGCAGAGTCAATAAAGCAGAAATAGATGTTTCTCTGGAACTCTCTTGCCTTTTCCATGATCCAGCGGATATTGGCAATTTGATTTCTGGTTCCTCTGTCTTTTCTAAAACCAGCTTGAACATCAGGAAATTCACGGTTCATATATTGCTGAAGTCTGGCTTGGAGCATTTTGAGCATTACTTACTGGCATGTGAGATGAGTGCAGTTGTGCGGTAGTTTTAACATTCTTTGGCATTGCCTTTCTTTGGGATTGGAATGAAAACTGGCCTTTTCTAGTCCTGTGGCCACTGCTGAGTTTTCCAAATTTGCTGGCCTATTGAGTGCAGCACTTTGACAGCATCATCTTTCAGGATTTGAAACAGCTCAACTGGAATTCCATCACCTCCACTAGCTTTGTTCGTAGTGATGCTTTCTAAGGCCCGTTTAACTTCACATTCCAGGATGTCTGGCTCTAGATGAGTGATCACACTATCATGATTATCTGGGTCATGAAGACCTTTTTGTACAGTTCTTCTGTGTATTCTTGCCACCTCTTCTTAATATCTTCTGCTTCTGTTAGGTCCATACCATTTCTGTCCTTTATCGAGCCCATCCTTGCATGAAATGTTCCCTTGGTATCTCTAATTTTCTTGAAGAGATCTCTAGGCTTTCCCATTCTGTTATTTTCCTCTATTTCTTAGTATATATCGCTGAAGAAGGCTTTCTTATCTCTTCTTGCTATTCTTTGGAACTTTGCATTCAGATGCTTATATCTTTCTTTTTCTCCTTTGCTTTTTGCCTCTCTTCTTTTCACAGCTTTTTGTAAGGCCTCCCCGGACAGCCACTTTGATTTTTTGCATTTCTTTTCCATGAGGATGATCTTGATCCCTGTCTCCTGTACAGTGTCATGAACCTCATTCGATAGTTCATCAGGCACTCTATCTATCAGATCTAGACCCTTGAATCTATTTCTCTCTTCCACTGTATAACCATAAGGGATTTGATTTAGGACATAGCTGAATGGTCTAGTGGTTTTCCCTACTTTATTCAATTTCAGTTTGAATTTGGTTACAAGGAGTTCATGATCTGAGCCACAGACAGCTCCTGATCTTGTTTTAGTTGACTGTATAGAGCTTCTCCATGATTTTCGTGTTGATCATCTGGTGATGTTGATGTGTAGAGTCTTCTCTTGTGTTGTTGGAAGAGGGTGTTTGCTATGACCAGTGCATTTTCTTGGCAAAACTCTTTTAGTCTTTGCCCTGCTTCATTCCTCTTTCCAAGGCCAAATTTTCCTGTTACTCCAGGTGTTACTTGATTTCTCACTTTTGCATTCCAGTCCCTAAAATGAAAAGAACAATTTTTTGAGTTTTAGTTCTAAAAGTTCTTGTAGGTCATCATAGAACCATTCAACTTCAGCTTCTTCAATGTTACTGATTGGGGCATAGACTTGGATTACCGTGATATTGAATGGTTTGCCTTGAAACGAACAGAGATCATTCTTTCGTTTTTGAGATTGCATCCAAGTACTGCATTTCAGACTCTCTTGTTGACCATGATGGCTACTCCATTTCTTCTGAGGGATTCCTGCCCTCAGTAGTAGATATAATGGTCATCTGAGTTAAATTCACCCTTTCCAGTCCATTTTAGTTTGCTGATTCCTAGAATGTCGACGTTCACTCTTGCCATCTCTTGTTTGAACACTTCCAGTTGGCCTTGATTCATGGACCTGACATTACAGGTTCCTATGCAATTTTGCTCTTTACAGTATTGGACCTTGCTTCTATCACCGGTCACATCCACAACTGGGTATTATTTTTGCTTTGGCTCCATACCTTCATTCTTTCTGGAGTTATTTCTCCACTGATCTCCAGCAGCATACTGGGAACCTACTGACCTGGGGAGTTCCTCTTTCAGTATCCTATCATTTTTCTTTTTCATACTGTTCATTGTGTTTTCAAGGCAAGAATGCTGAAGTGGTTTGCCATTCCCTTCTCCAGTGGACCACATTCTGACAGACCTCTTCACCATAACCCGCCCTTCTTGGGTTGACCCACGGCCATGGCTTGGTTTCATTGAGTTAGACAAGGCTGTGGTCCTACTGTGATTAGATTGGCTAGTTTTCTGAGAGTATGGTTTCAGTGTGTCTGCCCTCTGATGCCCTCTTGCAATATCTACCATCTTACTTGGGTTTCTCTTACCTTGGGTGTGTGGTATCTCTTCACGGCTGCTCCAGCAAAGCACAGCTGCTGCTCCTTACCTTGGATAAGGGATATCTCCTCACCACCACCCTTCCTGACCTTCAAGGTGGGATAGCTCCTCTAGGCCTCCTGTGCCCATGCAGACACTGCTCTTTGGACATGGCAAAAATAATTTTTGTGACTTTTGTTTTTCTCTTTTTTTCTTTAATATTGCATTTTTGAAGTTACAAACACTACTCTAGATTTTTTATCTGTGCTTTTTGGTCTTTGTTATCAATTTTGTACCTTTAAGAACCCAGTCTTCAGTACCTATTTTTACTTGGGAGTGAGATTACTGGCTTGACTGCTCTCTCCCCCATTGGACTCTCATTTTTCTCCACCAGGTCACCTCTGTCTCCTCCCTACCCCCTCTCTTCTCTACCCAACTCTGTGAATCTCTATGTGTTCCAGACGGTGGAGAACACTTAGGAAACTGATTACTAACTGGATCTGTATCTTCCTTTTGATTCTCTTCTTTTATCCTTCTGGCCACTTCTGTCTTCCTCCTCCCTCTTCTCATCTCTGTATAACTCCGTGAACATCTCAGTGGTCCAGTTGCGGAGGGCATGTAAGGAAGTGATTGCTGGCTAGCTTGCTCTCTCATCTATTGATTCCACCTCATCTCATTCCAGTCACCTCTAACTGCCTCCTCCCTCTTCTCTCCTCTTCTCCATGTAACTCTGTGAACCTCTCTGAGTAGCCCTCACTGTGGAGAAACTTTTTATCTTTAACCTAGATGTTTTATCAACAGTGCTGTATAGAAGGAGAAGTCTTGAAACTACTGTAAAAATTAGACTGAAAACCAGAGGCAGGAGGCGTAAGTCCAAACCCTGAGAATACCAGAGATATCCTGACTCCAGGGAACATCAGTTGATGGGAGCTCATCAAATGCCTCCATACCTACACTGAAACCAAGCACCACCCAAGGGCCAACAAGTTCCAGAGCAAGACATACCACACAAATTAGCCAGCAACACAGGAGCACAGTCTTGAGCTCCAATATACAGGGTGCCCAAAGTTACTCCAAAATCATTAACATCTCATAACTCATTACTCGACACTTCATTGCACTCCAGAGAGAAGAAATCCAACTCCAACTACCAGAACACCGACACAAGCTTCCCTAACCAAGAAACCTTGACAAGCCACCTGTACAACCCCACCCAGAGCGAGGAAACTACACAATAAAAAGAACTCCACAAACTGCCTGAATACAGAAAGGACACCCCAAATTCAGCAATATGAACAAAATGAAGAGACAGAGGAATATCCAGCAGGTAAAGGAACAACATAAATTCCTACCAAACCAAACAAAAGAGGAAGAAATAGGGAATCTACCTGATAAAGAATTCCGAATAATGATAGTGAGTATGACCCAAAATGTTGAAATCAAAATGAAATCACAGATAAATAGCCTGGAGACAAGGATTGAGAAGATGCAAGAAAGGTTTAACAAGGACCTAGAAAAAATAAAAAAAAAAGAGTCAATATATAATGAATAATGCAATAAATGAGATCAAAACACTCTGGAGGCAACAAATAGTAGAATAACAGAGGCAGAAGATAGGATTAGTGAATTAGAAGATAGAATGGTAGAAATAAATGAATCAGAGAGGAAAAAAGAAAAATTAATTAAAAGAAATGAGGACAGCCTCAGAGACCTCCAGAACAGTGGTAAGTGCCCCAACATTCAAATCATAGGAGTCCCAGAAGAAGAAGACAAAAAGAAAGACCATGAGAAAATACTTGAGGAGATAATAGTTGAAAACTTCCCTAAAATGGGGAAGGAAATAATCACCCAAGTCCAAGAAATCCAGAGAGTCCCAAACAGGATAAGCCCAAGGTGAAACACCCCAAGACACATATTCATCAAATTAACAAAGATCAAACACAAAGAACAAATATTAAAAGCAGCAAGGGAAAAACAACAAATAACACACAAGGGGATTCCCATTAGGATAACAGCTAATCATTCAATAGAAAGTCTTCAAGCCAGTAGGGAACGGCAAGACATACTTAACGTGATGAAAGAAAATAACCTACAGCCCAGATTACTGTACCCATCAGGGATCTCATTCAAATACAAAGTAGAAATCAAAAGCTTTACAGACAAGCAAAAGCTGAGAGAATTCAGCACCACCAAACCAGCTCTCCAACAAATAATAAAGGATCTTCTCTAGACAGGAAACACAAAAAGGGTGTATAAACTCGTACCAAAAACAATAAAGTGAATGGCAACAGGATCATACTTATCAATAATTACCTTAAACATAAATGGTTTGAATGCCCCAACCAAAAGACAAAGACTGGCTGAATGGATACAAAAACAAGACCCCTATATATGTTGTCTGCAAGAGACCCACCTCAAAACAAGAGACACATACAGGCTGAAAGTGAAGGGCTGGAAAAAGATTTTCCATGCAAATAGAGACCAAAAGAAAGCAGGAGTAGCAATATTCATATCAGATAAAACAGACTTTAAAACAAAGGCTGTGAAAAGAGACAAAGAAGGCCACTACATAATGATAAAAGAATCAATCCAAGAAGAAGATATAACACTTATAAATATATATGCACCCAACATAGGAGCACCACAATATGTAAGACAAATGCTAACAAGTATGAAAGGGGAAATTAACAATAAAACAATAATAGTGGGAGACTTTAATACCCCACTCACACCTATGGATAGATCAACTAAACAGAAAATTAAGAAGGAAACATAAACTTTAAATGATACAATAGACCAGTTAGACCTAATTGATATCTATAGGACATTTCACCCCCAAACAATGAATTTCACCTTTTTCTGAAGTGCTCTCCACAATAGATCACATCCTGGGCCATAAATCTAACCTTGGTAAATTCAGAAAAAATTGAAATCATTCCAAGCATTGTCTCTGACCACAATGAAGTAAGATTAGATCTCAATTAGAGGAGAGAAACTATTAAAAATTCCAGCATATGGATTCTGAAAAACACGCTGTTGAATAACCAACAAATCACAGAAGAAATCAAAATATGCATAGAAACGAACGAAAATGAAAACACAACAACCTAAACCTGTGGGACACTGTAAAAGTAGTGCTAAGGGGAAAGTTCATAGCAATACAGGCATACCTCAAGAAATAAGAAAAAAGTCCAATAAATAACCTAACTCTACACCTAAAGCAATGAGAAAAGGAAGAAATGAAGAACCCCAGGGTTAGTAGAAGGAAAGAAATCTTAAAAATTAGGGCAGAAAAAAATGCAAAAGAAACAAAAGAGACCATAGCAAAAATCAATAAGGCCAAAAGCTGGTTCTTTGAAAGGATAAATAAAATTGGCAAACCATTAGCCAGACTCATCAAGAAACAAAGGGAGAAAAATCAAATCAATAAAATTAGAAATCAAAATGAAGAGATCACAACAGACAACACAGAAATACAAAGGATCATAAGAGACTACTATCAGCAATTATATGCCAATAAAATGGACAATGTGGAAGAAGCAGACAAATTCTTAGAAAGGTACAACTTTCCAAAACTGAACAAGGAAGAAATAGAAAATCTTAACAGACCCATCACAAGCACAGAAATTGAAACTGTAATCAGAAATCTTCCAGCAAACAAAAGCCCATGCCCAGACGGCTTCACAGATGAATTCTACCAAAATTTTCGAGAAGAGCTAACACTTATCCTACTGAAATTCTTTCAGAAAATCGCAGAGGAATGTAAACTTTCAAATCCATTCTATGAGGCCACCAACACCCTAGTACCAAAACCTGAGAAAGATGCCACGAAAAAAGGAAACTACAGGCCAATGTCACGGATGAACATAGATGCAAAAATCTTAACAAAATTCTAGCAATCAGAATCCAACAACACATTAAAAAGATCATACACCATGACCAAGTGGGCTTTATCCCAGGGATGCAAGGATACTTCAATATCTGCAAATCAATCAATGTAATACACCACATTAACAAATTGAAAAATAAAAGTCCTCTCAATACATGCAGAGAAAGCATTTGACAAAATTCAACATCCATTTATGATAAAAACTTTCCAGAAAGCAGGAATAGAAAGAACATACCTCAACATAATAAAAGCTATGTATGACAAACCCACAGCAAACATCCTCAATGGTGAAAAGTTGAAAGCATTTCCCCTAAAGTCAGGAGCAAGACAACGGTGCCCACTTTCACCACTGCTATTCAACATAGTTTTGGAAGTCTTGGTCACAGCAATCAGAGCAGAAAAAGAAATAAAATGAATCCAAATTGGAAAAGAAGAAATAAAACTCTCACTGCTTGCAGATAATGTGATCCTTTACATAGAAAACCGTAAAGATTCCAGCAGAAAATTGCTAGAGCTAATGGGCCAGCACACTAAGCACAAGCAGTGGCCACATGCCAGCGCACTAAGCATGGGCGAGAGCTACCCAACGTCCGAAGTCAGAGACAGCAGCCCAGAGTGCCAGGCTGTGATGTTACAGGAATGGCCAGGAGGAGCCACCCCACGTCCGAGGTCAGGGGTGGTGGCCTAGAGGAGCTACCCCATGTCCGAGGTCAGTGTCAGCCAGGAGGAGACACCCCGCGTCCAAGGTCAAAGCGGGGGCTGGTAGGAGCTACACAGCGTCCGAGGCCAGTGGTGGCTGGGAGGATACACCCCACATCCGAGGTCAGGGGCTGCTGGGAGAAGCCACCTTGGGCCTGAGGCCAGGGGCAGTGACCCTTAGGAGCCACCCTGAGCCCGAGGCCAGAGGTGGTAGCTGAGAGGTGCCACCCACACCCGAGGCCAGGGCCGACAGCTGGGAGGAGCAACCTGAGGAGTGGTGACTGAGCAGGCACAGGAGGGCCTAGAGGAGCTATCCCACGTTGAAGGTCAGGAACAGCGGCGGTAAGGAGATACCCCTCGTCCAAGGTAAGGAGCAGTGGCTGTGCTTTGCTGGAGCAGCCGTGAAGAGATACCACACACCCAAGGTAAGAGAAACCCAAGTAAGATGGTAAGTGTTTCAAGAGGGCTTCAGAGGGCAGACGCACTGAAACCATACTCTCAGAAAACTAGTCAATCTAATCACACTAGGACCACAGCCTTGTCTAACTCAATGAAACCAAGCCATGCCTGTGGGGCAACCCAAGATGGGTGGGTCATGGTGGAGAGGTCTGTCAGAATGCGGTCCACTGGAGAAGGGAATGGCAAACCACTTCAGCATTCTTGCCTTGAAAACACAATGAACAGTATGAAAAGGCTAAATGATAGGATACCAAAAGAGGAACTCCAGGTCATTAGGTGCCCAATATGCTACTGGAGATCAGTGGAGAAATAACTCCAGAAAGAATGAAGGTATGGAGCCAAAGCAAAAACAATACCCAGCTGTGGATGTGACTGGTGATAGAAACAAGGTCCAATACTGTAAAGAGCAATATTGCATAGGAACCTGTAATGTCAGGTCCATGAATCAAGGCCAATAGGAAGTGGTCAAACAAGAGATGGCAAGGGTGAACATCGACATTCTAGGAATCAGCAAACTAAAATGGACTGGAAAGGGTGAATTTAACTCAGATGACCATTATATCTACTACTGAGGGCAGGAATCCTTCAGAAGAAATGGAGTAGCCATCATGGTCTACAAGAGAATCCGAAACGCAGTACTTGGGTGCAATCTCAAAAACGACAGAATGATCTCTGTTTGTCTCCAAGGCAAACCATTCAATATCACAGTAATCCAAGTCTATGCCCCAACAAGTAACGCTGAAGAAGCTGAAGTTGAGTGGTTCTATGAAGACCTACAAGATCTTTTAGAACTAACACCCCAAAAAAGATGTCCTTTTCATTATAGGGGACTGGAATGTAAAAGTAAGAAGTCAGGAAACACCTGGAGTAACAGGCAAATTTGCCTGTGTGTGAATGTGAAATGAAGCAGGGCAAAGACTAATAGAGTTGTGCCAAGAAAATGCACTGGTCATAGCAAACACACTCATCCAACAACACAAGAGAAGACTCTACACATGGACCTCACCAGATGGTCAACACCGAAATCAGATTGATTATATTCTTAACAGCCAGAGATGGAGAAGCTCTATACAGTCAACAAAAACAAGACCAGGAGCTGTCTGTGGCTCAGATCATGAACTCCTTATTACCAAATTCAAACTCAAATTGAAGAAAGTAGGGAAAACTGCTAGACCATTCAGGTATGACCTAAATCAAATCCCTTATGATCATGCAGTGGAAGTGAGAAATAGATTTAAGGGCCTAGAACTGATAGATACAGTGCCTAATGAACTCTGGAATGAGGTTCGTGACAATGTACAGGAGACAGGGATCAAGACCTTCCCCATGGAAAAGAAATGCAAAAAAGCAAAATGGCTGTTTGGGGAAGCCTTACAAATAGCTGTGAAAAGAAGAAAAGTGAAAAGCAAAGGAGGAAAGGAAGAAATAAGCATCTGAATGCAGAGTTCCAAAGAATAGCAAGAAGAGATAAGAAAGCCTTCTTCAGCAATCAGTGCAAAGAAATAGGGGACAAGAACAGAATGGGAAAGCCTAGAGATCTCTTCAAGAAAATTAGAGATACCAAGGGAATATTTCATGCAAAGATGGGCTCAATAAAGGACAGAAATGGTATGGACCTAACAGAAGCAGAAGATATTAAGAAGAGGTGGCAAGAATACACAGAAGAACTCTACAAAAAAGGTCTTCATGACCCAGATAATCAAGATGACATGATCACTCAGCTAGGGCCAGACATGGAATGTGAAGTCAAGTGGGCCTTAGAAACCATCACTATGAACAAAGCTAGTGAAGGTGATGGAATTCCAGTTGAGCTGTTTCAAATCCTGAAAGATGATGCTGTCAAAGTGCTGCACTCAATATGCCAGCAAATTTGGAGAACTCAGCAGTGGCCACAGGACTGGAAAAGTTCAGTTTTCATTCCAATCCCAAAGAAAGGCAATGTCAAAGAATGTTCAAACTACCACACAATTGCACTCATCTCACAAGCTAGCAAAGTAATGCTCAAAATTCTCCAAGCCAGACTTTAGCAATATGTGAACCATGAACTCCCTGATGTTCAAGATGGTTTTAGAAAAGGCAGAAGAACCAGAGATCAAATTGCCAACATCCACTGGATCATGGAAAATCACAGTAAACTGTGGAAAATTCTGAAAGAGATGGGAATACCAGACTACCTAACCTGCCTCTTGAGAATCCTGTACTCAGGTCAGGAAGCAACAGTTAGAACTGGATATGGAACAACAGACTGGTTCCAAATAGAAAAGGAGTACATCAAGGCTGTGTATTGTCACCCTGCTTATTTAACTTATATGCAGAGTACATCATGAGAAATGCTGGACTGGAAGAAACATAAGCTGGAATCAAGATGGCCGGGAGAAATATCAGTAACCTCAGATATGCAGATGACACCACCCTTATGGCAGAAAATGAAGAGGAGCTAAAAAGCCTCTTGATGAAAGTGAAAGAGGAAAGTGAAAATGTTGGCTTAAAGCTCAACATTCAGAAAACGAAGATGATGGCATCCGGTCCCATCACTTCATGGGAAATATATGGGGAAGCAGTGGAAACAGTATCAAGCTTTAATTTTTTGGGTTCCAAAATCACTGTAGATGGTGACTGCAGCCATGAAATTAAAAGATGCTTACTCCTTGGAAGAAAAGTTATGACCAACGTGGAGAGTATGTTCAAAAGCAGAGACATTACTTTGCCGACTAAGGTCCATCTAGTCAAGGCTATGGTTTCTCTTGTGGTCATGTATGGATGTGAGGGTTGGACGTGAAGAAGTCTGAGTGCGGAAGAATTGATGCTTTTGAACTGTGGTATTGGAGAAGACTCTTGAGAGTCCCTTAGACTGAAAGGAGATCCATCCAGTCCATTCTGAAGGAGATCAACCCTGGGATTTCTTTGGGAGGAATGATGCTAAAGCTGAAGCTCCAGTACTTTGGCCACCTCATGCGAAGGATTGACTCATTGGAAAAGACTCTGATGCTGGGAGGGATTGGGGGCAGGAAGAGAAGGGGACGACAGAGGATTAGGTAGATGGATGGCATCATGGACTCAATGGACATGAGTCTTATTGAACTTCAACAGATGGTGATGGACCGTGAGGCCTGGCATGCTACAATTCATAGGGTCGCAAAAAGTCGGAATGACTGAGAAACTGAACTGAATCAATGAATATAGTAAAGTCGCAGGATATAAAATCAACACACAGAAATCCCTTACATTCCTATACACTCATAATGAGAAAATGGAAAGAGAAATTAAGCAAACAATTCTATTCACCATTGTAATGAAAATAATAAAATACTTAGGAATATATCTACCTAAAGAACTAAATACCTATATATAGAAAACTATAAAACAATGGTGAAAAAAATAAAAAAAGAACACTAATAGATGGAGAAATATACCATGTTTATGGATTGGAAGAATCAACATAGTGATAATAAGTATACTACACAAAGCAATTTATAGATTCAGTACAATCCCTATCAATCTACTAACGGTATTTTTCACAGAGCTAGAACAAATAATTTCACAATTTGCATGGAAATACAAAAAGCCTCCAATAGCCTAAGCAATCTTGAGAAAGAAGAATGGAACTGGAGGAATCAACCTTCCTGACTTCAGGCTCTACTACAAAGCCACAGTAATCAAGAGAGTATGGTACTGGCACAAAGACAGAAATATAGAGTAATGAAAAAAGAAAAAAAAGAAAGTCCAAAGATAAATCCATGTACCTACGGGCACCTTATCTTTGACAAAGGAGGCAAGAATATACAATGGATTAAAGACAATCTCTTTAAAAAGTGATGCTGGGAAAACTGGTCAACCACTTTAAAAGAATGAAAGTAGAACACTTTCTATGACCATGCACAAAAGTAAACTCAAAATGGATTAACGATCTAAACGTATGACCAGAAACTCTAAAACTCCTAGAGGAGAACATAGGCAAAACACTCTCTGACACACATCACAGTAGGATCCTCTATGACCCACATCCCAGAACACTGGAAATAAAAACAAAAATAAACAAATGGGACCTAATTAAAATTAAATGCTTCTGCACAACAAAGGAAACTATAAGCAAGGTGAAAATACAACCTTCAGAATGGGAGAAAACAATAGAAAATCAAGCAACTGACAAAAAACTAATCTCAGAAATTTACAAGCAACTCCTGCAGCTCAATTCCAGAAAAATAAATGGCCCAATCAAAAAATGGGCCAAAGAACTAAATAGACATTTCTCCAAAGAAGACATACAGATGACTAACAAACACATGAAAAGATGTTCATCATCACTCATTCTCAGAGAAATGCAAATCAGAACCACAATCAAGCACCATTTCATGCCAATCAGAATGACTGTGATCCAAAAGTCTGCAAGCAATAAATGCTGGAGAGGGTGTGGAGAAAAGGGAACCCTCTTACACTGTTGGCGGGAATGCAAACTAGTACAGCCACTATGGAGAACAGTGTGGAGATTCCTTAAAAAACTGGAAATAGAACTACCTTATGACCCAGCAATCCTACTACTGGGCATACACACACTGAGGAAACCAGAATTGAAAGAGACACGTGTACCCCTATGTTCATCACAGCACTGTTTATAATAGCCAGGACATGGAAGCAACCTAGATGTCCATCAGTGGTGAATGGATAAGAAAGCTATGGTACATATACACAATGGAGTGTTACTCAGCCATTAAAAAGAATACATTTGAATCAGTTCAAATGAGGTGGATGAAACTGGAGCCTATTATACAGAGTGAAGTAAGCCAGAAAGAAAAACACCAATACAGTATACTAAAGCATATATATGGAATTTAGAAAGATGGTAATGATAAACCTGTATGCAAAACCGCAAAAAAGACACAGATGTATAAAACAGTCTTCTTGACTCTGTGGAAGAGGGAGAGGGTGGGATGATTTGAGAGAATGGCATTGAAACATGTTTAATATCATATATGAAATGAATCCCCAGTCCAGGTTCAATGCATGATACTGGATGCTTGTGGCTGGTGCACTGGGACGACCCAGAGTGATGGTATGGGGAGGGAGGAGGGAGGGGAATTCAGGATGGGGAACACGTATATACCTGTGGCAGATTCATGTTGATATATGGAAAAGCCAATACAATATTGTAAAGTAATTAACCTCCAATTAAAATAAATAAATTAAAAAAATAAAATAATAAAACAAATAAACATATTTAAAGTTAAAAAAATAGTATTCCTGGCATAACAAATGAAGCTCTCTATTCTTTCTGTTGTTTCTCAGCGGCTCAGTCATGTTCAGCTCTTTGTGACCCCATGGACTGCAGCTCTCCAGGCTTCCCTGTCCTTCACTATGTCCCAGAGTTTGCTCAAACTTATGTCCATTGAGTCACTGATGCTATCTAGCCATCTCATCCTCTGCCACCCACTTCTCCTCCTGCCCTCAATCTTTACCAGCATCAGGGTCTTTTCCAAAGAATCAGCTGTTCACATCGGGTGACTGAAGTATTGGAACTTCAGCTTCAACATCAGTCCTGCCAACATATATTCAAAGTTGATTTCATTTAAGATAGACTGGTTTGATCTCCTTGCTGTCCAAGGGAAGCTCAAGTTTATTTTAAAAGAGAAAATAAATTTGGCTTTTTAATAATTAATTTATTTATTTAAATCGTAGGTTAATTACTTTACAATATTGTGGTGGTTTCTGCCACACATCAACATGAATCACCCACGGGTGCACATGTGTCTCCCCATCCTGAACCCTCTCCTACCGCCCTCCCCTCTGGGTTGTTCCAGAGTACCAGCTTTGTGTGCCCTGCTTCATGCATCAAATTTGAACTGGTCATCTATTTTACATATGGTAATGTACATGTTTCAATTTAAGAAATGAATATGATTTGGGGGAAAGAAAAGCATTAGGATGATTAAAATAGAGCTTATAATCAATTAATGAAGTGTCCAACTTGCCTCAAGGTTATTTCTAAAGGAAACTAACTTTTACCTTAAAACTAAATGTGATAATATTAATAACTTCCCAGGTGGTGTGTGGTAAAGAACCCACCTGCCAACAAATGGGTTCAATCTTTGGTTTAGGAAGATCCGCTGAAGGAGGGCACAGCAACCCACTCCAATATTCATTTCTGGAGAATCCCATGGACAGATGAGTCTGGTTGGCTATGATCCATAAGGTTACAAAGAGTCAGAGGTGACTGAAGCAACTTAGCACACACACAATATTACTAACATAAAATGAATATATTTAAGAAAGTAACTGAGTCCCAAAAGTCCATTCCTCAGTGTTTTGTGCTTTCAGCTTTCTGATCTGATTCAATTTCTTTAGAATTTCTGGTGGAATTTTACTCCTTGGTGGTTTCCATTTTTCTTAATTCTTTTTTTTTAATTTTTTTTTAATTTTAAAATCTTTAATTCTTACATGCGTTCCCAAACATGAACCCCCCTCCCACCTCCCTCCCCATAACTTCTCTCTGGGTCATCCCCATGCACCAGCCCCAAAGCATGCTGTATCCTGCGTCAGACATAGACTGGCGATTTAATTCTTACATGATAGTGTACATGTTAGAATGTCATTCTCCAAATCATCCCACCCTCTCCCTCTCCCTCTGAGTCCAAAAGTCCGTTATACACATCTGTGTCTTTTTTCCTGTCTTGCATACAGGGTCGTCATTGCCATCTTCCTAAATTCCATGTATATGTGTTAGTATACTGTATTGGTGTTTTTTCTTTCTAGCTTACTTCACTCTGTATAATTGGCTCCAGTTTCATCCATCTCATCAGAACTGATTCAAATGAATTCTTTTTAATGGCTGAGTAATACTCCATTGTGTATATGTACCACAGCTTTCTTATCCATTCATCTGCTGATGGACATCTAGGTTGTTTCCATGTCCTGGTTATTACAAACAGTGCTGCGATGAACATTGGGGTACATGTGTCTCTTTCAATTCTGGTTTCCTCGGTGTGTATGCCCAGCAGTGGGATTGCTGGGTCATAAGGTAGTTCTATTTGCAATTTTTTAAGGAATCTCCACACTGTACTCCATAGTGGCTGTACTAGTTTGCATTCCCACCAACAGTGTAGGAGGGTTCCCTTTTCTCCACACCCTCTCCAGCATTTATTGCTTGCAGATTTTTGGATTGCAGACATTCTGACTGGTGTGAAGTGGTACCTCATTGTGGTTTTGATTTGCATTTCTCTAATAATGAGTGATGTTGAGCATCTTTTCATGTGTTTGTTAGCCATCCACATGTCTTCTTTGGAGAAATGTCTATTTAGTTCTTTGGCCCATTTTTTGATTGGGTCGTTTATTTTTCTGGAATTGAGCTGCAGGAGTTTAAAGCTTCTGCACAACAAAGGAAAATATAAGCAAGGTGAAAAGACAGCCTTCTGAATGGGAGAAAATAATAGCAAATGAAGCAACTGACAAACAACTAATCTCAAAAATATACATTTTTCTTAATTCTTATCCCCAATTAGTTAACACACTTATACTAAGAGCTTCTGTATATGAAAATCATTTGGGAAGTATCAGGAGAGATGCTAAGATGTGTAAGAATGTTTAAAGTCTCAAGGAGGTTATCTTCTAGAGTTATATATAGACACGTGAAAAGCTAAAATAATTTAAAAGAACAGAAATCAAGAAAAAGTTGAATTGCTATAAGGCAATGGGAAATAGATGGGAAAACAGTGGAAACAGTGTCAGACTTTATTTTGGGGGGCTCCAAAATCACTGCAGATGGTGACTGCAGCCATGAAATTAAAAGGCACTTACTCTTTGAAAGGAAAGTTATGACCAACGTAGATAGCATATTGAAAAGCAGAGATACTACTTTGCCAACAAAGGTCCATCTAGTCAAGGCTATGGTTTTCCCAGTAGTCATGTATGGATGTGAGAGTTGGACTGTGAAGAAAGCTGAGTGCCAAAGAATTGATGCTTTTGAACTGTGGTGTTGGAGAAGACTCTTGAGAGTCCCTTGGACTGAAAGGAGATCCAACCAGTCCATTCTAAAGGAGATCAGCCCTGGGTGTTCTTTGGAAGGAATGATGCTAAAGCTGAAACTCTAATACTTTGGCCACCTCATGCGAAGAGTTGACTCATTGGAAAAGACTCTGATACTGGGAGGGATTGGAGGCAGGAGAAGGGGATGACAGAGGGTGAGATAACTGGATGGCATCACTGACTCGATGGACATGAGTTTGAGTGAACTCTGAGAGATGGTGATTGACAGGGAGGCCTGGCATGCTGAAATTCATGGGGTCGCGAAGAGTCAGACATGACTGAGCGACTGAACTGAACTGAACTGAATGTGATTAATCACTTGTATCACAATGAGTAATAAAGAAAATAGCCTCTGGAGAGGTTCAGAGTAGGACATTTGCATTTGGGTTGAAGTGTCCTGGAAGTCTTTCTTGGGGAAGAACTTGAAACTGGTTTTAAATGGTGAGTATGATTTGGACTGCTTCAAACATTTTTATTTTAAAATAATCTACTCTTGTCTTCAATCAAGGTCCTAAAATGCTTTCAAAAGTTCAGTGGTACATAGCAGTATCAAAAGGCTAAATATTGATAAATATAGATCTGAAAGTAGTAGTTTCTTAATACTTTTATTGAATAGCTGGTAGAAATTTTGTAATTTCAGTCTCCACATTTCCTTTCCCCACCCTTTCAGAATTTTCCTGGGAATTTCCATCTATTGAAGCACAATCCTATGTCTTAGTTCCCATGAAAAATGTTTTGACCAGTGGTTGAAAACTACCCATGACACAGTCATCCTGATTGAAAAAAAGGCAGCTGTTGTAATCCACAGGAGTTTTGGTTCCAAAGGAAGTGGATATTGTAAAATGTATATAAGGGTGACTATATATGTTCATTTTCTATTACCATCATTGCTAACAATACATAGCTTGCCATTGCTCTCTTTTTCTATCCATTTAATTTTGTTTGCCTGAGTCAGATACAAATCCCTCCCCTTTCTTCTCTTCCCTGAGTCCCAGATGCTGTTTACAAGGCTGGGAATGTGTGGTGGGCTCGGTTTAACATGAGAGTTTAACATGAGTATATTTGGTACTGCTGATCTATGCTGTGGATCTTCAGAGGTGAGAATCCTTCCATTTGGGCAAAGTAACCATGGACTGATTCATTATCACATTAGACTAGAATGATTCCATTGGCTTGAGCCCTGGCAAATGTACACTTTCTTCCCACATAAGTCCCACTGGCACCTGAAAATGAAGCCAATTAGTCAAAACCGTGCTTGTTATGGTAAATTAAACTTCCCGAGAGCTTTGAGAATTGAGATCTTTAGGTTCCATTTGAAATTCAGAGTGGATTACATAATCTTCCAAATAACTCAAGCTAAACCAGGTCAGTCTACTTTGTGAGAGTTTACACATAGGCGTAAGTATGATTTCAAATTTCCCTTATATTATCAATGAGAATCTAATTGCACATGTAAGACACTTCTGTCTCAAAAGGAAAAGTTAATTTTATGTGCTATAAGAAATTGATTAATGATTCTGTTACCCTATACTCTAGCAAAAATCAACACAGTATTAAAAATAATATTCAATTAAACAGATTAGTTTTCATAAAATTAACTGACATGGGATACTAATGGGGACTGCCTTACAAGTTATATCTGTTGTAATATAAGGAGACTATTGTACAGTGCCTTTTTTATTTAAAAATTGATGTTGATGTTTATACTGACTTTAAAATCGATAAACCATCTGCAAATAATATGTGTATTCAGTATAAACCACTGAAGAATTATTTACTTAAGTATAAATTATTTTATAATATTTAAGCATCAATTTGTTGTATTTAGACATAATCTTAAAAGGTTTTACTCTGAATACAATAATTAAGAAAATATATTGTGAAATGCTGCTTTTTATCAGCAAAGCTGAGAAATGTTAAATTAGAACAATATTATCTTGGTTGGAGTTAAACATAATTCTTCAAGTAATAAGATGGTTTCCCCCCACCCCCAACAAGATATGAGATGTTTCATATATACTGTTCCCTCTATGTTTATCATTTTCAACATTTTCTGAAAATGTACTTTGAGTGTAAATAGAAATAGATGAAAGTAAAAAAAAATAAAATGAATATAGCAAATATTTTTTTGTAAATTAACTTATTTATTTTAACTGGAGGCTAATTACTTTAGAGTATTGTAGTGGTTTTTGCTATATATTCACAAAATCAGCCATGGATGTACATGTGTCCCACATCCTGAACCCCTTCCCATCACCCATCCATCAGGGTTATCCCAGTGCAACGGCCCTGAGCACCTTGTCTCAGGCATCAAACCTGGACTGGCAATCTATTTCACATATGGTAGTATACATGTTTCAATGCTATTCTCTCAAATAATTCCACCCTCGCTTTCTCCCACAGAGTTCAAAAGTCTGTTTTTCACATCTGTGTCTCTTTTGATGTCACGCATATAGGGTCATCAATATCATCTTTCTAAATATCATATTTATGCATTAGTATACTATATTCATGTTTTTCCTTCTGACTTATTTCACTCTGTATAATAGGCTCCAGTTTCATCCACCTCATTAGAACTGATTCAAATACGATCTTTTTAATAGCTGAGTAATATTCCATTGTGTATATATACCACAGCTTTCTTATCCATTCCTCTGCTGATGAATATCTAGGTTGCTTCCATGTCCTAGCTATTGTAAACACTACTGCAGTGAACACTGGGGTACATGTGTCTCTTTCAATTCTGGTTTCCTCCTTGTGTAAGACCAGCAGTGGGATTTCTGGGAAGTATGGCAGTTGTATTTCCAGTTTGTTAAGGTATCTCCAAGGGTTTCCCTGGTGGTGTTCTCCATAGTGGCTGTACTAGTTTGCATTTCCACCAAAAGTGTAAGAGGGTTCCCTTTTCTCCATACCCTCTCTGGCATTTATTGTTTGTAGACTTTTGGATAGCAGCCATGCTGAGGGGCAAGAGATGGTACCTCATTGTGGTTTTGATTTGCATTTCTCTGATAATGAGTGATGTTGAATATCTTTTCATGTGTTTGTTAAACATCTCTATGTCTTATTTGGAGAAAAGTCTGTTTAGTTCTTTGGCCCATTTTTTGATTGAGTCTTTAAATTTTTTGGAATTGAGCAGCGGGTGTTGCTTGTATATTTTTGAGATTAATTCTTTTTCAGTTGCTTCATTTGCTATTATTTTCTCCCATTCTGAAGGTTGTCTTTTCACCTTTCTTATTGTTTCTTTCATTGTGCAAAAGCTTTTAAGTTTAATTAGGTCCCATTTGTTTATTTTTGCTTTTATTTCCATTACTCTGGGAGGTGGGTCATAGAGGATCCTGTTGTGATTTATGTCAGAGGGTGTTTTGCCTATAATTTCCTCAGGAGTTTTATAGTTTCTGGTCTTACATTTAGATCTGTAATTCATTTCAAGTTTATTTTTGTGTATGGTGTTAGAAAGTGTTCAGGGTAATTTCTTTCACAAGTGGTGGACCAGTTTTCCCAGCACCACTTCTTAAAGAGATTGTCTTTCCTCCATTGTATATTCTTGCCTCCTTTGCAAATATAAGGTGTCCATAGGTACGTGGATGTATCTCTGGGCTTTCTATTTTGTTCCATTGATCTATATGTCTTTGTGTCAGGACCATACTGCCTTGATGACTGTAGCTTTGTAATATAGTCTGAAGTCAAGCAGGTTGTTTCCTCTAGTTTCATTCTTCTTTCTCGAGATTGCTTTGGCTATTTGAGGTTTTTTGTATTTCCATACAGATTGTGAAATTGTTTATTCTAGTTCTTTGAAAATTACTGTTGGTACTTTGACAGGGATTGCATTGAATCTATAGATTGCTTTGGGTAGTAGACACATTTTCACTATAGTTATTCTTCTTATCCATGAACGTGGTATATTTCTCCATTTATTTGTATCATCTTTGATTTCTTTCATCACTGTCTTATAGTTTTCTCTATATAGGTCTTTTGTTTATTTAGGTAGCTTTTTTTAAAGTAATTTATTCTTTTCATTGCAATGGTGAATAGATTGTTTCCTTAATTTCTTTTTCTGTTCTCTCATTGGTACTGTATAGGAATGCAAGGAATTTCTGTGTGTTAATTTTATATCCTCAACTTTATCATGTTCATTGACTAGCTCTAGTAATCTTCTTTTGCAGTATTCTATGTAGGGTTTTCTATGCTGAGGATCAAGTCATCTGCAAACAATGAGAGTTTTACTTCTTTTCCAATCTGGATTCTGTTTATTTCTTTTTCTGCTCTGATTGCTTTGGCTAAAACTTCCAAAACTATGTTGAACAGTAGTGGTGAGACTTGGCACCCTTGACATCTTCCTGACTTTAAGGGCAATGCTTTCAGTTTTTCAACATTGAGGATAATGTTTGCTGTGAGTTTATCATATATGGCTTTTATTATGTTGGGATATGTTTATTCTATGCCTGATTTCTGGAGGGTTATCACAAATGGACATTGAATTTTGTCAAAGGCTTTCTCTGCATCTATTGTGATAATCATATGGTTTTTATCCTTCAATTTCTTAATGTGGTGTATCACATTGATTGCTTTGAGAATATTGAAGAATCCTTTCATCCCTGGGATAAAGTCCACTTGGTCATGATGTATGATCTTTTTAATATGTTGTTGGATTCTGTTTCCTAGAATTTTGTTGATTATTTTTACATCTATGCTCATCAGTGATATTGGCCTGTAGTTTTCTTTTTTTGTGGCATCTTTGTCTGGATTTTGTATTAGGGGAGTGGTGGCCTCATAGAATGAGTTTGACACTTTACCTTCCTCTCAGTTTGAGTAGGATAGGTGTTAGCTCTTCTTTAAATGTTTGGTAGAATTCACCTGTGAAGCCATCTGGTCCTGGGCTTTTGTTTGTTGGAAGATTTTTCATTACAGTTTCGATTTCTGTGCTTGTGATGGGTTAGTTAAGATTTTCTATCTCTTCCTGGTTCAGTTTTGGAAAGTTATACCTTTTCTAAGAATTTGTCCATTTCTTCCAAGTTGTCCATAGTATTGGCATATAGTTGCTGATAGTAGTCTTTTATGATCATTTCTATTTCTGTGTTTGTTGTGATTTCTCTATTTTCATTTCATATTCTGTTGATTAGATTCTTCTCCCTTTTTTCTTTATGAGTCTGGCCAATGGTTTATCTATTTTATTTATCTTCTTGAAGAACCAGCTTTTAGTTTACTTGATTTTTGTCATAGTCTCCTTTGTTTCACTTTCATTTATCTCTGCCTTAATTTTTATGATTTCTTTCCTTCTGCCAACCCTGGGGTTCTTCATTTCTTTTTATTCTAGTTGCTTTAGGTGTAAATTTAGGTTATTTATTTGATTTTTCTTTTGTTTCTTGAGGTAAGCATGTATTGCTAAGAACCTTTTCCTTACCACAGCTTTTACTGAATCTCATAGGTTTTGGGTCTTTGTATTTTTATTTGTTTCTATGCATATTTTGATTTCATTTCATTTTTTCTGTGATTTGTTGCTTATTCAGAAGCATGTTATTTAGCCTCCATATGTTCGTATTTTTAAATTTTTTCCTCTGCAGTTGACATGTAATCTTACTGCAATGTGATCAGAAAAGATGATTGAAATGATTTCAGTTTTTTTGAACTTACCAAGGCTAGATTTATGGCCCAGTTGTGATCTATCCTGGAAAATGTTTCGTGTGCACTTGAGAAAAAGGTTAAATTCATTGTTTTGGGGTGAAATGTCCTATAGATATCAATTAGGTCTAACTGGTCCATCATTTAATGTTTGTTTCCTTTTTAATTTTCAGTTTAGTTGATCTATCCATAGGGGTGAGTGGGGTATTAAAATCTCCCACTATTGTGTTACTGTTAATTTCCCCTTTCATACTTGTTAACATTTGCCTTCCATATTACAGGGATCCTATATATGCATATCCTATAGGGTGCATATATTTATAATTGTTATCTTCTTCTTGGATTGACCCTTTGATCATTGTGTAGTGTCATTCTTTGTCTCTTTTCACAGCCTTTATTTCAAAGTCTATTTTATCTGACATGAGTATTGCTACTACTGCTATGTTTTGGTCTACATTTGTGTGAAGTATTTTTTTCCAGCCCTTCGTTTTCAATCTGTAGGTATCCCTTGTTTTGAGATGGGTCTCTTGTAGACAGCATATATAGTGGTCTTGTTTTTGTATCCATTCAGCCAGTCTATGTCTTTTGGTTGGGGCATTCAACCCATTTACATTTAAGGAAATTATTGATAAGTATAATCCCATCACCATTTACTTTGTTGTTTTGTGTTCGAGTTTATACAACTTTTCTGTGTTTCCTGTCTAGAGAAGATCTTTTAGCATTTGTTGGAGAGCTGGTTTGGAGGTGCTGACTTCTCCCAGCTTTGCTTGTCTGTAAAGCTTTTGATTTCGCCTTCATAGTTGAATGAGATCCTCAATTGATATAGTAATCTGGGTGGTAGATTTGTCTCTTTCATGACTTTAAGTATGTCCTGCTATTCCCTTCTGGCATGAAGTATTTCTATTGAAAGATCAGTTGTTATTCTTAATGGGAATCCCCTTTTGTGTTATTTGTTGCTTTTCCCTTTCTGGTTTTAAGATTTGCTCTTTGTGCTTGATCTTTGTTAATTTGATAAATATGTGTCTTTGGGTGTTTTGCCTTGGGTTTATGCTGTTTATGACTCTCTGGGTTTCTTAGACTTGAGTGGCTATTACCTTCCGCATTTTAGGGAAGTTTTCAACTATTATCTCCTCAACTATTTTCTCATGGCCTTTTATTTATTTATTTATTTATTTATTTATTTATTTATTTGTCTTCTTCTTCTGGGACTCCTGTGATTCGAATGTTGGGACATTTAACATTGTCCCAGAGGTCTCTGTAGTTGTCCTCATTTATTTTAATTGTTTTTCCCTCTCTGCTTCATTTATTTTCACCATTCTATCTTCCACCTCACTTATCCTATCTTCTACCAGTTATTCTACTGTTGGTTCCCCCCAGAGTGCTTTTGGTTGCAGTAATTGCATTATTCCATATTGATTGACTTTTAAAATTTTCTTCTAGGTCCTTATTAAACATTTTTTTCATCTTCTCAATCCTTGTCTCTATTCTTTTTATCTGTAACCCCATTTTGTTTTCAAGATTTTGGATAATCTTTACTATCATTATTCTGAATTCCTTTTCAGGTAGACTCCCGATCTCCTCTTTGGTTTGGTGGGCATTTATCATGTTGCTTTACCTGCTGAATATTTATCTGTCTTTTCAATTTGTTTAGATTGATGTGTTTGAGGTGAGCTTTCTGTATGCTGGAAGTTTGTGGTTCCTCTTTATTGTGGAGGTTGCTCCCTGTGGGTGGGCTTGAATGAGTGGTTTGTCAAGGTTTCCTGTTTCGGCAAGCTTGCATTGGTGTCCTGGTGGGTGGAGTTGGGGCTCTTCTCTCTGGAGCGCAATGAAGTATTCAGTAGTGAGTTTTTGCATGTCTATGTGTTTGGTGACTTTGGGCTGCCTGTATTTTAATACTCCAGGCTATGTTCCTGCATTGCTGGAGAATTAGCACGGTATGTCTTGCTCTGGAACTTGTTGGCTCTTGGGTGGATCTTGGTTTCAGTGTAGGTATGGATGCTTTTGTCTGAGCTCTTTTCAACTAATGTCCCCTGGAGTCAGGAGTTTAATGGTGTTCTCATATTTTGGATTTAAGCCTCCTGCCGCTGGCTTTCAATCTTATTCTTACAGTAGCCTCAAGACTTCTCCATCCACACAGCACAGTTGATAAAACATATATGTTAATGGTGAAAAGATTCTCCACAGTGAGGGACACCCAGAGATGTTCACAGAGTTACATGGAGAAGAGAAGAAGGAGGAGGGAAATAGAGATGACCAGAAGGAAAAGAGTGGGAATCAGAAGGGGAGAGACCAATCTTGCCAGTAGTCTCTTGCCTAACTGTTCTCCACAGCCTGGAACACCCAGAGAGATTCACAGAGTTAAGCAGAGATAAGAAGATGTGTGTGTGTGTGTGTGTGTGTGTGTGTGTGTGTAGGAGTTAGACGTGACCTGGGGGAGAAAAGGGAGAGTCAAAAGGGGAGAGAGCACTCAATCCATTAATCACACCCCTAAGCAAAAATGGGTACTGAAGATTAGATTTTTAAAGGTACAAAATTGATTACACATATCAAAAAGCAAAGATTAAAAATCTAGAGTAGAGGTTAGAGTGAAAAGTACATGAAAAATACAAAACAAAATCAATCACAAAACTTATTTAAAAATATATATGAAATGTGCTTTATATATAGGGTCTTTTTTTACAGGGTAATAAAGTGAAAGTGAAGTTGCTCAGTCCTTTCTGACTCTTTGTGACCCCGTGGACTATAGCCATTCAGGCTCCTTGGTCCATGGGATTTTCCAGGCATGAATACTGGAGTGGGTTGCCATTTCCTTCTCCAGGGGATCTTCCCAACCCACAGATCAAACCCGGGTCCCCCTCATTGTAGGCAGACACTTTACTATCTGAGTAGGTTATAAAAATGAAAATTAAATCAGTAATAAAAACTTAAAAATTAAAAACAATAAAATTAAAAAATGATAATAGTGAAAATATATATAGGAATTTCTCTGGAGCTGTCAAGGGCAATATGTGGTCAGTTCAGTTTCAGATAGTTCCTTTTCCAGCTTATATATATTCTCAAGATCTATAGGCCTCTTCCAATGCTTAGTGAATGCTAACTACAGGGTTTTAATCTGTTGTACATTTCACTTCCAGTCCAGTGCCCCCTTCTTTGTTTGTTTGCCTCCTCTGTTTGCAAGTCTCTTCAGTGTCTAATTTACTCCCTGACACAAGGGAGTGAAGGTGCTCATTTGTTCAGTTGCACTGTGGGGAGGGAGGAACACTGCAAACAAATATAACTGCTGTTTCCAGAGAGTGGTCACAGTGTATGGACCACACTGGGTTTGCCCCCACTCATGGCATGTGTATTTCCCAGTCTACCCTGCTCAGCCTCCAGGTTGCTCTGCAGGGGAACTTTCCAAAGCAGGCACTGGATTTTCTGTACTTCCTAGGTCTATGTTACTCAGGTTTAGGTTCCACAAAGGTACTCAGTTTAGTTCAGTTCAGTTCAGTCACTCAGTTGTGTCGACTCTTTGCGAACCCATGAATCACAACACGCCAAGCCTCCCTGTCCATCACCAACTCCTGGAGTTCACTCAAACTCACACCCATTGAGTCGGCGATGCCATCCAGCCATCTCATCCTCTGTTGTCCCCTTCTCCTGCTGCCCCCAATCCCTCCCAGCATCAGAGTCTTTTCCAATGTGTGAACTCTTCACATGAGGTGGCCAAAGAACACCCAGGGTTGATCTCCTTTAGAATGGAATGGTTGGATCTCCTTTTAGTTCAAGGGGCTCTCAAAAGTCTTCTCCAACACCACAGTTCAAAAATTTCGGTTCTTTAGCGCTCAGCTTTCTTCACAGTTCAACTCTTACATCCATACATGACCACTGGAAAAACCATAGCCTTGACTAGACGGACCTTTGTTGACAAAGTAATGTCTCTGATTTTGAATATGCTATCTAGGTTGGTCATAACTTTTCTTCCAAGGAGTAAGCATCTTTTAATTTCATGGCTGCAGTCGCCATCTGCAGTGATTTTGAAGCCCCAAAAAATAAAGTCTGACACTGTTTCCACTGTTTGCCCATCTATTTCCCATGAAGTGATGGGACCAGATGCCATGATCTTCATTTTCTGAATCTTGAGCTTTAAGCCAACTTTTTCACTTTCCTCTTTCACTTTCATCAAGAGGCTTTTTAGTTCCTCTTCAGTTTCTGCCATAAGGGTGGTGTCATCTGCATGTCTGAGGTTCTTGATATTTCTCCCGGCAATCTTTATTCCAGCTTGTGCTTCATCCAGCCCAGCGTTTCTCATGATGTTCTCTATATATAAGTTAAATAAGCAGGGTGACAATATACAGCCTTGACGTACTCCTTAAGCATCTGAATGCAGAGTTCCAAAGAATAGCAAGGAGAGATAAGAAAGCCTTCCTCATGGATCAATGCAACGAAATAGGGGAAAACAACAGAATGGGGAAGACTAGAGATCTCTTCAAGAAAATTAGAGATACCAAGGGAACATTTCATGCAAAGATGGGCTTGATTAAGGACAGAAATGGTATGGACCTAACAGAAGCAGAAGGTATGAAGAGCAGGTGGCAAGAATACAAAGGTACTTAGGTACTCCACAAAGGCATAGATTTGGTTGGGCATGCGTTTTATGCTTTTCCCGGGTCGAGCAGCTCAGGTGACCAGGTGCTTGGGGAGCGCACTGTCCCAGTTGGGCACTCGGTTTCCCAGATGTGCAGTGAGAGTGCCTTCTCAGGTGTGCTGTGTGTCTCCTCTGTGGAGCTGATCTCTGGCTGCGATTCTTCTGGCAGTTGACAACCATCCAGGATCCCAAGAAGACTTGGTTAGCAACTGGGAGACTGCTCACAGTTTGGTGGAGGATGCTGTCTCTGGGGCCAAGAATGCCCCTTATCTTCCGGCTCAGGCAGTCACCTGCCTGCCTCTCTGGTTTCAGTTTGGGGATGGGCTGGTCCACAGCCGGTTAGCTCTTCTTTGGTATTCACTCAATCCTTTGTTCTGTGAGCAGGCCAGGTTGCGCCTCAGGTTAGAGCTTTTTGGCAAAGTTCTCTCTCTCTCTCTCTTTATTTCTCTCTGACTATCCCACATTTTGGGTTGCTGTCTCATGTTAGCTCCTTCAGATTGTCCTCAGGGCATTTAGGCCTGGTCCTTACCCTAAGCATGCAACCCATGCCTCCTTCTTCCTCCCCCACTTGCTGGTGAAAGACGCATATGTCTAGGCTACTTTTCTGCTGGGGTTGCGGTTGGGCGAGTATTTTTTTTTTCCCCGCCCAGTTATATTGCCCTTTGAGATTCCAAAACTCCCCACAGAACCACCGGTGAGAGGGTTTCCTGGTGTTTGGAAACTTCTCCTCCTTCACGACTCCCTCCCCAGGATGGGTCTCCATCCCTAACTCTTTTGTCTCACTTTTTGTCTTTGATATTTAGTCCTACCTCCTTTTGAAGAGAATGGGATGCCTTTCTGGGTGACTGGTGTCCTCTACCACCATTCAGAAGTTGTTTTGTGGAAGTTGCTCAGCATTCAAATGATCTTTTGATGAATTTGTGAGGGAGAAGGTGGTCTCCCCATCCTATTCTTCCACCACCTTACTACAGCCTCTCCTATAGCAAATGTTTTTAAGTAAAATCTATTCTACCAGAAAAAAATCAGACAAAGCATTACTTAAAGGAGATTTTTATGTCTGTCAATCTCAAATCCTATTCAATTCATATTTGCAAGTCTTAAATCTTGTTTGCTTGTATAGAAATATTCAGTCTTTCTTCACTTTCACAATTCATCAATACTTTTTTTTTTTCCCTGAATCCAAGAGTTGCTGTTCCTTTGATACTGAAAGTAAAGCAATAGTCATTATATTTTCAGTGTTACAGACATTTCTTGAGCTGAACAGTAAAATGTCATCAATGCTGTCTTTTTGAGGTGATATAACATTTACAGAAATGCATATGCCAAAGAAGGCCAAGAATCCATCCCTTCTATAGAGATATACAACAAATCTTTTGCAAGTCTTGTTGCTTTGCTGTGCACTTCTGGGTCAACTTTGTTTCCTTTAGTAATCTCCAAGAATAGCTTTTCTAACTCTTTTTAGTTAATTCTCATGAATTAAGATGGTAAAGAATCAACCTGCAATGCAAAAGACCTGAGTTCAATCCCTGGATTGGGAAGATCCTTTGGAGGAGAGCATGGTAACCCATTAGCAGTATACTTGCCTGGAGAATCCCCATGGACAGAGAAACCTGATGGGGTCATATGGGGTCCATGGGGTCACAAAGAATCAGACACGACTGAATGACTAAGCACAGCATTTGCATCAAGTTACTGAGGGGGAAAAAAAAAAAAATCTGTCAATGGACTACCAGCACCTCTTTCTATCAGATAAGAGTCAACAAGATTTAGGTTCAAAAATCCTTTAATATTAAAAGTCCCCTGCCCTCTTGTTAGTTTCCGTTCAGTTTAGTCACTAAGTAATGTCTGACTCTTTGTGACACCATGGACCTCAGCACGCCAGGTCTCCCTGTCCATCACCAACTCCCAGAGTTTACCCAAACTCATGACCAATGAGTTGGTGATGCCATCCAACCATTTCATCCTCTGTCGTCTACTTCCCCTCTTGCCCTCATTCTTTCACAGCATCAGGGTCTTTTCAAATGAGTCAGTTCTTCACATCAGCTGACCAAAGTATTGGAGTTTCAGCTTCAACATCAGTCCTTCTAATGAACACCCAGGACCAATCTCCTTTAGGATGGACTGGTTGGATCTCCTCGCAGTCTAAGGGACTCTCAAGAGTCTTCTCTACCACCACAGTTCAAAAGCATCAATTCTTCAGTGCTCAGCTTTCTTTATAGTCCAGCTCTCCCATACATACATGACTACTGGAAAAAACATAGGTTTGACTAGATGCAACTTTATTGACAAAGTAATGTCTCTGCATTTTAATATGCTGTCTAGGTGGGTCAAAACTTTCCTTCCAAGGAGTAAGCATCTTTTAACTTCATGGCTGCAGTCACAATCTGCAGTGATAGTCAAGCCCAAAAATATAAATTGAGTCACTGTTTTCCCATCTATTTTCCATGAAGTGATGGGACAGGATGCTATGATCTTAGTTTTCTGAATGTTGAGCTTTAGGCCAACATTTTCCACTCTCCTCTTTCACTTTCATTAAGAGGCTCTTTGGATCTTCTTCACTTTCTGCCATGAATGCAGCATCATCTGAATATTTGAAGTTATTGGTATTACTCCTATCAGTCTTGATTCCAAGTTGTGCTTCATCCAGCCCAGCGTTTCTCATGATGTACTCTGCATGTAAGTTAAATAAGCAGGGTGACAAAATACAGACTTGAAGTACTCCTTTCCTGATTCGGAACCAGTCTGTTGTTCCATATCCAGTTCTAACTGTTGCTTCCTGACCTGCATACAGATTTCTCAAGAAGAGGGTCAGGTTGTCTGGTACTCCCTTCTCTTTCATAATTTTCCACAGTTTATTGTGATCCACACAGTCAAAGGCTTTGGCATAGTCAATAAAGCAGAAATAGATTTTTTTTTCTGGAATTATCTGCTTTTTCAGTGATCCATCATATTTTGGCAATTTTATCTCTGGTTCCTCTGCCTTTTCTAAAACCAGCTTGAACGCCTGAAAGTTCACAGTTCATGCATTTCTGAAATCTGGCTTGGAAAATTTTAAGCATTACTTTACTAGCATGTGAGATGAGTACAATGGTGTGGTAGTTTGAGCATTATTTGGCATTGAGCTTTCTTTAGGATTGGAATGAAAACTGATCTTTTCAATTCCTGAAGCCACTGCTGAGTTTTCACAATTTCCTGGCATATTGAGTATGGCACTTTCACAGCAACATATTTTAGGGTTGAAATAGCTCAACTGGAATTCCATCACCTCCACTAGGTTTGTTTGTGGTGATGGCCCACTTGACTTCACATTCTAGGATGTCTGGCTCTAGATGAGTGATCACATCATCGTGCTTATCTGGGTCATGAAGATCTTTTTTTGTATAGTTCTTCTGTGTATTCTTGCCACCTCTTCTTAATATCTTCTGCTTCTGTTAGGTCCCTAGCATTTCTGTCCTTTATTGAGCTCATCTTTGCATGAAATGTTCCCTTGGTATCTCTAATTTTCTTGAAGAGATCTCTAGTCTTTCTCATTATATTATTTTCTCCTATTTCTTTGCACTGATCACAGAGGAAGGTTTTCTTATCTCTCCTTGTTATTCTTTGGAACTCTGCATCCAAATGGGCATATCTTTCCTTTTCTCCTTTGCTTTTCATATCGCTTCACAGATATTTGCAAGGCCTCCTCAGACAACATTTTGCTTTTTTTTTTTTTTTTGCATTTCTTTTTCTTGAGGATTGTCTTAATCCCTGTCTCCTGTACAATGTCATGAACCTCCGTCCATAGTTCATCAGGCATTCTGTCTATCAGATCTAGTCCCTTAATTATATTTCTCACTTCCACTGTATAATCATAAGCAGTTTGATTTAGGTCATACCTGAATGGTGTAGTGGTTTTCCCCATTTTCTTCAGTTTCTGAATTTGGCCATAAGGAGTTCATGGTTTGAGCCATAGTCAGCTCCTGGTCTTGTTTTTGCTGACTGTATACAACATCTCCATCTTTGGCTGCAAATAATATAATAAATCTGATTTTGGTGTTGACCATCTGATGATGTCCATTTGTAGAGTATTCTCTTGTGTTGTTGCAAGAGCATGTTTGCTATCACCAGTGCAGTCTCTTGCCAAAACTCTATTAACCTTTTACCTCCTTCATTCTGTACTCCAAGGTCAAATTTGCCTGTTACTCCAGATGTTTCTTGACTTCCTACTTTTACATTCCAGTCCCCTATAATGAAAAGGACACCTTTTGGGCGTATTAGTTCTGAAAGGTCTTGTAGGTCTCCATAGAACAGTTCAACTTCAACTTTTCAGCATTACTGTTCAGGGCATAGACTTGGATTACCATGATATTGAATGGTTTGTCTTGGAAATAAACCGAGATCATTCTGTTATTTTTGAAATTGCATCCAAGTACTGCATTTAAGAGTCTTTTGTTGATGATGAGGGCTACTCCATTTCTTCTGAAGGCTTCTTGGCCACAGTAGTAGATATGATGGTCATCTGAGTTATATTCATCCATTCCAGTCCGTTTTAGTTTGCTAATTCCTAGAATGTTGACATTCACTCTTGCAATCTCCTGTTTGACCACTTTCAATTTGCCTTGATTCATGGACCTAACATTCCATGTTCCTATGCAATATTGCTTTTTACAGCATTGGACCTTGTTTCTATCTCCAGTCACATCCACAACTTGGTGTTGTTTTTGCTTTGGCTCCATCACTTCATTCTTTCTGGAATTATTTCTCACGGGATCTCCAGCAGCATACTGGGCACCTACCCACCTGGAGAGTTCATCTTTCAGTGTCCTATCTTTTTTTGCTTTTTCATACTGTTCATGTGGTTCTCAAGGCAAGAATACTGAAGTGGTTTGTCATTCCCTTCTCCAGTGGACCACATTTTGCCCTCTTGTTAGTGATAAAAATTCACTGAGATGAAGGAATGAGAAATTACTGACAACTGATTATTGGCTAAACTGATAACAGAAATCTAATAGCTTTTTCATAGTTAAGATTTTAACACCTTTTCATTTTTGGCACCTAAAATAGTCCAGTTTGTGTATATAGTTTCATAAAATAGCTCTTTGATTTCTAAAAATGTGATGACTAAAATTAAGACCTGTCTACACAATCCAGTTCAGAGGTGCTCTCAACCACTAAAAGGAAAACTTCAGCAAAAATATCTAATAGTAGTAATGGACTACTATCTACAGAGTAAAATAATAATAACAGAATCCATACAAATACAAGTCAACAATTGAGTAAATACATTGAGAATGGAACATGTAATTCAAAAAAATGTAGAAAAATTATGAAAATAGAAAATTGCCGTTGGTAAACACCACAGTAAATTTTTTCAGTTCCTAATTAACAATTAATGATAAAATCAGTGAACAAATGTACTTTGAGAAACAGGTTACTTGCATGGCTCCAAAGTATCTCCTTAAAATATTTATTAATTAAAAAGGGGAAAGTGTTAACTTTACACTCTAGGAACTTGTCAGATATCACATTAACTCAATGATGAAAGCTAGCTTCATCAATCATGAGACATTTTGAGAAGCTATTCCAAATTAAAGAATATTGAAGAGATAATTAGTATATCATGAAATGTAACATCAATAGAAGTAGAAAAAATAAATTAGTGAGACAGTTGGAAATATGTCAATAAAGTCTGTAGAAAATTCCATATCAATGTTACTTTACTGATTTTGATTATTTTAATATGTTTATATAATATGCTAACTTTTGAGGAATCTGGGTCAAGGATATACAGGGATTCTTTGTACTACTTGTGATTTTTTTTTGTGTAAATCTGAAATTATTTCAAAATTAGAAGGTAAAAAATAGAAACAATAGTAAAAGGAACCTTCTTTACAAATCTTTTATAGTCAGGACAAGTGAACGAATACACGTTGCTAATTTTCATGGTTTAACTTTTTAAAGGTTTCAAATTCCAAGCTCTCTTAAGGACTTCATTACTTTATTATCTCACTTCTATTTTACAGTTTTTGGCTAATGGTAAACTAACCCCTCACCTCTGCCTTCCTTCTAGGTTAAGTCTTTTCCTCAGGGGAAAATATAAAGCACCTATTTCCCAAGATAAGCTAGAAAGAATACTGTCTTAAACTTAACATTTCAGGAAATAAAACAAAAAATCAGCTCACCATTCACAGATAGGATTTATATGGGATGTCACTGTCCAAATCATGTTGCCTCTTTTCACCTCAAGTATGTCTTCCCACAATTTTCAGGTTACGGGAGCTAAGGAACAGTTTTGTGATAAAGAATGTCAGGACAAGCAATTAATTCCATCAGATTTAAGTAGTGAGTTCTCTAGTAAATCTCCATGAAAATTTGATTTTAAAGTTCGTTTATGTTGGTCTGTCTATCATCAAGCAAGTAAAACTATGCATAAAGAGGAGACTGTGGAAGGCATGGCTCAGTGAATGGTTACTACAAACACTGATTTGTTCCTTTCTGGCTGAGAAGAAAGGCAAATATCCTTAGACTCTTTTCCACTTTTTTTTTTTTTTTTTTGTAACTCAGTAAGAGAATAAAGGACCAGACAAACAGAAGCACTTGTGTAGTCAAAAATAAATTTCTTTGGGGGAGTTTCGTTAGTGTTTTTATAGTTCAGCAGCTCTCAACATCTCAAATATCATCTTACTCAAACTGTTGAAAGACAGAAGCCTTTTGATTTCCCCCAGGAGACTCTGAGACTAAAAATGAAAGCTTTGTAGTCTTAATTCCATTTCAGACAGTACAACCCTGTGTATTCTACTTGTCAGAAACATGTGATTACTGAGTAGCTAATTCAATAAGTTTTATTTTAACTTGCTTTCAAAGTAGAAAAAATAAATCTCCAACATGTTTTTCTCTTTGCTACCAACTTTAAGAGAATAGATATCACATTTATTGCATCATTGATAATTAAATTAATTTTTGTTTTTGTTCCCCATAAGACTATAATTAGAAGTAAATATTTAATGCCCAAATCAGAATATCAAATCTTAAACATCAACAACTGTGTTTGCTAGCTACAGTACACTAATGTGAGAAAGATTTCATGTACTGCAATTTTCATTTACCTTTTCTTGGTTTTTCCTCACTATCAAGGTATTACTTTGTAACTATTCTTTATAGAATAATATATTCCCATAGTATTTCTCCCCCAAGGTTTAGAGCTGGTAATAGCATTAAATACTGTACATTTATCATCATTGAACAAGTGAATATATATATAAAATATTTGTTAATATACTGAAGAAGTATTTTCTTGAGCACTGGCAGGATTCTGTAGATTTCGTATTTTATTTTACCAATAAGGTAAAACTATCTACAGGATGACAGTAATTATTTTCTTGATGTGGTCTCTAAAACAGAATCATTCTTTGTGAACTGAACTTTTCAGAATTATTTTCCCAACTTCGCTTTTCATTAGAAATGGCATAGGAGCATAGAAAATAACTCAAGTGAAATCATCACTATGAGACATATAAGATATACAATCTCTATTAATTAAAGATATGAAAATAAAATCTGCTAACCAAACAATCAGTAATTAAACTTCACATTTTGACAGTGTTAAACTAATTTTTAAAAATGGAACCTAATTAAACTAAAAGCTTTAGCACAGCTAAGGACCCCATCAAGACAAAAATACAACCTAATGAATGGGAAAATATTTGCAAACGATATAACTATTAAGGAGTTAATGTCCAAAGTATATAAGTAGCTCATATAACTCAACATCAAAGCAAGCAAACAAACAACTCTATTAAAAAATGGGCATAAAACTTGAATAAACATTTCTCTAAAGAGTAAAAGTAGATGACCAAATAGGCATATAAAAAGATTCTCAACATTGTTAATCACCAGGGAAATACAAAATCAACACTACAATGAGATATCCATTCATACATGTCAGAATGGCTCTCATCAAAAAGAATACATGCTTGAAGCAGGGCACTCAAAGCTGGTGCTCTGGGACAACCCAGAGGGATGAGGTCGGGAGGGAGGGGGAAGGGGGGTTCATGATGGTGGGACACAGGTATGCCCATGGCTAATTCATGTCTATGTATGGCAAAAACCATGACAATATTGTAAAGTAATTAGCCACCAATTAAAATAAATAAATTATTATATTTTTTTAATGTCAGGGTCTTTAAAAAAAAGAGAAGATTGTATTACAGAGCAATTTAATTGGAGTTGGAAGCAGAAATTAGTCTTGGCTAAACATGATAAAGTGCTAAGGGTATCAGTAGAGGGAGGTAAATATCCATTATAGTAAAAAGTCTCAAGTGTCCTTGCAAAGTTCTTGGAATATTTGTGGTTTGGCCTTGTTCAAAAGTTCATGGTTATACCCAGGGAAGGTCTGTGAGATGTTTAATCATCTCAAGGCTTCATTTTCCAACCTCTTGAAATAAGTGACTCCATTTTTATTTTCATATTTATCATCCATTTTCCTTAGCTAATTTTTGTTACAGTATAGTTGCTTTACAATAGTGTTTTTCTGTTGGGAGCCACGTTAGGCATTACTGACAAAATGGAGGCACAGCCCCATACCCCTCTCTTTGTCCCTCAGGCACGGACCCGGGATGAAGGAGTTAGGCCTTGTGATTCTGACTTATTCTTTCCTCTCCTTGGCTGAGTTGACTGAAAGAATACTAACGTGCTTATTGTTCTTGAGAGGAGCATGAGAAGGCACAAAGCCTTCTGCAGTTGTGCTCAGAAAATAATTCATAAAGTTAGTCATTTACATGTGTTCAAGGACTTTTACAAAAGAGTGTTCCAGGGTGAGCACATAGGCCGCAGCTTGAGGCCATGTAAGGGATTGCTATCTGAAGCCTATTTGTGGGGAAAATGTTTATGGGAAAGGAGTTTACTGAATTTAGGGCTTAGAAATAATTAAAATAGTTAGAAGTTAAAGATTTAAGGAATGTTGTAATGTTAGCATATTTTACTATAGCTTATAGAGGTTAGGAATTTTAGAGATACTAATACTTTTAAGACATAGTGATCTCAGGATGTTAGGGGCAAACAGGATTTAGAAAGATAAGAAATAAACTGAGGAATGTAGCATGAGTTACAATGTAATCACAAGTTAACTATAGGACACATAAGAGGAAGTAGATAACAGATGGTAAAGCTGATTCCAAGAGAATCCCTGAAGCAGGAAATCTGAAGGGCAACAATGATTTATGGAGATAATAAATCTGGGTGAATGGGAACTGAAAATGTCAAACCTCTGACCTAATGCTTTTGTAAAAGTATAAAAGAAAATCTTAAACTTGAAATAACTATGCAGTCCAACAAAACTGAGAGTCTGTGTCGTTACTCACTGACACCGTCCCTCCCTTCAGGTTGAATCCCTGGCTGCTGGAGCTAGACTCCAGCATTTTCCCTTCTTGTTGTTCCATCCTTCAGTCATGTCCAATTCTTTGGGACTTCATTAAATGCCACATGTCAGGCTTCTGTGTCCTTCACCAACTCCTGGAACTTGCTCAAACTCATGTCCATTGAGTCAGTGATGCCATCCAACCATCTCATCCTCTGTTGTCCCCTTCTTCTCCTGCATTCAATCTTTCCCAGCATCAGGATTTTTCTACTGAGTCGGCTCTTTGCCTCAGGTGGTCAAAGTACTGGTGGTTCAGTTTCAGCTTCAGTCCTTCGAATGAATATTCAGGATTAACCTCTTTTAGGATCGACTGGTTTGATCTCCTATGAGTCAAAGGAACTCTCAAGAGTCTTCTCCAACATGAGAGTTTAAAAGCATCAATTCTGTCATTCAGCCTTCTTTATGGCCCAAATCACACACTCATACATGATTACTGGAAAAACCATAGCTTTAACTATATGGACTTTATCAGCAAAGTAATGATTCTGCTTCACAGTACACTGCCTAGGTTTGTCATAGCTTTTCTTCCAAGGAGCAAACATCTTTTAATTCTGTGGCTGCAGTCACCATATGCAATGATTTTGGAGCCCAAGAAAAGAGCAAAAGCTGGTGTCACTGTTCCCATTATTTCCCCATCTATTTGCCATGAAGTGGTGGGACTGGATGCCAGGATCTTAGTTTTTTGAATGTTGAGTTTTAAGCCAGCTTTTTCACTCTCCTCTTTCACTTTCATCAAAAGGCTCTTTAGTTCCTCTTTGTTTTCTGCCATAAGGGTGGTGTGATCTGAATATCTGGGGTTATTGATATTTCTCCTAGTAATCTTGATTCCAGCTTGTGCTTCATCCAACCTGGCATTTCATGTGATGTATACTGCATATAAGTTAAATAAGCAGGGTGACAATATACAGCCTTGAAATACTCCTTTGAGAATTTTGAACCAATTCGTTGTTCCATGTCTGATTCTAACTGTTGCTTCTTGACCTATGTACAGGTTTCTCAAGAGGCAGGTAATATAGTGTGGTATTCTCTTCTTTTTAAGAATCATACACAGTTGTGATGCATACAGTCAAAGGCTTTAGCATAGCCAATGCAAAAGTAGATATTTTTTTCTGGAATTCTCTTGCTTTTTCTATGATACAGTGAAAAGTGAAAGTGAAGTCGCTCAGTCGTGTACAACTCTTTGCGACCCGTGGACTGTAGCCCATAAAGCTCCTCCATCCATGGGATTCTCCAGGCAATAATACTGGAGTGGGTTGCCATTTCCTTCTCCAGGGGATCTTCCCGACCCAGGGATCGAACCCAGGTCTCCCACATTACAGGCAGACGCTTTAACCCCTGCACCACCTGGTGGCTCAGAGATTAAAGCATCTGCCTCTAATGACAGAGTGGATGATGAAAATTTGATCTCTGGTTCCCCTGTCTTTTCTATATTCAGCTTGAACATCTGGATGTTCTCAGTTCATGCACTATTTAAACCTGGCTTGGATAATTTTGAGCATTACTTGCCAGCATGTGAAGTGAGTGCAATTGTACAGTAGTTTGGATACTCTTTGGCATTGCTCTTTTTTAAGATTCGAATGAAAATAGACCTTTTCCAGTCCTGTGGCCACTGCTGAGTTTTCCATATTTGCTGGCATTTTGAGTGAAGCCCTTTAACAGCATCATCTTTTAGGGTTTGAAATAGCTCAGCTGTAATTCCATCACCTCCCCTAGCTTCATTCATAATGCTGTTTCATAAGGCCCACTTGATTTAGCATTCCAGGATGTCTGGCTCCAGATGAGTGATTACACCATCATGTTTATATGGGTCAAGATTATTTTTTTATATAGGTCTTCTGTATATTTATGCCACCCCTTCTTAAAATCTTCTGCTTCTGTTAGGTCCATACCATTTCTTTCCTTCATTGTGCCTCTCTTTGCATGAAATTTTCCCTTGGTAGCTCTTACTTTTTTGAAGAAATAATTTTTCTCTAGTGTTTCCTATTTTATGGTTTTCCTCTTTTTTTTTTTTTTTTTGCATTGTTCCCTTAGGAAGGCTTTCTTATCTCTCTTTGCTCTGCTTTGGAGCTCTGCATTCAGATGGGTTTACCTTTTTTTTTCTCCTTTACCTTTCATTTCTCTTCTTTTCTCAGCCATTTGCAAGGCCTCCTCAGACAGCCATTTTGCCTTTTTGCATTTCTTTTTCTTGTGGATGGTCTTGATCACTGCCTCCTGTACAAAGTCACTAACTTCTTTTGATAGTTTTTCAGGCAGTCTATCCAATCTAATCCCTTGGATATATTTGTTACTTCTTCTGTATAATCATAAAGGATTTGATTTAGTTCTTACCTGAATTGCTTAGCGGTTTACCCTACTTTCTTCATTTTAAGTCTAAATTTTGCAATAAGTAGTTCATTATCTGAGCCATAGTCAGCTCCCGGTCTTGTTTTTGCTGACTGTATAGACCTTCTCCATCTTTGGCTGCAAAGAATATAATCAATCTGATTTTGATAATTCCCATCTGGTGATGTCCATGTGTAGAGTTGTCTCTTGTGTTGTTGGAAGAAGGTGTTTGCTATGACCAGTGCTTTTACTAGGCAAAACTCTGTTAGCTTTTGCCCTGCTTCATTTTTTTGTTACAAGGCCAAATTTGCCTGTTACTCCAGGTATCTCTTAATGTCCTAGTTTCACATTCTCTTCCCCTATGGTGAAAAGCACATCTTTTTTTGTTGTTGTTAGTTCTAAAAGGTCTTGTAGGTCGTCATAGAATGTTCATCTTCAATTTCTTCATCATTACTGGTTGTGGCATAGACTTGGATTACTGTGACACTGAATGGTTTGCAGTGGAAACAAATAGAGATCATTCTGTTGTTTTTGAGATCACACCGAAGATTGCATTCTTGGCTCTTTTGTTGACTATGAGGACTATTACACTTCTTTTAAGGGATTCTCACCTCAAATATCACCTAACATGTATGACACAGTCCTCTTAAAATAACCACTAGAGATGAAAAATCCCCCCTGATGTGAGATGCAACTCTGGGACAGAACCATGCCAGTGTTGCACGACATGGCTTTCTTGGATTGGTCCATCCCAGTGACATTAGACGAAACAAGTCTATAAGTTGTTCAGGGATATTTTCAGAGAAAGATCTTAATTACAAGGTGGATGTGTGGCTCTTTTCCTTGCTGCAAGGCACTAGGAAAGGCTGCCACTAGGTCTGATATTCTTATGACAGCTGTATACTACTAGGAAAGTCTTCCACTCAGGTCAGATCTCACATGTCTGTGGCTACAGGTTTCTTTATCTTTGCTTAGCCAGTGGAACAAGATCTCTCAAAGCCACTTAGGCCACTGCCCGCCTGTCATTGCCCAGGCTCTTGCCAACCACAGTTGGTAGCTGTGCCAACTCCATGCTTCATCCTCACCTTGTGCAGACCCAAGTACTCTAGGGCATCATGGGACCAGATACCTGTCGGTGGCCCACATGCAGAGATGGGACTAAAGCTACTGCTGAGCACAAGGGTAGGGCAAATAAGGAAGGGGAACAAACATTTTTCCATAGGCTGAACACACCACAGATGATATCCCTTTACTTGGCTTGGTAAACCCTGCATCTATGCAATACCAGAATAGACAATGAGTATTACCACAACAGAGACCATTTTATGGGTGCAAATACATATGAGAGTTGGCTAAGGTCAGTCTGAGCTGCCAACAGAGTGCACATAGTGGGTCCAGAGACCTATGTAGAGTTATTGGAGGATATCCTGGGGAGGTGGAAGATGGCGGTGGCTCACGAGGGGGACAAAATCTTTGAAAGCTGAGGCCCTTGGAAAATAATATTACCAATATTTAGGTGTGCTTTGTTTTGTTCTGTAGTTGTTTTTTCTTATTTTAATTTTTTAAAAAATTATTTTAATGTTTAATATTTTCGTTGTCTCTATTTTTATTTTTCATTGTTTTCTGTTTTTATTTTTAATTTTTATTTTTACTTTATTTTACTTTACAATACTGTATTGGTTTTGCCACACATTGACATGAATCCACCACGGGTGTACATGCATTCCCAAACATGAACCCCCCTCCCACCTCCCTCCCCATAACATCTCTCTGGGTCATCCCCATGCACCAGCCCCAAAGCATGCTGTATCCTGCATCGGACATAGACTGGCGATTCGATCCTTACATGATAGTATACATGTTTCAATGCCATTCTCCCAAATCATCCCACCGTCTCCCTCTCCCTCTGAGTCCAAAAGTCCGCTATGCACATCTGTGTCTTTTTTGCTGTCTTGCATACAGGGTCATCATTGCCATCTTTCTAAATTCCATATATATGTGTTAGTATACTGTATTGGTGTTTTTCTTTCTGGCTTACTTCACTCTGTATAATCGGCTCCAGTTTCATCCATCTCATCAGAACTGATTCAAATGTATTCTTTTTAACAGCTGAGTAATACTCCATTGTGTATATGTACCACAGCTTTCTTATCCATTCATCTGCTGATGGACATCTAGGTTGTTTCCATGTCCTGGCTATTATAAACAGTGCTGCGATGAACATTGGGGTACATGTGTCTCTTTCAATTCTGGTTTCCTCGGTGTGTATGCCCAGCAGTGGGATTGCTGGGTCATATGGCAATTCTATTTGCAATTTTTTAAGGAATCTCCACACTGTTCTCCATAGTGGCTGTACTAGTTTGCATTCTCACCAACAGTGTAGGAGGGTTCCCTTTTCTCCACACCCTCTCCAGCATTTATTGCTTGCAGATTTTTGGATTGCAGACATTCTGACTGGTGTGAAGTCTGTTTTTCTTTTTGTTGTTTAGTTTTTAATCATTTTTTATTATGATTGCTATATGATTTCTATGGGGTTTTTTGTTTGTTTAGTTTACATTGTCTTGTTTTGTTTCCTTTTTTTCTTTTTGTTGATTTGTTTTTAATTTCTTGATTTTGGTTTTGGGTTCTTTTAATTATATCTATGGTTTTTCATATTATTTGTTTTTGTTTCTTTTTTTATGTGTGTGTTTCTTTGTTTCTGTTTCTTTGGTTTTGCGTTTATCAATTTTCTTGGGTGTTATTTGACTGCTTATTTGTATTTTCAATTATTGCTGCTCTTTGCTTTTGTCATTGTTATTTCTTCTCAGTTTTGTCTGGTTTTTCTCCATCTTTCTTTTTATTTATTCCCCCCCCTTTGGTAGCACTGTGTGGCTTGCTGGGTCTTGTTCCACAGTCTGGGGTCAAGCCTGAGCTTCTGGGGTTGAAAGGTCAAAGCCAGGACAAAGGGACTGCCCGATAATTTCTGTCCTCAGCAGATATTAATTGGCAAGAGCTCTCCAGGAAGTCTCCATCTCCACCAAGACTAAATTCTACTCAACTGTCTTCAGGCTCCAATGCTGGACCTTTTACAATAAACAAGCTAGAAAGAACACAAAGTCACCCATCAGCAGATAGACCACCTAAAGTCATACCAAGCTCAGAGACACCTAAATACATACCAAGTACCATGGCTCTGCTCTTCAGAATGACACAATCCAACTTGATTGTGGACTAGAGCTCAGATAGCAGTCTCTCCTACAAGGAAACCCACAAAATCATTGGAACAACGTCACTCACTGGGGGCATATACCAGAAGGAAGAGGAAAATTGACCCTGAAAACTGAAGCAATGAGACCTCAAACACAGAAAATTAGACAAAATGAAAAGACAGTGAAATATATTGCAGACAAGGGCACAGGTAAAAACCAACAATTTCAAATAAATTAAGAGGAAATAAGCAATCTACTTGACAAATAATTTGAAGTAATTATAGTAAAGACGATTGAAAACCTCAGAAATAGAAGGGAGGCATGGATTAAGAAAATACAAGAAATGATTAACAAATGACCTAGAAGAACTAAAAAGCAAATAAACAATGATAAAGAGCACAATAACAGAAATGAAGACTATGCTAGAAAGAAAAAGCAGCATTCTCTACTTCAGTGAAAAAGAATATTGAATTAGTGAGCTAGATGAAATAATGGTGGAAATATCTGCTTTATAGCAAAATAAAGAAAAAAAAATAAAAGAAATGAAAATAGCGTAAAATACCTTTAAGGCAACATTAGATGCAGCAGCATTCAAATTATAGTGGCCCCAGAAGAAGAAAGCAAACCAAATAGTAGGGGAAAAGTTTTCTTCTTCTTGACCTCTAAATTCACTGCAGATGGTGACTTCCACCATGAAATTAGAAGATGATTGCTTCTTGTGTGATAGTGTGTTAAAAAGCAAATCAAAGACATCACTTTTCTAACAAAGTTCCATACAGTCAAGCCTATGGTCTTTCCAGTGGTCATGAATGATATCTGAGCTGGACTGTAAAGAAGGCAGAGCTTCAAAGAATTGATGTTTTCTAATTGTGGTGCTGGAGGAGACTCTTGAAAGTCCCTTGGACAGCAAGGAGATCAAACCAGTTGATCTTAAAGGAAACCAACCCTGAATACTCATTATAAGGACTGATGCTGAAGTTGAAGCTTCAATACTTTGATCGCCTGATGTGAAGAACTAACTCATTTGAAAAGACCTTGATGGTGGGAAAGATTGAAGGCAGAAGAGAGTGACAGAGGATGAGATGGTTGGATAGCATAACCAATTCAATGGATATGAATTCGGGCAAGCTCCACGAGTTGGTGATGGACAGGGAAGCCTGACACACTGCAGTCCATGGGATGGCAAACAGTTGGATACAACTTGGTGGCTCAACAATAACAACAGAAAAAAAAAAAGAAAAAGAAAAGAGGAAGAAAACAGAAAGGTCTGAGAAAATATTTGAAGAGTTTATAGATGAGAACTTCCAGAATATGAGAAAGGAAGTTGCCACTCAAGCCCAGGAAGAAAGAAGCGTCCCATATAGGGTAAGCTCAATGAGAAATGCAATGAGCCATATATTAATTAAACTAACACAATTAAATATTTTTAAAAAATTAAAGGCAGCAAGGGAAAAGCAACAAATAACACAATGAAATCCATATCAGAACATCAGCTGATTTTTCAAGAGAAACACTGCTAGTCAAAAAGGAGAGACAGGATATATTTAAAGTAGTGAAAGGGGATAACCTATAGTTGATATTACTCTACCTAGCAAGATACTGTAGAGAAGGCAATGGCAACCCACTCCAGTACTCTTGCCTGGAAAATCCCATGGACAGAGGAGCCTGGTAGTCTGCAGTCCGTGGAGTCCCTAGGAGTTGAACATGACCGAGCAACTTCACTTTCACTTTTCACTTTCATGCATTGGAGAAGGGAATGGCAACCCACTCCAGTGTTCTCGCCTGGAGAATCCCAGGGAAAGGGGTGCCTGGTGGGCTGCCATCTATGAGGTTACACAGAGTTGGACATGACTGAAGCGACTTAGCAGCAGCAGCAGCAGCAGCAAGATACTGAATCAGATGTAATGAAGAAATAAAAAACTTTACAAGCAATAAAAAGCTAAGCAAATTCAGCATCACCTACTGAGCTATATAACAAAAACTAAGACAAATTATATAGGCAAAAGTATAAAAGAAGACAAAAGCTCTACAAAAGCAAACTCAAAACAATCAAGAAAATGTCAAAAAGAACATACATAGTAATCATTATTTGAAATGTAAATAGATTAAATGTTCAAACCAAAAATACAGACTGGCAGAATGGATATAAAAAGAAGACTCATCTATACGCTATCTACAAGAGACCTAATACAGACCTAGGGACACATACAGACTGAAAGTGATGGAATGAAAAAGATGTTCCATGCAAACTGAAAGCAAAGGAAAACTTGAGTAATCATAATCATATCACACAAGATAGACCATAAAATAATTACAAGACAATTACAAGAGACTAGGAAGGAGACTACATAATGATCAAAGAATGAATGTAAAAATATGATATAACAATTATAAATATTTATGCACCTAGAAAATAAGCACCACAATGCAAAAGGCAAATGCTAACAGCTATAAAGGGGGAAATAAACGGTAACACAATAATAGTGGGGTATTTCAACCCAGTTTATACCAATGACAGATCATACAGACAACATTAAAAAGGAAACACAAACTTTAAATCACACATTAGACCAGCCAGTGTTAATTAACATTTATAGGGCATTCCATCAAAAAGGAGCAGAACACACTATCTTCTCAAGTGTACATGGGACATTCTTCAGGATAAAGCACACCTTAGGTAACAAATCCAGCCTTAGTAAATTCAAGAAAATTGAAATCATGTCAAATCTTATTATTGACTGCAATGGTATGAGACTAGAAATCAATTATAGGAAAATAACTGCAAAAAAAAAACCCACTCATAAATACATGGAGGCTGACAATATTCTATTAAATAAGCAAGATATAACTGAAGAAATCTGAAATAAATTAAGAATTAAATAGAAACCAATGACTGTAAAAATGCAATGACCCAAAATCTATGTGATGCAATAAAAGCAGTTCTAAGAGGGAAGTTTGTAGCAACACAATCCAAACTCGAGAAAAAGCTCTCAAATAACCTAACCTTATGTCAAAAGCAACTGTAGAAAGAAGGAAACCCCAAGGTTATAGAAGGAATGAAATCATAAAGATCAGAGCAGAAATAAAGAAAACAAAACAAACAAAAAAAGAGAGCAATAAAAAGTTAATTCTTTGAGAGATAAACAAAATTGTTAAAACTTATAGCAATACTCATCAAGAAAAAAGTGAGAAGACACAGATCAATAAATTTAGAAATGGAGGGCGGCTCTAAGATGGCTGAGAAATAGGACGGGGAGACCACTTTCTCCCCCGCAAATTCATCAAAAGATCAATTGAACGCCAAGCAAATACCACAAAACAACTTCTGAATGCTGGCGGAGAACACCAGGCACCCAGAAAAGCAGCCCATTTTCTTCAAAAGGAGGTAGAACAAAATATAAAAGATAAAAAGGGAGACAAAAGAGTCAGGGACAGAGAACCAGCTCGGGGAGGGAATCTTAAAAGATAAGTTTCCATATACCAGGAGACCCTCTCACTGGCGGGTCTATGGGGAGTTTTTGAATCTCAGAGGGAAACGTAACCAGGAGGAAACAATAAATAAATAAAACTTACAGATTATGGGTCCAACTACAACTACTAGTGGAGAAGTAGCCCAGATGCTCCCGTCTACCACCAGCAACCAGAGGCTGAACAGGGAGGTGTGGGCTGCATTGATTAGGGTAAGGACCAGGCCTGAATGCCCTGAGGGAAATCTGAGGGAGCTAACAAGAGATAGCAAAAAAAAAGAGGAAAGAGAGAGAACTTTCCCACAAAAACTCTAACCTAAGGCACTGCCAGGCCTGCTCACAGAACAAAGGACTGAGCAGCGAATATCAGTGGAGAGCTAGCCAGCTGCGGACTGGCCCATCCCCCGCCAGAAGCAGGGAGGCAGGCAGGCCCCAGCCAGAGCCAGAAGAAAAGGGGCAGACTCGGCCCCAGAGATGGCATCCCCTGCCAAACTGCGAGCAGGCTATCAGTTTCTAACTAAGTCTTCCTGGGATCCTGGATGGTTGACATCTGTCAATAGTGTTGTAGCCAGAGATCAGCTCCCCAAAAGAGACACAGGGCACACCTGAAATGCAGCTGTGTACCCAGGAAACAGAACGGCTGGGACCAGGGAGGTGATAAGACACACTGCACTTGGGGAGTGTGTGCTCGTCAAGCACCTGGTTGCCTGAGTTGCTCAGACCTGGGAAGGGCACAAAATGCGGGCACAAAACACAGGCCCAACTGAGTCTGTGCCTTTGTGGAGTACCTGAGAACCTGAACCTGAGCAAAGTAGATCTGGGAAGTGCACGCAACCCAGGGACTGCCTCAGACAGTTCCCTGGCAGAGCAGCCTGAAGTCTAAGCAGGGTAGACCAAGAAAGTACACATACTGTGAGCAGGGGCAAATCCAGTGCCACCCAGACACTGCAAGCACTCCCCACACATGCCAGTGATATTTGTATGCAGTGTTCCTCACTCCCCACAGCAAAATTTAACAACTGAGCCTAAATAAATGACTACCTTCAATCCCTTGTGTCAGGGCGGAAGTTACATACTGAAGAGACTTGCAAACAGCAGAAGCCAAAGTAAACAAAGAAGAGGGAACATCTCTGGAAGTGAGAGGTGCAATAGATTAAAATCCTGTAGTTAACACTGACTACATTGGAAGGGACCCTTAGACCTTGAGAAGTATAAGGTGGAACAAGGAACTACATGAAACTGAACTGACCACACACTGGCCTCAACAGCTCCAGAAAAATTCCTTGATATACTTTACTATTATCATTTTTTAAATTTCTTTTAATTTTTTTTTAATTTTTAACTTCTTTATTAATCCTTTAATTTTTATTTTTAAAACCTATTATTACCTTGATAAAAAAGACCCTATTTTTAAAGCAAATTTCATATTTTTTATATAACTTTTGCAATTTTCTTTTTAATATTGTATTTTTTAAAGTTTAATCTCTACTCTTGACTTTTAATCTTTGCTTTTTGGGATTTGTTTTCAATTTTGTACCTTTAAGAATCCAATCTTCACTACCCATTTATACTTAGGAGTGTGATTACTGGCTTGATTGCTCTCTCCCCTTTTGATTCTCCTTTTTCTCCCCCAGGTCACCTCTATCTTCTCTATCCTCCTTCTCTTCTCTACTTAACTCTGTGACTCTTTGGGTGTTCTGGGCTGTGGAGAAAACTTAGGTAACTGATCATAGTCTAGATTGGTCCCTCTCCTTTTGACTCCCCCTTCTCTCCTCCTGGTCACCTATATCTCCTTCCTCCATTTTCTCTTCTCTATGGAACTCTGTGCCCCTGAGTGTTTCACACTGTGGAGAGCAAATAGAAAATTGATTACTAGCTAATCTGATCTCTCCCCTTTTGATTTCCCATCTTCTCCTCCTGATCACCTTTATCTCCCTTCCCTTTCTTATCTTCTTCATGTAACTCTGCGAAATTCTCTGGGTGTCCCTCACTGTGGAGACTCTTTTCACCATTAACCTAGATGTTTTGTCATTGGTGCTGTATGGATAGAGAAGTCTTGAGGCTACTACAAGAAAAAGACTGAAAGCCAGAAGCAGGAGGCCTAAAATCAAAACTTTAGATCACCAGAAATCTCCTGATTCAAGGGATCATTAATCAACAAAAACTCATCAAAAATCCTCCATACCTACACTGAAACCAAGCTCCACTTAAGAGCCAACAAGTTCCACAGCAAAACATACCAAACTAATTCTCCAAAAAAGCAGGAACATAACCCTGAGCACAAAAACACAGGTGGCCAAAAGTCACACCAAACACATAGACACCTAAAAACTCACTACTGGACACTTCATAGCACTCCAGAGAGAAGAGATTCAGCTCCACACACCAAAACACTGACACAAGCTTCCCTAACCAGGAAACCTTAACAAGTCACTTGTTGAACCCTACCCATGGGGAAGACACTCCACAATAAAGAGGAACCATAAACTTCCAGCATACAGAAAGGCCACCCCAAACACAGCAATCTAAACAAAATGAAAATGCACAGAAATATTCAGCAGGTAAAGGAACATGATTAAAGCCCACCAAACCAAATAAAAGAGAAGGAGATAGGGAGTCTATCTGAAAAAGAATTCAGAATAATGATAGTAAAAATAATCCAAAATCTTGAAAACAAAATGGAGTTACAGATAAATAGTCTGGAAACAGAGATTGAGGAGATACAAGAAATGTTTAACAAGGACCTGGAAGAAATAAAAAAGAGTCAATCAATAATGAATAATGCAATCGCTGAGATTAAAAGTACCCTGGAGGGAACCAACAGTAAAATAATGAGGCAGAAGATAGTATAAGTGAGTTGGAAGATAGAATGGCGGGAATAAATGAAGCAGAGAGGAAAAAAGAATTAAAAGAAATGAGAAAAACCTCAGAGATGTCTGGGACAATGTCAAACACCCTAACATTTCAATCATAGGAGTCACAGAAGAAGAAGGCAAAAAGAAAGGCCATGAGAAAATACTTGAGGATATAATAGTTGAAAACTTCCCCGAAATGGGGAAGTAAATAGCTGCCCAAGTCCAAGAAACCAGATACCTAAAACAGATAAACCAAAGGCTAAACACCCCAAGACACATATTAATCAAATTAACAAAGATCAAATACAAAGAACAAATATTAAAAGCAGCAAGGGAAAAAACAACCAATAACACACAAGGGGATTCCTATAAAGATAACAGCTGATCTTTCAATAGAAAATCTTCAAGCTGGAAGGGAATGGCAGGACTTACTTAGAGTGATGAAACGGAAAAACCTACAACCCAGATTACTGTACCAAGTTAGGATCTCATTCACCTATAAAGGAGAAATCAAAATTTTGCAGACAAGCAGAAGCTCAGGGAATCCAACACTACCAAACTAGCTCTCCAACAAATGCTAAAGGATCCTCTCTAGACAAGAAACACAGAAAAGGATTATAAACGTGAACAAAAACAAGAAAGTAAATGGCAACTGGATCATACTAATCAATAATTATCTTAAATGTAAATGAGTTGAATGCCCAAAGCAAAAGACAAAGACAGGCTAAATGGATACAAAAACAAGACCCCTTTATATGCTGTCTACAAGCAACCCACCTCAAAACTAGGGACTCAAACAGACTGAAAATGAAGGACTGGAAAAATATATTTCACTGAAATGGAGACCAAAAGAAAGCAGGAGTAACAATACTTATATAAATTAGACTTTGAAATAAAGCCATGAAAAGAGACAAAGAATGACACTACATAATGATCAAAGGATCCATCAAAAAAGAAGATATAACAATTATAAATATATATTCCCCCAACATAGGAGCACTGCAATATGTAAGGCAAACACTAACAAGTATGAAAGTGGAAATTAACAATAAGACAATAAGGTTGGGAGACTTTAATATCACATTAAACCTATGGATAGATCAACTAAACAGAAAATTAGCAAGGAAACACAAATTTTAAATGATGCAATGGGCCAGTTAGACCAAATTTATATCTATAGGACATTTTACCCCAAAACAATGAATACCTTTGTCTCAAGTGCACATGGAATTATCTTCAGGATAGATCATATTATTGGCCATAAATCTAGCCTTGGTAAATTTAAAAAATATATATATAAATAATCTCAAGCAACTTTTCTGATCACAATGCAGTAAGATGAGATGTCAACTACAGGGAAAAAAAGTTATGAAAAATACAAACATATGGAAGCTAAACAACACACTTCTAAGTAGCCAACATATAACAGAAGAAATTTAAAAATAAATCAAAATATGCAAATGAATGAATGAAAATGAAAACACAACAACCCAAAACCTATGTGACATGTAAAACAAGTGCTAAGTGGAAGATTCATAGAAATACAAGGCTATCAATAGAAACAGGAGATAAATCAAATAAATAACCTAACTACACCTAAAGCAACTAGAAAAGGAAGAAGTGAAGAACCCCAAGGTTAGTAGAAGGAAAGAATTAACAAAAATAGGGCAGAAATAAATGCAGAACAAACAAAAGAGACCATAGCAAAAATCAAGAAAGCTAAAAGCTGGTTCTTTGAGAAGATAAATAAAATAGACAAACCATCAGCCAGACTCATCAAGAAACAAAGGGAAAAGAATCAAATCAAAAAAATTAGAAATGAAAATGGAGGAATCACAACAGACAACAAAGAAATACAAAGGATCATAAGACTACTATCAGCAATTATATGCCAATAAAATGAACAACTTGGAAGAAATGGACAAATTCATAGAAAATTACAATTTTCCAAAACTGAACTAGAAAGAAATACAAAATCTTAACAGATCCATCACAAACACAGAAATCAAAACGGTCATCAGCAGTCTTCTAACAAACAAAAGCCCAGGACCGGGTGGCTTCTCAGCTGAATTCTACCAAAAATTGAGAGAAGAGCTAACACCTATCCTACTCAAACTCTTCCAGAAAATTTCAGAGGAAGGTAAACTTACAAACTCATTCTATGAGGCCACCATCACTCTAATTTCAAAACCAAACAAAGATGCACAAAAAAAAAAAAAAAAAGAAAGAAAGAAAGAAAACTACAGGCCAATATCACTGATAAACACAGATGCAAAAATCCCTAAAAATTTTTAGCAAACAGAATCCAACAACATATTAAAAAGATCATACATCATGACCAAGTGGGCTTTATCCCAGGAATGCAAGAATTCTTCAATATTTGCAAACCAATCAATGTGGTACATCACATTAACAAATTAAACGATATAAACTATATGATTATCTCAATAGATGCAGAGAAAGCCTTTGACAAAATTCAACATCCACTTATGATAAAAAAAAAATCCAGAAGCAAGCATAGAAGGAACATATCTCAAAATAATATAAGTCATATATGATAAATCCACAGGAAACATTATCCTCCATGCTGAAAAATTGAAAGCATTTCCTCTAAAGTCAGGAAGAAGACAAGGGTGTCCACTCTCACTACTACTATTCAACATAGTTTTGGAAGTTTTGGCCACAGCAATCAGAGCAGAAAAAGAAATAAAACGAATCCAGATTGGAAAAGAAGAAGTAAAACTCTCACTGTTTGCAGATACATGCTCCTCTACATAGAAAACACTAAAGATTCCACCAGAAAATTTCTAGAGGTAATTAATGAATACAGTAAAGTTGCAAGACATAAAATTAAGACACATAAATCCCTTGCATTCCTATACACTAAGAATGAGAAACAGAAAGAAAAATTAAGGAAACATTTTCCATCACCATTGAAATGAAAAGAGAGAAAATACTTAGGGATGAATCTACTTAAGAAACAAAAGACCTATATAGAGAGAACTATAAAAGACTGATGAGAGAAATTAAAGAAGAGACAAATAGATGGAGAAATATATCATGTTCATGGATCAGAAGAATCAATATAGTGAAAATGAGAATACTACCCAGAGTAATCTATAGATTCAGTGCAATCCCTATCAAGCTACCAACAGTATTTTTCAGAGAATTAGATAAAACGATTTCACAATTTGTTTAGAATCATGAAAAAACTTGAATAGCCAAAACAATCTTGAGAAAGAAGAATAGAAGTGGAGGTATCAACCTTAATGACTTCAGGCTAAACTAGATAGCAACAGTCATTAAGACAGTATGCTACTGGCACAAAGACAGAAACATATATCAATGGAACAAAATAGAGATAAATTCACATGCCTATGGACACTTTATCTTTGACAAAGAAGGCAAGAATATACAATGGAGAAAAGACAATCTCTTTAACTAGTGGTGCTGGGAAAACTGATCAACCACTTTTAAAAGAATGAAACTAGAATACTTTCTAACACCATACACAAGAAAATAAACTCAAAATGGATTAAAGATCTAAATGTAAGAGCAGAAACGATAAAACTCTTAGAGGAAAACACAGGGTAAAAATGGTCTGACATAAATCACAGTAGGATCTTCTATGACCCACCTCACAGAGTAATGGAAATAAGAGCAAAATGGAACCTAATTAAACTTAAAAGCTTTTGCACAATGAAGGAAACTATAAGGTGAAAAGACAAGCTTCAGAATGGGAGAAACTAATAGCAAAAGAAGCAACTGACAAAGGATTAATCTAAAAAATATATAAGAAGTTCAAGGAGCTCAATTTCAGAAAAATAAGCTACCCAGTCAAAAAATGGGCCAAAGAACTTAACGAACATTTTTCCAAAGAAGATGTACAAATGGCTAACAAACACATGAAAAGATGCTCAGCATCATTTATTATCAGAGAAATGTAAATCAAACCCACAATTAGGTACCATCTCACACCAGTCAGAATGGCTGCTATCAAAAAGTCTACAAACAACAAATGCTGGAGAGGGTGAGGAGGAAAAGGAACTCTCTTACAGCTGATGGGAATACAAACTAGTAATTCAACCATGGAGAATGGTGTGGAGATTCCTTAAAAAGCTAGAAATAGAACTGCCATCAGTTCAGTTCAGTCGCTCAGTCGTGTGCAACTCTTTGCAACCCCATGAAGCACAGCACACGAGGCCTCCCTGTCCATCATCAATACCTGGAGTTCACTCAGACTCACGCCCATTGAGTCAGTGATGCCATCCAGCCATCTCATCCTCTGTTGTCCCCTTCTCTTCCTGCCCCCCAATCACTCCCAGCATCAGAGTCTTTTCCAATGAGTCAACCCAGCATCAGAGTCTTTTCCAATGAGTCAACTCGTTGCATGAGGTGGCCAAAGAACTGAAGTTTCAGCTTTAGCATCATTCCTTTCAAAGAGATCCCAGGATTGATCTTCAGAATGGACTGGTTGGATCTCCTTGCAGTCCAAGGGACTCTAAAGAGTCTTCTCCAACACCACAATTCAAAAGCATCTATTCTTCGGTGCTCAGCCTTCTTCACAGTCCAACTCCCATATTCATACATGACCACAGGAAAAACCATAGCCTTGACTAGACAGATCTTAGTCGGCAAACTAATGTCTTTGCTTTTGAATATGCTATCTAGGTTGATCATAGCTTTACTTCCAAGGAGTAAGTGTCTTAATTTCATGGCTGCAGTCACCATCTGCAGTGATTTTGGAGCCCAAAATAATAAAGTCTGACACTGTCTCCACTGTTTCCCCTTCTATTTCCCATGAAGTGATGCGACCAGATGCCATGATCTTGGTTTTCTGAATGTTGAGCTTTAAGCCAACTTTTTCACTCTCCTCTTTAACTTCCATCAAGAGGCTTTTTAGTTCCTCTTCACTTTCTGCCATATGTGGTGTCATCTGCGTATCTGAGGTTATTGATATTTCTCCCAGCAATCTTGATTTCCAGCTTGTGTTTCTTCCAGTCCAGCGTTTCTCATGATGTAATCTGCATATAAGTTAAATAAGCAGGGTGACAATATACAGCCTTGATGTACTCCTTTTTCTCTTTGGAACCAGTCTGTTGTTCCATGTCCATTTCTAACTGTTGATTCCTGATCTGCACACAGATTTCTCAAGAGGCAAGTCAAGTGGTCTGGTATTCCCATGTGAACCATGTCAGCTCACTGTCCTTTAATGGTATGTCTCTGAGGTCTCTTCGTAGGGTGGTTATCTCAGCCAATACTTCAACACAGTCATGGAGAGGCCCATCATCCTCCGGGATGGGCAAGAGAGTAGCAGGGTTTAGAAAACAAGGTGTCTGAAAGTGTATCCGGGGAGCATCTAACAGCAGGGCTTGGTAATGGGTTAAGCGAGTGTTAGAAATCCACTTACCCAGTGGCTGTTTGAGGTTCCCCTCTATGGCATGGGGAGTGTAGACCAGGAGGCGCTGTCCATAAGTCAACTTGTCAGCATCATGGACAAGGAGAGCAGCGGCCATGATGATATGGAGACAGGGCAGTCGTCCAGCAGCTACCGGGTCCAGCCGTTTAGAGAGGTATGCCACAGGCCGCCTCCAAGGTCCCCATTGCTGTGTCAGGACTCCCTTTCCCACTCCCTGCTTTTCATCCACAAACAGTTGAAATGGCTTAGCCGGGTCAGGGAGAGCTAGGGCCGGGGCTTCTAGCAATGCCCACCAGAGTTCCTGAAACACCCGCCTCATTGGCTCAGTCCAAGTCCAGTTCTTATTTTCTCTACTTCCTTCATATAGAGGCTGGGCCTTTTCAGCAAACCCCAGAATCCATAGCCTGCAGTACCCAACAGTCCCTAAGAACTCCCTCACTTGCCGAGGAGTCGTTGGCTCGGGAATCTGTAAAATAGTCTCTTTCATAGCCTGAGTCAACCATCTTTGCCCCGTTTTATTTTGTACCCCAAGTAAACGACTTCCTGTTTAGCAATTTGGGCCTTCTTTGCACTCGCCCGGTACCCCAATGTCCCCAAAGTCTGAAGGAGGTCTCCTGTGGCCTCTAGGCATACCTCCTTGGTAGTAGCGGCCAGCATGAGGTCATCCACATATTGCAATAGGACAACGTCGGGGTGGCTAGTCCAGTACTCACAGAGGTCCTCGCCTAGAGCCTCGTTGAACAACGTCAGTGAGTTTTTAAATCCCTGTGGAAGGCGAGTCCAGGTCAGCTGTCCTACACTTTGACTGTCTTCGTCAGTCCGTTCAAATGTGAAGATCTCTTGGCTCTGGGGGGCCAGAGGCAAACTGAAAAAGGCATCTTTTAAGTCCAAGATTGTATACCAGATGTAGTCTGGTGGCAAGCCGCTCAAGAGGGTGTATGGGTTAGGGACAGTGGGATGAATGTCACTTACCCATTTGTTGACTTCACGAAGATCTTGGACGGGTCTAAAGTCCATTCCCCCGGGCTTTTTCACAGGCAGCAGGGGAGCATTCCATGGGGACTGGCACTTTTTAAGATTCCCTATCTTCAGGAGGCACTGTATGTGTGGCATGATTCCTTGCCGGGCCTCCTGACTCATGGGGTACTGCTTTATCGTCACAGGGGTAGCATTTGCTTTTAATTCAACAATGATGGGAAGTCTTTGTTTTGCCAGTACTACTCCTGCCATCTTGGCCCAGGCCAGAGGGTGTTTTTGGATCCATTGTAGCATAGCTGTGTCCACAGCTGCAGGGGGTTTTGGTGAATATAGTCTGTATTCATCTCTCAGTGCCAGGGATAAAACATGAATTGGTTGTCCAAGCCCGTCTGTGACTGATATCCCTCCAGAGTCAAAGTGAATTTGCGCATTGACTTTGGACAATAGGTCTCTTCCTAATAAAGGGGTCACCAGACATTCCGGGATCACCAGAAATGAGTGGGACACCCGTTGGGCTCCCAAGTCCACTTTTCGTTTAGTAGTCCAGTAATATCTTTTTGTCCCGGTGGCTCCCTGAACCAAGCTAGTCTTCTTGGACATCAGCCCGAATTTTTGATTGAGGACCGAGTATTGGGCTCCTGTATCCACCATGAAGCCGACTGGTTTCCCCTCCACATTAATAGTTACCCAGGACTCAGGGAGGGGTGCTGGGCCCTGACCCCCTTAATCACTATCTTCTCCTGCATATAAAATGTGGGTATCCGAGGGAGACTCTTCTTTTCTTACAGTCCTTTTTTTCAGGTTTCTCTTGGGGCACTCATTTTTTCCAGTGCCCTTGCTCTTTGCAATAAGCACATTGGTCTCTCTTTAGGGTCGGTCTGGCTGGTTTCTCCCTTCCTTTTGGCTGGGTGTCTCGAGTCTTCCGGGAATCAAGTCCCCGTATCATCCCTGCAAAGAAAATTTGAGCCAGCTCTTTCTAATTTCTTCAGTTTTCCTTAGCGCTAAATTCCCTTTCCTCCCATCTAATTCGTTCCTCCCTCTCCTCAGGGGTCTCTCTGTTATTAAACACTTTCTCAGCTGCCCTCACCAGATCCTGTATTGACTGTTCTCCCAGCCTCTCTAGTCTCTGTAACTTCCTCCTGATATCCGGAGCTGCCTGATTAACAAAGGCTAGCAAGACTGCTGCTCGTGACTCATCAGCCTGAGGGTCCATGGGCGTATACTGCCTGAAAGCCTCCATTAACCTCTCTAAAAAGGCTGCCGGGCTCTCATTTGGATCCTGCCTTATCAAATTTACCTTAGACAAATTCGTTGGTTTCCAGGCGGCTGCCCAGAGGCCAGCCATCAGTCTGGCAGTACACTCGGAGACACTCCCTACCTTCAGTGTGTTCAAAATCCCAGTTCAGTCGCATCAAAGGAAACCCCTCCTCGATTAGGTGGGGCTGCATGGTGGGTCTTCCATCCACTCCTTGTACATGTTTTCGTGCTTCTGATAGAATTCGCTCCCATTCCTCCGTGGTGAAGAGCACCTGCAACAGCTGCTGACAATCATCCCAAGTAGGATTGTGAGTAAACAAGATAGAATCTAAGAGATCAATAAGACCTTGGGTTTTTTTGGAAAAAGAAGGGGTTTGAGTTTTCCAGTTATATAAATCACTCGTAGAAAATGGCCAGTACTGGTATGTTTGCTCCCCACTGGGATTTGCTGGCCCCCAACCTGGCAGGGAATTCCTGAACGGTGGATGAAGGAGCCTCCTGGCTTTCATCCTCAGACAAGTCTCTGCCCCTTCGAGTCCTTCCGCAAGTTCCTTGGGCCAGCCCCCCTTCCCATGGCTGAGTCGAGGGTTCTGGGTCCCTCCTTTGTTCTACGGACGACATCGCGGTACCTGCAGGGGCAAGGGTGGCTGCATATATGGGAGAGGTGAGATTTCAGTGTCTAAGTCAATCAGGCTAGGATATAAAGAGGATCCCTGGAGTATTGGCTTCTTCTTCTGACTCTCCCGTTCTTCATGGTCAGTCATTACAGACAAAGGGGTGGAAGAGCTTTGACCCATAATGACGGAGCTAACAATGAACACATTAAAAAAAAAAAAAAAATGGTGCCGGCACACAAAGAAAGGCAACAGACAGAAGACAAACAAATATCGGCCGAAAACACAGAACTAGGTCTAACCCGGGTTACTGTTGTCTTGCTTCCCAATGTTATCACACCGAAGGGTGTCCACTGCCCACCAGATTCAAAGTTGGGAGAGACATTCCTTCCCAATCCTTCACAGAACCAGCTGCCTTCCAGCGCGAATGCTGGGCCCCGGTCTTATGCTGGCTGCCAGTTTCCTTTCAGCGTGCTCACTGGGCCTTGGTCTTACACTGGCTAGGATGACTAATTCACCTCTGATTAGGCCTAACAAGAGCCAGCTTCCTTCCAGTGCGCATGCTGGGCCTCAGCCTTTCTCTGGACTTAACCAGACTTAACACCAGTGTTCAAATATCTTTCCTCCTAGTAAGGAAACCCCTTCTACCGGGAGAGTGTTATTCTTCCCAGTTAAAGGGATCCTGGACGAGCCCCCAAATGTTATGCCCAGAGTCCGAGTCCCTAAAACTGAGAGAATAAGAGGTCCACAGCAATGCAAAAGCATGAAGGTGTTTTATTTCTAGCTTGAGTTTGGGCTCACACCACATGCAACACAGTGGAATGGAGCAAGAAGCCCCGAGCCCAGATTTACAGCAGTATTTATAGGTTTTAGAACAGAGAGTTGGCAAGGGCTGATTGGCTGCAGGAGTTTCCTAGTATTTACTAATTGGCTGATCTTTAATGGCTGCAGGGGTTTCCTGGTGTTTACTAGTTGGCTATTGGCTGCAGGGGGATGTCTTTTACGTCCTGATAAACTCAAACCAGGTTATGGGGAGTATGCTGATTAGACAAGTCCTGGCATCCGCAGGGATGACCTCACCGGGCAATGACTCAGCCTTTCCAGTGAGTCCTACCTTAGTCTCTGAAGCCTATCATCGCATTTCTTAGGTCCCAACAATGCCATCCAACCATCTCATCCTCTGTTGTCCCCTTCTCCTCCCTCCTTCAATCTCTCCTAGCATCAAGGTCTTTTCAAATGAGTCAGGTCTTCGCATCAGGTGACCAAAGTATTGAAGTTTCAGCTTCAAAATTAGTCCTTCCAGTGAATATTCAGGACTGATTTCCTTTATGATGGACTGGTTGGATCTCCTTGCAGTCCAAGGAACTCTCAAGAGTCTTCTACACCACAGTTCAAAAGCATCAATTCTTAGGCACTCAGCTTTCTTTATAATCCAACTTTCACATCGACACATACTAAGTCACTTCAGTCGTGTCTGACTCTGTGCAACCACATAGACGGCAGCCTACTAGGCCCGGCATCCCTGGGATTCTCCAGGCAAGAACACTGGAATGGGTTGCCATTTCTTTCGCCAATGCATGAAAGTGAAAAGTGAAAGTGAAGTCGCTCAGTCGTGTCCGACTCCTCGTGACCCCATGGACTCCAGCCAACCAGGCTCCTCCATCCATGGGATTTTCCAGCTAGAGAACTGGAGTAGGGTGCCATTGCCTTCTCCCATCGACACATGATTACTGGGAAAAAAAAACATAGCATTGACTAGACAGACTTGACTTGACTTTGCCTTTCTTGGCAAATAAATGTCTCTGCTTTTTAAGACGCTTTCTAGGTTAGTCATAACTTTCCTTCCAAGGGGTAAGCTTCTTTTAATTTCATGGCTGCAATCACCATCTGCACTGATTGCGGATCCCAAGAAGTAAAATCTGCCACTGTTTCCACTGTTTCCCCATCTGTTTGCGATGATGTGATGGGAATGTATGCCATGATCTTAGCTTTCTGAATGTGGAGCTTTAAGTCAACTTTTCAATTCCCTCTTTCACTTTCATCAAGAGGCTCTTCATTTTTTCTTCACTTTCTGCCACAATGGCGATGTCATTTGAATATCTGAGGTTACTGATATTTCTCCCAGCAATCTTGATTCCAGCTTGTGCTTCTTCCAGTCAAGCGTTTCTCATGATGTACTCTGCATATAAATTAAATAAGCAGGGTGACAATATACAGCCTTGCTGAACTGCTTTTCCTGTTTGGAACCAGTCTGCTGTTCCATGTCCAGTTGCTTCCTGACCTGCATACCGATTTCTCAAGAGGCAGGTCATGTAGTCTCATATTCCCATCTCCTGAAGAATTTTCAACAGTTTCTTGTGATCCACACAGTCAAAGGCGTTGACACAGTCAATAAAGCAGAAATTGACGTTTTTCTGGAGAAGTATAAATGAATACGTTTACAATAGATTGGGTTTAAAAAAATAATCTTCATGAATTCTTGTTCTCATAATCAAAATGTTAAGGAAATTTTTTTTAATAAAAAAGTGTATGAATCTGGCTGTGGAAAATTCTGTTGGCTCACTTTATAAAACAAATTTTACTTAAACAGGTACTCATTTTGATGGGAAATGGAGATATAGAAAATGAATATATAAAAGCATTTCTCACAAGGAGCATATAATTTAATGACATTGCTGAAAAGTGATTTACATGTAAATATTGTAGATTCTACCTGGTAACTTGCTAGAACTGCCATATGCCAGACTCAATTATAGACTATCTGAACCTGAACATTAATGACACTTCCAAGATACATGCACATTAAAATTTGAGAAGCATTGATCAAAAGCATCCTATCAGTGATATTCATTAGGGGACTGATGATTGGAACTGGATTGTGAAATGATCAATGATAAAATAAAAGTAGGAATTAAGAAAACACATTTAGAAATTTTCATGGAGACTTGACAATAAGTTCAGTTCAGTTCAGTTGCTCAGTCGTGTCCGACTCTTTGCAACCCCATGAATCGCAGCACGCAAGGTCTCCATGTCCATCACCAACTCCCGGAGTTCACTCATATTCACTTCCATCGAGTCAGTGATGCCATCCAGCCAGTTCATCCTCTGTCGTCCCCTTTTCCTCCTGCCCCCAATCCTTCCCAGCATCAGAGTCTTTTCCAATGAGTCGACTCTTCGCATGGGGTGACCAAAGAACTGGAGTTTCAGCTTTAGCATCATTCCTTCCAAAGAAATTCCAGGGCTGATCTCCTTCAGAATGGACTAGTTGGATCTCCTTGCAGTCCAAGGGACTCTCAAGACTCTTCTCCAATACCACAGTTTAAAAGCATCAATTCTTTGGCATTCAGCCTTCTTCACAGTCCAACTCTCACATCCATACATGACCACTGGAAAAACCATAGCCTTGACTAGACGGACCTTAGTCGGCAAAGTAATGTTTCCGCTTTGGAATATGCTATCAGGTTGGTCATAACTTTTCTTCCAAGGAGCAAAGGTCTTTTAATTTCATGGCTGCAATCATCATCTGCAGTGATTTTGGAGCCCCCCAACATAAAGTCTGACACGGTTTCTACTATTTCCCCATCTATTTCCCATGAAGTGATGGGACCAGATGCCATGATCTTCATTTTCTGAATGTTCAGCTTTAGGCCAACTTTTTCACTCTCCACTTTCACTTTCATCAAGAGGCTTTTTAGTTCCTCTTCCCTTTCTGCCATAAGGGTGGTGTCATCTGCATATCTGAGGTTATTGATATTTCTCCCGGCAATCTTTATTCCAGCTTGTGTTTCTTCCAGTCCAGTGTTTCTCATGATGTACTCTGCATATAAGTTAAATAAGCAGGGTGACAATATACAGCCTTGACATATTCCTTTTCCTCTTTGGCACCAGTCTGTTGTTCCATGTCCAGTTCTAACTGTTGCTTCCTGACCTGCATACAGATTTCTCAAGAGGCAGGTCAGGTGGTCTGGTATTCCCATCTCTTTCAGAATTTTCCACAGTTTATTGTGATACACACAGTCAAAGGCTTTGGCATAGTCAATCACCCTTAATCCTTGCTTAATCTCCAGATAAACACAGTCACAGGGATATAATTTCAACTTTATGCAGGTCAGGAAGCAGCAGTTAGAACTGGACATGAAACAATAGACTGGTGCCAAAGAGGAAAAGGAGTACGTCAAGGCTGTATATTGTCACCCTGCTCATTTAACTTATATGCAGAGTACATCATGAGAAACGCTGGACTGGAAGAAGCACAAGCTGGAATCAAGATTGCCAGGAGAAATATCAATAATCTCAGATATGCAGATGACACAACTCCTATGGCAGAAAGTGAAGAGGAACTAAAAAGCCTCTTGAAAAAATGAAAGTGCAGAGTGAAAAACTTGGCTTAAAGCTCAACATTCAGAAAACGAAGATCATGGCATCCGGTCCCATCACTTCATGGGAAATAGATGGGGAAACAGTGGAAACAGTGTCAAACTTTTTTTGGGGGGGGCTCCAAAATCACTGCAGATGGTGACTGCAGCCATGAAATTAAAAGATGCTTACTCCTTGGAAGAAAAGTTATGACCAACCTAGATAGCATATTCAAAAGCAGAGACATTACTTTGCCGACTAAGGTCCGTCTAGTCAAGGCTATGGTTTTTCCTGTGGTCATGTATGGATGTGAGAGTTGGACTGTGAAGAAGGCTGAGCACCGAAGAATTGATGCTTTTGAACTGTGGTGTTGCAGAAGACTCTTGAAGAGTCCCTTGAACTGCAAGAAGTTCCAGCCAGTCCATTCGGAAGATCAGCTCTGGGATTTCTTTGGAAGGAATGATGCTAAAGCTGAAACTCCAGTACTTTGGCCACCTCATGTAAAGAGTTGACTCATTGGAAAAGACTCTGATGCTGGGAGGAATTGGGGCCAGGAGGAGAAGGGGACGACAGAGCATGAGATGGCTGGATGGCATCACTGACTCGATGGACGTGAGTCTGAGTGAAGTCTGGGAGTTGGTGATGAACAGGGAGGCCTGGCATGCTGTGATTCATACGGTTGCAAAGAGTCGGACACGACTGAGCAACCTAACTGAACTGAACTGAAGGTGATACAACTCTTCTCACAACCAAAAATTCACTGATTTCTTCCCCAGAAGTGGGGCTAGAGTTCTTGTGTGGTCCTTTTGCTTCTCTTGGAAGCATATCCTCCTGAACATAAATTTGCTCTTGTTGTTGCTATTTAGTTAAGACATGTTCAACTCTTTGAGACACCATGGACTTTAGCTCCACCAGGCTCTCTGTCCATGGGATTTCCCAGGCAAGAATACTGGAGTGAATTGTCATTTTCTACTCCAGGGAGTCTTCCTCACAGGGGGATCGAACCTGCATCTTCGTTTTGCAGGCAGATCTTTACCACTGAGCCACCTGGAAAACCCCTTTAACATAAATACTATGATATTAAATTAAAAATATTAAACACTGATAGAAAATAAGTATATCTTACATGTCAATCTATTAAGAGGGGAAATAAAACTTTTTTCTCAATATATGTTTATGCAAACAAAAATGTATTCATTACAATATAAAGAGGAAAATCACACTCTTCAAGATACAGTCCTTGATTCTGTAACTGGTAACACTGAGCTTGTATTTGTTAGCTACCTTATTCTATCACCCATTTAGTACTGCATTTACCTTAACCGTTATCTCAGCTGGGCATGATTCTTCACCTGGTGGGGTGACCCAAACCGTTAAGGAATAAGGGTTGGGTTGCCTGGATTGAGTTGCAGTTTTCCATTATCCTTAGTTACAGAACATGGTGATTCTAAGCTATGCCCTGTGCAACCTCCTATATTCCAGATATGCTTTTCTTTGCCTCTACTGCGGAATAGTTGTGCAATTTAGCCTTAGAAACGGAATCAATCACCCTAGACAACCATTATTCCCTTTTTCCCTTTGATTCAAAGGCATAATTACCCCAATGTGATCAGGTGGCATTTATAACTTCCAGATTAATGAAAACATTACTGTGTCTCCCGGTATGAAAATTCCTCCCTCTGGAACAAATAACTCTGCCAGAAAACATAATGTTACAGAACTAGGAAGGAAAGTTTTGTTATTTTTTTCTTTAGGGAATAGTAGCACTCCCATTTCCTCTGCTTTATATATGGACCTGTGAATCCTGGCAAAGGGAAAAGTGGCACCATATATTAAATCTATTCAAAGCATATACATCCTTCTGGAAAAGATTGATCTTATACTACAAGGTATTCCCATCTAGATGGCACAAGTCCTGAGTGGTCAAATATCATTTCACCATTTGATCAAGCTAGTTGTTTCAATATGGTTGAAACATGATAAGACCAATGAAGTTTATGTGGCTTATTGTCACACTTCTCTTGCTGTAAAGTGAGTTCTTTGAACAGAATCAATGATATATGATGTACAATAACAGTGGATGAGGCATACTGTAAGTCCATAGATGGTAGTTTGGACAGAAACAATGCATGCATAGAAAACAAATTAGCATCTAGCATGTATATTCCAGCAGGAACCAAACACTGTCTTTCCATGACAGAAGCAGTCCAATATAATCAACCTGCCACCATGTGGCTAACTGATCACTTCAGAGAATGTTGACAAGAGCTCACTGTTGGTTGTCAAGGGCAGACTGAGTGTTAATAGTAGCCATGGAGATTGGCCTTCTTTTTATAGTTCAATATTAAATTACTTTTTTATATAAATATAGTTAATCACAATATTGCATTAGTTTCAAATGAACAGCATTGTAATTTGATGTTTTTTATAGATTATACTCCTTTTAATGTTGTTATAAAATAATGATTTATTTCCCTGTGTTGTACAATATATTCTTCTTGCTTATTTGTTCTATACATCTTTTGTCTTTCTTAATCCCAACCCCCCTATCTTGCCCCTCCCACATTTCCTCTTTGCATTGGTAACCACCAGCTTGGCTACTTCATATAGGAGTGGAATAAATACATGGAGTATTTGTTGTTCTCTGTCTGACTTATTTCACTAAGCATAATATTCTCTAGGTCCATCCGTGCTGTTGGAAATGGTGGAATTTTATTCCTTTTATGGCTGAGTAATATTCAAATGGGGGTGTATAGAGATAGAAATAGTTATATTTATATGTATGTGTTCATACTTTTATCTGTTCATCTGTTAATGGATGTTTAGGTTGCTTCCATATCTCGACTGTTAGAAATAATACTGTTATGAACATTAGGGTCCCTGTATCTTTTTTTTTTTTTTTTTTGGATATATACCGGGGGCAGGGGTTAGTAGTATTTTTGAATCATATGGTTGGTTGTCTATTTTTAGTTTTTTGGTGAACCTACGAAATGGCTTCCACAGTGGCTGCAACAATTGAAAATCTCATCAAAATAATACTAGTGTTCCTTTTCCTTCACATTCGTTATTTGTACACATTTTGATGATAGCCATTTAGACAAATGTGGGAGATATCTTATTTTTTATTTGCATTTCTTTGATAGGTATGGTGAACATTGTTTCATTATTCTGTTGGCCACCTGTATATCTACTTTAGTAAAATGTCTATTCAGTTTTGCTAGTTCTTTACTCAGAATCTTTGTTTCTTTGATATAGAATTCTATGAGCTTTTTATAAATTTGGATATTAATCCCTCATTGGTCATATCATTTAAGAATACTTTTTTTTTAATTATATAGGCTGACTTTTAATTTTGTCACTGTTTTTTTTTTTCCCTCTGTTAAAAAAAGATTTTGAGTTTAATTTGGTCCTATTTGTTTATTTTTGCTTTTATTAATTCTGCCTTAAGAAACAGATCCAACAACTATTGCTACTATTTATGTCAAAGAATGTTCTGCCTATGTTCTCTTCTAGTCATTTTATAATTTCAGATCTCGCATTAAATCTAATCCACTTTAAGGTTTGTTTTTTTTTTTTTTTTTTGGTATATATTGTGAGAATGTATTCTAATTTCCTTTTTTTTTTACATGTAGCTGTTCAGTATTCCCAGCACCACATGTTGAAAAGAATCTATTTTTACTCCTTTGTCATAGATCAATTGATTATGTGTGTGGGATCATTTCTGAGCTCTCTATTCTGTTTCATTTATCTATGTCTGTTTGTTGTCAATACCATACTATTTTGATTACTATAGCTTTGTAGTACAATCTGAAGATGGTGGTGTGGTCCATTCAGTTTTGTTCTTTTATCTCGAGGATACTATGGAATTCAGGCTCCATTGTGGTTCCATATAAATTTAATGATTATTTTTTCTACCTTTTAGAAAAATGCCATGGATATTTTGATAGGGATTGCATTCATCGGTAGATTGGTTGAAATAGTATGGACATTTTAATAACTTTATTTATTTTTTTTTTCATTTTAATAATTTTAAATGATTCCAATTCAAGAACAAAATACACTTTTTCATCTATGTTTTATTTTCTATTTCCTTCATCAATATTTTACAGTTTTCAGAGTATAGGCTTTTGACCTTCTTGGGTATATTTATTTCCAGGTATTTTATTATTTTTTATACTATTGCAAATGGGATTGTTTCCTTAAATTCTGTGTCTCATAGTTTATTATTAATTTATAGGAAATAAGTAGGTTTCTGGGTACTAATTCTCTACCCTGCATCTGTACTGAATTCATTTTTTTACTTCCAATTTTATTGTGTAGGTAATTTGGTTTTCTATATATAGTGCCATGTTATCTGCAAATACTGACAGTTTTCTCTCTTCCATTCTAATTTGGATATCATTTATCTATTTTTCTTATCTTATTGCTATTCCTAGATTTTATAGTGTGTTAGTTACTCAGCCATGTCTCAATTTTTGTGGCTCTGTGGACTGTTGCTCAATAGGCCACTCTATCTGTAGGATTCTCCAAGCAAGAATACTGGAGTGGGATGTCATTTCCTTCTCCAGGGGATCTTCCTGATCAAGGGATTGAATGTGGGTCTCCCACACTCCAGGCAGATTATTTACCATATGAGTCACCAGGGAAGCCCTGGTGTACTCCTAATATTTTGTTAAATAGAAGCGGTTACAGTGGGCATCTTTGTTACTGATTTCAAAGGAAAATATTTCAATTGCACTACTGAATATGATGCTAGCAGTGAATTTTCCAGCCTGTTCAGTTCAGTCTCTCAGTCGTGTCCAACCGTTTGTGACCCTGTGGACTGCAGCACGCCAGGCTTCCCTGTTCATCACCCACTCTTGGAGATTTCTCAAACTCATGCCCATCAAGTCGGTGATGCCGTCTAACTATCTTACCCTCTGTCGTCCCCTTCTCCTCCTGCCGTCCATCTCTCCCACCATCAGGGTCTTTTCCAATGAGTCAGTTCTTCACATCAGGTGGCCAAAGTATTGGAGTTTCAGCTTCAGCATCAGTCCTTCCAATGAATATTCAGGATGCATTTTCTTTAGGATTGACTGATTTGATCTCCTTGCAGTCCAAGGGACTCTCAGGAGTCTTCTCCAACACCACAGTTCAAAAGCACCAGTTCTTTGGCTCCCATCTTTCTTTGTGGTCCAATTCTCAAATCCAATCATGACTACTAGAAAAAAAAAAAAAGGCTGTTTTTTATATAGTCAAGGACCACAGCTTTGAATGTTATTATACTATATTAATTTTTTTCATAAACATCTTTTATTGTGCTGACATATATTCATCTTACAGCAACTTTGATGAGAGTTTCTATCATAAATAGATGTTGATATTTTCCTAATACTTTTGTCTGCTTCTATTGAGATGATAATTGATTTTTGTTTCTTTTTGTTAATATGGTGTATCAAATTGATCAATTTGCAAAGACTAAACCGCCCTTATATATCAGGAATAAATCCCAATTGATCTGACTTTTGTTATTTTTAATATTTTGTTGAAGTCTGTTTGCTAATAATCAGGTATGGATTTTTGTGCCTATACTTCTCAGAAACATAGGCTGCTAATTTTCCTTGTTTTAGTGTCCTTAGTTTTGTTATCAGGGAAATGGTAGTCTAGTACAGTGAATTTGGGAGACTTCCATTATCTTTAATTTTTTTAAAATACTTTGAGAATGATACATATTAGCTTATATGTTTACTAAAATTCTTCTATGAAACCATCTTACCTTGAACATTTGTTTGTTGAGAGTTGTGTTTCCTTTTTATTCTCAAATTCAATTTCACAACATTTAACCTCAGTCCATTCTTCCTGATTAAGTTTGAAATGCTGTATTCTTCTACAAATGAATCTGTTTCTTGTAGGTTGTTCAATTAGTAAGCATGTAACTGTAGTATTGTTGTTGTTACCTCTGTGGTATCAGTTGTTATTGCTCCTCTTTTGTTTCTTCATTTCTTGACTTGCATCTTCTTTTAGTCTCAGTGAGTTTGACTAAAAGATTATTATGTTTTTTGTCTCTTCAAAGGAATAACTGTTGGTTTCATGGTTCATATATATTGTTTTTTGTGGCTCTATTTTATCTATTCTCTGATTTTCTTCCTTCTGTTGATTTTGGCATTTGTTTGTTGTCATTTTTCTAATTCTTTTAGATGGAAAGTTAGGTTGCTTATGTGATATTTTCCTTGCTTCTTGAGGTAAGCCTGAATTGGTATGAAATTTTCTCTTAGAACTGCTTTTGCTGCATCCTATAGATATCTGAAAGTTGTTTTCTTTCTCATTTGTTTTGAGGCACTTTTGGGTCTCCTCTTTGATTTCTTCATTAACCCATTTTTAGTACTATGTGTTTAGTCCCCACATGTTTGTGCTTTTCACTTTCTCCTTTCTAAAGTTTATTTCCAGTTTCACACCATCATGATCAGAAAAAATGTTTGATATTATTTCTGTCCTCATAAATTTGTTGGGAATTACTTTATGGCCCAGCATGTGATCTATTCCAGAGAATGTTCCATGTGCACTTGAAAAGAATATGCATTCTGCTGTCTTTTAGGAAAAAAAAAAATATCTTGTAGATATTTATTAAGTCTAACTGGTCTTTTGTGTGAATTAAGACTACTGTTTCTTTATTTATATTCTGTCTCAGTGATCTGTTAATTATTTAAGTAAAATGTTAAAATCCCCTACTATTGTATTATTGTCAATGTTTCCTTTTATATCTGTTAATATTTGCTGTATATTTTTTGGCATTTCTATGTTAGGTGAATATATGTTAATGAATGTTACATCATTTTCTTGCATTCATCCTGTATAATTATATGATGTCCTTCTTTGTCTTTTGTGATGGGTGCTATTTTAAAGTCTACTCTTTATTTTGTCCTATTTGTAGGTGTTTTATTGCAATAAATAATACAGATATGTATATGAGGACCCCTCATCACATGTTCACATAAACTTGGTAGTTTTCTTTCACCAGGAAAACAACATGAATTTCATTTTCTTAACATTTCAGAATAATCCTTTTAATATAATGTGTTAATGATGATTATGTGGATATTTTATATTTGCTTTTAAGTTTTTAATTGGAATATAATTGATTTACAGTGTTGTTAGTTTCAGGCATGCAGTAAAGTGTATCTGTTATACAAATACATGTAGCCACTCTTTTTTAGGTTCTTTTCTATATTGGCCATTACACAGTATTCAATAGATTTCCTTGTGCTATACAGTAGGTCCTTATTAAATACATATCTATTATATATATGTATATAAATATATATATATATTAATGTACATGTGTCAATCACAATCTTCCAGTTTACCCCACTTCCCTTACACCCTGGCAACCATAAGTTTATTTTCTACATTTGTAACTCTATTTCAATTTTGTAGATAAGTTCATTTATAACCATTTTTATATTTTACATATAAATGATCCCATAAGGTATTTGTTTATCTCTGTCTGATTTACTTCACTCAGTAAGAGAATCTCTTGGTCCATCCATGTTGCTGCAAATGGCACAGTTTTGTTCATTTTTTATGTCTAAGTAATATGCCATGTCTTCTTTATTCCATACCATGTCTTCTTAATTCCTCTGTAGATGAGCATTTAGATTTCTTCCATATTCTGGCTATTGTGACTAAGGGGTACAAATGGATTGAAAAAGGTCTTACTGGAATTTATGTAAGAAATTTTTTTTTCTGTTTTCTTCTAAAAGTTTTTTTTTTTTTTTAATGATATCTAGCCATAAGTTTCAGTCTTTAATCCATTTTGAGTTTATTTTGTGTATGGTGTTAGAGTGTATTCTAATTTCATTTTTCCTACATGGACCTGTCCAGTGTTCCCAGCATGAATTATTAAAGAGACTATTTTCTTCATTGTACATGCCTGCCTCATTTGTCATAAATTAGGTGACCGTAGGAGCATGGGTTGACCTCAGGATAAACCCTGTTCCATTCTCCTTATTCTCTCTTTGAAATAGGATTCTAAATGTTGTTCTCTCCTGTTCCATTGACTTATATTTCTGTTTTCATGCCAGTAGCATACTGTTTTGATAAGTGTATCTTTGTAGTATTGTCTGAAATCAGACAGCATTCCTCTAGCTTTGATTCTCTTTCTCTTGATTGCTTTGGATATTAGTGTTCTTTTGTTTTCCCATACAAATTGTAACTTTTGTTTCTAATTCTGTGAAAAATGCCATTGGTGATTTCAAACAATGGGATTAAATTTGTAGTTTTCTTTGGGTAGTATATTGTTTTCAAAATATTGGTATTTTTAAATCCAAGAACATGGCATATATTCCCATCTGCTTGTGTCTTGTTTTATTACTTTCATCAGCATTTCAATGTTTTCTGAGTCCTGGTCCTTTGCTTCTTTAGGTAGATTTGTCCCTAAGTATTTTACGGTTTTTTTTATTCAATGGTAAGTGGAATTGTTTCATTAATCTCTATATCTTATCATTTGTTGAGAGTACATAGGAATGCAAGAGAGTTCTGTTTATTAATTTTTACCCCATAACTTTACCAAATTCATTGATAATCTTTGGTAGTTTTTTGTTAACATCCTTAGGATTTTCTATGTATAGTATCTTGTCATATGAAAACAGTGACAATTTTACATCTTTCCAATTTGGGTTCCTTTTTTTTTTTTCTTTTCTGACAGCCATGGCTAAGACTCACAACATAATGCTGAATAAAAGTGGCAAAAAGTGGACATACTTGTCTTGCTGCTGATCTTAGAAGAAATGTTTTCATATTTTTACCATTGAATATGATGTTAGCTGTGAGTTTGTCCTATATGGTAGTTATTATGTTTAAAAAGGGTATATTCTCTCTCCAAGAGCACTTTCTTGAGTGGTTTCTATCATGAATTAGTTTTAAATTTTGTCAGAAGCTTTTCTGTATTGATTGAGATGATCATGTGGTTTTTATTATTCAATTTGTTGATATGGTGTATCTCACTGACTTGCAAATATTATAAAATCTTCACATCCCTGGGATAAAATCATCTTTATCATAGTGTATGATCATTTTATTGTGTTGTTGAATTAGTTTGCTGATATTTTGTTGAGGACTTTTGATTTTATGTTCATCAGTGTTATTGGAATGTGATTTTCCTTTTTTTTTGTGATATCTTTGTCTGGCTTCGGTATGAGGGTGAAGGCAGTCTTGCAGAATGACCTTGAAAATGTTTATTCCCTTGCAATTTTGGGGAAGAGTTTCAGAAGAGTAGGTGTTAACTCTATCTGTAAACATTTGATAAAAATTGTCTGTGAAACCATTTGATCTTGGAATTCTTTGTTTTTGGAAGATTTTTAATCATAGCTTCAACTTCAAAATTTGTGACTAATCTGATCATATTTTATATTTCTCTCTGGTTCAGTCTTAAAAAGTTTTACTTTATTAAGAATTTATCTATTTCCTTAGATTGCCCATGTTATTGGCTTATAATTGCTAAGCATAGTTTTTCTTGATTCTTGAGGTAAGATTCTATTGCTATAAACTTTCCTCTTAGAACTGCTTTTGCTATCTCCTATAGGTTCCGAGTTGTGGTATATTCATTTTTCATTGTCTCTAGGCATATGTATATATATTTTATTTCCTCTTTGACTTATTCAAGGATTCTTTGATTATGTAATAGCATATTGTTTAGCCATGTGCTTTTCATTTTGTAATTTTTTCTTCAATTGATTTATTCTTTTGTAATTTATATATTTTTAATTGGAGGATAATTAATATACAATGTTGTGTTGGTCTTTGCAATATATCAACATATATCAGCCATAGCGATACGTATGCTGCCTCCTTCTTGAACCTCTGTCCCACCTAAAACCCTATCCCACCCCTCTAGATTATCATAGACACCAGATTTGCACTCTTTTCATCATGCAGTAAATTTCCACTGGCTATCTAATTTTACATATGATAACGTATAAGTTAGAGTGCTACTCTCAGTTCATCCCACCCTCTTCATCCCCACCGTCCTGTATCCACAAGTCTGTTTCATATGTCTGCATCTTCATGGTTGTCCTGTAGATAGGTTCATCAGTACCATATTTCTAGATTCTGCACATATATGTTTATATGTAATATTTTATTTTCAATTACTGATTTATGTCACTCGTTATAATAGGTTCTAGTTCATTCACATTATTAAAACTGAGTCAAATGTGTTCCTTTTGTGTATATGCACAAAAACTTCTTTATTCATTTTTCTGTTGATGGACATCTAAGTTGCTTCCATGTCCTAGCTATTGTAAATAGTGAAGGGTTAATAAGGTAGCAGAGATGTGCCTGCAAACGGGTCTCTCTGCTCGGGCTGAACGTCCTTGCAAATAAGGCATTCTGCCAAAGAGTCTGGACACAGCCTTGAACTTACTGGTCCCTTGTAAAAGAGGGAGCATTCCCTTCTTGCGATAAGAAGGAAAAGAGGGCTTTGGACAGACTCTGCAGTAGACGGGGATTTCACTCCCCTTTGCTGTATGATAACATGTATGTACCTGTGCTGTACTGAAAAGGCTTATTCATGCAGTCTGGAATTCTGCCTAGGGGGCTTTTATAATAATAAACTGCAATTAGTTTGTGCAGTTCTGTTCCTCCAGCCGGAGTGTGTATTGTCTGTCTCTTGTGTGTCTCGTGTTTTGTCTTTGTGTCATTTCGCTTGCAACATCTGGTGCCCAACCAGGGGCACAAGTGAAACCGAAAGGGTGAGTAAACCCGGGGGGACTTTAAATCCATAGCAGGGGAACTTTTGGGAAAATCATGGGGAATTCCTCACCCTAGCAGGGGAACTTTCAGAAAATCATGGGAAATTCCTCATCATCATTACGGACACAATACATGGAGTCAGTCAAAGGACTTCTCCACTCCATAGGTGTTAAAGCCTCAACTCGTTGATTGAGTGAGCTCTTTCGCTTGGTGGAGCAATATTGTCATTGGTTTCAATATCAAACTAAGTTACAGTTAAACTTGAAGGAATGGAAAATAATTCAAAAGGAATTGAGAGAGCATCAGAAGGGTAATGTGATCCCTTTGAAGTTATGAACTTTGTGTAATGCTATAACACAGGCTTTGACCTTGCTCTCTACTGATAATGAAAGTAAATCTAATGCTTCAAGGAGGGGAACAATAATTTATGAGGATGTGTCAGACATTGGTGGGGCTTCTGCATCACCTGAAGGCAAGGATACAAATGAGCCTCCTCCTGTAAATGGTGAAACATCTGATAGTTCAGAATCAGATTCGGAGGCTTCTTCGGTTTCATCAGAGGAAGTCAAAGAGGTTAAAGAAATGACCCGTCTATTCCAGGAATGGTGGAAATCCCGTAAGGAGGAGAAAAACTCTACACCTTCTGCTCCTCCTTGTGCTTCTCTTTTCTCCACTACTGTTAATCAGCCCGATGTGGGCAGGGAACATTGTCAGTTCTCCTTTCCTTTGTCTATGCTTCATGATGAGGACTTGCCTGCTCCCCCTGGTGGGTTTATCGATCCTCCACAATTGTTTCCCATCCAGAGACAGCAAAATGACAATGTGATAAATGTTCAATACATTCCTTTGGAATATAAATTTTTTAAAGATCTTAAAGCTGCAGTAGTGCAGTACGGTCCTCAATCTCCCTTTGTTTTGGCTATGCTGGAATCATTGGGAAAAGGCAAATTAATCATTCCATTAGATTGGGAATCTATTGCCCAAGCTGTCTTGGAGGGTCCTCAATGGTTGCAACTTCGTAGCTGGTGGGAAGAAGAAGCTAGAAAGCAGGCTCGGATTAATGAGGGACAGAATCCCCCTGGTTCTCTCGAGGACAAGCTAATGGGAGAGGGCCCTTATCAGGCTTTAAGAGAACAGGCTCAACACTCTGATCAGGACTTACAAGTCCGCCATGTCTTTTTACGAGCATGGTGCCATGTGGTGCCTACTGGCCATGCCCAGCCCTCCTTTGTTAAAACGATGCAAGGCCCTGGCGAGTCATATACTGATTTTCTAGCAAGATTGAGGGTAGCTGTGGAACAGGCTGTAGGGAGGGATGAGATTTCAGAGATATTATTACAAACTTTAGCATTTGAAAATGCAAATCCTGAATGCAAGGGTATACTGGGACCTTTAAAGGGACAGGGTGCATCTATAGCTGAATATATCAGAGCCTGCTCAGGAGTAGGAGGAACTGAGCATCATGCTAATGTCTTTGCTACAGCCTTGGCCAAAGCTATGAGACCACAAAAAGGAGGTAACTGCTTCCATTGTGGAAAACCTGGTCATATGAAAATAGAATGTCAGAAATTAAAAGCTGATCAAGGTGCAATTCCTAAAGACAGATCTCTTGCTGGGAAGAATAAGACTCCGCCTGGACTTTGCCATCGGTGAGGGAAGGGGTTTCATTGGACTAATGAATGCAGATCTAAAACAGACAAAATGGGCAACTGATACTGGAAAACTATCCTGTGGGCCTAAGTCCTTGGGGCCCAGGAACAATACCAGGGACTTCTCCTTGTTGCCCTCCTGCCATCCCACCTACCCCAACCCTGTTCCCTCCCAACAACCATTACGAGTCGATGCCCCATTAAAAGGACCTCAGATGATGATTTCAGACTTATGGTCTGCTACTTCAGGGAGTGCTGCTGCTAATTTGCCACTAGCTGACAATGTTCTTTTGTAACCGGGGGAGGCATTTATAAATTAAAAACAAATGTATTTGGACCGCTGCCTAAAGGCACTTTTGGCTTGATATTAGGCTGTAGCAGTGCGTCTTTGAGAGGTTTAACCATAATTCCTGGGGTAATAGACTCTGACTATATTGGGGAAATTTTAATTATGGTCTCTACTTCTACCACACTTTCATTGTTAGCTGGGGAACATATTGCTGAAATACTTCTCCTACCTTATCACCCCTTTTTGGCTCTTCTTAATGAACGAACAGGAAGATTTGGAAGTACTGGGTGACATATATTTTGGGAAAAGCTTATCAAAGATTCTTGCCCTGTTCTCTCCTTGATTATACAAGGAAACAATTTTGAGGGACTAATAGACACAGGGGCGGATGTTTCAGTAATTTCTTCTCAACAATGGCCCCAAGATTGGGAAAAAGAAAAAAAAGCCCTTTTATGCTGATGGGATTGGGCTCCATTGCAGATGTCTGGAAAGGTACCCATCCCTTGCAATGTCAATTCCATAATGGAAGATCAGTGTTTGTTACCTTTTATATTGTAAATATACCTATTAATATATGGGGAAGAGATCTTCTCTCTCCTTTGGGGGCTTCTGTAACCATTCCATCGAAAAACTAGTAGCCACTGCTCAATTTCCTTGAGCACTCCCATTAAAATTTTTAACTAATACTCCAAAATAGGTTGAGCAGTGGCCATTACCACAAATGAAGCTCTAGGCGTTAGAACAATTAGTACAAGAACAACTCCAACTTGGTCATATAGAGCCCTCTACCTCCCCCTGGAATTCTCCTGTTTCTGTTATATAAAAGAAATCTGGAAAATGGAGAATGTTAACTGATTTACGAGAAGTTAATAAATGTATTGAACCTATGGGAGCATGACAATTGGGACTCCCCTCTCCAGCTCTTATTCCTCAGAATTGGTCCTTAATGGTGCTAGATCTTAAAGACTTTTTTTACCATCCTCCTACAATTGCAAGATAGAGATAAATTTGCTTTTACAGTTCCTGTTGTTAATCATGCTCAGCCTGTTAAGCGTTATCAATGGACAGTCTTACCTCAAGGAATGATAAATAGTCCTACCTTATGCTAAGAATTCGTAGCTCACTCTTTACAATCCCTCCATCGAGTATACCCCAATTATATTCTATATCATTATATGGATGATCTCCTATTAGCAGCTCCTAGTATTGCTGAATGTGATGAGTTCTTTTTAAAAGTACAGGAGGTTTATTTTTGTGTGCGGTGTTAGAAAGTGATCTAGTTTCATTCTTTTACAAGTGGTTGACCAGTTTTCCCAGCACCACTTGTTAAACAGATTGTCTTTACTCCATTGTATATTCTTGCCTCCTTTGTCAAAGATAAGGTGTCCATATGTGTGTGGATTTATCTCTGGGCTTTCTATTTTGTTCCATTGATCTATATGTCTCTCTTTGTGCCAGTACCATACTGTCTTGATGACTGTGGCTTTGTAGTAGAGCCTGAAGTCAGGCAAGTTGATTCCTCCAGTTCCATTCTTCTTTCTCAAGATTGCTTTGGCTATTCGAGGTTTTTTGTATTTCCATACAAATCTTGAAATTATTTGTTCTAGTTCTGTGAAAAATGTGGCTGGTAGCTTGATAGGGATTGCATTGAATTTGTAAATTGCTTTGGGTAGTATACTCATTTTCACTATATTGATTCTTCCAATCCATGAACATGGTATATTTCTCCATCTATTAGTGTCCTCTTTGATTTCTTTCATCAGTGTTTTATAGTTTTCTATATACAGGTCTTTAGTTTCTTTAGGTAGATATATTCCTAAGTATTTTATTCTTTTCGTTGCAATGGTGAATGGAATTGTTTCCTTAATTTCTTTTTCTACTTTCTCATTATTCGTGTATAGGAATGCAAGGGATTTCTGTGTGTTGATTTTATATCCTGCAACTTTACTATATTCATTGATTAGCTCTAGTAAATTTCTGGTGGAGTCTTTAGGGTTTTCCATGTAGAGGATCATGTCATCTGCAAACAGTGAGAGTTTTACTTCTTCTTTTCCGCTTTGGATTCCTTTTATTTCTTTTTATGCTCTGATTGCTGTGGCCAAAACTTCCAGAACTATGTTGAATAGTAGCGGTGAAAGTGGACACCCTTGTCTTGTTCCTGACTTTAGGGGAAATGCTTTCAATTTTTCACCATTGAGGATAATGTTTGCTGTGGGTTTGTCATAGATAGCTTTTATTATGTCTGACGCAGGATGCAGCATGCTTGGGGCTGGTGCATGGGGATGACCCAGAAAGTTGTTATGGGGAGGGAGGTGGGAGGGGGGGTTCATGTTTGGGAATGCATGTAAGAATTAAAGATTTTAAAATTTAAAAAATAAAAAACTAAAATTAAAAAAAAAATAAATAAAAGTACAGGAGGCTTTAAGACTATATAATTTGCAAATATCCCTGGAAAAAATTCAAAAGGACTTTCCTATTTCATATTTAGGGACAATATTGGAACAACATAGAATAAGGCCCCAAAAGTCGCAAATTAGAAGAGACCATCTCAAAACCGTAAATGATTTTCAAAAGTTATTGGGAGATATTAATTGCCTATGCCCAGTACTTGGGATTCCTACTTATCAATTATGACATTTTTTTTTCTACTTTACAAGGAGATACGGCTCTGGATAGCCCCTGGACCTTAACCCCATTGGCTTTACAGGAACTTCAATTTGTTGAGCAAATACTAAATGATGGCTTTTTTACTTACTTACATGCGTCTCAACCTATTTCATTTATAATATTTCATACCCCTTATTCTCCATCTGGTGTAATTGCTCAAGAAAAAGGATTAATAGAATGGGTTTTCTTACCTAACAGTTTTTCCAAAAAAAATGACTACATATATGGATACATTAGCCTTCCTTATACAAAAAGATTACCATCGTATTTTACAACTGTCAGGATATGAACCACACCAGATTGTTACTCAGTTAACAACTACTCAAATACCTCGATGTTTTCAGTTTAATGAAAACTGGCAAATTTCTCTTGCCTCATATCCTGGTTCGTTTTCTAATCATTATCCATCATCTAAATTGATTGATTTTCTCCTCACTAACGCTATGATATCTCATTCCCCAATTTCAGATGTTCCAGTAAGGGACCCACTATTTTTACAGAAGCAAATAAAAATACTGCTGGATATTGGACCCCAGAAATTTCCAAGGTTCTCCCCCACTCATTTTCTTCTGTAGAGCCCGCTGAATTATGGGCTATCTATTCAGTTTTGGAAGATTTTCCCCAACTGCCTATTAACATTGTTTCAGATTCTTGATATGCTATTCTTTCTTGCCTACAGCTTCCCCATGTCTCCCTTCCACTGACCCTTAAAACAGCTACTGATAAATTGTTTTACCAAGTACAACAAATGCTCTTGCAGCGTTCAGAGTTAATTTTCTTTACTCACATCCGTGCACATTCTGCCCTTCCTGGACCCTTATCATTCGGAAATGCTACAATTGATGCCTTACTTTATCCTATAGAAGCAGCAAAACAAGAACATCTCTTACAGCATACCAACTCCAAAGGGTTACAAAAATATCATGCTATTACTCGAAAACAATCTCAAAATATTGTTTGTTCTTGTTCCATATGTGCACCCTTTGCTTTACCATTAACCCCACCAGGTGTCAACATGAGAGGACAACAAGCAAATCAGATATAGCAAATGGATGTAATTTACATTTCTTCTTTCGGACAACAAAAATGTGTGCATCATACTATAGATACTTGCCCACATTTTCAATGGGCCACTGCATTACATTCTGAAAAAGCTGACACTGTTATTACTCATTTGTTATCTTGTTTTGCTGTTATGGGATTACCAGTTGAATTGAAAATTGATAATGCGCCTGCCTACCAATCCACAAAATTAGCTCACTTTTTATCTCAATACCGTATAACTCATACTTTTGGTATTTCTTATAATAGTCAAGGAGAAGCTATCATTGAAAGAGCTAATCGTACCTTGTGTGATTATCTTGAAAAAATAAAAAAAGGATAACAAGAGAGACTTATGAAGCCTAAAGACATTCTGAACAAAACCTTACCCTAAATTTTTTGAATGTTTGGAGCAAGGGAAATCTATAAGCAGCAGAGTTGCATTTTCAAGGGAAAGAAGAGGATAAGAAGATCTTGAATATGCCTATTTGGTATAAAGATAAAGAGAAAGGTTGGATCCCAGCATCATTAATATATTTGGGATGAGGGTATGCTTTCATTTCTGTTGATAATTACAGGTTTATGGACCCCAACAAGATTGATCAAAATCAACAATGGCAGATCCCTTTGTCCAAAAATTCGAAGAACTTACTATACAGAGAAGCTTTACTTTCCGTACAAGGGAAGCACCTCCTACATGGGGTCAAATGAAGAGGTTGACCCAGGAAGCAGAGAAGACGTAAATGAAGGCGGGGCAACCTCTGAATCCTACCAATCTTTTGCTTGCCATGATGGTGGTGGTGACATGTCAGGTAATCGGTGTATCGGCAAGTAATCATACATATTGGGCATATATACCTAATCCCCCCTTAGTAAGAGCAGTTTCCTGGGGGGAACCAGAAGTGCAGGTATGTACTAATGAGACTGCCTTCTTTCCCCCGCCAGCTTGTGGGGGAATAGAACAACTATCTCATCATAAACAACAATATAATATTAGTAATTTGACCATTGCAGTGGAAGGTATTCCTTTGTGTATAGGAGGACATCCCTTTTGTCTGTCCACCAAGGAACATTCTCATCATTCTTATAATACATGAGGGGTAAAATATAATAATTACCATTTTGCTACTTTTACTGTGCTTGTTTCCACCAGGGGATTTAACACCTCGACAGAACAGATAGACATTCATAATGGAAAACACATGTTGCTATGTCCTGTTAACTTTTTTGCTCCTTCTCTAGAATCTTTGGAGTGGGAACTTTGCCGAGGTCATCGACCCTTTAAAGTCATGAATTATTCTGGGAACATCCTTGTAGATTGGAGTCCAGATCATGGGCAATTCTTAGAAAAATGGTCAAATAAATCTCTTAGGTGGCATCGTGCAAATAGCACTTTGATGGGTAATGGTAATGAAACAGTTAAATGGCAGTAATTTGCACTTGTCCCTCCTCAATTACAATTGCAAGGATATCCGCACATTCAAGGAGATATTTGGAAACAATGGGCAGTTTCTGGTAATCTCACTATCTGGTCAGGAAACTATACTTTGGACTCTTCCTGTCCATTCCATGTTAATTTACATGTTAATAAATCTTATTCTGCAATGACATGTGTAAAATATCCTTTTGCATTGTTATATGGGAATTGGACCTGGAATGATACTGTGGGGTCTGTGTCATGTGACTATTGTAATCTAACTCAATGTGTAAATCAGTCTTGGTGGGAAGAATTTGAAAGATGAGCCTATAACTCCAATTTCTCGTTAGTAATTGTTAAGGCTCAGACAGAAGTATGGTTACCTATAAATCTGACTCAGCCGTGGTCAGATTCTTTTGCTGTTTCTCATCTAGTAACTGCTGTACAGACTTTGCTATACCCATCTCGACGTATGCTTGGTGTTGTCATTGCTTCAATTCTAGCACTTGTGTCAATAACTGCAACAGCGGTGGTAGCAGGTCTTGCGTTACACCAAGGAATTCAAACAGCTGATTTTATTTGGGACTGGCATAAAGACTCTCATTTGTTATGGTAACAACAGCGAGATTTGGATGCACAACTTGCTACCGATGTGCTCAATCTTCAACACACCGTTTCCTGGCTTAGAGATCAATTGGCTGTTTTATCTACATGAAGTGTGTTGAAATGTGATTGGAATTCTTCTCAGTTTTATATAACACCTGTACCATTTAACATGAGTGAAGGATGGGATAAAGTAAAACGATCCTTGACTGGGCATCAAAATCTCACTATGGAGATTATGGACTTGGAACAACAAATTTTGTCTACTTTTAGCAAGACTTTACCTGACATTACGGGGTCTGATTTGCTGAAAAGTCTTCAAGAGGGAATGAATAACTTAAATCCATTAGGGCATGTGTCCTCACTAATTGGGACTACCTTTGGGAACACTGTGTTTATATTACTTTTATGTTGTGTTGCTTTTCTAGTCTTCCAGCGGTGGCGGAAAGGGAAACCACTAAAGCACGAAGCAGAGAAGATCCAGACCATGCTACAATTTATAAAAGCAAGTGAAAAAAGGGGGAGATGAAGGGTTAATAGGGTAGCAGAGATGTGCCTGCAAACGGGTCTCTCTGCTCGGGCTGAACGTCCTTGCAAACGAGGCATTCTGCCAAAGAGTCTGGACACAACCTTGAGTTTAATGGTCCCTTGCAAACGAGGGAGCATTCCCTTCTTGTGATAAGAAGGAAAAGAGGGCTTTGGACAGACTCTGCAGTAGACAGGGATTTCACTCCCCTTTGCTGTACGATAACATGTATGCACCTGCGCTGTACTGAAAAGGCTTATTCATGCAGTCTGGAATTCTGCATAGGGGGCTTTTAAAATAATAAACTGCAATTAGTTTGTGCAGTTCTGTTCCTCCAGCCAGAGTGTGTATTGTCTGTCTCTTGTGTGTCTCGTGTTTTGTCTTTGTGTCATTTCGCTTGCAACAAAGTAGTGCTGTGATAAATATTGGGATGCATGTGTCTTTTTCAATTATGGTTTCCTCAGGATGTATGCCCAGTAGTGGAATTGCTGGAAATTTTATTCTAATTTTCTAAAGAATCTCCATACTCTTCTCCATAGTGGCTGTATCAATTCACATTCCCACCAACAGTGCAAGAGAGTTCCATTTCCTCTACACCCTTTTCAGCATTCATTTTTTGTAGAGTTCTTGAAGATGGTCACTCTAACAGGTATGAGTAGATGCCTCAATGTAGTTTAGATTTGTATTTTTCTAATAATGAACGATACTGCTGTCTTTTCATATCTTTCTTGGGGAAGCGTCTGTTAAGGTTTTCTGTCCAATTTTTGATTGGGTTGTTTGTTTTTCTGGTATTGAGCTGCATGAACTGCTTGTATATTTTGGTGATGAATCCTTTGTTAGTCGTTTCATTAACTATTATTTTCTACCATTTTGAAGGATGCATTTTCATCCTATTTATAGTTTCCTTCAGAGTGCAAAGGCTTTTAAGTTTAATTAGAGCTCACTTTTTTGTTTGTTTGCTTTTTTTTTTTCTTTTTTTAATTTCCATTAGTCTAGTAGGTGGATCACAGAGGATCTTGCTGTGTTTTTTGTCAAGGTGTGTTCTGCTCGTTTTCCTCTAAAAATTTTATATTTTTATATTTAGGTATTAATTGACTTTTGAGTTTATGCTTGTGTATGGTGTGAGGAAGTGTTCTGATTTCATTTTTTTACATGTCCAATGTTCCTAGCACCAGTTATTGAAGATTTTATCCATTGTATATTCTTTCCTCTTTGTCAAAGATAAGGTGCCCATAGGTGTGTGGGTTTATCTCTGGGTTTTATATCTTATTCCCTTTGTCTCTATATCATGCTGTCTTGATGACTTTAGACTTTTAGTATAGTCTGCTTCTTAACATTTCTTTGGCTATTGAGGTATTTTGTGTCTAAATACAAATTGTGATTTTTTTTGTTATAGTTCTATGAAAAATGTGATTAGTAGTTTAATAAGCATTGACCTGAATTTGTAAATTTCTTGAGTACTATAGCCATTTTCACAATATTGATTTTTCCAGTCTAGGAGCATTGTATTTCTATCTGTATGTGTTGTCTTTTATTTCTTTAATCAGTTTCTTATAGATTTCTGCATACAGTTTTTTGTCTCTTTAGGTAGGTTTCTTCCTAGATATTTTTGTTGTTGTTGTTGCAATGGTGAAAAGGATTGTTTTCTTAATTTCTCTTTCTGATTTTTTGTTGTTAGTATATAAGAATGCAAGGAATTTCTATGTATTAATTTTTTATCCTGAAACTTTACTATATTAATTAATTAAGTCTAGTAATTTTCTGGTGATATCTTTAGGGTTTTCTATGTATTCTATCATGTCATCTTTAAACAGTGAGAATTTTACTTCTTTTCCAATCTTGATTCTTTTTATTTCACTTTCTTTTCTGGTTGCTGTGATTAAGACTTCCAAAAGTATGTTGAGTAATAACAATGAGAATAGGAATCCTTGTCTTTTTATTGATCTGAGAGGAAATGCTTTCAATTTTTCACCATTATGAATAATTTTTTTCCATTGGTTTGTTGTATATGGCCTTTATTATGATGAGATATATTCCTTCTATGCCTACTTTCTGGAGTCTTTGTCATAAATGGGTGTTGAGTTTTGTGAAAACCTACCCTATATCTATTGAGATGATCAACATATTTATATTTATTTATTTTTTTTTAATTTTATTTTTTTTTTAAATTTTAAAATCTTTAATTCTTACATGCGTTCCCAAACATGACCCCCCCTCCCACCTCCCTCCCCACAACATCTCTCTGGGTCATCCCCATGTACCAGCCCCAAGCATGCTGCACCCTACGTCAGACACTTTTCAATTTGTTAATATGGTGTATCATATTGATTGATTTCTATATGTTGAAGAATCCTTGCATCCTTGTGATCAAACCACCTTTATCATAATGTGTCTTCCATTTATTGTGTTGTTGAATTCTATTAGCTAGAATTTTGTTGATGATTTTTTGCATCTATATTCGTTGCGGATATTGGTCTTTGATATATTTTGCTTTGAAATTTTGTTCTGATTTTGGTATCAGGGTGATGGTGGCCTCATAGAATAAGTCTGGGAGTTTTGCTTCCTCTGTAATTTTCTTGAAGCGTTTGAGCAGAATAGGTGTTAGTTCTTTTGTTGGTGTTGTTTTTAGAAGATTTTTGAAAACTCTTTTGGGTTTTGTGCTTGTGATTAGTCTGTTCATATTTGCTGTTTCATCCTGGCCAAGTTTTGGAGTGCTATACTTTTCTAAGAATCTGTCCATTTCTTCCAGGTTGTCCATTTATTGGCATATACCTGCTTGTAGTAGTATCTCATGATAATTTATTTTTCTGTGTTTTCATAACTTCTTTGTTTTCAGTTCTAATTTTATTAATTTGAGTCTTGTCTCTTTCTTGTTGGTGAGTCTGGCTAATGGTTTGTCAATTTTATTTTATAAAAGAACCAGCCTTTCATTTTATTGATCTTTGGTACTGTCTCCTTCATTTCCTTTTCATTTATTTCTGCTCTGAACCTTATGGTTTCTTTCCTTATTCTAACTTTGAATATTTTGTTCTTTTTCCAGTTGCTTTAAGTATAAGGTTGAGTTAGTGAGTGTAAGTCTATCCATCATGTCCAAGTCTTTGTTACTGTATGGACTATAGTACACCAGGCTCTTGCATTTATGGGATTCTCCTGGCAGGCATACTGGAGTGGATTGCCATTATGTTCTCCAGGGAGGGCCTTCCCAAGACAAGGATCACAGGCAAATTCTTTATCATCTGAAACTCTAGGGTTAGGTTGTATATTTGATGCTTTTTCTTGTTTCTTGAAGTAGGCATGTATTGCTATAAAATTCCCTCTTATTGATAAACTGCCTTTAGTGCATCCCATAGATTTTGAATTTTCATGTTTTCATTGATATTTGTTTCTAGGTATATTTTAATTTCTTCAGTGATCTGTTGGTTATTCAGAAGTGTATTATTTAACCTCTATGCATTTGTTTGTTATTCCCCTGTAGTTGATATATTTTCATATAGCATTGTGGATGTCATAGTTGTCTGAAATGATTTATTTATTTAGTTTTTAATTTTAAAAGCCTTGCTTTGTGTCCCATGATGTGATCTATCCTGGAGAAAGTTTCATGTTCACTGAAAAAAATAACTGAAATATTTTGTTTTTCAATGAAATGCCCTGGATATATCAATTAGGTTCAACTGGTCCAGTGTATTATTTAAAGTTGTGTTTCCATATTAATTTTCTCACTGGAAGATCTGTCCAGTGGTGTGATTATGGTTTTAAAGTTCCCCACTAATATCATGTCATTCTCTATTTCCCCCTTAATAGTTGTTAGTATTTGCCTTACCTTTGTTGGGTACATAGTATTTATAATTGTTCTTTTTCTTGGATTGATCCATTGATCATTATGTACTGTACTTTCTCTCTTGAAACAGTCATTATTTTAAAGTTTATTTTATCTGAGATGACTATTGCTACTCCATTTTTTTAAAATTTCCGTTTGCATGGAATATCTTTTCTGATTACCTCAGTTTCAGTCTGTATGTGTCTCTAGGTCTGAGGTTGGTTTCTTGTAGGCAATATATATAAGAGTTTTGTTTTTGTATATATTAGTTAATGTCTTTTGATTGGAGCACTTATTCCAATTTATGGGCTTCCCAGGTAGTGCAGTGGTAAAGAATCCACCTACAAAGGCAAGTGATACAGAGATGTGGGTTTCATTACTGGGTTGGAAATATCCCCTGGAGTAGGAAAAGGCAACCCACTCCAATAATCTTGCCTGGAGAATTCCACTGACAGAGGAGCCTGGCAGCCAATAGTGCATGGGGTTGCACAGAGTTGGACATGACTGAGCACACACACAGAGACATTTAAGTCAATTATTGGTGTATATATAATTTTATTGTCATTTACTTTATTGTTTGTGTTTGTTTTTGTAGGCCTATTTTTGTTTTGTTTTGTTTTCTGTCTAGTAAACTTCCTTCAGCATTTATTGTAAAGCTGGTTTGGTGTTACTGGCTTCTGTTAACATTTATTTGTAAAGTTTTCAATTTCTCTTCCAAATCTAAACACTATCCTTTCTGGATAGACTAATCTTGGTTGTAAGGTTTCTCCTCGTTACTTTAAGCTTGTCCTGCTATTCCCTTCTGGCCTGCAAAGTTTCTGTTGAAAGTTTTGGTTAACCTTATGGGGATCCCCTTGTATGATATTTATTGCTATTCATTTACTGCTTTAAATAGATATATATTTATAATTATTTATACTATCATTAATATTAATATTATTCTTTCTATTTATAACTATTTAATATTTATTTTATTTTATAATTATTTTACATTTATATATTTAATATAATACATATATAATATGATTATTAATATAATACATATATATATATTAAATGAAGGATAATTGCTTTACACAATTTTCCCATTTTCTGTCAAACATCAAAATGAATCAGCCATAGGTACATCCGTGATTCCTCCCTCTTGAAGTTCCCTCCCATCCCTTTCACCATCCCACCCCTCTGTATTGATACACAATCCCTATTTGAGTTCCCAGAGTCATACAGAAAATTCCCATTAGCTATCTATTTTGCATATGGTAATGTAAGTTTCAATCTTACTCTCTCCATACATCTCACTCTCTCCACCCCTCTTCCCCATGACCATAAGTCTGTTCTCTAGGTCTATTTCTCCATTGTTTCCCTGCAATTAAATTTGTCAATAACATCTTTCTAGATTCTATATATATGCATTAGTATATGATATCTCTCTTTCTCTTTCTGACTTATTTCACTCTGTATAATAAGCTCTAGGTTTATCCAAACATTCAGTCCAGTTCAGTCACTCAGTCGTGCCTGACTCTTTGTGACCCCATGAATCGCAGCAAGCAGGACCTACATGTCCCTCACCAACTCCCGGAGTTCACTCATAATCACGTCCATTGAGTCGGTGATGCCATCCAGCCATCTCATCCTCTGTCAGGAGTCCCCTTTTCCTCCTGCCCTCAATCCCTCCCAGAATCAGAGTCTTTTCCAATGAGTCAACTCTTCACATGAGGTGGCCAAAGTACTGGAGTTTCAGCTTTAGCATCATTCCTTCCAAAGAAATCCCAGGGCTGATCTCCTTCAGAATGGACTGGATGGATCTCCTTGCAGTCCAAGGGACTCTCAAGAGCCTTCTCCAACACCACAATTCAGAAGCATCAATTCTTTGGCGCTCAGCTTTTTTTCACAGTCCAACTCTCACATTCATACATGACCACAGGAAAAACCATCGCCTTGACTAGACGGACCTTAGTCGGCAAAGTAATGTCTCTGCTTTTGAAAATGCTATCTAGGTTGCTCATAAATTTTCTTCCAAGGAGTAAGCGTCTTTTAATTTCATGGCTGCAGTCACCATCTGCAGTGATTTTGGAGCCCCCCCCCAAAATAAAGTCTGACACTGTTTCCACTGTTTCCCCATCTATTTCCCATGAAGTGATGGGACCAGATGCCATGATCTTGGTTTTCTGAATGTTGAGCTTTAAGCCAACTTGTTCACTCTCCTCTTTCACTTTCATCAAGAGGCTCTTTAGTTCCTCTTCACTTTCTACCATAAGGGTGGTGTCATCTGCATATCTGAGGTTATTGATATTTCTCCCAGCAATCTTGATTCCAGCTTGTGTTTCTTCCAGTCCAGCGTTTCTCATGATGTACTCTGCATAGAAGTTAAATAAGTAGGGTGACAACATACAGCCTTGATGTACTCCTTTTCCTACTTGGAACCAGTCTGTTGTACCATGTCCAGTTCTGTTGCTTCCTGACCTGCATACGGATTTCTCAAGAGGCAGATCAGGTGATCTGGTATGTCCATCTCTTTCAGAATTCTCCACAGTTTATTGTGATCCACACAGTCAAAGGTTTTGGCATAGTCAATAAAGCAGAAATAGATGTTTTTCTGGAACTCTCTTGCATTTCCCATAATCCAGTGGATGTTGGCAATTTGATCTCTGGTTCTTCTGCCTTTTCTAAAACCAGCTTGAACATCAGGAATTTCATGGTTCACGTATTGCTGAAGCCTGGCTTGGAGAATTTTGAGCATTACTTTACTAGCATGTGAGATGAGTGCAATTGTGTGGTAGTTTGAGCATTCTTGGGAGGACTTGTTTTCCATTCAGATATTCCAGAGTTTTTTGATATATCAGGCAAATACACAGAGATTTCAGTTCCTCTTTTTTAGTCACACAGCCCCTTGGGCTCAGCCTTGATTTTGGGCTCACCTTCGCATGTAGGCCACCCTCAAGTGTCTGCTCCCTACCCAGGAAAGACTGGAAAAAAGGCAACAACTATGGCATGCTTGTTTGCATAAGCGGGAAGGGAAAAAGTTGGCAAGTGGCTGGGGTATCATGCTTGTTTAGGCATGAAGGGATCAAGGTGTCAACAACCTGAGTGAACATACTTGCTCTGTTGGAAGTCCCTCCGAGTGCTCATAAAGATAGAGGCTAGTGTGTGGGGAGAGAAACTGTTGTGGCCACGCTGACCCTTGCATGCCACTCAACAATGGCATCTCAATTCTAAGGCTGTTTTCACTTCCACTATGAGCATTTCTTGCCGTGGAACTCCTCACACCCATTCCTTCAGGCTATCTCCAGGCAGCCAACAGCTGTCCTTTCTCTGGGTCCCTCTCCCAATCCCATACTTCCGCACCCAACCTGCAATATCATTGGTGCCCACCCATCTCAGTCTTGGGTGTGCAGGGCTGGGGCATACACAGTCCGTTCAAGTCTCACTCTGTCCTGGATGGCCCAGGATGCCCATCAAACTTTCCTCCAATAGCCCCTATTTTATTTCAGGGTATTTCACCACTGGTGAATGGGTGGTAAATCTTCTCCTTCAGTTGCCTCCTAGGGATGTTGGTCCCATCCCATTTCTTAACTTCTTTGTCTTCCATTCCCTCCTTCATCCTCCTCAGTTATATGGAGATTATTTCTTGTTTTGGTTTCTTTCTAAATATCCAAGTTCCTTCTTCTAGTATTCAGCAGGTATTCTGTATGAATTGCTCCACTAAAGATGCATTCTTGATATGCTTGTGGGGAGATGTGAACCCCAAGTCTTCTGATTCTGCCATCTTGATCTCTAAAAGTCCACTTTTCTTGTATTACCATTGCTGCTGTGGCTTTCTTTTCACTTTTATTTGGATGGATTATCCTTTACAATTCTTTAACTTTCAATCTGTTTTTGTTTTTAGGTCTGAAGTGAGTCTACTGTAAGCAGCACATAAATGAGTCTTGATCCTTAGCCCTTACTATATACTTGCCTTTACTCATGGGATTGCACCTTTTCTATAGATAGTTGATTCTTATTTTCTTTTCCACACAGAGATGACATACCAGGTGTCTCAGTGGTAGAGGATACACCTGTCAATGCAGGAGATGTGAGTTTAATCACTGGGTTAGGAAGATCCCCCAGAGAAGAATATGGCAGCCTACTCAAGTATTCTGGCCTGGGAAATCCCATACACATAGAAGCCTGGTGGGTTATACTTCATGGGGTCACATAAGTTGGACATGACTTAGCAACTAAACAACAACAATAGGTGTGTAGCAGTGTAGCCACTTTTAAAAGACATCCTTAACTCTTTGTTCCCTCATGGATATATCTTTGGGTTTAAAGAACTGGCACAATGAATACCACAAAAATCTAGCTGCTCACTTTGTAAATTACATTTCAAAATGGGCAATCAATGACTTAAATAGAGTAATTTAGCAAAAGATATTGAAAATCAGCCAGTACATGCTAAGAACTACAGTTAACAGGGCATGGTATATGTGTTTGTGTGTGTGTGTGTGTGTGTGTGTGTGTGTGTGTGTGCGTGTGCTGAGGATGTTGATGAGAAGAAGACTGTGTTAAGAAATGAATTCCTGATAATCCTAAATTAAGCTATACCACAGACTTCCTGAATCAATTTTTCAAGTTTATGTTTCAATCTGGCATTCTGTATCCTCATTTTAAAAGCAAAAATTGTTATCAGGTTATCATTGGCATTACTTCTGGCATTAACATGGGGGGTGGGCTCTAGGATTTTAGGATAAAAAATGAGAAAAGAACCTAGAAAATTCGGTATTTTAATCACATTTTAGTGTAAAATTCAGTGACATCAGTAACATTCACATGTTTTTTACAACCATCACCACTATCTATTTCTAAAATGATTTATCACTTCAAATAGAAACTCTATAACCTTTCTTACCCCCAGGCCCTGGTAACCACTATTCTACTTTCAATTACTATAAATTTGACTTGCCTATTCTAGGTATGCCACGTAAGTGGAATAATTAAATATTGGTTATTTTGTGTCTGATTTACTTCATAAAAGCAGGTTTTCAAGATTCATTCATGAATCTTTGTAGTATGTATAAGAAATTCATTATTTTTGTTTGGTTGGATAATATTCAATTGCTCACATCTAACATATTTTGTTTATCCAGTTATCTGTTGATGAATCCTTCAGTTGTTACAATATTTTAGCAATTATAAACAATGTGGCTGTGGATACTAATGTACAATTGTGTGTTTGAATGCCTATTTTCAATATTTCTAAGTTTTATAGGTAGAAGGGAAATTGTTGGGTCATATGGTAATTCTATGGCAAGCATTTGAAGAATTGACAAACTGTTTTTCACAGCAGGAGCATCCTTTTACATCCACACCAAGAAATTTTTAAGGTTCTAATTTTTCCACATCCATGCCAAAATTGACTTTCTATCTACATATATATGTATACATATTATACATTATATAATAAGTGTATATATTATATTAATTAGAAAATAGCCTGATGCTGGGAAAGATCAAAGGCAAGAGCAGAAGTGGGCAACACAGGATGAGATGGTTGGATGTCATCACTGACTCAATGGACATGACTTTTAGCAAGCTCAGGAAGATGGTGAAGGAGAGGGAAGCCCAGTGTGCTGCAGTCCATGGGATCACAAAGAGTCAGACAAAACTGAATGACTGAAAAACAGCAAAATATATTCACATATCTCAGCAGACGTGAAGTGATATCTCATTGTGGTTTCTATTTTCATTCTCCTAATAACTAATGATGCTCAGAATTGTTTCATGTGCTTGTGGGCAACCTTTGCATCTTCTTTGGAGAGATATCTCCATTTCATGCAAAGATGGGCACAATAAGGTACAGAAAGGGTGTGGACCTACAAGAAGCAGAAGATATTAAGAAGAGGTGTCACAAATACACAGAAGACCTATATAAAAAAGATCTTTATGACCCAGATAAGTATGATGGTGTGATCACTCACCTGGAGAGACACATCCTGGAATGCTAAGTCAAGTGGGCCTTAGGAAGCATCACTATGAACGAAACTAGTGAAGGTGATGGAATTCCACCTGAGCTATTTCAAATCATAAAAGACGTTGCTGCTTTAGTGCTGCAATCAATATGCCAGCAAATTTGGAAACCTCAGCAGTGGCCACAGGACTGGAAAAGGTCAGTTTTCATTCCAATCCCAAAGAAAGGCAATGCCAAAGAATGTTCAAAATATTGCTCAATTACTCTCATCTCACAGGCTAGCAAACCAATGCTCAAAATTCTCCAAGCAAGGCTTCAACAGTACATGAACAGAGAAATTCCAGATGTTCAAATGTTATTTTAAAAAGGCAGAGCAATCAGAGACCTAAATGCCAACATCTGATCATCGATAAAGCAAGAAAGTTCCAGAAAAAAATCTACTTCTGCTTTATTGACTATGCCAAAAATTTTGTGTGGATCACAAACTGCTGAAAATTCTTAAAGAAATGGGAATACCAGACCAGCAGACCTGCCTCCTGAGAAATGTATGCAGGTCCAGAAGCAACAGTTAGAACCAGACATGGAACAATGAACTGATTCCAATTGGGAAAGGAGTGTGTCAAGCCTTTATATATTCACCCTGATTATTTAACTTCTATTCATAGTACATCATGCAAAATGCCAGGCTGGAGGAAGCATAAGTTGGAATCAAGATTACTGGGAGAAATATCACTAACTTCAGATATGCAGGTGACACCACACATATGGCAGAAAGTGAAGAAGAGCTAAAGATCCTCTTGATGAAAGTCAAAGAATAGAGGGAAAATGTTGGCTTAAAACTCTACATTCAAAAAAAATAAGATCATTGCATCAAGTCCATTCACTTCATGGCAAATAGATGGGGAAGCAATGGAAGCAGTGAGAAACCTTATCTTTTGGGGCTCCAAAATCACTGCAGACGGTGACTGCAGCCATGAAATTAAAAGACGCTTGCTTCTTGGAAGAAAAGCTATGACCAACCTAGACAGTATATTAAAAAGCAGAGACATTATTTAGCCAACAAAGTTCCGTCTAGTCAAGGCTATGGTTTTTCCAGTAGTCATGTATGGATGTGGGAGTTGGACCAGGAAGAAAGCTGAGAGCCAAAGAATTGATGCTTTTGAACTGTGGTGTTGGAGAAGATTCTTGAGATTCCGTTGGACTGCAAGGAGATCCAACCAGTCCACCCTAAAGGAAATCAGTCCTGAATATTCATTGGAAGGATTGATGCTGAAGCTGAAGCTCCAATACTTTGGCCTTCTGATGTGAAGAACAGACTCATTAGAAAAGACCCTGATTCTGGGAAAGATTGAAGGCAGGAGGAGCAGGGGACGACAGAGGATGAGACAGTTGGATTGCATCATCGACTTGATAAACATGAGTTTGATCAAGTTCTATGATTTGGTGATGAACAGGGAATCCTGGCGTGCTGCAGTCCATGGGGTCTCAAGGAGTCAGACATGACTGAACTAGTGAACCAATGTGAGTTTATTTCTGGGTTCCTAATTCTATCCCTTTGGTTTATAGGTCTGTCCTTATGCCAGTTTTACATTTTTCTGAGTACTATACTTTTTAGTAAGAGTTGAAATTTGGAAGGTGTCATCCTTCAACTTTGTTTTAATAATGTTTTAACTATTTAAATCTCTCGATATTCCATATGAGCTTTAGAATGTGATTTTCCATTTTTTGCGAATACCATTGTGATTTTGATGGGGATTACACAGAATCTGTAGATCACTTGGGGGTAATGTTGACATCTTAACATTATTGTCTTCCAATTCATGGACACAGGATAGTTTTCTGTTTACTTGTGTCTTCATTTTCTTATCTCAATATGTATATATCTTTTAGTCTTTATTTTTACTTTATTTTGCTTTACAATACTGTATTGGTTTTGCCATACATTGACATGAATCTGCCACGGGTGTACATGAGTTCCCAATCCTGAACCCCCCTCCCACCTCCCACCCCATATCATCTCTCTGGATCATCCTCATGCACCAGCCCCAAGCCTCCTGTATCCTGTATCAAACATAGACTGGTGATTCATTTTTTACATGATAGTACACATGTTACTATGCCATTCTCCCAAATCATCCCACCCTCTCCCTCTCCAACAGAGTCCAAAAGTCCTCTCTATACATCTGTGTCTCTTTTGCTGTCTTGCATGCAGGGTTATCATTACCATCTTTCTAAATTCCATATATATGTGTGAGTACACTGTATTGGTGTTTTTCTTTGTCTTACTTCACTCTGTATAATAGGCTCCAGTTTCATCCACCTCATTAGAGCTGATTCAAATGTATTCTTTTTAATGGCTGAGTAATACTCGACCCAATCAAGACATGGGCCAAAGAACTAAATAGACTAGACATTTCTCCAAAGAAGACATACAGATGGCTAACAAACACATGAAAAGATGCTCAACATCACTCATTATCAGAGAAATGCAAATCAAAACCAAAATGAGGTACCATTTCACAGCAGTCAGAATGGCTGTGATCCAAAAGTCTACAAGCAATAAATGCTGGAGAGGGTGTAGAGAAAAGGGAACCCTCTTACACTGTTGGTGGGAATGCAAACTAGTACGGCCACTATGGAGAACAGTGTGGAGATTCCTTAAAAATTTGCAAGTAGAACTGCCTTATGACCCAGCAATCCCACTGCTGGGCATACACACCAAGGAAACCAGAATTGAAAGAGACACGTGTACCCCAATGTTCATCACAGAACTGTTTATAATAGCTAGGACATGGAAACAACCTAGATGTCCATCAGCAGATGAATGGATAAGAAAGCTGTGGTGCATATACACAATGGAGTATGATCTCAATATTTTGATATTTTCAATTATGAGTCTTTTTACTTTGTTAAGTTTATTGTTAAGTATTATTGTTTTTAATTCTATTGTAAATGAAACTGTGTCCTAATTTCCTTTTTGGATTGCTTGTGCTAGTATGTAGACATACAGCTGATTTTTTAAATATTTATTTTGTATACTGCTACTATGATGTTTTGCCTATGAGTTCTAACAGATGTGTGTGTGTGCGTGTGTGTGTGCATATGTGTATTTGTGTGTATTCTTTAGGGTTTACTAGAATTAAGATCATGTCATTGAAGATATAGTTTTATAATTTCTTTTCCAATCTGGAAGCCTTTTAGCTTCTTCTTCTTCTTCTTATATATTTTTTTTTTTTTTGCCTAAACATTTGGGCTAGTATATCTACTGATATGTTGAATCTGAGTGATAAAATCAGGCATCCTTGTCTTGCTCCTTATCTAGTGGGAAACATTTTGGTCTTTCATCATCCCTAAGTATGATGCTAGCTGTGGTTTTTCCTATTTGGCTTTTATCATATTGATAAATTTCTTTATGTTTCTAATTTACTGGCTGCTTTTATCATGAAAGGGTGCTTGCTTTTTTCAAATATATTTTTCTGGATCAATTTGTTATGATCACATTTTTCCCTTCAATCTACTCATGTGTTACACTATATTGATTGCTTTTCCTACTTAAAAATCACCCTTATATTCCAGAGATAAATCCTAATTGGTTACAATTATTTTAATATGCTGTTGAATTAAGTTTGCTACAATTTTGTTGAGGATTTCTGAATCTATTGGATTGTCCAAAAAGTTCATTTAGGTTTTCTGTAAGATGTTATGTAAAAACTCAAGCAAACTTTTTTAATCTACCCAATATACTCATAAAGGATATTGATTTGCAGTTTTCTTTCAGTGTCATTGACTGCTTTCAGGACAATGCTGACCTCATAGAATGAGTTAGAAAATGTTCTTTTTTCATTTTTTAGGAAAAAAGTTGAAGATTAGAGCTTAGTCTTTAACAATTTCTGATAGGCTATATCAATAAAATTTGATATTATATTTTTGTTTGGAGGAGATTTTAATTAGGAATTCAGTTTTCTTACTTTTTATAGACCTATTCAGATTTTCTGATTTTCTATTTCTTCCTGAGAAGAAATTTTGGTAGTTTTGAATGTTTTTAAGAATCTGTCCATGTAATCCAGGTGTCTAATTTAGTGCCATACTGATGTTCATAATATTCTTTTATAATCCTTTTTATCTCAGTAAAATTAGTAGTAAACTTTCTTTTCTAATTTCACCATTTAGTAATTTGAGTCTTCTATTTGATTTAGTCAATCTAGCTAAAAGATTGTCAACACTGTTGATATTTATTTTTTTTTAATTTTCTTTATTATTATTATATTTCACTTATCTCCACTTCAATATGTAGTATTTAATCCCCTCTCCTCTTAGCTTTGAGTTTAATTTGCATTTTATGTTCTACTAGCTTAAAATATAGAGTTGTCTTTCTTCTTTTAAATAAATGCATTTAAAGTTATAAATCTCTACCTTATCACTGCTTTTACTGCATCATATGAGTCTTTGTATATTGTGTTTTTGTTTCTTTTGCACTGATGTATTTTATAATTTACTTTGTGATTTATTTTTGATCTCCCAGTTATATCAGTTCAGTTCAGTTCAGTTGCTCAGGCATGTCTGACTCTCTGCGACTCCGTGAACTGCAGCACACCAGGGCACCCTGTCCGTCAACAACTCCCGGAGTCCACCCAAACCCATGTCCATTGTGTTGGTGATGCCATCCAACCATCTCATCCTCTGTCGTCCCCTTCTGCTCCTGCCCTCAACCTTTCCGAGGATCAGTGTCTTTCCAAATGAGTCAGCTCTCCGCATCAGGTGACCAAAGTATTGAAGTTTCAGCTTCAACATCAGTCCCTCCAATGAACACCCAGGACTGATCTTCTTTAAGATGAACTGGTTGTATTTCCTTGCAGTTCAAGGGACTCTCAAGAGTCTTCTCCAACACCACAGTTCAAAAACATCAATTCTTTGGTTCTCAGCTTTCTTTATATAACTGTATGCTATTTTCTTTCCATACATCTGTGTGTTTTCCAGTTTTCTTTTAGTTATTGATATCTATTCAATTCAGAAAAGACACTTTATGTAATTTCTATCTTTTTAAATTTGTTAAGACTTGTTTTATGACTGCGCATATGGTCTATTCTGAAGAATAGTATATATACACTTAAGACAACTTTTGTTCTTGAGTTAATTGTTCCTCATTTATCTGTTGTGCTTAATTGTTTCACTCATGTCTGACTCTTTGTGAACTTATGAACTCTGGCTTGCCAGGCTCCTCTGTTCATAGGATTCTCCAGGCAAGAATGTTGGGGTGAGTTGCCATGCCCTCTTCCAATGGATCTTCTCGACTTAGGGATAGAAACTGCGTTTCCTATTACTGTTGCACTTCAGGAAGATTCTTTGCCACTGAGCTACCATGGAAGAACATAGATCTGCTCAGTTCAGTTCAGTTCAGTTGCTCAGTCGTGTCCTACTCTTTGTGACCCCATGAATTGCAGCACGCCAGGCCTCCCTATCCATCACCAACGCCCAGAGTTCATTCAAACTCACGTCCATCGAGTCAGTGATGCCATCCAGCCACCTCATCCTCGGTCGTCCCCTTCTCCTCCTGCCCCCAATCCCTCCCAGCATCAGAGACTTTTCCAATGAGTCAACTCTTCGCATGAGGTGGCCAAAGCACTGGAGTTTCAGCTTTAGCATCATTCCTTCCAAAGAACACCCAAGGCTGATCTCCTTCAGAATGGACTGGTTGGATCTCCTTACAGTCCAAGGGACTTTCAAGAGTCTTCTCCAACACTACAGTTCAAAAGCATCAATTCTACGGTGCTCAGCTTTCTTAAAAAAGAGCTTCACGACCAAGATAGCCACTATTGTATGATCACTCACCTAGATTCAGACATCCTGGAATGTGAAGTCAAGTGAGCCTTAGAAAGCATCACTATGAACAAAGATAGTGGAGGTGATGGAATTCCGCTTGAGCTATTTCAAACTTGAAAGATGATGCTGTGAAATTGCTGTACTCAATATGCCAGCAAATTTGCAAAATTCAGCAATGGTCCCAGGACTGGAAAAGGTCAGTTTTCATTCCAATCCCAAAGAAAGGCAATGCCAAAGAATGCTCAAACTACCACACAGTTGCACTCATCTCACACACTCTAAAGTAATGCTCAAATTTCTCCAAGCCTGGCTTCAGCAAAACGTGAACCGTGAACTTCCAGATGTTCCAGCTGATTTTAGAAAAGGCAGAGGAACCAGTGATCAAATTGCCAACCTCCACTTGATCATCAAAAAAGCAAGAGAGTTCCAGAAAAACATCTATTTCTGCTTTATTGACTATGCCAAAGCCTTTGACTGTGTGGATCACAATAGATCTGTTAGGTAGGTATAATTATTTTACTGGGTTATTGAAGTCCTTTATTTCCTTATTTTACCTTATTTTGCTATCTACTCCATTATTTAAATTAGGTATTGAGGTCTGCAAGTATTATCCTATATCTATGCATTTCTTTCCTCAATTTAGTCAACTAAAATTTCATATGCTTTGTGCTCTTTTATTAGGATACATGTATGTTTCTACTTGCTGTATTTGCTTGATGGACTGAGCCTTAATCAATATATAATGTTCCTCTCTATTATCTGTATTATTTTATTACCTAATGTTTATTTGGCTGATAATTATATAAGTACTCTAGATCTTTTTTGGTTAACATTTTCTTGGAATATCATTTTAAATTCTTTTACTTTTTATCCCTTTGCATCTTTTCATCAGATTCTTGTACATTTTACATAAATGAATCATGCTTTTTCATTCATTCTTCCATCATCTCTCTTAATTTAAGACTCTTTATCCATTTACATTAAAATTAATGATAATAAAATAATTCTACCTCTTTGTATTTTTTAAAGAAATGATTCATTTAAAAAAGCATATTTCATGTCTTATTCAGATATAATTGACAAGCAGCAAAGTATAATTTTAAAGTGTTACAGCATAGTGGTTTGACTTATGTACACCATACAATAATGATCACAGTAAGTTTAGAGAACATCCATCATCTCATATAGATACAAAATTAAATAAATAGAAAATGAATTCCTTGTGATGGAAACTCATAATTTTCTCTATTAACAACTTTCATATAACAGTGTTAATTATAGTTTATATTTTACATTATAGTCTTAGCATTTATTTACCTTACAGCTGGAGTTTATCTGTCTTGACTAGCTTCATCCAGTTGCCCTTTCCCCACCCCTGCTCCTCATAACCACAAATCTGATCTTTATCCTATGAATTTTTTTTTAAAGTATAGTTGGGCTATACCACTATGTTAGATTCTGGTACACAATATAGTGATTTGACATTTCCATACATTTTGCAAAAGCCACCATTATAAGTCTAGTTAGTACCTGTAACCATACAGATACGTTATATAGTTACAGATATATTATATAATCATTAACTATATTCCACACACTGTGCTTTTCAAAGTTGTTGCTTACTTTGTGAGTGAAACTTTGTTCCTCAATCTCCCCCACATATTCCTCTGCCTGCTCTAAGGCAATCATCTGTTTTTCCTCTGTATTTACAATGGTGTATTTGTATACTTGTGCTTGTTAATTTTTCTTTCTTTTTTTTAAGATTCCATATATAAATGAAATCATGCAGTATTTGTCTTTCTGTGCTTGGCATTTCATTTAGCATTAATACCCACTAGGCCCATCCATGTTGTCTTACATGGAAAGATTTTAATTTTTAAGCCATATATATATGAGCCACCAAGGATCACCAGAGATCACCAGGCATTGCCAAAACCTTTGACTATGTGGATGACATCAAACTGTGGAAAATTATTCAAGAGATGAGAATACCAGACCACCTGACCTGCCTCCAGAGATATCTGTATGTAGGTCAAGAATCAGCAGTTATGGAACAACGGACAAATTGGGAGAGGAGATATCAAGGCTATCTATTGTCACCCTGCTTAGCTAACTTATATGCAGAGTACATCATGTGAAATGCCAGGTTGGATGAAGCTCAAACTGAAATCAAGATTGCATGGAGAAATATCAATAACCTCAGATATGCAGATGACAACACCCTTATGTCAGAAAGTGAAGAAGAACTAAAGAGCCTCTTGACGAAAGTGAAAGAGCAGAGTGAAAATGCTGCCTTAAAACTCAACATTCAAAAAATGAAGATCATAGCATCCAGTACCATCACTTCATGACAAATATATGGGGAAACAATGGAAACAGTGAGAAACTTTATTTTGGGGGGCTCTAAAACCACTGTAGATGATAACTGCAGCCATGAAATTAAAAAAAAAAAAAAACTTGCTCCTTGGAAGAAAAGCTATGACCAACCTAGACAGCATATTAAAAAGCAGAAACATTATTTTGTCAACAAAGATCTGTCTAGTCAAAGTTATTGTTTTTCCAGTAGTCATGTATAGATGTGTGAGTTGGACTATAAAGAAAGCTAAACACTTAAAAAATGATGCTTTTGAACTGTGGTGTTGGAGAAGACTCTTGAGAGTCCCTTGTACTGCAAGGTATCAAACCAGTCAATCCTAAAGAAAATAATCCCACATATTCATTGGAAGGACTGATGCTGAAGCTGAAACTCCAGTTCGTTGGCCACCTGATTCAAAGAACTGACTCATTGAAAAGATTCTGATGCTGGGAAAGATTGAAGGTGGGAGGAGAAGGAGACAACAGAGGATGAGAAGATTGGATGGCATCACCAACTCAATGGACATGAGTCTGAGCAAGCTCCTGGAGTTGATGATGGACAGGGAAGCCTTGTGTGCTGCAGTCCATGAGGTCACAAAGAGTTGGACATGACTGAACAACTATAGTGAACTGATGGAACACTAGTATTGAAGGGGGTGCATACATCTTCTGCTGTGAGAACACCCAAATTGCAACTAGCTCCTGAACAACCATTGACAGGAGAATGTTGGAATCCACAATAAAAATATACCCCATGATGAAGGGCAAAGAAGAAGGCACAGCAAGTGTGTAGGGGTGGCACAGCACTTTAAAAATCAAATGTCATGCCTGCCAGAGACACTTGAAGGGCACAAACAAAATCTTGTGAGCACCAAGACCAAGGGAAAGGAGCAGTGTCTTCCACAAGAGAATGAGCCAGACCTACATTTGAGCATTTGAGGGTCTCTTGTGTGGGCATGGGTCAGCAGTGGCCTACCATGGAGACAGAGCCTCTGGCTACAGCACTCATCGGAGGCACAGCATGTGGTATAAGTCCTCCTGAGGGAGGATGCCATTAGCTCCGCTATAGAGCTGCCAAGCAGGTGACTCACAAACTGGAGAATAAGTATAACAAAAAGTCCTCACACTGGTGGAAAGTTCTAGGCCCCACAACACTTCCCATTCTGGATATCCAGTAAAGGGACTGAGTATCCCTGGGGAATCTGACTTTGAATGTCAGCAGGATTTGAATGAAGAAATTCCACAGGACTGGGGAAACAGAGACTATTGGAGGCCACAAACAAAATCTTGTGTGAACCAGGGCCCAGGAGAAAGGAGCAGTGACCCTACATGAGACTGAGCCAGATTTGATTGTGTGTGCTTGGGAATCTCTGGCAGAGTTGTGGGTCGACAGTGACCTTTGTGGGGTCAGGGGCACTGACTACAGCAGCCCCAGAGGCCTAGAGTACTGGCATAAGTCCTTATTGCCATTGCCCCTATCATAGTTTGCCCTGAGGACAAACTACAGGGAGGGAACACAGCCCCACCCATTAGCAGAAAATTGAATTAAAGGCTTACAAGCAGGAGAACAAGACCCAGTTCTCCCCACAGGCAGGTGATCCTTTCAAGAAGCTTGCACAAGCCTCTTATCCTCATCCATCAGAGGCTGCTGCTGCTGCTGCTAAGTCACTTTAGTCCTGTCTGACTCTGTGCGGCCCGTAGATGGCAACCCCCTAGGCTGTTCTGTCCCTGGGATTCTCCAGGCAAGAATACTGGAGTGGGTTTCCATTTCTTTCTCCAATGCATGAAAGTGAAAAGTGAAAGTGAAGTCGTTCAGTCATGTCCGACTTTTCACGACCCCACAGACTCCTACCAGGCTCCTCCATCCATGGGATTTTCCAAGCAAGAGTACTGGAGTGGGTTGACATTTCCTTCTCCACCATCAGAAGGCAGGCAGACTGAAAACCACAACCAAAGAAACTCACCAAACTGATCACAAAGTCTATAATTTTGCCTAACAATGAAACTGTGAGTCATGCCCTGTAGGGCCACCCAAGACAGACAGGTCACGGTGGAGAGTTCTGACAAAATGTGGTCCACTGGAGAAGAGAATGGCAAACCACTTCAGCATTCTTGCCTTGAGAATTCAATGGTTAGTATGAAAAGGCAAAATTATATGACACTGAAATATGAATCCCCGGAATGTTAGGTGTCTGATATGCTACTGGAGAAGAGCAGAGAAATAACTCCAGAGAGAATGAAGAGGCTGAGCCAAAGGGGATACAATGCCCAATAGTGGATGCGTCTAGTGGTAAAAGTAAAGCCCAATGCTGTAAAGAACATTACTGCATAGAAACCTGGAATGTTAGATCCTTGACTCAAGGTAAATTGGAAGCAGTCAAACAAGATGGCAAGAGTGAACACTGACATTTTAGGAATCAGTAAACTGAAATGTACAGGAAATGGGTGAGTTTAATTCAGATGACCACTATATCTACTACTGTGGGAAAGAATCTTTTAGAAGAAATCCAGTAGACCTCATAGTTGACAAGAGAGTCCAAAATTCAGTACTTGGGTGTAATCTCAAAAATGACAGAATGATCTCGGTTCATTTACAAGGGAAATCATTCAATATCACAGTAATTCAAGACTATGTCCCAAACACTAATGCCAAAGTAGCTGAAGTTAAATGGTTCTATGAAGAACTACAAGATCTTCTAAATATATCATGAAAAAATGATGTACTTTTCATCATGAGGATTGGAATGCAAAAGTAGGAAGTTAAGATATACCTGGAGTAAAAGGCAAGATTGGCCTTGAAGTGCAAAATGAAGCAGGACAAAGGCTAAAAGAGTTTTGCCAGGCGAAAGCACTGGTCATAGCAAACACCCTCTTCTAACAACACAAGTGATGACTCTATATATGGACATCACCACATGGTCAATACCAAAATCAGATTAATTATATTCTTTGTAGCCAAAGATGGAGAAGTTCTATACAGTCAGCAAAACAAGACCAGGAGCTAAATGTGGCTCAGATTATGAATTTGAGGTAGAAATTACTAGACAGTCAGTGTAGGACACTGATACCTTGATCTTGTTTTTAATAAACATCTAGCTCCGCTGGCCTAAAGTTATACCCATTGTACATTTCCTGGAATGTGTCCTTGGATTGATACATTATGAGCCCTCAGATACAGGGAAGGCAGAACTTCTGTTCTATATGCCTGGGGGAAAAATAACTGGGAGCTCATAAAACTGATCCATTGTGAAATGGCCAGAAATCATGAATAAGGGTGAGGATTTAATCTAAGGATCAAGAGAAGCTGTAAAGATGTTTTAAGTTCAGCATTTTGACAGGTTGGTTAGAAACAATATGATTTAAGAACAGAATCCAGCCAAAAATGTACAGAATAACACTGGTAAATATATAAAACTGCTGCAACCTTCATTTTCTGGGGGACTCTTTACCCCCTCTGAGTGTCTGTGCTGATACTTTTGTATCTTCCTTCTCTAATAAATCCTATTTGCTTACTGTCTTGAGTATTTGCTTCTTTTTGAGTTCATTCTTCAGCTCTGTGAACAAGAACTTGGATTCATGTTTTAAACTCCTCATTGCAAAATTCAGTCTTAAAAAGAAGAAAGTAGGGAAAACAACTAAGCCATTCAGGTATGAGCTAAATTAAATCTTTTACACCTATACAGTGGAAGTGACAGATTCAAGGGATTAGATTTGATACACAGAGGGTATGAAGAACTATGGACAGAGGTTCATAACGTTATACACAAGGGAGAGATCAAAACCACCCCCAAGAAAAAGAAATGCAAAAACACAAAGTAGCTGTCTGATGAGACCTTACAAGTAGCTGAGAAAAGGAAAGATGCAAAAGTCAAAGGACAGAGAAGACATACCCATCTGAATTCAGAGTTCTAGAGAACATCAGGGAGAGACAAGAAAGCCTTGCTAAGTGAACAATGTAAAGAAATAGAGGAAAGCAATAGAATGGGAAAGACTAGAGATCTCATCAAGAAAATTAGGGATACCAAGGGAACATTTCATTCAAAGATGGGCACAATAAAGGATAAGAACAGTATGTATCTAACAGAAGCAGAAGATATTAAGAAGAGGTGGCCAGGATATGCTGAAGAACTATACAAAAAAGATCTTAGTGTCCCAGATATCCATGATGGTGTGATCACTCACCTAGAGCCAGGCATCCTGGAGTATGAAGTCAAGTGGGCCTCAGAAAGCATCACTACGAAAAAAGCTAGTGGGGGTGAGAGAATTCCCATTGAGCTATTTCAAATTTTACAAGATTATGCTGTTATAGTTCTGCACTCAGTATGCCAGGAAATTTGGAAAACTCAGCAGTGGTGACAGGACTGGAAAGGCTCAGCTTTCATTCCAATCCCAAAGAAAGGCAATGCCAAAGAATATTCAAACTACCACACAGTTGCACTCATTTCACATGGTAGCAAAGTAATGCTCAAAATCCTTCAAGCAAGGCTTCAGCAGTACTTTAACCATGACCTTCCAGATGTTCAAGCTGCATTTAGAAAAGGCAGAGGAAAGAGTGATCAAATTGCCAACATTCGTTGAATCATAGAAAATGCTAGATAATTCTAGAAAAACTTTACTTCTGCTTCATTAAATATGCTAAAGCATTTGACTGTGTACATCACAACAAATTGTGGAAAATTCTTAAAGATATGAGAATACCTAACCACCTTACCTGCCTCCTGCGAAACTTATATGCAGGTCAAGATGCAACAGTTAAAAGCACACATGGAACAGTGGACTGGTACAAAATTGGGAAAGGAGATATCAAGGCTTTATATTGTTCCCTTGCTTATTTAACTTATATGCGGAGTACCTCATGAGAAAGGTTGGGCTGGATGAAGCACAAGCTGGAATCAAGATAGCAGGGTGAAATATCAATAACCTCAGATATGCATATGACAGCACCCTTATGGCAGAAAGCAAAGAAGAACTAAAGAACTTCTTGGTGGAAAGCAAAGAAGAACTAAAGAACTTCTTGGTGAAAGTGAAAGAGGAGGATGCAAAATTTGGCCTAAAACTTAACAATCGGAAAATGACGATTATGGCATCCAGCTTCATCACTTCATGGAAAATAGATGGGGAAACAATGGAAACAGTGGCAGACTTTATATTCTTGGGCTTCAAAATAACCGTGGACAGTTACTACACCTATGAAATTAAAATACTCTTGGTCTTTGGAAGAATAGTAATGAAAACCTTTGACAACATATCAAAAAGAAAGGACATTACTTTGCCTACAAAATCTGTATAGTATAAGCTATGGTTTTTCCAATAGTCATGTTTGAATATGAGACCTGGACAGTACAAAAAGGCTGAGCACCTAAGAATTCATGCTTTCAAACTGTGGTTCTGGAGAAGACTCTTGAGAGTCCCTTGGACTGAAAAGCAGTCAATTCTAAAGGAAATAAACCCTGAATGTTCATTGGAAGGATTGATTTCTAATCTGAAGCTCGAATATTTTGGCTCCCTGATGTGAACAGCTGAGTCATTGGAAAAACCCTGATGTTGGAAAAGACTGAAGGCAGGAGGAGAAGGGGACTTCAGAGGATGAAATGTTTGGATGGCATCACTGACTCAATAGACATGAATTTGAGCAAACTCCAGGAATTGGTGAAGGACAGGGAAGTGTGGCGTGGCGCAATGCGTGGCGTCACAAAGCGTGAAGAGTCTGACACAATTAAATAACTATATATATATATATATATATATATATATATATATGCTTTCCAGGTGGCACTAGCAGTAAAGAACCCTCCTGGAAATATAGGAGACACTAAGAGACTCGAGTTTGATCCCTGATTTCAGAAGATCTCCTGGAGGATGACAAACAAAAGACTCTAGTATACTTACCTGGAATATCCAATGGACAGAGTGGCCTGGCAGGCTACACTTCATAGGGTCACAATAAATTGAAGATGACTGAAGTGAATGATGCTAAAACTGAAATTCCAGTACTTTGTCCACCTCATGAGAAGAGTTGACTCATTGGAAAAGACCCTGATGCTGGGAGGGATTGGGGGAAGGAGGAGAAGGGGACGACTGAGGATGAGATGGCTAGATGGCATCATGGACTCGATGGACGTGAGTCTGAGTGAACTCCGGGAGATGGTGATGAACAGGGAGGTCTGGTGTGCTGCAATTCATGGGGTCGCAAAGAGTCAGACACGACTGAGCGACTGAACTTCAGTTCAGTTCAGTCGCTCAGCCGTGTCCAATTCTTTGTGACCCCATGAACAGAGCATGACAGGCCTCCTTGTACATAACCAACTCCTGTGTTCACCCAAACCCATGTTCATTTAGTCAGTGATGCCATCCAACCATCTTAATCTATGTCATCCCCTTCTCCTCTTTCCCCTCAATCTTTCTCAGCATCAGAGTCTTTTCAAATGAGTCAGCTCTTCGCATTGAGTGGCCAAAGTATTGTAGTTTCTGCTTCAACATCAGTTCTTCCAATGAACAACCCAAGCATCTCCTACAGGATGGAGTGGTTGGATCCCCTTGAGAGTTCAAGGACTCTCAAGAGATTTTCCAAACCACAGTTCAAAAGCATCAATCCTTCGGCACTCAGCTTTCTTCACAGACCAACTCTCACATTCATACATGACCACTGGAAAAACCATAGCCTTGAATAGATGGACCTTTGTGGCCAAAATAATGTCTCTGCTTTTGAATATGCTATCTAGGTTGATAATAACTTTCCTTCAAATGAGTAAGTGTCTCTTAATTTCATGGCTGCAATCACCATCTGCAGTGATTTTGAACCCAAAAAATTAAGTCAGCCACTGTTTCCATTATTTCCCTATCTATTCCCCATGAAGTGATGGGACCAGATGCCATGATCTTAGTTTTCTGAACGTTGAGCTTTAAGCCAACCTTTTCACTCTCCTCTTTGACTTTCATCAAGAGGCTTTTCAGTTCCTCTTCACTTTCTGCCATAAGGGTGGTGTCATCTGCATATCTGAGCTAATTGATATTTCTCCGAGCAATCTTGATTCCAGCTTCTGCTTCCTCCAGCCCAGCATTTCTCATGATGTACTCTGCATATAAGTTAAACAAGCAGGGTGACAATATACAGCCTTGACATACCCCTTTTATTATTTGAAACCAGTCTATTTTTCCATGTCCATTTGTAACTGTGGCTCCCTGACCTGCATAGAGGTTTCTCAGCAGGCAAGTCAGGTGGTCTGGTATTCCCATCTCTTTCAGAATTTTCCACAGTTTATTGTGATCTACACAGTCTTGGCATAGTCAATAAAGAAAAATATTTTTTTTTTCTCGAATTCTCTTGCTTTTTCCATGATCCAGTGGATGTTGACAATTTGATCTCTGGTTCCTCTGATTTTTCTAAAACCGGCTTGAACATCTGGAAGTTCACGGTTCATGTTTTGCAGAAGTCTGGCTTGGAGAATTTTGAGCGTCACTTTACTAACGTGTGAGATGATTGCAACTGTGCTGTAGTTTGAGCATTCCTTGGCATTGTATTTCTTTGGGATTGGAATGAAAATTGACCTTTTCCAGTCCTGTGGTCACTGCTGAGTTTTCCAAATTTGCTGGCATATTGAGTGCAGCATTTTCACAGCATCATCTTTCAGCATTTGAAATAGCTCAACTGGAATTCCATCACCTCCACTAGCTTTGTTCGTAGTGATGCTTCCTAAGGCCCACTTGATTTCACATTCCAGGATGTCTGGCTCTAGGGGAGTGATCACACCATGGTGATTATCTGGGTTGTGAAGATCTTTTTTGTACACTTCTGTGTATTCTTGCCACCACTTCTTAACATCTTCTGCTTTTGTTAGGTCGATAGTATTTCTGTCCTTTTTCGAGCCAATCTTTGCATGAAATGTTCCCTTCGTATCTCTAATTTTCTTGAAGAGATCTCTAGTCTTTCCCATTCTGTTGTTTTCCTCTCTTTCTTTGCATTGATCTCTGAGGAAGGCTTTCTTATCTCTTCTTGCTATTCTTTGGAACTCTGCATTCAGATGCTTATGTGTTTCCTTTTCTCCTTTGCTTTTCACTTCTCTTCTTTTCACAGCTATTTGTAAGCCCTCCCCAGACAGCCATTTTGCTTTTCTGCTTTTCTTTTCCATGAGGATGTTCTTGATCCCTGTCTCCTGAACAATGTCATGAACCTCCTTCCACATTTCATCAAGCACTCTATCTATCAGATCTAGTCCCTTAAATCTAATTTTCACTTCCATTGTATCATCATAAGGGATTTGATTTAGGTCATACCTGAATGGTCATGGTGGAGAGGTCTGACAGAATGTGGTCCACTGGAGAAGGGAATGGCAAATCACTTCAGCATTCTTGTCTTGAGAACCCCATGAACAGTGTGAAAAGGCAAAATAATAGGATACTGAATGAGGAACTCCCCAGGTCGGTAAGTGTCCAATTTGCTACTGGAGATGAGTAGAGAAATAACTCCAGAAAGAATGAAGGGATGAAGCCAAAGCAAAAACAGTAGCCTGTTGTGGATGTGACTGGTGATAGAAGCAAGGTCCGATGTTGTAAATAGCAATATTGCATAGAACCTGGAATCTTAGGTCCATAAATTAAGGCAAATTGCAAGTGCTCAAACAGGAAATGACAAGACTGAATGTCGACATTCTAGGAATCTGCAAACTAAAATGGACTGGAATGGGTGAATTTAACTCAGATGACCATTATATCTACTACTGTGGACAGGAATTCCTTGAAAGAAATAGAGTAGCCATCATGGTCAACAGAAGAGTTCAAAATGAAGTACTTGGATGTGATCTCAAAAACGACAAAATGATCTCCTTTCGTTCCCAAGGCAAACCATTCATTATCACGGTCACTCACGTCTATGCCCCAACAAGTAACGCTGAAGAAGCTGACATTGAACTGTCCTATGAAGACCTGTAAGACTGTTTAAAACTAACACACACAAAAAAGATCTCCTTTTCATTATAAGGGCCTGCAATGCAAAAGTAGGAAATCAAGAAACACCTGGAGTAACAAGCAAATTTGGCCTTGGAATATGGAATGAAGCAGGGCAAAGGCTAATAGAGTTGTGCCAAGAGAACACACTGGTCATAGCAAACACACTCTTCCAACAACACAAGAGGAGACTCAACACATGGACATCACCAGATGGTCAAAACCAAAATCAGATTGATTATATCCTTTGCAGCCAAAGTTGGAGAAGCTCTACACAGTCAGTAAAAAAAAAAAAAAAAAAGACCAGGAGCTGACTGTGGCTCAGATCATGAACCCCTTATTACCAAATTCAGACTGAAATTGAAGAAAGTAGGGAAAACCACTAGACCATTCAGGTATGACCTAAATCAAATGCCTTGTTGTTATAGAGTGGAAGTGAGAAATAGTTCAAGGGACTAAATCTGATAGAGTGCCTGATGAACTATGGACAGAGTTTCATGACATTGTACAGGAGACAAGGATCAAGACCATCCCCATGGAAAAGAAATGCAAAAAAATAAAATGGCTGTCTGTGGAGACCTTACAAATAACTGTGAAGAGACGTGAAAAGCAAAGCAGAAAATGAAAGCTATAAGCATCTGAATGCAGAGTTCCAAAGAATAGCAAGAAGAGATAAGAAAGCCTTCCTCAGAGATCAATGCAAAGAAAGAGAGGAAAACAACAGAATGGGAAAGACTAGAGATCTCGTCAAGAAAATTAGAGATACCAAAGGAAATTTTCATGCAAAGATGGGCTCCATAAAGGACAGAAATGATATGGACCTAAAAGAAGCAAAAGATATTAAGAAGTGGTGGCAAGAATACACAGAAGTGTACAAAATAATCTTTACTACCAAGATAATCACGATGGTGTGAACACTCAGCTAGAGCCAAACATTCTGGAATGTGAAGTCAAGTGGGCCTTAGAAAGCATCACTATGAACAAAGCTAGAGGAGGTGATGGGATTCCACTTGAGCTATTTCAAATCCTGAAAGGTGATGCTGTGAAAGTGCTGCACTCAATATGCCAGCAAATTTGGAAAACTCGGCAGTAGCCACAGGACTGGAAAAGGTCAGTTTTCATTACAATCCCAAAGAAAGGCAATGCCAAAGAATGTTAAAACTACCGCACAATTGCACTCATCTCACATGCTCTAAAGAAATGCTCAAAATTCTCCAAGCCAGGCTTCAGCAATATGTGAACTGTGAACTTCCAGATGTTCAAGCTGGTTTTAGAAAAGGCAATGGTCAAATTGCAAACAGCTGCTGGATCATGGAAAAAGCAAGAGAGTTCCAGAAAAAAAAAAAAAACACATCTATTTCTGCTTTATTGATTATGCCAAAGCCTTTGACTGTGTGGATCACAATAAACTGTGGGAAATTCTGAAAGAGATGGGAATACCAGACCACCTGACCTGCCTCTTGAGAAATCTGTATGCAGGTCAGGAAGCAACAGATAGAACTGGACTTGGAACAACAGACTGGTTCCAAATAGGAAAAGGAGTATGTCAAGGCTGTATATTGTCACCCTGTTTATTTAACTTATATGCAGAGTACATCATGAGAATTGCTTGGCTGGAAGAAGCACTAGTTGGAATCAATATTGCCAGGAGAAATATCAATAACTTCGGATATGCTGATGACACCACCGTTATAACAGAAAGTGAAGAGGAACAAAAAAGCCTCTTGATGAAAGTGAAAGATGAGATTGAAAAAGCTGGCTTAAAGCTCAACATTCTGAAAAGTAAGATCATGGCATCTTCTCCCAGCACTTCATGGCAAATAGATGGGGAAACAGTGGAAACAGTGTGAGACTTTTTTTTTTTTTTCTGGGCTCCAAAATCACTGCAGATGGTGATTGTAGCCATCACATTATAAGACGATTATTCCTTGGAAATAAAGTTATGACCAACCTAGATAGCATATTCAAAAGCAGAGATATTACTTTACCAACAAATGTCCATCTAGTCAAGGCTATAGTTTTTCCATTAGTCATGTATAGATGTGAGATTTGAACTGTGAAGTAAGCTGAGCACTGAAGAATGATGCTTTTGAACTGTGGTATTGGAGAAGACTCTTAGGAGTCCCTTGGACTGCAAGGAAGTGCAACCAGTCCATTCTAAAGATCAGTCTTGTGTGTTCTTTGGAAGGAATGATGCTAAAGCTGAGACTCCAATACTTTGGCTACCTCATGGGAAGAGTTGACTCACTGGAAAAGAGTCTGATGCTGGGAGGGATTGGGGGCAGGAGCAGAAGGGTACAATAGAGGATGAGATAGGTGGATGGCATCACAGACTCAATGGACGTGAGTTTGAGTGAACTCCAAGAGTTGGTGATGGACAGGGAGGTCTGCTGCTGCTACTGCTGCTAAGTCGCTTCAGTCGTGTCTGACTCTGTGGGACCCCATAGACGGCAGCCCACCAGCCTCCCCTGTCCCTGGGATTCTCCAGGCAAGAACACTGGAGTGGGTTGCCATTTCCTTCTCCAATACATGAAAGTGAAAAGTGAAAGTGAAGTTGCTCAGTCGTGTGCGACTCTTAGCGACCCCATGGACTGCAGCCCACCAGGCTCCTCCCTCCATGGGATTTTCCAGGCAAGAGTACTGGAGTGGGGTTCCATTGCCTTCTCCAACAAGGAGGCCTAGCGTGCTGTAATTCATGGGGTCACAAAGAGTCAGACACAACTGAGCAGCTGAACTGAACTAAACTGAAATTGTCTGTAAAGCTTTTGTTTTCTCCTTCATATTATGGTAATTGTTGATAAGTATGATCCTGTTGCATTTACTTTGCTGTTTAGGGTTCAAGTTTATACACCTTTTCTGTATTTCCTGTCTATAGAAGATCCTTTAGCATTTCTTGAAGAGCACATTCAGAGGTATTGAATTCTCTCAGCTTTTGCTTGTCTGTAAAGCTTTTGATTTCACCTTCATATTTGAGTGATATTCTTGCTGGGTACAGTAATCTGGCTTGTAGGTTTTTCTCTTTCATCACTTTAAATATGTCCTGTCATTCCCTTCTGACCTGAAGAGTTTCTATTGAAAGATCAGCTGTTATCCACATGGGAATCCCCTTGTGTGTTATTTGTTGTTTTTCCTTTGATGCTTTTAATATTTGTTGTGTTTTTTTTTTTTTGTATTTGATCTTTGTTAATTTGATTAATATTTGTCAGCTTCCCTGGTAACTTAGAGGTTAAAGCGTCTGCCTGCAATGCAGGAGACCCGGGTTCGATCCCTGGGTTGGGAAGTTCCCCTGGAGAAGGAAATGGCAACCCACTCCAGGATTCTTGCCTGGAGAATCCCATGGACAGAGGAGTCTGGTGGGCTACAGTCCACGGGGTTGCAAAGAGTCAGACACGACTGAGCGACTTCATTTTCACTTTCACTTGGGTTGTTTCACCTTGGCTTTATTCTGTTTGGGACTCTCTGAGTTTCTTTGACTTGGGTGGCTATTTTCTCACCCATTTTTGGAAAGTTTTCAGCTATTATCTCCTCAAGTATTTTTCATGGCCTCTCTTTTTGTCTTCTTGGAATCCTATGATTCGAATATTGGCATGACTGACATTGTCCCAGTTGTATCTGAAGTTGTCCTCATTTCTTTTAATTCTTTTTTTTTATTTTTTTCCTCTCTACTTCATTTATTTCCATCATTCTATTTTCTGCCTCACTTTTCCCATCTTATACCTCAGTTATTCTACTGTTTTTTCCTTCCAGAGTGTTTTTATTCTCAGTTATTACATTATTCATTATTAATTGACTCTTTTTTATTTCTTCTAGGCCCTTGTTAAACATTTCTTGCATCTTCTCAATCCTTGTCTCAAAACTATTTATCTGTAACTCCATTTTGTTCTCAAGAGTTTGGATCATTTTTACTATCATTATTCTGAATTCTTTTTCAGGTAGACTCTCTATCTCCTCCTCTATTGTTTGGTTTGGGGGGCTTTTATCATGTTCCTTTACCTGCTGAATATTTCTCTGCCTTTTCATCTTTTTAGATTGCTGTGTTTGAGGTGGCCTTTCTGTATGCTGGAAGTTTGTGGTTCCTTTTTATTGTGGTGGTTCCTCCCTGTGGGTGGTGTTGGATAACTGGCTTGTCAAGGTTTCCTGGTTAAGAAAGCTTGCACTGGTGTTCTGGTGGTGAAGCTGTATCTCTTCTCTCTGGTTGCAGTGAGGTGTCCAGTAGTGAGTTTTGAGGTGCCTACGGGCTTGGTGTGACTTTGGGCAGCCTGTATTTTAATATTCAGGGTTATGTTCCTGCATAGCTGAAGAATTAGCATGGTATGTCTTTCTCTGAATCTTGTTGGATCTTAGGTGGAGCTTTGTTCCAGTGTAGGTATGGAGGCTTTTGGATGAACTCTTGTTGATTAATGTTCCATGGAATCAGGAATATTCTGGTCTTCCAAATTTTTGAATTTAAGTGGCCTGCCTCTGCTTTTCGGTCTTATTCTTACAGTAGCCTCAAGACTTCTCCATCCATGCTACACTGATGATAAACTATCTAGGTTATTGGAGAAAAGATTCTCCACAGTGAGGGACACCCAGAGAGGTTCGCAGAGTTACATGAAGAAGAGAAGAGGGAGGAGGGAGATAGAGGTGACTAGGAGGAGAAGTGGGGGAATCAAAAGTGGAGACAGCAATGTAGCCAATAATCAAATTCCTATTTTCTTTACACAGACTGAAACACCCAGAGATGTTCATGGGGTTACATAGCAAAGAGAAGAGGGAGGAAGCAGATAGAAGTGACCAGGAGGAGAAGAGGGGGAGTCAAAAGGAGAGAGACAGATCTAGCCATAATCAGTTCCGTAAGCATTCTCCAGAGCCCAGACTACCCAAAGAGATTCACAGAGTTAGGTAGAGAAGATAAGGGGGAGGGAGGAGATAGAGGTGACCTGGGGGAGAAAAAGGAAAGTCAAAATGGGAGAAGGCAATCAATCCAGTAATCACACTCCTAAGTAAAAATGGGTACTGAAGATTTGATTCTTAAAGGTACAAAACATAATAAATACCAAAAAAACAAAAATTAAAAATCTAGAGTATAGGTTAGACTCTCAAAAATATAATATTAAAAAAATTTTCAAGAATTTTAAATATATATATATATGCAATTTGCTTTAAAAATAATGTCCTTTTGCAAGTTAATAGAAGGTTATAAAACTGAAAATTAAATGAGTAATAAAGGAGTTAATTTAAAAAAAATAAAATTAAAAATTATAATAGTAAAATATATCTAGAAATTTCTCTGGAGCTGTTGCAGGCAATGTGGTGTTAGTTCAGTTTCAGATAGGTCCTTGTTCCAGCTTATACTTATTTTCAAGGTCTATAGGCCCCTTACAATGTATTCAGTGCTAACTACATGGTTTTAATCTGTTACATCTGTCACTGCCAAAGCAGTTCCCTCTGTTTATTTTGCCTTCCTCTTTTTGCAAATCTATTGTGTCTAATTTCTGCCCTGACAGAAGGGGGCAAAAGTAGTCACATATTTAGGCTCACTTGTTCAGTTGTGCTGTGGGCAGTGAGGAAAACTGCAAAGAAATATCACTGGTGCATGTCGGGAGTGCTTGCAGTGTCTGGGCCACATTGGGTTTACCCCTGCTCATGGCGTGTGTGCTTTCCCGGTCTACACTGCTCAGGCTCCAGGTTGCTCTGAAATGGAACTGCCTAAAGTGGGCCCTTAGTTGTGTGCACTTCCCAGGACTAAGCCACTCAGGTTCAGGTTCTTGGGTATTTCACAATGGCACAGACTCAGTTGGGCCTGCGTTTTGTGCCCTTCCCAGGTCCGAGCAGCTCAGGTGACCAGATGCTGGGCAAGTGTATTCTCCCTAGGTGCGGCTATGCATTTTATCGTCTCCCTGGCCCCAGCGGCTCTGTTTCCTGGCTGCGGAGCAAGAGTGCCATCTCAGATGTTCTGTGTGTTTCCCCTGGGGAACTGATCTCGGACTGAGACCCTCCTGATGGATGTCAGCCATCCAGGATCCCAGGAAGACTTGGTTAGCAACTGGGCGCCTGCTCGCATTTTGGTCGAGGATGCCATCTCTGGGGCTGAGATTGCCCCTTTCTGGCTCTGGTTGTCACCTGCCTGTCTCTCTGCCTCTGGCGGGAGATTGGCCAATCTGCAGCCAGCTAGCTCTCCTCTGGTAATCGCTCAGTCCTTTGTTCTGTGAGTAGGCCTGGCAGTGCCTTAGGTTAGAGCTTTTCACACGAAAGTTTCTCTCTCTCTCTCTCTCTCTCTCTCTCTCTCTCTGTCTGTCTGTCTGTCTCTCTCTCTCTCTCTGTCTCTCTCTCTCTCTGTCTCTCTCTCTGTCTCTCTCTCTCTGGCTATCCCACTGTTTGGGTTGCTATCTCACATTAGCTCCCTCAGATTGTTCTCAGGGCATTCAGGCCGAGACCTTACCCTAAGCAATGGAGCCCATGGCTCCCTGTTCAGCCCCCACTTTCTGGTGGTGGATGAGAGTATCTGGGCTACTTCTCCACTGGGAGTTGTGGTTAGGCACATAATCTGTGGGTTTTATTTATTTTTTTCCTCCCAATTATTTTGCTCTCAGAGATTCCAAAACTCCCCACAGGCCCTCTAGTGAGAGGGTTTTCTGGTGTTTGGAAACTTCTCCTCTTTCATGACTCCCTCGCCAGGATGGGTCTCCATCCCTATCTCTTTTGTCTCTCTTTTTATCTTTTATATTTTGTCTTACTTCCTTTCAAATACACAGCCCAGTTCTGGGTGCCTGGTGTCCTCCACCAGCATTCTGAAGTTGTTGTGTGGAATTTGCTCAGTGTTCAAATGATCTTTTGATGAATTTGTGGGGGAGAAAGTGGTCTCTCCATCCTATTCCAATGCTGTCTTAGGACTGGGCCCATCTTTCAGTTTTTATAGACTGACTTTTTAGGGAAAGCTCTTCACTAAACTCCCTTTCCAGTGATTCTGGTTAAGTTGACTAGTGATGACTGTGGAAATGCCTCTTGTCATGATCCATGGGCATGCATTCCTGTTGCCTGGGTCACTAGGCAGCAAAATTTGTTGCAGCCATGCATATGTGAGTGAATGCTTGAGTGCATGTGGGCTGGTTTTGCACCAAGGTCTACTTAGACATTTATGGCTCTTAGATTCAGGTGTATTAGTCTGGTGCCTGGTCCGCAGATGCTAGCCTAGTACTGAGGCAGACAGTCTATATCCATCATGGACAGCTTTGAACCAGAGGCAGATCTGAAGCCTCAGTTCACAGGGGTGGCCCTAAAGCCTGGGTCCACAGGAGTTAACTGATGCTTTGCTTTGTGGAGTACTTTGTAGTTTGTGGACTGTACTTTGTTTTGTGGACACTGGTCTGATATGAACCTGGAGCCAAAGTCTACAAGAACCCACTTTGTAGGCTTTGTGACAAAGTTGGCTTGTATTACACTGGTGTCAAGGACTACCAATGTGAGCTGAAATCTGAGTCTGTGGGGCCAGTCTAATGTTAGCATCCACTGGGCAGGACTGGAATTTGAGTGTATGATGAAGTTGGGTTCTTTCTTCACTCTTTTTTCTTGTTTTGCTTTTCTTCTCCATGAGAGTACTCCAGGGTAGAGGGAATATCTGTGCTTGGGGAAGAGATGTTTCAGGTAAACTATTCTTCCTGTCCTCTTCAATGTGTGTGTGTTGTGTGTGTTTTCTTAATCTCTGTACTCTGCCTGTATGCTGTGTGATGAAGTAATGACTTCTATATTTTATGCTAACTTAGACTGTTGACCATAAGTACAGACGGATACATGTGAATTTTGCCAGTAACAGAGTAAGCAAACAATTCCCCTATATTCTACTTAATGGACACTTGCCATTCATCTCAGTCTGTCTGATCCTGCATGTTAGCTACGTTATCTCCTGGACATTGACCATAACGATGGCTTTCCTAAAAGAAATCTTGCCAGTATCAGTAGAGAGTCCCCCCCCCCTTTTTTTTTAACTACTTGGAAGACATGCTCCATGACACTAGACTTTTCTCTCCCAGAAATTAAACCATGTTTGGTAGAGAATGTGTATCTATACTTTGGAATATTGAAGGGAGTATTCAAATACTGTATTGGGATTGCAGGAAATCATATTCATGACAATAAGAAGCACTGAAAATAAATTCAATATTATTATTTACTTTTACTATGCTCCATGAAATATATCTATATATCTACATCAATGTCAATATGAACATAGATATATAGAAATATATCTGTAAATATATAGCTATATTTTAAAACATTTACTACTATATATCCTATACAATGGGTACTAGCTTTTCTATATTTAGTGTTTATTTATAGTAAAAAAGCTAAGAGGATTTGGATTTAAATTCTCACTTACTTACTAGCTATGTATTATATTAAAAGAAGAAGAAGAAAGTGTTATCGGCTCAGTCATGGCCGACTCTTTGCAACTCCATGGACTGTAGCCCACCAGGCTCCCCTGTCCATGGAATTATCCAGGCAGAATATTGGAGTGGGTAGACACTCCTTTCTCCAGGGGATCTTCCCAACAAAGATCCAGGTCTTCTGCATTGAAGGAAAATTCTTCACTATATGAGCTATCAGTTGGAGACTTACATTGCTTTATTATTAAAGTTAAGATACTAGTAACAGCCATCTCATAAAGCTTCATTATCAAATGAGGTAATGTTGTGTTGAATGCTTAACATGTTACCTTATATATCATAAATAATTAATATTTTTTGCATTAATAATAATGCCAACTTTGTTTTTTATAACCTTCATTTTCAGCATCATGCAATAGGTCACGTGATAATAATTCAATTAAAGACAGGGAGATGGAAATAATTTTGAGACTAAAAGACTAAACAGAATGTGGAAGGAAGAAAAGTCTGAGTTTTTCCTTTTTCTATATCCTATTTTTCTACAAAATGATAGCTAAGCTCAGGGGAAAATATGCTTCTTTTAAAAATGTGTAGTTTCTCTCTATCAAATGATAAGTGATAGAAAAATATAAATGTTTTAAAACTAGAATAGACTTTTGAGGACATCTTCTCTAACTAACTTAGTATGCAGATGATAACAGATTCATATGGCAAAGTGAAAAAGATGACTTAGTCAAGAGGCAAAGCAAGAATTCATATCTCACCAGCTTGCTGCATGGTAATTAAAAAAAAAAATAAAACAATCAATGTAGTTAGGAAAGGCATCTATTAGTATACTGTCCACATATTTTCCTATTTGTCTCAGTTTGATGTTTTTAGTAAAGCACAATTTCTTCCTTAATTATGTTAAAATCAAAAAGGTCGCAGGACGCATTTTACAAATGTTATTTATTTAACTGATTAAATGTCAGCAAATGAGCAACCTTTCTTTTATAAGTTGATTATGTTTTTCATTGCATTATTTTAATTTAAAAAAAATTGTGGTTTTTGACAGGTAACACTTCAGTAAAATTAAATTTCCTTATATAAACTTAATTATTCAAGAGTATTTGTTGTGTTGTAGATTGATTATACAATTTTTCACACCTATTAACTACTTTATTGGTTTTAAACATTTTTATACCAATTACTTTACTGAGCATTTTAAACTTCATGCTAGTTTCTCTTTCTACCTCTCTACTCACTACTGAGTCACTGTATTACTCAGGGTAGATTAATTGTTTTAAGAAACAACTCCAATATTTGTGGTTTCACTTCTGTGTTTTATCTCTTCTTCATGAAAATTCCATTATTAGCTAACTTACCTGAGTATCTTTACTCCAAAGGTGAATCAGAGATCTGCCCAGCTTTATTTTAACTTGTGATATTTCATAATCTTCAACACATGATCTCCAAGACCACCATGGAAATGGAAGAGAGCTTAGTAAATCCCAGTGGATACTTAACTACCTTGGATTGGAAGTTACACATAGAATTTCCATTCTCATTCAGTGAGTCAGAGCCAGTTACATATCTCCAATTAGATGCAAGGGAGAGGTAGTGAGAGCCTCTGGCAACAAATCTAGAGTATGGAAGAGGAATCTGAATCTTTGATGGTCACTTATTCCTGTCATATTAATATTCTAAGACAGCTTGCAATTGTATTTAAGTGACAATACATTTCCAATAATTTGGGTGTTTTTCAGAAAAAAATGGTTTATTATTTCAAATTATCATTACTCTCTTAAGGTTGGGCTGGAATTCATGATAGTGTTTATTTCACATGTATGATTTTATAAATTGCTTACAGTTTAACCATGCTTCTCCTCAAGTAGCAGTAAAATAATATCCTATGAGCCTTCAAAAACAAATTTGCTGTTATACATATAATGAAGTTTAGCAAATCATTTTTTTATTGAGACAAATATAAGACAAAGTTTACACATTATGGTTTGTTATGTTGCCATTAGAATAAATTTTTCCAACAGCTTGTTTATTTTATTATTAGTTTAGAACTCTTTCAGATTGAGTACATGCATCATTAATGATTCACAATGACTTGGCTCTATTTTCTTTCAATAAAAGTCCATTTAATGTATTTAATGCTCTTGGAATCTTATTGTGTAAAAGCTGAGGTTATGCAGCTCATAACTACTAAAATTTTAGGACAATTTAGAATTTGATGTAACAAATTTCACCATGAAATATAAATATATATAAACCTGAATAGACACTAAACATATCGAGAATTATCTAGCATATTTGTGACACAAGCTATGTGATTTAGCACACAAATACAAGTTAAATCAATACATACCATTTCCCACTCATTCAATAGTAAATCTTATAATGCAAAATGTGTTAGTGAGAGTATGGGAAGTCAGTGGAACTATATATTGCCTGTGGATGTGTAAATATTTACAAAAACTTTGGAGAACAATTAGAAAGCATATAATTAATTTGAAAATTACTCAAGAGGGGAACAAAATGGTGAAGTAGGACTCTGAGCACGTGTCTGCCTATGAGCACATCAAAAATACTTCTATATGAGGAGCAAATCTAACTGAAATCAAACTGAAGGCTGTCAGAAGGACACACACAATGGGTCTATCTGCCTCCTGGGACATTTCATCATATTTATCCTAGAGGGCTTTAAAAATAAATATGACCCAAACTGAATTATTTTATCCAAAACCTTCTTCTCTAACTCCTTTTTCTCTTCAAAGTAAACAGAAGTTCCCCAACAGATGTATGATCCCCATCTTGGGGATTCTGTCTGTGGTCCCTGAATATTGGCATGGTTATACTCTTGCCTCACATAAGTAAGTAGTTTTGCTTATATTACTCTCACATTTCATGAATTCTTCCATATCTCCATATTTCCACTTTTCCAGCTTCATCACACTGATCTTTGATACAACCACAGATATAAAGAAATATCTACATGGATTTGGGTTGGAAAGGAAGAGAGTGTCAGTTTGGGACCAGTACTGCTAGGAGGTGACACAGAAGAGAAGTATATTGTGGGCTCAAATATTCTTCATAGGGCCTGAAGGATTGATCCACATATTGGGCTCCCAAGCCCTGGGGTCTAATACTGGTAAGATAAGTACCTTTAACTGGTTTGAAAATAAATGGAACTATCTGGAGGTCTGTAAAAAACTGAAACTCCACTCATGAAGAGTACACCCACATGCTTGCTTACTCCCAGGAGCAAGACAAAGGGAGAAAATTGAATCAGGGAATATGAAGATTGAATCATCCATATCAGGGAATCTGGATGGTTTCCTTCAAATGCCCCAGCACATGTCCTAGTCCTTCTAGCTCTAGTACAGTTCGTCACCATGGATAAGACTCCTGTTGTCAAGGAGAATGCACATGTAGGGAGGACAGTTGGTTCAGACCGAGCAATGCATCTAAACAGGCCCAAGGTGGCAATTAATGGCACTCACAGAGGCAGCAGACTGGGAATGATCTGGAACTCTGATGGACATGACAGGAAGGCCCCAGGACATGCCTTGGACCACATTGGGTGCCTGCTCCAATGCCTCTTGCTTCAGTATTGAATCCACTTTGGGGAAAAAATGCCATTGTCTAGAGGGAGAAAAATTAACATTTAAAGGGAATGGAAACAGTTCAAACCAAAACCTCAGGGCTTCTGGTATAGCATATTGGAACCAAATTCTGCCCCAAAGAGTCATGACAGCCATTGAGCATAGGAGAATCATGAGTCACATCTAGCCCTGACTCCAGGTTCTCCACCTCTCACTAAGGTAACAGCTGCCAGCACACCATGGAAGAAGACATGACTTAAGCTCACTTCAGATCCAGCTCTGTCACCGAAGACACTGAGAATGAAGATTGAATAGGAATGCTCCTTTCAAGACAAAGATAGGTAACTGTTTCACTTAATTTCATAGGTATAAATAAAGTTAAATAAAAGGAGAAGACAAAGAACTGTTTCAAAGGAAAGAATGAGAAGAAAAGAAACTAAAAAGAAAAAATAAACTATGAGACATGTTTAAATAATTTTCTGATAAAGATTTTAAAGTATTAGAAATAAGAATTTTAACTGAACTTGGGAAAAGAATAGATGAACACAACGGGAAGTTTAACAAGGAAATAGAAAATATAAAAGAGCACCAGTAGAAACTGAAGATTTTTTTATTAGTTTATTAAGAAGAGGTGCCAAGATTATACAGAATTGTACAAAAAAAGATCTTCACTACCAAGATAATCATGATGATGTGATCATCAACCTAGAACCAGACATCCTGGAATACAAAGTCAAGTGGACTTTAGGAAGCTTCACTACAAACAAAGCTAGGGGGAGGTGATGGGATTCCAACTGAGCTATTTCAAATCCAAAAAAAAAAATGATGCTGTGAAAGTGCTGCACTCAATATGCGAGCAAATTTGGAAAACTCAGTGGCCACAGGACTGGAAAAGGACAGTTTTCATTCTAATCCCAAAGAAAGGAAATGTCAAATAATGTTCAAACTACCACACAATTGCACTCATCTCACACACTAGCAAGTAATGCTCAAAATTCTCCAAGCCAGGTTCCAACAGTATATGAACCATGAAATTCCAGCTGTTCAAGCTGGATTTAGCAAAGGCAGAGGAACCAGAGATAAAATTGCCAACATCCATTGGATCATAGAAAAAGCAAGAAGCAAGAAAGTTCCAGAAAAACATCTACTTCTTCACTGAGTATCCCCTAACCTTGACTGTGTAGATCACAACAAACTATGAAAAATTCTTAAAGCGATGGGAATACCAGACCACCTGACCTGCCTCTTGAGGAATCTGTATGCAGGTCAGGAAGCAACAGTTAGAACTGGACATGGAACAACAGACTGGTTCCAGATAGGAAAAGGAGTACGGCAAGGCTGTATATTGTCACCTTGCTTATTTAACTTACATGCAGAGTACATCATGAGAAATGTTGGGCTGGAAGAAGCACAAGCTGGAGTCAAGATTGCTGGAAGAAATATCACTAACTTCAGATATGCAGATGACACCATCCTTACGGCAGAAAGTGAAGAGGAACTGAAGAGCCTCTTGATGAAAGTGAAAGGGTAGAGTGAAAAAGTTGGCTTAAAACTCAACATTCAGAAAACTAAGATCATGGCATCTGGTCCTATCACTTCATGATAAATAGATGGGGAAAGAGTGGAAACAGTGAAAACAGTGACAGACTTTATTTTTCTGGGCTCCAAATCACTGCAGATGGTGACTGCAGCCATGAAATTAAAAGACATTTTCTCCTTGGAGGAAAAGTTATGAGCAATCTAGGCAGCATATTACAAAGCAAAGACATTATTTTGCCAACAAAGGTACATCTAGTCAAAGCTATGGTTTTACTAGTAGTCAGGCATGGATGTGAGAGTTGGATTATAATGAAAGCTGAGCGCCAAAGAATTGATGCTTTTTAATTGTGATGTTGGAGAAGACTCTTGAGAGTCCCTTGGACTGCAAGGAGATCCAACCGGTCCATCCTATAGGAAATCAGTCCTGAATATTCGTTGGAAGGTCTGATGCTGAATCTGAAACTCCAATACTTTGCTCACTTGATGCAAAGAACTGACTAATTTGAAAAGGCCCTGATGCTGGGAAAGATTGAAGGCAGGAGGAGCAGGGCACGACAGAGGATGAGATGGTTGGATGGCATCACCGACTCAATGGACATGAGATTGAGTAAACTCCAGGAGTTGGCATTGGACATGGAGGCCTGGTTTGCTGCAGTCCATGGGGTCGCAGGGAGTCAGACAAGCTGAGCTACTGAACTGAACTGAACTGAAGAACTGAAGAATACAGTAACTGAAAGGAAACCACACTAGAAGAAATAAAAAAAACAAACGGTGATATAGGAAGAACACATAAACAATCTGAAAGATAGAATAATGGAAATAGCCCAATCAAAAAGAATAAAAACATTGATGAAAGAAATTATCAACAATATAATGATTATTATAAAGAAATGGAAAGGTATCTTGTGTTCATGGATTACAAAAATTATTAATATTAAAATGTTCATACTACCTAAAGCAAACTACAAATTTAATGCAATCACTATCAAAACACTCATGATATTTTTCATATAATTAGAACAAATAATCTTAAAGGTTATATGGAGCCACAAAAAATGTGTATTACTAAAGCAATCTTGAGAAAGAAGAATGGAGCAGGAGGAATCAGGTTCCTTGATTTCAGACTATACTACAAAGCTGCAGTAATCAAAACAGTATGCTACTGGTACAGAACTAGATACTTAGGTCAATGGACCAGAACAGAGTCCCTAAACAAACCCACACACATATGGTCAATTAATCTATGACAGATGATGGCAGCATATACAATGGAGAAAAATTATTTTCCATACATGATGCAGGAGAAATTGGACCTCAACATGTAAAAGAATGAAATTAGAACATTTCCTCTCACAATACAAAAAAAATAAAAATAAACTAAAAATAAATTAGTGACTTAAATGTAAAACTGAAAAGATAAAATTCCTAGAAGAGAACATAAGAAGAACACTCTTTCATACTAATGGCACCTATATTATTTTGGATCTGACTCCTAAGGCAAAACATACAGAAACAAAATAAACAAATGAGACATGCAAACCAAAATGCTTTTGCCCAAAGATACATCAACGACTGAAAAGACAGCCTACTGAACGAAGAGAACATTTGCAAATAATATGACTGATAATCAGCATTCAAAATACACAAACAGCTTTACAACTCAGTATGAAAACAAACAAGTGAATAACATAATTAAAAATGGACAATGGCATTTTTTCCAAAATAAGATCAACAGGCATGTGAAAAGATGTTCAGTATTGCTAATCATCAAATAAATGCAAATCAAAATCACAACGAGATATCAGAGCATACTGTCAATACGGCTATCATTAAAAATATCAGATATTAGAAATATTGGTGCAGAAAAAAGGAAACCCTAGTACTGTTGGTGAGAATGTATATTAGTGAGGTCACTATGGAAATAAATATGGAGGCTCCTCAGAACACTTAACGTAGAGCTACATATGATCCAGCAATCCCAACCCTGGGTATATATCTAAAGAAAACAAAATCAATGATTTGAAGAGACATGTGAACCCCAATGTTCACAGCAGCAGTATTTACAATAGCCAAGATGTGGAAGCAATTTAATTTCCATCAGTAGGTAAATGGATAAAGAAGAGGTCATTTGGAGGCTGTTATGCTTAGTGAATTAAGTCAGAGAAAGACAGATCCTGGAACTTCCCTAGTGACCCAGTAGTTAAAAATCCTCCTTGCAATTGAGGGGATGAGGGTCCATATTTGTTCAGAGAGCAACAAGATCTCTCATGTGAGCCCACACTCCCAACTAAAAAATCTGTGCACCACAATGGAAGACCCTTCATGACACAAGGAAGATCCTTTGTACCACAACTAAGACTCTATACAGTTAAATAAATAAATATTTAAAAAGACAGATCTTGTATGTTACCACTGATTTATGAAACTTAAAAAATAAATTAAAGGAATTAATATAACAAAACAGGAACAGGCTCACTGATGTAGAGAAAAACTAGTGGTTTATTGTGAGGTCAGTAAAAGGGGAAGGAAAAAAAATAGGTGTATGAAAGTAAGAGATATTATGTATAAACCAAGCTATACATCTGTGTCTCTTTTGCTGTCTCGCATATAGGGTTATCATTACCATCTTTCTAAATTCCATATATATGTGTTAGTATACTGTATTGGTGTTTTCCTTTCTGGCTTACTTCACTCTGTATAATTGGCTCAGGTTTCATCCACCTCATTAGAACTGATTCAAATGTATTATTTTTAATGGCTGAGTAATACTCTATAGTGTATATGTACCACAGCTTTCTTATCCATTCGTCTGCTGATGGACGTCTAGGTGGGAGAGGGAGAGGGTGGGATGATTTGGGAGAATGGCGTTGAAACATGTATACTGTCATGTAAGAAACGAATCACTAGTCTAGGTTCAATACAGGATACAGGATGCTTGGGGCTGGTGCACTGGGATGACCCAGAGAGAGGATATGAGGAGGGTGGTGGGAAGAGGGTTCAGGGTTGGGAACTCATGCACACCTGTGGTGGATTCATGTCAATGTATGACAAAACCAATATAGTATTGTAAAGTAAAAAAAAATAATAAAATTTAAATAAAAAAATAAAGTAAGCTATAAAGATATATTGTACAGCAGAAGGAATATAGTTACTGTTTCACAATAATTTTAAAAGGACTATGATCTATAAAATATTGAATTACTATGTTGAACATCTGAAACTAATATGCTATTTTAAATCTATCATACTTCAATAAAAATGGAAAGGACATTATTCCATGACTCAGAAAGTTTACCTTCAGGAGTCTTCCTTAGAGAAACCCTCATACGTGTGTACAGGGAACATGCAAATGGATGCTTATTGAAACTTCATTTATAATAGTAAAATGCAAATAACTGTCTAACTTTAGAGAAACAGGTAAATCAATTGTAGTTTATTCACAAAAATAAATAAATACAATACATCTGTCTTAACAAAAGAATGATTTTTCTAGGTAACTATGGCTACAGCTATAAAGGAGCTAAGGAAGAAGCAAATCACAGAATATGATATATAGTACAGTATATAGTAAAGTTACAAAACTATGAATGGGTATAATATGACTCAACTATAAATGTTTTGCTTCTGAGGAATAGGAGTGGGAGAGATGGGAGATGATAGTAGGGCTTCAACTGTTTTTCTAATGCTTATTTCTTTTAAGTGTTAGACAGCATCCTCAATATAAGCATGACAAATGGTAAACCTATTAAATGTGATTTATGACTACCTATTTATTATATTACTTAAGTACTTTTGAAATAGTTCATAATTAATACAGAATACATTATCCTAATAATATAATATAAAAGCATCTTCACTCTCAGCTATTGTCATTATAAAAATTCATTTAAAGAAAACAATATTCTCATGTACAAATACACTGTTAAGGTACACAAGTCTGAATATAAACTTACTCTCAGCTTTTAAACAGCAATAATGCTACATATATGGAAATAAGATTTAGCTAGTTATATAAAGTAACTGGACTTGGATGAAAATAAGATGAAAGGCATGTGAATTGTTTTCTTTGAAAGAATGAGGGCATTAAAAAGGACATAAATGTAGCTTGGGAGGAAGATCTTGTAAGTATGGTGGTCCTTTTAGCCTATAAGTAAGTGGCCAAAACTTCGGTATGTACAAGAGCAATTGGAAGCAGGAGCAGTGAGTGTTCACTCTTTCAGAGAGGAAAAGATCATTCAGAATTCAATTCCTTGGTTGTGGGCAAAGACAGTGAATTTTTGCTGCACTATAATTGAGTATCAAGGTAAAAGAGCACAGTGACTTTACTTGGATATTGAGGAAGAATAGTATAATGGCTAAAAGCACAAGTCGTGGGATCCTGGCTGGTATCCACTCATCAGGTTATTTCATTGCTCTGAGTCTCAGCTTCCTTGGATGTAAACGTCACTGACAAAATAGTATCTATCTCATTAGACTGAAGAGAGGACTGTATGAAATAACCGCTGTAAAATTATTAAAGCACAGTCTGACATGTTGTTAAGTTCTAAATAAACATTAGCTGTATCATAGGGACAACAAGACTCACTGTGGCCAATTTGGTGTGCTCTCTGGGCTTGGACTCTGTATAAAAGATTGAAATTAAATGGATTCTAATGGTAGGAGTTTTAGAGAGTAATAAAAACCCATGAGTCATTTCTCAAGATAGCTGATTTGGGGCAGTTGCTTGGCCAATCTCAGTCAGGAATGCTGGGATGATAATTTTATCTCAAGTGGCAGTCTTATATTGTTGTTCAGTCTCTAAGTTATGTCCGACTCTTTATGATCCCATGGACTGCAGCACACTAGGCTTCCCTGTCCTTCACTATCTCCCCGAGTTTGCTCCATCTCATGCCCATTGATGGTGATTGCAGCCATGAAATTAAAAGATGCTTACTCCTTGGAAGAAAAGTTATGACCAAGCTAGATAGTATATTCAAAAGCAGAGACATTACTTTGCTGCGTAAGGTCCGTCTAGTCAAGGATATGGTTTTTCCTGTGGTCATGTATGGATGTGAGAGTTGGACTGTGAAGAAGGCTGAGTGCCAAAGAATTGATGCTTTTGAACTGTGGTGTTGGAGAAGACTCTTGAGAGTCCCTTGGACTGCAAGGAGATCCAAACAGTCCATTCTGAAGGAGATCAGCCCTGGGATTTCTTTGAAAGGAATGATGCTAAAGCTGAACCTCCAGTCCTTTGGCCACCTCATGTGAAGAGTTGACTCATTGGAAAAGACTTTGATGCTGGGAGGGATTTGGGGCAGAAGGAGAAGGGGACAAAAGAGAATGAGATAGCTGGATGGCATCATTGACTCGATGGACGTGAGTCTGAGTGAACTCCTGGAGATGGTGATGGACAGGGAGGCCTGGTGTGCTGCATGGGGTCACAAAGAGTCGGACACGACTGAACGACTGAACTGAACTGAACTGATGCCCATTGAGTCAGTGATGCCATCCAACCATCTCATCCTTTGTTGACCTCTTCTCTTGCTCTCAATCTTTCCCAGCACTAGGGTTCTTTCCATGTAGTCAGGTCACCTGTTCACCTCAGGTGACCAAATTTTGGAGCTTCAGCTTCAGCATCAGTCCTTACAATGAATATTCAGGGCTGATTTCCTTTAGGATTAACTAGTTTTACTCTCCTTTCTGTCCAAGGGACTCTCAAGAGTTTTTCTCCAACACCACAGTTACAAGGCATCAGTTCTTTGGGACTCAGCCATCTTTATGATCCATCTGTCACATCTGTCTATGACTACTGGAAAAACCGTAGTTTTGACTATATGGACCTTTGTTGGCAAAGTGATGTCTCTGTTTTTGAATACTCTTTCTAGGTTTGTCATAACTTTTCTTTCAAGGAGCAAGCATCTTTTAACTTCATGACTATAGTCACTCTCTGCAGTAATTTTAAAGTCCAAGAAAATAAATTATGAATATGATATCATCATATGTGAAACTCAGTATGTTAACAAGTAAACTCATAGTAATATCTCTGCCCTTGATTTGGTGTTCTTTATCTTGGGCACTGGCCCCACCATCCATTCTTATGAGTATCTAGAAACCTATATGATGTACTAGGTTTTCCTTCACTTTCACTCCTTATTTATTCTGGATTTTGCTTCACAAATAGCCCTAAGATAGATATTTCCTCCACATCTCTATTACCACTGTCATTGCCTAAACCCAAGATAAAACAACATCACTGTTACTGAAGCGACCACAATGACCTCCTGGACGAGTCTATGATAAACCTAGACAGAATATTTAAAAGCAGAGATGTTACTTTACTGAAAAATGTCCACATGGTCAAAGCTATGGTTTTTCCAGTAGTTGTATATGGATGTGAGAGTTGGACCATAAAGAAAGCTGAGCATCGAAAAACTGATGTTTTTGAACTGTGGTGCTGGGGAAGACTCTTGAGAGTCCCTTGGACTGCAGGAGATCAAATCAGTCAATCCTAAAGGAAACCAACCCTGAATATTAATTGGAGGGACTTATGCTGAAGCTGAAGCTCCAATACTTTGGCCACTTAATGTGAAGAACTGACACATTGGAAGAGACCCTGATTCTGGGAAAGTTTGAACACAGGAGGAGAAGAGGACGACAGAGGATGAGATGTCATCATCGGCTCAATGGACATGAGTTTGAGGAAGCTCTAGGAGTTGGTGATGGACAGGGAACCCTGGTATGCTACAATCCATGGGGTTGCAAAAAGTCAGACACCGCTGAGGGACTGAACTGAGTCTCTCCAAAACTATCCTTCCTTGACACTCAATCCTTTCTTTTTGCAAAAGCTAGAATTTTCTCTTTTTTTATTTTAAACTTTTATTTTTACTTTATTTTATTTTACAATACTGTATTGGTTTTGCCATATATTGACATGAATCTATCACAGGTGTACATGAGTTCCCAATCCTGAACCCCCTTCCCACCTCCCACCCCATATCATCTCTCTGGATCATCCCAGTGCACCAGCCCCAAGCATCCTATATCCTGTATGGAACATAGACTGGCGATTCGTTTCTTACATGATAATATTGTGCCATTCTCCCACATCATCTCACCCTCTTCCTCTCCCTCAGAGTCCAAAAGTCCATTCTATACATCTGTGTCTCTTTTGCTGTCTTGCATATAGGGTTATCATTACCATCTTTCTAAATTCCATATATATGTGTTAGTATACTGTATTGGGGTTTTTCTTTCTGGCTTAATTCACTCTGTATAATAGGCTCCAGTTTCATCCATCTCATTAGAACTGATTCAAATGTATTCTTTTTAATGGCTGAATAATACTTCATTGTGTATATGTACCACTGCTTTCTTATCCATTCATTTGCTGATGGACATCTAGGTTGTTTCCATGTCCTGGCTAATATAAACAGTGCTGCAATGAACATAGGGGTACATGTATCTCTTTCAGTTCTGGTTTCCTCGGTGTGTATGCCCAGCAGTGAGATTGCTGGGTCATAAGGCAGTTCTATTTGCAATTTACATAAACTATTTTCACTCTTCTGCTTTAAAAATCCTTATGTGCTGTTCTGTGCTCATTTGCATCAGTTGTGTCCAACTCTTTGCAACCCTATGGACTATAGCCCACCAGGCTCCTCTGTCCATGGGATTCTTCAGGCAAGCACACGGGAGTGAGTTACCATGCCATCCTCCAGGTGATCTTCCAAATCCAGGGATCCAACCTGAGTCTCTTACATCTCCTGCATTGACAGGCAGGTTCCTTACCACTAGTGCCACCTGGGAAGCACACAAATATTTTTATTCCTCTCTATTGACTCATTGGAAAAGACTCTGATGCTGGGAGGGATTGGGGGCAGGAGGAGAAGGGGACGACAGAGGATGACATGGCTGGATGGCATCACTGACTTGATGGACATGAGTCTGAGTTAATTCAGGGAGTTGGTGATGGACAGGGAGGCCTGGCGTGCTGCGATTCATGGGGTCGCAAAGAGTAGGACACGACTGAGAACTGAACTGAACTGAACTGAATTGTTCTTAGAATACAGAGTAAAATCATGCCTAAAGTGGTATGAACTCAACTTACTCTCCAATTCCATTTTACTGCAAGAACTTCCTTTCCTTCTATTCTTAACCATATTCTTTCACTTCCTCAAATGTGTCATGAAATGACATGTACCTCAACCATTGTAGAGCCTTTGCCCATGCTTTTCTGTCTGCTGTAATATTATTCTTTCTGTTCATTTGTTACATAGCTCCTACTTTTCTTTCAGCTTTCAGCTCCATTATCATTTATTTGGCTTGTTCAGTTGCTCTTGTTGTATGCTTTCCTAGCAGCATACACTTCATTTCATAGCCTATTTCCTTTGACATTTATTTCTGTTGTCATCCATGGTTTGTTAGTATATCACACTAATTATAAATTCCAACAGGACATATCTTTTTTTTATTCACTATTTTATACTCAGAACCTTAACACAGTGCTTGATAATTGTAGGAGTTCCACAACTACTTGCTCAATAAATACACATATCATTATACATGAATATTTACCACTATATATATCAAGTCTTAATTAAAATATGACCTCTTCTGAGAGGCTTTTCCAGACTGCCTTAGCTAAAGATGCTCAGCCTCTCCACCAACACTGTATGTTACTACTCTGTTTTATTTTATTGTTTTAATGCCCTTGTATTCCTATTGGAATACACACACACACACACACACACACACACACAGACTTCCCAAGTGATGCTGGTGGTAAAGAAAACCCATCTGCCAATGCAGGAGATGTAAGAGACATGGGTTCGATACCTGGGTTGGGAAGATCCCCTGGGGGAGGGCATGGCAACCCATTCCAGTGTACTTCCATGGAGCATCCCATGGACAGAGGAGGTTGGTGGGCTACAGTCCATAGGGTCACAAATAGTTGGACACAACTGAAGTAACTTAGCATGTATGCATCAACAAGCAGCACAATTCTTTACTCAGAGGAGACCCTAAAATTACTTGTCACAAAAATTAATGAATAAAAATATTTCACCATATTTCTACTTATTTTTTGATGTTTAGACAAATGGAAGTCTTCCATAGAAAGAACGGTTTCTAAAAAATGTTTATCTTTACAGATGTTGAGATAACCTATACTTTAAAAGAGTGAATACAAATAATGGCAAAAGTATATATCAGAAAAACTAAGAAAATTTTAAAAAAATATTAATAACCAGATGTATGAGTCCAAGTAAGCATGGAATTTGGGAATCTTTTCTGTTTTATTTCAATATTAAAACAATAAAGTTGATAGAAACTAATTAATGGCTGCAATTGTTACAAAAAGAAATGAAGTAGTGAAATGATATCTCTAAGTGTTTAGGCCTCCAAAGTATATTAGCTATAATGTGGTAGGATTATAAGTCTTCTTGGAGAGAGAACTAATCTCCCTTCTGCTCCTTTTCCACTCCTTCAACCCATCCACAATTCCAATTTTAAAATAATTAATAAAGTGTTTATTTATTTGTTATAGTGTATTTGGTTTTATAAAGGATAAAACACTTTTGTAAAGTGTGAGTGACCAGTACATTTACATAGAAAATTTTGTAAAAAGTTAAAATGAGGGAATATAAACATATCAAATGACCAAGTTCACTTAATGATAATATTTGAGCTATAATTTTAGCACTAAAAGGCATGTCAGCTATGGTTAAAGAGGAGTAAAATAGGTAGCCTGATAGAAGGAAATGTGCCAGTTTGCTGGGAAGGGAAATTTTTCTCTAGAATTAAATTTTAAAAGTTAATTATTATATAAATAATTAAATAAGGTCAATGACTAATATAAAATACTATGTTTTCAGCAGTATTTTTAAAGCTTCTGTTATTCTGGTAAGATATTATGTGTTTCCTAGAAAAGTTCACAAAGCTTCTTGAGGGCAGCATTGCAGGAATCACAGTATTTTCAAGGCTCTGTATTCTAAGAGTGAATTCCAATTTCTGCTATTTCTAGCCTTAAGAAATGCATGCTGTATTCATTATGATGTGATTGACCTTTGACTTTTCCATTATTTACATTAGCTACCTATGATATTCATAATAGTATTCTTTAAATCATGTCTGCAGAAGTGAACAGTGCACAATGAAAGTACACATTGCACTTTATTTATTTACCCAGTAAAATATTCCTTGGAAAGATGACCTTAGAAGCAGAATTCTAATTACCATAAGGCTTCAGGATGGGGACTGGAGAGTAAAGGCGTAAGAAAACACACTGATGTGTCCTTAAAATACTATGTACTTAAAACACACTGCATCTCACATATATTTTTCTAATCTTAATAATTGAAATACTCAATCATAGTTTTTTTTTTTTTTAATGGACAGTCTCTAACTGGCAGGAATATTTTTAATGGAAAGAGAGCTTTTCCCCCATGTTATTAAAAAAATGCAAGTAACAGTATAAGAATCCCGAAGTGTCATTGAGAAAAAAGCCACAAGGTTTTGGAAGAGAAAGAAAAAATCATTAAAAAATGTATTTGACTGCAACAGCAAACAGATATGCCATATGCTTAGTTTTAAATGTCAAGACAGAAGAAATCTTTCAAACAGACATAGAAATTCAATTCCATAACTATTAAATGTAGTTGTTGAAATATCTTGCTTTAGGGGATTTGAGATTATACTCTAAAAAGGCTGAATAGCCTGCTGTTTTTGACCTCAAAGAACAGTCAGAAATGTACAGTGACAAAAGATTTCACAATATATTGGGTCATAGCATAAAGTGCTATATACATGAAATGAATCTTTAAAATAACATGTGGTTTAAATATTGTATCCTGACTGCACATTTAGAAAGGTTGAGAACAAAATCACAAAATAAGATACATTTGACAAACTTTGAGTGACTTTCTTTACTTTATCTTGGAGTATTGTGGCTGAAATAATTGTTTGGAAGAAATCATTGTTGCAGTTGTACCAACTGAATGAATGAATTAAGTTGGTACAGTTGTAACAACTTTTGCATGAATTTGGCATGCAAAAGTTACTACTAATCTTTGTAGTGATGATTAATTAGTGCATAAATGATGTCCAACCTGCTAAAAATGGGAGCCAGGGCAATAGTAACTTGAATTGATAATGAGACTATTATTTGTAGGAAGAAATCTATTTATGTAAACATTTCATTGAAACCATTTCATGTGTTCATTAGAAATGTTTGGTGATTTGAGACTCAGACATGACAACCAGTGCAAACAAGTGACTAGGAAAAACTACAAAATGGAAAGTAGTATAGTTTAAGCTGATTGAAATAGCAATACTTAGGATTGCAACTCAACAAAACTACAAATGAGATTGTCTCTAATACATGACTATCTCGCCTCTATTTCACCTACCTCCACTTTACTTGCTCTTGGCCAATAGCTATCAATAAAAATGTTAGGTATTAAGACTGTCATGTTCAAAAGTCTGGGTATAACTCAGAAATATTATTTCACTCATTTTCATGTTTACTTACTAAAATAGGATGTCATTTGGGGTTGCCAAGGAGCTAAACCTTGCCACACTTGTATGTGAAGAATCAGAATATATCATAGCTGCTTTTTGTGCCCTTCATCATCATGGTCTTAATATGTTGTGATCTATGAACCTGAGTACAGAGGTACTAATCTCTCAATGTAACAAAGATAAGAAAGGAGTAGAATTCTTTGGGGAAAATTCAGATGAGAACCGGAAAAGGCAATGGCACCCCACTCCAGTACTCTTGCCTGGAAAATCTCATGGAGGGAGGAGCCTGGTAGGCTTCAGTCCATGGGATCACTAAGAGTCGGACACTACTGAGCAACTTCACTTTCTCTTTTCACTTTGACGCATTGGAGAAGGAAATGGCAACCCACTCCAGTGTTCTTGCCTGGAGAATTCCAGGGTTTGGGGAGCCTGGTGGGCTTCCATCTATGGGGTCACACAGAGTCGGACACCACTGAAGTGATGTAGCAGCAGCAGCAAATGAGAACTCGGAGAAGGCAATGGCTACCCTCTCCTGTACTCTTCAAATCCTATGGTTGGAGGAACCTGATGGGCTGCAGTCCATGGGGTCGCTAAGATCTGGAACAACTTCACTTTCAATTTTCACTGTCATGCATTGGAGAAGGAAATGGCAACCCAATCCAGTATTCTTGCCTGGAGAATCCCAGGGATGGGGGATCCTGGTGGGCTGCCGTCTATTGGGTAGCACAGAGTCAGACACGACTGAAGTGACTTAGCAGCAGGAGAAAATGTGTTTTAGATAAGATGTCCAGAGAAAGGCTCTCTAAGAAGATGACACTGACTGAATGAAGTAAAGACAGAGATTAATACAAAAATAAAATTTTATTATTTTTGGTGTACATTGTTTCTTGTGAGAAGATAATATGATGGCTCAAATCCAGGTTAAAGGAATAAATATTTACAGAGGATATTTTTGTTTGTTGCATAAGTTTAGGACCTTCCACATATCAACTTTTCTAGTCTTTTCCTAGTTCAACTTTCTTTCGTTGCCATAAAAACACACTTCACCACAAGAACAATAGAACTGTCTATCAAAAAACAACAACAACAACAACAACAACAACTGAGCATAAAGATGCTGCATTTGCCTCTTTGGGAAAGTATTTGTTTTGAAGTGGTCTATTTATTGATATCACGTGCCATCATAAGGACTAGCCACTTAAGAGCCCCTATGTGAAACAAGATAAGACTACATAAATAGTAAGAATTTACTCTAGAACTATCTATACTGCAATCACAAAAATGACTTTAAAATTCCTCTAAAATTAAAGGAAATGAAGGATTTCTAAAGAGAAATAAATTGCAATAAAAGCTCATTACAAATTTGAAAAAAAAAAAAGTAGCAGAGTAAGAAGAAAGCAGGCCAAAATGCATTTTAAATTTAGTAAGTCACTTTTCCTAGTCCAATTATAATGCATAGATCCAACATCATCCAAAATCATCCATTTCATCCAAAATCACAACTTGGCTTTAATGATACCTTACTATTTAGTCATATATTTTGTCCTCCACCATTCTTTTTTCCTAGGTCACCTACCCTGAATCCCATTTTTGTTTTTCATTGTGTTCCTTTGCTTTCATTTTAATTTGCCTTTGTTGCATTTAAATGTATTCACAAAATATACATATTTTTGGAGCCCAGACTCTGAAAACACATCTTTCTGTCTCTACTGATACTCTTATTCTGGGTATTTCATACAAATGGGATAATACAAAATGCAATATTTAATGACTTGCTTCTCTCACTTACTGTAATATTTCCAAGGTTCAAGCATGTAGTAGTATGAATGAGTACTTTATTACTTTTTATGGATGAATAATATTTTATCATAGTGAAAGTGTCAGTTGCTCAGTAATATCTGACCTTTTGAAACCCCATGGACTATCCTCTGTCCATGGAACTATCCAGGCAAGATTAATGGAGTGAGTAGCCATTCCCTTTTCCAGGTATCTTCCTGACCCAGGGTGCCCTGCATTGCAGGCAGATTCTTTACCAGCTGAGCCTGAACTGTAGTGTTGGAGAAGAGTCTTGAGAGTCCCTTGGACTTCAAGGAGATCCAACCAGTCCATCCTAAAGGAAATCAGTCCTGGGTGTTTCTGATGGACTGATGCTGAAGCTAAAACTCCAGTACTTTGGCGACTTGACGCAAATAGCTGACTCATTGGAGAAGACCCTGATGCTGGGAAAGATTGAAGGCAGGAGGAGAAGGGGATGACAGGTTGGATGGCGTCACCAACTCAACTGACATGAATTTGAGTAAACTCCATGAGTTGGTGATGGACAGGGAGGCCTGGTGGGCTGCAGTCCATGTGACCGCAAAGAGTCAGACAGGACTGAGCAACTGAACTGAACTGAACTGAAATATACCAAATTTATTTATCCATTAATCAATTGATGACCATCTCACTTGGCCTAAACTTTTGGCTATTACAAATTTGCTTCTATTAACATTTGTGTGTAAGTATTTTTGTAGACATTTGTTTTTATTGATCTTGAGTATATATCTAGGAGTAGAATTGCTGTGTCATGTGGTAATGTTGTGTTTAATATTTTGAGGAACCGCCACACTGTTTTCCAAAGTGGCTATACCATTTTACATTCCCATCAGGATTTGTGAGATTTCAAGTTTCCCCAAATCTTTATCAACATTTTGTTTTTCATTTTTAAAACTGGACCTCCCTGTGATTTCACTGATGACCTCAATCAGGCAGCCCTAAACTGAAGGTCTCCCCACACAGGAGTGGGAAGGGTTCCTCCAAAAAAAAAATAAATAAAAATAAAAAAAATTTAAAAAATCCATCAGAGGAACCAGAAATTCTGAATGTATACACAGAGAAAGGTTTTTTAAGTAATTGAAGGCAAAAGAAGAAGGGGGCAGGAGAGGATGAGATGGTTAGATTGCATCTCCAACTCAGTGGACATGAATTTGAACAAACTCTGGGAGATAGTGGAGGACAGAGGAGGCTTACATGCTACAATACAAGAGGGTCACAAAGAGTCAGACATGACCTAACAGATGAACAACAACAACAACAAAAATATTGACAAAAGAACAAAAAATTAACAAGTGCAATAATTATATTGTAAGAGTTTAATATAATTATTTCTATAATTAATGAATCAAAGAAATATATAAATTGCAAAGATGTTTTTAAAAAGTATTTTTAAATGGAATGCAACTGCTTTACAATGTTGTGTTAGTTTCTGCTGTGCAACATGAATCAGCTACAAGTATGCATATATCCCCTCCCTCTCGAGCCTCCCTACCACTCCAAACCCCCACTTCATTTTATTTTCTTGATAGTGTCCTTGAAGCACAAAATTTTAAGTTTTATTTATTTATTTATGTCTTCATTGCTGCAAAGGCTTTCTCTGATTTCATTGCTCAGGGTTTCTTATCATTGTGAATTCTCTTGTTGTGGAATAGAGACTCCAGAGGCTGGCTCAGCAGTTGTGGTACACAAGCTTAGTTGACCTGTGACATATAGAATCCTCCAGGACCAGGGATTAAACCCATATCCCTTGCATTGGCAGGCAGATTTCTTAACCACTGGACCACTAAGGAAGTCCAAACTTTTTAGCTCTGATGAAATCCAATGATTTTTTTTTTTCCTTTGTTGTTTGTGCTTTTGGTGTCATATCTAAGAATCTATTGTCAAATCTGAGATCATGAAAGTCTACCTTTATATTTTCTTCTGTTGTATTTCCTTAGCTCTTACATTTAGATTTTTGATCCAATTTTTTATGGTGGTAAAATATACATAAGAGTTATCTTCTGTGTGTTTTTTTAAATTATTATGATCATCCTCGTGGTTGTGAGATGGTATACTGTGGTTTTGATTTGCAGTTATTTGATGAATAATGATGTTAACCACATTTTAAAGCATTTATAGATCATTTTAACATCTTTTGTTGAGAAATCTCTATGCAGATAATTTGCCTATTTTTAATTGTTTTTTTGGGGGAGTTATAATGATTTTTTTCCCCCTATATTCTGGATTCAAGTACCTTATCAATTGCAGGTATTTTCTCTCATTCTGTGAGTTATGTTTTAATTTTCTTGATGTCCCTTGAAGCACATATTATTTTTTCTTTTTTTTAGGGGCCAATTTTTTTTTTCTATTTTGCTTTCATCATCTTTGATTTTGGTGTTGTATCTAAGATAGTCAGGAAGATTTACTCATATGATTTTTTTCTAATTGTTTAGCTCTTAAATTTATGTCAATGATCCATTTTCAATTGTTTTAATATGGTGTATGGTAGGGGTACAACCTCATCCTTTTTCATATGGACACCCAGTATAGTTCCAGCATCATTTTTTAAAACTACTTTATCCATATTGAAATTTCTGAAACCCCACCTATATTCTGTTTTATAAATGCCTTTCTGATTTTCTTTTATATTATTAAATGAAACAAAGATGAACATTTTTAATGATAAAAGGTAAAATTCACAAAGAAAATAGACATCATAAACCATTAGACATCTAACAAAAAAGAAACAAAGATATATAATGCAAAAGTCAGAAGAAATTAAGGGAAAATAAAAATATATATAATCATAATCAGACATATTAATATTTCTTTGTGAATATTTTATCAAGTGTGGAAAAATAAGAATAGGAGTATTTTGAATTATGATTTTTTTAGTTTAAATATAATAAATTCATGTTGATGTTTGTTAAAAACCAATACAATTCTATAAAGTATTTATCCTTCAATTTAAAATAAATAAATTAAAAATATATCTTCATTTATATTATTTTATATTAATTTTATATCCTACAGAAATATATTTAAAATTTTGTATCTCATACATTGTTATTAGATGTCAATAGGACTTTAGATAACCTGGCAGAAATATAAGCATTACTAAACTTCAAAATGTAGAATTATATTTTTGTAATTCAGTTATGCATATATACATATATTATTATTTTAAGTATTTTATGTTATTACAAGATATTGACTGTTGTTTCCTGTGCTATACAATAAACCTTTGTTTCTTGTCGCATATCTATTTTTTTAAAATTAGAAATCTAGCATTCTATTCATACTAAGTTAAACAAGTGGAATCAAAATGTTATAAATTTTTAGTTATGCAAAAATTCATAAATTTTCTAAAATATATATATTCACTATATATGTATACAAGAGCCTTTCTATTATGCTTGCTGCTAAGTCACTTCAGTTGTGTCTGACTCCGTGTGACCCCATAGACAGCAGCCCACCAGGCTCCTCCGTCCCTGGGATTCTCCAAGCAAGAACACTGAAGTGGGCTTAAGAACATTAAAAAAAAAAAAAAAGAGAAAGATGAAGAAATTGGAAAACATAAAATAAATGAAATGGGAGCACTGAATATGAAATAGAAAAAGTGAAACAAACTAAATAAAAGTAAAATATAGTTATATACTTCAGTTGTTTTTAAATATTGCTGCTTATTAGAAACATATCTGAAGCTCTGGTTAAATCTCAAAAATATACAAGCAACTTATGCAGCTCAATTCCAGAAAAATAAATGACCCAATCAAAAAATGGGCCAAAGAACTAAATAGACATTTCTCCAAAGAAGACATACGGATGGCTAACAAACACATGAAAAGATGCTCAACATCACTCATTATTAGAGAAATGCAAATCAAAACCACAATGAGGTACCACTTCACACCAGTCAGAATGGCTGCGATCCAAAAATCTGCAAGCAATAAATGCTGGAGAGGGTGTGGAGAAAAGGGAACCCTCCTACACTGTTGGTGGGAATGCAAACTAGTACAGCCACTATGGAGAACAGTGTGGAGATTCCTTAAAAAATTGCAAATAGAACTACCTTATGACCCAGCAATCCCACTGCTGGGCATACACACCGAGGAAACCAGAATTGAAAGAGACACATGTACCCCAATGTTCATTGCAGCACTGTTTATAATAGCCAGGACATGGAAACAACCTAGATGTCCATCAGCAGATGAATGGATAAGAAAGCTGTGGTACATATACACAATGGAGTATTACTCAGCCGTTAAAAATAATTCATTTGAATCAGTTCTGATGAGATGGATGAAACTGGAGCCGATTATACAGAGTGAAGTAAGCCAGAAAGAAAAACACCAATACAGTATACTAACACATATATATGGAATTTAGGAAGATGGCAATGACGACCCTGTATGCAAGACAGGGAAAGAGACACAGATGTGTATAACGGACTTTTGGACTCAGAGGGAGAGGGAGAGGGTGGGATGATTTGGGAGAATGACATTCTAACATGTATACTATCATGTGAATTGAATCGCCAGTCTATGTCTGACGCAGGATGCAGCATGCTTGGGGCTGGTGCATGGGGATGACCCAGAAAGATGTTATGGGGAGGGAGGTGGGAGGGGGGTTCATGTTTGGGAATGCATGTAAGAATTAAAGATTTTAAAATTTAAAATAAATAAATAAATAAATTAAATAAAATAAAATAAAATAAAATAAAATAAAATAAAAAAGAAAGAAAAAGCAATACCTGGGCATTTGCATTTTTTCAAAAAAATCCAAGATAATTCTGATATACATTTGCATTTTAAAAAGTGACTACAGGTTTTTATATTAAATGGTACTTTTGGTGATACAAAATTCTATAATTTTTCTGTTGACCAATCATGATACAGTGGAATTAAGTGAGCAATAGTTACATAATTACAATAGTGAAAGATGTTTAGTCAGTTTTCATAATTAATAGCCAGACAAAAAAGATAATTACAATTACAAGCTGGAATGGGAACCTGATTAACCTAACAATATGAAATAATTACACACAATTCGGGAGGCCAAGCAAAGTGATGTGGTAAGTGCAAATGCATACACGCATATGTTTTCATCTGCTCAACAAGTCTATGTCTTTTGATTGGGGCATTTAATCTATTTACACTTGAGGTAATTACTGATATGTATGATCCTATTGAGCTTCCCTGGTGGCTCAGATGGTAAAGTGTGTGTCTGCAATATGGGAGACCCGGGTTTGATCCCTGGGTTGGCAAGATCTCCTGGAGAAGGAAATGGTTACCCACTCCAGAATTCCTGCCTGGAGAATCCCAGGGACGGAGGAGCCTCATTTCCTTCACTGTTTTGGGTTTATTGTGTACGTAGGTCTTTTTCTTCTCTCATTTCCTGCCTAGAGAAGTTCCTTTAGCATTTGCTGTAAAGATGATTTGGTGGTGTTGAATTCTCTTAAATTTTGCTTGTCTGGAAAGCTTTTGATTTCTCCATCAAATCTTGAGGACAGTCTTGCTGGGTAGAGTATTATTGGTTGTAAGTTATTCCCTTTCATCACTTTAAATATAGCATGCCATTCCCTTCTGGCTTGTAAAGTTTATGTTGAGAAATCAGCCAATAACCTGATGGGAATTCTCTTGTATGTTGTCATTTTTTCCCTTGTTGCTTTTAGTATTTTATCTCTGTCTTTAATTTTTGTCAGTTTGATTACTATGTGTTTTGGTATGTTACTCCTTGGGTTTTATCCTGCCTGGGACTCTGTTCTTCTTGGACTTGATTGGTAAGGCTAATGGTGGCCTCTAAGAGGGCTATGCCAAGAAGGACCTTCCAGGACTACTGCTGCCAGTGCACCCATCTCTGTGGTGAGTCCCTGCTGACCCATCCCTCCATAAGATACTCTTCAACACTAGCAGGTAACTTTGGTTTAGTCTCCTGTGGACTCATTGTTCCTTTCTTCTGAGTTTTGATGCACACAAAATTTTGTTTGTGCCCTGCGAGACTGGAGTCTCTGTTTCCCCCAGTCCTGTGAAAGTCTTATAATCAAATCCCATTGGCCTTCAAAGTCAGATTCCCTGGGGATCCCTAGTCCCTTTGTCAGATCCCCAGGCTGGGAAGCCTGAGATGGGGTGCAGAACCTTTACAAAAGTGGGAGAGCTTCTTTGGTATTACTGTTCTCCAGTTTGTGGTTCACCCACCAGGCAGGTATGGGATTTGATTTTATCATGATTGTGTCCCTCCTTGGGGCTTCCCTGATAGCTCACTTGGTACAGAATCTGCTTGCAATGCAGGAAACTTCGGTTTGATTCCTAGGTCAGGAAGATCTGCTGGAAAATGGATAGGCTAACCACTCTAATATTCTTAAGCTTCCCTTGTGGATCAGCTGGTAAAGAATCCGTCTGCAATGCAGGAGACCTGGGTTCAATCCCTGAGTTGGGAAGATCCCCTTTAGAATGGAAAGGCTATCCACTCCAGTATTCTGGCCTGGAGGATTCCATAGACTGTAGTCTATGGGGTGGTGAAAAGTCGGACATGCCTGAGCAACTTTCACTTTCACCACCTCACTGCAGCTTCTTCTTTGTCTTTGGTTGCAGAGTATCTTTTTTTTTTTTTTTTGGTAGGTTCCAGTATCCTCCTATTGATGGCTGTTAAACAGCTAGTCGTGTTTTTGGTGCTCTCATAGGATAGGAATGCACATCCTTCGACTCTGCCATCTTGAACCAGAAGCCTTTACAAATGTCTATTTATTTAGATTTTCTTTAAAATATTTTAACAATATTTTGTATGTTTCAGAATATATGTCTTCAACTTCTTTTTGAAAACATTGTGTAAGTATTTTATCTTTTTTGATGCTATTAAAAATGGATTTTTCTTAATTTTATGTGTGGATTATTCATTGTTAGTATGAAGAGGAACTGAAGAGCCACTTGATGAGGGCGAAGGGGGAGACTGAAAGAGTTGGCTTAAAATTAACATTTAAAAAACTAAGATCATGGCATCTGGCCCCATTGCTGCTAAGTCACTTCAGTCGTGTCCAATTCTGTGCAACCCCAGCAGCCCACCAGGCTCCCCCATCCTTGGGATTCTCCAGGCAAGAACACTGGAGTGGCTTGCTATTTCCTTCTCCAATGCAAGAAAGTGAAAAGTGAAAGTGAAGTCACTCAGTCATGTCCGACCCTCAGCGACCCCATGGACTGCAGCCTTCCAGGCTCCTCCATCCATGGGATTTTCCAGGCAAGAGTACTGGAGTGGGGTGACATTGCCTTCTCCTCTGGCCCCATTACTTCATGACAAAAAGAAGGGAAAAATGTGAAAGTAGTGACAGATTTCTTCTTCTCAGTATCTGAAATCACTGTGGATGGTGACTGCAGCCATGAAATCAGAAGATGTTTGCTTCTTGGCAGGAAAGCTATGACAAACCTAGACAGTGTGTTGAAAAGCACAGATATTAGTCTGCCAACAAAGGTCCATATAGTCAAGGCTATGGCCTTCCCAGTGGTCACATAAGGTTATAAGAGTTGGATCGTAAAGAAGGCGGAGCACCAAAGAATTGATGCCTTCAAATTTTGGTGCTGGATAAGACTCCTGAGAGTTCCCTGTACACCAATGAGATCAAACAAGTCAATCTAAAGGGAAATCAACCCTGAATACTCATTGGAAAGACTGATGCTGAAACTCCAGTATTTTCATCCTTTGATGCAAATAGCTGATCACTGGAAAAGTCCTGATGCTGGGAAAGATTGACAGCAGAAGGAAAAGAGGTCATCAGAGGATAAAATGGATGGATGCCATCACCGATGCAATGGGCATCAACTTGGGCAGACTTCAGGAGATGATGAGGGACAGGGAGGCCTGCTGTTCTGTAGTCCATGGGGTTGCAAACAGTCAGAAATGACTGGGCGACTGAACAACAACAACAATGTAGATATACAGTTGATCTTCTGTAGTGACTTTTTATCAGCAATCTTAATAAATTCACTTATTAGAATCATTGATTGGTGAATAACTAATAAATAATAAACTCTTTAAGAGTTTTTAGTAAATTCTTTAGGATCTTCTTCACTTCTTTGTACAACAGAAACTAACACAATATTGAAAAGCAATTATACTCCAATAAAAATCAGGAATAAAAAAAAAAGATTATATAACCTGCAAATAGAGATAGTTTTACTTATTCCTTTCCAGTCTGCATGACTATTATTTCTGAGAAATAATTTTATTTTCAAACCCAGCATACCCTATCTCCTTTGCATTCAATAATTTTTAATTTAGATAAATGATTTTTCCCCACATTTTAATAAAACAGCAAGAAGAAACCAGGAGTACTTTCAGTGTTATACTTGGAAATCTCCTTAGTTGTATCATCCATTTCATTAAGTGAATTTTCTTATTTTCATATCACTATAGACAGAAATTGTTGTTAAACTTTCCCCTTTCTCTATTTTTCAACAATAACTACTAATTTTTCTTTAAGTCATCAACCACAACCTACTAGAGAGCCAATATTTTTACTAGTAGCCTCTTCATGGTCTTTAAAAATTTTCTGTATGTGAGACAGCAAAAGAGATACAGATGTGTAGAGTGGACTTTTGGACTCTGAAGGAGAGGGAGAGGGTGGGATCATTTGGGAGAATTGCATTGAAACATGTATACTATCATGTAAGAAATGAATCGCCAGTCTATGTTTGATGCAGGATACAGGATGCTTGGGGCTGGTGCACGGGGATGATCCAGAGAGATGATATGGGGTGGGAGGTGGGAGGGGGGTTCATGTCTGGAAACTCATGTACACCCGTGGTGGATTCATGTCAATGTATGGCAAAACCAATACAGTATTGTAAAGTAAAATAAAGTAAAAATTAAAATTAAAAAAAATTAAATTAAAAAAATTTTTTTTCTGTGTCTTCTTGTCCTAAAGACCTTGCCAGAGTTTTAGATTTTTGTTTTGACAGGACTGTGCTCAGTATCAAAATCTATGTTCAGTATCTAATGTTGTACAATAAACAACTTGAAAACTTACTGGCTTAAACTAACAAAAATAACTTAATATATCTCATTGCTTCTTTGGGTTTGAAATTAATGTATGGCAAAATAGGAAGAGCTTGTCTCTATTCCATGACTTCCAAGCCCACATTTCAAAGATGTCTTATTTCAAAACAGGCTAGGACCTAGAATCAACTGAATCAACATGCAACACACACACACACACACACACACACACACACACACATACACACGTATATATACACATACATACATGGTATAGTGAAGAAAGCTCACACAAGCAGTCTAAATAAGCTTTATACATTTTATGGATCCTGCATTTAAACTATTCCCCAGACCTAACTTACGCCCACCACTTTAGTGCTAGGTAGAGAAAATGAACTATGGAGGGCAAGGCTCATTCCAAAATCAACAGTAGGCTTAAATGGTAATTGTGAATAAACCACAATATTTTATGACAAAGTGAGAAAAAAATAAGTGCAGCAATTTTAGAGAAGGTAAATTATCTTCTCCAAGAAAAAAATAAAACACCTCATTTTAAAAAATCATTATTTCTAAAGCATCTTCAGTTCAGTTCAGGTCAGTCGCTCAGTCCTGTTAGACTCTTTGTGACCCCATGGACTGCAGCATGCCAGGCCTCCCTGTCCATCACCAGCTCCTGGAGTTTACTCAAATTCATGTCTATTGAGTCAGTGATGTCATCCAACCATCTCATCCTCTGCCGTCCCCTTCTCTTCCCACCTTCAATCTTTCTCAGCATCAGGGTATTTTCCAATGAGTAAGCTCATCACATCAAGGAGCCAAAGTATTGGAATTTGAGCTTCAACATCAGTCCTTCCAATGAACACCCAGGACTGATTTCCTTTAGGATGGGCTGGTTGGATCTTCTTGAAGTCCAAGGAACTCTCAAGAGTCTTCTCCAACACCACGGTTCAAAAGCATCAATTTTTTGGTGCTCAGGCAACCCACTCCAGTATTCTTGCCTGGAGAATCCCATGGACAGAGGAGCCTGGCAGGCTACAGTCCACGGGGTCGCAAAGGGCCAGACACGACTGAGCGACTTCACTTTCACTTTCTTTCTTCACAGTCCAACCCTCACATCCATACATGACTACTGGAAAAAACATAGCCTTTACTAGATGGACCTTTATTGGCAAAGTAATATCTCTGATTTTTTAATATGCTGTCTAGGTGGGTCATAACTTTTCTTCCAATGAGCAAGTGTCGTTTAATTTCATGGCTGCGGTCACAATCTGCAGTGATTTTGGAGACCTCTCCCTCTCCCCCCAAATAAAGTTTGTCACTGTTTCCAATGTTTCCCTATCTATTGCTGTGATCATGTATGGATGTGAGAGTTGGATTGTGAAGAAGGCTGAGAGCCAAAGAATTGATGCTTTTGAACTGTGGTGTTGGAGAAGACTCTTGAGAGTCCCTTAGACTGCGAGGAGATCCAACCAGTCCATTCTGAAGGAGATCAACCCTGGGATTTCTTTGAAAGGAATGATGCTAAAGCTGAAGCTCCAGTACTTTGGCCACCTCATGCGAAGTGTTGACTCATTGGAAAAGACTCTGATGCTGGGAGAGATTGGGGGCAGGAGGAGAAGGGGACAACAGAGGAAGAGATGGCTGGATGGCATCACTGACTCGATGGACATGAGTCTGAGTGAACTCTAGGAGATGATGATGGACAGGGAGGCCTGGCGTGCTGCGATTCATGGGGTCTCAAAGAGTCGGACACGATTGAGAGACTGAACTGAACTGATGAGACCAGATGTCATGATCTTAGTTTTCTGAATGTCAAGCTTTAAACCAACTTTTCACTCTCGTCTTTCACTTTCATCATCTAAAGCCTATTGCCCATGGGTAAGCTGTATAATCTTGTAGTCTACCATAATTCTTTTATTGAAAATATCTTGGGTATTCTAACGTCTATATACTCCTGATTTTCATTTTTTAATTAATAAAATATTGTACATTCTGTTTTAAGTTGTTTCTTCTTTCATGTCAATGACATTTATATTATCATATAAATTTTGCCCAATATGGAAGCAGAGAGAATCTTCTGCCCCCTTCACAAAATCTTTCCCTTCATCTTGAGGCAACCAGAAAGATGAGCTGGACATTCCCACAGGCATCATGGCAGCCAATACTCATCAGTCTAAAATAATACCCACAGCAATGCAGTATTTATTACATAAGATTTGGGTTCTGCCTCTGCCTCTGTGAGTGAATCACTTCATCTTTTTGTAACTTTCAACTTTGACAAGCTCTTCACTTATAAAGCAAGGTTAGTGATACCACGTCCATTTATACTTAAAATTATACTTTAATTTGCTCGATTACTTGTACCCCCCATGCCCAATGTTACTCTACTATGCAATGAATCAAGGAACCATACTCATCATTATTTTTCAAATGCCTAAAATACTTCCTGCTACATAGTAAGTGCTTTAAAAAATTTGTTTGACTAAGCAAACAAAAAATTTGAGTTGCATTACGATTGCTCTGTTTTTAATATTCTGACAGATGGCATTTGACTAAATTTCAGTTTTCTTTTATACTAGAAAATTTACTTATGTCCTTTATTAGTTAGTACAGTTTTTCAAAACTACCTGTCAAGATTATTTTATAGGTTGCATATGCTGAGTTTAATAGGAAGCTACAATTATAGAGGTTTAGGAAATCTTCAGAAAGATTTGGTAATTATTTTGCTTATTCACTTCCTATACAATTAAAATATAAATATGGACATAGGACCGTGTTTTGTAGTGTGACATCCACATGATCTAACCTTTGGTATGTTTTTAATTTTATTACCACACAGAAAATGGAAAGTATCAGCATGGACAAAAGTTTGATATTAGTTTATTCTCCCATATGAAACTCATCTCTTGTAGAGGGATCATGAATCACTAACACATGTAAAAGGGAAATTTAAATATAAAATTGCAAGGCAATTTTAACTTTTACTTTTATCAACTTATTATTTCTCCTACTGTTCAGTTTTTATTCCCACTAGCTAGTTTTGATGATTCCAAATTACAATAATAATAAAAATAGTGACAATAATACTGAGCCACCAGGGAAGTCCTTACAATAATAGTGATAATGATAATCACTGAATAAAGTAGAGGAATTAGTTTTACATTAAAGCAAGTAATAGGTTAAAAAAATAGTGCCCTCTTCTAAGTGCTATGTTGTATGGCACCAGCCCCATGCATTCTATAGTTTTATAAGTCACATGTTTTGTATGCCTTTATTGGCAGTTTTAGTTTTGATTTGGATAGGTAACACACAGAGGCTGGTCTCTAACTATATCTTCTTGCTCCATGGATAGCACAAATAACTTCTTGAATATACATGAGACTTCATCAGACATAAAATTCTAACATGTTTTGATTTACTTGAAATTATGTATTCCTGTGCAATGGTTTTATCCAGTGAAAGGCTGTGAATGAGTAGTCCTGGCAAAACTGTAAGATACATTGATCCTAGGGTTTTATTTTTTTTTCCCCCATCTACTCATTACCCTTTGAAAGGTTGTTGTTGAATTACAACGCCGGATTCTTGGCCCCTGGAGGAGAAGAATTCAATCCGGGGCCAGAGACGAGGCTTGATCTCTCAGAGCTTTTGTGTAATAGAGTTTTATTAAAATATAAACAAGATAGAGAAAGCTTCTGACATAAGCATCAGAAGGGGGCAGAAAGAGGACCCCCCTGCTAGTCTTTAGCTGGATGTTATATAGTCACCAGCAGTCTGTTAATGAAAGAAAGGAATGTCTCAAAACTTAGAATGACACCAGGCCCCTCACCCATAAGATGTATTTTGGGATAACCTTGGCTCCAAATGGTTTATCTTGGGCCATAAAATGATTAACTTGAATCTTAAAGAAGGGCAGATCACCAAACAAATAGTTTCATTTACATAGATTAGAGGAACAATATCAGAGTATAACATACTGGTTTATCAAGTAGGTTCTGAGCCTGAAAGGCGGAACCGACTTGAAGACAGAGTTTGGGGTAAATGCATAGTACATTAGCATAGCTTAAGATAAACATTTCCATAAGGAAAAGGCATTGGTTAACTTCAGGTCAAACCAGGTGTCATTATGGCAACACAGAATTTTAAGAGAAACCTCCTTTTAAATTTGTATAGAGAAGGAAAAAATATCACTAGCTTGTTTCCTCCTGCTGCTTAAGAGAGATAAAATGTTTGACACTTGCAGGCTATTTCATCCATTTGGAGACCCCTGGACTTCCTGCCTGTTACCCTCTCAGTCAAACGCTTTGACATAGTTAATAAAGCAGAAATAGATGTTTCTCTGGAACTCTCTTGCTTTTTTGATGATCCAGCAGATGTTGACAATTTGATCTCTGGTTCCTTTGCCTTTTCTAAAACCAGCTTGAATATCTGGAAGTTCACGGTTCACATATTGCTGAAGCCTGGCTTGGAAAAATTTGAGCATTACTTTAGAGTGTGTGAGATGAGTGCAACTTTGCGGTAGTTTGAGCATTCTTTGGCATTGCCTTTCTTTAGGGTTGGAATGAAAACTGACCTTTTCCAGTCCTGTGGCCACTGCTGCGTTTTCCAAATTTCCTGACATTATAAGGCAAATAGATGAGGAAACATTGGAAACAGTGGCTGACTTTATTTTTTCTGGGCTCCAAAATCACTGCAGATGGTGACTGCAGCCATGAAATTAGAAGACGCTTACTCCTTGGAAAGTTATGACCAACCTAGACAGCATATTAAAAAATAGAAACATTACTTTGCCAACAAAGGTCCGTCTAGTTAAGGCTATGTTTTTTCCAGTGTTCATGTATGGATGTGCGAGTTGGACTATGAAGAAAGCTGAATGCCAAAGAATTGATGCTTTTAAACTGTGGTGTTGGAGAAGACTCTTGAGAGTCCCTTGGACTGCAAGGAGATCCAACCAGTCCATCCTAAAGGAGATCAGTCCTGGGTGTTCATTGGAAGCACTGATGTTGAAGCTGAAACTCCAATACTTGGGCCACCTGATGGGAAGAACTGACTCATTTGAAAAGACCCTGATACTGGGAAAGATTGAGGGCAGGAGGAGAAGGGGAACACCGAGGATGAGATGGTTGGATGGTTTCACCAACTCGATGGACATGGGTTTGGGTGGACTCTGGGTATTGGTGATGGACACGGAGGCCTAGCGTGCTGTTGTTCATGGGGTTGCAAAAAGTTGGACACAACTGAGCGACTGAACTGAATTGATACTGGTCCAGAAACTTGTGCCATTATCCACTTTTTTTTTTTTTTTTTAGTTTTTTATTTTTTAAATTTTAAAATCTTTAATTCTTACATGCTTTCCCAAACATGAACCCCCCTCCCACCTCCCTCCCCATAACATCTTTCTGGGTCATCCCCATGCACCAGCCCTAAGCATGCTGCATCCTGCGTCAGACATAGACTGGCGATTCATTTCACATGATAGGGAATTTGGTTGGTGTTGTAAAGACCAGAGCTTGCCCTGAATATTTAAATAGGCCTCCGCTTTGCTCTGTGGCTGTCACTGCCCTGTCAGGGGTGGATTCATCTCCCATGTTTTTGACTAGAAGCCCCTAGATCTATTTCTTAGTTGTGATTCTGATCTGCGCTTCAAGTTTGACAAGACTAGAACACTCCCACGGGGAGATAAGCCACTATGTATTCCCCTTCTAGTGGTATTCACCTGTGGACATGCTTTGTTGTGCCCCCTTTTGCCCTTTGCGTGGGTTCACAAAGTCCACTGTTGTTGATCCTGCTCATAGTCACACCTTAACTGTGAACATGCTGGTAATTGGATGTGGTGATTTTCAGGCCCCTTTTTTTTTTTTTTTTTAATCAGGCCACTGATGCAGATCTTCTGCGCCAGGTCCCAGGACTGCAATGATCATGCACCTGGACGAATTAGGGAAGTTATACAGGCAGCTGAGACTCTGGTCTCCCCAACTCCCATGTGTATGTGCCCACAAAACCCACAGTTGCTAGAGCCATAATTGTTTCAGCTGCAGGAGCACTTGTCCTTTTAGATGTTTTTGAGGAACTGAGTTTAGGGAGCCTTCAAGTGTAGTGTAACACCATGGTTCACACATCCGCAAGAAGATGTTTCAGCTCTTCTTCCTTATTCATAGAACTCCTGGGGCCCGGCTGTGGCTTCAGTCTCACATCTGCCTGTATTCTTCCCACCTGAGTCTGCTATAGAGGTTGCTGTGGCACACGAGCCTGTTGGGCAGGAAGCAGCCAAGGCAGCTATTAGGGCCCATGGGGTGCCTAGGCAAGTGAAGGGGTGGAGTGGAGGAGATGATTGTAGGAACACATGAACCAGCTCCAGTGAGAGCCCTTCTTAGTGCCTGTGGAGGCAGCATCTAGTGTATGAAGAGAGAAGCTGCAATGTCAGCCCCACTTTTGGAAGTCATTCAACAATGGTACTTCCCTTCTTATGGTGGGCTGGGCTTTCCCCCCAAGTATTCCTGGTTGCAGAGCTTCTCTCTCCCTTTCCCTCAGATTGTCTCCTCACAGCCAACAGCAGTTCCCTACCTGTGCCTATGCTCCAAAGGACGCATTCTAGCCCCCAGCCCTCATGTATGCTAGTCAACATCCACCTCAGGCTGGGGCACACAAGGATGTGGCATTGACCATCTGTGTAGTTCTCACTCTGTCCTGCCTTCTAGAGACCAGTTACTGTACTCTCCCATAAGCCCCTGAAACTCTTCTTCTGCTGCAGTTGTTCTCCCCATATGTGGAAACTTTCCTCATCTTCAGCACCTCACTAGGAATACAGGTCCTGCTTTTTCTCCTTTTTATTCCTTTTTCTTTCTTTTGTCTTACCTGGTTGCATGGTGATCTTTCCTGTCTCCTTAGGTGTTTGAGATCATCTTGTAGTTTTAAGCTGGTGCTCAATGATAATTGTTTCATTTGTAGATGTATTCTTGATGTGTTTGTGGGGAGAGATGGAAAACTTAGAAAACTGCCAAGTTCTCTCTTATGCTGGCTTTGATATATAAAACTTTTACATTAACTTTTAGTCAAGATAAGAAAATGATTTTCTTATTTTTACCAAATTGCTCAATTATCATCCTTTAATCAAATTATTAATGCTATAGAATGTATTCATAGATATTATAGTTTAGAACTTGATTATGAGAACATTTTATTCTAAAAATCTTAACAAGGTATGTGACTTTCCAAATATGCTGTGTTTTCCTATTACAGTTAAAATTGTATATCTTTTTATGCCCTTCATTTTATTTATTTATTTTTAATATCTTCTTTGTGCTTGTGTGTGTTTTATTTTATTTATTTATTTTCTTACTTTAAAACACTGTATTGGTTTTGCTATACATTGACATGAATCCGCCACGGGTGTACATGAGTTCCCAATCCTGAACCCCCATCCCACCTCCCTCCCAATATCATCTCTCTTGGTCATCCCAGTGCACTAGCCCCAAGCATCCAGTATCCTGTATCGAACCTAGACTGGTGATTCTTTTCTTATATGATAGTATACATGTTTCAATGCCATTCTCCCAAATTATCCCACCCTCTCCCTCTCCCACAAAGTCCAAAAGTCTGTTCTATACATCTGTATCTCTTTTGCTGTCTCACATACAGGGTTATCATTACAATCTTTCTAAATCCCATATATATGCGTTAGTATACTGTATTTGTGTTTTTCTTTCTGGCTTACTTTACTCTGTATAATTGGCTCCAGTTTCATCCACCTCATTAGAAATGATTCAAATGTATTCTTTTTAATGCCTGAGTAATATTCCATTGTGTACATGTACCACAGCTTTCTTATCCATTCATCTGCTGATGGACATCTAGGTTGCTTCCATATCCTGGCTATTATAAACAGTGCTGCGATGAACATTGGGGTACACGTGTCTCTTTCAATTCTGGTTTCCTCGGTGTGTATGCCCAGCAGGGGGATTGCTGGGTCTTGGCAACCCACTCCAGTACTCTTGCCTGGAAAATCCCACAGACAGAGAAGCCTGGTAGGCTGCAGTCCATGTGGTCGCTAAGAGTCGGGCACTACTGAGTGACCTCACTTTCACTTCTCACTTTCATGCATTGGAAAAGGAAATGGCAACACACTCCAGTGTTCTTGCCGGTAGAATCCCAGGGGCAGGGAGCCTGATGGGCTGCCGTCTACGGGGTCACACAGTCGGACATGACTGAAGCGACTTAGCAGCAGCAGCAGCAAGGCAGTTCTATTTCCAGTTTTTAAAGAAATCTCCACATTGTTCTCCATAGTAGTTGGACTAGTTTGCATTCCCACCAACAGTGTAAGAGGGTTCCCTTTTCTTCACACCCTCTTCAGCATTTATTGCTTGTAGACTTTTGGATCGCAGCCATTCTGACTGGTGTGAAATGGTACCTCATTGTGGTTTTGATTTGCATTTCTCTGATAATGAGTGATGATGAGCATCTTTTCATGTGTTTGTTAGCCATTTGTATGTCTTATTTGGAGAAATGTTTATATTTAGTTCTTTGGCCCATTTTTTGATTGGGTCGTTTATTTTTCTGGAATTGAGCTGCAGGAGTTGCTTGTATATTTTTGAGATTAGTTGTTTGTCAGTTGCTTCATTTGCTATTATTTTTTCCCATTCCGAAGGCTGTCTTTTCACCTTGCTTATACTTTCCTTTGTTGTGCAGAATCTTTTAATTTTTATTGGATCCCATTTGTTTATTTTGCTTTTATTTCCAGTATTCTGGGAGGTGGATCATAGAGGATCCTGCTGTGATTTATGTCGGAGAATGTTTTGCCTATGTTCTCCTCTAGGAGTTTTATAGTTTCTGGTCTTACATTTAGATCTTTAATCCATTTTGAGTTTATTTTTGTGTATGGTGTTAGAAAGTGTTCTAGTTTCATTCTTTTACAAGTGGTTGACCAGTTTTCCCAGCACCACTTGTTGAAAAGATTGTCTTTAATACATTATATATTCTTGCCTCCTTTGTCGAAGACAAGGTGTCCATAGGTGTGTCGATTTATTTCTGGGCTATTTTGTTCCATTGATCTATATTTCTGTCTTTGAGCCAGTATCTTGATGACTGTGGATTTGTAGTAGAGCCTGAAGTCAGGCAGGTTGATTCCTCCAGTTCCATTCTTCTTTCTCAAGATTGCTTTGGCTATTGAAGATTTTTTGTATTTCCATAGAAATTGTGAAATTATTTGTTCTAGCTCTGTGAAAAATACCGCTAGTAGCTTGATAGGGATTGGAATGAATCTGTAGATTACTTTGGGTAGTATACTCATTTTCACTACATTGATTCTTCCGATCCATGAACATGGTATATTTCTCCATCTATTAGTGTCTTCTTTGATTTCTTTCATCAGAGTTTTATAGTTTTCTTTACATAGGTCTTTAGTTTCTTTAGGTAGATATATTCCTAAGTATCTTATTCTTTTCGTTGCAATGGTGAATGGAATTGTTTCCTTAATTTCTTTTTCTACTTTCTCATTATTAGTGTATAGGAATGCAAGGGATTTCTGTGTGTTGATTTTATATCCTGCCACTTTACTATATTCATTGATTAGCTCTAGTAATTTTCTGGTGGAGTCTTTAGGGTTTTCTATGTAGAGGATCATGTCATCTGCAAACAGTGAGAGTTTTAATTCTTCTTTTCCAATTTGGATTCCTTTTATTTCTTTTTCTGCTCTGATTGCTGTGGCCAAATCTTCCAGAACTGTGTTGAATAGTAGTGTTGAAAGTGGGTACCCTTGTCTTGTTCCTGACTTTAGGGGAAATACTTTCAATTTTTCACCATTGAGGATAATGTTTGCTGTGGGTTTGTCATATATAGCTTTTATTATGTTGAGGTATGTTCCTTCTATTCCTGCTTTCTGGAGAGTTTTTATTTATAAATGGATGTTGAATTTTGTCAAAGGCCTTCTCTGCATCTATTGAGATAATCATATGGCTTTCATTTTTCAATTTGTTAATGTGGTGAATTACATTGATTGATTTGCAGATATTGAAGAATCCTTGCATCCCTGGGATAAAGCCCACTTGGTCATGGTGTATGGTCTTTTAATGTGTTGATGGATTCTGATTGATAGAATTTTGTAAGGATTTTTGCATCTATGTTCATCAGTGACATTGGCCTGTAGTTTTCTTTTTTTGTGGCATCTTTGTCAGGTTTTGTTATTAGAGTGATGGTAGCCTCATAGAATGAGTTTGGAAGTTTATCTTCCTTTGCAATTTTCTGGAAGATTTTGAGTAGGATAGGTGTTAGCTTTTCTCTAAATTTTTGGTAGAATTCATCTGTGAAGCCGTCTGGACCTGGGCTTTTGTTTGCTGGAAGATTTCTGATTACAGTTTCAATTTCCGTGCTTGTGATGGGTCTGTTAAGATTTTCTATTTCTTCCTGGTTCAGTTTCAGAAAGTTGTACTTTTCTAAGAATTTGTCCATTTCTTCCACGTTGTCCATTTTATTGGCATAATAATTGCTGATAGTGGTCTCTTATGATCCTTTGTATTTCTGTGTTGTCTGTTGTGATCTCTCCATTTTCATTTCTAATTTTTTTGATTTGATTTTTTTCCCTTTGTTTCTTGATGAGTCTGGCTAATGGTTTGTCAATTTCATTTATCCTTTCAAAGAACTAGCTTTTTGTTTTGTTGATTTTTGCTATGGTCTCTTTTGTTTCTTTTGCATTTATTTCTACCCTAATTTTTAAGATTTATTTCCTTCTATTAACCCTGGGGTTCTCCATTTCTTCCTTTTCTAGTTGCTTTAGGTGTAGAGTTAGGTTATTTATTTGACTTTTTTTTCTTGTTTCTTGAGGTATGCCTGTATTGCTATGAATTTTCCCCTTAGCACTGATTTTATTGTGTCCCACAGGTTTTGGGTTGTTGTGTTTTCATTTTCATCCGTTTCTATGCATATTTTAATTTCTTTTTTGATTTCTTCTGTGATTTGTTGGTTATTCAGCAGCGTGTTATTCAGCCTCCATATGTTGGAATTTTTAGTAGTTTTTCTCCTGTAATTGAGATTTAATCTTACTGCATTATGGTCAGAAAAGAAGCTTGGAATGATTTCAATTTTTTTGAATTTATTAAGGCTAGATTTACGGCCCAGCATGTGATCTATCCTGGAGAAGGTCCCGTGAGCACTTGAGAAAAAGGTGAAATTCATTGTTTTGGGGTGAAATGTCCTATAGATATCAATTAGGTCTAACTGTTCTATTGTATCGGATTGTGTTTCTTTGTTAATTTTCTGTTTAGTTGATCTGTCCATAGGTGTGAGTGGGGTATTAAAGTCTCCCACTATTATTGTGTTATTGTTAATTTCCCCTTTCATACTTGTTAGCATTTGTCTTACATATTGTGGTGCTCCTATGTTGGGTGCATATATGTTTATAATTTTTATATCTTTTTCTTGGATTGATCCTTTGATCATTATGTAGTGGCTTTCTTTGTCTCTTTTCACAGCCTTTGTTTTAAAGTCTATTTTATCAGATATGAATATTGCCACTCCTGCTTTCTTTTGATCTCTATTTGTGTTGAATGTCTTTCTCCAGCCCTTCACTTTCAGTCTGTATGTGTCCCTTGTTTTGAGGTGGGTCTCTTGTAGACAGCATATATAGGGGTTTTGTTTTTGTATCCATTCAGCCATTCTTTGTCTTTTAGTTGTGGCTTTCAACCCATTTACGTTCAAGGTAATTATTGATAAGTATGATCCCATTGCCATTTACTTTATTGTTTTGGGTCCGGGTTTATACACAATTTTTGTGTTTCCTGGCTAGAGAATATACTTTAGCATTTGTTGGAGAGCTGCTTTGGTGGTACTGAATTCTCTCAGCTTTTGCTTGTCTGTAAAGCTTTTGATTTCTCCTTTGTATTTGAATGAGATCCTTGCTGGGTACAGTAATCTGGGCTGTAGGTTATTTTCTTTCATCCCTTTAAGTATTTCTTGCCATTCCCTCCTGGCCTGAAGAGTTTCTGTTGAAAGATCTGCAATTATCCTTATGGGACTCCCTTTGTGTGTTATTTCTTGTTTTTCCCTTTATGCCCTTCATTTTGAAATAAAATCTGTAGCTGCAAAAGAACTGAGAATACCTTTGCTTATTTATTAACTTAATTGGCAAACTTTATTTAATCTGTATACTAAAGAAGGAGGTTATTGGTTATTCAGTCTCTCAGTTGTGTCCAAATCTTTGCAACTGCATGGACTGCAGCACATCAGGCTTCCCTGAACTTCACCGTCTCCTGGAGCCTGTTCAAACTCATATCCATTGAGTTGATGATGCCATCTAATCGTCTCATCCTTTGTCACCCCCTTCTTCTTATATTTTTTTTAATTTTACTTTACAATACTGTATTGGTTTTGCCATACATCATCATGAATCTGCCAGAGGTGTACATGAGTTCCCAATCCTGAACCCCCCTCCCCCCTCCCTCCCCATACCATCTTTCTGGGTCACCCCAGTGCACCAGCCCCAAGCATCGAACCTAGACTGGCGATTCGTTTCTTACATGATATTATACATGTTTCAATGCCATTCTGCCGAGTCATCCCACCCTCTCCCTCTCCCACAGAGTCCAAAAGTCTGTTCTATACACCTGTGTCTCTTTTGCTGTCTCGCATACAGGGTTATTGTTACCATCTTGTCGACTCCTTCTAATGCCCTCCATCTTTCCCAGCGTCAGGGTCTTTCCAATGAGTCAGTTCTTTGCATCAGGTGGCCAACGTATTAGATCTTCAGCTTCAGGACCAGTACTTCTAATGAATAATCAGGATTTATTTCCTTTAGGATGGACAGGTTTGATCTCCTTGCAGTCCAAGGGGCTCTCAAGAATCTTTTCCAATACCACAGTTCAAAAGCATCAATTTTTCAATGCTCAACCTTCTTTAGACTCTTCTAGAATTCCTATAATGGGAATGTTGGTATACTTGATGTTGGTCCAGAGCTCCCTTATACTGTTTCTATTTTTATTTGTCTTCCTGTTTCCTCTTCTGATTGACAGATTTTCATTATTCTATCTTCCAGATCACTTATGCATTCTTCTGTATCATCTAGTCTTCTCTTAATTCCTTATATTTTTGTTTTGTTTCAGTCCTTATATTTTTCTCTTTCCTGTCTGTATTCTCAGCTAGTTCCTTTCTATATTTCTAGTTCCTTGTTAAAGTTCCCACTTTATTCATATATTATTTCCCCTAATTCAGTTAGCATTTAGCATTCTTATTACTAATTCTTTGTACTCTGTGTTAAAATTTATCTCTGTTTCACTAATTTTTCAGGGCTTTTCCCTTGTTTTGTTTTGTTTTTTAATTTGAAACATATTCCTCTGTCTTCTGATTTTCCATAATGTTCTCTGCCTCTATGAAATTAGGTGAAACAGTTACATATCCTGGTTTTGAAGGAGTGTGGAAGGGGTACTTATGTGGGAGCATCCCTATGCAGCCTGTATGTACTTTGGTGGCTTAGGTTGGAGAGCTGGGTTTGAAGTGAACATGAGTTACATCTTCCCTCAGATTTTTCTGGCATCTGTTATCTTGGTGGGAAGTGCAGCTGGAGATTGAAGTGCTAGGGTTATAGTTAGGTGTTAGCCTAGACTTATCTACTCAGTGGCCAACACTACCCTATTAGGGGTGGAGTCAAGTCTGAAGTTGTTGGAGCATAACCCCTGAAGGTTACTTCTGAGCTGCCTCCATTCCCACTGAGTGTGTTCTTTCCCCTATCCAACATCAGTAACTTCATCCCAGTGAGGAGCAGGGCTGGAACAAGAAGGGCTAGAGTGGGCACTCATCATAGTTCAGGGTACAAAATATAGGATGCCCAGCACTCGTCAGAATCATGTGCCATTCCAATCCACTACCTCCATCAGTACCAACAACGGTTACCATCACATTGTTCATATGCCATACTGGGTTTGAGTTGGCTCTGTCCTGTACAACTGCATGGTCCCCTTGTCATGATAGCCTTGGCCCTAATGTTGAGCTGCACTGCAGAGCAAGCCATTTAAGATTGTACACTCAATTAGAGCTGAGACAGGCACTAGCATGTTTGTAGAAAACTGTCCAGAGTCCTAGGCAGTTTCAACTTGATTTTCCTTCCTTTTTTGGGGGGTGGTGTGGGGGTGGGGATAAGTAACCATGTCCACATCCTTCATGAGCAGAGCTTAGTTTCTCATAGCCCTTCTGTCAGTCCCACTTGTTTCAAGCCAGCTATGGGAATTCATTTTCCTGGAGTCATACCCCATGGCTGGGATACACAATATGTCTTTAGAACTGTTCAGTCCTTAGGGTGGATCTCCAAGACCATGCAATTGCCCTTCTCTTCTGTGTTCCCTTCCATGAGTGCAAATCTTCACCTGATTGTTTCTCTTCTCTCCTTATCTGACTCTCTGAATCTTTCTTACAGTCTTTTATAAAAGTCTTCCTTCCAGTCTCCTTTTTTGTTTACTTTTCATTGAATTACTGCTCTACATGTCAGTGTTTTTTGATGTGTATGTAGAGGAAGGTGAGCTTTGTATTCTCCTAATTTGCCATCGTGTTCTCCCTCACTCTGTCAGTCTTTTCCATAAAGTATTGGATTCTGTAGTTATGCAGTTGTTTTGGAAAAGGCCTGTAGCTGTCCTTATTATCTTCATTGACCACTGAATTTGTTTGTCGTTATTTTAATCTGGCTTATGCTATTTAAATTATTTTTGATTCTAAATTTTTTTAACTTATTTTAATCATCTAGTATCTGAACACCAGCCCTAGCTTAAAAAGGCAGTTTTGTTATAACCATATAATATTTGTAGATATCCTGATTTTATTCTCAAAAATGATACTGTTTTTGCAAAACTAGTTTTATGTTTATGTTACTAGTCAATAAAACTGTGGTACAGAGTAGTTAACTACCCTGAATAAGGTCGTACAACTTAAAAGGTTTCACATCTTAAACATGGAGGCCAAGGTTGGTTATTCATAGTCCAATCACTTATATATGATTTCTGTCTCTCTTTTTTTAAATCTTTCATCTATAGATCATTTTAAATATTTTATTCTGTGTAGAGAAGTAAAAATCCACATATTACTTTTGGACATGTTTTGTATTACTTTCTAAGTTGAAAGTTGTTTGGGAAGACATTCAGAAAACATGGGTTCGAGATCCACATTCATCACTTAAGAGATATTGATAAGACTTTGGGAAAGCAATTAAATATCTCCTACGATTCATTCTCTAATTCTCACAATGAGAATTATAATTATTCTCCTGTCTACCTCAAAGAATGATAGCAAATACTCCCTAAAATCTCACAAACATAATTTCTAATTTCACCACACTATCTTAGTTCATACCACCAACATATTTCACTTGTATTATGGTAGTAGCTACTTTCTAGTCTTCCATTTTTCACCATTATCTTTCACTCAAGTTTAATTCAGAGTGACATTTTCAAGCTGTAGATCTAATATACTACTCTCCTCCCTAAATCCTTTCAAAGGCTCTCATTTTCTTAGTATAAAGGCAAAACACTCTATCACAGTCTACAAGGTTCATATTTTGTAGCATGCCCTACTTGACTACAGGGTATTTGCACGTGCTAGTCCCCTTTTTCCTTTCCTTCCATCCCCCTCACTTTAGATTGTCACACACTTTAACACTTAGACATCAATTCACAAGTCAGTTTTTCAGAGAAGCTTTCCTTAATACCCCATGAGTCCCTTTGTTGTCCACCTGAAACTATCATATCATTGTTAATTGGCTATGCTACAACATGAAATAAAAGGTTTAATAAAAATAAAAATTAACTTGGACTCTTCATATACTGTTATAATATTCTGATGTTCTTTAATAGTATTTATCACAATGTATAATTATATATTTATTTCTATGATTATTTGATTAATATTTTTATCATCCACTGAACTATAAGATTTATAAAAACCTATTTTGCTCACCACTATATTTTTCAGCATTGTACACACTGCCTGGAATATAGTAATATTGTCAATAATATTTGTTTAATAAATAAATCAAGTGATACAATGAATATGAAAGCTTTTACATTGTGAAATATTGAATATAATTCAAATATGACTAGAATATTTATCACCATTATATTATTACTACATGATCTTTATGGTAATTCTTTTGGTGCCTAGAATAGTGCTGGTCATATAGTATATATTTAATGTGTTTTTCTAAGAAATGAAATATGATATGTGAAATAAATAGCTATTTGGTGATTTTCTTTCTGGCTTACTTCACTCTGTATACTCGTATCCAGTATACTAACGCCTACATATGGAATTTAGAAAGATGGTAACGATAACCCTGTATGCGAGAGAGCAAAAGAGACACAGATGTATAGAACAGTCTTTTGGACTCTGTGGGAGAGGGAAAGGGTGGGATGATTTTGGAGAATGGCATAGAAACATGTATAATATCATATAAGAAAGGAATCACCAGGCTAGGTTCAATGTAGGATATAGGATGCTTGGGGCTGGTGCACTGGGATGACCCAGAGGGATGGTATGGGGAGGGAAGTGGGAGGGGGGTTCAGGATTGGGAACACGTATATACCCGTGGAAGATTCATGTTGATGTATGACAAAACCAATACAATACTGTAAAGTAATTAGCCTTCAATTAAAATAAATAAATTTAAATTAAAACAAATAGCTATTTGGTGACACAATTATTAATACCAAATTTTAAATTAAAATAAGTGGAACAGCTGTGTGGAGTGAAAGAGAAACACATAAATATCATTTCAGCCAAATGCCAGTGAAAAACTGCCAAAATTATGGGGCTCCTTAGTCTAGGGAAAGTAAGAAAAACTTTGAGGACAAAAGGACACTAAGGTCTAGGCACCATAAATGTAGAAAGTTAATGTCAGTGAATAGTGGACCTTTTTTTCTACCCTGTTATTTTTTTATGCTTAAGGTTGAATCTGTAGAAAACTTTTGCTCAGATACTAGCTAGCCACAAAATGAGGCTTTAGCAACTAAAGCATAGGCAAAGTAAATTTTGATAGTAGAAAGGACCAAAGATAGAAAGCAGTAGTAGTATATGCTTATAGAGATTTGGTTTGTTTAGGACTCTACATTGTGGGACGTCAGAAGTAAAAAAATAGTATGGGGACACTTTATTGCTTGTGATAGTAGCATAGCATGTAAAGGCAGAAGAGGACACAGGAAGGCAGGCAGGAAGGCCAGGGGTCTCCAAATGGAGGAAATAGCCTGCAAGTGTCAGAAATTTTATCTCTCTTAAGCAGCAGGAGGAAACAAACTAGCGATATTTTTTCCTTCTCTATACAAATTTAAAAGGAGGTTTCTCTTAAAATTCTGTGTTGCCATAACGACACCTGGTTTGACCTGAAGTTAACCAATGCCTTTTTCTTATGGAAATGTTTATCTTAAGCTATGCTAATGTACTATGCATTTACCCCAAACTCTGTCTTCAAGTCAGTTCCACCTTTTGCCTCAGAACCTACTTGATAAACCAGTATGTTATACTCTGATATTGTTCCTCTAATCTATGTGAACGAAACTATTTGTATGGTGATCTGCCCTTCTTCAAGATTCAAGTTAATCATTTTATGGCCCAAGATAAACCATTTGGAGCCAAGGTTATCCCAAAATACATCTTATGGGTGAGGGGCCTGGTGTCATTCTAAGTTTTGAGACATTCCTTTCTTTCATTAATAGACTGCTGGTGACTATATAACATCCAGCTAAAGACTAGCAGGGGGGTACTCTTTCTGCCCCCTTCTGATGCGTATGTCAGAAGCTTTCTCTATCTCCTTTATACTTTAACAAAACTCTATTACACAAAAGCTCTGAATGATCAAGCCTTGTCTGTGGCCCTGGATTGAATTCTTCTCCTCCGCGGGCCAAGAATCCCAGAGTCATAATTCAGCAACAACCTTTCATGACTGTGTGGATCACAATAAAGTGGAAAATTCTGAAAGAGATGGGAATACCAGACCACCTAATCAGTCTCTTGAGAAACCTGTATGCAGGTCAGGAAGCAACAGTTAGAACTGGAAGTGGAACAACAGACTGGTTCTAAATAGGAAAAGGAGTACTTTAAGGCTGTATATTGTCACCCTGCTTATTTAACTTATATGCAGAGTACATCATGAGAAACGCTGGGCTGGAAGAAACACAAGCTGGAATCAAGATTGCTGGGACAAATATCAATAACCTCAGATATGCAGATGACACCACCTTTATGGCAGAAAGTGACGAAGAACTAAAGAGCCTCTTGATGAAAGTGAAAGAAGAGAGTGAAAAAGTTGGCTTAAAGCTCAACATTCAGAAAATTAAAATCATGGCATCCAGACCAATCTCACCTACCAGGGGACAAATTTGTGAGGGAAGAGGAACTATGATCCTGCAGCCTGGGGGAAGGAGATCACAAACACAGTAAGGTTGACAAAATGAAAAAGCAAATATATTGCAGAAGAAGCACCAAGATAAAACCTACAAAGTAAGCTAAATGAAGAGGAGATAGGCAATTGGTCAGGGAATGTTTAACAGTAGGATTCCTGTGTGCTGTTTCCTTTCTCTCTTGAGCCCTCTGTTCCTTATCAATTCCTGTCAGGAATGGGAGAAGTGGCAAGTCACTCTTGGGACTGAGATCATAGAGATGGGATGCTTGCATAGGATTTCCTTCATTAGTCTTTCCATATAGTGAAAGGGTTTATCTATGACCCTCTTTTGATATGGATTTCCTTTTGGTCTTATGGCCTCTATTGCTCCTTGTTTCCTTGGTAACTTGTAAAGTCTGGTCTTTTGATTTTTATCCAAAGAAGCTACCTTGTAATATGGTATATATACTCTCACAGAATTCAATAAAGCACCCTTGTTCCACGAGAGACTTGGGTCCCTGTGTCCTTCTTTCTCTCTCTCTCTCTCTCTTTCTATCTCTCTATTTCTGGCTGATTCCTTAGAGTGTGAAGGCCAGCTGTGTAACCCAGGAAATGTTAGCTTCTTTCCTTCTTTCACTTTCTTATCGTTGACTCTGGACCACCAGGTTCCAGTCCATTAAAGGACACCAACTGCAATCTACTTGAAAAGTAATTCAGAATAATGATAGTAAATATAACATAAAATCGAGAAAAAGATTGAGCACAGATCAAGAAGATATAAAATGTTTAATAAGGAGCTAGAGGGTTTAAAGAGCAAACTAAGAGATGAACAATACAATAATTGTAATAAGAAATACACTAGAAAGAATAAATAGCAGAATAAAATAACCAAGAACAAGTAAGTGAGCTGAAAGACTGAGTGGTGTAAATCACTACCACATGACAGAATAAAGAAAAAAGAGTGAAAAGAACCTAGGACAGTCTCATATACCTCTTGGACAACATTTAAAGCAACACCATTTGAATTATGAGTAAAAGAGGTAGAAGAAAAAGAGAAAGGTCCTGAGAAAATATTCGAAGTATTTATAGGCCAAAACTTCCTAACATGAGAGAGAAAACACTCACTCAAATTCAGAAAGAGGAAAGAGTCCTATAGAGGATGAACCTGAAGAGAAACATGCAAAACATATATCAGTCAAACTGATTAAAAAAAAAAAAAGGAAATAAAAAAGATAAAAACAACAAATTATATACACAGGCATCCCTATAAGGTTATTAGGCTATTTTTCAATAGAAACCCTATAGGTCAGAAAGGAGTGCCCTGATACTTATAAAATGACACAAGGGGGAAAGCTACAACCAAGAATATTTTACCCAGGAAGGCTTTCATTCAGATTTGACAAAACAAAATAAAATAAAAATAATAATAATAATAATAAATAAACTTAAGAAATAAATAAAAGCTAATAGAATTCAATACAACCAAACATGCATTACAATAAATGCTAAAGGAAGTTCTCTAGGTGCAAAACAGAAGAGAAGAGGACAAAACAGGATGGGAAGTAAAAAGACCTATTAAAAGGCAAACAATTAGTAAAATGTCAATGGGAACTTACATACCCATAATTACCTTAATGTAAATGTATTAATTGCTCCAACCAGAATACATAGACTGACTGAATGGATATAAAAACAAGAAATGTATGTAGGCTGTCTACAAGAGACAAACTTCAGACTTAGGGACACATATCTACTGAAAGTGAGAGCATTGCAAAAGCTATTCCATGCAAATGGAAATTGAGGTAAAGGTAGCAAAACTCATATTACACAAAATAATTATTAAAATAAAGCCTTACAAGATACAAGGAAGGATACTATATAATTATCAAGGGATCAATCGAAAAAGAACATATAAAATTTGTAACTGTATATACAGCCAACATAGGAGTACATCAAGATATAAGAAAAATGTTAACAACCATAAAAAGGGGACTCAATAATAACACAAAAATAGTGGGAGAAATTAACACCCCAATTATGCCAATGGACAGATCATCCTGACCGAAAAGTAATAATGAAACACAAGCCATCAATGATATTAGATCAGACAGAGTTAATTGAGATTTAAAGGACCTTCCACTCAAAAGCAGCAGAATGAACTATCTTCTCAAATGCATATGGAACATTCTTTGGGATAGATCACATTTTGGGTCACAAATCAAGCCTCAATAATTTCAAGCATCTCTTCTGATCACAATGCTATGAATTAGAAATCAGTCACAGGAAAGAAAAAAAAAAAGGTAAAAGCCACAAACACATGGAGTCTCTATAATGTTCAGCTAAATACACAATGAATTACTGAATAAATGAAAAAGATCATAACAGAAATAAATGAAACAGAGATGAAGACATCAATGGTAAAGATCAATGAAACTAAAAATTGATTTTTTGAGAATATAAAAGAATTGATAAACCTTAAGCCAGACTCATCAAGAAAATAGATAGGATTCAAATGAATAAAATTAGAGATGCAAAAAGAGATTACAACAGACACCACAGAGACACAAAGGATCATAAGATAATACTACAAGCAACTATATGCCAATAAAATGGACAACCTAAAGAAATAGACAATTCTTAGAAAGGTACAACCTTCCTAGACAGAAGCAGAAATTCAAAATATGAACAGACCAATCACAAGTACTGAAATTAAAACTGTAATTAAAATTATTCCAACAAACAAAAGTCCAGAGCCAGATGGTTTCACAGGAAAATTATATCAAATATCCAGAGAAGAGAAGCGAGAGACACCTATCCTTCTGAAAAGCTTACCAAAAAGTTCAGAGAAAGGAACACTTCCAAGGTCATTCTATGAGGCCGCCGTTACTTTGATAGCAAAATTAGACAAAGATATCACTAAAAAAGAAAATTAGAGGCCAATATTGCTCATGAACATAGACAAATAAAATCTCAGCAAAATAACTAGCAAACAGGATCCAAAAACACATTAAAAATGATCATACACCACGATCAAGAGGGTTTTAGCCCAGAAATGTAGGATTCTTCATTATATGCAAATCAATTAATATGATACACCATATCAACAAATTGAAGAAAGAAAACCATACGATTATTTCAGTAGATTCAGGGAAAGCTTTCGATGAAATTCAACATTAATTTATGGTAAAAACTCTCCAGAAAGTGGGCATATCTCAAGATAATAAAGGCCATAAATGACAAACCCACAGCAAAATTCATTCTTAGTCGTTCTCCATGGCAATCAATGAAGAAAAAGAAATGAAAGGAATATAAATCAGAAAAAAAAAATAAGAAAAACTGTCACAGTTTGCACATGACATGATTCAATACGTACAAAATCCTAAAGATGCTACCAAAAGACTATACAAACTCATCAACAAATTTGGTAAAATTACAAGATGAAAAGAATAGTGCACTGAAATCTCTGGCATTCCTATACACTAACAAGGAAAGATAAGAAAGCGAAATCCAAGAAACAATCCCATTTACCACCACATTAAATAGAATAAAATATTGGGTTGGCCAAGAGGTTTGTTAGGTGTTTTCTGTTAGATGGCCTTAACAGTTCTTGTATGTATGTGTGTGTGTGTGTGCATGTGCATTTAGCTGTTTTTAACCTCACTCAAAGCAATTTTATTAAATTGTATTGTGACAGCTTTCATATCAGCATGCATTTAAAACATCAAAATTGGTGAATTTTATGTAACCAATTTAATATTGAAGATGGAAGAAAAAAAGCAACATTTTCAGCATACTATGATTTATTATTTTCAAAGAGGTAGATAAACAACTGTAATGGAAAGGAAAGATTTGCACAGTGTATGGAGAATGTACTGTAACTGATCACATGTGTCAAAATTGGTTTTCAAAGTTTCATGCTAGAGATTTCTCACTAGACAATGCTCCATGGACAAGAAGACCAGTTGAAGCTGATAGTGATCAAATGTAGACATTAATTGAGAACAATCAATATTGTACCACACAAAGATAGGCAACATGCTCAAAGTATTCAAATCAAATAGTGAAAATTGATCATAGCAGCTTGGTTATATTAATCACTTTAGTGTTTTTGTTCCATATTAAGCTAAATGAAAAAAGAAATATTCTTGACTATATTTCTGCATGTGATTCTCTACTGAGAATCAAAATGAAATGTGATTTGTTAGAGAAAAATCATGTTTCTCTACTTAAAACATAACAAAAATGTTCTTTTTTTTAAACAAATTGTGATGAACAATAAAAAGTGGATACTGTACAATAATATGGAATGGAAGAGACTGTGGGCAAGCAAAATGAACTACCACCAACCACACCGAAGACTGGTCTTCATTCAAAGGTGATGCTGTGCATATGGTAAAATTGGAAGGGAGTCCTCTGTTATGACCTCCTTCTGGAAAACCAAATGATTAATTCCTACAAGTACTACTCCCAATTCAGCCAACTGAAGGCAGCACTTGACAAAAATTTCCAGAATTAGTCAACAGAAAATTCATAACCTTCCATCAGGGTAACACGGGACTGCATGTTTAATTGATGACCAGGCAGAAACTGTTACATATTGTTTGGGGAGCTCTAATTCATCTACTGTATAAATCAAATATTGAACCTTCTGATTTCCATTTACCTTGGACTTTACAAAATTCCCTTAATGGAAAAAAAAAAATCACTTCTCTGAAAGACTACAAAAGGCACCTGGAATATTTCTTTGCTCAAACTGGGAAGATGGAATTATGAAGTTGCCTGCAAAATGGCAGTAAGAAGTGGAAAAAAGGTTGAATAAAGTTCTTGGTGAAAATTTAAGAAATGAAAGTCTTTAATTTTTACTTAAAAACTGAAGGAACATTTTGGCTAACTCAATACTTAGGAATAAACCTACCTACCTAAGGAAATAAAATGCCAATAAATACCTACGAGTAAACCTACCTGCTGCTGTTACTGATAAGTCGCTTTAGTCATGTCTGACTCTGTGTGACCCCATAGATGGCAGCCCACCAGGCTCCCCTGTCCCTGGGATTCTCCAGGCAAGAATACTGGAGTGGGTTGCCATTTCCTTCACCAATGCATGAAAGTGAAAAGTGAAAGTGAAGTCACTCAGTCATGTCTGAGTCTTCACTCTTCATGGACTGAAGCCTACCAGGCTCTTCCATCCATGGGATTTTCAAGGCAAGAGTACTGGAGTGGGGTGCCATCACCTTCTCCGAGTAAACTTACCTACCTGAGGACCTAAAGACCTCTTTGATACTGATGAAAAATGACACAAACAAATGGAGAAGTATACCATGATCTTGGACTAGAAGTCAATATTGTGAAAATGATTGTACTACTCAAAGTAACCTAAAGATCCAATGCAATTCCTATCAAATTGTCAGTGGAATTTTTCACAGTTATGGACAAAAAATTTACAATTTGTGTGGAAAACACAAAAGACAACAAATAGCCAAAGCAATCCTGAGAAAGAAAAATTGAGCTGGAGGACTCAGGCTCCCTGATTTCAGATTAAATTACAAAGCTACAATCATCAAAACAGTATGGTTTTGGAAAAAAATAAATAAAACTGAAATATATATCAGTGGTGGAATAGGAAAGAAGGTCCAGAGATGAGCCTGCACACATATGGTCACCTATGACAAAGGAGGAACAAATATACACTGGAGTAAAGCTCTCTCTTCAATAAATGGTGTGGCGAAAAATGAAGGGCTACATGTAAAATAATTAAATTAGAACACCACCTAAAACACCATACAAAATAGTAAATTCAAAATGGACTAAACACCTAAATGTTAAACTCAATACCATAAAACTCTTAAGGGGATAATGTAGGTAGAAAACTCTTGACAAAACTCACCACAAGATCATTTTCCATCCACTTGCAAGATTAATGAAAATAAAAACATATTGGGGCATTGTTGTTGATTTTCAGTCACTCAGTCATGCCCAACATTTTGCGATCTCATGGAATGCAGCACACCAGGTTTCAATGTCATTAAATATCTTCTTCAGTTTGGCTCAAACTCATGTCTATTGAGTCTATGATGACATCTAACCATTTCTTCCTCTGTCGCCCCCTTCTTCCACCCTCAGTCTCTCCCAGCATCAGGATCTTTTCCAACGAATTGGCTCTTTGGATCAGGTGGCCAAAGTATCGGAGTTTTAGCTTCAGGATCAATCTTTCCAATGAATATTCAGGGTTGATTTCCTTTAGGACTGACTAGTTTGGTCTCCTTGCTGTCCAAGAGTCTCTCAAGAGTCTTCTCCAGCACCACAGTTTGAAAACCTCAGTTCTTCATTGCTCAGACTTCTTATGGTCCAACTCTCACATCCATACATGAATACTAGAAAAACTGTAGCTTGAACTACACAGACCTTTATTGGCAAACTGATGTCTCTGCTTTTTTATTTATTTTTTGATGAGATTATTTTATTTTTGTATTTTATTCTTATTATTATTTTTACTTTACAATATTGTATTGGTTTTGCCGTACATCAACATGAATCCTTCACGAGTGTACACGTGTTCCCAATCCTGAACACCTCTCCCACCTCCCTCCCAATACCATCCCTCTGGGTCATCCCAGTGCACCATCCCCAAACTTCCTGTATCCTGCATCAAACCTAGGCTGGTGATTCGTTTCTTATATGATATTATACATGTTTCAATGTCATTCTCCCAAATCATCCTACCCTCTCCTTCTCCTACAGAGTCCAAAAGACTGTTCTATACATCTGTCTCTTTTGCTGTCTCGTATACAGGGTTATTGTGATCATCTTTCTAAATTCCATATATGTGTGCTAGTATACTGTATTGGTGTTTTTCTTACTGGCTGACTTCACTCTGTATAATCAGCTCCAGTTTAATCCACCTCATTAGAACTGATTCAAATGTATTCTTTATATTTATTTATTTATTTAAAATGTATTCTTTTTAATGGCTGAGTAATACTGCATTGTGTATATGTACCACAGCTTTCTTATCCATTCTTCTGCTGATGGACATCTAGGTTGCTTCCATGTCCTGGCTATTATAAACAATGCTGCAATGAACATTGAGAAGCCTGGGGTTAGTAGAAGGAAAGCAATCTTAAAAATTAGGGCAGAAATAAATGTAAAAGAAACAAAAGAGACCATAGCAAAAATCAACAAAGCCAAAAGCTGGTTCTTCGAAAGGATAAATAAAATTGACAAACCATTAGCAAGACTCATCAAGAAACAAAGGGTGAAAAAATCAAATCAATAAAATTAGAAATGAAAATGGAGAGATCACAACAGACAACACAGAAATACAAAGGATCATAAGAGACTACTATCAGCAGTTGTATGCAAATAAAATGGACAACGTGGAAGAAATGGACAAATTCTTTAAAAAGTACAACTTTCTGAAACTGAACCAGGAAGAAATGTAAGATCTTAACAGACCCATCACAAGCATGGAAATTAAAACTGTAATCAGAAATCTTCCAGCAAACAAAAGCCCAGGTTCAGATGGCCTCACAGCTGAATGCTACCAAAAATTTAAAGAGCTAACACCTATCCTACTCAAACTCTTCAGAAAATTTCAGAAGAAGGTAAACTTCCAAACTCATTTATGAGTCAACCATCACCCTAATACCAAAACCTGACAAAGATTCCACACACACAAAAAGAAAACTAGAGGCCAATATCACTGATGAACATAGATGCAAAAATCCTTAACAAAATTCTAGCAATCAGAATCCAACAACACATTAAAAAGATCATACACCATGACCAAGTGGGCTTTATCCCAGGGATGCAAGGATTCTTCAATATCTGGAAATCAATGCAATTCACCTCATTAACAAATTGAGAAATGAAAGCCATATGATTCTCTCAATAGATGCAGAGAAAGCCTTTGACAAAATCCAACATCCATTTATGAATAAAAACTCTCCAGAAAGCAGGAATAGAAGGAACATATCTCAACATAATAAAAGCTATATATGACAAACCCACAGCAAACATTATCCTCAATGGTGAAAAATTGAAAGCATTTCCCCTAAAGTCAGGAACAAGACAATGGTGCCCACTTTCACCACTACTATTCAACATAGTTCTGGAAGTTTTGGTCACAGCAATCAGGGCAGAAAGAGAAATAAAAAAAATCCAAATTGGAAAGGAAGAAGTAAAACTGTCACTGTTTGCAGATGACATGATCCTCTATATAGAAAACCCTAAAGACTCTACCAGAAAATTACTAGAACTAATCAATGAATACAGTAAAGTGGCAGGATATAAAAACCAACACAGAGAAATCCCTTGCATTCCTATACAATAATAATGAGAAAATAGAAAGACAAATTAAGGAAACAATTCCATTCACTATAGCAACAAAAAGAATAAAATACTTAAGAATATATCTATCTAAAGAAAATAAAGACCTACATATAGGAAATATATATTATATATATAAACACTGGTGAAAGAAATCAAAGAGGACACTAATAGATGGAGAAATATACCATGTTCATGGATGGGAAGAATTAATATAGTTAAAATGAGTATACTACCCAAAGCAATCTACAGATTCAGTGCAATCCCTGTCAAGCTAACAACAGTATTTTTCACAGAACTAGAATAAATAATTTCACAATTTGTATGGAAATACAAAAAAAGTTGAATAGCCAAAGCAATCCTGAGAAAGAAGAGTGGATCTGGAGGAATCAACCTGCCTGACTTTAGGCTCTACTACAAAGCCACAGTCATCAAGACACTATGGTACTGGCACAAAGACAGAAATATAGATCAATGGAACAAAATAGAAAGCCCAGAGATAAATCTACACACCTATGGACACTCTATCTTCGACAAAGGAAACAAGAATATACAATAGATTAAAGACAATCTCTTTAACAAGTGGTGCTGTGAAAACTGGTCAACCACTTGTAAAAGAATGAAACTAGATCAATTTCTAACACCATACACAAAAATAAACTCAAAATCGATTAAAGATCTAAACATAACACCAGAAACTATAGAACTCCTAGAAGAGAACATAGGCAAAACAGTCTCTGACATAAACCGCAGCAGTATCCTCTATGTTTCTGCTTTTTAATATGCTAAGATTGCCATAGCTTTTCTTCCAAGGAGCAAGCATCTTTCAATTTCAAGGCTACAGTAACCGCCTGTAGTAATTTTGGAGTCAGGAAAAAAGTCTGCCAACATTTTCTTTTTTCCCCCCATCTATTTGACATGAAGTTATGGGGCTGCATGCCACAATTTTAGTTTTTTGAATGTGCAGTTTTAAGCCAGCTTTTTCACTGTCTTTTTTTCATCTTTATCAAGAGCCTATTTGGTTCATCTTCACTTTCTGCTATTAGAGATGTGTCATCTGTATATATAAGGTTACTGATATTTCTCCTTTTAATCTTAATTTCAGTTTGAGCTTCATCCAGCTCATTTTTTTATGTGATGCACTCTGTATTGAAGTTAAGTAAGCTGGGTGACAATACACAGCTTGACATACTCCTTTCCCAATTTTGAACCAGTCTGTTGTTCAATGTCTGGTTCTAACTGATGCATCTTGTCCTGCATACAGGTTTCTCAAGAGGCAGGTAAGGTGGTTTGGTATTCCCAAATCTTTAATAATTTTCCACAGTTTGTTGTGATCCACATGGTCAAAATCTTTATTGCAGTCAAAGAGGCAGAAGTAGGTGTTTTTCTGGAATTCCCTTGCTTTTTCTATGATCCAACAGATATTGGCAATTTGATCTCTGGTTCCTCTGCCTTTTCTTAAATTCAGTTTGTAAAGCTGGAAGGTCAGTTTATGTATTATTGAAGCATATCTTGAAGGATGTTAAACATTAGCTTGCTAGTATGAGAAATGAGTTTAATTCTGTGGTAGTTTAAACATTCTTTGACATTACCCTTCTTTGGGATTGAAATGAAAACTGACCTTTTCCAGTTCTTGGGCCACTGCTGAGTTTTCCAAACTTGGTGGCATATCGAGTGCAGCACTTTCACAGCATCATCTTTCAGGATTTGAAATAGCTCCACTGGAATTCCATCACATCCACTAGCTTTGTTTGTAGTGATGCTTTGTAAGGCCCACTTAACTTTGCATTTCAGGATGTCTAGCTCTAGGTGAGTCATCACACCATCGTGATTATGTGTCATGAAGGTCTTTTTTGTATAGTTCTCCTATGTATTCTTTCCCCCTCTTCTTAATATTTTCTGCTTCTGTTTAGTCCATACCATTTCTGTCCTTTATCGAGCCCATCTTCAAATTAAATCTTCCCTTGGTATCTCTAATTTTTTTTGAATAGATCTTTAGTTTTTCCCATTCTGTTGTTTTCCTCTATTTCTTTGCATTGATTGCTGAGTAAGGCTTTCTTATCTCTCCTTGCTATTCTTTGGAACTCCGCATTCAGATTCTTACATTTTCCCTTTTCTTCTTTGCTTTTCACTTCTCTTTTTTTCACAGCTATTTGTAAGGCCTCCTCAAACAACCATTTTGCTTTTTTGCATTTCTTTTCCATGTAGATGGTCTTGATCCTTGTCTCCTGTACAATGTCATGAATCTCCGTCCATAGTTTTTCAGGCACTGTGTCTATTAGATCTAGTCCCCTAAATCTATTTCTCACTTCTACTGTATAATTATAAGCGGTTTGATTCAGGTCATACCTGAATGGTCTAGTGGTTTTCCACACTTTCTTCAATTTCAGTATGAATTTTGCCATAAGGATTTCATGATCCAAGCCACAGTCAGCTCCTGGTCTTGTTTTTGTTGACTGTATAGAGCTTCTCAATTTTGGGCTGCATAGAATAAAATCAATCTGATTTTGGTGTTGACCATCTGGTGATGTCCATGTGTAGAGTCTTCTCTTGTGTTCTTGGAAGAAGGTGCTTGCTATGACCAGTGTGTTCTCTTGGCAAAAGTCTATTAGCCTTTGCCCTGCTTCATTCTGTACTCCAAGGCCAAATTTGCCTGTTACTCCAGGTGTTTCTTGAATTCCTACTTTTGCACTCCAGTCCCCTATAATGTAAAGAACATATTTTTTTTGGTGTTAGTTCTAAAAGGTCTTGTAGGTCTTCATAGAACCATTCAGCTTCAGCTTCTTCAGCATTACTGGTTGGGGCATAGGCTTGGATCACCGTGATATTGAATGGTTTCCCTTGGAAACAAACAGAGATCATTCTATTGTTTTTGAGATTGCATCCAAGTACTGCATTTTGGACTCTTTTGTTGACCGTGATGGCTACTCCATTTGTTCTAGGGATTCCTGCCCACAGTAGTAGATATAATGGTCATGTGAGTTAAATTCACCCATTCCAGTCCATTTTAGTTCTCTGATTCCTAGAATATCGACGTTCACTCTTGCCATCTCTTGTTTGACCACTTCCAATTTGCCCTGATTCATGGGCCTAACATTCCAGGTTCCTATGCAATATTGCTCTTTACATCATCAGACCTTGCTTCTATCACCAGTCACATCCACAACTGGGTATTGTTTTTGCTTTTGTTCTATCCCTTCATTCTTTCTGGAGTTATTTTTCTGCTGATCTCCAGTAGCATATTGGGAACCTTCTTACCTGGGGAATTCCTCTTTCAGTATCCTATCATTTTGCCTTTTCATACTGTTCATGGGGTTCTCAAGGCAAGAATACGGAAGTGGTTTGCCATTCCCTTCTCCAGTGGCCCACATTCTGTCAGACCTCTCCACCATGACCCATCCATCTTGGGTGGCCCCACATGGCATGGCTTAGTTTCATTGAGTTAGACAAGGCTGTGTTCTGTGTGATCTAATTGGCTAGTTTTCTGTGATTATTGTTTCAGTGTGTCTGCCCTCTGATGCCCTCTCACAACACCTACCATCTTACTTGGGTTTCTCTGACCTTGGACGTGGGGTACCTCTTCACTGCAGTTCCAGCAAAGCACAACAGCTGCCCCTTGCCTTGGATGAGTGGTATCTCCTCATGGCCTCCCCTCCTGACCTTTAACGTGGAGTAGTTCCTCTCTGGCCCTGCTGTGCCCGTGCACCCGCCACTCCTTGGAAGTATAGTAGCTCCTCTCAGTCACCCTCCCTGACCTCGGGCATGGGGTAGCTCCTCTTGGCTGCAATGGACAGTGCAGAAGCATGGCGGAGAGGAGCTACCCCTTGCCCAAGGTCAGGGGCGGTGACCAAGAGTGCCAGGATGCAATGGCACAGGAGCGGCCTAGAGGAGCTACCCCACGTCCCAGGTCAGGGGCAGTGGCCAAGAGGAGCTACCGCACACCACTAATTATTAGAGAAATGCAAATCAAAACTACTATAATGTATCCACCTTACATTTGTCAGAATGACCATCAACTAACCTACAATAAATAGATAAATCCTGGAGATTGTGTGGAGAAAATCAAACCCTTCTACACTGTTGGCAGGAGTGCAGATTAGTACAACCACTGTGGAGAAGGGTATGCAGATCCCTTCAAAAACTGAAAATAGCGCTACCATATGATCCAAGCATCTCACTCAGGGGATATATTCAGATAAAACTATAACTTGAAAAGTTACATGCACTTGACTATTCATTGCAGCGAAAACATGAAATCAGCCTAAGTATCCACAAATAAGTGTAAGGATAAAGATGTGGTACATATATACAACGGTATATTACCCAGTCATAAACAAAAAATGTTATATGCAGTGACATGGAAGGACCTAGACATTGTTACACAGTATGAAATAAGTCAAAGACAAATATGTTGTGATATCACTTACATGTAGAATCTTAAATAAAAAGATACAAATTATCTACAAATAGAGTAACAGCTGTAGAAAACAGGCTTGTGGTTACCAGTGGGTAAGGTGAAGGAGGGATAAATTGGGAGATTTGGAATGACAAACACACATTATATTATATAAAATAGATAGCTAATAAGGACCTACTATATAGCAATTGAGGGGCTCCCCTGGTCACTCAGTGGTAAAGAATCTTCCTGCCAAGGTAGAAGACCTGAGTTTAATCCCTGTGTCAGGAAGATCCCCTGGAGAAGTAAATGGCAACCCACTCCAGTATTCTTGCCTGTGAAATCCAATGGAAAGAAAAAACTGAAGGGCTAGAGTCCATGGGGCTGGAAAGAGTCAGACATGAATTAGTGACTAAAAAACAACAAGATATAGCAAAGGGAACTCTAACTGAATAGTCTCTAATGGCCTATGTGGGAAAATAATTTTTTTAAAAGTGTGTATACGTAGGAGATACAGGATGGAAGAGTATAAGGATGTGAGCTTGTATTCTCCTGTGAGAGCACCAAAATCACAACCAGTTGTTGAATAACCATTGATAGGAGGATTCTTGGGCCCACAAAAGGACACTCCACATCCTTAGAAAAAGAAAAAGCCACAGTGAGATTGTAGGAGGTCCTGATCACAATAAAATCAAATCCCATACCCACTGGGTGAAGTGAATAAGTAAGTGAAGTAAAGTCGCTCAGTCATGTTCAGCTCTTTGCGACCCCACGAACTGTAGCCTACCAGTCTCCTACCATGAGATTTTCCAGTCAAGAGTACTGGAGTGGGTTGTCATTTCCTTCTCTAGAGGATCTTCCCCACCCGGGCATCGAACCTGGATCTGCCACATTGTAGGCAGATGCTTTACCATCTGAGCCACCAGGGAAGTCTTGGTGACCCACAAGCTGAAGAACAATAACACCCAAGAAGTTCTTCCACTGTTGTGAAGGCTCTGAGTCCCACATCAGATTCCAAGCTTGGCAATAAGGCAGAGACTAGGAATCCACAGGGAATCTTAATTCAAAGGCCAACAGGATTTGATTGCAGAATATTTGTAGATTATTGTATCCAAAAGCAGTGGTTTAAACATTCTTCTCAAGTGCACACAGAACATTATAAAGGATTGATCATGTACTGGACCACAAGGTAAGCCTTTGTAAATTTAAGACAATTAAAATCATATCAAGCTTCTTTTCTAATCTCAACACTGTAAGATTAGATATAAACCACAAGAAAAAATAAAAAAAAAAAACACAAACACATGCTGGCTAAACAGCATGCTACTAAGCAATGAATGGATCACTGAGGAAAAAAAAAAGACCTATAAACAAATAAAAATGAAAGTAAAACAGTCCAAACAATAGTCCAAAACATGGGATGCAACAAAACATTTCTAGGAGGGATGTTTAAAGCAATACCATGTTACTTCAAGAAAAATCTCAAATAAAGAACTTTACCTTACACTTGAAACGACTAGAGAAAGAGGAACAAACAAAAACTAAAGTTAGTAGAAGGAAGCAAATCATAAAGATCAGAGAAGAAATAAATGAAATGGAAACAGTAAATAATTGCAAAGATCAATGAAACTAAAATCTCGTTCTCTGAAGATAAGCAAAATTGATAAACCTTTAGCCAGACTCATCAAGAAAGAAAGGGGGAGCACTAAAATCAATAAAATTATAAGTGAAAAACGAGAAGCTACAACTGACTACAGAAATTGAAGGATCATAAGAGACTTCTATGAGCAACTATACACCAGTAAAATGGATAACCTGGAAGCAATGGAAAAAGTCTTAGGAAAGCATAATCTCCCAATATTGAGCCAGGAAGAAATAGAAAACATGAAGAGACCAATCAGAAACAGTGAAATTGAAAGTGTGACATAAAAACTCCCAACAAACAAAAGTCCAGGACCTGATGGCCTCACAGGTGAATTCTAGCCATCATTTAGTGAAGAGTTAACATTTACCCTCTGAAACTGTTCCAAAAAAGTTGCAGAGAAAGGAAAACTTTTAATTTTTGCAAATGTAAGGATATTCTACACTGGAAATATTTGCAAATGTAAGGATAATCTACCTGTGAAATCATCAGCAATTAGATTGCTACTTTTCCCCAAAGACAATAATTTCCCCCACCTACTAGTAAGCATGGAGTCCTTTTTGCTAGCTGAGATATGAGTAACTCAAACCCTTTCTTACTGGTACTACATACATCCACTTGGTTCTTCTGAGAAACAGGTTTCAGGGTGGGATTAGATGTACAAGAGACTTACTGGCAAGAGGAAGAAGGACTTATAATGGAAAAAGTGGAAGGAACATAGTTAAGGATAGCTTTCACACTCTGATGTGTATCTGACATTAATGAAAGGAGAAAATAAATGAAAGAATATTGGATAGGAGGAGTTTCAGACTGCAGCATTCTTTTAAAGAAAGTTCTGAGTAGGTTTATGGAGATAATACCTCAAGTTAATATTGCCACATAGAGGCGTCTAGAGAAATGGGTTACTCCTACTGTGCTCAGTCATTGACTGGGGAAAAAAAAAACCCTATAGATATGTGGACATAATCTGAATATAGCAGTAATCCAAATAAATGGCAGGGTTGTCAGTCATATATACTTACCAGAATCTGAGAAGTGAGTAGTGCATTTCAATTGCTGTCACATGTGATCAAAATATTTTTTTTTCAGACATGTTTTGGTTCAAGTTCTATCAGCTACTAAACCTTATTTGACCTCTCTGCACCTTGTTTACCTCCTAATTTCATTAGACAAATGTGAAATTTTCATTCTAATAGTGCTACTATATGTGAATTATGGGCTTCCCTGGTGAATCAAATGTTAAAGAATCTGCCTGCAATGCTGGACACTTGTGTTCGATCCCTGAGTTGGGAAGATCCCTGGAGGAGGGCATGGCAACCCTCTCCAGTATTCTTGCCTGGAGAATCCCCATGTACGGTGAAGCCTGTCAGGCTACAGTCTACAGGGTCACAAAGATTCAGACACGACAGAGGAATTAAGCACAGAACAAGTTAATGATAAAATATAAGCAAAAAGATCTTATAGAATTTTCAGATACTAGACAGATATGAGGACATTCATTTTCAAACACAGGAAAACTTCTATGTTATGTACATTTAACTTTAATTCACTGAATTTAAACAAAAAAAATATATTTCAGGTGTATTGTCCATGGATTTATCAACTCTGTAGCTCAGTGAATTAATTTTATTCAAATGATACATTCAGTCTTTTCTGTACCATATATTCTCCCAGAATGCTTTCAGACTCACTCACTTAAATTGGCTTTTTCTTATTCTCAATTCCTTAACTAGCTCTCCTATCCTTTGGCTTTGTGCCTTACTTCTGATCATTTGCCTCTGGGTCTCTTTGTTTTGGAAAGGCTTTTGCAGCACTGAAAATTTCACTAACCCTTGGTCTCCATCCACTGATTACACATATCAACAGATTTGTCATGAGATGTGCTTCCCACTTCTACCCTGGCTCTGTATATCTCATGTTTTCTAGGCTAGCTCCATCTACCCTCCAATGAGGATATTAGCATCAGACACAGATTCTAATTTCTGACTGTCTAACATAGCAAGCTAATTCTAATGCCTAATGCAGTTAGTGCTCAATGATGGTTTATTAAATGCAATAATAAATGGTTGATCTTTTTCCCCATATTTTGAGTAGTTTGGGTACTAGGCACATCAATGACCTTCACAATTTTTTCTTCCATCTTTTCTCACTTAATCCTGCTAGCTCTTATTATGAAAAAAATTTAGTTGATTTTCATTGCCTTAAAAAGTTAAATAATCCTTTGCATTCAGAATTCTCTTTTTGAGAGATGCTTCTTAGTTCTAGGTCTGTGCTAATGCTCAGTCAATGACCTCAGAAAGTTTCAAAATATCTAAAGCTCTCTTACTCACATACTAAGACTTATGCCAAATGATGGCTATCCATTGATTAATTCCTCTTAATCAAGGGAAGAATACATGTTCTTGGGAATCTCCCCTTTCTATGGAGGTCAATATTCATATGAATATGTTTATTTGGAAAAGACTGTGAATAATGGATACAAAGAATTCAAGATTTTAAGAGTCTGGACAGAGCTTTTTCTCTACATAAGAAGAGGAAATAATTGTACACATATACCTAGATCAAAAGTCCAAGGGCCTTGGGGTAGAGAGGGGGTTGAATAGGAGATATTTGAGGCCTTTCTGGGGAAAAAAAGTCAATTATAAAGAGGTGGTCGGGTTAGGTGGCAATTGAAAAGGAAGGGATTCTGATGTAGAGAAAACAGCTAATTGGGGATTATTAAAACTAAGATCATGGCATCCAGTCCCATCACTTCATGGCAAATCGATAGGGAAACAATGGAAACAGTGATAGACTTTATTTCCTTGGGGCCCGAAATCACTGCAGATGGTGACTGCAGTCATGAAATTAAATGATGTTCGCCCCTTGGAAGAAAAGCTGTAACAAACCTAGACAGCATATCAAAATGAAAAGGCATTACTTTTCCAATAAAGGTCTGTCTTGTCAAAGCTATGATTTCTCTAATAGTCATGTATGGATGTGAGAGTTGGACCATAAAGAAAGCTGAGCACTGAAAAATTGATGCTTTTGAACTATGGTGTTGGAGAAGACCCTCGAGACTCTCTTGGACTGCAAGGAGATCAAACCAGTCAATCCTAAAGGAAGTCAACCCTGAATATTCATTGGAAAGACAGATGCTGAAGCTGGAGCTCTAATACTTTGGCCCCCTGATGCGAAAAACTAACTAATTAGAAGAGACCCTGATTCTGGGAAAGATTGAAGGCAGGAGAAGGGGATGGCAGAGGATGAGATGGTTGGATAGCATCACCGAGTCAATGGACTTAAGTTTGAGCAAGCTCTGGGTGATGGTGATGGACAGGGAAGCCTGGTGTGCTGCAGTCCATGGGTTTGCAAAATGTTGGACATGGCTGAGCTACTGAACTGAACTGGACTGAAAACATGCAATGTGATATAAAATGTAAGCTATCTATCCTTTATTCTCACAAAATATGCAATAAAATATCCATCTTGCACCTTTATTATGTAGGATACATTTTCTTGGAAGAGTTGGTTGGAGATTGATCTAAGATGGTTGGAATATAATGAAGTGTGGAGTCCTTGGGCTGGCCAATAAGACTAGCTAACACTGAAATCAGTGTCTACAGCATGTGTGTTAAATAACATTCTCCAAACAAATGTGATGTCTCCCCTTTGAACAACCCAAACGTTTTGTTTGTTTGTTTTTAATATTTGTCGTATTCTGTCTTGTGTTTGAACCTTGTTTGCTTATCTTAGACTCTTTTCTGGACTACTAGATTAAAAGTACTTTGAATGAAGGAATTATATGTAGTCTGTCTGTATTACTTACAGGAATTTTTACATTAAGCATCACTTATTCTCACTGATGTTGCTTGAGAAACTCATGGGTGTGATATAATTGTTGAGAGGGTTTGTTTTCAAAATTATCCAATTCCTGTTATTGAAACAAAGGCAAGATTGTATTTTAAATTTGTATTAATAGTATTAATATCAAATTAATTCATGTAGATTTTTTGTATTTTACTTTTTGGGCTACATTTGTTTTCCAATTTTTCAAAGGGTAGAACATTTTAATTTTTCCCCAACAATGTGTTGTTTTATATTCTGTGCTAGTTTAGACCATCTTGCAACAGATAGGAGGATTTGATTCCGAGTTCTGCCACATTCTAAATGCATGTCTTTGATAAAATTGTTGAGCTTTAGTGTTTCAGTCTGTACAATTGAAATGCTAGAAACACTTATCTCATAGGAAGGCCCTAATTATTAGATGAGTTAGCCTTTAAAAAGAGATTTGTAAAGGGAAAATGTAATAGTCAGATCTTGCTGCCATAGTAGAATATCCTAGCCTGAGTTGCTTAAACAACCAAGCTAATTTATTTCCTTATGGATCTGGAGTCTGGAAAGGCTCCAGCAAGGTTTGATTTCAGGTGAGAGCTCTCTTTCTTGATTGAGGATAGTCACCTTCCCACTGTGTGCTCAAATGGTTCAAAGAGAGAAGGTGAGCTCTCTGGATACTGTTCTTATATAAACAGTAACCCTATCAAATCAGAGTCCCATATGTGAATCTGCATGCTATGTTATTTCAATTTCTTTGTTGAAGCAAACCTCATTTAACCTTAATTGCCTTCTTCTAGGTCCTATCTACAAATATAGTTTCAACACATGAATTTTAGAGGGATATATCAGTCCATTGTATCAATCTAATATTTTAAAATGCTGCATAGCTACACAATGTATCAGGTTTTATGCTTAGTAGGTACACAATAAATATTTGTATGTTAATATGGGGAAAGGCAAAAGAGGGGAGGAATATCATTCTTCTTCATCTGCTATTTCCTTTAAATCTCCCTCCATCTTATCTGTTTTTCTTTTGCCTTTATTTACACTACAATTTATTTATTTCTTCAAGCTAAATAAAAACCTCACAAAGTTAGAAGGAGAAGTTAGTGACACACACTGTCTCATTCTAGCCCTAAATAATCCCAGAGCTTTACCCCTAGTGTCCAATGGAAGGTCTTGAGAGGATCGAGAGTATGTGCTCATATGGAATTATTTCACAGGCTCTAGTGAAATCATCTGAACTACAAGAACATGTTATTTACAACATTAAAGCACAGCAGAAAACCTTTACCTAAACGATAAGCAGGCTTTCATAGGGTCGAGTAAATGTTGGTATTTGGAGGCAGCTTTTATTTGAGAATAAAGAAAATTGCTATTGCTTCTTTGTGTCTTGGAAACAGCAAGTGCTCAACTTGCATCTCATGACCATTGAACAGAATAAAACAATTGAGCCTAACTGGGGAAGGTGCAGCCACAGTCTTAGTATCTAGTATTAAATTAACTCAATGGATTACCTACTTGAGGATGCATGAAAATACTCTCAAGAAGTGTTTAAAACACATATGTTGGACCCATTCCCATTATTAGTTCAGTAGGTCTGAGGAAGGGCCTGATCATTTTAATTTATTGATATAAAGAATTTGCTGGTGATATTGATGCTGCCTATCTAGATACCACACTTTATGTTTGACCAACTGACTAGCCCTATTACCTGCTAGGAAGCACCTTTTATAAATATTTGCTAGACTTTAGTGCCAAACTTTGCAGTTGAGAGATATCCACAACACAGATTATGTAGGACTGTGTAGCCACTAAAAGTACTCCTTATGAGATAAGAAATTATATAGCTTACATATATATATAAATAATAATCTATTATAAGCCTGTTCATTTTCAGAAAAAGAGGCATTTAGAAAACATAGAGACCATGGATTTTAAAGCCAGTCTTCAACAGGTAAGGAAAATGAAGTCCTGAGACTGAAAGAGAGTCTCATAAGAGCATAGTGATGGGACAGACATTTAAATCTCCTGATTTCTAATGTACATTTTTTTCCATCTGTCATTTTGACCCCTACTGTATGACATTTGATGTGCAACACAGAACATATCCATCAAAATCAATTGGGGGGACTTTATTAAATGTTGATTTGGGGCTCTATATTACTCATACTGAATCAGAATGTGTGAAGATACAAGCCTGGCAGATGCATGTCTATAAAGCCCTAATACTGATCCTTAAAATCAGTAGTTAAAAAACAAACAGTAATTTCCCACATATGAATCTAAGTGCTACATTATTTTGTTACTGAAGTATATTTGAAATACAAGATAGTGTTAGTTGCAGATGTACATCAAAATGGACCAGTTATGAATAGACTTTTTAGATTTTTTTACATGATAGGTTATTTAGTGTATTGAATATAACTCCCTGTGCTATACAGTAAATCTTTGTTCTTGCTCTACTTTATATAATGTGTAGCAGTTAATTCCATATTCCTGATTAATCTCTCTCTCACTTCCATTTCCCCTTGGGTAATCATAAGTTTATCTCTATGTCTGTGAGTCCATTTCTGTTTTCTAAATAAATTCACTGGATTATATCTAGGATCACATATAAGTGATACCACATAATATTTGTCTTTTCTGACTTGCTTTACTAAGCATGATATTCTCTAGGTCCCTCCATGTTATGAGATAGACAATAATTCACCTTTTTATGGATGGAGAATATTCTACTGTGTGTATATATATTATATATATATATATTATATATATGTAATATATATGACATTTTCTTTATCCTTTCACTTGTTGATAAGCACTTAGATCACTTCCATTTCTTGACTATTATAAATAATGGTGCTAGGAACATTGGACTGCATGAGTCTTTTTGAATTACAGTTTTTGTCTTTTCTGCATATATGCTCAGGCATGGAATTACTGAATCACATGGTAGCTCCATTTTTAGTTTATGAAAGCACCTTCATACTGTTTTGCATAGTGGCTACACAAACTTACATTCCCACTAACAGTATAAGATGGTTCCTTTTACTCAACACCTTTTCTAGCACTTATTCTTTGTAGATAGTTTGATGAAAGCCATTCTGATTTACATGAAGTAAAACCTCACTATGGTTTTAATCTGAGTTTCTCCAATGATTAGAGAAACTAATAAAGTTTCTAATAAACTAATAAAATATTTTTATTTTTATTATATGTCTAATCATACTAATAAAGTATGATTAGAGAAAGAGAACCTGGCATTCCAGGTTCCTATGCAATATTACTCTTTACAGCACCAGACCTTGCTTCTATCACCAGTCACATCCACAGCTGGGTATTGTTTTTACTTTGGCTCCATCCCTTCATTCTTTCTGGAGTTATTTCTCCACTGATCTCCAGTAGCATATTGGGCACCTACTGACCTGGGGATTTCTTCTTTCAGTATCCTATCATTTTGCCTTTTCACACTGGTCATCGGGTTCTCAAGGCAAGAATACTGAAGTGGTTTGCCATTCCCTTCTCCAGTGGACCACATTCTGTCAGACCTCTCTGCCATGACCCACCCATCTTTGGTGGCCCCACAGGACATGGTTTAGTCAGTGAGTTAGACAAGGCTGTGATCCTAGTGTGATTAGATTGACTAGTTTTCTGTGATTATGGCTTCAGTGTATCTGCCCTCTGATATCCTCTCACAACACTTAATGTCTTACTTGGGTTTCTCTTAGCTTTGACATGGGGTATCTCTTCACGGCTGCTCCAGCAAAGCACAGCTGCTGCTCCTTACCTTACCTTATCTCCTCACTGCTGCCCCTCTTGACCTTGAATGTGGAGTAGCTCCTCTAGGTTGTCCTGCACCCTTGCATGCCACCACTACTTGGATATGGGGTAGCTCCTCTCGCCTGCTGCCCCTGACCTCCAGTGTGGGGTAGCTCCTGGTCACCGCCCCTGGCCTCAGACGTTGGGTAGCTCCTCTTGGCTGCTCCTGCATTGTTGCATCCTGGCACTCTGGGCCGCTGCCCCTGACTTTGGACACGGAGTAGCTCCTCTCGGCCGCCTCCCCTGACCTCGGGCATGGGGTAGCTCCCCCAGGATTCTGCCCCTAACCTCCCCAACCAGGGATCAAAACCTTTCCCCTGTGCTTTGAAAGCATATAGTATTAACCAATGAACCATGATGTAAGTCCCTAATGTTTTCTTGGTTTTTAAATGATCATATGAGCTTCTGACACAACTCAGAAACTAAGCCATATATTCTGTGTTATGCACTCTAACAGACACTTTCTTTTGGTACAATTATCTTTTACCATCACAAGAGCCCTGAAAAATGGCCTTTATAAACTTATTTTTTTTTCTGTTTGTCGTGTAATAGGAAAAGAACAAATCAGCCAAGATGGTGGGGTTATGCTCTCTCCCTGTGGCCTGTCCCTCTCACCCAGCGCTATAGTTGATGTCTAATCTTATCACATTGTGATCAGAAAAGATGCTTGATTTATTTATTTATATATTTATTTATTTATTTAAATTTACCAAGGCTAGATTTGTGTCCCAGGATGTGATCTACCCTGGAGAATTTTCCATGTTCACTTGAGGAAAAGTTGAAATCCATTGTTTTTCAATGAAATGTCTTGTAGAGATGAATTAGGTCTAACTGGTCCATTGGCTCTTTAAAGCTTCTGTTTCCTTGCTAATTTTCAGTTTGGTTGATATATCCACAAGTGTGAGTGGAATATTAAAGTCCCCCACTATTATTGTGTTACTGTTAATTTCCCCTTTCATACTTGTTAGTGTTTGCCTTACATATTGCAGTGCTCCTATGTTGGATGCATATATATTTATAATTGTTATACCTTCTTCTTGGATTGATCCTTTGATCATTATGTTGTGTTCTTCTTTGTCTCTTCTCATAGTTATTTATTTAAAAGTCTATTTTATCTAATATGAGTATTGCTACTCTTGCTTTGTTTTGGTCTCTGTTTGTATGAAATATCTTTATCCAGCATCTTACTTTCAGTATGTAAATATCCCTAGATTTAAGGTGGGTCTCATGTAGGCAGCATATTTTTGGATCTTATTTTTGTATCCATTCAGCCAGTATTTGTCAGAGCATTTAACCCGTTTACATTTAGGGTGATTACTGATAATTGTGATCCTGTCACCAATTACTTTGCTGTTTGGGTTCATTAGTATAAACCTTTTCTGTGTTTCTTGTCTAGAGAAGATCCTTTATCATTAGTTTAAGAGCTATTTTGTTGGTGCTGAATTCTCTCAGCTTCTGTTTGTCTATAAAGCTTTTGATTTATCCTTCATATCTGTATGAGATCCTTGCTGGGTAGAGTAATCTTTGTTGTAATCTTTGGTTTTTCTCTTTCATCTCTTTAAGTATATCCTGCCATTCCCTTCTGGCCTCAAGAGTTCTGTAAAAGATCAGTTGTTATTCTTATGGGGATCTTCTTGTGTGTTATTTGTTGCTTTAACCCTGGTTCCTTTAATATTTTATTTTGATGTTTAATTTTTGTTAGTTTGATTAACATGTGTCTGGGGTGTTTTGCCTAGGATTTATCCAGTTTTAGACTGTCTGGATTTCTTGGACTTGGGTGGCTATTTCGTTCCACATGTTAGGGAAGTTTTCAACTATTATCTCTTCATGTATTTTCTCATGTCTTTTCTTTTTGTTTTCTTCTTCTGGGACACCTATGATTCTAATGTTGGGGTATTTAACATTGCCTCAGAGGTCTCAGAGGTTGTCTTCATTTCTTTTTGTTCTTTTTTCCTCTCTGCTTCATTTATTTCCAGTATTATACCACTTTACTCATCCTCTCTTCTGCCTCAGTTATTCTACTGTTGGTTCCCTCCAGTGTTTTTGATCTGAGTTATTGCATTGTTCATTATTGATCAACTCTTCTTTATTTATTTTGGTGCTTCTCAGACATTTCTTGCATCTTCACAATACTTGTCTCTACTTATCTGTAAATACATTTTATTTCCTAGGTCTTGGGTCATCTTTACTATCATTATTCTGAATTATTTTTCAGGTAGACCACTTATCTCCTCCTTTTATTATTATTATTATTATTTTTTTTGGATTAGTGTTTTTTTGTCATGTTCTTTCACCTGTTGAATATTTGTCTACCTTTTCATTTTGTTTAGCTTTCTGTTTTGGGGGTGCCCTTTTGGCAGCCTGGAAGGTCGTGGTTTCTCTGAATTGTGGATTCTGCTTCTTGTGGGTGGGGTTGGACCAGTGGCTTGTCAGGATTTCCTGGTAGGGGAACTTGTGTCTGTGTTCTGAAGGGTGGAGTTGAATTTACTTTCTCTGGAGTGCAATGAAGTGTCTAGTAGTGAATTGTAGGATGTCTATGGGTTTGGTATGGCCTTGGGCAGGTCGTCTTTTAATGTTCAGGCTTATGTTCCTGTTTTGCTGGAGAATTAGCATGGGGTATCTTACAGTGGAGCCTGTTGACTCTTGGGTGGAGCTTGGTTTCAGTGTAGGTACAGAGATTTCTCAGAGGTCTCTGATGCTCTAAAGTTCTGGAGTTGAGCCTCCTGACTCTGGGTTTAGGTCCTTCTATTACAGTATCATCAAGATGTCTCCATCCAAACAACTCAAAAGATAAAACCCCTTAGGTTAATGGTGAAACAATTCTCTACAGCCAGGAACACCCAGAGAGATTCACAGAGCTATACAGAGAAGAGAGAATAAGAACAGAGGAAGAGGTGACCCAGAGGAGGAAAGGGAGGGTCAAAAGAGTAGAAAGCAATCAAGTCAGTAATCAAATCCCTTAGTGAAAATGAGTACTGAACATTAAATTCTTAGAGGTACAAAATTGAACACATAAAAAAAAGCAAAGATTAAAAAAAAAAACAGAATAGAGTTTAGACTCTCAAAATTACAATATAAAAATATAAGAAAAAAAGATCACTTGTTTAACAATAGATTTTTGTTTAAAATAGTTTTTTAAAGAAAGGTAATATGTTATAACATGAAAGCTAAAGAAGCAATAAAGAACTAAAGTTTTTTCAAAAATTAAGAAGTTATAATTGTAAAAATATATCTAGAAAATTCTCTAGAGCTCTTGTGGGCAGTATGGAGTCAGTCCAGAGTCAGATAGTCCCTTGTTCCAGCTTATACTTGTTCTCAAGGTTTATAGTTGTCTCTCAAATGCAAAATTTGACTATTACCTGCAGGATTTTAATCGGTTGCACCTGTTACTATTGGGGCAGTCCCCCCCTTCTTTATTTTGGTCTCTTTGTTTGTAAGTATCTTCAGGTCTAATTTCTGCGCTGACACAGGGTTTAGAGGTGGCCACTTATTTAGGCTTGCTTTTTCAATCGTGCTGTGGAGAGGAAGGGACACTGCAAACAAATACCGCTGGCATGTGTGGGGAATACCTGTAGTGGATGGACCACACTGGATTTGCCATAGCCCAAGGTAGCATGTACTTCCTGGATTCACACTGCTCAGGCTCCAGGGTGCTCTGCAAGGACACTGTCCCAAGTGAACCTTGCATTTTGTGCACTTCCCAGAGCTAAGCCACTCAGCTTCACTGGTGCTCTGCAAGGGCATAGACCCTGACTGGCTGTGAGTTTTGTGCCCTTCCCACGTCCAAGTCACTCAGGTGACTGGGTGCTTGGTGAGCACACTGTCCCAGGCAAGCCTTGTGTTTTATACACCTCACCAGTCCTGGTTGCTTGGTTTCCTGGGTGCACTGTGAGGGCTCAGTCCCTGGTGTGTCATGTGTCTTATCTAGGGGGCTGATCTCAGTCTGTGATACTACTGGCAGATGTGAACCATCCAGAATCTCGGGAAGATGTGATTAGCAACTGGCACCTTGCTCGTAGTTTGATAGAAGATGTGGTTTCAGGGTCCAGGATTGCAGAAGCCTCTTGCCCTCTGGCTCTGGCTGTTGCACACCTGCCTCTCTGCCTCCAGATAGGAAGGCCCTAAGTGGCAGCCGGTTTGCTCTCCTTTGTTACTCTCTAGGGCACAATCCTTTGTTCTGAGACTGTTCCAGGGGTCACCATGTGGAGTTAGAGTCTTTCATCGAAAAAAAAAAAAAAAATTTTTGTTGGTCTTTCTAGCGATCCCATGGTTTGGGTTGCTATGTCATGTTAGCTCCCTCAGATTGTCCTCAAGACATTCAAACCCAGTCCTTACCCTAGGGCCCAACAATGTAGCCTGCACCTCCCTGCCCAGCCTCCACTCGCTGCTGGTGAAATTGAGCATCTGTGCTGCTTCTCAGCTGGTAATTGCTGTTAGGTGTGTATTCTGTGTTTGTTTGTTTTCCTAGTTAAGTTGCCCTCTGAGATACCAAGTGAGTGAAAGTCACTAAGTTGAGTTTGACTCTTTTCGACCCCATGGACTATAGAGTCCATGAAATTCTCCAGGACAGAATACTGGAGTGGGTAGCCTTTCCCTTCTCCAGGGGATCTTCCCAACCCAGGGATTGAGCCCAGGTCTCCCAAATTGCAGGCAGACTTTTTACCAGCTGATTCACAAAGGGAAGCCTAAGAATACTGGAGTGGGTAGTCTATCCCTTCTCCAGGGGATTTTCCCAACCAAGGAATTGAACTGGGGTCTCCTGCACTGTAGGCAGATTCTTTACCAAGTGAGCTATCAGGGAAGCTCAAAACTCCCCACAGACACATCTGTGAGAAGGTATGGAAACAACTCCTTCTTCATGACTCCTTCCCCAGGATGGTCTCTTTCTCTAAACCCTTTGTCTCTGTTTTAACATTTTATATTTTGCCTACCTCCTTTGGAAGAGATTGGCCTACCTTTCTGGGTGCCTGGTGTCCTCCACCAATGTTCAAAGTTGTTTTGTGGAAGTTGCTCAACATTCAAATGATGTTTTGCTGAAATTGTGGAGGAGGAAGTGGTCTCCCTGTCTTATTTCTCGGCCATCTTGGGATCACCCCTGAGTCTTCTTTTCTTAATGCAGTTAAATGTTTGTGAATTCTGTTTGTATTTTCAGAAAACTAACTCCTAGTTTTGATGAACTTCTTTCTAACTTTTATTTCATTTATTTATGTTCATACTTTGAAATTCTTTTTTCCTTTGCTAGTTTTGGGCTTATATAGTTCTGCTTTATCTAGTTCCTTGGTTTCTTGAAGAATAGTGTTAAGTTGTTTTATTGAGAATTTTCTCTTTCTCTCTCTTTTATTTAAGTTTTTATTTCTGTAAACTTTCTCTCTTAGAACTGGTTTTGCTGTGTCCCATAAAATATGAGGTTTTAGTTCACAGTCCTTCAGGCTCAAGTTGGTATTTATACCACTGACTTTCTTGCTTCTTAGATCTCTAGGTTTGCACTAAACTATCCCACTGGCTTTCCTGGGTCCACAGTTTGCAGACAGCATATCATGAGACTTCTGTCTCCACAATCATATAAGTGAACTCCTCATAATAAATACCTTGTATATATTTTTACATATCATATTGATTCTGTTTCTCTGGGCAACTCTGAGTAATATACTTTTTAAAGCATGAGAAGAAGGGAAAAAAATGATAATAACAAGAGAGATAACCACACTGGATCTTAAATAGAAGCAGTTTAGCTCAGTTTAGTTGCTCAGTCGTGTCTGACTCTTTGCGATCCCATGAATCGCAGCACACTAGGCCTCCCTGTCCATCACCAACTCCCGGAGTTTACTCAAACTCATGTCCATCAAGTCGGTGATGCCATCCAGCCATCTCATCCTCTGTCGTCCCCTTCTCTTCCTGCCCCCAATCCCTCCCAGCATCAGAGTCTTTTCCAATGAGTCAAATCTTTGCATGAGGTGGCCAAAGTACTAGAGTTTCAGCTTTAGCATCAGTCCTTCCAATGAACACCCAGGATTGATCTCCTTTAGAATGGACTGGTTGGATCTCCTTGCAGTCCAAGGGACTCTCAAGAGTCTTCTCCAACACCACAGTTCAAAACAATCAATTCTTTGGCACTCAGCTTTCTTCACAGTCCAACTCTCACATCCATACATGACCACTGGAAAAACCATAGCCTTGACAAGATGTACCTTTGTTGGCAAAGTAATGTCTCTGCTTTTTATTTTTTTGATTCTTTAAATCATTTTATTTTTATGAACATTTAAATGCTAAACAGATGCAAAAGTCCAGTTTGTAAAACTAGACCATTTTAATGTTGGCTTTTTTCATTTTTAAAACTGTAAAATAAATAGTTTTCTTTGACTGAAGACAACATGTAAGGTTGATTGATAGTATTCAGAAATATCAGAGTAATGGTTTCCCAACTGGTGTGTAGTCTTCAGTAATTATAAGGAGTTATTTGTATGTAACTGCTGTCAAACCAGTAAGACTGTATTTATGCATCCATCATTTTCAGGATTATTGGTAACCTGGGCATATTTTCCCCAGATGACTTTGCCTCCTTGTGTTACAAGGCCCAACTCACTTACGTTCACCTCAATGATGGTTCCTTTGGTAATAACATCCAAAGTTGTATATAGTGGGGATGAGCGATTCTTCTTTACACCAAGTATTGGCAAGCAAAAGGTGGCTTTCAGTTCAGGATGTGTTACATGAGCCTTCTTGAAATGTAATCCCATCGGCCTAATGAATCTTTCACATTTAGGTGGTTTTCAAGTAAAGCCATCTCCAACAAAGCAGACTTTAGTAACCATCCTCTTCCAGGCTTTCTTCCTTCTTTTTCCTGTTTGAATAACTTTTAATACTTCTGTTTCTCCCTGGGCACGAACTTTAGGTAGAGGAACCTCCCATTTTCCCGCTTTCTCTTTTCGTTTCTGTTTAATCATATTGGAAAGTACTTTAGCTCGAGACAGTCCCTCTCGGTCCAGTAGATATGCAGGTACGGCTCCTTGTGGAGTCTTTTCATCATTCTTCTGTTTGGTGTTTCTCTTTTCATGCATCTTAATAGTCTTTTTCATTTGTATTTTCTCAGCATGGCACTGTTTATGGTAGAGCTTAGCTTTCAGACCAATCATCTTTTTTTGCCTTCTTTGAAAGTTCATGAGCCTCTCGACCTTCCTTCTTTCTCTTTTTCTCATGGTAATCAAACGATATCCATAGCGCTTACGGTGTAACTCAATATATTCATTTTGTGGCATGGTGACGGCTGCCGAGCCACCGGGTGCAGTCTCCGTGGCGCGAAGAAGCTCTCAATTTTCGCCTCTCAGAGACCCACGAGCTGACTCCGCACCAACCGTGACAGGCTGTCTCTGCTTTTTAATATGCTATCTAGGTTGGTCATAACTTTCCTTCCAATGAGTAAGCATCTTTTAACTTCATGGCTGCAGTCACCATCTGCAGTGATTTTGGAACCCAAAAAAACATAGTCTAACACTGTTTCCACTGTTTCCCCATCTATTTCCCATGAAGTGATGGGACCAGATGCCATGATCTTAGTTTTCTGAATATTGAGCTTTAAGCCAACTCTTTCACTCTCCTCTTTCACTTTCATCAAGAGGATTTTAATAGTACACATGTGCTTTTATTTGTGTAACCCTTTTTTTTTTCTTTCAACATTGATAAAAAAACAATTTATTATTATAAAACTATGATGGCTTTAAAATGTATAAAGATATACTTGTTATATCAATATCAGTACAATAAAAGTAGCAGGGAGGGAACTGAGCTATAGAGAAGAAATTATAAAAAAATATTTTATAAACTATTACAATTAAGTTTTTTTTAATCACTGTTCAGTCACTGAGTAGTGTCCGACTCTTCACAACCCCATGGACTGCAGCACACCAGATTTCCCTTTCCTTCACCATCTCCCTGAGTATGCTTAAATTCATGTCCACTGAGTTGGTGATGCCATCCAACTATCTCATCCTCTGTCATCCCCTTCTCCTCCTGCCTTCAATCTTTCTAAGCATCAGGGTCTTTTCCAATCAGTTGGCTCTTCTCATCAGGTGGCCAAAGTACTGGAGCTTCTGTTTCATCATAAGCATGCAGTCCTTCCAATGAATATTCAGAGTTTATTTCCTTTAGGATTGATTGGTTTAATCTTCTTGCAGTCCAAGGGAGTAAGAGCTGGAGATCATCTTCCTCCCCACAAAAACATCAAAAATTTATCTGCATGTGGAACAACTCATGTAGAACACCTGGTGGATGGTAGCAGAGGAATGCAGACTTCCAAAAAGGCAAGCTAAACTCCACATAAGATGGTATGGAAAAGGCAATAAGAAAATAAAGAAACAAAGGAAATGAATGGATGCATCTCAAAGAGGGAGCTGTGAAAGAGAAAAACAACTTGGAAACCTGTTAATTAGATGGAGATGGGGGGATGCTTTGGGAACTCAGAAGGGAGTACAGAAATAAGTGAGTGGAAGACAAAGTGGAGAGAATTTGGTACAGAGATTAGTGCTACCCAGCACATCCCAGCCAAGAAGCTGTTTGCATACCTGCTGTGGTAAGTGGGGACTGGTGCTGCGGCTTGGGCTTTAGGGTTCAGACCACAGGGAAAGGATTGAGGTTGACTGCCACGAAATTACTCTAAGGCAGCTAGTACAACACAGCTGAGTGTATGTAGGGGAAAGCCTAGGCATGCTATAGAGGCAAGAGATCATTTTCATGGGGACCCTGTAACTCCACAGACCTTTCAACTCCATGTGCTCCCAGACCACAAGACACTGCCTTTGCGAGTGCAATATGTGGGTCAACCTGGCTGCAGTCTGTGACCCCAGTGAAGTGCATGATGGTCATTGCAGCCATTGCCAGCCTGTGAACAGGTACAGGTCACTACACATAACTTTCTGGGAGCCTATGCAGTTTGGTTCTACTTCGTTATCCACAACCTCTGATAGAGCACATGACCCTTCCCATAATGTAGCAACATTTGGCAGGTCTCCACTGTCACAGACATTCCCTGCACATTCCAACTGTGGCTATAATACCCCTCCCTCTCCGCAGCCCAACTGATCAAGTGAGCCCTAGTAGGCCTTGGCCCCATTTTTTTTTTCTTTGTCCCATTTTTTTCTGGGCAGAGAACTGATGCTAGAGCATAGTCTATAAGCAGAGGTGGTTCCAGAATCATAGATGAGCACCAGGGTTTGTGTAACCAAAAAAGAGAAGGTAATGTACTCCTGCAAGAGCAGGTGTGATTGATTAAAACTCTACAACTAGCTTAGGACTGTGGACTTTGGGGGGAATTGTGGACTTTGGAAGAAGAAACAAGCTCAAGTAAGGCCAGATATCAGTAGAGCTGACACAGCAGTTCCCATAGCAGACCCAGAGACCTTCATAGAAATATTGGAGGGCTTTCTGAGTAGGCAGAGTGACTGGAGCACACTGTGTAGCAAAGACAACCGATGTCACAGTATTGTTGTTGTTCAGTCACTCAATCCTGTCCAACTTTTTGCAACTCCATGGACTGCAGCACACTAGGATTCCCTGTCCTTCACCATTTCCCAGAGCTTACTCAAACTCATGTCCATTGAGTGAGTGATGCCATACAACCATTTCATGTTCTATCGTCCCCTTCTCCTCCTGTCTTCATCTTACCCAGAATCAGGGTCTTTTCCAATGAATTAGCACTTTGCATCAGGTAGCCAAAGTATTTGAGCTTCAGCATCAGTCTTTCCAATGAATATTCAGGATTGACTTCCTTTAGCATTAACTGGTTTGATCACTTTGCTGTCCAAGGGACTATCAAGAGTCTTCTCCAACACCTCAGTTTAAAACCATCAGTTCTTCTATGCTCAGCCTCCTTTACAGTCCAACCATCACATCTGTACATGACTACTGGAAAAACCATAGGTTTAACTATATGGACCTTTGTTGCCAAAACAATGTCTCTGCTTTTTAATATGCTGTCTAAATTTGTCATAATTTTTCTTCCAAGAGGCAAGCATGTTTTAATTTTTTATTATATTATATATTATATAATAGTATACATTATAATAATTAGTTTATATATTATATCATTATAATAAATTATAAGCTGTGGAAATTTCTGAAAGGGATGGGCATACCAGACCACCTGACCTGCCTCTTGAGAAACGTGTATACAGGTCAGGAAGCAACAATTAGAACTGGACATGGAACAATAGGCTGGCTCCAAATAGGAAAAGGAGTAAGTCAAGACTGTATATTGTCACCCTGCTTATTTAATTTATATGCAGAGTATGTCATGAGAAACGCTGGGCCGGAGGAAGCACAAGCTGGAATCAAGATTGCCAGGAGAAATATCAATAACTTCAGATATGCAGATGACACCACCCTTATAGCAGAAAGTGAAGAAGAAATAAAGAGCCTCTTGATGAAAGTGAAAGAGAAGAGTGAAAAAGTTGGCTGAAAGCTCAACATTTGTAAAACGAAGATCATGGCACCTGGTCTCATTGCTTCATGGCAGATAGATAGGAAAACAGTGGAAATAGTGGCTGACTTTATTTTTCTGGGCTTCAAACTCACCTAGATGATGATTGCAGCAATTAAATTAAAAGACACTTACTCCTTGGAAGGAAAGTTATGACCAATCTAGACAGCATATTATAAAGCAGAGATAGTACTTTGCCAGCAAAGGTCCTCCTAGTCAAGGCTATGGTTTTCCCAGTGGTCATGTATGGATGTGAGAGTTGGAAAGCTGAGCACTAAAGAATTGATGCTTTTGAACTGTGATGTTGGAGAAGACTCTTGAGAGTCCTTTGGACTGCAAGGAGATCCAAACAGTCCATCCTAAAGGAGATCAGTCCTGCATGTTTTTGGAAGGACTGATATTGAGGCTGAAACTCCAGTCCTTTGGCCACTTTATGCGAAGAGCTGACTCATTGGAAAAGACCCTGATTCCAGGAAAGATCGAGGTTAAGAGGAGAAGGGGACGACAGAGGGTGAGACGGTTGCATGGCAACATCAACTTGATGGACATGTGTTTGCGTGTACTCTGAGAGTTGGTGATGGATAGGGAGGCCTGGTGTGCTGTGATTCATGGGGTCACAAAGAGTCGGACACAACTGAGTGACTGAATATGGTATAAATTATAATTTTGTATACTATATTATATTAAAATATATTATAATATTCTTCTTATTACCACCTTCCCTCCCTCTCTCTCTCTCTCTCTCTCTCTCTCTCTCTATATATATATATATATATATATATATATATATATATATATATTTGATTTTCTCCTTTTTCATTTTGTTCCATTGTTCTTTTTTTATTAATCCTGTGTTTTTTTTTTATTTTTTACTCCCTTTTTAAAATATTTTAATTTTAAAATCATTTTCTTCTTATTTCTACATGCTTTAATTATATTACATTTTTTCCATGGTTTTATTTTTTATTTTTGCTACACTATTTTTTAGTATTTGTTTTCATATATGGGTTTGTTTATTGCATTGATGTTCTCTTCATTTTTGGTTCCTCTCTTTCTTTCTGTTTCTGAGTTTCTTTGTATGTTCCTGTCTGATTAATGTAGCTTTTACCATTTGTCTTGGGGTTTTGTCTCTGTTTTGTTGTTTGTTTGCTTATTGGTTGGTTTGATTTTTGTTTTCTCTCTACTTCTTTCTTTCTTTTCCTTTCTGTGCTCTGTGGATTGTAGAGTCTTGGTGCTTCAACAAAATGTCAGACCTGAGATTTCAAGGTGGGAGACATGTGTCCAGGACATTGGACCAGCATAAAACTATTGACTCCATGAAATACTAATCAGTGAGGACTCTCCCAAAAGCCTCCATCTCAAAAGTAAGATATGGACCCACTAAAAAACCAGCAAGCTCCAGTACCAGATGTCCCACATCAAACAGCTACCAAAAGAGGAACACAACCCTATCCATTAGCATAAGGTTGTCCCAAATCATACAAAGCTTGAAGATACCCCATAACACATCACTGGACATGACACTGTCCTTTAGAGAGAAAATATCCTGTTCCACCCAACAACAACAACAACAACAAAAAGAATCAGTCCCTACTACTAATAGACCTTCACAAAATGCTCGTCCAACCTCCCACACCAGGGACAGACTCCAAAAGAAAGAGGAACTGTGACCTGGAAACTTGGTGAAAGGAAGCTCAGAACACAATAAATTAAACAAAGTGAAAAGACTGGGAAACATGTAACAGATGATTCAGTATTGTAGATCCCCAGCAGACCAAACAAATAAAGAGGAAATACGCAGTCTATCTGAAAAAATTCAGAGTAATGATAATAAAGATGATTCAAAACCTCAGAAATATAATGGAGAGAAAGATAAATAGAAAGGAGACATTGATTGAGAAGATACAAGAAAGCTTTAGCAAGGACCTAGAAGATGTGAAGAACAGAGAAACAGAAATGAACGTAAAAACTAAAGTAAAAAAGTACAGTAGAGGAAACAAATAGCAGAATAACTGATGCAGAAGAACATATAAGTGAACTAGAAAATAGAATGGTGAAAATCACTGAATCAGAGCAGAATAGCAAGAAAAATTAAAAGCATTGAGTCAGCTATGCCATCCAACCATCTCATTATCTGTCATCCCCTTCTCCTGCCTTCAATATTTCCCAGGATCAGGGTCTCTTCCAATGAGTCAGTTCTTCACATCAGGTGGCCAAAGAATTGGAGTTTCAGCTTCAGCATCAGTCCTTCCAATGAATATTCAGGGTTGACTTAGTTTATGATTGAATGGGTTGATCTCTTTGCAGTCAAGAAATTCTCCAAAACCACAGTTCAAAAACAAATTTGTCGGAGCTCAGCTTTCTTTAGGGTCCAACACTCACATCCATACATGACTACTGGAAAAGCCATAGCTTGACTATACAGACCTTTGTCGGTAAAGTAATGTCTCTGCTTCTTAATATGCTCTCTAGGTCTCTTATAGCTTTACTTCAAAGGAGCAAGTGCCTTCTAATTTCAGCCACAATCTGCAGCCCAATTTTGTAGCCCAATAAAATAAAATCTGTCACTGTTTCTATTGTTTCCCCATCTATTTACCATGAAGTTTTGGGGCAATATGCCATGATCTTAGTTTTTTAAATGCTGAGTTTTAAGTCAGCTTTTCACTCTCCTCTTTCACTTTCATCAAGAGACTCTTTAGTTCCTCTTCACTTTCTGCCATAATGACGATGTCTTCTGCCTATCTGAGGTTATTGATATTTCTCCCTACAAACTTGATTCCAGCTTGTGGTTCATTCAGTCTGGCATTTCGCATCATGTACTCTGCATATAAGTTAAATAAGCAGGGTGAGAATATACAGCCTTAATGTACTCGTTTCCCAATTTGGAACCAATCCATTGTTTCATGTCTGGTTCTAACTGTTGTTGCCTCCTTACTTGCATACATATTTCTCAATAGGCAGGTAAGGTGGTCTGATAGTCCCATCTCTTTTAAGAATTTTCAACAGTCTGCTGTGATCCACATACTCAAAGGCTTTGGCCTAGTCAATAAAGCAGAAGTAGATGTTTTTTTTCTGGAATTCCCTTGCTTTTTCTATGATAGAATGGGTGTTAGAAATTTGAACTCTGGTTCCTCTACCTTTTACAAGTCCAGCTGGGACATCAACAAGTTCTCCGTTCAGGAGCTATTGAAGCCTAGCTTGGAGAATATTTATAATTATTTGATAATTTGTGAGATGAGTGCAATTACAAAGTAGTTTAAACAGTTTTTCTCATTGCCTTTCTTTGGGATTGGAATGAAAACTCTCCTTTTCCAGTACTGTGATGACTGTTGAGTTTTCCAAACTTGCTGCCATTTTGAGCACAGCACTTTCACACCATCACCATTGAGGATTTGAAATAGTTCAGTGGGGATTCCATCATCTCCACTAGCTTTGTTAATAGTTATGCTTCCTAAGGCTGATGACCTAGCACTCCAGGATGTCTGGCTGTAGGTTAGTGATCACAGCATTGTGGTTATCTGGGTCATTAAGATCTTTTTTGTATAGTTCAGTGTATTCTGGCCACCTCTTCTTAATATATTCTGCTTCTCTTAAGTCCACACTGTTCTATCTTTATTGTGGCCATCTTTGCATGAAATGTTCTCTTGGTATCTCCAATTTTTTTGAAGAGATCTCTAGTCTTTTCCATTCTTCTGTTTTCCTCTATTTCTTTGTGTTTTTCACTTATAGAGGCTTCCTTGTCTTTCCTTGCTATTCTATTGAACTCTGCATTCACGTGGATATATCTTTCCATTTCTCCTTTGCCTTTCACTTCTCTTCATTTCTCAGCTAATTTTAAGGTCTCCTCAGATAACTATTTTGCCTTTTTGTACTTCTTCTTCTTGGGGATAGTTTTGATTGTCACTTCCTGTATAATGCTATGACTCTCATCCATAGAACTTCAGGTACTCTATCAGAGCTAATCCCTTGAATCTACTTGTCACCTCCAATGTATAATTGTAAAGGATTTTATTTAGGTCATACCTGAATGGTCCAGTGGTTTTCCCTACTTTCTTCAATTTTAGTCTGAATTTTGCAATAAGGAGTTCATGATCTGATCCTCAGTCCACTCCTAGTCTTGTTTTTGCTGACTGTATAGAGCTTCTCCATCTTTGGCTGCAAAAATACAATATATATGATTTTGAAATTGACCATCTGATGATGTCCACATAGAGAGTCATCTCTTGTGGTTTTGGAAGAGGGTTATTGATATGGCTAGTGGGTTCTCTTGGCAAAATTCTGTTAGCCTTTGCCCTGTTTCATTGTGTACTTCAAGGCTAAACTTTCTTGTTACTCCATGTATCTCTTGACTTTCTACCTTTGCATTCCAGTCCTCTGTGATGAAAAAGATGTTTTTCTGATATTAGTTCTAGAAAATCTTGGAGGTCTTCATAGAACTGTTCAACTTCAGCTTCTTTGCCATTAGTGGTTGGGGCATAAACTTGAAATACTGTGATATTGAATTGTTTGCCTTGGAAACCCACAGAGTTCATCCTTTCATTTTTGAGATTTCACTGAAGTACTGCATTTCAGACACTTTTATTGACTATGTGGGCTACTCCATGAGAATAAAATAGACTACCTGGAAGAAATGGACAAATTCTTAGAACATGCTACCTTCCAACAATGGACCAGGAAGACACTGAAAATATGAACAGACTAATCACAAGCACTGAAATTGAGTCTGTGATCAAAAATCTTCCAAGAAACCAAGCCCATGGCCACAGGAAAATTCTATAAACATTTCAGAGAAGGGCTAACACTTATTTTGCTAAAATTGTTCCAAAAATGGCAGATGGAGGAAAAGACTCAAACTCAATCTATGAAGCCACCATCATCCTGATAACAAAGCCAAAATTATATCACAAAATGGAATATTACATGCCAATATCATTGGTGAACATAGATGCAAAAGTCCTCAGCAAAATTCTAGCAAACAGAATTCAACAACATACTAAAAGTATCATCATGATCAAATTCAGTTTATCCCAAGGATGCAAGGATTCTTCAACATATGCAGTTCAATATGATACTACATATTAACATATTGAATTATAAAAGAAACATGATTATCTGAATGGATGCAGATAACCTTTTGATAAAATTCAACACCCATTTTACAATTTAAAACTCTTCTGAAAATCGTCATAGAAGGAATCTACCTCAACATAATAAAGGTCATATACAATAAACCCAAAGCAAGAATTATTCTCTTTGACAAAAGACTGAAAGCATTTCCTCTAAAATAAGGAATAAGACAAGGGTGCCCACTCACACCACTATTATTCATTATAGTTTGGAAATCCTAGCCTTGGCAAATAGTGAAAAATAAAGAAATAAAATGAATCCAGTTGGTAAAAGAAGTAAAATTCTCACTGTTTGCAGATGACATGATATTATACATAGAAAATATCAAAAAGCATCACCAGAAAACTACTAGAGCTAATCAATGGATTTAGTAAAGTTGCAGGATATTACATTACTACACAAAAATCCATTGCATTTCTATGCACTAACAATGAAAACCCATAAAAAAATAAGAAAAACATTCTCATTTATCTTATTTATTCCAAAAGTAATAATAATAATAACATACTTAGGAGTAAATCTACCTAAAGAGACAAAAATCATATTTGCAGAAAACGATAAGACACTAGAGAATGTGTTGAAAGAGAACACAAAAAGGTGGAGTGATATGCCATGTTCTTTGATTGGAAGAATCCATATTGCCAAAATGACTATACTATGAAAAACAATCTACATATTCAGTTCAATCCCTATCAAATTATCAATGTTATAATAGATGTTATAATTATGTTATAATTTTATATATAATTTATAATATTATAAACAGAACTAGAACAATTTTTCACAGTTTGTATGTAGACACAAAATTGAGAAATACAAACGGAGCTGGAGAAATCAACTTCCCTGATTTCATATTATACTACAAAGCTACAGCCATGATGACAGTATGATACTGGCCCCAAAACAGACATATAAACCAATGGAACAAGATAGAAAGCCCAGTGATAAACCCAAACTCCGATGGAGACTTTACCTTTGACAAAGGAGAAAATAAAAATAATATGCAATGGAAAAAAGACAACCTTTTCAATAAGTGCTGCTGGGAAAACTGGACAGCTACATGGACAAGAATGAAATTAGAACAGTTCCTAATGCCATACACACAAATAAACTCAAAGTGGATTGAAGACCTAAATGTAAGACCATAAACTATAAATCTCTTAGAGGAAAGCATAGAGAGATATCTCTTTGACATAACTCACTGCATGATCCTCTTTGTCCCATCTCCTAGAGTGTGGAAAAAAGAAAATAAACATATAGGACCTAATTAATCTTAAAAGCTTTTGCACAGCATAGGAACCTATAAACAAGTTGACAGGATAAAATATAGCTCTCAGAATGGGAAAGCAAATTAAAAGCAAATTTTTAAAAAATGAATGATTATTAAATGAACGATTGATCTCCAAAATATGCAAGCAACTCATACAGCTCTTTGACAGAAAAACAAATAACCCAATCAAAAAGTGGACAGAAGACCTAAACAGACAGCTCTCCAAAGAAGACATACAGATGACCCATAAACACATGACAAGATGCTCATCACTGCTTATTTCTCACTCAGTCGTACCTGACTCTTTGCGACCCCATGGACTGCAGTCCACAAGGTCCTCTGTTCATAAAATTTTCCAGACAAGGATACTGGAGGGGGTTGCCATTTCCTTCTCCAGGGGATATTCCCAACCCAGGGATTGAACCCAGGTCTCCTGCACTGAAGGCAGGTTCTTTACCGACTGAGCTACAAGGGAAACCCTGCTTATTTCTAGAGAAATTGAAATCAAAACTGCAATGAGGTGTCACCTTACATCTGTCAGAATAGCCATCATCAAAAAACCCTACAAACAATCCTGAATAAGATGTGGAGAAAGGGAAACCCTCCTGCACTGCTGGTGAGAATGTAAGCTGATACAGCCACTATGGAGAATAGCATGGAGATTCCTCAAAAAACTAAAAATAAAGCTAACATTTGTTTCAGCAATCCCATTATTGGGCATATACCCTACAGAAACAAGAATTGAAAATGACACATGTACCCCAATGTTCATTGCATCACTATTTACAGTAGCCAGGACATGGAAGCAACCTAGATATCCATTGAGAGATAAGAAGGGATAAATAAGTTTTTGAGGGATAAAGAAGTTGTGGTACATTTATGCAATGGAATTTTACTCAGCCATAAACAAGGAATGAATTTGATTCAGTTGTAGTGAGCTGGACGATCCTAGAAGCTCTTATAAAGAGTGAAGTAAGTCAGAAAGAGAACAACCATTGTATATTAATGCATATATATATATATATATGCATCATATATATAGAAAAATAATACTAGTGAACCTGGTAGAAAATTGACTTGTGGACACAGTAGGGGAAAGTGAGGCTGGGACAAACTGAGAAAATAGCATCCTATTATGTGGAAGTAGATTTTGGAAAGTTGCTAAATTAACACAAGGAGGCCAGCCTGGTGTGATGACCTAGAGGAGTGGGATGGGGGAGGGGTGGGAGGATTGGTTTGTGTTGTTGTATGGCAGAAATCAATGCAAAACTGTAAACATAAATGTCTACCCATTAATAAATAAAATTAAAATTTTTAGTATTCAGGACTAACAAATAAAATTGGGAAGGCTACTTTAGACATGTGAATGTCAAATACAGTTGAAGAACAAATAAAACAAACACACTGCAAATGGAGAGAAATATATCACAATCTACTTGCAGCTGAATATTTCATGATATAGCAATCAAGTCTTGATTACTGTGTACAGGTTTATAAAGAGGAAGAAGTCAACTGTGCATTCTATTTAGTAGATGTTCATTTTATTTCTTTACTATTTTTGTAATTAATTTATTTTTTATTGAAGGATAATCGCTTTAGAGAATTTTGCCATTTTCTATTAACTGTCAACATGAATCAGCCATAGGTATATATATATGCATACCTTTTGAGATACAAAAATTTCTTATTCAAAGACTTGCTTCCAGAATGAGCTTCTTAAGAAATTTAAGTTGTATGTCTATTTAGGAAGCTATTGTTATTGTCTTTAGGGATATGAGTTGAGTAAAACATTAGATCATTCCATGTTAATTTGGGGAATATTTTGGCATTCATGCTTGATTCTGATTCAATAGAGTAAAAGATTATATTTGCCTGATCCAAGCTCAAATACAGAATCTTCCCTGGTGGCTCAGATGGTGAAGAATCTGCCTGCAATGCAGGAGACATCAGTGTGATCTCTGGGTTGGAAAGATTCTCTGGAGAAGAGAATGACAATCCACTCCAGTATTATTGCCTGGAGAATTCCTTACACAGAGGAGCCTGGTGGACTACACTCCATGAGGTTACAAAGAGTTGGGCACAACTGAGTGACTAATACACACAGTAAGCTCACATATATTCAATTAACATTTTTACTTTTAACTTTGGCTTCATTTCATAACTCAGTAACTTTGTTCTACTTTTATATTTGATGACTAAGCTCATTTGAAGTCATCTATTGGGAATTCATAGAGGTAGATTATCTCAAATACATTCTACAAGTGTATAGCACTTAGAGTTGTGAAGAAATTTGCTTGTGTTTAACATATTCATGATTGATTAAGTTATTCACCTCCCTTATAGTATTTTAGATTAGTGACAAGATGGTCTAGGCCACCTAAATGGCCAGGCTACTGAATTTTGCTCCTAAAGATAGCTGCGGAGAGGATAATTGGGAATAGTTACAGTAGATGAAGTACCAGAATGGACCTCAATTAAGGAAGAAGGCAAACAGAAGGAAGAATCTTCACGGAAACTCAAGAAATTTTTCTGAAAGGAGAGTGCACCTGAAGAAGCAACTCATGAACAATGCAGAGAAGAAAGAGCAGCTCATGAAAAATAGAGAGAGGGAGAGAAACAGAGAATGACTACCTTGAAAATAAATAAATTACTTGAAAAATGAAGAAAAATATCAAACAACAGAAATTACAGAAGAGTTGGCTGAGTTATTATATGATTTAGTAAGAACAAATCAATGTGTTTAAACACTTTGATGATGAAATTTGAGCACAAGCTAGAGAAGGAAAAATTAAAGATGAGTTTAAACATACAGCTTACATTTTCAAGATTTTATTTTCTTTCAGGTTTACTCTACTTAGTGATGTTTTGACTATATATCTTTTAAAAATAAACATATATTTATAAATAAGTCACTTTTTTATACATTTATAAATAAATATGTTCAGGAAAACCCTACTGGCATATATCCTAAAAATCCTAATTTTTTAAGACCAAGGTGCTCTGTGTTGAAATTCTAAGATATATAAAGAGTACAATAAGTGTCTTAGGACTTGGAAATCAAATTATTTTCTTGGAGACAAATGTAGTAAAGCATACAATGCATAAGACTAGGCATCTGCAGAAGATGATCATCATTTATTTTACAAAAGATTATTATAGTGATTTTTAGGAGACAGTGTGTCTCCCATAATCAAGGTGACTGTCTTGTTACTGCAAGACTAAATGTAACCAAAAGTAAAACTTGGTCAGTGCTTTGGTGCTCTGATCAAAGAATGCATCATATTTGGCACTGGTCTGCCAAATTCTACAGAAGAAAAGAAGAAAAGAGTAAGATATTAACCTGGCTTTTTAATTTTAGTTTTCTTGAAATATAATTGGGATATAGCACTAAGTTTAAAGTGTACAAAACAATGATTTGATTTACATGTATTGCCACATCATTAACACAATAAGTTTAGTGAATATCAGTCACCTCAAAAAGCTACAAAAAAAGTACTTTTGTATTGTGATGAGAACTTTTAGAATTTATCTTCTTCATAGCCTCAATTATTCAATACAAGGCAATGAAGGTATGAACTGTATCCAGTGGATATATGGTTTCTGCTAGAGATGTTTACTTTATTATAGGTCAATAATAAATCATAAATCTATCTTGTGATCTATACTTCATGTGTCTCAATGAAACAAACAGAAAAGGAAAAAAAAAAAACAGAAACAAACAGAATAAAACAACACAAATACTGAAATGAAAAATACTCTAGAAGTAACCGATAGAATAACTGAGGCAGAAAAATTGATACGTAAGCTGGAAGATAGAATGGTGGAGATAACTACTGAAGAACAGAATAAAGGAAAAACAATGAAAAGAATTAAGGATAGTCTCAGAGACCTCTGGGACAATTTTAAATGCAGCAACATTAAATTGCCAACATCCGCTGGATCATGGAAAAAGCAAGAGAGTTCCAGAAAAATATCTATTTCTGCTATTGACTATGCCAAAGGCTTTGACTATGTGGATCACAATTAACTGTGGAAAATTCTGAAAGAGATGGGAATACCAGACCACTTCACCTGCCTCTTGAGAAATCGGTATGCAGGTCAGGAAGCTACAGTTAGAACTGGACATGGAACAACAGACTGGTTCCAAATAGGAAAAGGAGTACGTCAAGGCTGTATATTGTCACCCTGTTATTTAACTTATATGCAGAGTACATCATTAGAAACACTGGACTGGAAGAAACACAAGCTGGAATCAAGATTGCCGGGAGAAATATTAATAACCTCAGATATGCAGATGACACCACCTTTATGGCAGAAAGTGAAGAGGAACTAAAAAGCCTCTTGATGAAAATGAAAGAGGAGAGTGAAAAAGTTGGCTTAAAGCTCAACATTCAGAAAACGAAGATCATGGCATCTGTTCCCATCACTTCGTGGGAAATAGATGGGGAAACAGTGTCAGGCTTTATTTTTTTGAGCTCCAAAATCACTGCAGATGGTGATTGCAGCCATGAAATTAAAAGACGCTTACTCCTTGGAAGAAAATTTATGACCAACCGTGATAGCATATTCAAAAGCAGAGACATTACTTTGCCGACTAAGGTCCGTCTAGTCAAGGCTATGTTTTTTCCTTTGGTCATGTATGGATGTGAGAGTTGGACTGTGAAGAAGGCTGAGCGCCTAAGAATTGATGCTTTTGAATGGTGGTGTTGGAGAAGACTCTTGAGAGTCCCTTGGACTGCAAGGAGATCCAACCAGTCCATTCTGAAGATCAACCCTGGGATTTCTTTGGAAGGAATGATGTTAAAGCTGAAACTCCAGTACTTTGGCCACCTCATGTGAAGAGTTGACTCATTGGAAAAGTCTCTGATGCTGGGAGGGATTGAGGGCAGGCAGAGAAGGGAATGACCGAGGATCAGATGGCTGGATGGCATCACGGACTCGATGGACGTGAGTCTGAGTGAGTTCCGGGAGATGGTGATGGACAGGGAGGCCTGGCGTGCTGCGATTCATGGGATTGCAAAGAGTTGGACATGACTGAGCGACTGAACTGAACGAAGAAGAGACTAATAAATGGTCTGAGAAAATTTTTGAAAAGGTGATGGTCAAAAACTTTCTGGACATGGGAAAGAAAATAGTCAATCTGGTCCAAGAAGTGAAGAGAGTCCCATACAAGATAAATACAAGGAGAAAAATAAGACACATGTTAATCAAACTAACAAAGATTAAACAAAGAAAAAGTATATTAAAACCAGAAAGGGTAAAGCGATAAATAACATATAAGGGAAACCCTATATTATTAACAGCTGATCTTTCAGCAGAAGCACTATAAGCCACAAGAAAATGGCAGGATATACTTAAAATATTGAAAGGGGAAAATCTACAACCAAGGTTACTATACTCAGTATGGATCTCATTCAAAACTGATGAAGAAACCAAAAGCTATACAGATAAGCAAAAGCTAAGAGAATTTAGCACTGCTAAATTAAATTTACAAAAAAAAAATTAAAGGGACTATTATAGGCAGGAAACACAAGAGAAGGAAAAGACCTACACAAACCCAAAGCAATTAAGAAAATGCCAATAGGAACATGTATATAAATAATTGCTTTAATGAAAATTAATTAAATGCTCAAACTAAAAGACACAAACTGGTTGAATGGATACAGAAACAAGCCTGTATGTATTTTGTCTACAAGAGACCCACATCAGGCTTAAAGACACTTACAAACTGGAAGTCAGACCTAGAGATACTTATAAACTGGAAGTCAGAGATGGAAAAAGATATTCCAGTAAATGGAAATCAAGAGAAAGTCAGAGTGGCAAATATTATACCACACAAAATAGACCTTAAAATTATATATATATATATAATAAGAAACAAAGAAGGACACTAGATAATGATAAGGAGATCAATCCAAGAAAGAGACATAACAATTGTACATATTTATTCATCAAACATAGGGATATTACAATATATAGGGCAAACACTAACAGACTTAAAAGGAAAAATTAACAGTAGCACAATAATAGTATGGGACTTTAAACACCCCACTTGCACCAATGGACATATCCTAAAAACAGAAAATTAATAAGGAAAAATAATACTTAAGTGCCACATTAGATCAGATGGACCTAATTGATAGCTTCAGGAAGTTCCATCTAAATACAGAAGAATACATTTTCTTCTCCAGTGTACATGGACTATTCTTTAGGACAGACCACATCTTGAGCCAAAAATCAAGCCTCAGTAAATTTAAGTACATTAAAATCATATCAGGCTTCTTCTCTGACCACAATGTTATGGGACTATATATTAATTAAAGAAAAAAAAAACTTAAAAAAAAGCACAAACACATGGAGATTAAATAATACATTTGTATATAACAGACCGGTTACTGAAGAAATTAAAAGGAAAATCTTAAAAATTCCTAAGAATAAATTACAATGAAAGCATGATAACCCCAAAACTATGGGATGCAGTGAAATCAGTTCTAAGAGGGAAGATTATAGCAATATAAACCTATCTCAAGAAATAAAAGTATCAAATAGTCTAACTTAACACCTGAAACATGTAGGAAAAGAAAAATACAAAAAATACAAAGTTAATAAAAGGAAAGAATTCATAAAAATCAGAGCAGAAATAAATGAAAAAGAAATGAAGGAAATAATAGAAAGATTAATAAAACTAAAAGCTGGTTCTTTGATAAGATATGCAAATTTGACAAACCATGCATGAGATTCATCAAGGAAAAAAAAAGGGACAAGACTCGAGTTCACAAAATTAGAAATGAACACGGAGAAGTGTCAACAGACAATGAAGAAATGCAAAGGATCATAAGAGACTATTACAAGTAACAATATGCCAAAAAAAATGCAGGTCCTGGAGGAAGTGGATAGATCCTTGGAAACCTTCAGCCTGCCAAGACTGACCCTTGAAGAAATAGAAATTATGACATGATAAATAGAAACACTAAAAAAGAAAATATGATCAAAATCTTCCAGAAAACAAAAGTCCAGGGCAAGATGGTTTCACAGGTGAATTCTGTCAAATGTTTAGAGAAGAGCTAATGCCTGTTCTTCTGAAACTCTTATGAAAATTAAAGAAGAAGGAACGCTTCCAAATTAATTCTATGAGGCTGCTATCACCTTGATGCCAAAACCAGACAAAGATATCACAAAAAGGGAAATTACAGGCTAATATCACTGATGAACATAGACACAGGAATTATTAACAAAATTCTATCAAGCAGAATTCAACAACAGATTTAAAAGATCATATGACTTGATCGAGTTAGTTTCATCCCAGGGATGCAAGGATTCTTCAATATACACATATCAATCAATGTGATACATCATATTAACAACTTGAAAGATAAAAACAATATGATAATCTCAGTTGATGCAGAAAGAACTTTCCTCAATATTCAGCACCCATTTATGAAGAAGATTCTTCCAAACATGGGCATAGAAGGGACCTACCTCACCATAATAAATATCATAAATGATAAAGCCATAGCAAATTTTATTCTTGATGGTGAAAAACTAAAAACACTCCCACTAAGATCAGGAAGAAGACAAGGATGAGCACGCTCCACTATTATTCAACATATTTTTGGAAGCCCTAGTTATGATGATCAGTGAAGGAAAGGAGATAAAAGGAACCCAGATTGGAAAAGAAGAACTAATACTCTTACTGTTTGCAGATGACATGATAATATTTATATATATGTATATATGTATGTATGTATATATATATATATATATATATATATATATCCCAAAAGACAATATCACAAATTTGTTAGTACTAATCAGTGAATTTGGTAAAGTCTCAAAATACAAAATCAATGCACTGAAATCACTTGCTTTACTATACACTACAATGAAGAATCAGAAAGATAAATTAAGGAAGCAATCCCATTTACCATAACAACAAAAATAATAAATACCTAGGAATGAACCTACCTAAGGAAACAAATCCACCTTGAATATCTGGAGTGCTAGGTTCACGTACTGTTTAAAACTAGCTTGGAGAATTTTGTAGATTACTTTGCTAGCATGTTAAATGAGTACAATTGTGTGGCAGAAAAAATTCTTTGGCACTGCCCTTCTTTGGTATTAGAATTAAAAAAAAACAGACCTTTTCCAGTTCTGTGGCCACTCCTGAGTTTTCAAAATTTGCTGACATATTGGGTGCAGCACTTTCACAGCATCATTTTTTTAGAATTTGAAGTAGCTCAACTGGAATCCCATCACCTCCACTACCTTTGTTCATAGTCATGCTTCCTAAGGCCCATTTGACTTCACACTCCAAGGTGTCTGGCTATAGGTGAGTTATCACACCATAGTGACTATCTGGATCATTAAGATATTTTTTTTTTGTATAGGTCTTCTGCGTATTCCTGCCACCTCGTCTTAATATCTTGTTTCTATTAGGTACATAACATTAATGTCATTTATTATGACCATCTTTTCATGATATGTTCCCTTGGTATCTGTAATTTTCTTGAAGAGATCTGTGCTCTTACCCAATCTATTGTTTTCCTTTACTTCTTTGCATTGATCACTTAGGAAGGTTTTCTTATCTCCCCTTGCTATTCTTGGGAACTCTGCATTTAAATGTGTATATCTTTCCTATTCTAGTTTGCTTTTTGCTTCTCTTCTTTTCTCACCTATGTTTAAGGTCTTCTGAGACAACCATTTTGTCTTTGTTCATTTCTTTTTCTTGAGGATATCTTTGAGAACCTCCTCCTATACAATGTTATGAACTTCTGTCCATAGTTCTTCAGGCGTTCGATCTATCAGAACGAATCCCTTGAATATATCTGTCACTCCCATTGTAGGGGATTTGATTTAGATCATACCTGAATGTTCCAGTGGTTTTCCCTACTTTCTTGAATTCAAGTCTGAATTTTGCAACAAGGAGTTCATGATTTGAGCCAACGTCAGCACCCAGTCTTAATTTTGATGATTGTATACAGCTTCTCCATCTTTGGTTGCAAAGAATATAACCAGTCTGATTTTGGCATTAATCTTCTGGTGTTGTCCATGTATAGCGTTGTCTCTAACACTGTTGGAAGAGGGTCTTTACTATGACTAGTGCATTCTCCTGGAAAAACTCTCTTGGTTTTGTCCTGCTCCATTTTGTTCACCAAGAGAAAATTTGCCTGTTACTTCAGGTGTCTCTTAACTTCCTACTTTTTCATTCCAATATCCTCTATGATGAAAAGGACAGCTCTATTTTGAGTGTTAGTTCTATACTGAGGACAGCTTTCTTTTTAATGTTAGTTCTAGACCGACTTGTAGGTCTTCACTGAGCTATTCAACTTCATCTTCTTTGGCATTAGTGATTGGAGTATAGACTTGGATTACTGTGATGGTTTGCCTTTGCCTTGGAAACAAAGAGATATCATCCTGTCCTTTTAGAGATTGCACCCAAATTATACATTTCAAACTTTTCCGTTGACTATGAGGGCTATTTCATTTATTCTAAGGGATTCTTACCCACAGTTCAGTTCAGTTCAGTTCAGTCACTCAGTCGTGTCCAAATCTTTGCAACCACATGAACTGCAGCATGCCAGTGCCCCCTCTCACTACTACTATTCAACATAGTTTTGGAAGTCCTAGCCTTCAGCAATCAGAGAAGAAAAAGAAATGAAAGGAATCCAGATTGGAAAAGAAGAAATAAAACTTCCACTGTTTGTAGACAACATGATACTATACATAGAAAACCCTAAAGATGCCATCAGGAAAATGCTAGAGCTAATCAGTGAATTTAGCAAAGTCACAGGATGCAAAATCAATACATAGAAATCACTTGTATTCCCATCATTACAATGTAATATCAGAAAGAAAAATTAAGCAATCAATCCTATTTACCATTGCAACAAAATGAATAAATTATCTAGGAATAAACCTACCCAACGAGATAAAAGAGGTGTATACAGAAAACTATAAGACACTGATGAAAGAAATCAAAGATAACACCGACAGATGGAGATATATTCTAGGTTCCTGGGTTGGGAGAATTGATACTGTGAAAATGACTCTACTACCAAATGTAATCTACAGATTCAGTGCAATCCTTATCAAATTACCAATGGCATATTTCACAGAACTAGAACAACAACAACAACAAAAAGAACTCACACTTTTTATGGAAACACAGAAGACCCCGAATAGCTAAAGCCATCTTGAGAAAGAAGAATGGAGCTGGAGGAATCAAACTTCTTGACTTCAGATAATACTACAAAGCTATAGTCATCAAGACATCATGGTACTGGCACAAAAACAGAAATATAGACCAATGGAACAAGATAGAGAGCCCAGAGATAAATCCACACACCTATGGATACCTTATTTTTGACAAAGGAGGCACAAATATACAATGAGGCAAAGATAGTCCCTTAAACAAGTGGTACTGGGAAAACTGAACAGCTACATGTAAAAGAATGAAACTAAAACACTTCCTAACACCATACACAAACATAAACTCAAAATGGAATAAAGACCTAAATGTAAGACCAGAAACTATAAAACTCCTAGAGGAAAACATAGGCAGAGCAGGCAGAGCACTATATGGCATAAATCACAGCAAGAGCCTCTATGACCCACATCCTAGAGTAATGGATATAAAAATCAAACTAGCAAGTGGGACCGAATTAAAACCTTTTGCACAGCCAAGAAACTATAAATGGGGTGAAAAGACAACCCTGAGAATGTTAAAAAAAAAAAAACACAGTAAATGAAACAGGATTAATTTCCAAAATATACAAGTAGCTCATACAAGTCAATCCCAGACAAACAACCCAATCAAGAAATGAGCAAATGACCTAAACAGACATTTCTCCAAAGAAAACACAGATAGCTAATAAACACATGAAAAGATGCTCAGCGTTGCTCACTTTTCGAGAAATGCACTTCAAAAGTATAATTATCACCTCACACCAGTCAGGATGGCCATCATCAAAAAATCCACAAACAATAAATGCTGGAGATAGTGTGTAGAAAAGGGAACGTTTTACACTGCTGGTGGGAATGTAAATTAATACAGCCACTATGGAAGACTGTACAGAGATTCCTTCAAAACTTAGGAATAAAACTAACATATGACCCAACAATTCCACTATTGGGCATATCCACAGTTGAAATAAAAACTGAGAAAGACACATGAACCTCAATGTTCATTGCAACACTATTTACAATAACTAGAATATGGAAGCAACCTAAATGTTCATCAACAGTGGAATGGATAAAGACGCTGTGCTATACTTATACAATGGAATATTAGTCATACAAAGAAACACATTTAAGTCAGTTTTAATGAGGTGAATGAACCTGGAGCCTATTATACAGAGTGAAGTAAGTCAGAAAGATAAAAACAAATACTTATGTTAATATATATCTATGAAATCTAGAAATACAGAACTGATGAACCTATTTGCAGGGCAGCAGTGGAGACACAGACATGGAGAACAGACTATGGCCAGGAGGAGGAAGGAGAAGGTGGGACTAATGGAGAGAGTAGTATGTTGGCAGAAACATGGCAGATGTATGGCAGAAACCAATGTAATATTATAAAGCAATTATCTTTCAATTAAAAAGGAATAAATAAAAAGAATCTAACAGGAATAGTGATACATTGAAACACATGCTAATACTTTTAATGATTGACAGTAATTTATGAAAATTGTAATGCATTAATCTGTGTATATACAATAACAATATTAAATAGTATGTCTGCAGCATAAAATACAACTGAAAAGTTAAATGATTTCATTTGCATGGTCACAATTCACGTTTTATATTCCTAGGTTTTTTTTTTTTTAATCATTTCTCAGGTTTTTGGGAAATACATATAGGAGAAGCCTTGGAACATGAAAATAACAGCTCATAAATTCCATATTAACATTGGTAATCACCACAGAGAAGACACCATATACTCCTTAGTATTTACATGAGTAAAATATTTATCAACATGAAAGTGGTCATTACTCAAAATGTCATATATAAAGATATGAATTAAAAGTTGCCTATGCACATGAATTAACTTATGTGGGAAGCTATTTACAGAGATTTAATAAGGTTGCCATTTTGTTCAAAAATGTTTTGGACATTTCTCCCCTTGGAACAACAACTTCTGTGGGTGAACCACGTTATTTTCAATATTCTTAAAGTGTCAAATCCTAATCTTTTGAAGATGAACTTAATTTTTAATTAAAATACCATCAAAACCAAAATAAGGTCATTAGAGTCTTGAACAGGTAGGCTAACATAAGTTTAGGCCAACGAAGTTTTAAATCACAGTGATATGGTTAGCATATTTGTGTGATTAAAATTAGTTTTATTTAACATATCTGTTGAGTATTTTGTATGTATGAAAAAACATTCTAGATGCTACAAAGAGTTTTCCTTAAGTGTGGCTATGCAATAAAATTACTTGAGAAGCTTCAAAAATAATGAGTCCCACTATCATAAATAGTGACTTAATAGTCTGAGGTAGGGCCAAGTTATTAACATAAAAATTTAAAATAATCTCAAGTGATTGTAATGTGTAGTCATAGTTATGACTGGATTAGGTACAAGATTTAGAGGTAAAATAAACAGGATATAACTGAGGTCAAAATGCTTCTGGCTTCCTATTCTATGAGCTTCTTTTATGGTCCCACAATTTATGGAATAAGAATAGAGATTGAAATCCAAGTACCATTTACTGAGTATTTCCTCTGTACCAACAAGGGTTTTTTTGTTTTTTGTTTTTTGTGTTTTTTTTTTTTTTTTGGTTTCTATATGTTATTTAACTCTCAAAACAATTATTTAAAGTACAATATGTATATTAAATATGCAATGCATATATTATGTACTGCTGCTGCTGCTATTGCTGCTAAATTACTTCAGTTGTGTCCGGCTCTGTGTGACCCCATAGATGGCAGCCCACCAGGCTCCTCCATCCCTGGAATTCTGCAGGCAAGAACACTAGAGTGGGTTGCCATTTCCTTCTCCATATGTACATAAATTATTATATAGTTATATGTATATAAAGTATTGTATAGTTATAGCTAGAAATGGAAAAAGTGATGGGTTCAAAACTGGGAAAGGAGTAGGACAAAGCTGTATATTGTTACCCTGCTTATTGAACTTATATGCATAGTACATTAAGCAAAATGCCAGGCTGGATGAATCATAAGCTGGAGTCAAGACTGCAGGGAGAAATATCAACAACCTCAGAAATGCAGTTGATACCACTCTAATAACAGAAAGCGAAGAGGAACTAAAGATCCACTCAATGAAGGTGAAAGAGGAGAGTGAAAAATCTCGCTTAAAAAATTCAACATTCAAAAAAAAAAAAAAAAAAACCACCAAGATCATGGCATCTGATCCCATTTAATTCAGTTCAGTTCAGTCACTCTGTCATGTCCGACTCTTTGCGACCCTATGAATCACAGCACGCCAGGCCTCCCGGTCCATCGCCATCTCCCGGAGCTCACTCAAACTCACGTCCATCCAATCCGTGATGCCATCCAGCCATCTCATCCTCTGTCATCCCCTTCACCTCCTGCCCCCAATCCCTCCCAGCATCAGAGTCTTTTCCAATGAGTCAACTCTTCACATGCGGTGGCCAAAGTACTGGAGTTTCAGCTTTAGCATCATTCCTTCCAAATAAATCCCAGCATTGATCTCCTTCAGAATGGACTGGATGGATCTCCTTGCAGTCCAAGGGACTCTCAAGAGTCTTCTCCAATACCACAGTTCAAACACATGAATTCTTTGGCGCTCAGCCTTCTTCACAGTCCAACTCTCACATCCATACATGACCACAGTAAAAACCATAGCCTTGACTAGACGGACCTTAGTCGGCAAAGTAATGTCTCTGCTTTTGAATATGCTATCTAGGTTGGTTATAACTTTACTTCCAAGGAGTAAGCGTCTTTTAATTTCATGGCTGCAATCACCATCTGCAGTGATTTTGGAGCCCCCAAAAATAAAGTCTGACACTGTTCCCACTGTTTCCCCATTTATTTCCCATAAAGTGATGGGACTAGATGCTATGATCTTTGTTTTCTGAATGTTGAGCTTTAAGCCAACTTTTTCACTCTTCACTTTCACTTTCATCAAGAGGCTTTTTAGTTCCTCTTCACGTTCTGCCATAAGGGTGGTGTCATCTGCATATCTGAGGTTACTGATATTTCTCCCAGCAATCTTGATTCCAGCTTGTGTTTCTTCCAGTCCAGCATTTATCATGATGTACTCTGCATATAAGTTAAATAAGCAATAAGCAGGGTGACAATATACAGCCTTGACGTACTCCTTTTCTTATTTGGTACCAGTCTGTTGTTCCATGTCCAGTTCTAACTGTTGCTTCTTGACCTGCATACAGATTTCTCAAGAGGCAGGTTAGGTGGTCTGTTATTCCCATCGCTTTCACAATTTTCCACAGTTCATTGTGATCCACACAGTCAAAGGCTTTGGCATAGTCAATAAGGCAGAAATAGATGTTTTTCTGGAACTCTCTTGCTTTTTCCATGACCCAGTGGGTGTTGGCAATTTGATCTCTGGTTCCTCTGCCTTTTCTAAAACCAGCTTAAACATCAGGGAGTTCACAGTTCACGTATTACTGAAGCCTGGCTTGGAGAATTTTGAGCATTACCTTACTAGCATGTGAGATGAGTGCAATTGTGCAGTAGTTTGAGCATTCTTTGGCATTGCCTTTCTTTGGAATTGGAATGAAAACTGACCTTTTTCAGTCCTGTGGCCACTGCTGAGTTTTCCAAATTTGCTGGCATATTGAGTGCAACACTTTCACAGCATCATCTTTCAGGGTTTGAAACAGCTCAATTGAAATTCCATCACCTCCACTAGCTTTGTTCGTCGTGATGCTTTCTAAAGCCCACTTGACTTCACATTCCAAGATATCTGGCTCTAGATTAGTGATCATGATTATCTGGGTCATGAAGATCTTTTTTTTTATAGTTCTTCTGTGTATTCTTGCCACGTCTTCTTAATATCTTCTGCTTCTGTTAAGTCCATACCATTTCTGTCCTTTATCAAGCCCATCTTTTCATGAAATGTTCCCTTGGTATCTCTAATTTTCTTGAAGAGATCTCTAGTCTTTCCCATTCTGTTCTTTTCCTCTATTTCTTTACATTGATCACTGAAACTTCATGACAAATAGGAGAAAAATGTGAAGAACTGACAAATTTCATTTACATGGGCTCCAAAATCACTGTGGACTGTGACTGAAGTCATGAAAGTAAAAGAAGCTTGTTCCTTGGAAGAAAAGCATTGACAAATCTATACAGCATATTAAAAAGCAGATACATCACTTTGCAACGTAAGTCCGTATAGTCAAAGCTAAAATTTTTCCAGTAGCCATGTACAGATATGAGAGTTGGACCATAAAGAAGACTGAGCTCTGAAAAATTGATGCTTTCAAACTGTCAGGCTGGAAAAGACTCTTGAGAGTTCCTTGGACTGCATGGAAGTCAAACCAGTCAGTCCTCAAGGAACGACTGATGCTGAAGCTCCAATATTTTAGCCACTTGATGCAAAGAGCAGACTCACTGGAAAATACCTTGATACTGGGAATGATTGAAGGTGGAAGGAGAAGGGAGTGGAAGAGGATGACATAGTTAAATAGCATCACTAACTCAATGGACATGATTTTGAGCAAACTCCAGGAGATAGTGGAGGACAGAGGAGCCTGACGTGCTGCATGGTTAGAAAAATTCAGACATGACTTAGCAACTGAACAGTAACAACTAGTTGCTATGGTCTGAATGTCTGTACCCCTAAAAATGGATATTTTTAAATCTTAGCCCTCAGAAGTGAAGGTCTTAGCAAGTGAGACCTTTAGGAGAGGCTTAAGTCATGAAGAACCCTCATGAATGCGGTTATTGCTTCATAAAGAAGCTCCAGAAAGATCCCTGCCCCTTCCATCATATGCATGCTTGCATGCTCTGTCATGTCCTACTCTTTGTGATCCCATGGACTGTAGCCCACCAGGCTCCTCTGTTCATAGAATTTTCCAGGCAAGAATACTGGAGTGGGTTGCCATTTCCTACTCCAAGGGGTCTTCCCGACCCAGGGATGGAACCGACCTCTCCTGCCTTTGCAGGGTGATTTGCTACCACTGAGCCACCTGGGGAGCCCATAGGAGGCCACAGCAAGAAGGCATTATCTGTGAATCAGAAAGCAGAACCTCATGAGACACTGAATCATCAGGTGACTTGATTTTCGCATCCCACCCTCCAGAACCATAAGAAATAAACTTTTGTGATTTATAAGCGACCCAGTATGTGGCATTTTTCATAATGAAAGATTGTCACTGTACCATGAAGAGACACCAAGATTCTTGGCTTCCAGAGGAGAGGAATTCAATCTAGGGCCAGTGATGAGGCTTGATCGCTCAGAGCTTTTGTGTAATAAAGTTTTATTAATGTATAAAGGAGACAGAGAAAGCTTCTAACATAGACATCAGAAGGTGGCAGAAAGAGTGCCCCACCTCTAGTCTTTAGCTGGATGTTATATAGCTACTAGCAGTCTGCTAATTAGAGAAAGGGAATGTCTCAAAACTCAGAGACTGGCACCAGGCCCCTCACCCAAAACATGCATTTTGAGATAACATTGGCACAAGGCGAGTTGTCCATAAAACGATTGACATGAATCTTGAAGAAAGGCAGGTTTCCAAGCAAATACAGTCTCTTTAACATAGCTTAAGAGAACAGTTGAATGAGTAAAACATACTGTTTTGTCAATTCTGACAAACATACTGTTTTGTCTGATTCTGAGTCCTAAGTATGGAACTGACTTGAAGACAGAGTCGAGGTTAAATACATAGTTCATTAACATAGCTTAAGACAAATATTTCAATAAGAAAACCACATTGGTTAGCTCAAGGTTTGGGAAAAGTTAAGTTTAGGTGAAACCGGGTGTCCTCAAGGCAACATAGAATTTTAAAAGAAACCTCTTTTTAAATTTGTAAAGAGAAGGGGAAAAAGTTTTGTTTCCTCCTGCTACTTAAGAGAGAGATAAAAAATATCTGACACTTGCAGATTTCCTCCATTTGTAGAACCTTGGTCTTCCTGACTGTTACCCTCTCAATAACAGTCTAAACAAACTAAGATAATTATTTTATCTCTTTTTTATTAAAAAGAAAAGGGGTTGTAAAAAAGTCCAGAGTGGTTATATAACTTGTATGCATCACACAAATAGTAGTACAGCCATGATTCAGATCCAGGCCTTCTGGGTTCAAAATTCTTGCACCTTTTACTCTACAAAATGGATTCTAATTAGAATAATATAAGGTATGAAACAGTGTTTTAAAACAAATTCAGAGTGAAGAGCTGAAAATTTCTAGTTCAGGATAATAAAGTAAAACACTGTAAATGATGACATTTAATTTGGAGTATTGAAAGCTTATACGATTTTTATAGGTGGACATAAAAAGGCAGGGGCTTTAAATATGAACAAAAGCTTGCAGAAAGAAAATCATGAAACATATTTCAGTGATTAAGAATGGTCTAAATTAATGGACCTCAAGTATGACAGTACTGCTATGATATTTGGAAATGAATAATGGCAACTTTGAGTGTTTCAAAATGGAGAGCGCTCTGCAATGCATACAACAATCTTGCAAAATTAAAAAATTACACTGAAAATATCAAAATGATCTTCATTAAAATTCCTGCATGCAGTATGTGTAGAAAAAGTAACAGGAGATAAGCCATGCTAGAAAATGCTAGTGCTTACCTATCCTTCCAGTTCTTTCTTTCTGGATACTTAGGAAGATTGAATCTCCTTAGGTGCAGACAGTGAAAGATAAGGGTCATGAGTTATTTGCAGGCAGCACTATTTTCAAGCAGGCATATATTTCTGGTCTGTCTTCCCCTGCTGATTTAAACCGAGAGAGATAATAATAAAAATATTGTGCTACAAAAATAAAGCTTCTTGTATGACTAAGCCATGGCAGGTGTGACAGTCATTCTGAAAAGATGGCTGAGACCTCATGAGCTGTTGTAATAATCATTTTGATACTTTAAGCCATTGAGCTTTTATTATTGTTTGTCATAACCCAGTTATAGAAACTGATACTGTTTATCTAGATGAATTAAAAATAGTTTACAAAGATGTTTGACTATTAAAGCATAGATTTGGACATGGCTCTGAAAGACCTTCAAATGTAAGATGTCCACCAATGTTCAGAGTATTGGCAGCATGACTGAATTATACATGTAACCAAACAATTTAAATTTTTTGAAGGAGGGCATTCATCACCAGATACAATGGAGTATTACTCAGCCATTTAAAAGAAGACATTTGAATCAGTTCTAATGAGGTGGATGAAACTGGAGCCTATTATACAGAGTGAAGTAAGCCAGAAAGAAAAACACCAATACAGTATACTAATGCATATATATGGAATTTAGAAAGATGGTCATGATAACCCTGTATGAGAGACAGCAAAAGAAACACAGATGTATAGAACAGTCTTCTGGACTCCGTGGGAGAGGGCGAGGGGGGGATGATTTGGGAGAATGGCATTGAAACATGTATAATATCATATATGAAAGGAGTCACCAGTCCAAGTTCGATGCATAATACTGGATGCTTGGGGCTGGTGCACTGAGACTACCCAGAGGGATGGTATGAGGAGGGAGGAGGGAGAGGGGTTCAGGATGGGGAACACGTGTATACCTGTGGCGGATTCATGTTGATGTATGGCAAAACCAATGGAATATTGCCAAGTAATTAATCTCTAATTAAAATAAATAAATTTATATTAAAAAATTATAATTTCTTTTCTTTTTTTTTTTTAGATGTTTTCTGATGTGGACCGTTTTTAAAGTCTTTATTGAGTCTGTTACAAGATTGCTTCGGGTTTACATTTTTTTTTTTTTAGGTTTTTTTTTTTTTTTTTTTTGCCCCAGGCATGTGGGATCTTAATTCCCTGACAGGGATTGACCCCTCACCCCCTGAATTGGAAGGTGAAGTCTTAACCACTGGACCGCTAGGGAAGTCCCTTGTCATTTCCTTTTAGTCATAGGGCATGCAAATCATCAGAAAAATTATTGGATATGCCTGTTGCTGTTGTTGTTCAGTCACTAAGTCGTGAATTAACAATTCATTACTATCACAACATTTATATAAAGAGGAAGCCTAAGTTCCTCTTATGAAATTATTCATCTCCATAACAAACATATAGATTCTAATAGTCTGGCTTAATATAGAAATGGAAGACAAGCCCAAGAAACATCACAATTCTCATCTGCTCAGATATAGCCTTTTCTAGCTCTGTATGAATTTAGGCTAAAATCATTTTAAGGCAAAATGGCAACATTTACCAAGGGTCTATACAATATTTTTATTTTTCAATTGAAGTAATTTCACTCTGGGGAACCTAGCCCAAGAAAGTTATACCAAATAGAAACAAACCTTAAGCACAAAACTATTTAGTGCAACAGCATTTATAAGAAAAGACCATAAACAAGTTATTTTTCTAGCAATAGAACTTTATTGAAGTAGATTACAGTACAACCATATTACAAAATATTTTATTAATAGTACATAAATGTTTTAATATAATAATATTTTTATTAAAACTAGCAATTTTATTTTTATAAAATAAAAATAAAAGCTAATATAGTACATCCAGTATATACAACACTATGCTAATTAGATTTATTTGAATAAAATAGAAGTGTACCAAAACTGCTAAATGACTATCTTCAGTTCAGTTCAGTTCAGTTGCTCAGTCGTGTCCGACTCTTTGTGACCCCATGAATTGCAGCACGCCAGGCCTCCCTGTCCATCACCAACTCCCAGAGTTCACCCAGACTCGCGTCCATCGAGTCAGTGATGCCATTCAGCCATCTCATCCTCTGTCGTCCCCTTCTCCTCCTGCCCCCAATCCCTCCCAGCATCAGAGTCTTTTCCAATGAGTCAACTCTTCGCATGAGGTGGCCAAAGTACTGGAGTTGCAGCTTTAGCATCATTGCTTCCAAAGTCTTCTTTCCCATTTTAGGATTTTCTACACTTTGCAAAATTTCTATTAAATATGATTCATTTTAAAATCAAAATATAAATATCCTAAATTCTGCATGAGCTTCAGCACAGAACAACAAAAAGGAACAGAGATAAGAGGTTTTTAATTTTTTTTACTAGTCTTATAAGAAAATAAAAAGTGGATGAGAAAAATAATCATCAGGCAATGTGATTTTTTTTCTGTTTTATGTGGTTTAGTTGTTCAGTCATGTCTGATTCTTTGTGACCCCATGGACTGTAGCCCGCCAGGCTCCTCTGTTTATCAGATTTCCCAGGCAAATTTACTGGAATGGGTTGCCATTTCCTTCTCCAGGGGATCTACCACCCCCAGAGATTGAACCTTGGTCTTCTGCATTGCATGCAGAGTCTTTACTGACTGATCCACCAGAGAAACCCTATTGTATATAATTACACTTAACTTATTTATTTATATTGAGTGTTTTCCTTTCCTGGTATTTGGTGTTAAATTCATTTGGCATAAACCTTGCAATGGTATATTGTTGAAATTTTCAATTTTTTTTTTTTATTTAGCAGAACAAAAATACAACTCTATGAAATGGACATTGAAATAATCTCTAGAGTGAGATTATACATCTCTGGCATAATTATACGTCTCTGGTACAGTTTAAGCCTGTATTTTGATCTTTCTCCATTCAGACCTTGTATGTAGCTGTTTGTATGAGACTAACTCTGACTAGAAGCATTGGAAAATAAAATCTATTTTTCAGGTAGGGCCTAAAATAGTATTAAAGATTAAAAGAAGAAGAAGAAGAAGAAGAAGAAGCTGAATTTCCTATACTCCTGTTTTCATGCTCTCCACCACTTCCAAAAAAGCATCTGTTTCATTGATGTCAGAATCCTGGGAATTGTGATAGACAATAATAAAATGAGGAAAGAACTATGTTTAAACAGTCAGAACTCTAATGCAATAACCACCTATTTTCTGGCAGCTTCTGAGTTAGGGGGGGTGCAGTCTGTCCTACTCATCCCTCATCCTAGCATATATAGGTGGAAGCTGCCACTGGAGCTATGATCTCTGCTGCTGTTCTCCTTATAGCTTGCTAAAGATCTCTTCAGGCTTTTTACTTGGTGTCTTGCTCCCTTCAGGCTGCTGTAATAATAACAACAAAAAAAAATCATAGACTGTGTGGCTTAAACAACAAACATTAATTTCTTATAGATTTGGAGGCTGAGAAATACAAGATCAAAGTGCTGGTAGAGTCAGTGCCTGGTGAATGCCCTTGTCCTGATTCACAGGAATTAATCTTGTTGTGTCCTCACATGGCAGAAGGGGCAAGAGAGCTTTCTGTTTCTTTTATAATGGTATTAATTATATTCATGAGGGCTTCTCCTTCATAACTTAATCACCTCCTGAATATCTCACCTCTTAATACCTTTACATTGGAATTAGGTTCTCAATGTATGAATTTTATTTAGGTGAAGCACACACTCAGTCTATAAAATTTGACCTTTGCTCGTGTCTTCCTGGCCCTATTCTGAAAAGGAGCCTTACAGATCAGTCTCTGGTGAACCAGTTAGTAATACCATGAATACATGCCCCACTGACTTGTCACCTCCGGTTTCTAGATCTGCTGGCCAAGGAACCAGGGGCAATCTTAGGTAGCAACAGTGGTTGTGGCATCTAGAAGAAAATTAGGGACTCAATTTACATGGTTTCTTCCCTTATGGGACATAACCACTCTACATTTTACTTATTTATATTTTCTGTATTGACCTTAGTAGAAAACAACACACACACAAAAAAAAAAAAAAGAAGAAGAAGAAGTAAAAAATGTTTTTGTGTTATCCTATCATGTGATAGGCAGATAAAACATGACGCTTGGTTATTTTTGCAAAAGGCAACTGGTCATCCTCTGTTTGAAAGAAATTGACACAAACAAAATACACATAAATGACATGGGCTATATATAGCAATTCTAGCAAACCCAATACTCTCTGTGGTTGTTGGTTCCAGAAAGAGCCAGCATAGAGGCTGTTATTATGGGTCTGAAGTATGAGAGAGATAGACTGGGCCACCACCCTTTAATTGCTCTTTTTCTGCAATAGAAATGGAAGTTTTACAGAAAAGGGGTATTTCTTTGATTAATGAAGATAAAATACCCCTCCTGTGGTCATAAAATTATTTTCATGGAACCACACACCTATTTTAGGCCCTTCTTCTATATCTGCTAACTCTTGCTATCTTATGGGAAATAAAGTTTTCTATATATTTTCACCAAGTAATGGATTGGAGACATTTAAAACATTGCATTATATACGCTGCTATATTTAAAATGCATAACCAGCAAGGACCTGCTGTATAGCACAGGGAACATTGTTCAATATTATGTAACAAACTAAGATGGAAAATGATATTAAAAATTTTATGTATAACTGGATCACTTTGCTGTGCATCTGAAATCAACACATTATTCATCAATTATTTGTCGTCTTAGCCACTAAATAGTATCTGATGCTTATGTGACTTGTTGGATTGTGTGGCCCACCAGGCTCTGTCCATGGGATTTCCCAACCAGGAATACTGGAACGGGTTGCCAATTTCTTCTCCAAGGCATCTTCCCAGCTCAGGGATCAAACCCACATCTGCTGCATTGGCGCGTTGAATGTTTTCCACTGAGCCACCAAGGACATCATACTCCAATATAAAATAAAAAGTTGAACAACAACAAAAAACTACCTCACATCATGTATATTTCTGAACAGAATATCTGACTTTGACATCATTTAACCCCGATTTCTGTGTCACTGCCACTCAGACAATGAGCATGTGGGCAAGAGGCATAAAAAAAAGGTTTCTTTGACTGAGACTGGTCACGCCAGCAACTGTGGCTCTCTGTTGCAGGCTAGAGAAGCAAACTGTCCTTTTGGTAAAGAAGCTTTCTTAATATTAAGAACTTTTTATCCGTGTGGATGATTTATTTATTTTGAACATTTGAAATCATTCATATTAATTTTCTCCACCACAACTCTTATAAACTATCTCTACAAAAGATAGACCATTCAAATTACCAAACTCCATGAACTGCTTTTCTCCTTCTAGTGGCTACAAGGAAAATTGGAAAAGTTCCAAAATACCTTCATCTGTAGGAAGTGGGCATCTAGGAAGATTATTATGTAAACGGTTAGTAACCACTAAAGGAGACTTTAAAGATATAGCTATGCAAGCAAACAAACAAAAAAATAAATTCAGATTGTAGATCAGAGAAATGTAGATAACTCATTTGCAGGGACCAAAAACTTGAGTTTTATTTAATGGTCTATATTTCTCAACTGAAATAGAACATGCTATTCCCTCTTAGGTGACTACAGAGTCTAGTTTCTTATTTCCCATAACAGAATGATGCTATAAGTCTTCTTACATTATTTCTCATTCACCGTCTCCTAAACAATCTCTTCTCCTTTTCCGAGTCGTGGCTACCTCTATGTATTTGTAAAGGTCCAGTTAATCCTGGTCTACACGTCCAACTTCTTGTCATCCTTTTCAAATTATCCTCCTTTAGCTCACTATGCCTCACAATTTCTATGTTCCTTCATTGATGCTATAGTGAATTGTCTATATGCAAATAAGTGTTAACTATATAATGAAATCATAATCAAGAATGTTAAAAGGACATTCAATGGGGACAGACAGGGCAGTCTCTGCAAAAAATGGTGCTAGAAGAAAAATAATAAAATTGGACCCGTATCTTATATAATATATGAAAATCAACTCAGAATGGATCAATGACCTAAATTTGAGTTAAAATAATAAAAATTCCAGAAGAAAACAAAGGGAGCATTTTAATAACATTGGGTTTGACAATGATTTTTTTGATATGACAGCAAAAGTATAAGAAACAAAAGAAAAATAATAAATTAGACATCATTGCAGTTGTACCTTTATTCATCTGGGTACACAATCAATAGAATGAAAATGTAAACCACAAAATGGGTAAAAAATCATTTGTAAATTATATATCTGGAAGTCCATTCATGGATCACTGCTTTGCCATGGTGAAGGGGCTTGTGAAATTCAATGAATCATACTTTGTGTGGCCGCCCAAGATGGACAAGTAATAGTGGTGAGTTCTGACAAAATGTAGCCCACCAGAGGAGAGAATGGCAAACCACTTCAGTATTTTTTTCTGTGAGAACCCCAAAGTGAAAGTGAAGTCGCTCAGTCGTGTCCAACTCTTTGCCACCCCATGGACTGTAGCCCTCCAGGATCCTCCATCCATGGGATTCTCCAGGCAAGAATACTGGAGTGGGTTGCCATTTCCTTCTCCATGGGGTCTTCCCTACCCAGGGATCGAACCCAGGTCTCCCACCTTGCAGGCAGACGCTTTAACCTCTGAGCCAGGAAAGCCCGTATGAAAAGGCAAAAAGAAATGACACCAGAAGATAATCCTCCCAGGTCAAAAGGTCGCCAGTATACTACTAAGGAAGAGCAGAGGGCGATTATTAAGAGCTCCAGAAAGAGTGAAGTGGCTGGGACAACGTGGAAATGGCGCTCAGTTGTGAATGTGTCTGGTGGTAAACAGTACATTTCAAACGTGTAAGAAACAATACCACATAGGAACCTGGAATGTTAGGTCAATGAATCAAGGTAAATTGGATAAGGTCAAGCAGGAGATGGCAAGAGTGAACATTAACATCTTAGGAATCAATGAAATGAATAGGAGTAGGTGAATTTAATTCAGATGACCATTATATATACTACTGCGGGCAAGAATCCCTTAGAAGAAATGGAGTAGCCCTCATAGTCAACAAAACAGTCTCAAGTGCAGTACTTGGATGCAATCTCAAAAATGACAGAATGATATCTGTTAATTTCCAAGGTAAAGCATTCAGCATCATAGTAATTGAAGTCTATAGCCCAACCATTAATGCCAAAGAAGCAAAAATTAAAAGGTTCTGTGAAGACCTACAAGATCTAGAACTAACACCAAAAATGATGTCCTTTTTATTATAGGGAACTGGAATGCAAAAATAGGAAGTCAAGAAATACCTGGATTAACACTCAAATTTGGCCTTGGAGTACAAAATGAAGCATGGCAAAGGATAATAGAGTTTTGCCAAGAGAAGATACTGATAAAAGCAAACACCCTCTTCCAACAACACAAGAGATGACTCTACAGATGGACATCCCAGATAGTCAATAGTGAAATCAAATTGATTATATCATTGCAGCTGAAGTTGGAGAAGCTCTTTTGTTGTTCTTCAGTCATTCAGTCTTGTCTGACTCTTGTGACCCCATAGATTGCAGCACTCCAGGCTTCTCTGTCCTTCACCATCTCCTGGAGCTTGCACAAACTCACATCCACTGAATCAATGATGTTGTCGAAATATCTCATCCCTGTTTCTCCCTTCTCCTGCCTTCTATCTTTCCCAGCATCAGGGTCTTTTTCAGTGAGTCAGCTATTCACATAAGGTGGTCAAAATATTGAAGCTTCAGCATCAGTCTTTCCAATGAATACTCAGGGTTGATTTCCTTTAGGATTGAATGGTTTGGTCTCTTTGCAGTCCAAGGGACTCTCAAGAATCTTTTCCAATATCACAATTCAAAAGCATCAGTTTTTCAGTGTTCAGCCTTTTTTATGATCCAACTCTCACAATTATACATGGCTACTGGAAAAACCATAGCGTTGACTATATGAACCTTTGTCGGCAAAGTAATGTCTCTGTTTTTTTTTTTTTTTTTTTTTTTTTTAATATGCTCTCTAGGTTGGTCATAACTTTCCTTCCAAGGAGTCAGTGTCTTTTAATTCCATGGCTGCAGTCACCATCAGCAGTGATTTTGGAGCCCAGAAAAATAGTCTTTCACTATTTCCATTGTTTTTCCATCTATATGTCATGAAGTGTTAGGACGAGATGCCATGATCTTCATTTTTTGAGTGCTGAGTTTTAACCCAGGTTTTTCACTCTCCTCTTTCATCTTCAAGAGGGTCTTCAGTTCCTCTTCACTTTCTGCCCATAACAGTGCTGTTAACTGTATGTATGAAGTTATTAACAGTGCTGTTATCTGTATATCTGAGGTTATTAAAATATTGATTCCAGCTTGAGCTTCATTTAACCCAGCAGTTTGCATGATGCAATCTGCATATAAGTTAAATTAAAAGGGTGACAATATACAGATTTAACGCACTCCTTTCCCAATTTTGAGCCATTTGTTGTTCCATAGAGAAGTTCTATACAGTCAGCAAAAACAAGATCTGAAGCTGACTGTGCCTCAAATCATGAGCTTTTTATCGCAAAATTCAGACTTAACTTGAAGAAAATAGGGAAAACCACTAGGCCATTCAGGTATGACATAAATCAATTCCCTTATTATTATATAGTGAGGGTGATGAATAGATTCAACGGATTAGATCTATTAGGCATTGTCTGAAGAACTATGGACAGAAGTTAGTAACGTTGTGAGGTGGCAGTGACCAAAACTATCCCCCCCCCAAAAAAAAAAAATGTAAGAAGGCAAAGTGGTTGTCTGAAGAGGCTTTACAAATAACTGAGGAAAGAAGAGAAGCAAAAGGCAAGGGATAAAGGAAAAGATATATTCAAGTGAATTCTAAGTTCCAGAGAATAGCAAGGAGAGATAAGCTGCTTTCTTCAATGAACAATGCAAAGAAGTAGAGGAAAACAATAGAATGGGAAAGACTAGAGATCTCTTCAAGAAAATTCAAGAGATACATCCCAAGATGGCAGAAGAATAAGACAGAGAGACCATTTTCTCCCCCATAAATACATCAAATGCCTTCTGCATGTGGAATAATTCCCACAGAACAACTTCTGGATGCTGGTGGAAGGCACCAAATGTTGAGAAAGGCAAACCAATCTCCTCAGAATGAGGTAGGGCTAAAGATAAATATAAAACAAGAGACAAAGGATTTCGGGGCAGGAACCTGTGCCCTGGGGAGGGATTCGTGAAGGAGGAAAAGTTTCCAAGCTCTCAGGAACCCTCTCACAGGCAGAGATGGGGGAAGCTTCAGAACTTCAGAGGGGAAGAAGCAGAAACAGTTGTTTAAATAACAAAACAGAGATAATTCACTACAGAGATCATCACTGAACAGCACTTCAAAGCCAAGAATCAGCTTACATACCTGTATTGCAGACAGTTGGGGCTGGGTGCTCTGGCTCATGCTTCAGATATCAGACCCCAGGGAGAGGGGCAGGATTCACTATTGTGGAGTTACTCTTAGAGAGCTAGTATGACACAGCTGAGGGTGTCCCAGGGAAAGCCTGTGACTGACAAAGAGACAAGAGATTATTGCCGCAGGAATGGTCTAGTAGTATTCATTTTAACTTAAGGGTTTGTTTTGCTCTCTTTTTTGACACCTGTTCCTATTTGGGAGAGAGGGATATTAACGTTCTCTTCATTATTTTTTCTGTTCTCAGGAGAGATGGATTCACTATTTGCTGAGAACTCCCCCTTTCCCAGCTCTCCTCACAGCTGAAACCACTGACCCACCTGTGTGATGTTAGTCCCACGCCAATCTTTAGATTCTAGAAAGTTTAAGAGTTTAGAACAAGTCCATCTTTTCTTTCTCCCTTCTTTTCTATTTGTGTGTGAGTTTCTTTAGGTGTTCTTGTCTGTCTAGTGTTGCTTTCACCATCAGTCTTAAGGATTTATCTTCTTTGCTGTGTAGACTGTGAAATCTTAATGCTATGGTAATGGGTCAGGCCTGAACCCCCGAGGTGGGAGCCCTGAGTTAAGGATTTTGGATCACCAGATAACTCCTGACCCTATGGAATATGATTTGATAAGATCTCTACCAAAGGCCTCCATCTCAACACAGAGGCCAAGCCCCACTCAAAGGACAAGAAGCCCCAGTGCTAGATATCTCACTCCATATCTTTAGCAAAACAGGAAAACAAACATGCTCATTAGCAGAAAGGCTGCCCAAAGCCATACCAAGCCCACTGATAGCCCTAAAACACACTACTGTTCATGGCACTACCCTTCAGATAAACAAGATTGAGCTCCATCTACCAGAAACGTGGTACAAGCTACCCCAACAAGGAAACATTTTGTCAAACCCTGCCCACAGGGGGCAGACTCCACAATTATCCTAGCCTGCAGAAAGGTGACACCACACACAATAAATTAAGCAAAATGAGAAGACAGAGAAACATGCAGCAGTTGAAGGAACACTGTAAAAAGCAATAAGACTAAACAAATGAAGGGGAAATAGGCAGTCTACATGAAAAATAATTCAGATTAATGATTATAAAGATCATCCAAAATCTCAGAAATGAAATAGAGGTACAAATAAATAGACTGGAGACATGGATCAAAAAGATACCCCAATGTTCATCATAGCACTCTTTACAATAGCCAGGACATGGAAACAACCTAGATGTCCATCAGCAGCCAAATGGATAAGAAAGCTGTGGTACGTATACACAATGGAGTATCACTCAGCCATTAAAAAGAATATATTTGAATCAGTTCTAACGAGGTGGATGAAACTGGAGCAGCTTATACAGAGTGAAGTAAGTCAGAAAGAAAAACACCAGTACAGCATACTAATGCATATATATGGAATTTAGAAAGATGGTAATGATAACCCTTTATCCGAGGCAGCAAAAGAGACACCGATGTATAAAACAGTCTTTTGGACTCTGGGAGAGGTCGAGGGTGGGATGATTTGGGAGAATGGCATTGAAATATGTGTAATATCATATATGAAATGAATAGCCAGTCCAGGTTTGATGCATGATACAGGATGCTTGGGGCTGGTGTACTGGATGACCCAGAGGGATGGTACGGGGAGGGAAGTGGGAAGGGGGTTCAGGATGGGGAACACGTGTACACCTGCGGTGAATTCATATTGATGTATGGCAAAACCAATACAATATTGTAAAGTAATTAACCTCCAATTAAAATCAATAAATTTATATTAAAAAGTAACCTAGAAAAAAATAAAGAATAGATAATCAGTACTGAACAACACAATAAATGAGATTAAAAACACACTAATGGAATAGTGTATTCCAGAATAGCAGAATAACTGAGACAGAAGAGTGGATAATTAAGAAGGACAATAGAAAGGTGGAAATAACTGATGAGTGAAAGTATACAGTCCATGGAATTATCCAAGCCAGAATACTGGAGTGGGTAGCCTTTCCCTTCTCCAGGGGATCTCCCCAACCCAAGGATCGAACCCAGGTCTCCCACATTGCAGGCGGATTCTTTACCAGCTGAGCCACAAGGAAGCCCAAGAATGCTGTAATGAGTAGCCTATCCCTTCTCCAGGGGATCTTGCCAACCCTGGAATCGAACCTGGTCTCCTGCATTGCAGGCAGATTCTTTACCAACTAAGCTATCAGGGAAGCCAGAAATAACTGAAGCAGAGCAGAAGTAAGAACAATAACATAAAATAAAAAGTATTTAGGACAATCTAAGAGACCTCTGGTACAACATTAAGTGTACCAATATTCAAATTGTACCAACATTCAAATTATTTCCCAGTAGAAGAAGAAGAAAAGAAAGGGTATGAGAAAATGTCTGAGAAGATTATAGTCAAAAGTTTCCTTAACATAGGAAAGATAATAGCTACCTAAATCCAGGAAGCTTAGAGTGTTCTGTAGAGGATAAACTTAGAGAAATATGCCAAGAAACATTAACCGAACTAATAACAATTAAACATAAAGAACAAATATTAAAAGCAACAAATAGCATACAAAGAAATCCTCTTAAGACTAACAGCTAATCATTCATTAGAAACTCTGAAGGACAGAAGTGATGAAATTAAAAATCTCCAACCATGATACAGTATTCAGCAAGGATTACATTCAGACTTGATGGAGAAATTAAAAGTTTTATAGATAAGCAAAAGTTAAGAGAATTCATCACCACCAAACAGCTTTACAACAACTGCTAATTGAACTTCTTTAGAAAGGAAATAGAAAAGAAAGAAAATGCCTACAAAAGCTAAACCCAAAGCAATAAATAAATTATAATATGATCATACATACCAATAATTACCTTAAATGTAAATAGACTAAATGCACCAACCAAAAGACACAGACTAGAGAAATGGATACAGAAACAAAACCCATATACATGCTGTCTACAAGAGACCCACCTCAGACCTAGAGAAACATATAGCCTGAAAGTAAGAGGCTGATCAAATATATTATATGCAAATGGAAATCAAAAGAAAGAGAATATCAGGTAAAACAGACTTTAAAATAATGAACATACTACCCAAAGCAATATACAGATTTAATACAATCCTTATCAAACAACCAATGGCAATTGCCACAGAACTAGAACAAAATTTTTCACAATTTGGGGTCACATATGACCCCAGATAGCCAAAATAATCTAGAGAAAGAAGAATCGAGCTGGAGGAATCAAGCTTACTTACTTCAGGCTATACCTCAAATCTCTAGTCACCAAGACATCATGGTACTGGCACAAAAACTGAAATATAGATCAACGGAACAAGATAGAAAGCCCAGAGATAAATGTATGCAACTATGAGCATTTATTTTTACAAAAGAGATGAGTATATATAATGGAGAAAAGATAGTCTTTTCAATAAGTGATGCTGGGAAAATCGTACAGCTACATGTGAAAAAATGAAACTAGAACACTTTCCAACATCATACATGAAAATAAGCTCAAAATGAATTAAAGACTTAAGTGTAGGAACAGAAACTATGAAATTGTTAGAGGAAACCATAGGCAGAAATGTCTTTGACATAAATCACAACAATATCTTCTATGAAGGGTATATAGGAAATTACAATCAAGGTGAAAAGACAACCCTTAGAAGGGGAGAAAGTAATAGCAAATGAAACAACTGACAAAGGATTCATCTTCAAAACATACAAGCAGCTCATGCAGCTCAATACCAGCAAAAAAAAAAAAAAAAAATCAAAAAGTGGTTAGTTAACCTAAAGAGACATTTCTCCAAAGAAGACATAGAGATGGCTAATACATACACGAAAAGATGCTCAGTGTTGCTCATTATTAGAGAAGTGCAAATCAAAACTACAATTAGGTATCACTTTACGCCAGTTAGAATGGCCATCATCAAAATATCTACAAGGAATAAATGCTGGAGAGGGTGTGGAGAAAAGGGAATCTACTCGTATTTTTTGTGGGAATGTAAATGAATACTGCCACTATGGAGAACATTATGAAGATTTCTTAAAAATTAGGAAAAACTGTACCATATGACCCAACAATTATACTTCTTGGCATATACCCTGCTGCTGCTGTCACTTCAGTTGTGTCTGACTCTGTGCGACCCCATAGACGGCAGCCCACCAGGCTCCCCGGCCCATGGGCTTCTCCAGGCAAGAACACTGGAGTGGGTTGCCATTGCCTTCTCCAATGCATGAAAGTGAAAAGTGAAAGTGAAGTCGCTCAGTTGTGTCCAGCTCTTAGTGACCCCATGGACTGCAGCCCACCAAGCTCCTCTGTCCATGGGATTTTCCAGGCAAGAGTACTGGAGTGGGGTGCCATTGCCTTCTCTGATATACTATGATAGGTGCAATTAATAAAATGGAACATAGTGTTTCCACGGGTATGCAATAACTGGATCACTTATGCTTTGCTGGTGGACATCCAAAATGGTATAGCAACTGTGGAAAACAGTTTGAGAGTTTCTCAGTAGTATAAGGTAAAACTACTGTAGGGCCTAGCAATTTCACTCCCATATTTACATACAAAGATGATTGAAAAAGAGACTTAAACTAGTACTTATCTGTTCTAGTGTACAGATATTTGTACACTAGTATTCATAATAATATTACTCACAATAATCAAAATGTGGAAGCAACCTAAATGTACATTGAGGGATAGATGGATTAACAAAATGCAGAAAGTGATCAAGAAATAAAGAGCCTCTTGTTGAGGGAGAAAACGGAGAGTGAAAAATATGGCTTAAAACTGAACATTCAAAAAACAAAGAGCATGTCATCCAGTCCCATTATTTCATGGCCAATAGAAGGGGGAAAAGTGCAAGCATGCCAGAATTTATTTTCTTGGGCTCCAAAATCACTGCAGATGATGACTGCAGCCACGAAGTTAAAATATGCTGTCTCCTTTGAAGGAAGGTTATCACAAACCTAAACAATGTATTAAAAAGACATCACTTTGCCAACAAAAGTCCATACAGCTTTTGGAAAAAAGCTATGTTTTTTCCAGTAGTCATGTATGGATATGAGAGTTGGACCATAAAGAAGGCTGAGTACTGAAGAATTGATCCTTTTGAAATGTGTTGCTGGAGAAGACTCCTGATAGCCTTTTGAATGCTAGGAGATCAAACCAGTCAATAATACAGGAAATCAAACCTGAATATTCATTGGAAAGACTGAGGCTGAAGCTCTAATACTTTGCCCACCTGATGGAAAGAGCTGATTTATTGGAAAAGACCCTGATGCTGGGAAAGACTGAAGACAAAAGAAGAAGGGGACGACAGAGGATGAGATGGTTAGATAGCATCACTGACTCAGTGGAGATGAATTTGAACAAACTCTTGGAGATAGTGAAGGATGGGGAGCCTGGCATGCTGCAGTCCATAGGGTTCCAGAGTTGGATACAACTTAGCTATTGAACAACAATAAACTATGTAGATTCAATGAAATTTTACATATATGTATATATAAATATATATATATATATATATAAATGAATAAAAAATTTGACATATGCTACAACATGAATGGACCATTAGAATATTTTGGTTTAAGGCAAATAGTATATGATTATGCTTAATAGGTACACAGAACAGGCAAATCCATAGATATAAAAATTAAAATGCAGGTTACCAAGGCTGGGAGAAGGAACAATGGAGAGTTATTATTTAGTAGTTACAGAATTTTTGTGGTGGGCAAAGATGAAAAAAATTTAGATATAGCTAGTGGTGATGGTTACACATTATTGTAAATGCATTTAATGCCATCAAGTTGTAGAGTTACAGATAGTTAAAATTGTATATATATCTAACTACAATAAGAAGACATACACTAACTTAAGCCAAAATATTATATCATCATTTATGCTTTGATGTCCTAAATTTGATATATTTGTAGATATTCTGTGGAACAAAATGGATGTACTACCATAGCTTTAATCATGATTCTTCATTTCTCTTTTTATTGTGCTTTTAAACCTGCTTCCCCAGTGCTCCTTCCCAGAAGTTATCTTCAGTTCATGAAGGAATATTTCTATTGTAGAATTTTACACTGAATAACTCCTAATAAAACATGCAATCTGACCTTATTTTAAACATTATGAAATTAAGATTAAAAAGGATTAAGGACCTGTCAAGATTTCCCCAATCAATTAGAGTCACAGGTGGGAATGGAGAGAAATTCACTTAAGGTATATCAATATTAAAATGCATAAAAGTTACTGGCAACATGGGAATGACTTGGATGTGGTTTAAGTTTTATAGCGAAATTTTTATATTTGAGCATTTGAGGACAGAACATGCCCAAGCTGTAAGCCAGATCATTCAATAACAAAATAAGCATATCCTAGATCTGAATTTATTCAGAATGATGAAGTACAATAAATATGTATATTTTAGAGAGGAGATTCACATTATTTTGCATGGCTTCTTGTCTTTGAAGTCACAAGCAAAATGTCATCCTTTTAAAGAACAGTTCCTTGTCAACCCTACTAACTATTCTCCATGGCTCTACATCATAGCATCTTCCTTATTTGCTTGATAGTACATAAAGTACCCATAACATTAATTTATTTGCTTGCTTATGGTTCTTCTCTCTTTATTGGAACATAAAATTCTCATATACCCTTTTCCACCATTGTATGCCTGGTGCCTAAAATGGTATATGGAACAGAAAAGGCTTTCAGTAGATTCCTGATTGAGCAGGTGAAACCAAATGCAGAAGGCAAACAGGGTGAAAGCAGACAAGATGGCTAAAGAAAACCAGTGAATTTAAGTAGGAGAGTGATGCATAAAGATCAATGAGTAGGACTTTCTGACAATAAAGCAAACCCCTAATGAAATCTGAGCAGTAGAGTAAAGGTTAGACAGCAGGGGGTTGTACTAAATGTGGGTTAAACACAGAGAGTGAAGTAGGGTACAATTCAGAGCTTCATGTGTGAGGTCTGTGAGCTGCACTATTCCTAAGCCAAGTGGGAGTTGCCTCTAGATCTTATGCAGCTTTATCTCTGTTTAGTCTATAAGTAAAAAATGTTTCTGAAACCCACACAACTTGTTACATATAGACAGAGTCACAATTTACTATTCAATTAGCTGTGAACTATAATTGATCTCACACCTAAAAATCTATTAATTGCTACCTGAAAACGATTGTTTGAATTTATGTAACAACTTCTTCCAAGACTGAAGAGCTGTCCCCACACTGGAAGTAAAATAAATACTCCCAGTGATGGGTAGTGTGTCTTGGTGAAACACCAATCTTCAGGTATCATGGATCTAGGAACTAGATTACTGAAGTTCCCAGCTATCTCACTTGGGTAATCTATAGACAAACTACCAAATCGGAGGAGCTCACAGTGGTACCCTGGGGACAAATAATGTAACTCTACTTACTCAAGCTCTGTTAAAGTAAATATGAAAAAAATTATGAAGTCTTGGGCTCTAAATTTTGTTTTTCTGTATAAACCTAGCAATTGGCCCCTATTTTATGTACAGGAACGATGACTCTGTTAAAAAGGGCTACAAAGAAAGTGGCAGAAGTGTATATTTTTTCTCTAAACACAGTAAAAAAATCACCTCTCATTTCCAAGAGTCACAAGTTTGGTATATTTTCTACTTGACTTATTCACCTTGTTGGCTCAGTATTACACAAAATGAGTTTTTTTCTATTTTAGTATGGCAAGATAATGGATTATTCTTTCCTTCTTTATATTCTTTTCTTCTTCTTTTAATATTGAAAAATAGACCAATTTATTTTTTCCCTAGTCTCTTGAAATCAGTCTTCTTCCTCTACTAATTGATTTGGATATTCAGCCTCTGAAAACCTTTATTTTATTTAATCCCAGCCTCCTGTGAAATATCTTTTCATTTTTTACCTTTGTGTTTAAAATCACTTTTACTCTCCACTTAAACTTCATTAAGCTATCATTGGCATTGGTCTCTCAGTTTGATGTGTTATAACCAATGGGTGATCTTTCAAAATGTTTGATTATGTTTGCACTTCTTTCCTCTATACTGGCCTTTAAAACCCAACCTCCCCACGCTCTCAATTGTAATTATTTCAGTATGGCATGCATAAACCTTGGGAAAACATTGATTTACCTTTGATTACATTTTTATTATCTCTCTGTCCCTTGCCTCCATTGTACTGCTGCTGCTGCTGCTAAGTCACTTCAGTCATGTCTGACTCTGTGCGACCCCATAGATGGCAGCCCATCAGGCTCCCGCGTCCCTGGGATTCTCCAGGCAAGAACACTGGAGTGGGTTGCCATTTCCTTCTCCAATGCATGAAAGTGAAAGTGAAGTCGCTAAGTCGTGTCTGACTCTTTGCGACCCCATGGACTGCAGCCTACCAGGCTCCTCTGTCCATGGGATTTTCTAGGCAAGAATACTGGAGTGGGTTGCCATTGCCTTCTCCATTGTACTAGCCTGCTCAAATTTATCATGCACTTCCAGATGATGTCTGTGGCTAGCTTTGCTGAATATCAGACAGCTCAGTTTTCTATTCCTTTAATTAAAACTCAAATAAGAGAAATGACTGTTTAACTCTTCCACATCTCCCAACAAAGCTAATCTAAGAAGTGTGGTTTTCTCAAAAACAAATTGAAATTACCATTAACTTTGGGTTTCCCCGTTGGCTCAGATGGTAAAACATCAACCTGCTATGTGGGAGACCTAGGTTTAATCCCTGGATCAAGAAGATTCCCTGGAGAAGGGAATGACTAACCACTCCAGTATTCTTATTCTTAGCTGGAGGACAATTACTTCACAATTCCATAGACAGAAGAGCTTGGCAGGCTAAAGTCCATAGGTTACAAAAGACAGACACAAGTGAATAACTAATGTATATAACCTTAAATATTTTTGTTTATATTGTGAGTAATTCAAAAGTCTAAAGCATAGACTGTCTAGCTCAATGCTTTTCCCATACAAAATTATTAAAAGAGAGTAAGGCTTAGTGGTTAAGGATATAGTTTTAGTATCTAAACTGCTTAATTCAGAAGCTACTAGGCACATTTGGCAAATTAATTTTAAATTAAAATTGAATAAAATATTATTCATTAGTTGCATGAGCCACATTTCAATACCTTTCAACCACAGATGACAAGAGGTTACCATATGAGACATGGGTAGATAATATTTTCTAATCACAGGTAATTCTAGTAGACTGTATTACATGAAAGTCTAACAGTCGTAGATTTGACACGTATCTTCATTTCAGCTTTATTATTTTGAGCAAGTGAATATATAGCATCACTAATCCACTATTTCTTGGTTTGTAAATAGTGAATGATTAACAACTAAAATTTTTATTTTGAAAATATTATCACAATACCTGACATTAGATACACGCTCAGTAAAAGTATTTGTTATTATTAATATTAGCACACATATCAGTTTTCTTCTTCTCACTAACAAATATTAAGAAGTAATAAAACTGTAATTTCATGAATATATTTTAATGGAAATATCAAATTTACATAGTACTTTTGTTGATAATTATGCCTAAGTCAGACACAAATTTTATAGGGGACTTCCACTGGATTCTCAGAAACATTCTTTTAGGAACTTTTCATATGACCTTAATCTTTTAGTGTAGCTCAAACAGTTAAAAAGTTTTGTATTTAGTAATCAAAAAAAGTCCCTGTGGCTAATGTTAATGCACCAAAAAAAAAAAAAAAAGAAGAAGCAAAAATAGAGCATATTTCCAGTGAATTGAAATCATCAATTCCATTTAATCAGCAAGAATGGATTTAACTGTGCTTGCCTGTACTTATGCATGTGAATTTGTACATATATGCTGTGAATTTCACTAAATTTAGAAAAACGACTGCTTCATCAAAAACATATGACAAAGGGACAACCCTCCCCTCCCCCCAGATTGGTGGCTGTTCAATGTGCTACTTGGAAAGAGCAGAGAACTAGCTCTAGAAAGAATGGAGTGACTGGGCCAAAGAAGGGGAAAAAAAAAAAAAAAGACTCAGTTGTGGATGGGTCTCATGGTAAAAGTAAAGTCAAATGTTGTAAGAAACAAAATTGCATAGGAATTTTGTTGGGCTGGAATGTTGGGCTTCCCTGGTGGCTTAGCTGCTAAAGAATCTGACTGCAATGTGGGAGACCTGTGTTCTATTGCTGGGTTGGGAAGATCCCCTGAAGAAGGGAATGGCTACCTACCTCAGTATTCTGGCCTGGAACATCAGACAAAACTGAGCGACTTTCGCTGGAATGTTAAGTCCATGAATCAAGGTAACTGGATGTGGTTGAGCAGAAGATGGAAGATTGAACATTGACATCTTAGGAATCAGTGAACTAAAATGGACAAGAATGAGTGAATTTAATTAAGATGACTATAATATCAACTACTATGAGCAAGATTTTTTAAAAGAAACAGAGTAGCCCTCATAGTCAACAAAAGAGTCTGAAATGCAGTAAATGGGTGCCATCTCAAAAATAACAGAATGATCTCAGTTCATTTCCAAGGCAAACCATTCAACATCACAGTAATCCAAGTCTACACCCGTACCACAAATGCCAAAGAAGATGACGTTGAATGGTTCCATGAAGATTTACAAGATCTTCTAGAACCAACAGCAAAAACGATGGCCTTTTCATCATGGGGAACTGGAATGCTAAATTAGAAAGTCAAGAGACACCTGGAGTAACAGGAAAATTTGGCCTTAGAGAACAAAATGAATCAGGGCAAAGTCTAACAGTTTTGCCAAGAGAACACACTGGTCATAGCAAATACCTTCTTCCAACAACACAAAAGACAACTCTACATATGGACATCACCAAATGGTCAGTATCAATATCAGATTGATCATATTCTGTACAGCTGAAGATGGAGAAGCTCTATACAGTCAGCAAAAACAAGACCTGATGCTGACAATGGCTCATATCATGAGCCCCTTATTGCAAACTTCAGGCTCATGTTGAAGAAAGTAGGGAAAACAATTAGGCAATTCATGTATGTCCTAAATCAAATTCCCAGTGAATATACAGTGAAAGTGATGAATAGATTCAAGGGATTAGATCTGATAGACAATTCCTGAAGTATTATGGACAAAGATTCCTAAACCAAAACCATCCCCAAGAAAAATAAATGCAAGAAGGCAAACTGGTTGTCTAAGGAGGTCTTACAAGTGGCTGAGAAAAGAAGAGAAGTGAAACACAAAGGAGAAAGAAAAAGATGTACCCAACTGAATGCAGAGTTCCAGAGAATAGCAAGGAAAGATAAGAAAGTATTTTTAAGTGAACAATGCAAATAAAAAGAGGAAAACAACAGAATGGAAAGGACTAAAGATCTTTTTGAGAAATTTGGAGACACCAAAGGAACATTTCATGTAAAGATGGACACAATAAAGGACAAACACAGCGATGATTTAACAGAAGCAGACGAGATTAAAAAGAAGCAAGAATATACAAAAGAACTATACAGAAAAAATAGGCCTTGATAATCCAGATAACCATGATGGCATAGTCACTCACCTAGAGCCAAACATCCTGGAATGTGAAGTCAAGTGAACCTTAGGAAGCATTACTACGAACAGAGCTAGTGGAGGTGATGGAAGTCCAGCTGAGTTTTTTTAAAAATATCAAAAGATGATGCTGTAAAAGTACTGATAGCTTACAGTGAATGATGTTGGATTTGTGATCTCTGAAGAAGATTTACCTTTGGGACCAGAGTGACTTGACCACTCAGGGCTCTTTTGCGGCAGAAGTTTTGTTATAGTGAAAAAGGAGAGAGAAAGCTTCTGACATAGTCATCAGAAGGGGAACAGAGAGTGCCCCCTTGCTAGTCTTTAGCAAGGGAATTATATACTTTTTAAATTAGTTATTACAATAAATCAAAAGACTGTCTCAAGGTTGTAAAAAATTTACCAGACACACTCCCAAAATTTACATTTAAGGTAACAGGATTAGAACTTAACAATAGAAAGATCTTAACAGACTCACTCCTATAATATACATTTTAAAATATCAGGCTTAATCAAAATGTTTTCAGGAAGCAGAAACTGTCCTCAGAGCAGGATACATTGTTGTTATATAATTCTTAGTACAGAGTTTAAACTGAGTTGTTTGTTGTGTAATCATCAGTTCCAGGCTTAAAGAACAAACAAACGAAAATATTTTATGTGACTAAGACTAAGGAATGTAGAGGGGAAAAAATTTGTCATTTGCTTCTTCTCGAGAACCCCAGAACCCTCTCTCCTTGGGGGCCCCCAGGCTTTTCAACCTGCCGGGGAATTGACTCTCTCAGTACTACATTGAATGTTTCAGCCAATTTGGTAAACTCAGCAGTGGCCACAGAACTGGAAAAGATCAGTTTTCATTTTAATCTCAAAGAAAGGCAAAGCCAAATAATGAACAAACTATTATGCAATTGTCCTCATTTCCCAAGTTAACAAGGTAATGCTCAAAATCCTTCAAACTAGGCTTCAACAAGACATGAACTGAGAACTTTCAAATGTTCAACCTGGATTTTAAAAAGGCAAACCAACTAGAGATAAAATTGCCAACATCTTTTGGATCATAAAAAAGCAAAGGAATTCCAGAAAAAAAGTATACTTCTGCTTCATTGACCAGGCTAAACCTTTTGCTGTGTGGATCACAACAAATTGTGGAAAATTCTTCAAAAGATGGGAATACCAGACCACCATACATGTCTTCTGAGAGAACTGTATGCAGGCCAAGAAGCAGCAGTTAGAACAAGAAATGGAACAATTAACTGGTTCCAAATTGGAAAAGATGTACGACAAGGCTGTATATTGTCTCCCTGCTTATTTAACTTATATGAATCATGAAAAATGCAGTGCTAGATGACTCACAAGCTGGAATCAATATTGCCAGGAGTAATATCAACAACTTCAGATATGCAGATGATACCACCCTAAAGGCAGAAAGTGAAGAGGAACTAAATAGCCTCTTGGTGAGAATGAAAGAGGAGAATGAAAAACTGACTTAAAACTCAATGTTAAAAAAACTAAGATCATGGCATCCAGTCTTATCATTTCATGGCAAATAGGAGGGGGGGCAGTGGAAATATGCCAGATTTTATTTTCTTTGGTTTAAAAAAATCACTGTGGGTGATGACTGCAGCCATGAAATTAAAAACAAACAAACAAACAAACAAAAAAACCCACTTGTTTCTTAGAAGAAAAACTATGACAAAGCTAGACAGCATATTAAAGAACAAAGACATCTCTTTGCCAACAAAGGCCCGCATAGTCAAAGCCATGGTTTTCCTAGTAGTCATGTATGGATGTGAGAGTTGGACCATATGAAAGACTGAGAGCCAAAGAATTGATGTGTTTGAACTGTGGTGTTGGAGAAGATTCTTTAGAGTCCCTTGGACAGCAAGGAGATGAAACCAGCCAATCCTAAAGGAAATGAACCCTGAACTGGAAGGACTGATGCTGAAGCTGAAGCTCCAAAACTTTGGCCACCAGATGCAAAAAGCTGACTAGTTGGAAAAGATCTTGAGGCTGGTAAATATTGAAGACAATAGGAGAAAGGGAAACAGAGGGTGAGATGGTTGGATGGCATCACCGACTCAATGGACATGAGTTTCAGCAATCTCTGAGACGTAGTGAAGAACAGGGAAGCCTGTCACGCTGCAGTTCATGGTGTTACAAATAGACAGGACTTAGTGACTTGTCAACAACAACAACAAAACAGCTTGGGTGGATAGATATCAATTTAGGTATTGACTTTAAAAATTATCTTATGTATGTTACATCTTCAGCAATTTTATTTTTCTGTCATCTGAGTTGTAAGTTGGCAGATCCCAAAGGCTGTAACTGTATTTGGCTAATTTCTATAGTGCATCCTGTATCACAGTTTTGAGAGATTATATATGACTTTAGAGATGATTTCTTTTTCTTTATTGGAAGTGTTGATTGTATTGTTCTAAGTGAAGTGTTATATTAAATTTTTTCATATAAAAATTGCCATCCATTTCCTCATATAGCAAATTTACTTTTTGTAATACATATTTCTGGTCATAACTTTTTTCCTTTGAATGCACTTTAGTAAATGCAAACAGAAGAAACAAAGAATCTTTTTGCAATATTTCAGCAAAATAATTTAAAAGTATTATCTATTTCATTGCTTTTTATGCCATTAAATTTTTCTGTTTTGCTTGATTTAAATAATAAATATAATTGTTATTTTCGTTGTTCTTCAGTCACGATGTTGTGTCCGATTCTTTTCAATCCCATGGATTGTAGCACTGCAGGCTCCCCTGTTCTTCCCAGAATTTGCTCAGATTCATGTTCATTGAGTCAGTGATCCTATCTAACCAGCTAATCCTTTGCCACCTCCTTCTTCTTTGATCTTCAATATTTCCCAGAATCAGGGTCCTTTCCAATGAGTTTGCTGTTCTCATCCGGTGGCCAAGATATTGGAGCTTCAGAATCATTACTTCCAGTAAATATTCAGGGTAGATTTCCTTTAGGATTGAGTGCTATGATCTCCTTACTGTCTAAGGGACTCCGAAGAGTCTTCACAAATACCACAGTTTGAAATCATCAATCATTCAGTTTTAAGTGTTCTTTATGGTCCAGGTGTCACACCCATATATGACTACTGGAAAAAAAAAAAAACCCACATAGCTTTGCCTATGCAGACCTTTGACAGCATAACAATGTCTCTGCTTACTAACATGCTGTCTAGGTTTGTGATGGCATCCTTTCCAAGGATCAAGCATCTTTTAATTTTGTTGCTGCAGTCACCATCTACAGTGATTTTGGAACTCAAGAAAATAAAACAATGCACTGCTTCCACTTTTTTCCTTCTATTTGCCACAAAGTGATGGGCCTGGATGCTATGATCTTAGTTTTTATTTTTTAATGTAATTTTATTCCTTTTAATTGGAGGCTAACTACTTTACAATATTGTAGTGGTTTTGCCATACATTGCCGTGAATCAACCACGGGTGTACATGTGTTACACGTGCCTTTTTCAATTCTGGTTTCCTGGCTGTGTTTGCCCAGCAGTGGGATTGCTGGGTCATAAGGCAGTTCTATTTCCAGGTTTTTAAGGAATCTCCACACTGTTCTCCATAGTGGCTGTACCAGTTTTCATTCCCACCAACAGCGTAAGAGGATTCCCTTTTCTCCACACCCTCTCCAGCATTTATTGTTTGTAGACGTTTGGTAAGCACCCATTCTGACTGGTGTGAAATGGTACCCCATTGTGGTTTTGATTTGCATTTCTCTGATAATGGGTGATGTTGAGCATCTTTTCATGTGTTTGTTAGCAATCTGTACATCTTCTTTGGAGCATTGTCTGTTTAATTCTTTGGTCCATTTTTTGACAGGGTCATTTATTTTTCTGGAATTGAGCTACAGGAGTTGCTTGCATATTTTTGAGATTAAATTTTTGTCCGTTGCATCATTTGCTATTATTTTCTCCCATTCTGAAGGCTGTCTTTCCCCCTTGCTTATAGTTCCCTTCGTTGTGCAGAGGCTTTTAATTTTAATTAGGTCCCATTTGTTTATTTTTGCTTCTATTTCAAATATTCTGGGTAGTGGGTCATAGAAAATCTAGCTACGATTTATGTCAGAGAGTGCTTTGTCTATGTTTTCCTCTAGAAGTTTTATATTTTTTGGTCTTAGGTTTATATCTTTAATCCATGTTGAGTTTATTTTTGTGTATGGTGCTAGAAAGTGTTCTAGTTTCATTCTTTTACAAGTGACAAGTATTCCCAGCATCACTTGTTAAAGTCATTGTCTTTTCTCCATTGTATATTCTTGCCTCCTTTGTCAAAGATAAGGTGTCCATGCTTCTGCTGCTGCTGCTGCTAAGTTGCTTCAGTCGTGTCCAATTCTGTGAGACCCCAGAGATGGCAGCCAACTGGGCTCTTCTGTCCCTGGGATTCTCCAGGCAAGAACACCGGAGTGTGTTGCCATTTCATTCTCCAAGACATGAAAGTGAAAAGTGAAAGTGAAGTTGCTCAATCATGTCTGACTTCACAATACCATGGACTGCAGCCCACCAGGCTCCTCCATCCATGGGATTTTCCAAATAAGTATACAGGAGTGGGGTGCCATTGCCTTCTCTGAAGGTGTCCATAGGTCTGTGGATTTATCTCTGGGCTTTCTATTATTTTTTCCATTGATCTATATGTGTGTCTTCGTGCCAGTACAATACAGTCTTGATTATTGCAGCTTTGTAGTACAGCCTGTAGTCAAGCAAGTTGATTCCTCTAGTTCCGTTGTTCTTTCTCAAGATTCAGTTCAGTTCAGTCACTCAGTCGTGTCCGACATTTGCCACTCCATGAATCAGAGCACGCCAGGCCTCCCTGTCCATCATCACTAACGGAGTTCACTCAGATTCACGTACATCGAGGCAGTGATGCCATCCAGACATCTCATCCTCGGTCGTCACCTTCTCCTCCTGCCCCCAATCCCTCCCAGCATCAAAGTTTTTTCCAATGAGTCAACCCTTCTCATGAGGTGGCCATAGTATTGGAGTTTCAGCTCTAGCATCATTTCTTCCAATGAAATCCCAGGGCTGATCTCCTTCAGAATGGACTGGTTGGAACTTCTTGCAGTCCAAGGGACTCTCAAGAGTCTTCTCCAACACCACAGTTCAAAAGCATCAATTCTTTGGCACTCAGCCTTCTTCACAGTCCAACTCTCACATCCATACATGACTACAGGAAAAACCATAGCCTTGACTAGATGGACTTTAGTCAGCAAAGTAATGTCTCTGCTTTTGAATATGCTATCTAGGTTGATCATAAATTTTCTTCCAAGGAGTAAGCGTCTTTTAATTTCCTGTCTACAGTCACCATCTGCAGTGATTTTGGAGCCCCAAAAAATAAAGTCTGACACTGTTTCCACTGTTTCCCCATCTATTTCACATGAAGTGATGGGACCAGATGCCATGATCTTCGTTTTCTGAATGTTGAGCTTTAAGCCAAAGTTTTCACTCTCCTTTTTCACTTTCATCAAGATGCTTTTTAGTTCCTCCTCACTTTCAGTGATAAGGGTGGTATCATCTGCATATCTGAGGTTATTGATATTTCTCCTGGAAATCTTGATTCCAGCTTGTGTTTCTTCCAGCGCAGCATTTTTCATGATGTACTCTGCATATAAGTTAAATAAGCAGGGTGACAATATACAGCCTTAACATACTCCTTCTCCTTTTTGGAACCAGTCTGTTGTTCCATGTCCAGTTCTAACTGTTGCTTCCTGACCTGCATGCAGATTTCTCAAGAGGCAGGTCAGGTGGTTTGGTATTCTCATCTCTCTCAGAATTTTCCACAGTTTATTGTGATCCACACAGTCAAAGGCTTTGGCATAGTCAATAAAGCAGAAATAGATGTTTTTCTGGAACTCTCTTGCTTTTATGGTGATCCAGCAGATGTTGCCAATTTGATCTCTCGTTCCTCTGCATTTTCTAAATTCAGCTTGAACATCAGGAAGTTCATGGTCCACATATTGCTGAAGCCTGGCTTGGAGAATTTTGAGCATTACTTTACTAGCATGTGAGATGAGTGCAATTGTGCAGTAGTTTGAACATTCTTTGGCATTGCTTTTCGTTGGAATTGGAATGAAAACTGACCTTTTTCAGTCCCGTGGCCACTACTGAGTTTTCCAAATTTGCTGTCATATTGAACGCAGAACTTTCACAGCATCATCTTTCAGGATTTGAAATAGCTCAACTGGAGTTCCATCATCTCCGCTAGCTTTGTTTGTAATGATGCTTTCTAAGACCCACTTGACTTCACATTCCAGGATGTCTGGATCTAGATGAGCGATCACACTATCGTGATTATCTGGGTCGTGAAGATCTTTTTTGTACAGTTCTTCTGTGTATTCATGCCACCTCTTCTTAATATCTTCTGCTTCTGTTAGGTCCATACCATTTCTGTCCTTTATCGAGCCCATCTTTGCATGAAATATTCCCTTGGTATCTCTAATTTTCTTGAAGAGATCTCTAGTCTTTCCCACTCTGTTCTTTTCCTCTCTTTCTTTGCATTGGATCACTGAAGAAGGCTTTCTTATCTCTTCTTGCTATTCTTTAGAACTCTGCATTCATATGCTTATATCTTTCCTTTTCTCCTTTGCTTTTCACTCCGCTTCTTTTGACAGCTATTTGTAAGGCCTCCCCAGACAGCCATTTTGCTTTTTTGCATTTCTTTTCCATGGGGATGGTTTTGATCCCTGTCTCCTGTAAAATGTCACGAACCTCATCCCATAGTTTATCAGGCACTTCATCTATCAGATCTAGGCATGCAGGTGGCTGTGGCTGGTGCACTAATCATGGCCAAGAGGAGTTACTCCACATCCAAGGTCAAGGGAAGCACCCTAGAGTGCCAGGCTGCGATGGAACAGGAATGACTGAGAGGAGCTACCCCGCATCTGAGGTCAGGGGTGGCGGCTGAGAGGAGCTACCCCATGTCCAAGGTCAGAGGCGGCAGCCGAGAGGGGCTACCCTGCGTCCAAGGCCAGGGATGACGGCTGACAGGAGCTACCCCACGTCCGAGGTCAGGGGTGGTGCCTGAGGCCGGGACAGCAGCTGGGAGGATCAACCCCATGCCTGAGGCCAGGGGCGGTGGCTGTGGCTGCTTGGGCACAGGAGGGCCTAGAGGAACCACCCACGTTGAAGATCAGGAAGGGTGGCAGTGAGGAGATACCCCTTATCCAAGGTAAGGAACAGCGGTTGCACCTTGCTGGAGCAGCTGTGAAGAGATACCCTATGCCCAAGGTAAGAGAAACCCAAATAAGATGGTAGGTGTTGCAAGAGAGCATGAGAGGGCAGACACACTGAAACCATACTCACAGAAAACTAGTCAATCTAATCACACTAGGACCACAGCCTTGTCTAACTCAATGAAACTAAACCATGCCTGCAGGGCAAACCAGGGTGGGAGGGTCATGGTGGAGAGGTCTGACAGAATGTGGTCCACTGGAGAAGGGAATGGAAAACCACTTCAGTATTCTTGCTTTGAGAACCCCATGAACAGTATGAAAAGGCAAAATGATAGTACTGAAAGAGGAACTCCCCAGCTCAGTAGGTGCCCAACATGTTACTGGAGATTAGTGGAGAAATAACTCTAGAAAGAATGAAGGGATGGAGCCAAAGCAAAACCAATACCCAGCAGTGGATGTGACTGGTGATAGAAGCAAGGTCCGATGCTGTAAAGAGCAATATTGCATAGGAACATGGAATGTCAGGTCCATGAATCAAGGCAAATTAGAAGTGGTCAAACAAGAGATGGCAACAGAAAATCTCAACATTTTAGGAATCAGTGAACTAAAATGGACTGGAATGGGTGAATTTAACTCAGATGACCATTATATCTACTACTGCGGGCAGGAACCCCTCAGAAGAAATGGAGCAGCCATCATGGTTAAAAAAAAAAAAAAAAAAAAAGAGTCTGAAATGCAGTACTTGGATGCAATCTCAAAAACGACAGAATGATCTCTGTTTGTCTCCAAGGCAAACCATTCGATATCACAGTAATCCAAGTCTATGCCCCAACCAGTAATACTGAAGAAGCTGAAGTTGAATGGTTTTATGAAGACCTATAAGACCTTTTAGAACTAACACCTAAAAAAGATGTCCTTTTCATTATACAGGACTGGAATGCAAAAGTAGGAATTCAAGAAACACCTGGAATAACAGGCAAATTTGTCCTTGGAATGCAGAATGAAGCAGGGCAAAGACTAATAGAGTTTTGCCAAGAGAACGCATTGGTCATAGCAAACACCCACTTCCAACAACACAAGAGAAGACTCTACACATGGACACCACCAGATGGTCAACACCGAAATCAGATTGATTCTATTCTTTGCAGCCAAAGATGGAGAAGCTCTATACAATCAACAAAAACAAGACCAGGAGCTGACTGTGGCTCAGATCATGAACTCCTCATTACCAAATTCTCAAGATTACTTTGGCTATTGGAGGTTATTTGTATTTCCATACAAACTGTGAAATTATTTGTTCTATTTCGGTGAAAAATACCATTGGTAGCTTGATAGGGATTGCATTGAATCCATAGATTGCTTTCGGTAGTATACTCATTTTCACTATATTGATTCTTCCAATCCATGAATATGGTATATTTTTCCATCTATTTCTGTCCTCTTTGATTCCTTTTGACCATGTTTTATAGTTTCCTATATAGAAGACTTTTGTTTCCACAGGTAGATATATTCCTCAGTTCAGTTCAGTTGCTCAGTCTTGTCTAACTCTTTGTGACCCCATGAATTGCAGCACTCCAGGCCTTCTTGTCCATCACCATCTCCCGGAGTTCATTCAAACTCACTTCCTTCGAGTTGGTGATGCCATCCAGCCATCTCATCTTCTGTCATCCCCTTCTCCTCCTGCCCTCAATCCCTCCCAGCACCAGAGTTTTTTCCAATGCGTCAGCTCTTCTCATGAGGTGGTCAAAGTACTGGAGTTTCAGCTTTAGCATCATTCTTTCCAAAGAAATCCCAGGGCTGATCTCCTTCAGAATGGACTGGTTGGATCTCCTTGCAGTCCAAGGGACTCTCAAGAGTCTTCTCCAACACCACAGTTCAAAAGCATCAATTCTTCAGTGCTCAGCTTTCTTCACAGTCCAACTCTCACATCCATACATGACCAGTGGAAAAATCATAGACTTGACTAGACGGACCTTTGTTGGCAAAGTAATGTTTCTGCTTTTGAATATGTATTTAATTATTTTCTTTGCAATGTTGAATGTAAATGTTTCCTTAATTTCTTGTTCTGTTTTCTCATTGTTACTGTATAGGATTTCTGTGTGTTAATTTTATATCCTCCAACTTTACTATATTCATTGATTATCTCTAGTAATTTTCTGGTGGAGTCTTTAGGGTTTTCTATGTAGAGGATCATGTCATCTGCAAACAGTGAGAGTTTTACTTCTTTTCCAATCTGGATTCCTTTTATTTCTTTTTCTGCTCTGATTGCTATGGCCAAACTTCCAAAATTATGTTGAATAGTAGTGCTGAGAGTGGGCACCCTTGTCTTGTTCTGACTTCAGGGGAAATGCTTTTAATTTATCACTATTGAGGATAATATTTGTTGTGGGTTTGTCATATATAGCTTCTATTATGTTGAGGTATGTTCTTTCTATTTCTGCTTTCTGGAGTTTTTTTTTTTTAACATAAATGGATATTGAACTTTGTCAAAGGCATTCTCTGCATCTATTGAGACAATCATATTGCTTTTATCTTTCATATTTTTAATGTGGTGTATTACATTGATTGATTTGCAGATATTGAAGAATCCTTGCATCCCTAGGATTAAGCCCAATTGGTCTTGATGTATGATCTTTTTAATATGTTGTTGGATTCTGTTTGCTAGAATTATGTTTAGGATTTTTGCATCTATGTTCATTAGTGATATTGGCCTGTAGTTTTCTTTCTTGTTACATCTTTGGTTTTGGTATTAGGGTGATTGTGTCCTCATAGAATGAGTTTGGAAGTTTACCTCCCTCTGCAATTTTCTGGAAGATTTTGAGTAGGATAGGTGTTAATTCTTCTCTAAATTTTTGGTAGAATTTAGCTCTGCAACCGTCTGCTCCTGGGCTTTTGTTTGTTGGAGAATTTCTGATTATGGTTTCAATTTCCTTGCTTGCCGTGAGTCTGTAAGGATTTTTTATTTCTTCCAGATTCAGTTTTGAAAAGTACTTTTCTAAGAATTTGTCCATTTCTTCTAAGTTGTCCGTTTTATTGGCATATAGTTGCTGATAGTAGTCTCTTATGATCCTTTATATTTATGCCTTGTCTGTTGTGATCTCTCCATTTTCATTTCTAATTTTATTGATTTGATTTTTCTCCCTTTGTTTCTTGATAAGTTTGGCTAATGGTTTGTCAATTTTATTTATCTTCTCAATGAACCAGCTTTTGGTTTTGTTTATTTTTGCTATGGTCTCTTTTCTTTCTTTTGCATTTATTTCTGCCCTGATTTTTAAGATTTCTTTCCTTCTACTAACCCTGGGATTCTTCACTTCTTCCTTTTCTAGTTGCTTTAAGTGTAGAGTTAGGTTATTTATTTGACTTTTTTTTTTTTTTTTGAGGTAAGCCTGTATTGCTATGAACCTTCTCCTTAGCACTGCTTTTACAATGTCCCATAGGTTTTGTGTTGTTGTGTTTTCGTTTTCTTTTGTTTCTATGCATATTTTGATTTCTTTTTAATTTATTCTGTGATTTGTTGGTTATTCAGCAGCGTGTTGTTCAGTCTCCATATGCTGGAATTTTTAATAGTTCTTCTCCTGTAACTGATATCTAATCTTACCACATTTTGGTCAGAAAAGATGCTTTGGATGATTTCATTTTTTTTTTTTTTTTGAATTAACGAAGGTTAGTTTTATGGCCCAGGATGTGATTTATCCTGGAGAAGGTTCCATGTGCACTTGAGAAAAAGGTGAAATTCGTTGTTTTGGGGTGAAATGTCTATAGATATCAATTAGATCTAACTGGCCTATTGTATCATTTAAAGTTTGTGTTTCCTTGTTAATTTTCTTTTTAGTTGATCTATCCATAAGTGTGAGTGGTATATTAAAGTCTCCCATTATTACTGTTTTATTATTAATTTCCACTTCCATACTTGTTAACATTTGCCTTACATAATGTGATGCTCTTATGTTGGGTGCATATATATTTATAATTGTTATATTTTCTTCTTGGATTGATCCTTTGATCATTATGTAGTGTGCTTCTTTGTCTCTTTTCACAGCCTTTATTTTACAGTCTGTTTTATCTGTTATGAGTATTCTACTCCTGCTTTCTTTTGGACTCTATTTGCTTGAAATATCTTTTCCATCACTTCACTTTCAGTCTGTATGTGTCCTTTGTTTTGAGGGGGGTCTCTTGTAGACAACATATATAGGGATCTTGTTTTTGTATGCATTTAGCCAGTCTTTTGGTTGGGGCATTCAACCCATTCACATTTAAGGTGATTATTGATAAGTATGATACAGTTGACATTTACTTTGTTGTATTGAGTTCTAGTTTATATACCCTTACTGTGTTTCCTGTCTAGAGAAGATCTGTTAGCATTTGATGGAGAGCTGGTTTGGTGGTCCTGAATTGTCTCAGGTGTTGCTTGTCTGTAAAGCTTTTGATTTCTGCTTCATATTTGAATGAAATCCTTGCTGGGTACAGTACTCTGGATTTAGTTTTTTCTCTTTCATCACTTTAAGTATGTCCTGCCATTCCCTTCTGGCCTGAATGTTGTTTTTCCCTTGCTGCTTTTAATATTTTTTCTTTGTATTTGATCTTTGTTAATTTGATTAATATGTGTCTTGGGGTGTTTTGCATTGTGTTTATCCTGTTTGGGTCTCTCAGGGTTTATTCCACTTGAGTAACTATTTTCTTGCCCATTTTAGAGAAGTTTTCAGCTATTATCTCCTCAAGTATTTTCTCATGGTCTTTTTGACTTCTTCTGAGACTCCTATGAGTCGAATGTTGGGGTGTTTAACATTGTCCCAGATGTCTCTGAGGTTGACCACATTTCTTTTAATTATTTTTTTTCCTCTCTGCTTCATTTATTTCTACCATTTTATATTCTACTTCACCTATCATATCTTTTGCCTCCGTTATTCTACTGTTGGTTCCCTCCAGAGTGTTTTTGATCTAATTTATTTCATTATTCATTATATATTGACTCTTTTTTATTTCTTCTAGGTCCTTGTTAAACATTTCTTGCACCTTCTCAATCCTTGTCTCTAAACTATTTATCTCTAACTCCATTTTGTTTTCAAGATTTTGGATCATTTTCATCATCATTATTTTAAATTCTTTTTAGGTAGATTCCCTATTTCCTCCTCTTTTATTTGATTTGGTGGGCATTTATCCTGTTCCTTTCCCTGCTGAGTATTTATCTGTCTTTTCATCTTGTTTAGATTGCTGTGTTTGGGGTGACCTTTCCATATTCTGGCAGTTTGTGGTTCCTCTTTATTGTGGAGTTTCCTCACTGCGGCTGGGGTTGGACGGGTGGCTTGTCAAGTTTTCCTGGTTAGGAAAGCTTGTGCTGGTGTTCTGGTGGGTAGAGTTGGATTTCTTCTTTCTGGAGTGCAATGAAGTGTCCAATAGCGAGTTTTGAGATGTCAGTGGGTTTGCTGTGACTTTGGGCAGCGTGTATATTGGAGCTCAGGGGTATGTTCCTGTGTTGCTGGAGAATTTGTGTGGTCTGTCTTGCTCTGGAACTTGTGGTGTTCTCAGGTTTTGAACTTAAGCCTCCTGCCTCTGGATTTCAGTCTTATTCTTACAGTAGCCTCAAAACTTCTCTATCTATACAGCACAAATGTTACAACATCTAGGTTAATGATGAAAAGATTCTCCACAGTGAGGGACACCCGGAGAGATTCACAGAGTTACATGGAGAACAGAAGAGGGAGGAGAGAGATAGAGATGACCAGGGGGAGAAGAGGGGGAATCAAAAGGGGCAAGAGTAAGCTAGCCAGTAATAATTTCCCTATGTGCTCTCCACAGTCTGGACCCCTCAGAGAAGTGGACGGAGTTACACAAAGAAGAGAAGAGGGAAGAAGGAGACAGATGTGGCCAGGAGGATAAAAGTGGGAATCAAAAGGAGAGAGAGAGATCCAGCCAGTAATCAGTTCCCTAAATGTTTTTCACAGCCTGGAACACACAAAGAGATTCTCAGAGTTGGGTAGAGAGGAAAAGGGGGATGGTGGAGATAGAGGCGACCTGGTGAAGAAATTGGAGGGTCAAAAGGGGAAGAGAGCAATCAAGCCAGTAATCTCACTCACAAGTAAAAAATGGTACTGAAGATTGGATTCTTAAAGGTACAAAATTGATAACAAATACCAAAAAGCAAAGATTAAAAATCTAGAGTTTAGATTCTCAAAAATACAACATTTTAAAAACAAAACAAAGTCACAAATATTATAATATATATATGAAGTTTGCTTTAAAAATAAGATCTTTTTTTGCAAGGTAATAGTACATTATAAAAATGAAAATTAGAGGAGTAATAGAGGACTTAAAAATTAAAAATAATTAACTTAAAAAGTGATAATAGCAAAAATATATCTAGGAATTTCTCTGGAGCTGTTGTGGACAGTAAGGGTTCAGTTCATTTTCAGATAGTTCTTTAATCGAGCTTATACTTCTCACGATCTATAGGTCCTTTCCTATGTGGCGGTGCTAACTACAGGGTTTTAATCTGTTGCACCTGTCACTTCCAAAGCAGTTCCCTCTGTTTATTTTATCTTCTGTTTGCTGGTCCTATTAGTGTTAAATTTCTGCCCTGACACAAGGGGGTGAAGGTGGTCACTTATTTCAGGTCACTGGTTCAGTCGTGCTGTGGGGGGGGGGAGGACCACTGCAAACAAATATAACTCACATGTGTGAGGAGTGCTCCCAGTTTTTCAGCCGCTCTGGGTTTGCCCCCGCTCACGGCATGTGTGATTTCCCGGTCTATACTGCTCAGGCTCCAGGTTGCTCTCCCAGGAACTGTCTTAGGTGGGCCCTGGTTTTTGTGCAGTTTCTAGGTCTAAGCCACTCAGGTTCAGGTTCTCGAGTATACCCCAAAAGCACAGACTAGGTTGGGCCTGTGTTTTGTGCCCTTCCCAGGTCCAAGCAGCTCAGGTGACCAGGTGCTTGGCAAGCACAGTAACCCCGAGGAGGGCTGTGGGTCTTATCACCTCCCCCGTTCCTGCCACTTGGATTTCTGGGTGTACAACGGGTGCACCTTCTCAGATGTGCCATGTGTCTCTTCTGGGGAGATAATCTCTGGCTACGACCCTCCTGGCAGATGTCAACCGTTCAATCCCAAGAACTCTAAGTAAGCAATGAATCCTGTTTGCAGTTTGGTAGAGGATGCCACTCTGGGGCTGTGATTTCCCCTTTCCACCTCTGGCTGCCCCTCCCCCACCCCACCCCCGCCTGCTTGTCTCTGGTGGGGGATAGGCCAGTCTGCAGCCTGCTAGCTGTCCTCTGGTATTTGCTCAATCCTTTGTTCTGTGAGCCTGCATGGCAGTGCCTCATGTTAGGGCATTTCACAGGATATTTCTATCTCTCTATCTTATATATTTATTTCTCTGGCTATACCACAGTTTGGGTTGCTATCTCAGGTTAGTTCCCTCAGATTACCCTCAGGGCATTCCGGCCCAGTCCTTACCCTAAGCAATGCAGCTCCCACCTCCCTGTTCAGCCCCCACTTGCTGATGGCAGCTGCAAGTGCTGGGAGTTGCCGTTAAGCACATATTCTGTGGGTTTAATTAATTATTTATTTATTTGTCCTCCTGGTTATGTTGCCCTCTGAGAGTCCAAGATTCTCCACAGACCCACCAGTGAGAGTGTTTCCTGGTGTTTGGAAACCTCTTTTAAGACTCCCCGAGACAGATCTCATCCTTACCTCTTTTGTCTCTCTTTTTATCTTTGATATTTTGTCCTACCTCCTTTTGAAGACAATAGGCTGCATTTATGGGTGCCTGATATCTTCTGCCAGCATTCAGAAGTTGTTTTATGGAATTTGCTCAGCGTTCAAATGTTCTTTCAATGAATTTGTGGGGGAGAAAATGGTCTCCCCATCCTATTCCTCCACCATGTTAGGACCGCCCCCTCATCTTAGTTTTTTGAATGTTGAATTTTAAACCAGCTTTTTCACTCTTTGTTTTCACCTTCAAGAGGCTTTTTTATTTCCTCTTCACTTTCTGCCATAAGGGTGGTGCCAACTGCAAATCTGTGGTTGTTGATATTTCTCCTGGAAATCTTGATTCCAACTTGTGATTCATTCAGCTTGGCATTTCTCATCATGTACTCTGCATAGAAGTTTAATAAGCAGGGTGACAATTACAGCCTTGTACTGCTGCTGCTAAGTCACTTCAGTTGTGTCTGACTCTGTGCGACCTCATGGACAGCAGCCCACCAGGCTCTTCTGTCCATGGAATTCTCTAGGCAAGAGTACTGGAGTGGGTTGCTATTTCCTTCTCCACAGCCTTGTACTACTCCTTTCCCAATTCTGAACCAATCATTTGTTCCTTGTCTGGTTCTGTTTATTCTGAACTGGCATACAGGTTTCTCAGTAGACAGGTATGGTGGTCTGGTATTCCCATCTCTTTAAGGATTTTCCAGTTTGTTGTGATCCACACAAATGGTTTAGTATAGTCAATGAAGCCTAAGTGTATATTTTTATGCAGTTTTCTTGCTTTTTCTGTGATACAATGAATGTTGGCAATTTTATCTTGTTCCTGTCTTTTCAAAACCCAGCTTTAATATTTGGAAATTCTCAGTTCATGTACTGCTGAAGCCTAACTTAAAGAGTTTTGAGCATAACTTTACTATAATGTGGAATGAATGCAACAGTATGGTCTTTTGAATATTTTTTTGTCATTGCCCTTCTTTGGGATTGGAAAAAAAAAAACAGTAACAGCAATAAAATTGGTTAAAATTATAACAGGAAAAATGAAGAACATAATACTCTCAAAATTCTATGTAACTATGATTTATTTGCCTTGGTTATATTTTTTACTTGTTAACTCTCTGTTTAGTAACATAGACAAAAAAGTTGACATACCAAGGATTTCACTATCTTCTAATATGCCCATCAATATAGTTTGTATATAATGCCTTAGGTTACAATCTACAGTGTCCTGTGTTGGTTTAGTTTAGTAGTAATCAAGAGATATTTAATTTTTTCTTTCCTAATTAGAAGCTAAGAAAATCCATACCATGGTGTAGAAAAATTTGATATGGCAAACTATTAATTCCCAAATGTAATTAAGATAATCTCAACCAGCAGTTCACACACTTCTTGATCTCAGAAAGAACCCAAAGTGCTTTGGTTATGTGGATTATACTACCAATAATTTCTGTATTTGAAATTAATTGAAAAAAGTATATATTAATGTTATGGGGAGGGAGGTGGGAGGGGGGTTCATGTTTGGGAACACATGTAAGAATTAAAGAGTTTAAAATTTTTAAAAAAATAAATAAAATAAAATAAAATAAAATTTTAACAATATTAAACCCATTATATGTTCATATTAGAGTATATTATGAAAAATAACTATTATTTCTAAAACAAAATAGTGAGGATTATATCTAAAGAAGACAACTGGATTCTTCTATCAAATTCTGCATTCAGTATTTTGAGACATCTCTTTATTTAAAGAATGTGAAGAAAATCTGGTTTTGAGCAAGTTTTGGAAAATGGAAGGTTGTTTTAATAGTGTTTATATATAGGTAGATATATTTGTTATATATAGTGAACTGTACATTGCTATTTACTTAATGATTATATTTTTTTTCCCTCTGCCTTTTCTTTTTTTTTTTTTTGTATTTATTTATTTATTTATTTTTTAATTTTAAAATCTTTAATTCTTACATGCATTCCCAAACATGAACCCCCCTCCCACCTCCCTCCCCAAAACATCTCTCTGGGTCATCCCCATGCACCAGCCCCAAGCATGCTGCATCCTGCGTCAGACATAGACTGGCGATTCAATTCACATGATAGTATACATGTTAGAATGTCATTCTCCCAAATCATCCCACCCTCTCCCTCTCCCTCTGAGTCCAAAAGTCCGTTATACACATCTGTGTCTCTTTCCCTGTCCTGCATACAGGGTCGTCATTGCCATCTTCCTAAATTCTATATATATGTGTTAGTATACTGTATTGGTGTTTATCTTTCTGGCTTACTTCACTCTGTATAATCGGCTCCAGTTTCATCCATCTCATCAGAACTGATTCAAATGAATTCTTTTTAATGGCTGAGTAATACTCCATTGTGTATATGTACCACAGCTTTCTTATCCATTCATCTGCTGATGGACATCTAGGTTGTTTCCATGTCCTGGCTATTATAAACAGTGCTGCAATGAATATTGGGGTACATGTGTCTCTTTCAATTCTGGTTTCCTCGGTGTGTATGCCCAGAAGTGGGATTGCTGGGTCATAAGGTAGTTCTATTTGCAATTTTTTAAGGAATCTCCACACTGTTCTCCATAGTGGCTGTACTAGTTTGCATTCCCACCAACAGTGTAGGAGGGTTCCCTTTTCTCCACACCCTCTCCAGCATTTATTGCTTGCAGATTTTTGGATCGCAGCCATTCTGACTGGTGTGAAGTGGTACCTCATTGTGGTTTTGATTTGCATTTCTCTAATAATGAGTGATGTTGAGCATCTTTTCATGTGTTTGTTAGCCATCCTTATGTCTTCTTTGGAGAAATTTCTGTTTAGTTCTTTGGCCCATTTTTTGATTGGGTCATTTATTTTTCTGGAATTGAGCTGCATAAGTTGCTTGTATATTTTTGAGATTAGTTGTTTGTCAGTTGCTTCATTTGCTATTATTTTCTCCCATTCAGAAGGCTGTCTTTTCACCTTGCTTATATTTTCCTTTGTTGTGCAGAAGCTTTTAATTTTAATGAGATCCCATTTGTTTATTTTTGCTTTTATTTCCAGAGTTCTGGGAGGTGGATCATAGAGGATCCTGCTGTGATTTATGTCTGAGAGTGTTTTGCCTATGTTCTCCTCTAGGAGTTTTATAGTTTCTGATCTTACATTTAGATCTTTAATCCATTTTGAGTTTATTTTTGTGTGCGGTGTTAGGAAGTGATCTAGTTTCATTCTTTTACAAGTGTTTGACCAGTTTTCCCAGCACCACTTGTTAAAGAGATTGTCTTTACTCCATTGTATATTCTTGCCTCCTTTGTCAAAGATAAGGTGTCCATAGGTGTGTGGATTTATCTCTGGGCTTTCTATTTTGTTCCATTGATCTATATGTCTGTCTTTGTGCCAGTACCATACTGTCTTGATGACTGTGGCTTTGTAGTAGAGCCTGAAGTCAGGCAAGTTGATTCCTCCAGTTCCATTCTTCTTTCTCAAGATTGCTTTGGCTATTCGAGGTTTTTTGTATTTCCATACAAATCTTGAAATTATTTGTTCTAGTTCTGTGAAAAATGTGGCTGGTAGCTTGATAGGGATTGCATTGAATTTGTAAATTGCTTTGGGTAGTATACTCATTTTCACTATATTGATTCTTCCAATCCATGAACATGGTATATTTCTCCATCTATTAGTGTCCTCTTTGATTTCTTTCACCAGTGTTTTATAATTTTCTATATATAGGTCTTTAGTTTCTTTAGGTAGATATATTCCTAAGTATTTTATTCTTTTCGTTGCAATGGTGAATGGAATTGTTTCCTTAATTTCTTTTTCTACTTTCTCATTATTAGTGTATAGGAATGCAAGGGATTTCTGTGTGTTGATTTTATATCCTGCAACTTTACTATATTCATTGATTAGCTCTAGCAATTTTCTGGTGGAGTCTTTAGGGTTTTCCATGTAGAGGATCATGTCATCTGCAAACAGTGAGAGTTTTACTTCTTCTTTTCCAATTTGGATTCCTTTTATTTCTTTTTCTGCTCTGATTGCTGTGACCAAAACTTCCAGAACTATGTTGAATAGTAGCGGTGAAAGTGGACACCCTTGTCTTGTTCCTGACTTTAGGGGAAATGCTTTCAATTTTTCACCATTGAGGATAATGTTTGCTGTGGTTTTGTCATAGATAGCTTTTATTATGTTGAGGTATGTTCCTTCTATTCCTGCTTTCTGGAGAGTTTTTATCATAAATGGATGTTGAATTTTGTCAAAGGCCTTCTCTGCATCTATTGAGATAATCATATGGTTTTTATTTTTCAATTTGTTAATGTGGTGAATTACATTGATTGATTTGCGGATATTGAAGAATCCTTGCATCCCTGGGATAAAGCCCACTTGGTCATGGTGTATGATCTTTTTAATGTGTTGTTGGATTCTGATTGCTAGAATTTTGTTGAGGATTTTTGCATCTATGTTCATCAGTGATATTGGCCTGTAATTTTCTTTTTTTGTGACATCTTTGTCAGGTTTTGGTATTAGGGTGATGGTGGCCTCATAGAATGAGTTTGGAAGTTTACCTTCCTCTGCAATTTTCTGGAAGAGTTTGAGGAGGATAGGTGTTAGCTCTTCTCGAAATTTTTGGTAGAATTCAGCTGTGAAGCCGTCTGGACCTGGGCTTTTGTTTGCTGGAAGATTTCTGATTACAGTTTCAATTTCCGTGCTTGTGATGGGTCTGTTAAGATTTTCTATTTCTTCCTGGTTCAGTTTTGGAAAATTGTACTTTTCTAAGAATTTGTCCATTTCTTCCACGTTGTCCATTTTATTGGCATACAACTGCTGATAGTAGTCTCTTATGATCCTTTGTATTTCTGTGTTTTCTGTTGTGATCTCTCCATTTTCATTTCTAATTTTATTGATTTGATTTTTCTCTCTTTGCTTCTTGATGAGTCTGGCTAATGGTTTGTCAATTTTATTTATCCTTTCAAAGAACCAGCTTTTGGCTTTGTTGATTTTTGCTATGGTCTCTTTTGTTTCTTTTGCATTTATTTCTGCCCTAATTTTTAAGATTTCTTTCCTTCTACTAACTCTGGGGTTCTCCAACTCTTCCTTTTCTAGTTGCTTTAGTTGTAGAGTTAGGTTGTTTATTTGACTTTTTTCTTGTTTCTTGAGGTATGCCTGTATTGCTATGAACTTTCCTCTTAGCACTGCTTTTATAGTGTCCCACAGGTTTTGGGTTGTTGTGTTTTCATTTTCATTAGTTTCTATGCATATTTTGATTTCTTTTTTGATTTCTTCTGTGATTTGTTGGTTATTCAGAAGTGTGTTGTTCAACCTCCATATGTTGGAATTTTTGATAGTTTTTCTCCTGTAATTGAGATCTAATCTTAATGCATTGTGGTCAGAAAAGATGCTTGGAATGATTTCGATTTTTTTGAATTCATCAAGTTTAGATTTATGGCCCAGGATGTGATCTATCTTGGAGAAGGTTCCATGAGCACTTGAAAAAAAGGTGAAATTCATTGTTTTGGGGTGAAATGTCCTATAGATATCAATTAGGTCTAACTGATCTAATGTATCATTTAAAGTTTGTGTTTCTTTGTTAATTTTCTGTTTAGTTGATCTGTCCATAGGTGTGAGTGGGGTATTAAAGTCTCCCACTATTATTGTGTTATTGTTGATTTCCCCTTTCATACTTGTTAGCATTTGTGTTACATATTGTGGTGCTCCTATATTGGGTGCATATATATTTATAATTGTTATATCTTCTTCTTGGATTGTTCCTTTGATCATTATGTAGTGGCCTTCTTTGTCTTTTTTCACAGCCTTTGTTTTAAAGTCTATTTTATCGGATATGAGTATTGCCACTCCTGCTTTCTTTTGGTCTCTATTCGCATGGTATATCTTTTTCCAGCCCTTCACTTTCAGTCTGTATGTGCCCCTTGTTTTGAGGTGGGTCTCTTGTAAGCAGCATATAGAGGGGTCTTGTTTTTGTATCCATTCGGCCAGTCTTTGTCTTTTGGTTGGGGCGTTCAACCCATTTACGTTTAAGGTAATTATTGATAAGTATGATCCTGTTACCATTTACTTTATTGTTTTGGGTTCGGGTTTATACACCCTTTTCGTGTTTCCTGTCTAGAGGATATCCTTTAGAATTTGTTGGAGAGCTGGTTTGGTGGTGCTGAATTCTCTCAGCTTTTGCTTGTCTGTAAAGCTTTTAATTTCTCCTTCGTATTTGAATGAGATCCTTGCTGGGTACAGTAATCTGGGCTGTAGGTTATTGTCTTTCATCACTTTAAGTATGTCTTGCCATTCCCTCCTGGCCTGAAGAGTTTCTATTGACAGATCAGCTGTTATCCTTATGGGTATCCCCTTGTGTGTTATTTGTTGTTTTTCCCTTGCTGCTTTTAATATTTGTTCTTTGTGTTTGATCTTTGTTCATTTGATTAATATGTGTCTTGGGGTGTTTCGCCTTGGGTTTATCCTATTTGGAACTCTCTGTGTTTCTTGGAGTTGGGTGATTATTTCCTTCCCCATTTTAGGGAAGTTTTCAACTATTATCTCCTCAAGGATTTTCTCATGATCTTTCTTTCTGTCTTCTTCTTCTGGGACTCCTATAATTCGAATGTTGGAGCGTTTCATATTGTCCTGGAGGTCTCTGAGATTGTCCTCGTTTCTTTTAATTTGTTTTTCTTGTTTCCTCTCTGATTCATTTATTTCTACCATTCTATCTTCTATTTCACTAATCCTATCTTCTGCCTCCGTTATTCTACTATTTGTTGCCTCCAGAGTGTTTCTGATCTTGTTTATTGCGTTATTCATTATATTTTGACTCTTTTTTATTTCTTCTAGGTCCTTGTAAAACCTTTCTTGCATTTTCTCAATCCTTGTCTCTAGGCTATTTATCTGTGATTCCATTTTGATTTCAAGATTTTGGATCATTTTCACTATCAATATTCGGAATTCCTTCTCCGGTAGATTCCCTACTTCTTCCTCTTTTGTTTGGTTTGGTGGGCAACTCTCCTGTTCCTTTACCTGCTGAGTATTCCTCTGTCTCTTCATCTTGGTTATATTGCTGCGTTTGGGGTGGCCTTTTTATATTCTGATAATTTGTGGAGTTCTCTTTATTATGGAGCTTCCTCACTTTGGGTGAGGTTCTATCAGTGGCTTGTCAAGGTTTCCTGGTTAGGGAGGCTTGTGTTGGAGTTTTGGTGGGTGGAGCTGGGTTTCTTCTCTCTGGAGTGCAGTGGAGTGACCCGTAATGAGTTATGAGACATCAAAGGTTTTGGGATAATTTTGAGCTGCCTGTATATTGAGGCTCAGGGGAGTGTTCCTGTGTTGCTGGAGAATTTGCGTGGTATGTCTTGTTTTGGAACTTGTTGGCCCTTGGGTGGAGCTTGGTTTCGGTGTAGGTATGAAGGCATTTGATGAGCTCCTATTGCTTAATGTTCCCTGAATTCAAGAGTTCTCTAATGTTTTCAGGCTTTGGGTTTAAGCTTCCTGCTTCTGGTTTTCAGTTTTATTTTTACAGTAGCCTCTAGACTTCTCCATATATACAGCACCGATGATAAAACATCTAGGTTAAAGATGAAAAGTTTCTCTACATTGAGGGACACTCAGAGAGGTTCACTGAGTTACAAGAAGAGAAGATGGACGGGGTAGTTAGAGGTAACTGGAATGAGATGTGGTGAGATCAAGAGAGGAGAGAGCAAGCTAGCCAGTAGTCACTTCCTTACGTGCACTCTATAGTCTGGACCGCTCAGAGGTATTTACAGAGTTATATGGGGAAGAGGAGAGGGAGGAAGTAGACAGTGGTGATCAGGAGGATAAGAAAGAGGAATGAGTAGGAGAGAGACAAATCCTGCCAGTAACCAGTTCCTTAGGTGTTCTCCACCGTCTGGAACACACAGAGATTCACAGAGTTGGATAGAGAAGAGATGGGGGAGAAAAGAGACAGAGGCCACCTGGTGGAGAAAAAGGAAAGTCCAGAGGAGGAGAGAGTGGTCAAGCCAGTAATCTCGCTCTCAGGTAAACTGGGGTAGTGAAGTTTGGGTTTTTAAATGTACAAAATTGACAACAAAAACCCTAAGAGCAAAGATTAAAAATCTAGAGTAGAGGTTGGATTTTCAAAAATATAATATTAAAGAAAAGCAGGAGGAAAAAGGAAGAAAGAAAAAAAAAGAATTATTAAAAAACAAACAAAACAAAACAAAACAAAACACCAACAACCATCCAAAGAGTATATATGGCGTTTGCCTTAAAAAAAAAAAAAAAAAAAAAGTCTTTTTTTAAAAAATAGTAATACTAGGTTATAGAAATAAAAATTAGAGGAGAAATAGAAGACTTAACAATTAAAAAAAAGCTCGAAGAAAAAGGAAAAAAAGCAAAAAGCAAAAGAAAAAAAAAGAATGATTTTAAAAATATTAAAAAATTAAAAATATATCTGGCTCTTCTCTGATGTTATGGGCCGTGTGGGCTCACTTCCAAGGTGGTTCCCTCTGTTTAACTTCTTCTGTTTGCTGGTTTTTTAGGTTCACTAGTTCAGTCGTGCTGTGGGGAGGGGGGATGCTGCAAACAAATAGCACTGTCGTGTGCACACAGTATCTCTGCCCCGCTTGACCTGTCCTTTCTCGCGGCGCACAAACTGCTCCGGCTCTACGATGCTCAGCCGGGAACCGTCTGGGGCCGGCCCTAGGCTGCGTGCACTTCCCCGGTCCAAGCCGCTCAGGTTCGGCGCTCAGGCAGCCCTCAGAGGCATAAATGCGGCTGGGACTGTGCTTTGTGCCCTTCCCAGGTCCGAGTAGCTCAGGAGTTTGGCGAGCGCGATCGCCGCGGCTTGTCACCTTTTCCGCCGCTGCTGCTCAGCTTTCTGGGTGGACCGCTGGCGCACCTCGTGAGGCAGACTGTGACTGTCCAACACCCCCAGAAGTCTTAGCAAAGGAGCCTGCTTCCAGTTAGGTAAGTAAAGTCTCTCCGGGTCTGCAATTGCCCCTTTCCAGTCCTTACGGCTCTGGCTGCCTGTCCCCGGTGGGGAATGGTCTGCAGCCGGCTTTTTCCGCTCCGTCCTTTGTTCTGTGCTTGGTCCTGGCGGTGTCTTATGTTCGAGCTTTTCGCGTGGTAGCTATCCCACAGTCTGGTTTGCTAGCCCAAGTTAGGTCGTTCTGGTTGCGTGTGGGGCGTTCCTGCCCGATTCTTACAAAGCACTGCAGCCCGAGCCTCCCGCGCATCCCTGCCCTGCCCCCACTTCCCAATGGCGGATGCAGGCGTCTGTGCTGCTTTTCCGCTGGGGGAGTTACTGGTGGGCTTGTAATCTCTTGGTTTTAATTATTTATCTATTTTTCCTTCCTGTTATGTTGCCCTCTGTGTTTCCAAGGCTCGCCACAGACTCGGCAGGGAGAGTGTTTCCTGGTGTTTGGAAACCTCTCTTCTTAAAATTCCCTTCCCGGGACGGGCTTCCCTTCCCGGGACGGAGCTCCCTCCCCACCTCCTTTGTCTCCTTTTTCATCTTTTATATTTTTTCCTACCTGTTTTTGAAGACAATGGTCTGCTTTTCTGGTTGCCTGATGTCCTCTGCCAGCCTACAGAAGTTGTTTTGTGGAGTTTGCTCAGCGTTGAAATGTTCTTTTGAGGAGTTTGTGAGGGAGAAAGTGATCTTCCTGTCCTATTCCTCCGCCATCTTTCCCTCCCCCCCGATTATTTATATTTAGATTACAAAACTCTCAATGTACTTCTTATAATATCATGTTAAATTTCATTTGTATATCTTGCACTTGGGATGAATTTTTTGTGCATGTATGATTTTTTTAAATTTTTTATTATTTTTTTTAAATTTATTTATTTTAATTGGAGGCTAAGTACTTTACAATATTGTATTGGTTTTGCTATACATTGACATGAATCCACCATGGGTGTACACATATTCCCCATCCTGAACCACCCTCCCACCTCCCTCTCCATACCATCCCTCTAGGTCATCCCAGTGCACTAGGCCCAAGCATCCTCTATCACGCATTGAACCTGGACTGGTGATTCATTTCACATGTAATATACATGTTTCAATGTCATTCTCCCAAATCATCTCACCCTCGCCCTCTCCCACAGAGTCCGAAAGACTGTTCTATACATCTGTGTCTCCTTTGCTCTCTCACGTATGGGGTTATCGTGACCATCTTTCTAAATTCCATATATATGTGTTAGTATACTGTATTGGTGTTTTTCTTTCTAGCTTACTTCACTCTGTATTATAGGCTCCAGTTTCATCCACCTCATTAGAACTGATTCAAATGCATCAAATGTGTTACTTTTATAATAGTCAGGATATGGAAGCAAGCTAGATGTCCAACAGCAGATGAATGGGTAATAAATCTATGGTATATATACACAATGGAGTATTACTCAGCATGTATGATTTTGTACATCATGTATTATTCATTTGGAAAAATAATTGTTCTTGTGGTTAGGCAGAACACATGAATGTGATACATTTCATCACATAATAAAAAAATACTAGTTAATATCATAACTGATCTTGTCAGGAATTTTTTTAAACTGTACATGTCCATGGTGACCTGTACAAAATTCAAATATTTCTTTTTTTTTAATAAATTTATTTTTTTTAATTGGAGGTTAATTACTTTACAATATTGTATTGGTTTTGCCATACATCTACATGTATCTGCCACAGGTATACACGTGTTCCCCATCCTGAACCCCTCTCCCTCCTCCCTCCCCATACCATACCTCTGGGTTGCCCCAGTGCACCAACCCCAAGCATCCTGTATCATGCATTGAACCTGGGCTGGTGACTCGTGTCATATATGATATTAAACATATTTCAATGCCATTCTCCCAAATCATCCCACCCTCACACTCTCTCATAGAGTCCAAAAGACTGTTCTATACATCTGTGTCTCTTTTGCTGTCTCGCATACAGGGTTATCATTACCATCTTTCTAAATTCCATATATATGCATTAGTATACTGGATTGGTGTTTTTCTCTCTGGTCTACTTCACTCTGTGTAATAGGTTCCAGTTTCATCCACCTCACTAGAACTGATTCAAATGTATTCTTTTTAATGGCTGAGTAATACTCCATTGTGTATATGTACCACAGCTTTCTTATCCATTCATCTGCTGATGGACATCTAGGTTGCTTCCATGTCCTGGCTATTATAAACAGTGTTGCAATGAACACTGGGGTACACATGTCTCTTTCAATTTTGGTTTCCTCCGTGTGTATGCCCAGTAGTGGGATTGCTAATATTTCTTGAAAGCTCAAATTGTATCAATGGTCAAAAATATCCCGGTTTCCCTTTGAAGTGAAAGGTTCAGTGTGAATTTTTCAGAATATGTATGCCAAATTTCCATACATGTATATGGTAGTCTCTTTACCTGTCATCCTTTGAAGTAAAAACAGTTTCATGAAAAATTAGATATTTTCAGCCAGAGATTCAAACAATTGAAAATAGTTTTCTCCTCAAGATAACTATCATGCTTCAGTATGTTTATGTTCCCTTTGGATCTTGAAAGAAATAAGTTTAGTTCAGTTCAGCTCAGTCTTGTTGCTCAGTAATGGCCAAGTCTTTGCAACACCAGGGACTGCAGCATGCCAGGCTTCCCTGTCCATCACCAACCCCCAGAGCTTGCTGAAACTCATGTCTGTCGGGTTGGTGATGTCATCCAAGCATTTCATCCTCTGTAGTCACCTTCTCCTCCTGCCTTCAATCTTTCCCAGCATCCGAGTCTTTTCTAAGGAATCAGTTCTTTGCATCAGGTGGCCAAAGTTTCAGAGCTTCAGCTTCAACTTCAGCATTGGTCCTCCCAATCAGTATTCAGGATTGATTTCCTTAAGGATTGACTGGTTTGATCTCCTGGCAGTTCAATGGACTCTCAAGAGTCTTCTCCAAAAACACAGGCCAAAAGCATCAATTTTTCAGCACTCAACTTTCTTTATAGTCCAACTCTCACATCCATGCATGACTACTGGAGAAATCATAGCTTTGACTACATCGTAAAGTAATATCTTTGCTTTTTAATATGCTGTCTAGGTTTGTCATAGCTTTTATTCCAAGGAATAAGTGTATTTTAATTTCATGGCTGCAGCCAAGAAAGAAAGAAAAAATATGTATTAGTTTTGACAGCTGGTTTAAATTGGTAGAAATTAATTTTTAGGAATTATTTTTTAGAAACATTGCCTAGAAATGTAGTTGTGAAAAAGTGAAAGTAAAAATCTGACCAAATGTAACTTATGGCAGATAACAGAAAAATACAATGTGTTTACAACACCATGGTTTTCTATTGTTTTTGGAAAATGCTATAGATAAAATTTTCTGTACTTGAATCCCTCCACCACCCTATTTTTAAAATGTTTTACTCTACCTATCCCGCAAGGCCCGCCTACAATGTGATTTCTTTACAAAATATTCCCTGTACTCTTCAAACAGCAGTAATATTTCCTTCCTCTGAGTTTACACAGCCCTATACTCATAACCCATATTTTGGCACTTCTCAATCTAAATTTTAGTATAATTAATTTAATAAATGTCCTCTCTTTACAACTCTACTCTAAGTTCTTTTAAGGCAAGGACCATAAATTACCAAAAATAAAAATAAAAATGGCCCAAAACAATGAAAAATGTTTTGCTGTATTCCTTTTTTGTATTTTGGTGAAATGTATATAATGTATAATTTACCATTTTAATTATTTTAAATGTATAATTCAGTGACATTATTTACATTTGCATTGTTGGTCAGCCACAGTGCTAGACATCTCCGGAAAATTTGCATCACCAAAAATTGAAATTCTGTACCTATGAAATGATAGTTCCCCATCCCCTTTTCACATAAAACTTAATGCGTTTTATTTATCACATATTAGAATTTTATCAAGTGGAATTCTCAGTGGCAAATAAAGAAGATGTGAAGCTCACCTCTCCCCACTAACACATCGCTGATTTAAATGATTGTTGTCAGTTTTGTATTTTTTATATTGTATTTTTGAGATTCTATTCTCTAGGTTTTTAATCTTTGCTTTTCAAAATTTGTTATCAATTTTGTACTTTTAAGAGTCAAATCTTTAGTATTCATTTTCACTTATGGCTTTGACTACTGGCTTGATTTCTCTCTCCCCTTTAGACCCTCACTTTTCTCCTCCTAGTCACTTCTATCTCCCTCTTCCTTCTTTTCTATATAACTCTTTGAATCTCTATCAGTGTTCCTGGCTGTGAAGAGCTTTTTCGCCATGAACCTGGAGGTATTGTCTTCTGCATCATGTGGATGAATAATTCTTGAGGCTACTGTAAGAGATGGCCCAAAAGCCAGAAAGAGGAGGATCAATTCCAGAACTTTAGAACATCAGAGAACTCCTGACTGTCAACCTCTTTCTCTCTTTTACTTTCTTATCATCGACTGCGGACCACCAGGTTCTGGTGCATTGAAGGAACCCAACAAGTGGTGCCCAAACTGGGACACTGGTATACGAAGCATTTCAGACTGGGTGACTCAAGTCTTATTGAGGTCAGGGCTTATTGAGGTCGGTAAGTACTAAGACATGGGTCAAATGGCTGGAAAGCCCCATCTTTTCTATACTTTACTTCACCATTTGTTTAACATTCAGGGACTTTTGGTTTCATGCTAATGAATAGAGGCTTGCCTTCAAACAGTAGTCAAACATAATCCCTGGTTCCCTGACGAAGACAGTTTTGATTTAGAAATTTGGCACCGGGTCAAAGAAAATTTTGAATGAGCCACTGGGCAGGGAGAAAAAATTCCAATTGATTTCTGGCCCCTTTGGGCTCTCATTAAAACTGTAATGCTGCCATTTCAAGGTAATTCCAGCCCTCACGATATTTGACAACAGACAGAACACTGATTGCATGAATATGAATTAGATGATGAAACTTTACAAAAGGCCCATTTAGAAAAACATAAAATATTTCAAAAATTTTCCTACTAGCCCTGCCCCGGCTGCTTCAAATGCTCCTCCTCTGACAGCAGGCAGGGATCCAGAAGTCTCTCTTTGTTAAAATTTAATGACTCTCCTGAGGTGTTTTTTGACACCAAAACTGGCAATGTTCTTATGGACAATTATGATAAGTCCTTGGCACAGACTCATATTTGCAAAAAATCAGCACTTATTTGCTCTCCCCCACAACAGAGGCTCTCTGAATTACTGGCTTTGCAATTACAAATTTCTGATGCTGATGGTTTTTCCGTCTTTCCAGTTTTAAGAAATTCTGATGCTCAAGAGCACATAATACCTCAATATGATGGTATTAATCTTTCTTACATACAACAAATGAAAAAAGCCTATAACTATGTATGGCTAGCATTTGCCTTTTAATAGAAAGCATCTAAATGTTGTGGCATCTCCTATTGGAAACTTTATTCCCTATTATTGGTGAACTTTAATAAAAGCTCTCCTTAAACCAAGAGAATATCATCAGTGGACAATGTGGTTTCATGATATAGCCAGAGATCATGCTAACAAGAATACTCAAGCTGGCACTCCCCAAAACCAAATTACTTTTGAAATGTTAATTGGTGCAGGACAATCTAATACCATAAAAGCTCAAATACAATGCCCTCCCTTGCTGCATGAACAATTAAAAAGAGTGGCCCTTGAAGCTTGGGATCTAATTACTCCTCAAGGAGAGCCTACAGGTAGCTACACTAAAATATTACAAGGACCTAATGAAAGTTATGCCGATTTTTAAGCTAGATTAGAAACTGCTATTTCCTGAACTGTAATTGGATAAGAAGCCAAAAAAGAGCTAGAGAAACTACTTGCTTATGAGAATGCAAATCAGGAATGTCAAAGAGATATTGCTCCAATTCGTGAGACTGGGACTATTATTGATTATTCCAAGGCTTGTCACAATCTAGGATTAGGAACTCAAAAGATGCAAATGCTAGTTGAGACAATGGCTGCTGCCTTTAGAAAGGGAAATGAAGGATGTTTTACATGTGGGGATTCAATACAGTTCAGTCGCTCAGTCGTGTTTGACCCTTTGTGACCCCATGAATTACAGCACACCAGGCCTCCCTGTCCATCACCAACTCCCGGAGTTCACTCAGATCCACGTTCATTGAGTCAGTGATGCCATCCAGCCATCTCATCCTCGGTCGTCCCCTTCTCCTCCTGCCCTCAATCCCTCCCAGCATCAAAGTATTTTCCAATGAGTCAACTCTTCACATGAGGTGGCAAAAGTACTGGAGTTTCAACTTTAGCATCATTCCTTCCAAAGAAATACCAGGGCTGATCTCCTTCAGAATGGACAGGTTGGATCTCCTTGCAGTCCAAGGGACTCTCAAGAGTCTTCTCCAACACCACAGTTCAAAAGCATCAATTCTTCAGTGCTCAGCCTTCTTCACAGTCCAATTCTCACATCCATACATGACTACTGGAAAAACCATAGCTTTGACTAGATGAACTATGCCAAATCCTTTGACTATGTGGATCACAATAAACTGTGGAAGATTCTGAGAGAGATGGGAATATCAGGCCATCTGACATGTGGAGTTAAAAACCATTTAAAAAGGGACTACCCTAAGAAGACTAATAAAAACCCTCCAAGAATTTGCCATCACTGCTGTAGAGGAATGCATTGTGCCAAAGATTGTAAATCTAAATTTGATGTTGAAGGAAAATCTATTATGGGAAACTTCAAACAGAGGACCCCTCCTCAGGTATCCTACAATGAAAACCAGGGGCAAATTCTATCTTTTCCCTAAAACCCTCAACATTCAGCAGTGCTGCCGTCGGCTGTGTGGGCGCAGGAGAGCCCAGAGGAGACATCCCACATTGAAAGTGAGGAAGGGCGGCTCTGAGGAGATACCCTTCGTCCAAGGTAAAGAGCAGTCGCTGCACTTTGCTGGAGCAGCCGTGAAGAGATATCCTAAGCCCAAGGTAAGAGAAACCCAAGTAAGATGGTAGGTGTTGCAAAAGGGCATCAGAGAGCAGACACACTGAAACAACACTCACAGAAAACTAGTCAGTTTAATCACACTAGGACCACAGCCTTGTCTAATTCAATGAAACTAAGCCATGCCTGTGGGGCAACCCAAGATGGGCGGGTCATGGTGGAGAGGTCTGACAGAATGTGGTCCACTGGACAAGGGAATGGCAAACCAATTCAGTATTCCTGCCTTGAGAACCCCATGAACAGTATAAAAAGGCAAAATGACAGGATACTGAAAGAGGAACTCCCCAGGTCAGTAGGTGTGCAACACACTACTGGAGATCAGTGGAGAAATAACTGCAGAAAGAATGAAGGGATGGAGAAAAAGCAAAAACAATACCCAGCTGTGGATGTGACTGGTGATAGAAGCAAGGTCCAATACTGTAAAGCGAATACTGCATAGGAACCTGGCATGTCAGGTCCATGAATCAAGGAATATTGGAAGTGGTCAAACAAGAGATGGCAAGAGTGAATGTCGACATTCAAGAAATCAGCAAACTAAAATGGACTGGAATGGGTGAATTTAACTCAAATGACCATTATATCTACTACTGCAGGCAGGAATCGATCAAAAGAAATGGAGTAGCCATCATGGTCAACAAAAGAGTCTGAGATAGAGTACTTTGATGCAATCTCAAAAACGACAGAATGACCTCTGATCATTTCCAAGGCAAACCATTCAATATCACAGTAATCCAAGTCTATGCCCCAACCAGTAATGCTGAAGAAGCTGAAGTTGAACGGTTCTATGAAGACTGACAAGACTTTCTAGAACTAACTCCCAAAAAAAAGACGTCTTTTTTTTTTTTTTTATAGGAGACTGGAATGCAAAAGTAGAAATTCAAGAAACACCTGGAGTAACAGGCAAATTTGGCCTTGGAATGTGGAATGAAGCAGGGCAAAGACTAATAGAGTTTTGCCAAGAAAATGCACTGGTCATAGCAAACACCCTCTGCCAAAAACACAAGAGAAGACGCTCCACATGGACATCACCAGATGGTCAACACCGAAATCAGATTGATTATATCCTATGCAGTCAAAGAAGGAGGAGCTCTATACAGTCAACAAAATCAAGACCAGGAGCAGACTGTGGCTCAGATCATGAACTCACTATTACCAAATTCAGACTCAAATTGAAGAAAGTAGGGAAGACCGCTAGACCATTCAGGTATGATCTAAATCAAATCCCTTATGATTATATAGTGGAAGTGAGAAATAGATTTAAGGGATGAGATCTGATAGATAGAGTGCCTGATGAACTATGGATGGAGGTTCGTAACACTGTAGAGGAGACAGGAATCAAGAGCATCCCTATGGAAAATAAATGCAAAAAAGCAAAATGGCTGTCTGGGGAGGCCTTACAAATAGCTATGAAAAGAAGAGAGGTGAAAAGCAAAGGAGAAAAGGAAAGATAAGCATCTGAATGCAGAGTTCCAAACAATAGCAAGAAGAGATAAGAAAGCCTTTCTCAGTGATCAATGCAAAGAAATAGAGGAAAAGAACAGAATGGGAAAGACTAGAGATCTCTTTAAGAAAATTAGAGATATCAAGGGAATATTTCATGCAAAGATGGGCTCAATAAAGGACAGAAATGATCTGGACCTAACAGAAGCAGAAGATATTAAGAAGAGGTGGCAAGAATACACAGAAGAACTGTACAAAAAAGATCTTAATGACCCAGATAATCATGATGGTGTGATCACTCATCTAGAGCCAGACATCCTGGAATGTGAAGTCAAGTGAGCCTTAGAAAGCATCGCTACGAAAAAAGGTAGTTGAGGTGACAGTATTCCCGTTGAGCTATTTCAAATCCTGAAAGATGATGCTGTGAAAGTGCTGTGCTCAATATGCCAGCAAATATGGAAAACTCAGCAGTGACCACAAGACTGGAGAATGTCAGTTTTCATTCCAATTCCAAAGAAAGGCAATGCCAAAGAATGTTCAAACTACTGCACAATTGCACTCATCTCACATGCTAGTAAAATAATGCTCAAAATTCTTCAAGTTAGGCTTCAGCAATATCTGAACCATGAACTTCCAGATGTTCAAGCTTGTTTTAGAAAAGGCAGAGGAACCAGAGATCAAATTGCCAACATCTGCTGGATCATGGAAAAAGCAAGAGAGTTCCAGAAAAATATCTATTTCTGCTTTATTGACTATGCCAAAGCCTTTGACTGTGTGGATCACAATAAACTGTGGAAAATTCTGAATGAGATGGGAATACCAGACCACCTGACCTCTTGAGAAATCTGTATGCAGGTCAGGAAGCTACAGTTAGAACTGAACATGGAACAACAGACTGGTTCCAAATAGGAAAAGGAGTACGTCAAGGCTGTATATTGTCACCCTGCTTATTTAACTTATATGAAGAGTACATCATGAGAAAGGCTGGACTGGAAGAAGCACAAGCTGGAATCAAAATTGACAGGAGAAATTTCAATAACCTTAGATATGCAGATGACACCACCCTTATGGCAGAAAGTGAAGAGGAACTAAAAAGCCTCTTGATGAAAGTGAAATGGAGAGTGAAAAAGTTGGCTTAAAGCTCAACATTCTGAAAACCAAGATCATGGCATCCAGTCCCACCACTTCATGGGAAATAGAAGGGGAATCAGTGGAAACAGTGTCAGATTTTATTTTGGGGGGCTCCGAATTCACTGCAGATGGTGATTGCAGCCATGAAATTAAAAGACACTTACTCCTTGGAAGAAAAGTTATGACCAACCTAGATAGCATACTCAAAAGCAGAGACATTACTTTGCCGACTAAGGTCTGTCTAGTCAAAGCTATGGTTTTTCCTCTGGTCATGTGTGGATGTGAAAGTTGGACTTGTGAAGAAGGCTGAGTGCTGAAGAATTGTTGCTTTTGAACTGTGATGTTGGAGAAGACTCTTGAGAGTCCCTTGGACTGCAAGGAGATCCAACCAGTCCATTCTGAAGGAGAACAGCCCTGGGAATTTTTGGAAGGAATGATGCTAAAGCTGAACCTCCAGTACTTTGGCCACCTCATGAGAAGAAGTTGACTCATTGGAAAAGACTCTGATGCTGGGAGGGATTGGGGGCAGGAGGAGACGGGGACGACCGAGGATGAGATGGCTGGATGGCATCACTGACTCGATTGACGTGAGTTTGAGTGAACTCCGGGAGATGGTGATGAACAGGGAGGCCTGGTCTGCTGCAATTCATGGGGTCTCAAAGAGTCGGACACGCCTGAGTGACTGAACTGAACTGAAATGATTTTTTCCTTTACCCTCAAGCAGTGCCTTCTAGAGTACCTACCGGACTTTTTGGACCTGTACCCCCACAAACCTTTGGTCTTTTGCTTGTTCAATCTATTTCGACTTCTAAAGGAATTACAGTTCACCCTGGAGTAATTGATTCAGACTATAAAGGAGAAATTCAAATTATGATGTCATCTCAGTTTCTATGGCAATTCAAAAAGGGGGACATAATTGCTCAATTACTTCTTTTGCCTTACATTTCTATTAACTCCTCTATTAATATATGGACAGGCGGTTTCAGCAGTACAGATAAAAAACAATCCTTATAGACATCATTGGTATCTGAATATGCCTGACCAAATATAAATATCAAAATTAATTGTAAAATATTTTCTAGTATTCTTGACACTGGATCTGATATTACTATTATTTCCCAACACTTATGGCACAAATCCTGGCCTATACAGAAAGGTCTCTTGCCAAATTTCAAGAATTTCTCAAACTAAAGTATAAGAAGTCTATCAAAGTGTTCAGGTATACCCATGTGAGGGACCAGAGGGCCAACTTGCAATATTAAGACCTTATGTGATAAATGCACCACTTAATCTAGTAGTAAGGGATGCACTTATGTAATAGCAGACTCAGATATGCATTCCACATATTTCCTAGGGGCCACTGCTCATTTAATAAAGCAATTATTAATATAACTTGGAAAAATAACCAACCTATTTGGACAGAGCAGTGGCCCCTTACGAAAGAAAACTTACATGCTGCTAAATAACTGATAGACAGACAATCAGAATTGAAACATATTGAGGAATCTTGCTCTTCTTGGAACTCTATTTTTTTTTATAAAAAAGAAATCTAACAAATGACACCTTTTTACAGACCTTAGAAAACTTAATGCATCTATGAAACCTATGGGTGCATTACAACCAAGAATTCCATCACCTACTACTATTCCTCAAAATTAGCATATTATTATTATTGATTTATAAGATTGCTTTTTTAATATACCTTTACACCCTTTAGACCAAGGGAGATTTACTTTCTCTCTCCCTTTTCCTAATCACATCGGGCCTCATAAGTGATATCAATGGACTGTGCTGCCTCAAGGAATGACGAATTCTCCCACCATGTGTCAATACCATGTGGTTAAAGCCCTTGAGCCTCGGAGAAAACAATTTCCTGACTTTCTTGTTATTCATTATATGGATGATATATTGTTTTCTGCTCCATCTGTTTCAGAAACTCAATATATGTTTGATACAGCTCAAAAATGCTTACAAGACTGTGGGTTATTCACTGCCCCTGAAAAAATTCAAACCTCTACACCGTACCATTACTTAGGATTTATTATTGATAGACAGTGTATTATTCCTCAATTAACTCAGATTCATACTGATAAATTATCAAGTTTAAATAATTTTCAAAAACTCTCAGGCAATATAAATTGGATTAGACCCTCATTAGGCATTGTTAGTTATCAACTGACAAATCTATTTAGTAATTTGAAAGGAGATCCTAATTTAGATAGCCCTCGTTCACTTTCTCAAGAGACACAAGAGGAACTCTATTTAGTGCAAAATAAATGAAAAAACCGTTTCCTACTCCCATCAGACTACATTTACCTCTAGAATTATTTATACTCCTCTCTCTTCATTCTCCCAAAAAGAAAATGCAAAAGAATGGATCTATAGACATTTTGGAGGAATAAAGTCACACCCTAGCTGGATTTAATGGCTTTCATCATTATTAACAGAAGAAACAGAAGTAAAACTCTAATTGGCACTGATCCTCATAAAATTGTAATAAGTTCAGTTCAGTCGTTCAATCGTGTCCTAGTCTTTGCAACCCCATGTATTGCAGCACACCAGGCCTCCCTATCCATCACCATCTCCCGGAGTTCACTCAAACTCACATCCATCCAGTTGGTGATGCCATCCAGTCATCTCATTCTCTGTCGTCCCCTTCTCCTCCTGCCCCCAATCCCTCCCAGCATCAGTCTTTTCCAATGAGTCAACTCTTCGCATGAGGTGGCAAAAGTACTGGAGCTTTAGTATCATTCCCTCCAAAGAAATCCCAGGGCTGATCTCCTTCAGAATTGACAGGTTGGATCTCCTTGCAGTCCAAGGGACTTTCAGGAATCTTCTCCAACACCACAGTTCAAAAGCATTAATTCTTTGGTGCTCAGTTTTCTTCACAGTCCAACTCTCACATCCCTACATGATGACTGGAAAAACCATAGCCTTGATTAGACGGATCTTAGTCGGCAAAGTAATGTCTCTGCTTATGAATATGCTATCTCGGTTGGTCATAACATACCTTCCAAGGAGTAAGCATCTTTTATTTTCATGGCTGCAATCACCATCTGCAGTGATTTTGGAGCCCAAAAAAATATAGTCTGATGCTGTTTCCACTGCTTCCCCATCTATTTGCCATGAAGTGATGGGACCAGATGCCATGATCTTGGTTTTCTGAATGTTGAGCTTTAAGCCAACTTTTTCACAATCCTCTTTCATTTTCATCAAGAAGCTTTTTAGTTCCTCTTCACTTTCTGCAATAAGGATGGTGTCATCTGCATATCTGAGATTATTGATATTTCTCCTGGCAATCTTGATTCCAGCTTGTGCTTCTTCCAGCCCAGTGTTTCTCATGAGGTACTCTGCATATCAATTAAATAAATAAGGTGACAATATACAGCCTTGACATTCTCTTTTTCCTATTTGGAACCAGTCTGTTGTTCCATGTCCAGTTCTAATTGTTGCTTCCTGACCTGCATATAGGTTTCTCAAGGGGTAGGTCAGGTGGTCTGGTATTCCCATCTCTTTCAGAATTTTCCACAGTTTATTGTGATCCACACAGTCAAAGGCTTTGGCATAGTCAATAAAGCAGAAGTAGATGTTTTTCTGGAACTCTCTTTTTTCCATGATCCAGCAGATGTTGACAATTTGATCTCTGGTTCCTCTGCCTTTACTAAAACCAGCTTGAACATATGGAAATCCATGATTCATGTATTGTAGATGCCTGGCTTGGATAATTCTGAGCATTATTTTACTAGCATGTGAGATGAGTGCAATTGTGTGGTAGTTTGAGCATTCTTTGCCATTGCCTTTCCTTGGGATTGAAATGAAAACTGACCTTTTCCAGTCCTGTGGCCACTACTGAGTTTTCCAAATTTGCTGGCATATTGAACGCAGCACTTTCACAGCATCATCTTTCAGGATTTGAAATAGCTCAACTGGAGTTCCATCACCTCCGCTAGCTTTGTTTGTAATGATGCTTTCTAAGACCCACTTGACTTCACATTCCAGGATGCTGGATCTAGATGAGCGATCACACTATCATGATTATCTGGGTCGTGAAGATCTTTTTTGTACAGTTCTTCTGTGTATTCATGCCACCTCTTCTTAATATCTTCTGCTTCTGTTAGGTCCATACCATTTCTGTCCTTTATCGAGCCCATCTTTGCATGAAATATTCCCTTGGTATCTCTAATTTTCCTGAAGAGATCTCTAGTCTTTCCCATTATGTTGTTTTCCATTATTTCTTAGCATTGATCACTGAGAAAGGCTTTCTTTTCTCTCCTTGCTATTCTTTGGAACTCTGCACTCAGATGCTTATATCTTTCCTTTTCTCCTTTGTTTTTCACTTCTCTTCTTTTCACATCTATTTGTAAGGCCTCCCCAGATATCCATTATGCTTTTTTGCATTTCTTTTCCACGGGGATTGTCTTGATCCCTGTCTCTGGTACTATGTCATGAACCTCCCTCCATAGTTCGTCAGGCACTCTATCTATCAGATTTCATCCCTTAAACATATTTCTCACCTCCACTGTATATCGTAAAGAATTTGGTTTAGGTCATACCTGAATGGTCTAGTAGTTTTCCCTACTGTCTTCAATTTCAGTCTGAATCTGGCCATAAGGAATTCATAATCTGAGCCACAGTCAGCTCCTGGTCTTGTTTTTGTTGACTCTATAGAGCTTCTCCATCTTGGCTGCAAAGAATATAATCAATCTGATTTCGGTGTTGACCATCTGGTGATGTCCATGTGTGGAGTCTTCTCTTGTGTTGTTGGAAGAGGGTGTTTGTTATGACCAGTGCGTTCTCTTGGCAAAACTCTATTAGCCTTTGCCCTGCTTCATTCCGTATTGCAAGGCCAAATTTCTCTGTTACCCCAGATGTTTCTTGAATTCTTAATTTTTCATTCCAGTCCCCCATAATTGAAAGGACATCTTTTTTGGGTGTTAGTCCTAAAAGGTCTTGTAGTTCTTCAAAAATCCATTTAACTTTAGCTTCTTCAGCATTACTGGTTGAGGCATAGACTTGGATTACTGTGATATTGAATGGTTTGCCTTGGAGACGAACAGAGATCATTTTGTCATTTTTGAGATTGCATCCAAGTACTGCATTTTGGGCTTTTTTGTTGACCATGGTGGCTACTTGCAAAAAAAAAAGAAAAGAAAAAACAAGTGGGAAGGAAACAAACAAAAAGTTTTGTGAATCAAAGAACACAATCAACAGCATAAGAAAGCAATCTATGGAATAGAAGAAGCGAATTACAAATCATATATCTGATTAGGATCAATATCCAGAATATGTAGAAAACTAATCAGCAGTAAAAAAGTAATAGCCAGATTTAAAATGAACTAATGATTTGAAAATACATTTTCTTCAAAGATTATATACAAATGGCCAAACATACATTGTGAAAATGCACTCAACATCACTAATAGTTAGACAAATGTAAATCAAAGCTGTCTGTTTTTTTTTTATTTTGTAGAAGTATAATTTATTTATAATATTGTATTGATTTCAGTTGTACATCATAGTGATTCAATGTTTTTGCTGTTACAGTCCATAAAAAGTTATTACAAAACAATGGTTATAATTTAGTGTGCTGTACATTATTGTATCCTTGTTGCTGCTGCTGCTAAGTCATTTCAGTCTTGTCTGACTCTGTGCAACCCCATAGATGGCAGCCCGCCAGGCTCCCCAACCCATGAGATTTTCTAGTCAAGAACACTGGAATGGGTTGTCATTGCCTTCTCCAATGCATGAAAGTGAAAATTGAAAGTGAAGTCGCTCAGTCATGTCCGACCCCTAGCGACCCCATGGACTGCAGCCTACCAGGCTCCTCTGCTCGTGGGATTTTCCAGGCATGAGTACTGGAGTACATTTCTGTCCTTGTTAGACAAATGCAAATCAAAGCTGTACTGTTGCATTTTTTTTGTAGGAGTATAATTTATTTATAATATTGTATTGACTTTAGTTGTACATCATAATGATTCAGTGTTTTTGCTGTTACATTCCACTTAAAGTTATTACAAAACAATGGCTATAATTTAGTGTGCTGTACATTATTGTTTCCTTGTTATCTACCTTATATATAGCAGTTAATATCTCTTAAATCCATACTTTTATTTTGTCCTTTCCCCTTCCATCTTCTCACTGGTATCCACTAGTTTGACTTCTATACCTATGAGTCTGTTTCTGTTTTGTATTTATATTCATTTGTATAATTTTTATATTCTACATATAAGTGGTGGCAAAATATTTGCCTTTCTCTGATGTAGAAGACAGGAAGAAGAAAAGAAAAGCAAGCCCTGGCAAGGGCCACAAAAGGAATTTATAATTATTGATAAATTGGATGCTATAAAGCATTAGGCTCTTCGAACAAGTCCAGAGGAACAGTTCATAATCTTGAAAACAAGATATGACATGGGGTCGGAAAACTGACCCCCTGATTGTTTCCCAACTGGTGTCTCAGAGTGACATGTTTTATGTATCTGGAGGAAAATCTATAGATAAAAATATTAGTCTTAGTTACTGAGTGGTTATTGATTTCTCTTTCTTAGTTACTCAATGGCTAATGATCACTTTGTTCTTTGGCCCTGAAGGCCACACTTAACTCCCTCCACATTATTTCTTTCATGGCTGAGAGTATAATAAAGCTGGCCTGGATTCAGTTTCTGTACCTTCACCTTGGGGCAGTATCGGTCCCCTGATCCTTGCCTTTCACTGAACTCTTGTGTATTGTTTCTCATTCTCCTGCCACATCGCACTTTCAGAAACCCTGCTTGTCAAGTCGATCTCGATACTCTGACTTATTTCACTGGGCATAATACTCTTGAGGTGCATTCATGTTGCTTATAAAGGTAGAATTTCCTTTTTCAGGGCAAAGCAACATACAATCATATATACATTTATACCAGATTTTTTATATTCTTTCATCCGTTGATGAACACTTGGGTTGCCGTCATATCAAGGTTTTTATGAATAATGCTGATAGGAATACTGGGTACATGCATCTTTTCAAATTAGAGTTTTTTTCAGATATATACCTAAGAATGGAATTCCAGGGTCATATAATAGCTCTATTTTTAGGTTTTGAGAAACCTCCATACTGTTTTCCATAGGAGCTGCATAAAATTATATCCCCACCAACATTGGAAAAGACTTTGATGCTGGGAGGGATTGGGGGCAGGAGGAGAAGGGGACGACAGAGGATGAGATGGCTGGATGGCATCACTCACTCAATGGACGTGAATCTGAGTGAACTCCGGGAGTTGGTGATGGACAAGGAGGCCTGGCGTACTGTGATTCATGGGGTCACAAAGAGTCGGACATGATTGAGCGACTGAACTGAACTAAACTGAACTGTGTATCAGTCATTAAGTTCAGTTGATCAGTTACGCCAAATCTTTGTGGCCCCATGGACTACAGCACTCCAGGCTTCCCTGTCCATCACCTACCCTTGGAGCTTACTCAAACTCATGTCCATCCAGTTAGTCATGCCATCCAACTATCTCATCCTCTGTTGTCCCTTTCTCCTCCTGCCTTCAAACTTTGCCAGCATCAGGGTCTTTTCCAATAAGTAAGTTATTCACATCAGGTGGCCAAAGTGTATAAGGGCTCTATTTTTTTCCACATCCTCACCAAAGTTTGTCATCTGTAGACTTTTGGGTAATAGCCATTATGACAAGTGTAAGGTGATATTTTGTGATTCTGACTTGCATTTTTCTAATAATTGAACTTCCCTGGTGGCTCAGACCCAGGTCTGATACCCTGGTGAAGGGAGTTGCAGCCTGCTCCAACATTCTTGCCTGGAGAATTCCATGGACAGAGGAATCTGGTGAGCTACAGTCCACGGGGTCAAAAAGAGTTGGAAATGACTGAACAACTAACACTTTGAATAATTAGTCAGATTGAGCATATGTTTGTGGGCATGTTAACCATCTCTATGTCTTCTTTGTAAAAAATATTTCTTCAGGTCTTCTGACAATTAAAAAAAATTTTTTTCTGCTATTGAGTTATATGATCTATTCACATATTTTGGATTTTAATCCTTTGTTGATCATATAATCTGAAGATTTTTTTTTCCTATTATTTAGGTTGTCTTCTCATTTTGTTGATGGTTTTCTTTGCTGTGCAAAAGTATTAAAGTTTATCTACGTCACATATGTTTATTTTTGCTTTTGTTTATTTTACTTTATGGGACACACACACACAAAAATTGCCATGATTTTTGTCAGAGTGTTTTGCCAGTGCTCTCTAGGATTTGTTTGGTTTGTGATCTTACAGTTAGGTCTTTAATCCATTTTGAAGATTTTTTTGCATTCAACCTCACTGTTTAACATATGGCTGTTCAGTTTTCCCAAGACTACTTATTGAGGAGAGTGTCTTTTCTCTCTTATGTAGACTTGCCTCTTTTGTTGTATTAATAGAGTAAATGACCATGTGCATGCTATTTCACTTCAGTAATGTCCAATTTTTTGCTACCCTATGAACTGTAGCCTACCAGGCTCCTCTGTCCTGGAGATTCTCCAGACAAGAATACTGGAGTGGGTTGCTGTGTCCTCTTCCAGGGAATCTTCCAAACAAAGGGATTGAACCCATGTGCCTTATGTCTACCTTGGCAGGCAAGTTCTTTATCAATCGTGCCACCTGGGAAGCCCACATGACCGTAGGTATATGGATTTCTTTTTTGGCTCAGCATTCAGTTCCATTGATCATGCATCTGTTTTTGTGCCAATATCACACTGTTTTGGTTACTGCAGATTTGGGGTATAATGTCAAAAAGCATGACACCTCCAGCTTTGTTCCTTTCTGTAAAGATTTATTTGGCAACTTGAGGGCTTTTGCAGTTCCATAGAAATGTTGGAATTATTTCTTCTAGTTTCGTTAAAAATGTCATGGGTATTTTGATAAGGATTGAATTAAATCTGTAGATTGATTTGTGTAGTATGGACATATTAATAATATAAATTTTTCTGATCCAAAAACATGGGCTATTTTTTTATTTGTTTTGTATCTTCAACTTCCTACATCATTTTTAATTGATTTCAGAATATAAATCTTTCAATTACCTGCTTAAATTTATTCCTAGATATTTTACTCCTTTGATGTGATTTTTGAACCAGATTTTTTTTATATTAATAATATCAGGTAATCTGCACATAGTGACAGTTTTATTTTACTACTTTCAACTTGTATACCTTTTATTTCCTTCTCTTGTATGATTTTGGCTGCTATAACTGCCAGTATTGCGTTAAATATAAGTGATGACAGATGGCCTCATTGTGATCAAGAGATCATTCAAGTATAAAAGCAAATGTGGGTTTATCATATATGGCCTTTACTAATTTTAAGTACATTCCCTCTGTACCAGCATTGCTGTTGTTGTTGCTTGCTGTTAGGTCTTGTCAAGTCTTTTGCAACTCTATAGACTGTAGCCCACCAGGTTTCTCCATCCATGGTATTTCCCAGGCAAGAATGCTGAAGCGGTTTGTCATTTCCTTCTCTCGGGATCTTCCTGATCCAGGTATCAAATCCACGTTTCCTCTTTGTCAGATGGATTCTTTAAAACTGAGCCACCTGGGAAGCCCATTAATGAGTTTTTATCATAAATGGATGTTAAATTTTTAAAATGCTTTTTCTGCATCTATTTAGAAGATCATGTTATTTTTACCTTTCATTTTGTTCATGTAATACATCACACTGAATGATTTGTTATTACTAAATTATACTTGCACTTCTGGTATAAATCCTACTTTATCACGCTGTATAATCCTTTTATATACTGTTGGATTGAGTTAGTTTATATTTTGTAGAGGGTTTTTGCTTTTATATTGGCCTGTAATTTTCTTTTAATTGTAGCGCTCTTGTCTGGTTTTTGAGTCAGTGTAAAGTTGGATTTGTTGAATAAACCTGAGGGCGTCCCATCATCATCATTTTTTTGGAAGAGTTAAGAAGGATAGGTATTGATTCCTGTTTTAATGTCAGAACAAATCTCCAGTGGAGACTTCTTGTCCAGGAGTTTTATTTGCTGGGAGTATTATTATTATTTTTTACCCATTCAATTTCAGTATTAGTGATCAAGCTGTTCAAATTGTTTATTTCTTTCTAAAATTCTGTCTTGTCAGATTTCTATTGATTTGTGTTTCTATTAATTTGCCGATTTCTTCCAGGTTATTGATTTTCTTGGTGTTTAACTACAGCATTTTCTTATGATATTTTGTATCTCTGTGATATTTGTTATTGCTTCTCTTTCATTTATTATTTATTTGTGTTCTCTCTTTTTTTCTTGGTGAAACTGGATAAAAGTTTATCAATTGCTTTATCTTTCAAAAACAAGTCTTGATTTCATTAATCTTTTTATTATTGTTAACCTATATTTTATGTATTTCTCCTCTAATATTTATCATTTCCCTTCTGCTGACTTTAGATTTGCTTGCTCTTCTGTTTCTAATCTCATTAAATGGTGCAGTTTGTTTATTTGAAATTGTTCTTGTTTCTTGAGATATGCCTGTATGGTTAAAAACTTCTTTGAATGGCTTTTGATCCATATCATAGAACTTGGAAAGCTGTTTTTTTCCATTTTTATCTATCTTGAGTTATTTTTTATCGTTCTTTTGATTCCATCATTGACCTAATGCTTTTTGGTAATATGTTGACTTGTCTCTGGGTATTTGTACTTTTATTATTTTTCTTTCTCTAATAAATTGTGTTTTATACCAATGTGATTGGAAAGAATGCTTGATAACATCTATTCTTTTAATTTTGTTGAGACTTGTTTATTCATCCAGCATGTGATCCATACTGGAGATTATTATATGTACACCTGAATAGAATATGCATTCTGCTGCTTTTGGATGAAATGTCTAGATTTCAACAAGTTCAACTGGTCATTTATGTCATTTAAGACTACCATTTCCTTACTGATTATCTGTCTGGATTATTTGATGTGAATGTGGTGTTAAAGATCTTTATTATTATATTGTTGTCAACTTCTCCCTTTATGTCTGATAATAGTTGCTTTATATATTTAGTTCAGTTCAGTCTCTCAGTTGTGTCCAACTCGTTGCAACCCAACCCCATGAATCACAGTGCACCAGGCCTCCCTGTCCATCATCAGCTCCTGGAGTTCACTCAGACTCATGTCCATCACATTAGTGATGCCATCCAGCCATCTCATCCTAGGTCGACCCCTTCCCCTCCTGCCCTCAATCCCTCCCAGCATCAAAGTCTTTTCCAATGAGTCAACCCTTCACATGAGGTGGCCAAAGTACTGGAGTTTCAGCTTTAGCATCATTCCTTCCAAAGAAATCCCAGGGCTGATCTCCTTCAGAGGGAACTGGTTGGATCTTGCAGTCCAAGGGACTCTCAAGAGTCTTCTCCAACACCACAGTTCAAAGGCATCCATTCTTCAGTGGTCAGCTTTTTTTACAGTCCAACTCTCACATCCATACATGACCACAGGAAAAACCATAGCCTTGACTAGATGGACATTAGTCTGCAAAGTAATATCTCTGCTTTTGAATATGCTATCTAGGTTGGTCATAACTTTTCTTCCAAAGAGTAAGTGTCTTTTAATTTCATGACTGCAGTCACCATCTACAGTGATTTTGGAGCCCCCTAAAATAAAGTCTGACACTGTTTCCACTGTTTCCCCATCTATTTCCCATGAAGTGATGGGACCAGATGCCATGCTATTCATTGTTCTCCTCTATTGAGTGCATGGATATTGCTGAGTATAGCATTCTCTTCTTTATTAAACCCTTTATCATTATAGTATGCCTTTTAAAAGCTATGACCAACCTAGAAAGCATATTAAAAAGCAGAGACATTACTTTGCCAATAAAGGTCCGTCTAGTCAAAGCAGTGGATTTCTCAGTAGTCATGTGTGGATGTGAGAGTTGGACTATAAGGAAAGCTGAGTGTTAAAGAATTGATGCTTTTGAACTGTGGTGTTGAAGACTCTTGAGAGTCACTTGGACTGCAAGGAGATCAAACCAGTCCATCCTAAAGGAAATAAATTCTGAATATTCATTGGAAGGACTGATGCCAAAGCTGAAACTCTGATATTTTGCCCACCTTATGAGAAGAATCGAGTCATTGGAAAAGGCCCTGATGCTGGGAAAGATTGAACGCAGGAGGAGAAGGGGATGACAGAGGACAAGATGGTTGGATGGCATCACCGAATGGATGGACATGAGTTTGAGCAAGTTCCAGAAGTTGGTGGTGGACAGGGAATCCTGGTGTGTTGCAATCCATGGGATTGCAAAATCAGACATGACTGAAGTGAACAGAACTGATGCCTTTCCTTTTTTACAGCATTTGTTTTAAAGTATATTTCATCTTGTTTGAGATACCAATGTATCCTATCTCTGCATCTGTCCAGTTACTGAAATTCAGTTGCCCAAGGCCCAGCATTGCTGCCACAGCTTTCTTGCCATTTCTTTTTTCATGAACTGTCATTGTTTTATCCCCTTACTTTTGGTCTATGTGTCTTTTGCTCTGAAGTGAGTCTCTTTTTTGAAGCATTTAGGTTTTTTTTTTTTAATAGTCCAATCAACCACATTACATTTTTTGATTGCAGCATGTAGTTCTTTGATATTTAACACAATTATTGACAAGTATGTACTATTTCTGCTGGAGGAGCACTATTCTTGACTTGAGAAATTCCATGGACTGAGGAGCCTGAAGGGCTACTGTCCATAGTGTCACCAAGTGATGGACACAAATGAAGGGTCTTAGCACTCATGCAAGCACATACTACTGCTATTATATTACATATTTTCCAGCTGTTTTTACCGTTCTTTTTTTTTTACCTTTTTTTTCTTTATTCCATTTGATGATTTACTACAGTGATATTCTTGTATTCTATTTTTTTTCTGATGTTAGTGTATCTATTATAAGTTTTTGATTTGTGGTTGACACACTTCATACCTGTTGACATATAGCTATATCTACTTAAAAAAAAAAAAAACTGGCTGCCATTTAAGTTCAAACCCATTCTAAAACATCTATATTTTTTACTCTCATCTCATATATTCTGGGTTTTTGATGTCATGCTTCACAACCTCATACTTAGCCCTTAACTGTTTATTGAAATTACAGTTGCTTTTAGGACTTTTTGTCATTTAATTTTCATACAGCCTTAAGTGGTTGATCCTCAACCCTTTCTGTACACTTTCCTTTCCTAGTGGGATTTTTCTTTCCTGGAGATTTTTACTTCTTTTTCATTTAGAAAATTCCCTTTAATGCCAGGAGCCAGCGTGAGGAACTCCACACGTGGCAAAGGTCATGAGGAAGGAGGCTCAGCATATGCAAAGGTGGGGTCGAGCCTCAGGAGACCCCCTGTTCCCGAGCATCTACCCCTCAAAACCAGTCTGCCTGCTTTACTGTGTTATGCTTTCCACCTACTCTTCTGACATTAATAGGGGGCTGTCCCCCCACCACGTTTTTCTGGAAAAAGTTAATTTAGAGCTTTTAGATAATAAGTCTCCTGGGCATAATAAGAGTATTTCAATCCAAAAACCCCTCTAATGGCTTTTTAGCATGCCTGCCAGACTCTTACAGCTGCACATGTGATTGTTTGCAGCCTCCCAACTGCGAGAGGCATAGAAAGCTTAAAATATCCTAGGAATGTAGGGGCTTCCAAGGAGTCAAAGTCATTAGAATAGGACTGATTAAGGATTTCATTTGTTGAGCCAATACTTGCTGCCAAGTTTTCATATCTTTTATTTGTAAATATAGTTGGTATATCGAAAAAACAGGTAGTGGCCCTGGTATTAGCAACATTAAATCTTTAAGTTAAGTACTTTCTTTGTTTTAACCCACTGCACCTTTGTTCTACAGGAATGTGACTTTATTTAGTATTTTGAGGGTGATGAAGATTAAGGAAAAACACTTCAGGGGAAAGTGAATTTTCTGGTTGATAGACATTTATCTAGGAAAAGAGCCATAAAAATGTTAACAGGCCTCTTGGCCAGAAGATAATGTAAACCACCTGAGACCCTTTGTATATAGGAAGGTATGCAAAAAGAAAGCCTGGTCTCAGTAAGGGTCAGGACTGCTGCCCTTGCATAACTCTGCATATTCCATTATTTCTTTATGTATAACTTGGGGTATATAAGCTGCTTTTGAAAATAAAGTTGTAGGTCTGACACCGATGCTTGGCTCCCCCATGTCGTTCTTTTCTCCCTTTTCAGGCTGAATTCCCATCTGGAGTGTGGAGGCTCAACGTGTCTACTTATTTGCCCTGGCTTCTAAGATCCACACAAGAGGGAGCCCAAGGCAGGGCACCCTCTGCTATTCAAGCGGGCACCAGTGGCCTACGTAGACGGTGCAAGTTTCTTGTCTTGGAACTTTATTGGTTTTCCACGTAAACCGAGTTATTCAGCATCTTTTCTCCACTAATTTTCCTACTACACTATTCTTTCCTAATCTTTCTTTATATTTACAAATAAATATGTTTTTCCTCGCCGACTCCATCCCTGCTTCGAATTCCCTGGATCCATCAGGGCTGGACCCTGGCATTTTAACATTTCATTCAGGGGCAGTTCATTTCAGTCGCTCAGTCGAGTCTGACTCTTGGAGACCCCATGGACTGCCAGGCCTCCCTGTCCATAACAAACTCCTGGAGTTTACTCAAACTCATGTCCATTGAGTCGATGATGCCATCCAGCCATCTCATCCTCTGTTGTCCCCTTCTCTTCCTGCCTTCAATCTTTTCCAGCATCATGGTCTTTTCAAATGAGTCAGTTCTTCGCATCAAATGGCAAAATATTGAAGTTTCAGCTTCAGCATCAATTCTTTCAATTAATATTCAGGATTTATTTCCTTTAGGATAGACTGGTTGGATCTCCTAGCTGACTAAGGAAATCTCATGTATCTTATCCAACACCACAGTTCAAAAGCATCAATTCTCTGCACCAGTGCCATACTATCATAATGATTGTAGCTTTGTACGATAGCCTGAAGTCAAGTAGGTTGATTCCTCCAGTTCCTTTGTTCTTTCTCAAGATTGCTTTGGCTATTTGAGGCTATTTTGTGTTTGCATACAAACTGTGAGATTATTTGTTCTAGTTCTGTGAAAAATACCATTGGTATCTTGATAAGGATTGCATTGAATCTATAGATTGCTTTGGGTAGTATACTCATATTAACGATATTGATTGTTCCAATCCATGAACATGGTATAGTTTTCCATCTATTTGTGTCTTCTTTGATTTCTTTCATCACTCTTTTATAGTTTTCTGTATATAAGTCTTTTGTTCCTTTAGGTAGATTTATTCCTAAGTATTTTAGTATTTTATTCTTTTCATTGCAATGGTGAATGGAATCATTTCCTTAATTTATCTTTCTGTTTTCACACTGTTAGTGCATAAGAATGCAAGGGATTTCTGGGTGTTAATTTTATTTCCTGCAACTTTACTGTATTCACCAATTAGCTTTAGTAATTTTCTGGTGGGGTCTTTAGGGTTTTCTATGTAGAGAATCATGTCATGTGCAAACAATCAGAGTTTTACTTCTTCTTTTCCAATTTGGATTCCTTTTATTTTTCTGCTCTGATTGCTGTGGCTAAAATTTCCAAAACTCTGTTGAATAGTAGTGGTGAGTGTGGGCACCCTTGTCTTGTTCCTGACTGTAGGGGAAATGCTTTCAATTTTTCACCATTGAGGATAATGTTTGCTGCGGGTTTGTCATATATAGCTTTTATTATGTTGAGGTATGTTCGTTCTATTCCTGCTCTCTGGAGGGTCTTTTATCATAAACCAATGTTGAATTTTGTCAAAGGCTTACTCTGCATCTATTGAGATAATCATATGTGTTTTTTTTATCTTTCAATTAGTCAATGTGGTTTATTACATTGATTGATTTGGAGATATTAAGAAATCCTTGCATCCCTGGGATAAAGCCCACTTTGTCATGATGTATGATCTTTTTAATATGTTGTTGGAATTTGTTTGCTATGATTTTGTTAAGTATTTTTGCATCTATGTTTATCAATGATATTGACCTTTAGTTTTCTTTTCTTTTTTTTTTTTTGGTGGCATCTTTGTCAGAATTTGGTATTAGGGTGATGGTGGCCTCATAGAATGAGTTTGGAAATGTACCTTCCTCTACAATTTTCTGGAAGAGCTTGCATAGGACAGGTGTTAGATCTTCTCTAAATTTTTGGTAGAATTCAGCTGTGAAGCAGACTGGTCCTGGGCTTTTGTTTGCTGGAAGATTTCTGATTGCAATTTCAATTTCTGTGCTTCTGATGTGTCTGTTAAGGGTTTTTTTTTTAATTATTTTTTTCTGGTTCAATTTTGGAAAGTTGTTTGGCAAAGCCACTACAATATTGTAAAGTCATCAGCTTCCAATTAAAATAAATAAATTTAAAAAAGAAAGCATCAATTTCCGTGTTCAGCTTTCTTTATAGTCCAACTGTCATATCCATACAAGACTATTAGAAAAAAAAAAAAAAACATAGCTTGACTAGATGGACCTTTGTTGGTAACATATGTCTCTACTTTTTTATATGCTATCTAGGTTGGTCATAACTTTTCTTCCAAGGAGCAAGTGTCTTTAATTTCATGGCTACAGTCACCATCTGCAGTGATTTTGGAACCCCCCAAAATAAAGTCTGTCATTATTTCCATTGTTTCTCCATATATTTGCCATGAAGTGATGGGACTGGGTCTTAGTTTTCTGAATGTTGAGTTTTAAGCCACCTTTTTCACTGTCCTCTTTCATTTTCATCAAGAAGCTCTTTAGTTTTTCGCTTTTTACCATAAGGGTGGTGTCATCTACATATCTGAGGTTATTGATATTTCTCCTGGCAATCTTGATTCCAGCTTGTACTTCTTCCAGTCCAACATTTCTCATAATGTACTCAGCATATAAGTTAAATAAGGTGGCTGACAACATCCAGGGTATGTTTTGTATTAATGAACTAGTTTTGCTTTTGCTCAACTGTTAAGTGCATTTTTCCTCCTTTCTTAAATGATAATCTTGCTGGATATAGTATTCTCGGTTGCAGGGCCTTACATTTTAGAAGTCTGATTATATCATGTCACTCCTTTGTTACGTGTGAAGTTTCTAGAGAGAAATAAGTGATTCTTTAGGGAATTCCCTTGTATATAACTCTGTTTTTCTCTTCCTACCTTTCTAATTCTCTCCTCATTTTTTAAAGTTGGCTGTTTTAATTATTATATGTCTTCGTGTTGGTCTGTTTGGGTTTGTGTTATTTAGACCCCTCTGTATTTCTTGTATGGCTTCCTTAGTAGCTTAGAGGTTAAAGCGTCTGCCTGCAATGCAGGAGACCCGGGTTTGATCCCTGGGTTGGGAAGTTCCCCTGGAGAAGGAAATGGCAACCCACTGCAGGATTCTTGCCTGGAGAATCCCATGGACAGAGGAGCCTGGTGGGCTACAGTCCAAGGGGTCGCAAAGAGTCAGACACGACTGAGCGATTTCTTTTACCTAAATATCTTTCTTGTACCTGAACATGTCTTTCTTCAATTTTGGAGAGCTAACAGTGAAAATGTCATCAAATACATTTTCAATCATCTTTTATCTTTCTTCTTCTGGGACTCCTATAATGTTAATGTAGGTATGCTTGATATTACCCCTAAATCTATAAAACAGTTATCATTTTTTTTTTTACTTTTCATTATTTTTATTTCCATTATTCTATCTTCCAGATCATTCCTTTTTTTCTGCTATTTATTCCTTCTAATGTGTTTTTTAGTCCATTTATTGACATCTTTCTGATTGGAATTCTTCATATTTTCTATTTTCTTATTAATTTTCACTGTTTTAATTTTTTCAATAATTCATTTAGGACTCTTATTATGAATGTTTTGAATTATTTATCTTGTGAATTATTTACTTTTATTACATTGTTTTTTTCCAAATAATTTTCTCTTGATTTTTCATCTGAGATCAGTTTCTCTGCCTTTTCTTTTTTTCTTTTTTTTTTTTTTCCATCTCTCTGAATTTAGCTGAAACAGCTAACTATTACCTGGAAGTAGTGTTCTTATTTGTGGTCATTCCTATACAGACTGCTTTTAGCTAGTGCTTTTGCTTGGAGGCTGCTCTGTTCCCTTAAATGTGTTGTGTCCTTTCTCCCAGCTCCAAAACTGATGCCCAAGAGGAGAGCATTGCTTATTCAGGAGTGACCTGTGCTAGTTTCTGGCTTGTGACAGGTCATGGGCTGAAGTATATTGGTCATAGACAGATATCTGAGCTGTCTCTTTTGCAGGCACCAGAAAGTGTTCCCCTCACCCTGCACCTTGCCCAGATACAGACTTGTACCTGATTTTCCTTTATCCTTCATGTTATATCACTCCTCCCAGCCTTTGCCACCCCTGACCTGTTGTGGAGACATACTGCTAAGCAAGCAGGGCCCAAGAGGGCTCTCAGGGTATATCAGAGCACAGATCGTGGTTGAAATACCACCATTTAGCACCCATGTTGCTTCTGATTTACTGCCTAAGTGTCAACAATGGCTGCCCCACCACACCCAGATGCCATTCCAAGGCCAAGTCACTTCTGTGTCCCACAGCCAAATTTTCTCCTCAGTTATGGCAGTGCTTCATCCAGTGTAGATCTGTAACATGGAGTAAGTGAGACTGGAACATTTACTAGGCCAGGCTGGAATATTCATAAAGGTAGTCACAATAAACTGGGCAGCCACTAGAGCAGTCTTCAATTCATCCTCTCTACTCTGCCTCAGAGGAAGCCATTCCCTGTGCACTCCTCATGAGCAGATCAAGGCTTCCTACAGTCCTTCTGTTAGTCTTAGCATCCCTCCAACCATCCAAGGGTGCTCATCTTCCCTGTACATGACCCCATGCTTGAGGCACCCCAAAATTGATTTATTCATGAATCTCCACCTCTGTAATACCCCTTGTCTTCTAAGTCCTCTTCTAGGAACGCATGTCACAACCTGATCACTTCGCCTACTCACCCACATGATTCCATGTGTATCTTTCTTACTGCCTTGATTGTACATGACTCTTTCTGAAATTTTCTAGTTAGTTTTCAATGAGGATTGCTCTGCACATACCAATAGCTATATTTTTTATGTGCTTTTGTTGTGAGTTCCATGTCCTCTGTGAAATGGAATGTCTCCTGCCATACTAATAAACAAGGATGTAACAAGTTTTTCTCTCACATCAATAAATAGGGATGTAAAGGCCATCAGTGATTCCAGGCCTCCAAATGTTAATTGGGGCTCCCAACAGGGAACACAAGTCTGTGACCCAGCAGATGTCCCCACCCCACTCCCTGGTGATTGCTGAGGAGTTTGGGGAAGGGGAATGTGAGAAATAAAAAGGACAGGATGCTGGCCCCAGATACCTGAGATACATATGAAAGAAATGACTTCAATAACCCCAGATTCTTGCACATCTTCCCATACATAGAAGAGCACTAAATTCCTTAACTTGCTATCTGGTTTTACTTATTTAACAATAATCTTTGATGTTCAGACTGCCTGCCCCCTTCATTGCAAACTTATATATAACCTGACCCCTTCATCTACCTCCTTGGATCAGTTTCTCAGGGATACTGAGATGTTGTCTCCTGGCTTGAAGTTCTTAATATTCCCACCAAATAAAATAACTCACAGCTTTCAGGTTGTGACTAACTTTTTAGTTGACAGTTTTGCCACCACAAAGGGACCCAGAGCAGATTTCTCTCCTCCACCTGAGCTAACAAGAAGCTAGAGTCCTGCTATCAGCAGAGGCCCCTTGTGCCCATCTACTTCCTTGGGAGTTCAAGAAGGATTTGAGTAGATCTCTCCTTGTTCTCAGCCTGCTGTATTGGTTGAAGATCCTGAATTTTCATTTGGTGGAGTATAGCAAGTACGTGACCCTCTCAGATGAAAGACACTATGAGCAGGCATTTGAAAGACATTGGTGCATATCCACCCAAGGTAAAGATACTGAATGGGGCTTAACTGAAAGATACTCAGAAACACCTGCTCAGTTGAAAGACACAGAAAGGGGCTGGTTGAAAGATACCAAGGAAATACTCAGGGGAAGGCACTTGCTCAGGGGCTCAGTTAGAAGTTACTGAGGAAAACACAGAGCTCAGCTGAAAGACAGTAAATTTCTCCATTATAATATTTTCAAATCTCATACCTGCAAGAATCTAGTTAACTGGAGAAATTAAATTTAACCATAAATATTGAGCGGGCTCTTTAATGCATATGCAGTTAAAGATTAAAATGGGGAACATGTGTATACCTGTGGCGGATTCATGTTGATGTATGGCAAAACCAATACAATATTGTAAAGTAATTAATCTCCAATTAAAATAAATAAATTTATATTAAACACACACACACAAAGCCAAATTGATAAAACTTTAATGGAAACTCACATTTCTTTGTGTCTTTGAGAGGTAAATATTCTACCTGATTTTTCCAAATTGCTCTGCGTTTGTGTATCTTGCCCGCATTAGGTTACAATCTCCCTCACTCCCTTATTGCAGTTCTCTTTACACTTTAAGGTTTGAATGTCTGTTGAGATAAAATTTATTGATAGCTAAATGACTGCAGCCATGAAATTAAAAGACGCTTACTCCTTGGAAGAAAAGTTATGACCAACCTAGATAGTATATTCAAAAACAGAGACATTACTTTGCCGACTAAGGTCCGTCTAGTCAAGGTTATGGTTGTTCCTGTGGTCATGTATGGATGTGAGAGTTGGACTGTGAAGAAGGCTGAGCGCTGAAGAATGGATGCTTTTGAACTGTGGTGTTGGAGAAGACTCTTGAGAGTCCCTTGGACTGCAAGGAGATCCAACCAGTCCATTCTGAAGGAGATCAGCCTTGGGATTTCTTTGCTAAAGCTGAAACTCCAGTACTTTGGCCACCTCATGCCTAGAGTTGACTCATTGGAAAAGACTCTGATGCTGGGGGGAATTGGGGGTAGGAGGAGAAGGGGACGACAGAGGATGAGATCACTGGATGGCATCACGGACTCGATGGACGTGAGTCTGAGTGAACTCCGGGAGATGGTGATGGACAGGGAGGCCTGGCGTGCTGTGATTCATGGGGTCGCAAAGAGTCGGACATGACTGAGCGACTGAACTGAACTGAACTGAACTAAAATGATGAATCTTTTAAAAATTAAGTTCAGTTCAGTTCAGTTCAGTCGCTCAGACATGCCCATGTCTTTGCGACTCAATGAACTTCAGTATGCCAGGCTTCCCTATCCATCACTAACTGCTGGAGCTTACTGAAACTCATGCCCATCGAGTTGGTAATGCCATCCAATCATCTAATTCTCTGTTGTCACCTTCTCCTCCTGCTTTCAATCTTTCCCAGCATCAGGGTCTTTTCCAATGAGTCAATTATTCGCATCAGGTGGCCAAATTAAAGAAGATAACAAATTATTAAATATAGAGCACTTGTTTTAAAGAACTGTTTTGTTGGTACCTCTGGTAGGCTGCAGTCCATGGTGTCGCTGAGTCAGGCACGACTGAGTGACTTCACTTTCACTTTTCTCTTTCATGCATTGCAGAAGGAAATGGCAATCCACTCCAGTGTTCTTGCCTAGAGAATCCCAGGGATGGAGGAGCCCGGTGAGCTGCAGTCCATGGGGTCGCATAGAGTCGGCCACCACTGAAGCGACTTAGCAGCAGCAGCAGCATACAACAAAAGTCAAATTAAAGTAAGAAATTTTGTTTAGAATGAGAAAAACTCATTTGGGAAGCTTCATTATGGTCTTTCTCCCTTCCCTTCAATGGGTCTTGCCGATATTAATAAAAAAAATATAATATCAACAAAAAAATCTTGGAAGGAAAGTCTAGCTATTGTTTCCAACAATCTAGACTTAAAAAATAAATAAGGTGTTACCTCAAATGAATAAAAAAGTCTTTGGATAGTTATTTAGAATGAGATGAATAGAACATATATTTATGTGATTAAAACAAGATTTGATATTACTACATTACCTAAAATTAAAAAGCCAAGAAAGACCCCCTAATGATTCCCAACATTAAAAACCAAATAAGTCTGTTCTATTTACTCCAGTTTTAAATTATACATTAAAAGCACTACAAAACTTCGAAGAGGGGGTTGCAGACAGTTAGGTCAAAAGTCTGAATCCTTTGCATTTACACAACTCTGGGGATCCCAGAGCTTTTTATATAAAAGTAGGTAAAGTAGACAGGGAACAAAAAGAAAAAGCCTTCAAAACTCTCCCCTAAGACCAAAGATTGTTGACTGGATACTAATGAAAACTGAAGTTAAAATTACAGGATTTTGCAGAATTTAGATAAAGGTATATAAAACTGATATATTTAAGTGGGCTTTGTATAAGATGATTACATCTTTTATTTAATTATATTGTGAGATAGACAAGACATATATATATAAGAAATATTAACTAAATGTTCTGAGAAAACTGAGTTTTCTCAGTAGAGTTACCTGAGCCATAGCAGTAGTAGTGTTAGTTGTTCAGTGGTATCTGTCTCTTTGTGAACCGTGGAGCTCACCAGGCTCCTCTGTACATGGAATCTCCAGGCAAGAATACTGGAGTAGTCATTCCCTTCTTCAGTAATATTCCAGACTCAGGGATTGAACCCATGTCTCCCATATTGCAAGTAGCTTCTTTTCCATCTGAGCCACAAGGAAAGCCCATCTGAGTCATACAAAATAAGTAAAACTGGGAACTAACATGCAAGGTTTCATAATTTTTTTTAAATTAGTGATTTTGCTTTGAATTAATTAATAAACTCTGAAGGTCTTTTCTAAAGGCCTTATACAAACCTTTAAAGACATGGTTAAAATTAATAGAACATGGAACTTCATAAAATAAATTTCAGTTTGATTAAAAATCTTGTCAGTCATTTTAATAAGTTTAGATGACTGAAGAGTTTGAGGAACTAACAACAACTGGCTTTGTCTTGAAAACATCTAAAAAATCAGAATGTGAATATAGGCTGCAAGGACCTGAGACTGAGCCCAAGTAAGCAGGCAAAACCTAGAATCAAGGAGACAAAAAGGGGCAGTTTTAAATCCAGACTGCTAAAAAGGTTCCCTCAGCTAGACATTCAGTTCAGTTCAGTTCAGTCCAGTCGCTCAGTCGTGTCTGACTCTTTGCCACCCCATGAATCGCAGCACGCCAGGCCTCCCTGTCCATCAACAACTCCCAGAGTTCACTCAGACTCAAGTCCATCGAGTCAGTGATGCCATCCAGCCATCTCATCCTCGGTCGTCCCCTTCTCCTCCTACCCCCAATCCCTCCCAGCATCAGAGTCTTTTCCAATGAGTCAACTTCTTCGCATGAGGTGGCCAAAGTTCTGGAGTTTCAGCTGTAGCATCATTCCTTCCAAAGAGATTCCAGGGCTGATCTCCTTCAGAATGGACTGGTTGGATCTCCTTGCAGTCCAAGGGACTCTCAAAAGTCTTCTCCAACACCACAGTTCAAAAGCATCAGTTCTTCATCGCTCAGCTTTTTTCACAGTCCAACTCTCACATCCATATATATGTCAGCTAGACATTAAAGATAGTAAATCTTAATTATCTGAGCAAGCGATTTAAGATATCCCAACTCATTGTTAACTAGTAAGTTTATATTGTAATACATGACTGTTAGCTAAATTTTTGGGTTTTTTTCTCTTTTAAATTAATTGATTTACTTTAATTTGAGGATAATTACTTTATAATACTGTGATGATTTTTGCCATACATTGACATGAATCAGCCATGGGTGTACATGTGTCCCTCATTTTGTACCCCCTTCCCACCTCCCTCCCAATCCCATCCCTCTGGGTCGTCCCAGTGCAGCAGCTTTGAGTGCCCTGTTTCATGCATCAAACTTGGATTGGTGACCTATTTCACATATGATAGTATGCATGTTTCAATGCTATTCTCTCAAATAAACCCACCCTTGCCTTCTCCCACAGAATTCAAAAATCTGTTCTTTATATCTGTGTCTCGTTGTCTCGTGTATAAGGTCTCAATTACCATCTTTCTAAGTTCCATATATTTCATTAATATACTCTATAGGTGTTTTTCTCTTTTTTTAATGTTTTCAATATCAATTTATTTATTTTAATTAAAGGTTAATTACTTTACAATATTGTATTGATTTTGCCATACGTCAACATGAATCTACCACGGGTGTACACGTATTCCCCATCCTGAACACCCCTCCCACCTCACTCCCTGTACTATCCCTGTGGGTCATCCCAGTGCACCAGCCCCAAGCACCCTGTATCCTGCATCGAGCATGGACTGGTGATTCATTTCATATATGATATTATAGATGTTTCAATGTCATTCTCCCAAATCATCCCACCCTCTCCCTCTCCCACAGAGTCCAAAAGTCTGTTCTATACATCTGTATCTCTTTTGCTGTCTTGCATACAGGGTTATCATTACCATCTTTCTAAATTCCTTATATATGTGTTAGTATACTGTATTGTTGTTTTTCTTTCTGGCTTACTTCATTCTGTATAATAGGCTTCAGTTTCATCCACCTCATTAGAACTGATTCAAATGTATTCTTTTTAATGGCTGAGTAATACTCCATTGGGTATATGTACCACAGCTTTCTTATCATTCATCTGCTGATGGACATCTAGGTTGCTTCCATATCCTGGCTATTATAAACAGTGCTGCAATGAACATTGGGGAACACGTGTCTCTTTCAGTTCTGGTTTCTTCAGTGTGTATTCCCAGTAGTGGGATTGCTGGGTCATAAGGCAGTTCTATTTCCATTTTTTAAAGGAATCTCCACACTGTGTTCCATAGAGAATGTGTTAGTTCGCATTCCCATCAACATTGTAAGAAGGTACCCTTTTCTCCACATCTTCTCCAGCATTTATTGTTTGTAGAATTTTGGGTGTCAGTCATTCTGACAAGGGTGAGATGGTACCTTATGGTGGTTTTGATTTGCATTTCTCTGAAAATGAGTGATGTTGAGCATTTTTTCATGTGTTTGTTAGCCATCTGTATGTCTTCTTTGGAGAAATGTCTGTAGTTCTTTGGCCCATTTCTTCATTGGGTCATTTATTTTTCTAGTATTGAGCTTCAGGAGCTGTTTGTATATTTTTGAGATTAATAATTTGTCAGTTGTTTCTATTGTTATTATTTTCTCCCATTATGAAGGCTGTATTTTCACCTTGCTTATAGTTTCCTTCATTGTGCAAAAGCTTTTAAGTTTAATGAGGTCCCATGTATTTATTTTTGCTTGCATTTCCATTACTCTGGGAGGTGGGTCATAGAGATCTTGTTGTGATTTATGTCAGAGAGTGTTTTGCTTATGTTTTCCTCTAGGAGTTTTATAGTTTCTGGTCTTACATTTAGATCTTTAAGTCTTTTTGAACTTTTTTCATGTATGATATTAGAAAGTGTTCTAGCTTCATTCTTTTACATGCAGTTGACAATTTTTAACAGTACAGTTTGTTAAAGAGATTGTCTTTTCTCCATTGCATATTCTTGCCTCCTTTGTCAAAAATGAGGTGTCCATAGGTGTATTTATCTCTGGGTTTTCTATTTTTTTTCCATTGATCTATAGTTCTGTCTTTATTCCAGTACCATACTGTCTTGATGACTGTAGCTTTGTAGTATAATCTGAAGACAGGCATGTTGATTCCTCCAGTTCCATTCATCTTTCTCAAGATTGCTCTGGCTATTCGAGGTTTTTGGTGTTTCCATACAAACTGTGAAGTTATTTGTTCTAGTTCTATGAAAAATGCCATTGGTAGCTTGTTAAGAATTACATTGAATCTATAGATTGATTTGGGTGATATACTAATTTTCACCATACTGATTCTTCCAATCTATGACGTTGTATATTTCTCCGTCTATTTTTCTCACCTTTGATATCTTTCATCACTGTTTTATAGTTTTTCTTTTTTATATAGGTCTTCTGTTTCTTAAAGGTAAATGTATTCCTAAGTATGTTATGCTTTTTGTCACAATGGTGAATGGGTTTTTTTTCCTTAATTTCTCTTTCTGTTTTCTCATTGTTAGTGTATAAGTATGCATGGGATTTCTGGGTGTTAGTTTTATATCCTACAACTTTACAATATTCATTGATTAGCTCTAGTAATTTTCTGGTGGAGTTTTTATGGTTTTTTATGAAGAGGATCATGTCATCTGCAAACAGTGAGAGTTTTACTTCTTTTCCAATTTGGATTCCTTTCATTTCTGCTTCTTCTCTGATTGCTTGGCTAAAACTTTCAAAACGATGTTTACTAGCAGTGGTGAGAGTGGCACCCTTGTCTTTCTCCTGACTTTAGGGGAAATGCTTTCTATTTTTCACCACTAATGATGTTTGCTGTGGGTTTTATATATATGAATTTTATTATGTTGAGGTATGTTCCTTCTATGCATGTTTTTAAAGAGTTTTTAGTCAGACTCATCAAGAAAAAAAATGGAGAAGAATGATATCAACTAAATAAGAAATGAAAATGGAAAAATCACAACAGAAAACACAGAAATACAAAGGATCATAAAGGACCACTATTAGCAACGGTATGCCAATAAAATGGAGAAGTTGGAAGAAATGGATAAATTCTTAGAGAACTATAACCTTCCAAAAGCGAACCAGGAAGAAATAGAAAATATTAACAGACCAGTCAGAAGCATGGTGATAGAAACTATAATAAAAAATCTGCCAACCAACAAAATCCCAAGACCAGATGGCTTCACAGGTGAATTCTAACAAAAATTTAGAGAAGAGCTGATGCCTATCCTACTCAAACTCTTACAGAAATTTGCAGAGGAGGGTAAACTCCAAAACTCATTCTATGAGGCCATCATCACCCACATACCAAAACCAGATAAAGATCACACACAAAAAGAAAACTACAGGCCAATATCATTGATAAACATAGATGCAAAAATCTTCGCCAAAATTCTAGCAAACAGAATCCAACAACATATTAAAAAGATCATACATCATGACCAAATGGGCTTTATCCCAGGGATGCAAGAAATCTTCAGTATTTGCAAATCAATCAATGTAATACACCACATTAACAAAATGAAGGATAAAACCCATGTGGTTTTTTCAAGAGATGCAGAGAAAACCTTTGACAAAATTCCACACCCATTTATGATAAAAACTTTCTTAGCTAAATATTCAAATGAAACCATGCTTTGCGAGTGGCTCTGGTGGTAAAGGACCCACTTGCCAATGCAAGAGGCATAAGAGTTGGAAGTTCAGTCCCTGGCTAGGGAAGATCCTCTGGAGGAGGACCCAAAAACACACTCCAGCATCTCCATGGACAGAGGTGTCTAGGGTGCTACATTCCATAGGGCCTCACAGAGTGGAACATGACTGAAGTGACTTAAAACAAGCATGCACATGAGAACTCCAGTTTATTTTCAGTCGCTCAATCGTGTCTGACACTTTATGACTCCGTGAATCGCAGCATGCCAGGCCTCCCTGTCCATCACCGACTCCCAGAGTTCACCCAAATGCATGTGCATCGAGTCAGTGATGCCATCCAGCAATCTCATCGCCTGCCGTCTGCTTCTCCAATTGCCCCCAATCCCTCCCAGCATCAGAATCTTTTCCAATGACTCAAATCTTCACATGAGGTGGCCAAAGTACTGGAGCTTCAACCTCAGTATCAGTCCTTCCAATGAACACCCAGGACTGGTCTCCTTTAGGATGAACTGGTTGGATCTCCTTGCAGTACAATGGACTTGCAAGAGTCTTCTCCATCACCATAGTTCAAAAGCATCAATTCTTCTGTGCTCAGCTTTCTTCACAGTCCAACTCTCACATCCATACTTGACCACTGGAAAAAAAATAGCCTTGATTAGATGGACATTTGTTGGCAAAGTAATGTCTCTGCTTTTGAATATGCTGTCTAGGTTGGTGTTAACTTACCTTCATGGTTCACATATTGCTGAAGCCTGGCTTGGAGAATTTTGAGCATTACTTTACTAGCGTGTGAGATGAGTGCTATTGTGAGATAGTTTGAACATTCTTTGGCTTTGCCTTTCTCTGGGATTGGAATGAAAACTGATCTTTTCCAGTCCTGTGGCCACTGCTGAGTTTTCCAAATTTGCTGGCATATTGAACACAGAACTTTCACAGCATCATCTTTTAGGATTTGGAATAGCTCCATTGGAATTCCATCACCTCCATTAGCTTTGTTCATAGTGATGCTTTCTAAGGTTCACATGACTTCACATTCTAGGATGTCTGGCTCTAGGTGAGTGATCACACCATCGTGATTATCTGGGTGATGAAGACTTTTTTTTTTTTTTTGGTATGGTTCTTCTGTGTATTCTTGCCACCTCTTCTTAATATCTTATGCTTCTGTTAGGTCCCTACCATTTCTGTCCTTTATTGAGCTCATCTTTGCATGAAATGTTCCCTTGGTATCTCTAATTTTCTTGAAGAGATCACTAGTCTTTGCCATTCTGTTGTTTTCCTCCATTTCCTTGCATTGATCACTGAGGAAGGCTTTCTTATCTCTCCTTGCTATTCTTTGGAACTCTGCATTCAAATGCTTATATCTTTCCTTTTCCCTCTGCTTTTCACTTCTCTTCTTTCCACAGCTATTTGTAAGGCCTCCTTAGACAGCCATTTTGCTTTTTTGCATTTCTTTTCCATGGGGATGGTCTTGATCCCTGTCTCCTATACAATGTCATGAACCTCCATCAATAGGTCATCAGGTACTCTGTCAATCAGATCAAGTCCCTTAAATCTATTTCTCACTTTCACTGTATAATCATAAGGGATTTAATTTAGGTCAAAACTAAATGGTCTAGTCCAGTTGCAACAGACTGTGTAGAAGCACAACCAACAAGAGCCACCCGAAGGCCAAGGTCAGGGGCGGCGACTGAGAGCACCATACTGCAATGGTGCAGGAGAGCCAAGATGAGCTAACCCATGCCCGAGGTTGGGGGGGGGGGCGGCCGAGAGGAGTAAGCCCAAGTCCAAGGAACAGCGACAGTGAGGGTTCAGGAGGGCTGAGGGGAGCTAAACCATGTTCAAATTCAGGAGGGGCGATCTCATCAAATATAAGGAGCAGTGGCTGCACTTTGCTGAAGCAGCCATGAAGAGATACCCCAGGTCCAAGGTAAGAGAAACCCAAGTAAGGCAGTAGGTGTTGAGAGAGGGTATCAGAGGGCAGACACACTGAAACCAAAATCACAGAAAACTAGCCAATCTGATTACATGGACCACAACCATGTCTAACTCACTAAAACTAAGCATGCTGTGTGGAGCCACCCAAGACAGATGGGTCATGATGGAGAGGTCTGACAGAATGTGGTCCACTGGAGAAGGGAATGGCAAACGACTTCAGGATTCTTGCCTTGGGAAAAACATGAACAGTATGAAAAGGCAAAATGATAGGATACTGAAAGAGGAACTCCCTAGGTCGGTAGCTGTCCAATATGCTACAGGAGATCAGTGGAGAAATAACCCAAAAAGAATGAAGAGATGGAGCCAAAGCAAAAACAACATGCCGTTTTGAATGTGACTGGTGATAGGAGCAAGGTCCGATGCTGTAAAGAGCAATATTCCATAGGAACCAGGAATGTTAGGTCCATGAATCAAGGCTAATTGGAAGTGGTCAAACAGGAGATGGCAAGACTGAATTTTGGCATTCTAGGAATCAGCAAACTGAAATGGACTGAAATGGGTGAATTTAACACTTGGACATCACCAGATGGTCGACACTGAAATCAGACTGATTATATTCTTTGCATCCAAAGATGGAGAAGCTCTATGCAGTCAGCAAAAACAAGACCAGGAGCTGACTGTGGTTCAGATCATGAACTCCTTATTGCCAAATTCAGATTTAAATTGAAGGAAGTAGGGAAAACAATGAGACCATTCAGGTATGACCTAAATCAAATCCCTTATGATTATACAGTGGAAGTGAGAAATAGATTTAAGGGACTAGATCTGATAGATAGAGTGCTTGATGAACTATGGAAGGAGTTTGTGACATTGTAGAGGAGACAGGAATAAAGACCATCCCCATGGAAAAGAAAAGCAAAAAAGCAAAATAGCTGTCTAGGTAGGCCTTACAAATAGCTGTAAAAAAAAGAAAGCAAAAAGCAAAGGAGAAAAGGAAATATATAAGCATTTGAATGCAGAGTTCCAAAGAATAGCAAGGAGAGATAAAGCATTCCTCAGCGATCAATGCACAGAAATAGAGGAAAACAACAGAATGAGAAAGAGTGGAGATTTCTTCAAGAAAACTAGAGATATCAAGGGAATATTTCATGCAAAGATAGGCATGATAAAGGACAGAAATGACATGGACCTAACAGAAGCAGAAGATATTAAGAAGAGGTGGCAAGAATACACAGGAGAACCATACAAAAAAAGATCTTCATCACCCAGATAATCACGATGGTGTGATCACTCACCTAGAGCCAGACATCCTGGAATGTGAAGTCAAGTGAACCTTAGAAAGCATCACTATGAACAAAGCTAATGGAGGTGATGGAATTCCAGTTGAGCTGTTTCAAATCCTGAAAGTGCTGCACTCAATATGCCAGCAAATTTGGAAAACTCAGCAGTGGCCACAGGACTGGAAAGGTCAGTTTTCATTCCAATCCCAGAGAAAGGCAATACAAAAGAATGCTCAAACTACCACACAATTGCATTCATCTCACACGCTAGTAAAGTAATGCTCAAAAATCTCCAAACCAGGCTTCAGCAATATGTGAACCATGAACTTCTAGATATTCAAGCTCGTTTTAGAAAAGGCAGAGGAATCAGAGGTCAAATTGCCAACATCTGCTGGATCATGGAAAAAGCAAGAGAATTCCAGAATAACATCTACTTCTGCTTTATTGACTATGCCAAAGCCTTTGATTATGTGCATCACAATAAACTGTGGAAAATTCTGAAAGAGATGGGAATACCAGACCACCTGACCTGCCTCTTGAGAAACCTATATGTAGGTCAGGAAGCAACAGTTAGAACTGGACATGGAATAACAGACTGGTTCGAAATAGGAAAAGGAGTACGTCAAGGTTGTATATTGTCTCCCTGCTTATTTAACTGATATGTAAAGTACATCGTGAGAAATGCTGCACTGGAAGAAGCACAAGTGGAATCAAGATTGCTGGGAGAAATATCATTAGCCTCAAACATGCAGATGACACCACCCTTATGGGAGAAAGTGAAGAGGAACTAAAAAGCCTCTTGATGAAAGTGAAAGAGGAGAATGAACAAATTGGCTTACAGCTCAACATTCAGAAAACTAAGGTCATGGCCTCTGGTCCCATCACTTCATGAGAATTAGATGGGGAAGTAGTGGAAACTGTGTCAGAGTTTATTTTTTCAGGCTCCAAAATCACTGCAGATGGTGATTGCAGCCATGAAATTAAAAGACACTTACTCCTTGGAAGGAAAGTTAAGACCCACCTAGATAGCATATTCAAAAGCAGAGACATTACTTTGCCAAAAAAGGTCCGCCTAGTCAAGGCTATGTTTTTACCAGTGGTCATGTATGGATGTGAGAATTGGAATGTCAAGAAAGCTGAGAGCCGAAGAATCGATGCTTTTGAACTGTGGTGTTGGAGAAGACTCTTGAGAGTCCCTTGAACTGCAAGGAGATCCAACCAGTCCATCCTAAATGAGATCAGTCCTGGGTATTCATTTGAAGGACTGACGCTGAAGCTGAACCTCCAGTACTTTGGCCACCTCATGTGAAGTGTTGACTCATTGGAAAATACTCTAATGCTGGGAGGGATTGGGAGTATGAGGAGAAGGGGACGACAGAGAATGAGACGGCTGGATGGCATCAATGACTAGATACACATGAGTTTCGGTGAACTCTGGGAGTTGGTGATGGACAGGGAGACATGGCGTGCTGCAATTCGTGTGTTCACAAAGAGTCGGATATGACTGAGTGACTGAACTGAACTGAACTCTGATGACCATCATTTGTAATACTGTGTGCAGGAATCCCTTAGAAGAAATGGAGTAGCCATCATAGTCAAAAAAAGGTCTGAAATGCAGTACTTGGATGGAACCTCAAAAACGACGACATGATTTCTGTTTCCAATTCAAATCATTCAATACAATGGTAGTCCAAGCCTATGCCCCAACTGGTAACACTGAAGAAGCTGAAGGTGAATGAAGGTCTATGAAGACCTACAAGACTTTTAGAACTAACACCCCCAAAAGATGTCCTTTTCATTATAGGGGACTGGAATGCAAAAGTAGGAAGTCAAGAAACACCTCAAGTAAAAGGCAAGTTTGACCTTGGAATACAGAATGAGCAGAGCAAAGGCTGATAGAGTTTTGCCAAGAGAACACACTGGTCATAGCAAACATCCTCTTCCAACAACACAAGAAAAGACTATACGTGGACATCACCATATGGTCAACGTTGAAATCAGATTGATTATAAGATTTCTAGTTTGCCTTTTTCTGTTTGTGTACACATTGTACAAAAGAGCTCTATTTAATTTTAATAAAAATGAATTACATTTTTGAACTTGGAAATATTCAATATTACGTTGATACCTGATATTAATGTTCAAGTTTACTGATGTAAATTAATACAGATGTCATCAAGAGTCATCTGAACTAAGTACAAAATTCTGCTGTGCGTATGTTTAATAAATAAGAATTTACTAATCTCTTGCAAGAAAAGAACTTGACATGGGGAAATTTTAACATAAATGTAAATGAGATAAACACTTTGGGATAAAATTTTCAATATAGTCATATTTTAGAAATATCTATTTAAAATGGTCCTTCCAGATGGTTGGTAGCTTAAGATTCTAAAGCTGTGCCTATTTGAGCTAAGTGATGAAAGTTTATTTAACTAAAAGATAGCAAGCCAATCAATTACCAATCAATTACCAATCAATTACCCAAAAGAGTGTTAAAGGTATCTGGGAATGTTAATGAAAATGTTTGGTATCACTTACAATATTCTCTATAAGAAAAGTAATGTTTCTAAAAATTAGCACTGATGTGTAAGCTCACCAAATTATAAAATGCCCAAATAAAGACACTTCATAATTGCTTGTTTCTTAGATTTACTAAAACTAAAGTTTTAAGAGTTGAGGATTATAATTTAAGCATGTAATTAAAGCAATTATGCATAATACAATAACATTACAGTATACAATAGGAAATAAAATGTAAGTTTTCAATAAAGAAAATATGCAAAATGGAATTACAGTTTATTAAGGAAAATAAATAATGATCTGGTTAGTTTTATTTGGATGAAAAATGAGGGAAAGATTGGGTACAAGAAGTGATGAGAGATTGTGAAAAGGAAGCCTGAAGAAAAAGTTTCATGCATAGTCAGGATCAGTTAAATTTAGATTGAAGTTAAGTAATTAAATGGATTTTGTTCCATAAGCGAGTGCAAGACTGAATTTTTATTTCTGTCTGTTATAAGTGCTCTTTTTGATAGCAGACTGTGTGAGTTTCTGTGCCCTTAAGTGATCTATATTTATTTTCCTTGTGACCTTTGTTAAATGAATTGATATTGTTTCAGTGGCATACGATTCTGTGTTTTAAAATCTTTCTGATATTTCTAACAAACTTACCAAATAATAAAATCTAACTAAGCTTTTCAGGTTCTAGCTGAATCTGGGATGGATGCTTCAAAGAAACGTCTCTGAGAAACCTTAGAGGAAAATGCTAAGCTAAGTTCTTTGGAAGTGAAAGTGAAAATCGTTCAGTTGTATCCAACTGTTTTCAACCCCATGGACTATACAGTCCATGGAATTCTCTAGGCCAGAATACTGGAATGGGCAGCCTTTTCCCTTCTCCAAGGGATTTTCCCAATCCAGGGATCAAACCCGGGTTTCCTGCATTACAGGTGGATTCTGTACCAACTAAGCTACCAGGGAAAACTTGTTTGTTGGATATTTTTTTTTAAGTTAAAACCATTGTCAAGTGATTGGGGGTGAACTTTAGATAATAATGTATGGATAGATTTCATTAATGCAAATATTCCAAAATTTACATGAAATCTCTATCTGATATGTTGTGATATAATGTTAAAATGTTATCAGTCAAAATTCTGGTGATTATACTAAAGTGTTGATGTTGTAGAACTATTACAATGCTATTTTAAATTTTGTCCTTTATAGACTATCATAATTTTACACAATGAAGTATTTCAAGAAGACTCATAAAAAGAACTTATAAATAAATATGTTTAATGACACTGAACTGAATAATAAATTATAAAATCTAATGTAAACCTGGTGACTTCATGCAGATCAACAGTAATTAATTAGATGTGACTAAATGAACTAATGGAATGAAAACCACAATAACAGAAAACTAACCAAATCGATCACTTGAATCACAGCTTTGTCTAACTCAATGAAACTATGAACCATAACATGTAGGGTCACCCAAGACAGCTGGATCATGGTGGAGAGTTCTGACAAAATGTGGTCCACTGGTGAAGGGAATGGCAAACCACTTCAGCATTCTTGCCTTGAGAACCTCATGAACAGTATGAAAAGGCAAAATGATTTGACACTGAAAGAGGAAATCCCCAGGATGGTAGGTGCTGAATATGCTAATGGAGGAGAGAAGAGAAACAACACCGGAAGGAATGAAGAGGCTTAGCCAAAGAGAAAACAAGGTCCAGGTGTGGATGTGTCTGATAGTGTAAGTAAAGTCCGATGCTGTAAAGAACAATATTGCAGAGAAACCTGGAATGTTAGGACCATGAATTAAGGTAAATTGGAAAAGGTCAAGTAGGAGACGGGAAGAGTAAACATTGACATTTTAATCAGTGAAATAAAATGGACCGAAATGGACAAATTTTATTCATATGACCATTATATCTTCTATTGTGGGCAAGAATCCCTTAGAAGAAATGGAATAGCCCTCATAGTCAAGAAGAGTCCAAAATGCAGTACTTGGGTGCAATCTCAAAAGCAACAGAGTGATCTCTGTTCAGGCCCAGGCAAACCATCCAATATCAAGGCAATCCAAGTCTATGTCCCAACCACTAACGTCAAAAAAGCTGAAGTTGAATGGTTCTATGATGACCTACAAGCCCTTCTAGAACTAACACGAAAAAAAGATGTCCTTTTCATCATAGGGGACTGAAATGTAAAAGTAGGAAGTCAGGAGATACCTGGAGTAACAGGCAAGGTTGGCCTTGGAGTACAAAATGAAGCAGGGCAAGGGCTAACATAGTTTTGCCAAAAGAACACAGTGACCACAGCAAACTTCTTCCAACAACACAAGAGACAACTCTACACATGGATATCACGTTGGTCAATACTGAAAGTATGGTATCGATGGTCAAGATCGATTATATTTTTTCCAACTGAAGATGGAGAAACTCTATACAGTTAGCGAAAACAAGACCTGGAGCTGACTGTGAATCACATTATCAGCTCCATATTGCAGAATTCAGACTTAAATTGAAGAAAGTAGGGAAAATCACTAGGCAACTCATGTAAAATCAAATCCTTATGATTATACAGTGGACATGACAAATAAATTCAAGGGATTAGATCTGATAGACAGAGTGCCTGAAGAATTATTGGTGGAGGTTTGAAATATTGCACAGGAGGCAGAGATCAAAATCATTGCCAAGAAAAATAAATGTAAAAATGCAAAATGGTTTTCTATGAAGGCTGAGAAAAGAAGAGAAGCAAAAAGCAAAGGAGAAAAGGAAAGATATACCCATCTGAATACAGAATTCCAAAGAATAACAAAGAGAGATAAGAAAGCCTTCTTAAGAAAACAATGCAAAAAAATAAAGGAAAACAAAATAAAGTCTTGAGTTCTCTTCAAGAAAATTAGAGATACAAAGGAAACATTACATGCAAAGTTAGACTCAATAAATGACAGAAACGGTATGGTCCTAACAGAAGTAGAAGATATTAAGAAGAGGTGGCAAGAATACACAGAAATGTAAAAAACAAAAACAAAAACAAAAAACAGTCTTAATGACTCATATAACCACGATGGTGTGATCACTTACCTAGAGCAAGATGTCCTGGAGTGCAAAGTCAAGTGGGCCTTAGGAAGCATCATTACGAACAAAGCTAGTAGAGGTGATGGCATTCCATATGAGCTACTTCAAATCCTAAAATATGATGTTGGTAAAGTGCTGCCCTCAACATGTCAGCAAATTTGGAAAACTCAGCAGTGGCCACAGGACTGGAATAGATCAGTTTTCATGCCAATCCCAAGACGTGCAATGCCAAACTATCAAATTACTGCACAATTGCACACATTTAACATGCTGGCAAGTTTAAAATCATGCTTAAAAAACTCCAAGTTATACTTCAACAGTATGTGAACCTAAAACTTCCAGATGTGCAAGCTGGATTTAGAAAAGGCAGAGGAACCAGAGATCAAATTGTCAACATCCGTTGGATCATAGAAAAAGCAAGCCAACTCCAGGAAAACATCTACATATGCTTCATTGACTGTAATAAAGCCTTTGACTGTGTGGATCACAAAAAGCTGTGAAAAATTCTTAAAGAGATGAGAATACCAGACCACCTCACCTGCCTCCTGAGAAACATGTATGCAGGTCAAGAAGCAACAGCTAGAACTAGACATGGAACAATGGACTGGTTCAAAATTGGGAAAGGAATATGACAAGGCTGTACATTATAACCCTGCTTATCTAATTTATATTCAGAATATATCATGTGAAATGCTGGGCTGGGTAAATCACAAGCTAGAATGAAGATTGCCAGGAGAAATATATCATCAGATATGCAGATAATACCTCTCTAGTAGCAGAAATTGAAGAGGAACTGAAGAGCCTCTTGATAAAGGTGAAAGAGGAGTGTGAAAAAGCTGGCTTGAAACTCAATATTCTAAAAGTTAAGCTCATGGCATGCAATGCCATCTCTTCATGGCAAATAAAAGATGAAAATGTGAACTCTTTGACAGATTTTTTTCTTGGCCTCCTAAATCACTGGGGAAAATTACTGTAGCCATGAAATTAAAAGACATTTGCTCTTTGACAGGAAAGCTCTGACAAACCTAAACAGTACATTAAAAAACAGAAGCAACACTTTGCCTACACAGGTCAGTCTAGTCAAAGCTATGTTTTTTCCAGTAGTCATTTATGGGTGTGAAAGTTGGATGATAAAGAAGGCTGAGCTCCAAAGAATTGATGCCCTTGAATTGTGGTGCTGGAGAAGACTTGATATCACTTGCACTGCAAGGAGATCAAACAAGTCAATCCTACAGGAAATCAACCCTGAGTCTTCATTGGAAGGACTGATGCTGAAGCTGAAGCTCCAATACTTTGGCCACCTGATGCAAAGAGCTGACTCATTGTAAAAGACCCTGATGCTGGGAAAAATTGAAGGCAAAAGGAAAGTGAGCGGCAGAGGATGTGGTGGTTAGTTAGCATCACCGACTCAAAGGAAATGAATCTCAACAAGCTCTGGGAGATAATGAAGGACAGGGGAACCTGGCTTGGTACAGTCCATGCCGTCACAAAGAGTTGGACATTACTTAGCAACAGAACAACAATAATTGGATTACAACTAGTTATACTAACAGTTATTTTAATTTGTTCTTTTCAAATTGTTTATGCCTTTGTCTCTCTGCTACACTGTCTTTATCAATGTTACTAGTTACATTATCTATTTCATAAGATTATTGTCTCTTACAGTGTGTAACCAGGACTGCAATGAATATAGTGTTGACCAGACTACTTCAAGTAATTGATCAGAAATATGGTTCTACATGCCATCAATAATTGTAATAGTGTAATTCTAAGTTATAAAGAAGCAACAAGGGAAACATCTCCAAAATCCTAATAGGTTAGAAGATAGAGGATCCTGCGAATCTTTTATTATTTATCAATGGTCCTAACCTTGAAATTTACACCTAGAATGACATCAGTGAAAACTTTCACCTTATCTGGGATGACCCTCTCAGCACCATGGGACAAAAAGCAAAATGATCATAAAATGTCTCCCATATATGTTAGAATTTATTACCATGTGGAGGGACTGTGAAATGGAATATCTCAGGCCATATCAATAAACAAGGATGTAACAGCCATCAGTGATTTTGGGGCCTCCAAATTTGAGGGCTCTCAAAAAGAAACACAGTCTCTTTAATCCAGCAGATGTTGCCATCCCTTTGCTCCCCCCACCCACCATCGTGACTGCTGAGGAACTCGAAGGGGGCGGGGAGTGACGTGAGAAATCAGAAGGACTGGATGCTGATCCCAGATAGCTGAGATGCATATGAAAGAAATGGTTTCAATAATCCCAGAATCTTGCATCTTCCCATAGATAGAAGAGGGCTAAATTCCTTAATTTGCTATCTGTTTTTCCTTACTTAACAATAATTTTTTGATGTTTAGACTGCCTGCCCCCTTTGTTGAAAACTTATATATAACCTGACTGCTTCTTCCACTTTCTTGGAGCAATGTTGTGGGGCAACTGAGATGCTGTCTCCCAGGCTCAAAGTCCTTAACATTCTCACTAAATAAAGTAACTCTCTACTTTCAGGTTGAGATTGATTTTTAATTGACACCTCTTACTCCACTATTTTGCCATACTGTTATACTTATTTACAACCATTAGAAAGATTGTTATATGGAATGGCCTCAATGGAAAACAGTATATGTGCATGTGTGCTAAGTTGCTTCAATCATTGATTCTTTTTTGACCCTATGAACAGTAGCCCGCCAGGCTCCCCTGTCAGTGGGATTCTCCAGGCAAGAACACTGGAGTGCATTGCCATATCCTTCTCCAGAGAATCTTCCCAACCTAGGGATTGAAGTCACATCTTTTAAGTCTCCTGCATCAGCATCTGGGTTCTTTACCATTAGCACTACCTGAGATGTCCACAGAAAACAGTATATATGTTCTTAACTAAATGTAAAATAAAACTGTTGTATGAGCATATCACCCCATTTCTGGTTGTAAATCAAAAATGATTGAAAGCAGAGTATTGAAGACATATTTGCACACCCATGTTTTTTGCACACCCATTCTTACAGCATGATATGATAGTCAAGAGATGGAAGCAACCCAAAAGGCCATTGATCTGTCAATACATAAGCAAAATACAGTTTATATGTAACATGAAATATTTAGCCTTAAAATGAAGAATATTCTGTCATATACTACAAAATGGATGAATTTTAAGGACTTTATGCTAAGTGAAACAAACTTACCTCACAAAAAATCTCACAAATACAGTTTATTTCTATTAATACAAGGTATCTAAATTAATTGAAATAATAGGAGCAAAGTAGAATGATGACTACTAGTGGCTGAGAGGAGGGACAAATGAGGAGCTGTTGTTTGTTGGGTATAGAGTTTTTGATTTGCTAGATAAAATTGTTTTGAAAATTTGTTTTACCAAAATGAAAATGTACTTAACACTACTTAAGTTTATAATTTTTACACTTAAACTTATAAATTGTTAAGATTGTTATTTTATGTTGCATGTTTTTACCATAACAAAAATGTCATTGTGCATTTTGAATAGAATAGATGATCATCTGATCAGATGATCAGAATAGTTGATCAGTGATTCCTTGAGTTATGGATGGAAGGAACACTCTGTTTTCTTAATGATAGACTTTTAATTTTCAACTTTTCAGTTACCCTACTGAAGTGGTTCTCAAATTTAACACTTATCAAAAATCACTTGGAATGATTGTTAAAATACAACTTGCTAGGCCCATTCATAGAATTTCTGATTTAGTAGATATGAACAATTTCCATTTCTAGCAAGCTCTTTGGGTGGTACTGGGGACATCCTTTGAGAACTCTTTATCATGTTTCAACCCCTTAATTACTTTAAGCATCTGACGACTCAAAAGCAAAATGTCTTGCATGCATAGGAATCAGAAAAGACAGACATTTTTTGTTGTGATGGTGTAGTTGATTTACAGTGTTGTGTGGGTTTCAGATGCACAGTGATGTGGTTCAGTTATGCATATACATACACATATCTATTCCTTTTTAAGCTTCTTTTGCCTTATTGTTTATTATGGAATATTGAATGTGGTTTCCTGTGATATACAGTAGCTTTGTTGTTTGTCTGTTTTGCGTATGGTGGTGTGTATCTGTTAGTCCTGGTGTCCTGGTTTGTCCCTCCCTGCTCTCTTCTTTTGGTAGCCATGGGTTTATCTTCTATGTCTGTATGGGCTATTTCTGTTTTGTCAGGGCAGGGGCAGAAACAAAGACATAGAGAACAGATGTATGAATGCTGGAGGGAGGTGGGATTGATTGGGGGATTGGGATTGACATATACACACTACATGTATAGAATGGATGACTACCGTGGGCCTTCTGTGTAGCACAGGGAACTTTGCTCAGTGCTCTCTGGTAACTTAAATGGGAGATAAATACAAAGAAGAGGACATATATGTGTGATTCTCTTTGCTGTGCTGCAGAGGCTGATAAAGAATTGTGGAGCAATTCCAATACAAAATTAATTTAATAAATAAATAAAATAAAAATAAGCCCTGGGACTTCTATCATGTTCAACTACCCTAGTCAAAACTTTAAAAGTATTTTGTTTTTTTTTCTCTTTTCTATTTGGCCATTTCTCACATCCCATGTGCATTTTGTTCCAAAACCCTGACCTTAAGAATCTCATGGAATGTGGTAAGTTTCTCTAGGGTGTTTCACTGTGTACTCTCGTTTTATAAAGCACCATGAAAAAATAAGACTAGAGAGATTTAGAGCAAGAATGGATTTTAGAAACATGTAAGTATATGTTTTTCATTTGAACAGATAAATAAACTGAGTGCTAATGTAGGGAAGGGGGTTGCATCATCCAAGGTAACACAACCAACTGGAGGAAGAGCTAAACAGGAATCTGTACATTCTGGCACGAAATTCTGTTGTTAGGACTTTAGTGGCCTGAATGATGGCTCTCAAGAATAAATGGCCACAATGTAATTTCCCATAAACTGTGATTTACCTTATTTGAATTAAATGTTATTTAAAAATATAATCGAATTAATTATCTTGAAGAGAACGCCCTGGATTTTCCAGACAGACCTTGAATCAATGATAAGTGTCACCCGTGGCAGATTCATGTTGATATATGGCAAAACCAATACAGCATTGTAAAGTAAAGTAAAGTAAAAAATAAAATAAAAAATGAAAATAAAAAAGAGACATAACAGAAGAGAAGAAACAGATACACAGAGGAGAGAGTAATGTGAATACAAGAGGCAGAGATTAGAGTGATAAAAAGTTAAAAGGCAAAGAAGACCAATGATAGTCATCAACTACCAGAAGCTAAAGGAGAGGAAAAAGCCAGATTCTTCTATAGAGTCCCAGAATGAGCCATCTTGCCATTTACTTGGAATTCCAATCTGAAGAACTAAGATAGAAAAAATTATTGTTGCTTCAGGCCACCAAATTTGTGATAGACTGTTATGGTAGCTGCCAGAATGGAACAGAGGTATACACAGCATGTTTAAACTCACATATTAGAACTTTTGCTATTCACTAGAGATATGAAAACAGCTATTAAAAATTGCCTGAATTCTAAGATACTGTTCCTTTGTTGTTCAGTCACTAAGTCATATCTGACTCTTTGTGACCCCATAAACTGCAGCATGCCAGGCAACCCTGTCCCTCACTACCTTTCAGAGTTTGCCCAAGTTTGCCCTTACTGTTCCTAAGAATCATTACATGCTGAAAAAGGTAAGTGCATTAAAAACAATAACAACAAAAATATTTATTACCTCAAATAAGAATTCTAGAGGCAGAATAGCTCCAGATTTGCATAGTTCAACCACTCAACGATGCCATCAGGGACAAAGGGAATTTCACTTTTCATCTTTTCACTTCGTCCTCAATAGTGTTTTAGCTTAGCTCAATACATAATCACAAAATGGTGATTACAGTTTCAATCTTCAAATACAGATAAGATGATATTCAGCCATAAGATGTTGACTCTTTCTTCTATGCTTTTTTTAAGAGCAAAGGGACTTTTTCCAGAAGCCCTCCAGCAGATTTTCTCTCAGATTCCATTGTATAAAATTGACTAATACATCCTACCAACCATCTTCTGGCAGCTAGAATAAGTTTAATATGAATGGCTTAGGTTAATTGGTATTTAATTGATATTGGCACAAATTTGGACTCTGCTAACATAAAGGGCAATTTGATGATTGCAGGCAATCAACTGAATCAACTACTCTGGATAGATTTAGAGGAAAGAAGGAAAGCAGGGGAGGGGGGAGAAAAAAAGAAAGAAAGAAAGAAAAGCAGTTCTAAAATTAATGACCGAGATAAGATTTAACCCTTAATAGGGATTAAATGACTTTCTGATTTAAAACTTTTAGTCTCAAATAATATATGTGTTAAAATATTCTTTAAACTTGATTTACCTAATTGATTCTCAAACCTGAGAGATCAGTTGATCATCCATGACCACCCTTAGTGGATGTGAAAAACAAAGATTTTGGAGTACATCTCTAGATCTTCTGAATCAAGATCTCTAGGAGTAGGCCCTACATATCTTTAGTTTTAATTTTTCTAGGTAGTTTTGCTGATCTGATAAGTTTGGGCCCTACTGACATAATCTATTCTCTATCTCTTTTTGCAAGTGAAGGTACAAGATATCTGAATTTGTAACTGTGGGCTTTCTGCAAAAGAAAGTTTATTTTGAGACTTTATTAAGCCTCAGAAGACAGCTTATTTTCCAAGTGTGATGCTCAAAAGATCATATATATTATCAACAATACAACTGTAATCAGGCTTCAGAGATGAACAGGATCTAATTATTCCTAGTATTTGCTTTTATAAAAACTTAAGTGTCCTGAAAATACTGTGCTCTAGAAAATGGATACCAGTCGAAGCAAGACACAATTGAATTCTTCTTAGTTTTCTAATATTATGTATACCCTTAGGAAGTGTTTTATCACATACTATGTTTTGGGATACTATATCAGGGCATTCCCAATCCTAAAAAATAAATTGTCTAGTTATATTCACAAAATTAATTTTGAAGATTTATAATGCATTAAAATCACAGCTTTGAAAAAGATAGATCTTAACTATCAAATGAGGGAGCCAGGATTTGAAACAAAATAGTGTAACTGCAGAATCTTCTCTCTTACAAATAGGGCTTATGGCCCCAAAATAACAGGCACTGAGTGAAAAAGTTGGCTTAAAACTCAACATTCAGAAAAGATCATGGCATCTGGCCCCATCACTTTAAGGGAAATAGATGGGGAAACAGTGGAAACAGTGTCAGACTTTATTTTTTGGGCTCCAAAATCATTGCAGATGGTGACTGCAGCCATGAAATTAAAAGACACTTACTCCTTGGAAGGAAAGTTATGACCCACCTAGATAGCATATTCAAAAGCAGGGACATTACTTTGCCAACAAAGGTCCCTCTAGTCATGTATGGATGTAAGAATTGGAATGTCAAGAAAGCTGAGTGACGAAAAACTGGTTTTTGAACTGTGGTGTTGGGGAAGACTCTTGAGAGTCCCTTGGACTGCAAGGAGATCCAACCAGTCCATTCTGAAGGATATCAGCCCTGGGTGTTCTTTGGAAGGACTGATGCTAAAGCTGAAACTCCAATACTTTGGCCACCTCATGAGAAGAGCTGACTCATTGGAAAAGGCTCTGATGCTAGGAGGGATTGGGGGCATGAAGAGAAGGGGACGACAGAGGATGAGATGGCTGGATTACATCACCGACTCAAGGGATATGAGTCTGGGTGAACTCCGGGAGTTGGTGATGGACAAGGAGGCCTGACGTGCTGCGGTTCATGGGGTCGGAAAGAGTCGGACACGACTGAGTGGCTGAACTGAACTGAACTGAGTAATACTATCAAGAGATTTCTGGTGTTCTGGTGTAGTCAAAAAGAAAGAATATTTTTATATGTAACTGTCGTATAAGTCAAAGTGTGATGAATTTTAAGGGACAAAAAAAAAAAGAGAGAGAGAGATAGACAAGGAAGGAAGGAAGTTTCCAAAAATTGCCTAAATATCCTGAGTATTTTAAGTATTCTTTAAGAGAGAATATGACATACATTTGTCAAGTTGATTAGAATGAAATAGATGAAACCATTTTGATTTTTTTTTTTATTTTACTTACTTTCTGGATACAATAAATATCAGAAAATACATTAAGGATGTCTCAGAACAGACAAATGTAGCAAAAGAGTATAGGTCTTTCTTCTGTTGCAACTTCATTCTATTTGTAGATGTTACTGATATATCATCTACTGGACACTACTGTATATGGTATTGCTAAATAAAACCAAAGTTTAATCTTAAATAAGTAGAGACATTATTCAAACCACAATTGCAGATGGCTATTGCAACAGAGGGATGGAGAACTATTGCAAGAAAAAAAAAAATTATCTATGAGATCTGACAGTATATCAAAATGAAGCAGAAAATAACTTTATTTTATAGAGAGGAATACAGAAGGAGAGGAAAAATTTGAGTGTGGATAAGTGAAATGATGGAAGTAACAGGTGAAGAAATATTATGAAACAGATCAGAGAAAGTTTTCTCCTGATATTAGCTTGTTCCCTGGAAGGTCCATTAAGGTGGAACTGAATGTGGACTCAGGCTCAGTCCCTTTGGCTCATATAAGGAAAGAATCACCAGTCTAAGTTTGATGCAGGATACAGGATGCTTGGTACCGGTGCACTGGGATGACCCAGAGAGATGGTATGGGGAAGGAGGTGGGAGTAGGGTTCAGGATTGGGAACACATGTACACCCATGGTGGATTCATGTTGATGGCAAAACCAATACAGTATTGTAAAGTAAAATAAAGTGAAAAAAAAAAAAGAAAGAAAGAAAAGAAAAAGGAGGGAAGGTAAACCAAAATTTAGTTGACATGTATTTTGTTCCAGTTGATCAAATCGGATAAGCAGTTCAGCTAATTATTTATGATATAAGTGGTTGAAATTTAGAGACTTGGTTTAGATGTAAGAATAATCAAAGAAATCTGCAGACATCACTTGACTTGAGTGAAGTACTGTATTATGTATATTGAATTAGCCTCTATATAGGTAGAAATCTTAGATGTTAAAACACACTGAGTAAATCTAATATAGAAATTTGTTGGCACTGCAATATAAGACTTAACTTTTATTTAAATTATAATTGATTTTAGGATACATGCACCCCAATGTCCATTGCAGCTTTGTTTGCAATAGCCAAGACATGGAAGCACCCTAGATGTCCATTGACAAAGGAATGGATAAATGTGTGTGTGTGTATATATATATATATATATATATACACACACACATACACACACTATGGAATATTACTGTCATTAAAAAGAATGAAATAATGACATTTGCAGCAATATATATTGACCTAGAGAATGTCATACTAAATGAAGTAAGTCAGACAGAGGATAAACATCATATGACATCCCTTATATATGGAATCTAAAAGGAAAGGCTACAAATGAACTTACTTACAAGACAGAAAGAAACTCACAGACTTAGAAAATGAACTTATGGTTGTCAGGAGGAAGGGAGAATTAGGGAGTTTGGGATAGTCATATATACACTGTTATATTTAAAAGGGATAACTAACCAACTCCTACTGTATAGCACATAAAACTGTGCACAATGTTATGTGGCAGCCTGGATGGGACGGGATTTGAGGGAGGGGATTTGGGGGAGAACGGAGATATACATATACATGGCTGAGTCCCTGCACTGTTCATCCGAAACTATCAAACCATTGCTAATTAGCTATATCCCAATAAAAAATTCAAAAAATAATTGACTCCACTTATTGATAATAAGTTGATTGATGCAGTCTTTATTTATTGAGAATCTACTCCTACCAATTTGGGCCTAGGGACAAAGTGATTACTCCTGTTTTCAGAGAGCTCACATTCTAGCGGGTAAAGCTAATAGCTGAATTAAATGACAGATTATAGATGGACAGATAGCTAGATAAACCATTGTCCATGTCATGATATCAATATATCAAAAGTTGAGTGGGCTTGTTTTCTGTCTATTTAAGGGAATGATTGAAACTCTTTCTACCCCATGAGTTTATTTTTCTTTGAATCCTCTTTCTTTCTCTGAAAACACTTTTACTTCAAGCCTCAAATTTAATCATTTTTGTTTTATTGACTATTCAACTTGTACTCTCTACTGCATTTGGGTCACATTTTCACTCCACTTACATTTACCACACTAATTCTCAGTTTATTCATAAATATTTGTCTTGCTTTCTTTGAGAAGGCACACCTAGTGGTGAAATATATTGCAGACAACCATATGAAGCAGACTAAAAATGGTATGTTCATAAAGTCTCCTCTTCATTTAAAGTTACCTATAATTGAAACTCACCCATTGGTAATCCCAGCCCCATTGTTACCAAAATATGGATGAAATAATTCATGTTTCAAAAGGGAGAGTGAGTATTTTCTTACTTTTAGAATCTTTATAGAGATTCTTATGGGAGAAAAAAGCTGATAAATTAATTAAGACTCATTGGATAAAAGCATCATTCATAAAGTTCATATTTAAATATGTAATTTAACGATTTTAATATTAATAGCCAAAGTATCCCAATGGAAGAGCATAGTCTTAGATACACTGTATTCAGAAATATATCTTCTCCATCATAACCATCATTTAATAAGCCTTAGCAATTTTTATATGCTCCATATCATGTTTTCAACTAAGAAAGTTACTTTAAAATAATATTCCAAAGACTATAATATGTACTCTCAAGTGGAGGTGATTTACAAGATTAGTTTTGAAAGATTGTTGGAGGAGTGACATTATGAAGATAGTGACATGAGTCATTCCCTATACAGTCTTTCTCACAAGACCATTTAATAACTGTACATAGACAAGTCACCACTATGAAAATTCAAGAACCTGAGAGTGAGGCTGAAGCCATCCCTGGACCACAGAAACCATTAGGAGAGCAAGAGGAGTAGCTTCAGTCTGACCACTTTATCCTCCCCCAGGCTGCCATAATACCACATAGCCCTATGATTTCTCTAGTGGGTAAAAGAGCCCAAGATGACCATCAAACTCCCACAGCATTGTATAATGCTTTCTGGGAAGTCTACTCAGGTCTCATTTTATGAGGATCACTGTGAGAATCTGTGTGGGTTGACAACTGGGAATTATAGAAACGAAGGAGTGTGGGGCTACCAGCAACGAGGAAACATACTTTGGAAGACCACATTACTGTGTAATAGCAATCAAGGAGTGATATCAGCCAGCAGCTCTGCCACCTATAGAGATAGGCTGCTGATCCTGTTTGGCCAGGGAACTCTGTTGGCAATTCTGTATAATGTGGGTCCCCAGTCAATGACCCAGACTGGGTGCAGAGCCCATTCTACAGCTCCTAGTTATAGGGACAGGAAAAAAAATTGCTGAAATATATTCCTGAGCTTTGCATAAGCAGACCCTATGATCAGAGAACCTAGGGAGACTTGGAACCAGTCCTACAGCCCAACTTTAGAAGTTCAATGCAGTAGTCCTACTCAACTGTTAAGTATAGCCTCTTGCCCCAGGTAGCTGACTTCCCTGGTAGCTCAGATGGTAACGCATCTGCCTACAATGTAGAAGATCCAGATTCAATCCATGGGTTCGGAAGATCTCCTGGAGAAGGAAATGGCAACCCACTCCAGTATTCTTGCCTGGAAAATCCCATGGATGGAGGAGCCTGGTAGGCTACGGTCCATGGGGTTGCAAAGAGTCGGACACGACTGAGTGACTTCACTTTAAACAGTGACACTGGAATGTCTCAAATCCCAACCTAGAGTACTAAACAGATGTGAAGCCCAATCTACAGTCTCATCATAGAGCAGAGCCCACACTATGAACCTTCCCAATTGTTGAACACAGCTTGCAGCTACACACAGGCAGAGACTAAAGCCAGTGACCATGCTCAACCATGAGGCAGAGTATTTAGCCCCACACAACTGCAAGACAGAGCTGGAGGCCCCTCTAAATCAGAGAGTCTAGCCAGAAACCTTGCCCAACAGCAGGGCATAGATAATGGCTTACCTGAATATATATTCCAACCTGTAGTCCCACCAATGTTTGAGTAACAGCCCTCAGTGCCACATAATCACAGAGTACAGCCCGAGGCCCTATACAACTAAAAAATAATGCCTGGATTCCTGCCTAAATATTAAATCCCATCAACAACATCACTTAAACTAACAGCACAATGTAGAACCACACCCAAGTTGGAGCATTTATAGATCTCAGCCTAGAGGCCACTTGCAGAGTCCAATCAGTGGCAACATATTTCCAGGGAACACAGACTATGATCTTACCTGACTAGAGGTAATTACAGAGCTCAGATAATGACCCTAGTAGAACATAATCCATAGCCAGCAGCACTGTCTGAACATGGGCCTCATCTAGCAGCCCATCATGAATATAGAGTCCAGACTGCAGATATACCCAAGTGTGGAGCCCAGCCAGCGTGCACCCCTGATATTAGAGTGTGGGCAGCGGTTGTTGCCCAGCTACAAACCCTAGATGATGTTTTTTTTTTTTTTCTCCTTGAACACTACCAACTGAATTGTTCAGTACACTGACATGAGCTGACCAGTAAAATTCTTTCTTGCCAAAGTAAAACTCTAAAACCTATTAGAAGATATCACTTAATGAAATGTGTAGCTACCATCACAAATAAACAAGGATCACATAGAATAAACATGATAACACCAAGATTAACAATAAAGCTACAATAGCTGGATAGTTATGGACTGGCTAACAAAGAATCCATAAAAATCATCTTAAATTCAGTGAACTATAAGAACACAGAGACGTGTATCAGTTCAGTTCAGTCACTCATTCATGTCCGAATCTTTGCGACCCCATGAATCGCAGCAGGCCAGAGTTCACTCAGACTCACGTCCATTGAGTCCGTGATGCCATCCAGCCATCTCATCCTCTGTCATCCCCTTCTCCTCCTGCCCCCAATCCCTCCCAGCATCAGAGTCTTTTCCAATGAGTCAACTCTTCACATGAGGTGGCAAAAGTACCGGAGTTTCAGCTTTAGCATCATTCCTTCCAAAGAATCTCCAGGGCTGATCTCTTTCAGAATGGACTGGTTGGATCTGCTTGCAGTCCAAGGGACTCTCAAGAGTCTTCTCCAACACCACAGTTCAAAAGCATCAATTCTTCAGCGCTCAGCCTTCTTAACAGTCCAATTCTCACATCCATACATGACCACAGGAAAAACCATAGCCTTGAATACACGGATCTTAGTTGGCAATGTCTCTGCGTTTGAATATGCTATCTAGGTTGGGCATACCTTTTCTTCCAAGGAGTAAGTGTCTTTTAATTTCATGGCTGCAGTCACCATCTGCAGTGATTTTGGAGCCCCAAAAAATAAGATCTGACACTGTTTCCACTGTTTCCCCATCTATTTCCCATGAAGTGATGGGAACAGATGCCATGATCTTCGTTTTGTGAATGTTGATCTTTAAGCCAACTTTTTCACTCTCCACTTTCACTTTCATCAAGAGGCTTTTTAATTCCTCTTCACTTTCTGCCATAAGGGTGGTGTCATCTGCATATCTGAGGTTATTGATATTTCTCCCGGCAATCTTGATTCCAGCTTGTGTTTCGTCCAGTCCAGCGTTTCTCATGATGTACTCTGCATATCAGTTAAATAACCAGGGTGATAATATACAGCCTTGACGTACTCCTTTTCCTATTTGGAACCAGTGTGTTGTTCCATGTCTAGTTCTAACTGTTGCTTCCCGACCTGCATACAGATTTCTCAAGAGGCAGGTCAGGTGGTCTGGTATTCCCATCTCTTTCAGAATTTTCCACAGTTTCTTGTGATCCACACAGTCAAAGGCTTTGGCATACATAGTCAATAAATCAGAAATAGATGTTTTTCTGGAACTCTCTTGCTTTTTCCATGATCCAGCAGATGTTGGCAATTTGATTTCTGGTTCCTCTGCCTTTTAATACCACATGTTAATATAATACTAAATACTTCCCAGTTCATATGAACCTGAAATTCATTTAGCTGAATTTCTGTTGTATTGAGAATTGTGTGATTCGTAAGTGCTAAATTTTCTTTAAGCAAATTAAATCTAGCTCATTTACAAATTAGATTCAACAATATTTCCAAAGACAAAAACATCTTCTGAGACTTACATATCTCTAAACAGACCCCGGAGATTTAGCTTCATTTTCTGTACATAATCGTGAATCAATATCACAATATAAAACTCACTAGTTTATAATTAGCAGTTGGAATAATAAAATTTTAGAAGGCTTCTTCCCATTTTTCCTAGTCTTTGATGTAGTGACTGGGTTCTGATATTTGTCTTTTATTTTTTTTTTTAACACTTAGTGTCCAATGCCACAACCATTTTCAAGCCACCCCTTATGAGATTACTGCATGTAAATTGGGCATGTGGCTACCACCTGAGGAAACTACAGTTCCCATCATTTCCCTCCTTTGATAAGGTGATTTTCTATTCCTTGAGTTGGTCCACTTCTGTATTATCTAACCTACAAGCTCATTTATCTCAGAGAATACTGAGGCAATTCCATCTTATCTAAAAGTCATAAACTGTTTATATTACCCAAAAGGCAGAGGGTGAGCATGGGGGCAAGGGGCAGGAGACTAGGAGGGATAAGGGGCCGAGCATAGCTTTTAGGAACAAAATTTGGTATATACTTCCTGGGATGGAAGATGGGGAGTGAAAGAAGATAGTGAGATCTCGGAAAGGAGAAATATATTTATATTTTCATTTCTCTAATAGTTCACCCTATCTATAAATCCACTCGTGATAATTTGTAAAATGAATAATTATTTCATGGCAATGGCTGAAGCCTCTCAACACTCATTATCAGGTAAGGATAACAGCATTCTTTCCTGAATTCCAAACATAAAAAATGTACAGGCATAGTGCTATGAAAAGAGGTGTGATTACTGAACCAAATCACAGTGGTACAATGCACACAGCATGATATCTTTCAGTGGATCTGAGCATACAAAATTGTTTCTCTAATAGCTGTAGAGTTTCAAGAAGAAATGCCATTTGCTGAAGAGCTCTCCTCTTGTCAATAAATAAGTAGATGTATTTCTTGATGAAAAACTATTTCTCATTATCCTTTCAAACATTAGAAATAGATTTATTGATATTTTCTTATGCCCCTGAGTGCAGTACTTTTAATCCACCTGAGTTCCAAAAGATATTTGTGTGTGTGTGTGTGTATGTGTGTGTGTGTTTTTCTGTTTTCAATCTTTGTATATAGACAGTATTTTCCTGTGTCACTCTTGTGAAAAGAAAGGGATATTCTTTCACCTGGCTAGTGCAAGATGAATGTGTAACATCTTAAAAATAAAAGCAACAGAACAGATAGTTAAGAAGCTCAAAGTATATGATAAGTTTTCAGCTTACTGTCTCCTTAGAGTGGGGAGTTATTGAAAGTATTCCACTTCCATTAGCTTTTTAAGCAAACTTCTACTGGTATTTGCAATGTATCCCATAGCTACATACACTTTACAAAACAGAACATTTAGGTAAAACATTTTTTCCATTTATTCAGAACCTAATTTATTTATTCCTTAGTCTTGAGAACAGCAAATTGTCACTTTTTATAAACAACAAATAGAAAATATTTAATTGCTTCAAAGTAGTGTAATATTTATATTACAGGAAGAAACCTAGTGTATCTTATTATCATAGTTTTCCTTAAAACACATACAAAAAAGAAAAAAAAAAGCAACAGTATTCTATTTCTAGTCATTGCTTGGGAGTAGGGGTACAATGGACCAGATTAGTTAATCAACTACCTTGACTAATAGGAAGTGAGCATATTTACCACAGCCAACTTGTCAGTTTTCAAAGCCTTGGAACACAAGGAAATATAATTAACACAAAAGCTATACTGAGCAAAAATGAATCTGATTTACTAGAAGACACTTGAGGACTTTCAGTGCTCCAGGGTAATCAATATGAATATCAATTATTATTTTTTCTTAATATACATATGCTATTAAAGTATAGTTGACTTACATTTCAGGTGCACCTCAAGGTGATTTAGTTGTAATACTTACATGTATTATTTTTCAGATTATTTTCCATTATAGGTTATTATAAGATATTGAATATAGGTCCCTGTGCCATACAGTAAACCTTTATTGCTTGTTGCATATGTATTTTTAATAAGAAATATAGCATAATATTCATACTAAGTCAAACAAGTGGAATCAAGATATCTTAAATATTTTATGTAGTCAGAAATCTATAAATTTATATATATATATAATATACATATTGTATATATTATACACAGTACTTATATATATGTATAAAAAAAGCTTTTCTACTATGCTGATAAAGGCTTGAGAAATAACAAAAATAAAAGAAGAGATGGAGAAAATGGAAAATATAAACTAACTGAAATGGAAGCACTGAATATGAAACAGAAAAAGTGAAACAAACTAGACAAAAGTAAATGATCATCATATAGTCCAGTTGTTTTTAAACATGACTGCTTTTTAGAAACATATCTGGAGCTTTGAAAAAAAAAAAAACCAAAAAACACTTGGGCATTTGTATTTCTCAAAAAACTCCAAGATAATTCTGATATGCATCTGGATTTTAAAAAATGATTACAGATTTTTCTATTAAATGGTAGTTTTGGTAACATAGAATTATATTATTTTTCTGTTGACCATGATACAATAGTATTAATGAGTAATAGTTACATAATCGAAAGAGTAAAAATATATTTATCAGTTTACACAGTAAACAGCCAGACAAAAACAAGTCTTTCACAAAATGTTCTCCCATTAGATCCAGCTTGGAAAGAACTATAGAAAAATTGCTGATAAACAACAATGTATAGTCATTTTTATGCTGTCTGTTCAGCCTTTTATGAACTGGAAGTCTTTATTAGAAGGCACTTCTACATTTCAACACAAATTGGTGTTCAAAATCTAGTGTACACCAAGACCCAGAAAGAAGGATCAGTGACCCCAGAGGAGACTGAACTAAAACTACCTGCTACTGGTGTTGGAGGCTCTCCTGTAGACACATGGTTTGGCAGGGGCTCACCACAGGGATGGGGACACTGGCATCAGAAGTTCTGGAAGGTCCTCCTTGGTGTAAGTCCTCTTGGAGGTTGCCACTAACCCTACCATAGAGCCTGTAGACCCCAGGGCTGGGTCAGCTCAGGCCAAACAACTAACAGGGAGGGAACCCAATCCCATCTGTAGGACTATGAGGATAGTGTCTCTTCTGGTACCTCCTAGGTCAATTTGCACTGTGTATTTCCTCCAATGTTTTTGCCTCACACAATCTGTTATAACTGATCCCTTTCCTATTTAAGGATCTTTTATAAATGTGTAGACTTCTAATTTTTTCTTATGTTATTGCTTCAAGTTCATGTTAAGTATATATTGTTTTATTACTAGATTTCTGAAATTTTGTTTATCTCCTTTCAGTTCAGTTCAGTTTGGTCTCTCAGTCATGTCTGACTCTTTGCAACCCCAAGAATCGCAGCATGCCAGGCCTCCCTATCCATCATCAACTCCCAGAGTTCATTCAGACTCACGTCCATCTAGTCAGTGATGCCATCCAGCCATCTCATCCTCTGTCGTCCCATTCTTCTCCTGCCCTTTATAGCCCATACAAAATTTTAGTTTCTTTTTTACCTTGGTAGCTATGGAAGTAGTTTTACTCTTTGTTTACTGGGTTCTGGAGCTCTTTGCCTAATCTAATCACTCTTTCCTTTCTGAATTTTGTAACATATTTGTTTTCTTTCTCATATTTTAACAATATAGATTTGGGGGATATATCTATCTATCTATCTATCTATCTATCTATCTATATCTATATATATATATGTATATATGTGTATATATATATATACATATATATATACATATATATATATATCTTTTTTTGTGGTTGGGAGCAAACTGAAAATGGGTGCTAAACTAAAAAAAAAAAAAAAATAGTCCCCCCACTGATTAGTGGCATGACATACTGCCAACAGTTTACCTAAGCCACTTCATGGTATTGCTGCTTCAGTATCCATTTTGTTTTGCCAAGCAGCCTGCAGGGGTCTTACTATGACAGTAGTCCCCTCATTCAAGTGCATGTATCTTTATGTGATTTCCCCAACAACCTTTGCAATCAAGGTTCCCCAGCCTCTCAGAGCCTTCCCCTTATGTGCCACTTCAATAAGATCCAAAGAGCTACCTAAACCCTGCTATTTGGGGTTCAAACTGACCAACCTGGTCTTATCCCAGGAACCTCAAAGTATTCCATCCATGAACTCTCATAAAGGCATGTGGTCCAGGTCCTGGCCTCCCTCTCTACCTACACTCTGCCTTGATTTCCTCTTGTTGCTCCTTAAGTTATGTCATTTATATCTTCCAGGACGTATGAGTAATCAATTTCTGTATTTCAATTTCTACTGTGGTCTTTTGCTGAGATGTAGTTCACCATCTGGCACTGTGTCCTCCACTTAGCAAATGTTAATTTAATAAAGTCATAACACTTATATTCTATATCACACAATTAAATATTGATTTATAGCTCAGCACATTCCTATGTAACCATGTCACACTAGGTAATACATATGATTTATAACAATGGTGTCTGCTTCCAAAAAGGAATAAGATTCATATCAAATATTAGTTGAAGATACCTGCTTTGATTTAGATACATATGAACATATGTAGATATATATTAAAAAAGCACTATACTTTATTAAGCAGGATGGTGATAGAAATTTTTTTCAGTTTTCTCATTAGTAAAATATAGATAATATTAGCATCACTATATGGAATAGTATGTAGTGCTTGCATGCATGCTCAGACGTATACAACTCTTTGCAACCCCATGGACTGGAGACCACCAGGATCCTCTGTCCATGGGTGTTCTCTCCAAGCAAGAATACTAGAGTGGGTTGCCATGCCCTCCTCCAGGGGAATTTCCTGACCCAAGGATCAAACCCATGTCTCTTGTGGCTCCTGCATTTCAGGATTGCTTGCCACTGAGCTATGGAGGAAGCCCTAGTAAGTAGTTCTTGGAAGGTAGACAAGTAGAGAATAAGTGTATTTTAGGGGTTGGCTTAAAACTTGTGATATGGTAACTGATTTAGGACTCATGAGAGGACAAATAGATGGAAATCAATCTGATAGACCATAGGTCTGCCAGAATAGTGTGAGGTCCAGGATATTACAAAACAATTTGTTTATCAGCAAGTGCTGGGACATTGTGCAAGTCAAATAATATCATAGTGAGACATATATTATAACAGCTAAGAGTTCAATTTCTGAAGTCAGTCTTTAAATTCTAGAAATGTCATTTCCTGTGGGATGTTTATTTAATTCCATAAAAGAGAGGGAGTGATACATTTCACATCAAAATCTTGAAAGGATTCAAATTGTTGATATAGGCAAAGTATTTGCACAGTAACAAACATTTAGTCAGTGCTCAATGAGTAGTAATATTTTTTTCTTCCTAGTCAACATGGAACAAGATTTAAAATATTATGAAGAGCTTGTTACTTCACTTTCACAACAGATGAGAGACATAGGCATTAGAACATATACAAAGGGAAATGGAAATCTACAAGAGAGGGTAGCAGGATCTCAAAATTTTTCTTGCCAGTTATGCATTAACCATACAGAAACAATGTATATATGTGTTTGATCATTTATTAATTCATTCAGCAAATATTTATTAAGCATATATTATGTGAAGGCTATGGCTTTTCTTGTGGTCATGTATGGATGTGAGAGTTGGACGGTGAAGAAAGCTGAGTGCCAAAGAATTGATGCTTTTGAACTGTGGTGTTGGAGAAGACTCTTGAGAGTCCCTTGGAATGCAAGGAGATCCAGCCAATCCATTCTGCAGGAGATCAGCCCTGGGATTTCTTTGGAAGGAATGATGCTAAAGCTGAAATTCCAGTACTTTGGCCACCTCATGTGAAGAGTTGACTCATTGGAAAAGACTCTGATGCTGGGAGGGATTGGGGCAGGAGAAGGGGACGACCGAGGATGAGATGGCTGGATGGCATCACTGACTCGATGGACATGAATCTGAGTGAACTCCGGGAGTTGGTGATGGACAGGGAGGCCTTGAGTGCTGCGATTCATGGGGTCGCAGAGTCAGACACGACTGAGCGACTGAACTGAACTGACCTGAACTGGTGTGCAGGTACTGGGCTTTCCTGATAGCTAAGTGGTAAAGAATCTGCCTACATTGCAGGAAGCTCAGGAAACATGGGTTCGATCCCTGGGTCAGGAAGATTCCCTTGGAGAAGGGAATGGCAATTCACTCCAGTATTCTTGCCTCAAGAATCTCATAGAGTGAAGTGCCTGGTAGGCTACACTCCATAGGGTTGCAAAGAGTCGGATACGACTGAAGCAACTTAGCATGCGTGTGTAAGGCTATGCTTAATACAAACTCCTAACCTGTAACTCGTACAAGAGTTTACAGTATTTGTTGTTCAACCGCTCAGTTGTGTCTATTTGTGACCCCATGAATTGCAGCACACCAAGCCTCCTTGCCCTTCACCATCTCCCTGAGCCTGATCAAATTCATGTCCCTTGAGTCAGTGATGCCATCCAACCACCTCATTTTCTGTTGTCCGCTTCTCCTCCTGCTACAATATTCCCCAGCAACAGGGTCTGTTCTAACGTGTCATCTCTTCCCATCAGATGGCCAAAGTATTGGAACTTCAGCTTCAGTATCAGTCCTTCCAGTGAATATTCAGGATTGATTTCCTTTAAGATTTTTTTTTTTAATTTTTAATTTTTACTTTATTTTACTTTACAATACTGTATTGGTTTTGCCATACATTGACACGAATCCACCACGGGTGTACATGAGTTCCCAAACATGAACCCCCCTCCCACCTCCCACCCCACACCATCCCTCTGGATCATCCCTGTGCACCAGCCCCAAGCATCCTGTATGCTGCCTCAAACATAGACACTGGTGTGATCTCCTTGCAGTCCAAGGGATCCTCAAGAGTCTTATCCAACACCATAGTTCAAAACCATCGATTCTTTGGTACTCAGCCTTCCTTATGATCCAACTATTACATCCATAAATGACTACTGGAAAAACCATAGGTTATAGATGCAAAATGAAAACTGACATTTTCCAGTCCTGTGGCCACTGCTGAATTTTTCAAATTTGCTGGAATATTGAATGAATTACTTTAAAATCATCATATTTTAGGATTTGAAGTAGCTCAGCTGGAATTCCATCACCTCCACTAGCTTTCTAGGGCTGAAACTTCAAGGTTTGAACTTCAGGATGTCTGGCTTTAGGTGAGTGACCACCCATTGTGGTTATCTAGGTCATTAAGATCACTTGTGTATAGTTTTCCTGTGTATTTTTGTGACATCTTCGTAATATCTTTTGCTTCTGTTAAGTCCATATCGTTTCTGTGCTTGATTGTGCCCTTGATATCTCTAATTTTCTTGAAGAGATCTATAGTCTTCCCCATTCTATTGTTTTCCTCTATTTCTTCACATTGGTTACTGAGGATGGCTCTCTAATTTATCCTTGCTATTCTTTGAAACCCTGCATTCAGATGGATATATATTTCCTTTTCTCTGTGTCTTTCACTTCTCTTCTTTCCTCAGCTTTGTAAGGCCTCCCTCCTCAGGTAACCATTTTGCATTTTTATATTTATTTTTCTTGGGGATGGCTTTGATCACCACCTCCTGTAAAATGTTATGAAGCTTCATCCATAGTTCTTCAGGCACCCAGTCTATCAGATCTACTCCCTTGAATTTATTTGTCACTTCCACTGTATCAGTTCAATTTAGTTCAGTAGCTCAGTTGTGTCCGACTTTTTGCGACCCCATGAATCACAGCACGCCAGGCCGCCTTGTCCATCACCATCTCCCGGAGTTCACTCAGACTCACGACCATCGAGTCAGTGATGCCATCCAGCCATCTCATCCTCGGTCATCCCCTTCTTCTCCTGCCCCCAGTTCGTCCCAGCATCAGAGTCTTTTCCAATGAGCCAGTTATTCACATGAGGTGGCCAAAGTACTGGAGCTTCAGCTTTAGCATCATTATTTCCAAAGAAATCCCAGGGTTGATTTCCTTCAGAATGGACTGGTTGGATCTCCTTGCAGTCAAAGGGAATCTCAAGAGTCTTCTCCAACACCACAGTTCAAAAGCATCAATTCTTCGGCGCTCAGCCTTCTTCACAGGCCATCTCTCACATCCATACATGACCACAGGAAAAACCATAGCCTTGACTAGATAGACCTTAGTCGGCAAAGTAATGTCTCTGGTTTGAATATACTATCTAGGTTAGCCATAACTTTTCTTCCAAGGAGTAAGCGTCTTTTAAATTCATGGCTACAGTCACCATCTGCAGTGATTTTGGAGCCCCCCAAAATAAAGCCTGACACTGTTTCCACTGTTTCCCCGTCTATTTCCCATGATGTGATGGGACCAAATGCCATGATCTTCGTTTTCTGAATGTTGAGCTTTAAGCCAACTTTTTCGCTCTCTTCTTTCAATTTCATCAAGAGGCATTTTAGCTCCTCTTCACTTTCTGCCATAAGCGTGGTGTCATCGGCATATCTGAGGTTATTGATATTTCTCCTGGCAATCTTTATTCCAGCTGTGTTTCTTCCAGTCCAGTGCTTCTCATGATGTAATCTGCATAGAAGTTAAATAAGCAGGTTGACAATATACAGCCTTGGTGTACTCCTTTTCCTATTTGGAACCAGTCTGTTGTTCCATGTCCAGTTCTAACTGTAGCTTCCTGACCTGCATACAGATTTCTCAAGAGGCAGGTCAGGTGGTCTGGTATTCCCATCTCATTCAGAATTTTCCACAGTTTATTGTGATCCACACAAAGGCTTTGGCATAGTCAATAAAGCAGAAATAGATGTTTTTAAGGAACTCTCTTGCTTTTTCCATGATCCAAAGGATGTTGGCAATTTGATCTTTGGTTCCTCTGCATTTTCTAAATCCAGCTTGAACATCAGAGAGTTCACGGTTCACGTATTGCTGAAGCCTGGCTTGGAGAATTTTGAGCATTACTTTACTAGCATGTGAGATGAGTGCAATTGTATGGTAGTTTGAGCATTTTTTGGCACTGTCTTTCTTTGGGATTGGAATGAAAACTGAGCTTTTCCAGTCCTGTGGCCACTGCTGAGTTTTCCAAATTTTCTGGCATACTGAGTGCAGCACTTTCACAGCATCATCTTTCAGGATTTGAAACAGCTCAACTAGAATTCCATCACCTCCACTAGCTTTCTTTGTAGTGATGCTTTCTAAGGCTCACCTGACTTCACATTCCAAGGTGTCTGGCTCTAGATTAGTGATCACATCATCATGATTATCTGGGTCATGAAGATCTTTTTTATACAGTTCTTCTGTGTTTTCTTGCCACCTATTCTTAATATCTTCTGCTTCTGTTAGGCCCAGATCATTTATGTCCTTTATCGAGCCCATCTTTGCATGAAATGTTCCCTTGTTATCTCTAATTTTCTTGAAGAGATCTCTAGTCTTTCCCATTCTCTTCTTTTCCTCTATTTCTTTGCATTGATTGAAGATGAAGGCTTTCTTATATCTTCTTGCTATTCTTTGGAACTCTGCATTCAGATGCTTATATCTTTCCTTTTCTCCTTTGCTTTTCGCCTTTCTTCTTTTCACAGCTATTTGTAAGAGCTCCTTAGACAGCCATTTTGCTTTTTTTGCCTTTCTTTCCATGGGGATGGTCTTGATCCCTGTCTCCTGTACAATGTCACGAACCTCATTCCATAGTTCATTAGGCACTCTCTCTATCAGATTTAGGCCCTTAAATCTATATCTCACTTTCACTGTATAATCCTAAGGGATTTGATTTAGGACATACTTGATTGGTATAGTGGTTTTCCCTATTTTCTTCAATTTGAGTCTGAATTTGGTAATAAGGAGTTCACGATCTGAGCCACAGTCAGCTCCTGGTCTTGTTTTTGTTGACTGTATAGAGCTGCTGCATTTGGCTGCAAAGAATAGAATCAATCTGATTTCGGTGTTGACCATCTGGTGATGTCCATGTGTAGAGTCTTCTCTTGTGTTGTTGGAAGAGGGTGTTTGCTATGACCAGTGCATTTTCTTGGCAAAACTCTATTAGTCTTTGCCCTGCTTCATTCCACATTCCAAGGCCAAATTTGCCTGTTACTCCAGGTATTTCTTGACTTCTGACTTTGTATTTCAATCCCCTATAATGAAAAGGACATCTTTTTTAGGTGTTATTTCTAAAAGGTCTTGTAGGTCTTCATAAAACCGTTCAACTTCAGTTTCTTCAGTGTTACTGGTTGGGGCATAGACTTGGATTACCGTGATATTGAATGGTTTTCCTTGGAGATGAACAGAGATCCTTCTGTCGTTTTTGAGATTGCATCCAAGTACTGCATTTCAGACTCTTCTGTTGACCATGATGGCTACTCCATTTCTTCTGAGGGATTCCTCCCCGCAGTAGTAGATATAATGGTCAACTGAGTTAAATTCACCCATTCCTGTCCATTTTAGTTCGCTGTTTCCTAGAATGTCGATGTTCACCCTTGCCATCTCTTGTTTAACCACTTCCAATCTGCCTTGATTCATGGACCTGACATTCCAGGTTCCTATGCAATATTGCTTTTTATATCATCGGATCTTGCTTCTTTCACCAGTCACATCCACAACTGGGTATTGTTTATGCTTTAACTCCATCCCTTCACTCTTTCCGGAGTTGTTTCTCCACTGATCTCCAGTAGCATATCGGGCACCTACTGAACTGGGTAGTTCCTCTTTCGGTATCCTATCATTTTGTCTTTTCATATTGTTCATGGTGTTCTCAAGGCAAGAATACAGAAGTGGCTTGCCATTTCCTTCTCCAGTGGACCACATTCTGTCAGATATCTCCACCATGACCAACCCGTTTTGGGTTGCCCCGCAGGTATGGCTTGGTTTCATAAGGAATTTGATTTAGGTATAGTTAAATTGCCTAGTGCTTTTCCCTACTTTCTTCAATTTAACTCTGAATTTTGCAATAAGGATTTCATGACCTGAGCCACAGTCAACTCCTGTTCTTGTTTTTACTGATATTATAGAGCTTGTTCATCTCTGGCTACAAAGTATATAATCAATTTGATTTCAGTATTGACTATCTGGTGTTGTCCATGTGTAGTGCCATCTATTGTGTTATTGGAAGAAGATGTATGCTATGACCAGTATGTTCTCTTTACAAAACTCTGTTAGCCTTTGCCCTGCTTCATTTTAGAGTCCAAGGCCAATCTTTCCTGTTATCCAGGTATCTCTTGACTTCCTACTTTTGCATTCCAGTCCCCTATGACAAAAAGAAATGTCTTTATTTTTTTTGGTGGGGGGTTAGTTATAGAAGGTCTTGTAGGTCTTCATAGAACCATTCAGCTTCAGCTTCTTCGCTGTTAGTGGTAGGGGAATAGACTTGGATTGCTGTGACAGTGAATGGTTTGCCTTGGAAATGAACAGAAAACATTTTGTCATTTTTTTATATTGCACCGGAACACTGCATTTAAGACTCTTTTGTTGACTGTGAGGGACACTCCATTTCTTCTAAGGGATTCTTGCCCACAGTAGTAGACACAATGGTCACCTGAATTAAATTCATCCGTTTCAGTGTATTTTAGTTCACTGATTCCTAAAATCTCCGTGTTCAATCCTGTCATTTCCTGTTTGACCACATTCCAATTTGCCTTGATTCATGGATCTTACATTTCATGCTCCTGTGAAATATTGTTCTTTACAACATTGGACTTTACTTCCACCACCAGACACATCCACAACTGGAACTTGTTTTCACTTTCACTCAGCTTCTTCATTCTTTCTGGAATGATTTATCCACTCTTCTCCGGTAGCATATTGGGAATCTATTGACCTGAGGAATTCATCTTTCAGTGTTTTTTATTTATTTATTTATTGTTTCCCTGTTGATTTTATGTCCAGATGATGAAAATAGGGTATTGAAGTCCCCTTCTATTATTGTATTGCTGCATATTTCTCCCCATTATTATTTTTTTTTTTTTACTTTATTTTACTTTACAATACTGTATTGGTTTTGCCATACATTGACATGAATCCACCACGGGTGTACATGCGTTCCCAAACATGAACCCCCCTCCCACCTCCCTCCCCATAACATCTCTCTGGGTTATCACCGTGCACAAGCCCCAAGCATGCTATATCCTGCGTCGGACATAGACTGGCGATTCGATTCTTACATGATAGTATACATGTTACAATGCCATTCTCCCAAATCATCCCACCCTCTCCCTCTCCCTCTGAGTCGAAAAGTCCTTTACACACATCTATGTCTTTTTTGCTGTCTTGCATACAGGGTCGTCATTGCCATCTTTCTAAATTCCATATATATGTGTTAGTATACTGTATTGGTGTTTTTCTTTCTGGCTTACTTCACTTTGTATAATCAGCTCCAGTTTCATCCATCTCATCAGAACTGATTCAAATGTATTCTTTTTAACAGCTGAGTAATACTCCATTGTGTATATGTACCACAGCTTTCTTATCCATTCATCTGCTGATGGACATCTAGTTTGTTTCCATGTCCTGGCTATTATAAACAGTGCTGCGATGAACATTGGGGTACATGTGTCTCTTATTTATTTATTTTTATTTAATTTATTATTATTATTATTATTATTATTTTTTGCCTTTTCATACTGGTCATGGGATCTTGAGGTAAGAATAGTGAAGTGGTTTTCCATTCCCTTCCCCAGAAGACCACATTTTGTTAGAACTTTCCAACACGACCGATCTGTTTTGGGTGGCCCTACATGACATGGCTCATAGTTTCACTGAGTTAGACAAGGCTGTGATGCATGTGACCAATTTGGTTAGTTTCTGTGATTGTGGATTGCATTCTTTCTTCCTTATGATGGATGAAGATAAGTGGCTTGTGGTAGTTTCCTGATGGGAGGGCCTGTCTGTGCAAAAACTGGGTCATACTCCAATGCTGTAAAGAACAATATTGTATAGGAACCTGGAATGTCAGGTCCATGAATCAAGGCAAATTGGAAGTGCTCAAACAGGAGATGGCAAGAGTGAATGTCGACATTCTAGGAATCAGGGAACTAAAAGGGACCGGAATGGGTGAATTTAACTCAGATGACCATTATATCTACTACTGTGGGCAGGAATCCCTAGAAGAAATGGAGTAGTCATCATAGTCAAAAAAAGGGTCTGAAATGCAGTATTTGGATGCAATCTCAAAAACGACAGAATGATCTCTGTTCATCTCCAAGACATACCATTCAATACAATGGTAATCCAAGTCTATGCCCTGAGCAGTAATGCTGAAGAATCTGAATTTGAAAGGTTCTATGAAGACCTACAAGACCTTTTAGGATTAACACCCCCAAAAGATGTATTTTTCATTATAAGGGACTGGAATGCAAAAGTAGGAAGTCAAGAAACACCTGGAATATTAGTGGTGGGGAAAATTTTCCCTTGGAGTAAAAAAAAAAAAAAAGAAAAAGAAAACGAAGCAGGGCAAAGGCTATCAGAGTTTTGCCAAGAGAATGCACTGGTCATAACAAACACCAACTTCCGACAAGGCAAGAGAACACTTTACACATGGACATCACCAGATGGTCAACACCAAAATAAGAGTGATTATATTATTTGCAGCCAAAGATGAAGAAGCTCTATACAGTCAGTAAAAACAAGACCAGGAGCTGACTGTGGCTCAGGTCATAAACTACTTATGGCCAAATTCAGACTTAAATTGAAGAAAGTGAGGAAAACCACTAGACCATTCAGGTATAACCTCAATCAAATCCCTTATGATTATACAGTGAAAGTGAGAAATAGATTTAAGGGACTAGATATGATAGACAGAGTCCCTGATGAATATCCAAGAAAGACCATCTCCAAGAAAAAGAAATGCAAAAGAGCAAAATGGCTGTCTAAGGAGCCCTTAAAAATAGTGGTGAAAAGAAGAGAAACAAAAAGCAAAGAAAAGGAATGATATACCCATGAGCATGCAGAATTCCAAAGAATAACAAGGAGAGATAAGAAAACCTTCTTCAGTGATCAGTCCAAAGAAATACAGGAAAACAATAGAATGAGAAAGACTAGAGATCTCTTCAAGAAAATTAGAGACACCAAGGGAAAATTTCATGCAAAGACGGGCTCAATATAGGACAGAAATGGTATGGACTTAACAGAAGCAGAAGATATTAATAAGACGTGGTAAGAATACACAGAAGAACTGTTCAAAAAAGATCTCATGACCCATGTAATCACAATGCTGTGATCACTCACCAAGAGCCAGACATCCTGGAATGTAAAGTCAAGTGGACCTTCGGAAGTATCACTATGAACAAAGCTAGTGGAGGTTATGGAATTCTAATTGAGCTATTTCTAAATCCTAAAAGATGATGCTGTGAAAGTGCTCATTGAATATGCCAACATTTTGGAAAACTCAGCAGTGGCCACAGCACTGGAAAGTCAGGTTTTATTCCAATCCTTAAGAAAGACAATGCCAATGAATGCTCAAACTACTCCACAATTGCACTCTTCTTACATACCAGCAAAGTAATGCTCAAAATTCTCCAAGCCAGGCTTCAGCAATATGTGAACCATGAACTTCCAAATGTTCAAGTTAGTTTTAGAAAAGACAGAAGAATCAGAGATCAAATTATGAACATTCACTGGATCATCAAAAATGTAAGAGAGTTCAAGAAAAACATCTATTTCTGCTTTACTGACTATGCCAAAGCCTTCACTGTCTGCATCACAATAAACTGTGGAAAATTCTGAAAGAGATGGGAATACCAGACCATCTGACCTACCTCTTGAGAAATCTGTATGCAGGTCAGGAAACAATATTAAGAACTGGACATGGAACAACAGACTGGTTCCAAATAGGAAAAGGAGTATGTCAAGGCTGTATATTGTCACCCTGCTTATTTAACTTATATGCAGAGCACATCATGAGAAACGCTGGACTGGAGGAAACACAAGCTGGAATCAAGATTGCCGGGAGAAATATCAATAACCTCAGATATGCAGATGACACAACCCTTATGGCAGAAAGTGAAGAGGAACTAAAAAGTCTCTTGATGAAAGTGAAAGTGGAGAGTGAAAAAGTTGGCTTAAAGCTCAACATTCAGAAAACGAAGATCATGGCATCTGGTCCCATCACTTCATGGGAAATAGATGGGGAAACAGTGGAAACAGTGTCAGACTTTATTTTTGGGGGCTCCAAAATCACTGCAGATGGTGACTGCAGCCATGAAATTAAAAAAAAACGCTTACTCCTTGTAAGACAAGTTATGACCAACCTAGATAGCATACTCAAAAGCAGAGACATTACTTTGCCGACTAAGGTCCGTCTAGTCAAATCCATGGTTTTTACTGTGGTCATGTATGGATGTGAGAATTGGACTGTGAAGAAAGCTGAGAGCAAAGAATTGATGCATTTGAACTGTGGTGTTGGAGAAGACTCTTGAGAGTCCCTTGAACGGCAAGGAGATCCAACCAGTCCATTCTGAAGGAGATCAGCCCTGGGAATTCTTTGGAAGGAATGATGCTAAAGCTGAACCTCCAGTACTTTGGCCACCTCATGCGAAGAAGTTGACTCATTTGAAAAGACTCTGATCCTGGGAGGGATTGGGGGCAGGAAGAGAAGGGAACGACCAAGGATGAGATGGCTGGATGACATCACGGACTCGATGGAGGTGAGTCTGAATGAACTCCGAGTGTTGGTGATGGACAGGGAGGCCTGGCGTTCTGCGATTCATGGGGTTGCCAGGAGTCAGACACGACTGAGCGACTGAATTGAACTGAAACTGGTTGGGGAAGCCTTGCTCATTAAATCTTTAATCTAATTTTCTGTGGATGGGTAGGGCTCTGTTTCCTGCCTGTTGTTTGACCTGAAGTCAAAGTATGGTAAGGGCAATGGCAGTAAAGTCGACCTCCTTCAAAAGGACTTGTGTCAGCATGCTGGGCTCCTGACTGTTGTAGTCAGTGAGGGAAAATATTCAATTTGTCTAGTCTGATATTTTCCAGATCATATTTTTCAAAATGTTATTGCCCCATGAGATAAATACAGTTGTTCAACAATAAATGTTTTTAATGTTCAAATGTTGAAGTGCTGTATGTTACGTCACCCCAGTTGAATGTCCGTAAAGTATATTAATACACTAAATACTCTGAGAAGTCTTATAGTGAACAAATCTGTTTATCTTGATTTGATCCAGCATTTCCACACTTTATTCGACGACAGGAGCTATTTTAATGAAAAATTTGCTAAAATCACTGAATATATTAGACTCATGGAACACAAAAATTTCAGAAAATTTGTTTCAATTCAACCTTCCTATTGGAGTAGGAAATAATTCAGCATTCTTGCTTGCAAAACTCCTTGAACAGAGGAAACTGATGGGGTCCAGTCCATGGGGTCACAGAGAGTCAGACACAACTGATGAGCTGAGAATGCTTGAGCATGAACACAACCCTCTTATTTTGCAGCTAAAATAACAAAACATTTGAGAACACAACAAACTCGTTTAATGTTATATTTTCTCATCAGATGAGTAGGGAATTAGAAGCTCAATTTAATGCTTTCTATGCTTCACCATGAAGCTTCTAAAGAATTGAGTTCTGTTTGCTTTATTCTCTTAAGACTGGTTGGAAAGAGATTGTATAATATTTTAAATTATTTTGTGAAAGTTCAAACCACAAGTGATTCAAAAAATAAATTCCATGATCCACTGCAAATCTTTTTTGACAGCCAAGAAGATTCCAATTATGTTTAAACTTTATATATTATAATTTGAATTATAGAATACACTCTATAATAATATAAGATAAATTGTCATAATAGGTTGATCCACAACTCGATACTGATTGTTATTGTTATTACACAATGTATTGTGTAACTGTCCTTTTTTTTAAACCATTTATCATTTATTTATTATTATTATTATTATTTTGCTTTACAATATTATATTGGTTTTGCCATACATCAAAATGAATCCACCACAGGTGTACATGTGTTCCCCACCCTGAACCTCCCTCCTAGTACCATCCCTCTGGGTCATCCCAGTGCACCAACCCCAAGCATCCTGTATCCTGCATCGAACCTGTCTTATGTGTTCAGTCACTCAGTCATGTCCGACAGTTCACGATCCTATGGAGGGTACCCTGCACTGAATTTTTCCAGCAGGAATACTGAAGTGGATTGTCATTTCCCTATTCCAGGGGATCTTCTCAAATCAGGGATTTAATCAACATCTCTTGAGCCTCCTCCATTGGAAGGTGGATTCTTTAAAACTGTACCACCCGGGAAGTATAGCTGTCTAATAATAAGGGATTATTAACCAAAGAAAAGAGAGCTCTTGTTTTATATTTTTGAGAATAAATAACTCCTGTGTACTACTGTATTTAGCTATCTTGTTTGAGACTTAGTAAGAGTCGTTACCTCTCACAGTACTCCTGTGAGAGTACAAGAAGAGTTGTCAGTAGAGGGATTTTGCTTCATTTTCAGTTTTTTTATTTTATAGACAGTGGAGGATGGGAAAGAAATAATAATGATTAGGTTCAAAAGTGCACAAGTGAGCATTGTTCATTCTTTGCTTTTCTGACTTCCTACTACAAATTATAGTAAAAAGAATATAATTTAATTATCTTCATTTTTTAAATATAGAAAATAAAAATGGCTGTGATATAAAATATCTCCATAATCAAGAGAACAGAAGCAACCTCTTACTGTTTTTTTGAAAGAGTAGTTTTTAAAAAAGCAAGAAAGAATCCCTTGCTCTGGTTGAGTGTTGATTCCCCAGTATGCTTTCAGTAAGTAATTAGAATGGCGCACTGAATGTCAGCATCAGCTTGTTTATTATCATTATTTTATCTAGGTGATGAGACATGCATTATAGAATGTAATTACCATTATTAGCATACTAATTGAACACAAAAATAGTCCAACTACAAGGTAGCCAACTGAATAATTTTGCATTAATCAAACACCATAGTGAATAATCCTACTGTTAAATTGGGAGCTTCCACAATTGGCAATATTTTGCAGTGAAATATCATAATTTTCCTGTAATATCTCTCTACTGTCAGATAATTTAGAAATTCTATGTTTCCATCATGAAATTTGTGCATATAGCTCAAGTTCAAGAAAACATCATGATGAGAATGCTAGTTTTTTTAAGAACTGGCCTAAGTGTTTAAGGAGAAACTTGCTGGCCTCAGCAAGAAATGTGAATGATAATAAAACAAAAAAACCTACCAATTTAGTCACTTATTGCTCTATATTATGTTTTAGTTCTAAAAAAAATATTTAACTAAACCCAAAAAGGAATTGACCACGCTAACAGTCTCTTGGGGTTGCTAATTTATAAAAGTACAAGTATGACACCTAGCAATAATTCCCTACTTAACAATGCAACATTTTTTTTAAATGTATTGGCAGTTATGGACTCTAACTGCTCCATGCCAACAGTGTACATATATATATATATATATATATATATATATATATATGTATGTATATATATTTTTTGCAGGTAAGTAGAGCTGGTCTAGACTAAAATCCTTTCTCAGTAGAAGAGAATCATTATGAAGTCCCATTGTATAAGAGATGTTATTCTCATCTCTCAAGATACTGCTTTCACTAGATCATCTTCCGCTCAAAAATTACTCATGGGCACCAGATGCCTTCAGGGTCCAATCCAACTCTCAACTGAGCACCATTCTTTTTTTTTTTTTTTTTTTAATAATCTGAGGTCAGCAGATTTTTTTTTTACTAATTTCCTAAAAAACTATGTTCCAATCTCCTCTATGAAAATTACCCATGCCATAACTCTTATAAGCATATTTTTTGCATGTTTTGTCCTAAACTACCTGTCTCTTCTTTTATAATTATACAAAACTCTCTTATCCTCAAATGTTGACCCAAATCCCTCCTCCATGAAGTTTTTCCTGACTGCTATGGCCTAAAGTGAGTTTTCTTCTTGCTAATCTTCTATTATGTATTTATGTTTTGTATATTGGACAGCAAGGAGATCAAAACAGTCAATCTTAAAGAAATCAACCCTGAATACTGATTGGAAGGCCTGGTGTTGAAGCTGAAGCTCCAGTATTTGGCCACTTGATGCTAACAGCTGACTCATTGGAAAAGACTCTTAGGAAATATTGAAGGCAGAAGAAGAAGAGAGTGACAGGATGAGATGGCGGGTGGCATCACTGATACAATGGACATGAATTTGGGCAAACTTCAGGAGATGGTGATGGACAAGGAAGCCTGGTGTGCTGAAGTCCATGGAGTCACGAAGAGTTGGACACGAATTGGCAACTGAACAACATATTCGTTTCTTCAGTAAACACTGAGAATCTATTAAATACCAGTCATATCATTTGACAATGAGAAGACTAAAATGGCTCAGACACAGTTACTCCTTTAAGTTTCATAGATGTAATCCTAATATGTATCTATATTATAAGCTTTTGACAGTAGAAACCCTTTGCTATGTTCTTTATGAACCCTTCACTAGTGAGGGGATAGTAGGTAATCCAGCAAAAAATTAATGGAATAAAATTTCCTATTACCTTTTTTTTTTTTTCCTATGAGTCTTACTGAAATTACAAGTAATTTTAATTTAGAGCCTCCTTATAATTACTTCCACTTCACTAGTTTTCTTTTTTCCCCCTATTGTTTCTTTTTTTTTAGTAACACTTTCATTGATTCTTCTTTTTTTAATATAAATTAATTTATTTTAATTGGAGGTTAATTACTTTACAATATTTTATTGGTTTTGCCACACATCAACATGAATCCGCCACAGATATACACGTGTTCCCCATCCTGAACCTTACTCCCTCTTCCTTCCCCGTGCCATCCCTCTGGGTCTTCTCAGTGAAACAACCCCAAACATCCAATATCATGCATCGAACCTGGACTGGCGATTCTTTTCATATATGATATTATACATGTTTCAATGCCATTCTCCCAAATCATCCCACCCTCGACCTCTCCCACAGAGTCCAAAAGACTGTTCTATACATCTGTGTCTCTTTTGCTGTATCTCATACAGGGTTATCATTACCATCTTTCTAAATTCCATATATATGCATTAGTATACTGAATTGGTGTTTTTCTTTCTGGCTTACTTCACTCTGTATAATAGGCTCCAGTTTCATCCACCTCATTAGAACTGATTCAAATGTATTCTTTTTAATGGCTGAGTAATACTCCATTGTGTATATGTACCACTGCTTTCTTATTCATTTGTCTGCTGATGGATATCTAGGTTGCTTCCATGTCCTGGCTATTATAAACAGTGCTGTGATGAACATTGGGGTACACGTGTCTCTTTAATTTCTGGTGTCCTTGGTGTATATGTCCAGCAGTGGGATTGCTGGGTCATAAGGCAGTTTTTTTTTTTTTTTTTTCCAGTTTTTTAAGGAATCTCCACGCTGTTCTCCATAGTGGCTGTAATAGTTTGCATTCCCACCAACAGTGTAAGAGGGTTCCCTTTTCTCCACACACTCTCCAGCATTTATTGCTTGTAGACTTTTGGATCACAGCCATTCTGACTGGTGTGAAATGGTACTTCATTGTGGTTTTGATTTGCATTTCTCTGATAATGAGTGATGTTAAGCATCTTTTCATGTGATTGTTAGCCATCTGTAAGTCTTCTTTGGATAAATGTCTATTTAGTTCTTTGGCCGGTTTTTGATTAGGTCATTTATTTTTCTGGAATTGAGCTGCAGGATTTGCATGCATATTTTTGAGATTAGTTGTCAGTTGCTTCATTTGCTATTATTTTCTCCCATTCTAAAGGCTGTCTTTTCACCTTGCTTATGGTTTCCTTTGTTGCTTAGAGCTTTTAAGATTAATTAGGTCCCATTTGTTTATTTTTGCTTTTATTTCCAGTATTCTGGGAGATGGGTCATAGAGGATCCTGCTGTGATTTATGTCGGAGTGTGTTTTGCCCATGTTCTCCTCTAGGAGTTTTATAGTTTCTGGTCTTACGTTTAGATCTTTAATCCATTTTGAGTTTATTTTTGTGTAGGACCACCTCCTCTGATTCTTCTTTTGCATAAAAAGATTAGGTGAGTAATAAGCTTGAAAATCTGTTCCTATAGTGAATATAACTTAAAATAAACTCACAGACGTAGAGTACAAATTAATGGTTACCAGTGGGAAAAAGGGAAGGGGGAGCGGCAATGTAGGGATAGGGGTTAAGAGGCACAAAGTATTATATATAAAATAAGTTGCAGACTTCTTTTGTGGTCCAGTGGCTAAGAATCTATCCACCAATGCAGGGGATCTGGATTGGATCCCTGGTCCAGGATGATCCCACATGCCACAGAGAAACTGTGAGTCACAAATACTGAGCCTACACACCCTACAACTCATGCTCCACAATAAAAGAAGCCACCACAACCAGAAGCTGACACAGCCCAAGTTGAGAGTAACCCCTGCTCCTCACATCTATAGAAAAGCCCACAAGCAACAATGAAGATAGAGCACAGCAAAAAAAAAAAAAAAATTACAAAATAATCCTACAATGTAAAATGCATACATACATGGGACAATACATCCTATTGTCATGTGGAATGTAAATTCCAACTAGCAGGAAAGAGAGAAGGTGAAAACAGGGGGAATACTTTTCTATTTAAGGGGAAATCATCAGCTTTAGGACCCATCACTTTTCTCACAAGGCTTAGAAATTTCTTCAGTCAAGGCTTAGAAATTTGTTTTCAGCTAAGTGCTACCTATCAACTAACAATTTTATTAGTATACACAAAGAGGCTACATGCTGGGGAAACCTGAGTTTCTGTCAGGAAGGATCTTGTAGTACCCTGACAAATTTCCTCCCTTTAGCAAGATTTTCAGAGTTCATAGCTATGGACAAACTAACTTCCTTTCCTTACTCAACTCTGCTTCCAACTCTCTACACCTATACAACATGAGAGAATTTGAAAAACACATAAAAGACTCTAAAGTTTCCTAGTAATAAATATAGTTCTAAAAATAAATGCTACATGTGCAATCAGTAATTTGCTAAACATTTATGTAAACAATATTCAGCAAAGGCCCAAATTAGTTGAAAATAGCAATAATTATTAAATAAAATAAAATAAAAGAAAGAAGTGGTGACTAAGTGAGATGACAGATATGTTAATTAGCTTGATTGTGGCAATCATTTCACAGTGTATATGTGCACCAAAGCATCAGGCAGTGCTCCTTAAATATATGAAAATTTTATTTGCCAATTGTACTTCAATAAAGCTGAAACAAAGAAGATGAGAAAGAGAAAAAACAAAACTGAAAATACAATTTGTTCAATGAATGATAACACATTTATGTCATTTATTGGGTTTCCCCAGAGGCTCAAGCATTAAAGAATCCACCTGCAATGCAGGACATGCAGGAGACTTGGGCTCGATCCCTGGGTCAAGAAGATCCCTTGGAGGAGGAAATGGCAACCCACTCCAGTTATTTTTGCCTGAGAAATCTCATGGAGAAGGAGCCTGGCGAGCTAAAGTCCATGTGCCACAAAGAGTTGGACAAGACTGAAACAACTGAGCACACATACATGCATACCATTTCTAAGCATTAATTTAAAATTAATATTATATATATATATATATATGTGGAGAGAGAGAGAGATATTGTTCTAGCATTGTTATCAATATCCCCTTTTGAATTCTTATTTGTATCTGGACAATATTTGTCACCCTGCTTATTTAATTTATATGCAGAGTACATCATGAGAAATGCTGAGCTGGAAGAAGCAAGAGCTGGAATCAAGATTGCCAGGAGAAATATCAATAACCTCAGATATGCAGATGACACCACCCTTATGGCAGAAAGTGAAGAAGAACTAAAAAGCCTCTTGATGAAAGTGAAAGAGGAGAGTGAAAAAGTTGGCCTAAAGCTCAACGCTCAGAAAACGAAGATCATGGCATCTGGTCCCATCACTTCATGGGAAATGGATGGGAAAACAGTGGAAACAGTGTCAGACTTTATTTTTGGGGCCTCCAAAATCACTGCAGATGGTGATTGCAGCCATGAAATTAAAACACTTACTTCTTGGAAGAAAAGTTATGACCAACCTAGAGAGCATATTCAAAAGCAGAGACATTTATTTGCCGACTAACGTCTGTCTAGTCAAGGCTATGGTTTTTCCAGTAGTCATGTATGGATGTGAGAATTTGACTGTGAAGAAAGCTGAGAGCAAAGAATTGATGCTTTTTAACTGTGGTGTTGGAGAAGACTTTTGAGAGTCCCTTGATCTGCAAGGAGATCCAACCAGTCCATTCTGAAGGAGATCAGCCCTGGGATTTCTTTAGAAGGAATGATGCTAAAGGTGAAACTGCAATACTTTGGCCACCTCATGCAAAGAGTTGACTCATTGGAAAAGATTCTGATGCTGGGAGGGATTGAGGGCAGGAGGAGAAGGGGACGACAGAGGATGAGATGGCTGGATGGCATCACCAACTCTATGGACATGAGTTTGAGTGAACCCCGGGAGTTGGTGATGGACAGTGAGGCCTGGCATGCTGCGATTCATGGGGCACAAAGAGTGGGACACGACTGATCGACTGAACTGAACTGACTGAATATTTGTCATTCCCATCCAGATAACTTTCTTGGAACTCATTTTACCAGGATCTCATGCTGAATAAACTATTAAAAATACCATATGAGGACTCAGCAAAGAATGTTTCATGTCAAAGTTTCTCAAGTGTATTCTTCAAAACATTAGTTCATCAGTTTATTGTTAGTGGACATTTTATGAAAAGATTTAAATAGCAAATATTTGGGAAATCCTGAATTTTAAAAACATGGTAATAAAATAATATCTATTTTATTATATATATAATAAAAATTTACGTACTCATAAAAATATATTTTATAAATACATAAATTTTTATCTTTATTTAAGTATATATAAATATACATTTACTCTATATATGATACATATACACACACATATTTACTGTATATATACATATATTTACCATATATATACATGGGCTTCCCTGATTGTTCAGATGGTAAAGAAGTTGCCTGGAGTGTGGAAGACCTAGGTTTGATCCCTGTGTTGGGGAGATCTCCTAGAGGAGGGCATGGGAACCAGCTCCATTATTCTGGCCTGCAGATTCCCCTTGGACAGAGGAGCCTGGTAGACTACAGTTTCTGGGGTTGCAAAGGTTCAGACACAACTGAGTGACTAAGCACTTCACCATATATATATATGGATATATGTGTGTACATATATATATACACACACACATATATGTATGCATATATATTACAGGAAGACCTCTCAAAGGATTTGATATAAGATACTCCATGAATCTTGGTTGGAGGTTTGGAGAGTGGGAAATAACAATGTCTCCAAAATTTTTGGTCATGAAATTCGCTTTGTAAATTTGCTAAACTGAGGCACTAGGGTTCCAAAGAAGGCAATTAGAAAATTGGTTCCTCTTCCGGGAGACTCTAGTTTCATTGAGGACTCTGAGAAGCTAATTTTCCAAATCCCAAAGGAATTATTCAAATCCCAAAGGAATAAATATGTCATGGTGGTACTTTGATCCCTGTGAGAGGCTACCGAGGGGTTGGTGGAGCAGGAGACTTTTCAAGTACTTTTAGAATCACACCTGGAGGTGGTCCTAAGATGGTGGAGGAATAGGATGGGGAGACCACTAGCTCCCCAACAAATTCATTGAAAGAATTTTTGAAAGCTGAGCAAATTCCTAAAAACAACTTCTGAATGCTGGCAGAGGACATCAGGCACCCAGAAAGGCAGTCCATTGTTTTTAAAAGGAGGTAGGACCAAATATAAATGATAAAAAGAGAGACAAAAGAGGTAGGGACAGAGATCCATCCCGGGAAGGGAGTCTTAAAAAAGAGAGAAGTTTCCAAACACCAGGATACATGCTCACTGGCAGGTCTGTGGAGAGTCCTGGAATCTCAAAGGGCAACAAAAACGGGAGGAAAAATAAATAAATAAAACCCACAGATTACGAGCCTAACAGCAACTCCCAGTGGAGAAGCAGCCAAGAAACTCGTGTCCATCACTAGCAAGTGAGGGCTGGACAGAGAGGCACAGGCTGCAATGTTTAGGGTAAGGACCAAGCCTGAATGCCCCAAGGGCAATCTGACAGAACTAACTTGACATAGCAACCCAGACTTTGGGATAGCCAGAGAGAGAGAGAGAGAGAGAGAGAGAACTGTACTGTGAAAAGCCCAAACCTAAAATACTGCCAGGCCCACTCACAGAACAAAGGACTGAGCAGAGCTAGCTGGCTGTGGTCCAGCCCATCCCCCACTGGAGACAGGCAGGTGGGAGCAGCCAGAGCTGGAAGGGGGCAATCATGGCTCCAGAGAGGCATTCTCTACCAAACTACAAGCAGGTTTCCTTGCTAACCAAGACTTCATGGGATTCTGGACTGCTGACATCTGCCAGGAGGGTCGCAGCCAGAGATCAGCTCCCCAGAAGAGACACATGGCACACCTGAAAAGGCACACACATTGTACACCAAGAAAATGGAGCGGCTGGGATGGGGGTGGTGATAAGATGCACTCCCTACCTGGGGGTGACTGTGCTCGCCATGTACCTGGTCACATGAGCTGCTCGGACCTGGGAAGGGCAAAAAACGCAGGCCCAACAGAGTCTGCACCTTTGTAAAGTACCCGAGAAACTGAACCTGAGCAGCTTAGACCTGGAAAGTGCGTGCAACCCAGGTCCCACCTCAGACAGATCCTGACAGAGCAACATAGAGCCTGAGAAGCACACATGCCATGAGTGGGGGCAAACCCAGTGTGACTGAGACACTGCGAGTACTCCCCACACACACCAGTGATATTTGTTTGCAGGTTTCCTACCTCAGCACAGCACGAATGAACAAGCAAGCCTAAAAAAGTGACCAACACCACCCTCTTGTGTCAGGGCAGGAATTAGACACTGAAGAGGCCAACAAACAGAAGCTAAAACAACTGAGGGAACTGCTTTGGAAATGACAGGTGCAACAGATTAAATCCCTGTAGTTAGCACCCTGAGATTTCTTTGGAAGGAATAATGCTAAAGCTGAAACTCCAGTACTTTAGCCACCTCATGCAAAGAGTTGACTCATTGGAAAAGACTCTGATCCTGGGAGGGCCTGGGGGCAGGAGGAGAAGGGGACGACAGAGGATGAGATGGCTGGATAGCATCACTGACTCAATGGACGTGAGTCTGAGTGAACTCTGGGAGTTGGTGATGGACAGGGAGGCCTGGCGTGCTGCGATTTATGGGGTCACAAAGAGTCAGACACTACTGAGTGACTGAACTGAACTAAACTGAACATAGGAAGGGGCTTATAGATCTTGAGAAGTATAAGCTGGATCAAGTAACTATCTGAAAATGAACTGACCCCACACTGTCCGCAACAGCTCCAGAGAAATTCCTAGATACATTTTTAATATTACTTTTAAAATTTTTATTTTTTTTTATTTTTAAGTCCTCTATTACTATAATTTTCATTTTTATAACCTATTACCTTGTAAAATAAACCACTCTATTTTTAAAGCAAACTTCATATATATATTATAATTTTACTGACTTTGTTTTGTTTTGTTTTGTTTTGTTTAAATATTGTATTTTTGAGAGTCTAAATTCTACTCTAGATTTTTAATCTTTGCTTTTTGGCATTTGTTATCAACTTGTACCTTTAAGAATCAAATGTTCAGTATCCATTTTGACTTGGGAATGAGACTACTGGCTTGGTAACTCTCTCCCCCTTTTGACTCTCCATTTTCTCCACCAGGTCACCTCTATCTCCTCTCTCCCTCCTTCTCTCTCTCCCCAACTCTGTGAATCTCTTTGTGTGTTCTGGGCTGTGGAAAACACTTAGGGAACTGATTAATGGCTGGATCTGTCTCTCTCCGTTTGATTCACCCTTTTCACCTCTTGGCCACTTCTGTCTTCTTCCTCCCTCTTTTCTTGTCTGTGTAACTCCATGAACATCTCTGAGGGGTCCAGACTATGGAGAACACATAGGGAAGTGATTACTGGCTAGATTGCTCTCTCCCATTTTAATTCCCCCTCTTCTCCTCCTGGTCACCCTCCTCCCTCTTCTCTTCTCCATGTAACTCTGTGAACCTCTCCAGGTATCCCTAGCTGTGGAGAAACTTTTCATCATTAACCTAGATGTTTTATCATTGGTGCTGTATAGATAGAGAAGTCTGAGGCTACTGCAAGAATGAGACTGAAAACCAGAGGCAAGAGGATTAAGTCCAAATCCTTAGAACACCAGAGAACTCCTGACTCCAGGGAACATTAATCAATAAGAGCTCATAGAAAGCCTCCATACCCACACTGAAACCAAGCACCACCCAAGAACCAACAAGTTCCAGAGAAAGACATACCATAGAAATTCTCCAGCAACATAGTAACATAGTCCTGAGCTTCAATATACAAGATGCCCAAAGTCACATCTAACACACTGACATCTCAAAACTCACTATGGGACACTTCATTGCACTCCAGAAAGAAGGAATCCAGCTTCAATCACCAGAACACTGACACAAGATTCTCTAACCAGGAAACCTTGACAAGCCACCCGTCCAACCCCACCCACAGCAAGGAACCTCCACAATAAAGAGGAACCACAAACTGTCAGAATACTGAAATGCCACCCCAAACACAACAATATAAACAAGAAGGAAAAGCAGAGACATACTCAGCAGGTAAAGGAACAGGATAAATGCCCACCAAACCAAACAAAAGAAGAAGAGATCGACCTGATAAAGAATTCCGAATAATGATAGTGACAATGATCCAAAGTCTTGAAAACAAAATGAGGTTACAGATAAATAGCATGGAGACAAGGATGGATAGGATACAAGAAATGTTTAACAAGGACCTAGAAGAAATAAAAAATGGGTCGATACTTAATGAATAATGCAATCAGTTCAGTTCAGTTCAGTCGCTCAGTTATGTCTGACTTTTTGCAACCACGTGAATCCCAGCACGCAAGGCCTCCCTGTCCATCACCAACTCCCAGAGTTCACTCAAACTAACGTCCATCGAGTCGGTGATGCCATCCAGCCATCTCATCCTCTGTCATCCCCTTCTCCTCCTTCCCCCAATCCCTCCCAGCATCAGAGTCTTTTCCAATGAGTCAACTCTTCATATGAGGTGGCCAAAGGACTGGAGTTTCAGCTTTAGCTTCATTCCTTACAAAGAAATCCCAGGGCTGATCTCCTTCAGAATGGATTGGTGGGATCTCCTTGCAGTCCAAGGGACTCTCAAAAGTCTTCTCCAACACCACAGTTCAAAAGGTATCAATTTTTTGGTGCTCAGCTTTCTTCACAGCCCAACTCTCACATCCATACATGATCACTGGAAAAACAATAACCTTTACTATACGGACCTTTGTTGGCAAAGTAATGTCTCTGCTTTTCAATATACTATCTAGGTTGGTCATAACTTTTCTTCCAAGAAGTAAGCGTTTTAATTTCATGGCTGCAATCACCATCTGCAGTGATTTTGGAGGCCCCAAAAATAAAGTCAGACAATGTTTCCACTGTTTCCCAATCCATTTCCCATGAAGTGATAGGACTAGATGCCATGATCTTCGTTTTCTGAATGTTGAGCTTTAGTCCAACTTTTTCAATCTCCTCTTTCACTTTCATCGAGGCTTTTTAGTTCTTCTTCACTTTCTGTCATAAGGGTGGTATCATCTGCATATCTGAGGTTATTGAGATTTCTCCCGGCAATCTTGATTCCAGCTTGTGCTGCTTCCAGTCCAGTGTTTCTCATGATGTAATCTGCATATAAGTTAAACGAGCAAGGTGACAATATACAGACTTGACAGACTCTGTTTCCTATTTGAAATTAGTTTTTCCATGTCCAGTTCTAACTGTTGCCTTCTGACCTGCATGTAGGTTTCTAAAGAGGCAGGTCAGGTGGTCTGTTATTCCCATCTCTTTCAGAATTTTCCACAGTTTATTGTGATCCACACAGTCAAAGGCTTTGGCATAGTCAATAAAGCAGAAATAGATGTTTTTCTGGAACTCTCTTTATTTTTCCATGATCCAGTGGATGTTGGCAATTTGATCTCTGATTCCTCTGCCTTTTCTAAAACCAGCTTGAACATCTGGAAGTCCACAGTTCATGATTTACTGAAGCCTGGCTTGGAGATTTTTGAGCATTACTTTACTAGCGTGTAAGATGAGTGCAATTGTCCGGTAGTTTGTGCATTCTTTGGCATTGCCTTTCTTTGGGATTGGAATGAAAACTGACCTTTTCCAGTCCTGTGGCCACTGCTTAGTTTTCCAAATTTGCTGGCATATTGAGTGCAGCACTTTCACAGCATCATCTTTCAGGATTTGAAATAGTTCAACTGGAATTCCATCACCTCCTCTGGCTTTGTTCATAATGAAGCTTTCTAAAGCCCACTTGACTTCACATTCCAGGATATCTGGCTCTAGGTGAGTGATCACACCATCATGATTATCTTGGTCATGAAGATCTTTTTTTGTACAGTTCTTCTGTGTATTCTTGCCAGCTCTTCTTAATATCTTTTGCTTAAATGAAATCCAAAACTCTCTGAAGGGAACCAACAGTAGGATAACTGAGGCAGAAGATAAGATAAGTGAGGTAGAAGATAGAATGGTAGAACTAAATGAAGCAGAGAAGAAAAAAGAAAAAAAAATAAAAGAAATGAGGACAACCTCAGGGAGCTCTGGGACAATGTACACGCCCCAACATTCAAATCATAGGAGTCCCAGAAGATGAAGACCATGTGAAATACTTGTGAAAATACCTGAGGAGATAATAATTGAAAACTTCCCTAAAATCGAGAAGGAAATAGTCACCCAAGTAGTAGAAACCCAGAGAGCCCCAAGCAGGATAAAACCAAGGAAAAACACCGCAAGACACATATTACTTAAATTAACAAAGATTAAACACAAAGGACAAATATTAAAAGCAGCAGGGGAAAAACTACAAATAGCACATAAGGGGATTCCCGTTAGGATAACAGCTCAACTTTCAAAAGAAATACTTCAGGCCAGAAGGGAATGGCAAGACATACTTAAAGTGATAAAAGAGAAAAACCTATGACCCAGATTACTGTACCCATCAAAAATCTCATTCAAATATGAAGGAGAAATCAAAAGCTTTACAAACAAGCAAAAGCTGAGAGAATTCAGCACCAACAAACCATGAAATACTAAAGGAACTTCTCTAGACAGGAAACAAAGAAAGGATGCATAAACTCGAAACCAGAACAACAAAGCAAATGGCAACGGGATCATGATGCTGCTGCTAAGCTGCTTCAGCCACGCCCGACTCTGTGTGACCCCATAGATGGAAGCCCAGCAAGCTCTCCTGTCCCTGGGATTCTCCAGGCAAGAACACTGGAGTAGGTTGCCATTTCCTTCTCCAATGCATGAAAGTGAAAAGTGAAAGTGAAGTCGCTCAGTTGTGGCTGACTCTTCGTGACCCCAGGGACTGCAGCCTACCAGGGTCCTCCTCCCTCCATGGGATTTTCCAGGCAAGAGTACTGGAGTGGGTGGTCATTGCCTTCTCCAACGGGATACTACTTATCAATAATTACCTTAAATGCAAATGGGTTGAATGTTCCAACCAAAAACAAAGACTGGCTGAATGGATACAAAAACAAGACCCCTATATATGTTATCTACAAGAGACCCACTTCAAAACAAGGGACAGATACAGACTCAAAGTGAAGGCTTGAAAATGATATTCCATGCAAATAGAGACCAAAAGAAAGCAAGAGTCACAATACTCCTATCAGATAAAATAGACTTTAAAACAAATTATCTGAAAAGAGACAAAGAAGAACACTACATAATGATCAAAGGATCAATCCAAGAAGAAGATATAATAATTATAAATATGTATGCAACCAACATAGGAGCCCCTCAATATATTAACTAAATGCTAACAAGTATGGCAGGGGAAATTAATGATAACACAATAATAGTGGGAGACTTTAATACCCCATTCACACCTATGGATAGATCAACTAAACAGAAAATTAACAAGGAAATACAACCTTTAAATGATACAATATACCAGTTAGACCTAATTGATACTGTAGGACATTTCACCCCAAAACAATGAATTTCACCTTTTTCTCAAGTGCACATGGAACCTTCTCCACGATAGATCACATCCTGGGCCATAAATCTAACCTTGGTAAATTCAAAAAAAGTGAAATAATTCCAAGCATCTTTTCTTACTGCAATGCAATAAGATTGTATGTCAATTACAGGAGAAAAACTATTTAAAATTCCAACATATGGAGACTGAACAACATGCTGCTGAGTAACCAACAAATCAGAGAAGAAATTTAAAAAAAAAGAAATCAAAATATGCATAGAAATGAACGAAAATAAAAGTACAACAACCCTAAACCTATGGAACCCTGTAACATCAGGGCTAAGGGGAAGGTTCATAGTAATACAGGCTTACCTCAAGAAACAAGAAAAAAGTCAAATAGATAACCTAACTCTACACCTAAAGCAACTAGAAAAGGAATAAATGAAGAACTCCAGTGTCAGTAGAAGGAAAGAAATCTTAGAAATTTGGGCAGAAATAAACGCAAAAGAAACAAGAGACCATAGCAAAAATAAACAAAGTTAAAAGCTGGTTCTTTGAGAAAATAAACAAAATTGACAAACCATTAGACAGACTCATCAAGAAACAAAGGGAGAAGAATCAAATGAACAAAATTAGAAATGAAAATGGAGAAATCACAACAGACAACACAGAAATACAAAGGATCATAAGAGACTACTATCAGCAATTATATGCCAATAAAACGGACAACATGGAAGTAATGGACAAATTCTTAGAAAAGTACAACTTTGCAAAAGTGAATCAGGAAGAAATGGGAAATCTTAACAGACCCATCACAAGCACAGAAATTGAAACTGTAATCAGAAATCTTCCAGAAAACAAAAGCCCAGGACCAGAAGGCTTCACAGCTGAATTCTACCAAAATTTTAGAGAACAGCTAACACTTATCCTACAAAACTCTTCCAGAAAAATGCAGAGGAAGGTAAACTTCCAAACTCATTCTATGAAGTCACCATCACCCTAATACCAAAACCTGACAAAGATGCCACACAAAAAGAAAACTACAGGCCAATATCACTGATGAACATAGATGCAAAAATCCTTAACAAAATTCTAGCAATCAGAATCCTATAACACATTAAAAAGATCATACACCATGACCAAGTGGGCTTTATCCCAGGGATGCAAGGATTTTTCAGTATGCACAAATCAATCAACATAAGACACCACATTAACAATTGAAAGATAAATCCATATGATTATCTCAAACAGTTCAGAGAAAGCCTTTGACAAAATTCAACATCCATTTATGATAAAAAAAAAACCCTCCAGAAAGCAGGCATAGAAGGATCATAATTCAATATAATAAAAGCTATATATGACAAACTCACAGTAAACATTATCCTCCATGGGGAAGAATTGAAAGCATTTCCCCTAAAGTCAGGAACATGAAAAGGGTGCCCACTCTCACTACTACTATTCAACATAGTTTGGAAGTTTTGACCACAGCAGTCAGAGCAGAAAAAAGGAGTAAAATGAATCCAGATTGGAAAATAAGTAAAACTCTCACTGTTTGCAGATGACATGATCCTCTACATATAAAACACTAAAGACTCCACCAGAAATTTATCAGAGCTAATCAATGAATATAGTAAAGTTGCAGGATATAAAATTAACACACAGAGATCCCTTGCATTCATATATACTAACAATTGGAAAACATAAAGAGAAATTAAGGAAACAATTCCATTCACCATTGCAATGAAAAGAATTAAATATTTAGGAATATATCTGCCTAAGGAAACAAAAGAGCTGTATATAGAAAACTATAAAACACAGATGAAAGAAATCAAAGAGGACACAAACATATGGAGAAATATACCATATTCATGAACAGAAAGAATCAATGTAGTGAAAATGCGTATATTATCCAAAGAAATCTATAGGTTCAATGCAATCCCTATCAAGCTACCAACGCTGTTTATCACATAACTAGAACAAATAATTTCACAATTTGTATGGCAATTAAAAAACAAACAAACAAAAAAAAAACCTCGAATAGTCAAAGCAATCTTGAGAAAGTAGAATGGAACTGGAGAAATCAACCTGTCTGACTTCAGGCTCTACTACAAAACTAGTCATCAAAACACTATGATACTGACACAAAGGCAAAAATATAGATAAATGGAACAGAACAGAAAGCCCAGAGATAAATCCATGCACCTAAGAACACCTTATCCTTGACAAAGGAGGGAAGAATAAACAATGGAGAAAAGACAATCTCTCTAAAAAGTGGTGTTGGGAAAACTGGTCAACCACTTGTGAAAGAATGAAACTAGAACACTTTCTAGCACCATACACAAAAATAAACTAAAAATGGGTTAAAGATCAAAATGTAAGACCAGAAAATATAAAACTCCCAGAAGTAAACATAGGCAAAACACTCTCTGACATAAATCACAACAGGATCCTCTATGACCCACCTCCAAGAATATTGAAAATAAAAGCTAAAATAAAGAAATGGGATCTAATTAAACTTAAACGCTTTTTCACAATGAAGGAAACTATAAGAAAGGTGAAAAGACAACATTCAGAATAGGAGGAAATAATAGCAAACGAAGAAACTGACAAATAATTATTCTCAAAAATATACAACTCCTGCAGCTCAATTCCAGAAAAATAAATGACCCAGTCAAAAAATGGACCAAAAAACTAACAGTCATTTCTCCAATGAAGACATACAGATGGCTAACAAACACATGAAAAGATGCTCAACATCACTCATTCTCAGAGAAAGCAAATCAAAACCACAATGAGGTACCATTTCACGCCAGTCAGAATGGCTGTGATCCAAAAGTCTACAAGCAATAATTGCTGGAGAGGATGTGGAGAAAAGGGAACCCTCTTACACTGTTGGTGGGAATGCAAACTATTGCAGCCACTATGGAGAACAGTGTGGAGATTCCTTAAAAAACTGGAAGTAGAACTGCCATATGACCCAGCAATCCCACTACTGGGCATACACACCAAGGAAACCAGAATTCAAGAGACACATATACCCCAATGTTCATTGCAGCATTGTTTGGAATAGCCAGGACATGGAAGCAGCCTGGATGTCCATCAGGAGATAAATGGATTAGAAAGCTGTGGTACATATACACAATGGAATATTGCTCAGCCATTAAAAAGAATACATTTGAATCATTTCTAATGAGCTGGATGAAACTGGAGCCTAATATACAGAGTGCAGTAAGTCAGAAAGAAAAACACCAATACAGTGTATGAATGCATATATATGGAATTTAAAGATGGTAATGATAACCCGGTATGTGGGACAGCAAAAGAGATACAGATGTATAGAACAGTCTTTTGGACCCTGTGGGAGAGGTCGAGTGTGGGATGATTTGGGAGAATGACACGGAAACATGTATATTATCACATGTGAAAGGGATCGCCAGTCAAGGTTCAATGCATGAGACAGGATGCTCAGGGCTTTTGCACTGGGATGGCCCAGAGGGATGAGATGGGGAGGGATATGGGAGGAGGGTTCAGGATGGGGAACACATGTACACCCGTGGCAGATTTATGTCAGTGTATGGCAAAACCACTACAATATTGTAAAATAATTAGCCTTCAGTGAAAATAAATAAATTTATATTTAACAACAAGTAAATCAAACCTGGAGCCTTTTGTGATGACTTACAAGATTAGCTCTGTTGCTTAGCCTTCACCTGCAACCAAAAAAAAAAAAAAACTGGAGTGAAAGTATTTTGAGTCCTATTTAAATGACTTCACAGATGAAAATGTGTTCTTGTTTACAGTTAAACAAGTGTTAACTTTTTAGTGCTCTGTGGTGCCTTCAGGCCATATGTTGCCTCAAACTAGCTCCTGTGTGAATCAGCCTCAAAGGACTTGCTGCCCAAGTTAGAACTCAGTTTTTAGAATGAAACCTTTTAATTCCAGTACTCTGCCTGATACATCACGAGAAACAATTGCAAGCAACACCTAAATGTTTCCTAAGAACATATGCCAAAGGGGGAAAAAAAAAGAGAGAGACAGTGAGAGAGTGATTCCACAATCCAATGACCCTAAAAAAAAATCTGTCCTAATACATGCACTTGCCAGGGTTTTTTGACATTTTCTGTAAGTATTTTCTCATGTTACAACCTGACACTGTGAATTCTAGGCTGGTATTTAGGAATTTGAATCAAGAATTAATATTTCCTTGAACCCAGATATTCTGACACAGGAAATGTGTGGATATTTATCTTTTTCTGGTCTGGCACAGGAAGAATGGCACTCTTAAAATTATTCTTCATCATAATTTTGCAATCTTGGGTGAAATCTCTAGGAGTTAGTTTATGCATTGATATATTGTTTCAAGCAATATATTTCATTTATTTGATTATTCCACAATCAAATAAATTTTTTTTTTAATTTTGGGGAAACATTAAAATGCTCTTAAGTTTACAACTTTTTTATTTTTTTCTAAAGCAAATAAATTAATTTGAAAATCATTTAAATCTTTAGGGGCTTCCCTTGTAGCTCAGTCAGTAAAGAATCTGCCTGCAATGCAGGAGACCTGGGTCTGATTCTTCATCATAGCTTTGTAATCTTGGGTGACAATTTTAGGAGGATTTTATTCATTAATACATCACTTCAAGCAATATATTCCATTTAGCAATCAAATAAATTTATCTTTTTTATTTTTGGAAAACATTGAAATGCTCTTGTTTAATTTTTTTCTAAAGCAAATAAATTAATTTCAAAATCATTTAAATCTTTCAAATTCAGATACTTTCTTTGATTTAGTCTGATATATACATTTTACACACACACACACACACACACACATATATATATATATATATATATATATATATATATATATATACCTAGAAAATCTATGCATTATAGTATCGATATATGTATGTGGACAGATGGATTTCTAGATAAACACAATTGCTTTGATTTACTCTGAAAACCACACATTTAAAAAGTCAATTAAATGCCTTAGAAAAGTAAGACCAGCCTTTGTGAAGTAGGTGGTGGCAGCCTGCCCAGAATCTGATGGACATAAGAACAGAAACAATACTCCTTAGTGGGCTTTCTGACTTCAAGAGCTTTCTGGGTATTTAAACATTAAAGAATTAAGTTTGGCAGATCTAGCCATAATGTATCTATGCCATCTGTAACTATGCTTCCTCCAAAAACTGATCAATTGTCCTAAAGAAACTACTTAAATTAGCAAAAATCTTGTGCTCTCTTCTTTGGCACATCGCTCAGTCTGCCTTACAGTTAGGCTGAGACAATGTGACAAACATCTGGCCTATGAAATTGATAATAAAAAATGATCAATAAGCAATGCATAGTAGTACTAAAAAAAAAAAGTCTTATTTGAGACACACATGAAATTAAACGATGCTTACTCCTTGGAAGAAAAGTTATGGCCAACCTAAATGGCATAGTCAAAAGCAGAGACATTACTTTGCCAACAAAGGTCCATCTAGCCAAGGCTATGGTTTTTTCAGTAGTCATGTATGGATGTAAGAGTTGGACTGTGAAGAAGGCTGATCACCGAAGAATTGATGTTTTTGAAATGTGGTGTTGGAAAAGACCGCAGTCCCTTGGACTGCAAGCAGATCCAACCAGTCCATTCTGAAGGATATCAGCCTTGGGTGTTCCTTGGAAGGAATGATGCTAAAGCTGAAACTCCAGTACTTTGGCCACCTCATGCAAAGAGTTGACTCATTGCAAAATATTCTGATCCTGGGAGGGATTGGGGGAGGGAGGAGAAGGGGATGACAAAGGATGAGATGGCTGGATGGCATCACTGACTCGATGGACGTGAGTTTGAGTGAACTCTGGGAGTTGGTGATGGACAGGGAGGCCTTGCGTACTGCGATTCATGGGGTCGCCAAGAGTAGGACACGACTGAGCGACTGAACTGACTGACTGAGGAATGTGTTAGCATATAATTCATCATAGTAGTCTCATATGATTCTTTGTGTTTCTGTGATGTGAATCGTGATTTGTTTTTTAAATTCTAATTACATTTGTTTGAGTCCTCTCTCTTTATTAGTGGTAAGTCTAGCTAAAAATGTCTATTTTATATTTTCAAGGAAAAATAAAGCTCAGTTTCATTTATTATTTCTGTTGCCTTTTTTCCTTTATTTAATTTATTTCTGTTGTATTATTTGTTATTTCTTTCCATTTCATAATTTTAGGCTTCATTTGTTATTTTTCTAGTCTTAAGGTACGGATTTAAGTCAAATTTTTGCAATTTGTGTTGATTCTTGATATATGCACTTAACACTAAGAATTTTCTCAATATTTATGCTGTATCCCATAGATTTTGGTACTTTGCATTTCTATTTTAATTTGTCTTAAGTTATTTTTATTTTTTTATTTATTATTTAACCATTGTTGTTTGTTCATTAGCATGTTGTTTAATATTCACATATTTATGAATTTTCAGTTTTCTTCTTGTAACTGATTTTTTTAGCTTAATTTAAGAAAATAAAATTTCTTGATGTGATTTCAATGTTCTTAAATTTATTAAAACTTGTCTTGTGGCACAAGATATTTCTCTCCTGAGAATATTCTGTTCTTACTTGAGGCAAATGTGTATTTTATTGTTCTCAAATGTAGTGTTTTATATATGTCTTTCAAGTCCACCTGATCTAATGTGTCATTTAGGTCCAACTTTTTTTATATGTTCTGTATGGATGATCTATCCATTAAAAATGTGGGGTATTAAAGTCCCTTATTGTATTGCTGTCTATTTTGCCCTATAGATATGTTAACATTTGTTTAGCATATTTAGATTCTCCAATGTTCAGTGAATAAATGTTTGCAAATGTTATATCCTTTTGTTGGGTTTACTTCTTTATCATTATGTACTGATCTTCTTTGTCTACTATTACAGTCCTTATATTAAAGTCTGATATAATTGTAGCTCTCACAGGTTGTGCAATTTTTTTTTCTTGGTTGGTTCAAGTTGTTTTCATTTAATATACTACTAGATTTGTTTTCTCAATATTTCAATTTTTCTCACTATATTTGATATTTTCTAATCAAACATTCATACAAGAAACTAGAAAATAAATAAGTAACAACTTTTTAAGATGGTGTACTTATTCACTATGTTATGTGGAAAGTTCTGGTACCATGGAATAAGAAATACAGAACCAGTAAGATCTGGGTTCATGTATGAGTACCAGCTATTACTCCTTGTGTAATTTTTGACACACTGATTAAATACATTGTCTAAATATTCTCATGTATAACTGCTGTAGTCAATTATTTATTTGAATTTAGGTGACATTGACTCAAATTTCATATAGGGGTTCCATCACATTTTTCCATAGCTCCAGGTAGTCTCATCTTTCTTTTGCTTGTCTTAACTCATCCTTGACTCTGTATTCCTGATTCTACTGAATATGTTCAGTTTTCAGTGTGATGGTGTGGATGCATGCAGAGTACCTCAGTTTTCTCAGTGTGCAGTCCCTTTTCTGTGCAATGTGATCCCATGTTAGACTTGATCTTAATTCCTTTGCTCCTTAAAATGCACTTACACAATCTGTTTGAGCAAGAAGCATATTTGCTGAAGTGTAGCAAGCAAGTTAAAATTGATTTATTTATATTTCCAGTTTTAGCAAATATTTGTTCATTACAGTTATAGCTGACTTCCCTGGTGGCTCAGATGGTGAAGTGTCTGCCTGCAATGTGGGAGACCAGGGGTCGATTCCTTGGCCAGGAAGATCCCCTGGAGAAGGAAATGGCAATCCACTCTAGCACCCTTTCCTGGAAAATCCCGTGGACGGAGGAGCCTGATAGGCTACAGTTGATAGGCTACGGTTCATGGGGTCGCAAAGAGTCGGACACCACTTCACTTTCACTTTCATAGTTATAGCAATTTCTCACTGGATATTTTGTTTCCCCTTCAGGCTAAACCTCTAACCTTATTACCCAATTTCATCTCTGTCTTCAGTGAGTCTTTCCATCCTTTTTGCCCTGCCCTTAAAATACTGTTAATATTTTAAGAAAACAAATTCCTTCTTTTTCTATCTTTCTCTTTAAGGTTTCACTTTCTACCACTAAATATGTTATCAAGGTGTTTTCTAAGTAAACAATATTCTGTCTGAGGGAAGAAACTTCTCCCTCATAGAAAGTATTAATAGCATTTTTTCTCATGTCAATGTAGTAATGTAAATTCACTGTTACTAAATAGTATTTTAGTTGGGATTAAATAGATAAATATGTATAATAGTGCTTTGTAAAGCAGTTAATAGCTATAAAACATTGTGTGATGTTAGAAAAGGCTATGCGGAATTAAATAAAATAAGAAAACAGAATAAAAACTTGTAAATGTGATATCCAAGGTGGTTTGTCTATATTTCTAATCTTTTGTTGCAAATACTTCTTCAGAACTTAAACTAACCTACCAGATCAGATAATGACCTCAGAGTCTTCAAGAGTCTAAGAATAACAATACAAGGATGCATTTGGAGAAAAGAAAGAATCCCCTCATTTGGAAAAATACATTTTGTAAAGCACCTTTAACAGACATGTCTTAGCATGTTTATTTCAAAAAGAGATGTTCTCACAGCTGCACATTTGCTCTTTCTCTTTCAGTTCTTTTCATTTCTTCTGATTATAGAGGAAGAAGGCATTTAGGTGCAAATGATCCAATGCATGTCTCTTTATTTATTGCTAATTTCTTTTGTGGTTGGAAGGATAAGTGGAAACATCAGCAGAGGCAAGTAGAGAACGGAGTCACAAAAGTGGAGTGTTATGGTTATTGGAAATGAAGAATTTGAACTTTTAGAAAGTAGCATTGCCTAGAATTCTCACCATTCCTTTGGGGTAAAAAGAATCATTAAGTTTCAGTTAAATGTTATTTGTACCCAATTTGTATTATATTAACATGTGTTAATATACTATTTAAATAGCTTTAGACAGTCTTACATTTTTACTGTAAGGAGTTGTAAAGGCAAACAATTAGCAAAATTATTTATAAAATCCATCCACTTCAAATGTTCTTTGGGAGCAGCTATAGGAATCTCAATGCTAACATCACATTGCAGGTAGTGTTAAGAGATTAGCTTGACATTTAGGAGAGGAAGAACTATACTTTTGGTTACATTTGCACTCAGAAGAGAGGCTAAAAAGAGACTGGTAGCATAATTCGGCCTTTGGTTATTCTTACTGTTCTGTCATTACGTTTATTACTTCTCCAAGCAGATCAAAACAACCTGAACCAATTAGCCACTGGACATGTGAGCCATAAAGGCTTGGTATCTCACTCCAAATATAGAAGGCAGTGTGGTACAGAAAAAAAGATCATAGAGTTTGAAACTAGATAGCCACACACTTTACCTTTGTCTCTTACAAGAATTGGTGAAACAACCTTAGACAAGTGGTTTAAACAAGCTTTGACTTCACAATTCGAATAATAATACTTCAGTGCCAAGCTCATAATAGACACCAGTAAATCCTATCTTCATTCAATTATGCATGTACTGGATCTCTTTTGTGCATGTTCTTTATTTATTAACTCTATGTTAATATCTTTATTGAAATACAGTTGGTGTACTATATTATATTAGTTTCAGGTCTATGATATAACGATATGGCCTTTGCATACATTAGGATACGGTCACCACAATACATCTAGTTATACCGTCTGTCTACACATAAAGTTATTAAACTATTTTTGATTAGCTCTTCTTCCTCCTTCTCACCTCATTTGTTCTCTGCACTCCTGCTAAAACTGAAAAACAGACGACCATAATTTTCATGAATCCACTCGTGGGCATATACCTGGACAAAACTATAATTCAAAAGATACATGCACAACTATGCACATAGTAACAGTATTCACAATAGCCAACACTAAAAAGCAACCTAAATGTCCATCATAAGATGAATTGATTAAAAAAATAAAAGATATGGTATATATATATGCACACAATGGAACAACACAGCATATAAAAAGACAAAATAGTGAAATGTGCAGCAACATGATGCAATTAGTGATTATCATACTAACTGAATTAGGTCAGAAAGAGAAAGACAAACATAGTATGATATCACTTATGTATGAAATCGAAAATATGGCAACATATGTTTCTTTGAAACAGAAACATACTCAGAGACGTAGAAAACTGACTTGTTGAAATGAAAACTATTAGATATAGCATGAATAAACAAACAAACAAAAAAAGGTCCTACTGTATACCACAAGAAATTCAATATCCTGTGATAAATCATAATGGAGAAGAATATAATAAAGGAGAATATTTATGTGTATAACTGAGTCACCTAACAGAAGCAGAGAAGAATATTTTAAAAGAGGATATTTATGTGTGTATAACTGAGTAACCTAACAGAAGCACAGACATTAAGAAGAGGTTGCAAGAATACACAGAAGGACTATGCAAAAGAGAAGTTAATGACCCAGATAACACCGATGGTGTGATCACTCACCTAGAGCCAGACATTCTGGAGTGCAAAGTCAAGTGAACCTTAGCGACCATCACTACAAACAAAGCTAGTGGAGGTGATGGAATTCCAATTGAGCTAATTCAAATACTAAAAGATGATGCTTTGAAAGTGCTGTACTCAGTATGCCAGCACATTTGGAAAACTCAGCAGTGGCCATAGGACTGGAAATGGTCAGTTGCCGTTCCAGTCCCAAAGAATGTTCAAAGTATACACAATTGAACTCATTTCACATGCTAGCAAAAGGTGGCTTAAAACTCAGCTTTCAAAAAACAAAGATCATTGTATCCAGTCCCAACACTTCATGGCAAATAAATTGGGAAACAGTGGAAAAAGTGACAAGCTTTATTTTCTTGTGCTCTAAAATCACTGCAGATGGTGACTGCAGCCATTAAATTAAAAGACGCTTGCTCCTCGGAAGAAAAGCTATGGCAAACCTAGACCACATGAGAAGCAGAGACATTAATTTATATATACCAACAAAGGTCCATACAGTGAAAGCTGTTGATTTTCCAGTACTCATGTATGTGTGATTGTTGGACCATAAAGAAGGATGAGCTCTGAAGTATTGATGCTTTTGAACTGTGGTGTTGCAGAAGACTCTCGTGAATCCCTTGGACATCAAGGAGATCCAACCAGTCAATCCTAAAAGAAATCAACCTTGAATATTCATTGAAAGGACTGATGTCGAAGCTGAAACTCCAATACTTTGGCCACGTGATCTGAAGAGCTGACTCATTAGAAAATACCCTGATGCTGGGAAAGACTGAAGGCAGAAGAGGATGACAGAGGACGAGATGTTGGATCAAATCACTGACTCATTGGACAAGAGTTTGACCAACCTCCAGTCGGTGCTGAAGGATAGGGAAGCCTAGTGTGCTACATTTCATGGTTCACAAAGAGTCAGACATGACTGAGCCACTGAACAGCAACAACAAAGCTGAATTACCTTGTTTTATAACAGAAATTAGCACAACATTGTAGATCAACTCTGCCTCAAATTTTAAAAAAATCTAGATGATAAGGATACAGGGTTATTTTATTATTACTATTCTGATTGTATATAATTTTCATAAAGTTTTTTAAGAGAATGACAAGGATAATAGTTACAAGTTTAAATCACTTGAATTAGTGGCTTATAACTTGTTTAAGTGTAAATTAAATTGACCACTTTTGTTTTTAGAATATTATGAATTTTAAGTTAATATATCTACAAATACTAAATGCTTGAGAGTATGTGGAGAAAAATGGATTGTCCTACATTACTGGTGGAAATATAAATTGATGAAACCACTGTGGAGAATAGCATGAATGTTACTTTAAAAGCTAAAAATAGAGCTACAAGGTTGATTCTGCAATCTTACTCCTGAACATATAAATCAGAGAAAAGCATGATTCAAAAAAAAAAAAAACAACAACATGCACCCCAGTATTCACAGCAGCATTATTTACCATAGTGAGGACAAGGAAGCAACCTAAATGTTCACCACCACATTAATGGGTAAAGAAAATGTGGTATATATACACAATGAAATATTTTCAGTCATAAAAAAGAATGAAATAATATCATTTACAGCAAAATGAATGGACCTAGAATTTATTGTACTAAGTGAATTAAGCCTGATAAAAATAAAAACAAATATTACATAATATCACATATATGCATAATCTAAACACAGATACAATAAAATTATTTGCAAAACACAAATGGACTCACACACATAAAAAACAAACTTTGTTACCATGGTGGAAGAGAGAAGAGTTGATTAGGAGTTTGAGTTTAGCCTATTCAAATTATCCTATATAAAATAGATAACCAAAAAGGATGAACTGTATAGGATAAGGTACCACACTCACTATCTTGTAATTACCCATAATGAAAGAGAATGTGAAAAAAATATATTTTTTAATGTATCATTTAAGATATTAATATATCAGTATTTCCTTACTGATTTTCTCCCTGGATGATCTTCCTGTTGATGTAATTGATGTAAGAAATTTCTCTATTCTTATTATGTTACTGTTAATTTCATTCTTTATATTTCTTTATACATATTTGCTTTAGATATATAGTTGTCCTTATGTTGAGTTTATGGGACTTCTCAGGTGGCTCAGTGGTAAAGAATCCACCTGCAGTGCAGGAATCAAGAGACACTGGCTCAATCCCTTGGTAAGAAAGATCCTCTGAAGGAGCTAATGGCAACCCACTCCAGTACTCTTGCCTGGAGAATCCCATAGACAGAGGAGCCTGGCAGGCTATAGTTCAGGTGGTCGCAAAAGAATCAGACACAATTTAGCAAATAAACAATACAAATGCTGAATGTATATATATATATATATATATATATATATATATATATATATATATATATATTGCTAAATCTTCCTAAAGGATTTATCCCATTACCATTATTAAATGCCCTTATTTGTCTTTTCTTAAAGTCTTTGTTTTAAAGCCTATTCTGTAAGTATATTGCTACCCTAACTTTCTTTTCATTTGCATTTTCATGGATAGCTTTTTCCACCCTTTCACTTGCATTCTGTGTGTGTCTTTAGTTCTCTAATGAATTTCTTGTAGGCAGTATATTTATGCTTTTATTTGTTTCATTTAGCCATCCCTTTATGATTGGGCCATTTAGTCCACTTACAGTTAAAAGTAATGATTGTTAGGTATATCATTGCCATTTTGTTAATTGTTCTCAGGTACTTTTGTAGTTATTTTCTGGTTTTTTTTTTTTTTTTTGGTTGTTGTTTTTAAACTCATCTTTTTCTCTCTTCCCCTGTAGTTTGATGATCATCTTTCAGTTCAGTTCAGTTCAGTCGCTCAGTCATGTTCAACTCTTTGCGACCCAATAGACTGCAGCATGCCAGGTCTCCCTGTCCATCACCAACTCTGGGAGTTTACTCGAACTCATGTCCATTGAGTTGGTGATGTCATCCAACCATCTCATCCTCTGTCGTCCCCTTCTCCTCCCATCTTCAATCTTTCCTAGCATCAGAGTCTTTTCAAATGATTCAGTTCTTTGCATCAGGTGGCCAAAATATTGGAGTTTCAGCTTTAGTGATCATCTTAAGTGGTCATCATCTTAAGGATGATCATCTTCAGTGTTATGTTTGTAATATTTTCTTTTGTTTATGCGTGTATACATTATTAGTTTTTGAGTTTTGGCATCTGTGAAGGCCGGGCTGTGTGTGTGTGTGTGTGTATATATATACAAATAGACACACATATTTAAAGTGATGTTATTTAAGGTCAAACTCATTCTAACAGCTCTGCATTTTTAAACCTTCCCTCATACTTATTGTTTTTGGTGTCATATTTTACATAGTTTTGTTTTGTATATCCCTTAAATACCTACTGTAGACATAGATAATTTTACTACTTTTGTCCTTTAATGGTTTTAGTAGCTTTATAAATAACCAAACTGCTACCTTTACTGTAAATTTGCCTTTACAAATGACATGTGTTTTTTTTTTTAATTTATAATTGTCATGCTTCTAGTTCTGATCTTTTCATTGTAGTGATATCCTATAACATTTTTTTAAATTAAGCTTGTTTATTTTTGCTAAACTTTTTAAGCTTTTGCTTATTGGTAAAACTCTATTTTTCCTTCAAAACTGAATGATAGTCTTGTTGGGCACAGTATTTTTCATTGTATATTTTCTCCTTTCATCACTTGGAGTATACTGTGCCACTGCCTTCTGGCCTGCAATGCTTCTCTTGAAAACTGAGCTGATAATTTTATGGGACATCTCTTATCTGTAACTAGTTGCTTTTCTGTTGCTGTTTTTTTTAATAAGTTTTATCCCCAGATTTAGACATTTTACTTGTGATAAGTATTGAGGCGGACTTATTTGGGATTATCTTGTTTGAGAATCTGCTTACTGAACGTGAATATCTGTGTCCTTTCATAGATTGTATAAGTTTTTAGCCATTATTTCTTCAAATAAATTTTCTGACTCTTTCTCTTTTCCTTTTATGATCCCTATAATGAAAAGGTTAGAAGAGAGTGATTTTGCAAACGTTTTTAAACTATCTTAACTATTATTATTTTTCTTTATTTCCCTTCAGCTTGGATGATTTCCACAACTCTGTTTTGAGGTTCAGTGTCTCATTGCTCTCTAAATAAGCAGGATTGTATACTCTGATGGTGCTTCCTATATGCACTATGTGGGCCTATCTGTTGCTCTGGGTTCAATTACTCTTGGACCCCTGGTTGTCAAGGTTGGCCTTTGGCATATTTGCTGCTAGACCTTATCTTTATGGTTGCTGTCACTCCATTGGTGGGCAAGGTTGGATCCTGTCATAGCTGGCTGCATAGCACAAGTGTTTCTGGTCCTGGTAACAGCATTTTGGTGGCCAGATAAGCCCTAAACACAAAGAGGTTTCAGGGAGGACTCCAAACAGTTGCTTGTCAACACCAGTGTCATTGGGGTGGAACAAGTTCATCAAAATGTCCACTACCAGTATCTCTGTTTTCAGGGGGAATCCCTGTTGCCTCCTGCCTGCTTAGGAGGCTATGCAAAATCAGTTAGTGGGTTTGATCTAGGCTCCTTTCAAATTAATGCTTCTACACTGGGATTTGAAGTCTGTGAGATTTTGCATGTGCCATTTAAAGGTAGAGTCTCTGCTTTTTACACCTTTGGCTTTCATATACAGCAGCCTCTCTTTGTTTCGAAGCCAGATATCCTGGGTGCTCTTCTTTATGATGCAGGATCCTGTGGCTGTGGAGTATGATGCTGGATTCTGAATCCTCACTCCTTGGAGAGAATCTCTGTGATCATATTATCCTCTCTTTTGTGTGTCAGATACCCAGGGGGCACACCTCTAACCCTCTTATCTGTTTCATTGCAATTCTTTCTTTGTATTTTTAGTTATGGAAAATATTTTCTGTTGGTCTTCAGTTTGTTCTAATACATAGCTGCTCTATCAGTCAGTTTAGTCACTCAGTCATGTCTGACTCTTTGTGACCCCATGAACTGCAGCATGCCAGGCTTCCCTGTCCATCATCAACTCCTGGAGCTTGCTCAAACTCATGTCCATCGAGTCAGTGATGCCATCCAACCATCTCATCCTCTGTCATCCTCTTCTATCTTTAATATTTCCCAGCATCTGGGTCTTTTCTAAGCAGTCAGTTCTTTGAATCAGTTGGCCAAAGTACTGGAGCTTCAGCATCAGAGCTTCCAATGAATATTCAGGACTGATTTCCTTTAGGATTGACAGATTTGATCTCCTTGCTGTCCAAGGGACTCTCAAGATTCTTCTCCAACACCACAGTTCAAAAGTATAGTTTTAATTTTGAGGTGCCCATGTGAGGAGCTGAGCTAAGGATCTTCCTACTCTGCCATCTTGGCTACACATCCTATACTAATTTCTATCAATCTATCTATCTACAGGATAGGTATGGATAGCATAACATCCCTAAAAGGACTTATAAAGATTATCTGAAAAAAAAAAGATTATCTGAAAATGAAAGTGAAATATAAACAAACTAGCAGAGTTCAAAAAATAAAGAACAAAGCAAGAGAATTAAAAACAGAAAACTATGCTTGAAAACAAAAGGATATGTTGCATTAGAACAGAAAAAATTTTGAAACTTAAAGAAATGATTTAAGAAAATTTTCCTGAGCCAATGTAACATATCCTTTTGTTTTCAAGCATAGTTTTCTGTTTTTAATTATTTTGTTTTGCTCTTTATTTCTTGAACTCTGCTATTTTGTTTTTATTTCACGTTTATTTTCAGATAATCTTTATAAGTCCTTTTAGGGATGTTATGCTATCTATACCTATACTGTAGATAGATAGATTGATAGAGATAGTGTAGAGAACTCTTTGTCAATATTCTTGCATGTTCTAGAGTAGCTTCTCTAACAGTGTATGTTCTTCTTATGCTTTTCATTGTCTTATGCTTCTTTCCTCCTTTACTTTTGTCATTGTTTGCAAATATTCTTTAACACTTACCCATATCTTTTTTTTTTAAGGGACAGATATTTATTTATGTATTTATCTGCATTGGTTGTTAGTTGCAGCAGGCAAGATATCTGATGTGTAATGTGAGACATTTTGATGTGGCACATGACTCTCCAGTTGTGATGCTCAGTAGTTGCAGCTCATGGACTAAGTTGCTCTATGGCATGTGAGACTTTAGTTCCCCAGCTAGGAATTGAACACACATCTTCATTGTATGGCAGATTATTACTCACTGTACCACCAAGGAAGCCTCCACTTGTAATACTAACTATAACTACTCAACTAAAAATAAAAAGCATCCTATCACCTTCAGGATGCTGACATCTAAGCTGGGAAACATTTTATCTTTCCTCTTAGATATCCAAGAAAGCATGTTTCTTGAGAAAACAACTGGGTCAATTTTCTTGCTCATCATTGTATCCTTGGCTTCTACCATAATCTTGGTGGCAAAGCAAACAATAATACATGTTTTTGAATGGATGAATGGGTTACTATGTCAGTGCTCAGAATGCTACTTTAGATATTTTCACATTTATTAGGTAATTTGTAATTTATGGTTTGAGTTTTTACCCAATTTCCTGTTTCACCAGGCATATTTTTTTAATTCCATGCATTCAGAAGAGGAAACTGTTGTAAAAGTGTCTTTACTCATTCATCTTTAAATAAAAGTTTTATTAATCTCAATTCATTAAGTACTACTGTCCATCAATGATCATTTTTAGTACTTACAAGAACTCCATCAGGTCAATATTGTTATTGGAGTGACTAAGGCTGAAAATGCTTAAGCAACTTGCTAAATGTTACAGTATTTGTAGACTTAAAGCCAGAATTCAAACCCATATTTTCTTGTTGCCTACCTTTAAGTTGGACATTTATGTCAACTAAAAAATAGCTATGCTGTCTCTCATCCAACTACATGGAAGATCATCTGAAGCATACGTATATGAGAAATGTTCTCATCTTTTGCTTTATGTACTTGTATTCACGTTGAAGAGATCAGCAGCTATTTCAAGAATGAGCTCAGTTACAAAGCAGTAGAGGCCAAATAACATAGGAAAAGATAAGCACTATGTGAGTTCTACAGTGAAAACAATCACTTTCAACTGAGTTAGTCAAGAAAGGTCTCATAAAGAGGTATTATACTATAACTCAAACTTATTTGCAAAGCAAGTACCAGGGTAATGCACAATATACTTGGGTCACCTTAAAGTCCTTGAAGCCACTTGGAGAATATAGATCATTTTTTGTTGTTGTTGTTGTTGGGGGGAATTTTTGAGATAATATGTGTAAATGAAATTGTGTCTTTCTCTAAGGTGCTTGTAGGTGTGTGTGTGTGTGTGCGTGTGTGTGTGTGTGTGTGTGAGAGAGAGAGAGAGAGAGAGAGAGAGAGAAGGAGAGAAAGAGAGAATATTTCTTTATTTATACTGAGAATTAGGGAATTTTGAATGGCTATGACAGGAAGGCAATGATATTTGAATGTCAGCATAAATTGCCAGTATAAATGCATATTTTGCATTCTGTGGGTGATTTTCCCCTCCACTTATAATGTGGCACGTGAGTTTTTCTGAAAGTTGGTGTTCTGACCTTGAAACTTTAAAATTTGATTTTTCTCAGAATTTAAGACTATGATCACAGAATATAATAGAATACTCCATTCTCAGTAGGAAAAAAAATGTGATACCATAAACTGGTATGGCAATTTATTTGGACTCTAATTCTAACCATATAGCATTGACAATTTGGTGAACTCAGATAGTTTTAAGTTATTAAGATCATTGAAACTTGGCTTTCTCATTTTTGCATTAAAAATGTAATACGTTGGAATTTTCTTTGTGGTCTGGTAGTAGAGATTCTACTCTTACTGGTTGAATAACTAAGATCCCACATGCCAATCAGCATGGTTTAAAAATTAGGAAATAAATAAGAGCTCTTTTTTCTTTAAAAAAGAGATAAAAAAAGAATGCCTACCTCTCAGTGTAATTTTCAATGAGATTATTTATTACCAATGAGATTATTTATAAGACAATGTTTAGCATTATGCCTAGGTCATATGTATTCAAAAAACATCTCTTTCCTTCTTTTCTTGTGCTTATTCCATCCGTTTTATATCACTGGTTTTTCTTCCTTTTTTTTATAATGAGTTGTTATTGTGTTAAAATATATAACATAATATTTACCAGTATAACTATTTGCAAGTGTACAATTCAGTAACATCAAATACTTTCACAATGTTGGGTAACCGTCATTACTTCCTATATACAAATACTTTTAACCCTATCAATAAAAATTAATCAACCATAAGTGATAATTTACACTTTCCACATCCCCCCAGGCCCTGGAAAACTATTTTATTTCTAACTCTATGAATTTGTCATTTTAGATGCTTTATGTAAGTGATTTCACATACTATGTGCATTTCTGTATCTGATATATTTAACAAAACATTTTATATACCACGTTTTGTTAAGTCACTTATCTGCTGATGAATACTTGAGTTGTTTAAACCTTTGATTATCATGAAAAATGCTGCTATTTGAACAAAGGTGGACAAGTATCTGTTTGAGTCCTTGCTTTCAAATATTTTGAATTTATACACCTAAGGGTAGACTATTACTGGGTCTTATGGTGTCGGGGAGTTTTTAACGGGATTCCTATGTGCTGTTTCTCAGAAGTCCTTTGTTTCTTTTCCAGCGGAGCAGCACACTGCTCCCAGGAACTGAGGTCATTGTGTGAGACAGGCTCGAGTCTCCTATAGTAAACATTATCTTTATGACAAAACTGCTTAGTCTCAATCCCCTTTCTTGAGATATGGATTGTCTCATGACCTTGTGACCATCATTAATTCCTTGTTCCCTTGGTAATGGTTGCTGTACATTTGGTTTTCTGATCTTTATCATTGTTGAAAGAAATTTCTTGTACCACAGCTTATATATACTCACAGAAAAATCATTAAAGCACCTTTGCTCCATCAGAGTTTGGGTCCCTTTATCTGTCCATCTCTCTCTCTCTCTCCCTCTGTCTCTCTCCCCTTCCCTCAATCCAGCTCTCTCTTTAACTTTCTTATCATCGACTCCAGACTGCCAGGTCCCAGTCCATTAAAGGACTCCAACAATATGGTAGTTTTATGTTTCACTTCAGTTCTGTCACTCAGTCGTGTCTGACTCTTTGTGACCCCATGAATCACAGCATGCCAGGCCTCCCTGTCCATCACCAACTCCCGGAGTTCACCCAGACTCGCGTCCATTGAATCAGTGATGCCATCCAGCCATCTCATCCTCTGTTGTCCCTTTCTCCTCCTGCCCTCAATCCGTCCCAGCATCAGAGTCTTTTCCAATGAGTCAACTCTTCACATGAGGTGGCCAAAGTACTGGAGTTTCACCTTTAGCATCATTCCTTCCAAAGAAACCCCAGAGTTGTCCCTAATCTAAAACTGTCAAAAAGTTTTCTAAAATATCTGAACGTTTTTCACTTTCACTAGCAGTATACAAGGTTTCCAAATTCTCCACACCCTCATCAACACTCATTAGCTGTTTTTTCTTTTTCCTTTTCTTTCTTCTTCTTTTTTTTTTTTTTTTTGATTATAGGCATCCTAGCAGATGTGAAGTGTTATTGCATTGTGGCAGTTTTGGTTTGTGTTCCTTGACAGCTAATGATGTTGAACATCCTTTCATGTGTTGGATAGCTATTTGTATATTGTCTTTGGATAAACATTTATTCAAATATTTTTGTCTATTTTTAACTTGTTGATTTTTAGTTTTCTTTTAAACATATTTTGAATATTAATCCTTTATCAATTGTATATTTGCGAATATTTTCTCATACTGTGCAAGTTTTCGTTACTCTTTCCTGATAGTATTCTTTGATGCATTATAGTCTGCAATTAATAAAGCCTAATGTATCTTTTCCTGGTTTGTTTTCTGTGTTTTATTTGGCATATTTATAAAAATTATTGCCAAATTCAATAACATGAAGAGTTTTCCCAGTGGATTCTTCTAGTTTTATCATTTTTGCTCTTAAGTTTAATTTGTTTTTACTATAATTTGAGTAATTTTTACATATGGTGTAAGAGTCTGACTTAATTATTTTGCATGTTAGTATTCATTTATTTTTCATCACCATTCAGTGAAAACACTATTATTTCCATATTTAATGGTTTTGGCACCCTTGTGAAAAATAGATTGGCTCTATATATCAGGGTTTCATTCTGGACTTTCTATTCAATTTATCCATGTCTGCCCTTATGTTAGTACCATAAATGTTCAATTACTGTAAGCTTGCGATAAGATTCAAAACTTTCAAATGCGATTTTTCTTTTTCTTTTTGAAACTTATTTTTATATTCAAAACACCTTGTAATTACATGAGAATAAGATAAGTAGATTTTTCCATCTCTGAGGAAAAGCTTATAGAAATTTTTATAGTAAGAATACTAAATGTCTAGTTCACTTGGAGTAGTATCGTCATCATAATAATATTTTCTAATTCATGTACATGATTTTTTTGTCATTTATGTAGGTCTTCTTTTATTTGTTTGGTAAAGTTTTATAATTTTCAGCATATGAGATATTCACCTCATTGGTTTCACCTGTTTTCTAACACTTTTTTTGATGCTATTGTGAATAGAATTGCTTTCTTAATTTCATTTTTGGATTGCTCATTGCAGTTGTACAAAAACAAAATTGATTTTTTCAGTATTGTTCCCATATACTGAAACTGCTGATTTTGTTCACTAACTTTAGTAGCTTTTTTGTAACTTTCATGATTTTTTCTACATACAGGATAGAGCCTTTTTTATATAGAGATAGTTTTACCTCTTCCTCTCAGTTTAGATACTTTTAATTTATTTTCTTGTTCCACAATCTAGCTAAAATTGTAGGACAATGTTGAATAGCAGTACAAAATGTGGGCACCCTTATCTTCTTTCTGATATTGGGGGGAAACTCAGCTTTTACAGTTGGCTTAATGTCAACTGTGGAGTTTTTATTAATACTCTTTTTCATGTTGACAAATGTTATTTTATTCTTAATATTATAAGAGTTTTAACCATGAAAAAGTTGGATTTTATCAAGTACTTTTTTCCCCATCAACTGGGACATTCATGTGCATTTTTTTGTTCAATTAATGTGACATATTACACTGATTTATTTTCGTGTTTACCCACCTCAGCATTCTTGAGATAAATCATATTTGGTTACATAATAAGATTTTTAATACTATGTCAATTATGTTTCATATTATTTTGTCAAGAACTTTGAACATATATTTATAAAGGATGTGTCATGTAATATCCTTTTCTTGAGATTTCTTTATGTAACCTATTATCAGTATAATGTTTGTCTTGTGAAATGATTTAGGAAGCATTCCCTCTTATCCAATGTTTAATAAAACTTGAAAAGGATTAGTATTGGTTATTTAACTGTCAGAATTCACTGGAGAGGCTATGTTGGCCGTTGGAATGTTTTTGTTTATTAATTTTATGAACTTTTTAAAAACTTAGTTTTGTTGAGACTTTCTGGTTCTTTTTGAGTTAGTTCAGATCAATCAGTCACTTCATTCACTCTGCTGTTGCTGCTGCTGCTAGTTGCTTCAGTCATGTCCAACTCTGTGTGACCCCATAGACGGCATCGCACCAGGCTCCCCCATCCCTGGGATTCTCCTGGAAAGAACATTGGAGTGGGTTGCCATTTGCTTCTCCAATGCATTAAAGTGAAAAGTGAAAATGAAGTCACTCAGTCATGTCCAACTCTTTGGTAGCCCATGGAATGCAGCACACCAGGTTTCCTTGTCCATCACTAACTCCCAGAGCTTGCTAAAATTCATGTGCATTAAGTTGGTGATGCCATCCAACCATCTCATCCTCTGTTGTCCCCTTTTCCTACTGCCCCTTCAATCTTTCCCAGCTCAGGCTCTTTTCTAATGAGTCAGGTCTTTGCCTCATGTGGCCAAAGTATTGAAGCTTGAGTTTGAGCTTCAGCATCAGTCTTTCCAGTGAATATTCAGAGTTGATTTCCTTTAGGATTGATCTCCTTGCATTCCAAGAGACACTCAAGAGTCTTCTCCAACATCACAGTTCAAAAGCATCAATTTTTTGAAGGTGATTGAAGAGAGTAAAAAAGCTAGCTTAAAATTCAACATTCAAAAACTAAGATCATGGCATCACCCCATCCTGTTACTTCATGACAAATAGAAGGGGGAAACATGGAAGCAGTGACAGATATTATTTACTTAAGCTTCAAAATCACTGAAAATAGTGACTTCAGTCATGAAATTAAAATAATCTTGCTTCTTGAAAGGAAAGTTATGACAAACCTAGCAGCATAATGAAAAACGGAGATATCACTCTACTGACAAAGGTCCATAGAGTTAAAACTATAGTTTTTCTAGTATTTATATAGGGATATAAGAGTTGGACCATAAAAGAAGGCTGAGCATTGAAGAATTGATGCTTTTGAACTGTGGTGTTAGAGAAGACTCTTGAGAGTCCCTTGGACTGCAAGAAATCCAACCAGTCAATCCTAAAGGAAATCAATCCTGAATATTCATTGGAAGGTCTGTTGCAGTAACTCCAATACCTGATGCAAAGAGATGACTCATTGAAAAAGACCCTGCAGATCACTATATATGACTTTTTTTTTCATATCTAGGTTGTATTTTTCACCTTTCTTTCCATTTACCTATGCATGCCCAGTCGTCCCAAAAGAGTTACCAGGTATATTAACTCAAAACAAAATGAGTTTAAATATAAGTAGAGTAATCAACCATATCTCAATAAAAATGTGTACATATATATACTAATCAAAATGATCACAAAGATCACAGTCTTGTGTAACTCAATGAAACTATGAGCCAAGCTGCGCAGGGCAACCCTACAGGATGGGTCATGGTAGAGACTTCTGACAAAACGTGGTCCACTGAAGAAGGCAATGGCAAGCCACTCCAATATTCTTGCTTTGAGAACTCCATGAACATTATGAAAAGGCAAAGCGATGTGACACTGGAAAATGAGCCCCTTAGGGCATTAGGTGTCCAATATAATACCCAGAAAGAATGGAAAAATCACTCCATAAAGAATGAAGAAGCTGAAACAAAGTGAAAAGACGTGCAGTTTTGAATGTGTCTGGTGGTGAAAGTAAAGTCTGATGCTGTAAAGAACAATATTCCATAGGAATCTGAAATGTTAGGTCCACGAATCAAGGTAAATTGGACATGGTCAAGCAAGAGATTGCAAGAGTGAACATCAAAATCTTAGAAATCAGAAAGCTAAAGTGGATGGAAATGAGCAAATTTAATTCACATGAGCATCATATCTACTACTGTGGGCAAGAATCCCTTAGAAGAAATGGAGTAGCTCTCATAGTCAGCAAAAGAGTCTAAGTGCAGTACTTGGGTGCAATCTCAAAAATGACAGATGGATCTCTGCATTTCCAAGATAAACCATTCAACATCACAGTAATCCAAGTCTAAGCCACAACTACTAATGCAAAAGAAGCTGAAGTTGAATGGTTCTATGAAGACCTATAAGATCTAGAACTAACATCAAAAAAAGATGTCATTCATCATAATGGATTGTAATGAAAAACTAGGAAGTCAAGGGATGCCTGGAGTAATGGACCGGATTGACCTTGGAGAACAAAATGAAGCAGAGCAGAGGCTAACAGAGTTTTGTGAAGAGAATGCATGGGTCATAGCAAACACCCTCTTCTAACAACACAAGAGACAACTCTACACATGGACATCACGAGATGGTCAATACCAAAATCAGACAGACTATATTCTTTGCATCTGAAGATGGAGAAGCTCTACACAGTCAAAAAACAAAACAAACCAAACAAACAAACAACCAATCCCCCCCCCCCCAAAAAAAAGACCTGGATTTGATTGTGGCTCAGATCTTCAGTTCCTTATTGCAAAATTTAGGCTTAAATTGAAGAAAATAGAGAAAAGCACTAGGCCATTCAGTTATGACCTAAATCAGATTCCTCAGGATTATAAAGTAGAGATAACAAATTGATTCACAGAGTTAGATATGGTAGACAGAGTTCCTGAAGAACTATGGATGCAGGTTTGTAATATTGTACAAGAGGCGGTGAGCAAAACCACACCCCACAAAAAGAAATGCAAAAAGGTAAAGTGATTTTTTGAGAAGGCTTTATAAATAGCTGAGAAAAGAAGAGAAGCAAAAAGAAAAAAAAAAAAAAGACTGGGAAAGATATATCCAACTGAATGCAGAATTCCAAAGAATAACAAGGAGACATAAGAGGCCTTCTTAAGGAAACAATGCAAAGAAATAGAGGAAACAAATAGAAAGAGAAACACTAGAGATAACTTCAAGAAAATTAGAGATACCAAGGGAGCATTTCATACAAAGACAGACACAATAAAGGACAAAAATGACAAGTACTTAACAGAAGCAGAAAAGATTAAGAAGTGGTGACAAGAACATACAGAACTTTACAAAAAAGTTTTTAGTGACTGGATAACCAGGACAGTGTGGTCACACACCTAGAGCCAGATATTCTGGAGTGTGAAGCCAAGTTGGCATTAGGAAGCATCACTACAAAACAAGCTAGTGGAGGTGATGGAATTCCAGCTGAGTTACTTCAGATCCTAAAAGATGATGCTGTGAAAGTGCTGCATGCAATATGTCAGTAATTTGGAAAACTCAGCAGTGGACACAGAACTGGAAAACATCAGTTTTTATTGAAACCCAAAGAAGGACAATGCAAAAGAATGTTCAAACTTTCATACAATTGTGGTTATTTCATGTGCTATTAAGGGAAAGCTCAAAATCCTTCAAGCTAGGCTTCAACAGTATGTGAATCAAGGACTTCTACATGTACAATCTAAATTTCAAAAAGGCAGAGGAATAGGAGCTCAAACTGCCAACATCCATTGATTCATAAAAATTGTAAAAGAATTCCTTAAATACATCTATTTCTGCTTCTTTGAATGTGTTTAATAGCTTTTGACTGTGTGGATCAAAAAAAAAAAAAAAACAAAAAAACAAAAAATGAAAATTCTTAAAGAGATGGGAATACCAGAGCACCTTACCTGTCTCCTGAAAACCTCTATGAAGGTTTCAAGAAGCAACAATTAAAACTGGACATGGAAAAAAAGACTGATTCAAAATTATGAAAACAGTATGTCAGGGCTGTATATTGTCACACTGCTTAATTTAACCTCTATGCAGAGTACATCATGAGAAATAAAAATAAATAGGTAAAAAGTGGAAACTGACATATTTTATTTTCTTTGGCTCCAAAACCACTGAGGATGTTGAATGCAGCCACAAAATTAAAAGATGCTTGCTCCTTGGATGAAAAGCTATGACAAACCTAGACAGCATGTCAAAACCAATACAATATTGTAAAGTAATTAATCTGCAATTAAAATAAATAAATTTATATTAAAATAAATAAATAAAAATAAATAAAACCAGAGATATCACTTTGCCAACCAAAATCCTTCTAGTCAAAACTATTGTTTTTCCAATAGTCATGTATAGATGTGAGAGTTGGGACATAAAGAAGGCTGAGTGCCGAAGAACTGTTGCTTTTGAACTGTGGTGCTGGAGAAGACTCTAGAGAGTTCCTTGAACCAATGGAGATCAAATCAGTCAATTCTAAAGAAAATCAGTTCTGAATATTCATTGGAAGCAATGATGCTGAAGTTGAAGCTCCAATATTTTGGCCACTTGATGCAAAGAACTGACTCATCACACAGAAAAGACCCTGATGCTGCAAGAGATTGAAGACAGGAGGAGTAGGGGACGACAGGATGAGATTGTTGGATGGAATCACCAACTCAATGGATATGAGTTTGAGCAAGCTCTGGGAGTTGGTGATGGACAGGGAAGAATGGTGTGCTGCAGTCCATGGGGTCTCAAAGAGTTTGACACAACTGAGCAACTGAACTGAACTGATCCCTCTGTAGAGTATGGAAGACAAGTATTTTTGGTGTGAGGGAAGATTTAGGTATAGATGCCAGCCACATCTTTCCTCAGAATGTGCTTGTCGTTATTCCCTTGGTAGGGGATGTGATTTGTATTGTCATGTCCAGAGCCTGCATTGGAACTTGGGTATGCTCATCTTTTTGCTTTTATATCTGCAAGTCCTTTTAGTAGTTGGTCCTACTCCCTTGTTTTTGGAGTAGAATCCCTGAATGTCTGAGTCAATAATCCTCATTTGCCCTTGGGTGCATACTTTGTCCCAACGGAGTTGAGGCCCACATAGTCACAGCATACTGGTGCATTTTCCATGCAGACATTCACAGTTCCACACCAAAGCAGGCAAAATTTGTGTTCCTTTCTCTCTTGTATTCATCCCAGACTTAGCGCTATGCTGTGACTGGAAATAGGCTAGTGTTGGGGGCCTCGGTGCTGTGACTGTAGGAATCAAAGAGGTTTGGCTGCTGTCAAGGACCAGAACTTCTTCTGTGGTAGATTTCTCTGAGAAGTTATTTGCCCTAGAACTGCCTCCAAGCTGCAGCATAGTATGAGAGGAATAGGAAAGAGCCCATTAATAATGGGCTTAGAGACCAAATCCTCACTTATAGTATACCTACTCAGAAAGTTCATCTTAGCTGGAGAGGCCTCCACCATGCATGTGCTAATAATTAGCTCTGAGGTTCAGCCTGTACCACACCCCAGCTCAATTTGACTGTCTCAGAACACCTAGACTGTATCTCCTCCCAGTACCAGTTCACCTGACATTCAGCACATATCTGCCGTGTATACTAGCTGCTATGCCCTATGTGCATTTTGGACTGGGAAGTGTGGGAGGTGGCAGCTACCAGTGCAGGACTCTCTCCATCCTGAATTCTTTTTCTCTTATAAAAATTTAATTTATTTTTTATTGAAAGATAATTGCTTTACAGAATTTTGCCATTTTCTGTCAAATCTCAACATTAATCAGCCATAGGTAGACATATATCCCCTCCCCTTTGAACCTCCCTCCCATCACCCTCCCCATCCTACCCCTCTAGGTTGTTACAGAGCCCCTGATTTAGTTTCCTGAGCCATACAGAAAATTTCCATTGGCTATCTATTTTACATATGATAATATGTTTCCATGTTATTCTTTCCATACATTTCACCCTCTCCTCATTTCTCCCTATGTCTATAAGTCTATTCTCTATGTATATTTCTCCATTGCTGCTCTGTAAATAAATTCTTCAATGCCACTTTTCTAGATTCCATATATATGTGTTGCTGCTGCTGCTGCTGCTGCTAAGTCGTTTCAGTCGTGTCTGACTCTTTGCGACCCCATAGATGGCAGCCCACCAGGCTCTGCCATCCCTGGGATTCTCCAGGCAAGAACACTGGAGTGGGTTGCCATTTCCTTCTCCAATGCATGAAAGTGAAAAAGTCACTCAGTAAGTTTATGACTCTTCATAACCCCATGGACTACAGCCTACCAGGCTCCTCTGTCCATGGGATTTTCCAGGCAAGCGTACTGGAGTGGATTGCCATTGCCTTTTCTGATATTCGTGTTAGAATACAATATTTATCTTTCTCTTTCTAACTTACTTCACTCTGCATAATAGGTTCTAGGTTCATCCACCTTATCAGAACTGACTCAAATGTGTTCCTTTGCATGGCTGAGTAATATTCCATTGTGTATGTGTTCTGCAACTTCTTTTTCCATTCATCTTTTGATGGACAGCTAGGTTGCTTCCATGTTCTAACTATTGTAAATAGTGCTGCAATGAACAATGGTATACATGTGTCTTTTTCAAATTTGGTTTCCTCAGGGTATATATGCCTAGTGTTGGGATTGCTGGGTCATATGGTAGTTTTATTCGTAGATTTTTAAGGAATCTCGACACTGTCTTCCATAGTGGCTGGATAAATTTACATTCCTACTAAGAGTGTAAGAGCGTGCCCTTTTCTCCACACTCTCTCCAGTATTTATTTATTTATTATTATTATTATTACTTTGGTTTGTTGTTTGCTTTTCACATATATTCTCTTTTTTAATTTTTATTTTTACTTTATTTTACTTTACAGTACTGTATTGGTTTTGCCATACATTGACATTGTTTGTAGACTTTTTGATCATGGTCATTGTGACCAGTGTGAGGTGATATCTCATTGTAATTTCGACTTGCATTTCTCTAATAATGAGCAATGTTGAGCACCTTTTCATAGGTTTGTTAGCCATCTATATATCTTCTTTGGAGAATTTCCCACTTTTTGATTGGGTTGTTTGCTTTTCTGGTATTGAGTTGTATGAGCTACCTGTACATTTTGGAAATCAATCCTTTGTCAGTTGTTTCATTTGTTATTATTTTCTCCCATTTTGAGGGTTGTCTTTTCACCTTGCTTACAGTTTCTTTGATGTGCAAAAATTTTTAAGTTTAATCAGGTTTCACTTGTTTACTTTTGTTTTTATTTCCATTACTCTGGGAGGTGGATCATAGAAGATCTTACTTTGATTTATGCCATCGAGTATTCTGCCTATGATTTCCTCAAAGTGTTTTATAGTTTCCGTTCTTACATTCAGGCCTTTAATCCATTTAGAGTTTATCTTTGTGTATGGTGTTGCTGCTAAGTCGCCTCAGTCGTGTCCAACTCTGTGCAACCCCATAGATGGCAGCCCACCAGGCTGCACTGTCCCTGGGATTCTCCAGGCAAGTACACTGGAGTGGGTTGTCATTTCCTTCTCCAGTGCAGGAAAGTGAAAGTGAAAGTGAAGTCTCTCAGTCATGTCTGACTCTTCGCGATCCCACTGCAGACTACCAGGCTCCTCCATCCATGGGGTTTTCTAGGCAAGAGTACTGGAATGGGGTGCCATTGCCTTAGGAAGTGTTCTAATTTCATTCTTTTACGTGTAGCTGTCAAGTTTTCACAACGCCATTTATTGAAGAGGCTGTCTATGAACCATTGTATATTCTTGATTTATTTGCAAAAAATAAGGTACCCATAGGTGCATGGGCTTATTTCTGGGCTTTCTGTCTTGTTCCATTGGTCTATATCTCTGTTTTTGTGCCAATACAATACTGTCTTGGTGACTGTAGCTTTTGTAGTATAATCTGAAGTCAGGAAGGTTGATTCCTCCAGCTCCATTCTTCTTTCTCAAGACTGTTTCGGCTACTCAGGGTCTTTTGTGATTCCATATGAATTGTTGAAAGTTTTGTTCTAGTTCTGTGAAATATGTCATTGGCAATTTGATAGGGATCACATTGAATCTGTGGATTGCATTTGGTAGTATAATCATTTTCACAATATTGATTCTTCCTATCCAGGAACAAGGAATATCTCTCCATCTGTTTATATTGTCTTTGATTTATTTCATTCAGTTCAGTACAGTTCAGTTTCTCAGTCGTGTCCGACTCTATGCAACCCCATGAATCACAGCATGCCAGGCCTCCCTGTCCATCACCAACTCCCAGAGTCCACCCAAATCCATGTCCATTGAGTCAGTGATGCCATCCAACCATCTCATCCTCTGTCATCCCTTCTCCTCCTGCCTTCAATCTTTCCCAGCATCAGGGTCTTTTCAAATGAGTCAGTTCTTCACATCAGGCGGTCAAAGTATGGGAGCTTCAGCTTCAGCATCATTCGTCCAATGAGTATTCAGGACTTCCCTGGTGGATCAGATGGTTAAGTGTCTGTCTACAATGTGGGAGACCCAGGTTCGATCCCAGGGTTAGAAATATCCCCTAGAGAAGGAAATGGCAACCCACTCCAGTACTCTTGCCTGGGAAATCCCATGAACATAGGAGCCTGGTAGGCTTCATAGTGTCACAAAGAGTCAGACACGGCTGAGAAACTTCTCTTTCTGGAGATACAGAAATATATTCCTCCTTCTTCCTAAAGCAGCTTTACAACAAATGCAAAAGGAACTTCTCTAAGCAGGGAAGAAAGAGTCCACAAGTAGAAATAAGAAATATCACAAATGGGAAAGCTTTCTGGTAAAAGCAAATATACAATAAAAGAAGGAAATCATCCATACAAAAGTATATCAACATCAGCAACTGTGGGGACTTCCCTTGTGGGTAGGAATCAACCTTCCGATGCAGGGATTATAGGTTTGATTCCTGTTAAAAAAACTAGGATCCCACATGCTGTGGGGTGACTAAGTCCAAATACTGAGCTCTTATGCTACAACTAGATACCACACAGGTACTGAGTCCATGTGTTCTGGAGCCCGTGAACCACAGTTAGAGAGAAAAACTTGCACTACAATGAAGAACCCATGTACCAAAACAAAATGCAGCCAAAATAAATACATAAATATTTTTTTAAAGGATTGGGGGGGATCTATAAAAATATCAGCAACTGGGAGAAGAGGAGAGTACAGTGGCAGGGAATGGAAATTACATTTGAAATTAAGAGATCAGCTTAAGTGCAGCTCCCATTTATATTAACGTAAATATATACCAATATTTATCAAAACTTCATGGGAAATGCAAACCAAAAAACTACAATAGATACACACACACACACAAAAAGCAACCCAAACACAGCATTAAATGTGGTCATGAAACTAAAAGACAAGACAAAAAGTGAAGAAGGGAAGAAAAAAGACCTATAAAAGCAAACAAAACTATAAAGAAAATGGCAATAGAAACATGCATATTAATAATTATATTATAATATAATTAATTATATTAATAATTATGTAAATGAAGCTGGATTAAAATCTCCAATCAAAAGACATAGACTGGGTGTATGGATACAAAAACAAGATCCATATATATGATCTCTATAAGAGATACATTTTATTTTTTAAAACGTTTTATTATTTTGTATTGGGGTATACCTGATTGATAAACAGTGTTGTGATAATTGTAGGCAAACAGTGAAGGGACTCAGCCATACATATCCATTTATCGAATCTCTTACAAGCTCCCTTCCCATTCTGGCTAACACATAACATTGAACAGAATTCCATGTACTATACAATAGGTAGGTCCTCGTTGGTTATCCATTTTAAATATAACAGTGTGTACATGTCCCCCCCCCAAACTCCCTAAGTATCCCTTTCCCACATCCTTCACACAGCAACCATAAACTCATTCTCTGTGAAACTGTTTCTATCTTATTAGTTCATCTGTATCATTTCTTTTTAAATTGCACATATAAGGGATATCGTATCATATTCCTCCTTCTCTGTCTGACTTCACTCAATATGATACTCTGTGTGTGTGTGCATGCTAAGTCACTTCAGTCGTGTCCAACTGTTTCTGACCTTATGGACCATAGCCTGTCAGGCTCCTCTGTCCAAGGGATTTTCCAGGAAAAAATACTGGAGTGAGTTGCCATTCCCTCTTTAAGTGGATCTTCCTGACCCAGGGATTGAACCCACATCTCTTGTCTCCTGCAGGAGGTTTTTTTTGTTTGTTTGTGTTTGTTTGTTTGTTTTTACTACTAGGGCACCTGAGAAGTACTTGACACTACCTAGGTCCATCAATGCTGCAGCAAGTGGCAATATTTCATTCTTTTTAACAGCTGAGTAATATACCATTGTTTATATGTACTACATCTTCTTTATCCAGTTTCTCTGTTTATAGACATTTAGATTGCTTCCTTGTTTTGACTATTGTGAACAGTGGTACAATGAATATTGGGGTGCATTTCTCTTTTTGGATCATGTTTTTCTCTGGATATATGTTCAAGAGTGGGATTGCAGAGTCATATGGTAGCTCTACTTTTGTTTTTTTAAGGAAACTTCATACTGTTCTCCATAGTAGCTGTACCAGTTTGCATTCCCCACAACAGTGTAGGAGGGTTCCCTTCTCTCCAGCATTTATTATCTTTCGATTTTTTGATAATAGCCATTCTGGCTGGTGTGAGGTGATATCTCATTGCAGTTTTGACTTCAGTTCAGTCAGTTCAGTTGCTCAGTTGTGTCTGAATCTTTGCGACCCCAAGGACTGCAGCATGCCAGGCTTCCCTGTCCATCAGCAACTCCTAGAGATTGCTCAAACTCATGTCCATCAAGTCAGTGATGCCGACTTTTTATTTACATTTCTCTAATAATTAGCAACATTGAACTTATTTTCATGTGCCTATTCATCATTTGTATGTTTTTTGAGAAATGTGTATTTGGGTCTTCTGCCCATTTTTTAATTGGGCTTTTGTTTTGATGCTGTTAAGCATCATACACTATGTGTAAATTTTGGAGACGAATTCCTTACAGTCACAATATTTGAAAATATTATCTCTCATTCTGTGGGTTGTCATTTTCTTTGTATATCATTTCCTTCCAAAAATGGTGCAAAAGCTTTTGAGCTTAAGTAAGTCTCATTTGCTTAGTTTTGTTTTTATTTATATTACTCTTGGAGATGGATTGAAAAATATATTGATGCAATTTATGTCATAGGGTGTTCTGCCTATGTTTTCCTCTAGGAGTTTTATAGTGTTTGGTCTCATATTTAGGTTTTTAATCCATTTTGTGTTAAAAATGAAATTATATCATTCTTCAACCCCATAAAAAAAAAAACTTCATTTTTAACATGTAGCTTTCCAGTTTTCCCAGCACTATTTGTTGAGAAGACTATATTTCCAACATTGTCTACTTTTGCCCCCTTTATCATGGACTAATTGACCATAGGAGCATGGGCTTATTTCTGGATTTTCTATCCTGTTCCAGTAATCTGCATTTCTATTTTTATGCCAGTACCATACTGTTTGGATGGTTATAGCTTTGTAGTATATTCTGAAGTTGAGGGTCCTGATAACTCCAGCTCCATTTTTTTCTCGAGTGCCTTGGATATTCTGGGTCTTTTGTGTCTTCATATAAATTTTGAGATTTTGTGTTCTAATTCCATGAAAAATGCCATTTGTAATTTGATAGGGTTTGAATTGAATCTGTAGATTGCCTTGGGTAATATAGTAATTTTGACAATATTGATTATTCCAATCCATGAACATGGTATATCTTTCCATCTGCTTATGGCTTCTTTGATTTCTTTCATTAATATCTGATACTTTTCAGACTACAAGTCCTTTGTCTCTTTAGGTAGGTATATTCATAGGTATTTTATTCTTCTTGATGCAGTGATAAATTGAATTGTTTCTTGAATATTTCTTTCTGATCTTTTGCTGTTAGTGTATAGAAATGCAACAAATTTATGTGTATTAATTTTGTAGCCTACAACTTTCGAACTGTGGTGCTGGGGAAGACTCTTGAGAGTTCCTTGGACAGTAAGATCAAACTAGTAAATCCTAAAGGAAATCAACCCTGAATATTTATTGTAAGGACTGATGCTGAAGCTGAAGCTCTAATAGTTAGGTCACCTGAAGTGAAGATCCAACTACTTGGAAAATACCCTGATGCTGGGAAAAATTGAGGGCAGGAGGAGAAGGGGTTAACAGAGAATGACATGGTTGGATGGCATCACTGACTCAATGGACATGAGTTTGAGCAAACTCTGGGAGATGGTCAAGGACAGGGAAGCCCAGAGTGTTGCAGTTCATGGGGTCACAAAGTGTCAGACATGACTTAAAGACTGACCAACAACAACTTTTTAAAAATAAAATTCATTGATGAGTCCTAGTAGTTTCCCCACAGCATCTTTAGGATTTTCTATGTATAGGATCATGTCATCTACAAACAGTGAAAAATCCTTCTTTTCCAATTTGAATTTCCTTTACTTCTGTGATTGCTGTAGCTAGGACTTCCAAAGTTATGCTGCATAAAAGTGGCTAGCATGGATATCCTTGTCTTGTTTCTGACCTTAGAGGGAATGCTTTCAACTTTTTATCACTGAGTATGATGTTAACTGTAGGTTTGCATATATCTCCTTTATTATGTTGAGGTATATTCCCTCTATGCCCTCTTTCAGGAGAGTTTTTATCATGAATGGGTGCAGAATTTGGTAAAAAAAAAAAATTGCAGGTATTGAAATGATCATATGGTTTTTATTTTAAATTTTTTGATGTGGTGTATTACATTGATAGATTTGTAGATGTTAAAAAACCCTTACATCCCGGGGCTGCAACCCTTGAATTCCACTTGATCATGATAAATGATCTTTTAAATATATTGTTATATATGGACTGCTGGTGTTTTGTTGAGGAGTTTTTCATTTATGTTCATCAGTTATATTGGCCTGCAATTTTCTTTTTTTGAGGTATCTTCGTGTGCTTTTATTATCAGGGTGATGGTGGACTCATACAATGAGTTTGGAAGTTTTCTTTCTTCTGCAATTTTTGGAATAGTTTCAGAACTCTTCTCTAAATGTATGATAAAATTTTCATGTAAAGTCATGAGGTCTTGGATGTTGTTTTTCATTCAGGCCCTGGACTTTTTTTCATTTTGAATCATAGTTTCCATTTCAGTGCTTTTGATTAGCTTGCTCATATTATCTTTTTTTTTTTTTTTCTGGTTCAGTCTAGGGAGACTGTACATTTCTAAGAATTTGTAAATTTTTCCAAGTTATCCATTTTATTTGCATACAGTTGCTCATAGTAGTCTTCTATGATCCTTGTTATTTCTGTGATGTCAGTTGTAACTACTTTTTCATTTCTATTGCTTTGAGAATTCTGACTTTTTTCTTGACGAGTCTGGCTAAAGGTTTATCAATTCTGTTTATCTTTTCAAAGAACCAACTTTTAGTTTCATTAATCTTTGTAATTGTTTTCTTTGTCTTTATTTTATTTATTTCTCCTCTGATGTTTATGATTCTTTTACTTCTACTAATGTTGTGCTTCATTGGTTCCTCTTTTTCTAGTTGTTTTACATGTAAAGTTAGGTTGTTTATATGAGATTTTTCTTTTTTCTTGACATAAGATTATACTGCTACAAAATTCCCTCTTAAAATTGCTTTTGCTGCATCCCATAAATTTTTGGACGATTGTGCTTTCACTTTCTTTCTTTATATATATATAATTAATATATATATATATATATAATTTCCTGTTTGATTTCTTCAGTGATCTATGTTTGTTTAGTAGCATATTGTTGAGCCACCATATGTTTCTGTTTTTTAGAATTTTTTCTCGATGTTTATTTCTAATTTCATAGAGTTGTAATAGGAAAAGATACTTGATATTATTTCAATTTTCTTAAATTTACCAAGGCTCACCTTGTTGCCCAGCATGTGCTTAATCCAGGAGAATGTCCCTTGTGCACTTGAGAAGAACATGTAGTCTGCTGTTTTTGGATGTAATGCTTTATAAATATCAACTGAGTCCAACTCATCTAAAGTGTCACTTAGGGCCTGTGTTCCTTATTAATTTTCATCCAGATCTGTCCATTAACTAAAGTGTGGTATTAGTGTCCCCCACTATTATTGTGTTACTGTAGATTTCTCCTTTTTGGTTGTTCATATTTGCCTTATATATTGAGGTGCTACTATATTGAGTGTATATCTATTTTTAATTGTTATACTTTCTTCTTAGTTTGAACACTTGATCATTATATACTGTCCTTCTCTCTCTCTTTTAACAGTCTATATTCCAAAGTCTATTTTGTCTGATGTAAACATTGCTCTCCCAGCTTTCTTTAGTTTTCTGTTTGCATGGAATAGCTTCTCCCATCTCCTTACTTTCAGTCTGTATGTGTCACGTGGTCTAAGGCGGGAAAAGACACACTTTAAATCTAGGACTCATACAGACTGAAAGTGAGAGGATGAAAATATATATTACACAGAAATGGTAATCAAAAGAAAGCTTGACTTGGAATACTCATATCAGACAAAATAGGTTTTAAAATAGAGACCATTGCAAGAGACAAAGGACGATGCTACATAATGACAAAAAGATCAATCCAAGAAGAAGATATGACAGTTGGAAATAAAATTGCAGGATGCAAAATTAATACAGAAAAATATATTGTATTTTTATATATTAAAAATGAAAGTTCAGAAAGAGAAATTAAGGAAAAATCTCATTCACCATTAAAATAAAAAGAATAAAACACCTATTATACACAGTGAAGTAAGTCAAAAAGAAAAACACCAATATAGTATATTAACATATATATATGGAATTTAGAAAGATGGTAATGATGACCCTATATGTGAGAGAGCAAAAGAGACACAGATGTAAAGAACAGACTTTTGGACTCTGTGGGAGAAGGTGCGGGTGGGATGATTTGAGAGAATAGCTTTGAAACATGTATATTACCATATGTGAAATAGATCGCTAGTCCAGGTTCAATGCATAAGACAGGGAGCTCAGGGCTGGTGCACTGGGACAAACCTGAGGGATGGGATGGGAGGAAAGTAAGAGAGGGGTTCAGGATAGGGAACATATGTACACTCATGGCTGATTCATGTCAATGTATGGCAAAAACCACTACAATATTATGAAGTAATTAGCCTCCAATTAAAATAAATAATTTTTTAAAAAGGAAAAAAAAATTAAAAGAAAACAACAACCTAGGAATAAACGTACATAAGGATGCAAAGGACCTGTGCCTATAAAACTATAAGATACTGATGAATTTAATCAAGGACAACACAAATGGATGGAAAGATATACCATAATCTTGGATTCGAAGAATGAATATTGTCAAAATGACTATATTACTCAGAGCAATCTACTGATTCAGTGCAATCTCTATCAGATTACCTAGGCCATTTTCACAGAATTGAAACAATATATTTTACAATTATATGGAAACAAAAAGACCCCAAATAGTCAGAGAAATCTTGAGGAAGAAAAATGAAGCTGGAGAAATCAGACTATATAAACTTCAGACTATATTGCAAAGGTATAGTCCTCAAAACAGTGTGATGTTGTCACACAAAACAGAAATATAGATTAATGAAAAGTATAGATAGTCCAGAGATAGACCTATGCATCTATGGTCACCTAATCTATGACAAAGGAGGCAAGAATATGCAATGGGGAAAAGACAATCACTTCAATAAGTGGTTCTGATATAGCTGACAGCTACATATAAAAAAATGAAACTGAAACACTCCATAACACAAATAAACTCAGACTTCCCTTGAAGCTAGTTTCTAGGAGTCCATCTGCCAATGCAAGGAACATGGGGATCCACTCCTGATCTGAGAAGATTCTACTAAGCTAAGATTCAACTAAGCTAGCATGTTGCAAATATTGAATTCCATGCACCTTAGAACACATGCTCTGCACAAGAGACCCACTACAATGAGAAGCCCATACACTGCAACTAGAGAGTATCCCCTGCTCACCTCAACAAGAGAAAGCCTATGTGCAGCAACAAAGACCCAGCACAACCAAAAAATAATTTAAAAAATGGAATAAAGTATTTTTAAATAGAATAAACTCAAAAAAAAAAAAAGTAAAGACCTAAATGTAAAGCCAGATACTATAAAAGATCTTAGAGGAAAGTATAGGCATAAAATATTTTGACATAAATTGCTACAAGATCCTTTTGTTCCACCTCCTAGAGTAATGAACTTATACACTACTATTTAAAAAATTGATAATTAATGAGAGCCTACTATAGCACAGGGAACTCTACTCAATGCTCTGTGTTGACCTAAATGGGAAGACTAAACCTAAAAAAGAGGAGATATGTGTATATATATAAGTGATTTACTTTTCTGTACAGCAGAAACACAACATTGTAAAGCAACTATGCCACAATAAAAATTAATAAAATACAAAATCTAAAAATAAACAAATGGAATCTAATTAAACCTAAAAGGGCTTTTACAATAAAATATAAAAATAAAAAAAACCCTATAAACAAAACAAAAAGGCAACCCCTAGAATGGGAGAAATTATTTGCAAATGAAGCAACCAACAAGGGAATTATCTCCAAAATATGTAGACAGCTCAGGCAGCTCAATATTTTAAAAAAAATCAAAAAATGAGCAGAAGATATAAATAAACATTTCTCCAAAGAAGATACACAGATGGCCCAAAAGCACATCTGCAAATGCTCAGCATCACTAATTATTTTTGTTGCTCAGTCATGTCCTTCTGTTTGTGACCCCATGAACAGCAGCATGTCAGGATTCCCTGTCCTTCACCATCTCCCAGAGCTTGCTCAAAGTCATGTTCATAGAGTCGGTGATGCCATCCAACTAATTATTAAAGAAATTAAAACAAAAACTACAGTGAGCCATCACCTCATGGTCAGAATGGCCATCATCAAAAAGTCTACAAACAATAAGTGCTGCAGAGGATGTGGAGAAAGGGGAACACTCCTTCGCTGTTGGTGAGAATGTAAATTAGTACAGCTACTATTGAGAACAGTATGGAGGTTACTTAAACTAAAACCAAAACTCTGATATGACCCAGCAATCCCAGTCCTGGCCATATATAGGAAGAAATCCATGATTCCAAAAGATACATGCACCCCATAGTATTCATTGCAGTACTATTTATGATAGCCAAGATATGGAAGCAATCTAAATATCCATCAACAGAGGAGCATATAAAGAAGATATGGCACATATATACAATATAATATCACTTGGCCATAAAAAAATGAAATAATACTATTTGCAACAACGTGGATGGACCTAGAGATTGTCATACTGAGTGAAGTAAGTCAGACAGAAAAAGACAAATATGTCACTTATATATGAAATCTTTAAAAAGGTACAGATGAACTTATTTACAAAATAGAAATAGAATCCCAGATGTGGAAAACATACTTATGGTTACCAAGGCATAAGCAGGGGAGGGATAAATTGGGAGATGGGGATTGACATATACACAGTACCATATATAGAACAGAGAACTAATAAGGACCTGCCATATAGCACAGGGAACTCTGAGTAATGGTCTATAAAGGAAAATAATATTTTTAAAAGTAAATATGTATTTTTCTAAGGCAAGGCAAGTTTATTTATATATAAAGCATAGATATTAGCATGGTTATAAAGGCAATATGATCAATACATAAACATTCACGTTTTTTAAGTGATACATTCCAAACTACTTAACATTTAATTTCATGTCCTACTCTAAGACTGCATCTGTGACCTTAAGCTTCAAAGTATAATTGCTGTAATACATGAAAAAATACTTCATTTTTCCAATATTGTAAAGTATACTGTATTTTCAAATACCTAGTATAAATTTTTTTTGCTCAAAATTTTAAAAAGAATACTATTAGCTAGCTATAACTACTATGTTAAGTAACTGTATAAAGAAGTTCACAAAGGAGAACAAAAACTAAAACTAAGCTTAATACTTATTGCATTTAACCATAACAAAAAAAGTCCCCAAATCAAGTAGTTCTGAATACACTTGTTTCATATATGAGTAATGTGTATATTCATTTTACAGTCACTAGTTTGATAAACACACTAAGATTCTGTGAGATATGGTTTTCTTTTTTATATCCTCCCCAACTGCAGTTGTAATTAATTTTCTTTCAAATACAAAGTAAATAATGTTTATATTTTTTTATCTGAGTCATGTAAAAACTGACTCCTTTCATTTTTAAAAGTTATATTTAATATTTTGGACCCTAATTAAAATTTAACATTTAACCATGTTTCTTTTTCTATTATGTATCATCTACATTTCAACAAACTGATAATTCTAGCTGTTTCATACCTTACAAACTAAAAACAAGTGCATTGAATGAGATTTGTAAACTCAAATGCATTTACCACAGCTATGATTATATTAAAATTCTTTTTCTTCTTTTTAGGGAAACACATTGAAATTAATTTGTGATCTTAATTAGAAGAGAATTATGTTGATATGTGTTTCAAGTTTTTATTACAAATCTTATAATTAGATTTTATTTACTGTATGTATAAGTAACACTTTTAAATTGGAAAAGTGGTGTTTAAGTGTCAACTTTAGGCCAAAAGTAGTGAATTATTTTATTTTGCAAAGTTTTATCTTAAAGTTTCTGGATGTCTTTCTCCATAAACCTATATGCAAAGTGAAGTTTGTGAACATTTTTTAAATGTTGCTGCTACTTAACTATGTTATCATATAAAAGAAAGTTGCAAAGATGGGCTTCTAAGGGGAAAATTATTGGTATTTTCAAAAAATTGCTGAAATGTTATTTTGCCATAAAAAAAAAATCTCAGGATGCTACCAGTCTGCCATTAAGATATTTGTATGCATGTATTTTTAAATACTTGTGCATGCACTTTAGAGTAAATTGTATTTCAGTTTTCAGTTAATTTATAACCAATAACTTAATTTTTTTTAGTGCTCTTTTAGAGTTCCAAATACAATCAGTGATAGAAAATAATATATACTTTAGACTGTGTTCAGAAGTCTGAACAGTCTTTGCATCTGACAGCAAGAATCAAATTCCCTTCATCGTGCCTTTGTCAGCTAATACATGACCAGCAACAAAAATCTTTAAAATATTTATTAAATACTGTACTGTGGATACAGTGCAGGATCTGCAGTCTGGGGTCTTGATGCTAAATTCCTAAATACTCCCACACAGGAAATCCAGAGCAGAAAGCGCCCACTTACCTGTTTCTAATCACTGGGAAGAGGCATGGGCTGAATCACTACAGGCTTCATGTCTCTTCTGTGCCCAGAGGTCCTGCTGCTCACCTCTCTCATAAAATATGAGTTTGTAATTCCTGCAAGTTTGCCCCTTGAAGCCTCCAAGGCCATGGGGTGTTTTATCCAGACACATACTCCCTGCCCCCTGCAAGGGATCAATGAGCTCTCACCAGGAGTAAGGAGTAAATGGTTGTCAGTGCATGAGAGGATGGACTTACTTAGTTTCACATGGCTTCCTCCCAGAAGGGAGAAGCTCAGGCTAGTGAACAAATCTTTGCTTAAAATCCTATAAGGATTTGAAATAATTCATTGTTTACTACATTTCTAAGCGCTCTTTTCCTTATCAAGCCTAATATAATTGGGAAAATGTCTGGGTACGAGTCAAACATTCTGTACATCTTACTAACATTGTAACTGATGGTAGGTCATTTTTGCCTTATTTGTTTGCCAAAATAGCAATTTCTAAATTAAGGAAATTTTGAAGTTGGCTTACAGCATTGTTGTATTTCATTTTCGATTGTAAACTCAGTGGCAGGGACACTATGTCAATAATTATGTTTTTACATAGCAACCAGTGCAGTATACTCTTGGTGCTTAATAAATGTTCATAATTGTTAAAAAAAAAATAAAAAAAAATAAAAGTAAATATGTATGTATAACTGATTCACTTTGTTATACACCTGAAAGTAACACATTTTAAATCAACTATATTTCAATAAAAAATTTAAAAATCAATAATGTACATTTAAAATTTGTTGAAAGGTAGATCTTGTGTTTTCCACAATAAAAGAAAATGAACATAAATATTACAAATAAAAATTACTTGCCATTTTCAGGCTTAACTATGGAGAATTATAATTCCCTTTAAAAAGGCTTTTCCTGAAAAGTTTCATGAGAAAAGTTGCTTTCTTTATGCCAGACTTGGTGCAGAGACAGTATTTTGCACTGTCTGAGAAGTATTGCAGTCAAGGTTTCAGGCCCTCTGACTTGTCATGCTCTTTCACAGATTTACATGCCTACCATGGGCAACCTCATTCCTATCACTTTTATCTGAGCTCATGGGATCACATTCTGTTCAGACCTTCTGCTGAGACCTCCTTATCAAGGAAACCTTGAAGTTACTTTTATCCACTCTGATTCACCCTACTCCTATCCTTATGCTTTCACCCTTGCCCTTGCCTCCAACTTCAAGGACAATATAAATGTGGAGGTCTTCTGTTTGAGTCTCCCTCAACTGTGACACAAGCTCCACATCTGTGCTGATACCACTAACACTTACCAGTAGGTTATTTGATGGGTAAAACGGAAAATGGGTAGTTGGTTTTTCCTCCAACTTTAGCTTTATGCTTATATTGGGTTGGCCAAAAAATTCATTCAGATATTTCTGTACTAGTCTACTGAAAACCCAAATGAACTTTTGGCCAACCCAACATATTGCCAGAAGTAATTAAATACTTAATTCTTATTTTTTCTCTTTTCTTGGTGTGTGCTTTAAAATTTTTCCAACTTTATTGAAGTATAACTAACAAATAAAAATTGTATATATTTAAGATGTACAATGTGATAGTGATATATATGTATACATAGTGATTGATTACCACAATCTAGCTCATCAATATATCCATCATCTCAGAAACTTCCTTGTGTGTGTGGGAAGAACACATAAGATCTATTTAGCAAGCAAATTTCAAGCATACAATACAGTGTATTAACTATAGTTACCTATACTGTACTTTAGATGCTGTACTTTAGATCTCTAGAACTTACTCAATTGGCATAACTGAATGTACCTTGAGAATAATATTCCCCCATTTCCCAACTCTTCAGTACCTGGTAACCATCATTTTATTTCCTGGTTTTCTAAGCTTGATTTTTTTTAGATTCTGTACATAAATAAGATTATGCCAAAATTTCTTTCTGAGTGTGCCTTTTTTCACTTATGATAATGTCTTCCAGGTTCATTCAGGTTGTTGCAATAGCAGAATTTCCTTATTTTAAAGACTGGATAACATTTCTCTCTCTCTATGTGTGTGTGTGTGTGTGTGTGTGTGTGTGTGTGTGTGTATTGAGAGTTAGGAGAAACTTATATACTAGGACACAATGTGATCCATATAGATATCGCATTTTCTTTACGCATTCATTTGTCCATGGAGACTTAGGTTGATTCCATAAGTTGGCTATTGTGAATAATGCTGTAATCAACAAAAGAATGCAGATATCTCTTAAAGATACAGATTTTATTTCCTTTGGATATATACCAAGAATTGGAGATCCTGTATCACATGGTAGTTTTATTTATTTTATTTTTTGAGGACCCTCCATATTGTTTTCCATAAAACTGTACTAATTTATATTCATTTTTATTTATTATTATTATTTTACTTTACAATATTGCATTGGTTTTGCCATACATTGACATGAATCTGCCACGGGTGTACATGAGTTCCCAAACATGAACCCCCCTCCCACCACCCTCCGCATATCATCTCTCTGGGTCATCCCAGTGCACCAGCCTCAAGCATCCTGTATCCTGTATCGAACCTAGACTGGCGATTCGTTTCTTACATGATAGTATACATGTTTCAATGTCATTCTCCCAAATCATCCCACCCTCTTCCTCTCCCACAGAGTCCAAAAGTCTGTTCTATACATGTATCTCTTTTGCTGTCTCGCATACAGGGTTAGCATTACCATCTTTATATGTGTTAGTATACTGTATTGGTGTTTTTCTTTCTGGCTTACTTCACTCTGTATAATTGGCTCCAGTTTCATCCACCTCATCCTTTCACCATGTATATGTATATCAAACCATCATTCCACATGCTTTAAATATCTTGAAATTTGATTTAGTTTCAGTAAAGATGGAGGAAAAAATAAAGAATATTCTTTACCAAAAGTATGTGTTCCTTTTGCATTTTTCAAAATTCTTTATTTTTCCCATCTTTACTGAAACTAAATCAAATTTCAAGATATTTAAAGCATGCAGAATGATGGTTTGATATACATGGTGAAAGGATTCTTCCTATCAAGCTAATTAACACACTTATTAACTTATATGTTGAAATTTCTGTGACATTTAGGTTCCACTCTCAGCACATTTCAACTATACAATATAGTGTTATCAGTTATCAGTTCAGTTCAGTCACTCAGTCGTGTCTGACTCTTCACGACCCCATGAATTGCAGCACGCTAGGCCTCCCTGTCCATCGCCAATTCCCAGAGTTCACTCAGACTCACGTCCATCGAGTCAGTGATGCCATCCAGCCATCTCATCCTCGGTCGTCCCCTTTTCCTCCTGCCCTCAATCCCTCCCAGCATCAGAATCTTTTCCAATGAATCAACTCTTTGCATGAGGTGGCCAAAGTACTGGGATTTCAGCTTCAGCATCATTAATTCCAAAGAACTCCCAGGGCTGATCTCCTTTAGAATGGACTGGTTGGATCTCCTTGCAGTCCAAGGGACTCTCAGGAGTTTTCTCCAACACCACAGTTCAAAAGCACCAGTTCTTCAGCGCTCAGCTTTCTTCACAGTCCAACTCTCACATCCATACATGACTACTGGAAAAACCATAGCCTTGACTAGATGGACCTTTGTTGACAAAGTAATGTCTCTGCTTTTGAATATGCTATCTAGGTTGGTCATAACTTTTCTTCCAAAGAGTAAGCATCTTTAATTTCATGGCTGCAATCACCATCTGCAGTGATTTTGGAGTCCCCCCCAAAAAAAGTCTGACACTGTTTCCATTGTTTCCCCATCTATTTCCCATGAAGTGATGGGACCAGATGCCATGATCTTCGTTTTCTGAATGTTGAGCTTTAAGCCAACTTTTTCACTCTCCTCTTTCACTTTCATCAAGAGGCTTTTTAGTTCACCTTCACTTTCTGCCATAAAGGTTATAGTCATCAGATTAGACTTCAGGTCCTCATATCTCATTCATCTTATAAATGAAAATTTAATTCCATTTACCAACTTATCTCTATTTCTCCCACTCCTTATATCCTAGCAACCACTTTTCCACTCTTTGTGTCTATAAATTCAACTTTTTAATTTTAGATTCCACATATAGGTGATATCATGCAGTATTTGTTTTTCCCTGTCTGGCTTATTTCACTTAGCATAATGTGCTCAGATTCATCCAAGTCATTGCAAATGACAGGATTGCCCTCCTTTTAAGTTTGAATAATATTCCATTGTATATACCTATTCAACCACTGACAGACACACTAGGTTGTTTCTATACCTTGACTATTGTGAATAACACTGCTATGAACTTAGCGATACAAGTACCACTTTGAGATAATTATTTCATTTCATCTAGCTCGAAAATCCCGCAGATGGAGGAGCCTAGTAGGCTACATACAGTCCACGGGGTCGCAAAGAGTTGGACACTACTGAGTGACTTCACTTCACCTAGCTATTTACCCAGAATTGGAATTGCTAGATTATACAGGAATTGTGTTATTAAGTTTTTGAGGAATCATCACACTGTTTTCCATAGTGGCAATACCCACATACAATGCCTCCAACAGTGCACAAAAGTTCCCTTCGCCAATATATGATGTCTTGTCTTTTTTATAATGGTCATTCTAACATGTATGAGATAATATATCATTATGGTTTAATTGCATTTTCCTGATGATTAGAGATTTTGAGCACCTTTGATGTATCTGATGACCATTTGTATGTCTTAACAGTGTCCCACAAGTTTTTCATAGGTTGGCTTCTGTTTTAATTTGTTTCAAGATATTTTTTGATTTCCCTTTTGATTTATTTTGTGACCCATTCACATTCAGGAATGTGTTTCCACATATTTGTCGATTTTCTAACCTTCCTCTTCTTGTTGATTTCTAGTTTTATACATTGTGGTCTGAAATGATATTTGATATGGTTTCAATTTTCTTAAATTTGCTGACTTGTTTTGTGCTGCATCATATGATATATCCTCAGGAATGTTCTGTGTGTACTTGAAAAGAATATGCATTCTGCTTCTGTTGAATTGAAAGACTGTTAGGTCCATTTGATCTGCTCTATTTTTCAAGTCCATCATTTTCTTGTTGATGTTCTGCCTGAATAATCTTTTCATTGTTGAAAGTTGGGAATTGAAAATTTCTACTAGTATTCTAGTATTCTCTATTTCTCCCTGCAGATCTCTTAGTATTTGCTTAATACGTTTAGTTGCTCTAATAATGGGTGGGTATATATTTATCATTTATATCTCCTTGATAGGTTAATCTTTTATCACTATATAGTTACTTTCCTTATCTCATTACTGTTTTGGCTTAAAGTCTATTCTCTTTGATATAAGGATACCTACCATGTTTTCTCTTTGTTTTCACTTGTATGGAATATCATTTTCCATCACTTCCCTTTGTCAAAGTCTATTCTGAAATTGATATGGGTGTTTCATAGGCAGCATAGAGTAGTTTTTTTTTCCATGAATTCTGCCACTTTGTGGCTTTTTGTTGGTGAATTCAATCCTTTTAAACTTATTGTAATATTGGTATGAAAGTGTATAGTAATGCCATCTTATTAATTTCTTTCTGGTTGTTTTGTTTCCTTCTCCCTTTGTCTCTGTCTTCTTTCATAAATTGGTTAATTTTTTTAGTAGTACACTCTGTTTCTCCTTTCCTCTTTTATTTGTGGGTATACTCTAGGGTTTTTTCCTGTGGTTACCTTATGAATCATCCAAAACATGTAATAGATAAAACAGTCCTTTTTAGGCCTGTAGCAAGTCATCTTCAAATACTTAAAAAATCTCTGCCGTTTTGCTCCCTATTGATGCTATAATTTGTCTCTTTATATGATGTGTATTTGTTAAAAACTAGTAGTAGCTACACTTATTTTTACTACTGTTACTTTTTATAATATTATTAAGTGATAAACACATCAACTATTAATGTCTAGTTACCGCTTTCTAAAACTATTTTTCACCTTCACCAGTGTGTGTATACTTTTGTATGTTATTATGTCATTGATTAGTGTGCTTTCGTTTCAGCTTGAAGAAATCCTTTCAGCATTTCTTGCAAGACACGTCTAGTGAGGGTGAACTTTCTCATCTTTTGTTTACTTAGGAAACTCTTGTTTTTCATATCTGAAGGTTAACTTAACAATTAAGATACTCTTGGATGGCAATTTTTACTTTTCAACACTTTAAATTTGTTATGTCACTCTGTCCTGGCCTGTAGAGTTTTTTTTTTCTTTTTTGTTTTTTGTTTTCCTGAGAAAACCACTCTTAGCCTAATGGGAGTTTCTTTGTGGGTCACTTTCTTTTCATCCGTGGCTACTTTTATCATTCTTTGTTTGTTGATTTTGGCATTTATTGTAATGGTCATAGAGAAGGTCTTTTGGAACAGAGATAATCAGGTATCCTGTCAACTTAATGGGCTTGTATGTCTAAGTCTTTCCCAAGGTTTGAGAAGTTCTCAGCTATTACTTCTTTAAATAAACTCTCTGTCCCCTTCTCCCTCTCTTCTCCTTCTGGACTTCTATTATTTAAATATTTGACTTTCTGATAAAATCAGATAGCTCTCATAGGCTTTCTTTACTCTTTAAAATTCTTAATTTCCTCTTCTCATCTAATTTATAACTTATTTATCCATTCATATCTTCCAAGTAATTTATTGGTACTTCCATCCAATCTTCATTACTATAGATGCTCTCTATTGCATTCATTTCATTCATTGAATCCTTCAGCTCCAAAATTTCAATTATATATAATTTCAGTCTCTGGGTAAGAAATCTCTGTCTTAATAACATTTATTCCTAATTTCACTGAATCCCACTTCAGAATTTTCTTGTAGCTCACTAACTTTCCTTTCAACAGCTATTTTCAATTATTTATCAGTTAGATCACAATAGTCTATGATTTGGGGTTTAGTTGCTGGAAATTATATTAATAATTATCATCTTATGATGCCACATTTTCTTAATTTTTTTTTCCATATAGCTTCTAGTTATGCATTCTGCTTCTGCATTTAAGGTATCAGATACCTCTTTTGTTGTTGTTTGGTCACTAAGTCATGTCAGACTCTTTCCTACCCCATGGAATGCAACATGCCAGGCTTCCCTGTCCTTCACTATCTTCCCAGAGTCTGCTCAAGCTCATGTCCATTGAGTCAGTGATGCCATCTGACTATCTCATCCTCTGTCACCTCCTTCTCATCCTGCTCTCAATCTCTCCCAGCATCAAGGTCTTTTCCATGAGTTGTCTCTTCGCATCAGATGTCCAAAGTACTGGTGCTTTGGCTTCAGCATCAGCCCTTCCAATGAATACTCAGGGTTGATTTCCTTTAGGATTGACTATTTTGATCTATTTGCTGTCCAAGGGACTCTCAGACCCTTCTCCAGCCAAACAATTTGAAAGAATAAATTCTTAGGCACTCACCTTTCTTTATGGTCCAACTCTCACATCCATACATGACTACTGGAAAAACCATAGCTTTGACTATATGGACCTTTGTCGGCAATGTGATGTATCTTTGTCTAGGTTTTTTCAGAGCTTTTATTCCATGAAGCAAATGTCTTTTAATTTCGTGACTGCAGTCACCCTCTTCAGTGATTTTGGAGCCAAATAAACTAATATCTGTCAATGTTTCAACTTTTTCCCCATCTATTTCCCATAAAGTGATGGGACTGGATGCCTTAATCTTAGGGTTTTATAATGTTGAGTTATAAGCCAGCTTTTTCAATATCTTTTTTCATCCTCATTAAGAGACTAACAGCATTTTTCCAAGAGAACAAACTGGTCATAGCAAACACCCTCTTCCAACAACACAAGAGATAAGCTTTTATGTCTTTGATTCTTAGGTTGACTATTAGAAACCTCTCTTTTGTTTTCCAGAAGATGGCACTATAGCTCAAGTTTATGATTTCTCACTTCTTTACCATCTGTACCCTGTTTTTGGCTATGCTCATTGTCTACCAGAGCTCTCAGGAGCTTACTCTTGCAGATGCACCTGACAGCACAACCAAGAAGCAGCTAAGAGAATGGGAATGAGTCAAGCATTTAGTGTATTTAGTGTATTTGGCTATTGCAGACATGGTAAGAAATTCCCCAGTGATGACACACCCAGAGATATATGAGTGGACTTTCTACTGAGCACACTTCTTTCAGTTCAGTTCAGTTCAGTCGCTCAGTAGTGTCCGACTCTTTGCAACTCCATGAATCTCAGTACTCCAGGCCTCCCTGTCCATCACCATCTCCTGGAGTTCACTCAGACACACGTCCATCGAGTCAGTGATGCCATCCAGCCATCTCACCCTCGGTCATCCCCTTCTCCTCCTGCCCCCAATCCCTCCCAGCATCAGAGTCTTTTCCAATGAGTCAACTCTGTGCATGAGGTGGCCAAAGTACTGCAGTTTCAGCTTTAACATCATTACTTCCAAAGAAATCCCAGGGTTGATCTCCTTCAGAATGGACTGGTTGGATCTCCTTGCAGTCCAAGGGACTCTCAAGAGTCTTCTCCAACACCACAGTTCAAAAGCATCCATTCTTCAGCGCTCAGCCTTCTTCACAGTCCAACTCTCATATCCATACATGACCACAGGAAAAACCATAGCTTTGACTAGATGGACCTTAGTCAGCAAAGTAATGTCTCTGTTTTTGAATATGCTATCTATGTTGGTCATAACTTTTCTTCCAAGGAGTAAGCGTCTTTTAATTTCATGGCTGCAGTCACCATCTGCAGTGATTTTGGAGCCCCCAAAATAAAATCTGACACTGTTTCCACTGTTTCCCCATCTATTTTCCATGAAGTGATGGGACCGGATGCCATGATCTTCGTTTTCTGAATGTTGAGTTTTAAGCCAACTTTTTCACTCTCCTCTTTCACTTTTATCAAGAGGCTTTTTAGTTCCTCTTCATTGAAATTCTTATCTGTCTCTTCTTCATTATCTTCCCTCCCTCGAGTCACAGTGCTCCCACCTTAGTATTTTAGATGCTGGTGGAGAAAAATGTATTTCTCCAGCTGCATCCCATCCAGCTGAAATAGTCAGACCCTCTCTTATGGTCCCATTCTTTCACAACAGGTTAGTCTCTACTAAATGAATCAGCTCCAATAAGGGCCTTTTTAAGGGTGGAGAGGTGTAGATAAGTTTTCTGTTACCATTTCTTCTGGAATCAAACTTATCTTTGTTGTGGCAAAATGTGTAATTTTCTTGTTTATTTTTTTTCTCCAATGATTGTTGGAGTATCCCTTTAGGAGGATTGTTGTTTTTCAAGTTCTCTTTCATGGGTAAGTACTCAACATTAATCCAATCCTTGCCAAACAGGACCAAGAAGAGTCCAGACAGTCCTGTTGGTCTTGTTGGTTCTGCATAATGTATGGAGTTTGTCTGTCTCCTATCAACTGCACTGATGGATAAAATTCTTCTTGGTTCCTTTGGAGCTAAGTGCAAAGTCTGAAAATCCCCACAAAGTTGCCTTTGTTTACATATGGATGCCTAATTTATTAATTAAAGAGTACTTCATACAGGAGGAGTGTCTTATGCCAAATTAATGACATCACTTTTAATCCATTTTGAGTTTATTTTGTTTACAGCTTAAGATAGGAGCTTTGTTTTAGTCTTATTCCTGTGACTATACAGCTTTCCCACCAACATTTATTGAAGACACTGACCTTTACCCATTATACAGTCTTGGCACCTTTGCAGTAAATTAATTGACTATATATGCTATGCATGGGTTTATTTTTAGGCTTTCCATTCTATTCCACTGTTCTATGTGTCTGTTTTTATGCCACCACCATATCCTTTTTGATGCATAGTTGATTTACAATATTGCATTAGGTTCTGGTGTACAGTAAAGTTATTATGCATTTTTTCACATTATTTGCTATTGTAAGTTATTACAGGATATTGAATATTTTACCCTGAATTATATGGTAAATCCTTGTTACTTATGTATTTTATATATAATAATGTGTAGCTGTTAATTCCATACTCTTAATTTTTCCCCTCAGTTTCCCCTTTGGTAGCCATTGGTTTGTTTCCTATGTCTATGGGTCTGTTTCTGTTTTTAAATAGGTTCTTTTATATTATTTTTTAGATTCCACATGTAAACAATGTCATATAATATTTTCTTTGACTTACTTCATTGGTATGATATTCTCTAGGTCACCCACGTTGCCACAAATGGTAACATTTCATCCCTTTTTGTGGATGAGTAATATTCTCTCCTGTATATATGTGCCACATCTTCTTTATTCACTCATCTTTCTATGGACATTTAGGTTGCTCCCATGTATTTGCTTATACAACACTGTTTTTCTTTCTTCTTTTTTTTACTTTTTATTTTTATTTTTTTTTAATTTTTATTTTTACTTTATTTTACTTTACAATACTGTATTGGTTTTGTCATACATTGACATGAATCCACCACGGGTGTACATGCGTTCCCAAACATGAACCCCCCTCCCACCTCCCTCCCCATAACATCTCTCTGGGTCATCCCTGTGCACCAGCCCCAAGCATCCTGTATCCTGCATCGGACATACACTGGCGATTCATTTCTTACATGATAGTATACATGTTTCAATGCCATTCTCCCAAATCATCCCACCCTCTCCCTCTCCCTCTGAGTCCAAAAGTCCACTCTACACATCTGTCTCTTTTGCTGTCTTGCATATAGGGTCATCATTGCCATTTTTCTAAATTCCATATATATGTGTTAATATACTATATTGGTGTTTTTCTTTCTGGCTTACTTCACTCTGTATATTAGGCTCCAGTTTCATCCATCTCATTAAAACTGATTCAAATGTATTCTTTTTAATGGCTGAGTAATACTCCATTGTGTATATGTACCACAGCTTTCTTATCCATTCATCTGCTGATGGACATCTAGGTTGTTTCCATGTCCTGGCTATTATTAACAGTGCTGCGATGAACATTGGGGTCCATATGTCTCATTCAATTCTGGTTTCCTCAGTGTGGATGCCCAGCAGTGGGATTGCTGGGTCATAAGGCAGTTGTATTTTCAATTTTTTAAGGAATCTCCACACTGTTCTCCGTAGTGGCTGTACTAGTTTGCATTCCCACCAACAGTGTAGGAGGGTTCCCTTTTCTCCACACCCTCTCCAGCACTTATTGCTTGCAGACTTTCGGATCGCAGACATTCTGACTGGTGTGAAGTGGTACCTCATTGTGGTTTTGATTTGCATTTCTCTAATAATGAGTGACGTTGAGCATCTTTTCATGTGTTAGCCGTCTGTGTGTTTCTTAGGAGAAATGTCTAAAAACTCTCCCGAAAGCAGGAATAGAAGGAACATACCTCAACATAATAAAAGCTATATATGACAAACCCACAGCAAACATTATCCTCAATGGTGAAAAATTGAAAGCATTTCCCCTAAAGTCAGGAACAAGACAAGGGTGCCCACTCTCACTGCTACTATTCAACATAGTTCTGGAAGTTTTGGCCATACAACACTGTTTTGAGTACTATGAAAGAATCTGAAAGCATGAGTCACTGTGGCGTGTCCTACTCTTTGCGACCTTATGGACTGTAACCTGCCAAGCCCCTCTATCCATGGGATTCTCCTGACAAGAATACTGGAGTGGATAGCCATTCCCTCCCTTTTCCAGGGGATCTTCTCAGCCCAGGGACTGAACCCAAATTACAGGCAGATTCTTTATTATCTGAGCTACCAGGGAAGCCATTTTGATGGCTTTGTAATATGGCTTTAAATCAGAAAATGTGATGCCTCCAACTTGATAAGAGTTTTTGAAGATTGCTTTGGCTATCTATTGTTTTTTTTTTCCTTATTAAAATATAATCAATTTACAATGTTGTATTAGTTGTATTGGTGTACAGTAAGATGATTTAAAGCCAATGGGTATTTTTCAGTCCTCATATTATCTTATCTTTTCTGCAGCATTTATATAATTGGATTTTCCTATCTCGACATATTCATTCTCTGGATTTCTTGACATTGTCCTACTTCCCAGATTATTTATTCATCTCCTATCTATATGATTATTTAGCTTCAGTCTTGTCTGTGGACTCTTCATCTTTCCCATACCTTTAAGTTTTAGAATTTCTTAGAGCCCAGATCTTGGCTCTCTCTTTCATATTCTTTCCTTAAGTAAACTCACCCAGACACATGAATTTGATTGACTTTCTAAAATAATTTACTAAAACATACTCTAATATTATTTGATCGAAGTTATTAATTCTGAGTATTTCATTTTGAAAACCTTCAACTCTTGGTATAGGTGAATTTTTCTAGATAATAAAGTCACCTAAGAAATGAAATGTTGATTGTTCCTGCTCTTTGAGGTATATTTAGAACTATAAATTATATATCTTTACTGAATACATTCATGTGATTGAGATAGAGACTGTTAAATCTTAGGAAAATAATTATTTGAAGTAGAATGTATATCCTTGGATAAGTGCAGAATTTTAATATTTGTCCTCAAAAATATTTATAAAAAACTTACATAAGGACTGTGTGCATGTGTGTTTAGTAGTTCAGTCATATCCAAATATTTGCAGCCCTTTGGACTGTAGCCCATCAGGATCCTCTGTCTATGAGTTTTTCCAGGTAAAAATACTGGAGTAGGTTGCCATGCCCTCCTCGAGGGGATCTTCCTGACCCAGGAATCAAATTCTCATCTCCCGTGTCTCCTGCAATGCAGGTGGATTATTTACCTGCTGAGCCATCAAGGAAGGCCCAACATATAGAGTATCTATGTTTAATACTCAGTAGTTTTAGTTTACTTGAGCAAATTAAGAAAACTGTAAAATACTTATGTTGGAGTATATGCTGAACGTTTTCTTGGAAAAAATAAGAATATTGTTTAATTCTAAAAGATTAAAACATTAGTAATGACTTAAACAGAATAGGCCAATAGACATTTATTTTTACTTTAGTTGCATTTACTTTTTACTCTTCCTCCATCCAATCAGTCTCACTGTCTGATATACCAGAACTATATCTCATAGCTTTATGACGGATCAGTATGTGACTTGCTTCATTTTTAGGAATCTCTATTTTGACTTTGGGTACACATTGCTCTTTAGTTTTGCATAGCAGAACACCTTTTCTTATTGCTTCCATCAAGGCCATCCTTGTTTTATTGATCATTGGTAGAGTTAATGAAGATTGCTTAAAGCCAGCACAAACTGGAGTTGATGAAGACTGAGACACTGATAGAGTCCAAGGGCTTGATATGGAAGATGGTGACTGTACAAAGGAAAAGAGTGATTGTAGAGCAGACAATTTTGTTGACTTCAAACTTGATGATCTTGGGTGTGGAGTAATCAAATGTCCTGCTGATTGTGCAACTGAAGATCTTGATGACTGTGTATCTAAACATCCTGATGGTTGGGCACCTGAACTTCTTGGTAACTGGGCAACTGAAGATTTTGATGATGGAATCAAAGATACTGATATTTGTGGATACAAAGATACTGATGATAGTGGAATTGAACTTTGTAGTGTTTGTGGAGTTGAAGATCTTGGTAATGGTGCAGTTGAAGACCTTGATGTTGGTAGAACCACATATCTTGGTAGTGGTGGAAGTGAAGATATTAATCTTGATGGAACTGAAGATCTTGGTGATTGCAATTCTGATGCAGAGTCATTTAGATCTGTAACTGCAGCCCTCGATTGAATTCTAGGTGAAGTTACTGGAGAAGATAAAGGTGGAGGCATTTCCTGATCTTCACTTTATGGGACTAAATCATCTGGTATCAGTTCATAGTATTGAAAAGGTTCAGGTGTTGGAGGAGAGAAATCTGTTTCAGGTGGTGTAATTAGAAAAGCTGTATCAAGAGTGGTCTGCAGGCAATCAGGAGGTGGTGATGCTGCTGGATCACTGAAAACAATTGGTATAAGTTGAGTCAGGGAATGCATTACTGAGGAAATACTTGTCCTCTTTGAAGCTCTTAATACAGCTAACCAATCAGGTGATAGTGGAGGTGGTGAATTGGGTGCTGCGGGAATCACAAACACCTCTGTTTTAAGATGAGTTCAAGCTTGGGGTCGCAAGTCTTCTCCCATTCCAGTTCCATAATTGACATAGGTATGTGAATTTTTCACATCACCAGCTCCATACTTTGGCTGTTGTAGAGGGCTGGATTTCCTACAGTTCTTGTTAGAAGTTTACTGATTTCACTAAATGGGAAAGTGCAAAATGAATTTTTAGCTGATTGATCTACATATAAATGAGAGGTCTTACCACAGGCATCTGTGATATGTTCCACTGTAATATTATCTTCTATCGGTTGACCTTTGACTCATATGAATAATTAAGTGTTTCTTCTTTTGTTTGACCTTCCCTCCCTTTTGTTCTTCACCTTCAGAATATGAAGCAGGACAAATCTTTAAACTTTCTCTACCATCTTGGCAGTAATGAGCAGGCATAGTAAGAGATGATGTCTGTACACAGGAATCATGTTTTCCACACCTTTTAACAGATTTTGAAGAGTATACTTGCTGTTATTGAAAAGCTATATTTTGAATCATCCTCTTTGATTTTCTAACTTGCAAGGACATGCCTTCATTTGGATAATCTTGGATAATGCCATCAGTTAACTGGATTACACTCTGTTGTAAAGTCTTAAGTTTGAAATAGGGCCTATCAACCTCTTTGGTTAGTTCCCCAAATATGTATTCAGTATATTTATTTAGATCATTTACTTGTCTAGCTATATGGTTTAAAGATATTGGGGTTACATAAACTAACTCTTCTCAAATTTTTCTGGGCCCTGCTGATTGATTTGAGGGCCCTTTATCTTTTTCTTCATTTAACGACATTTCAGAATCACATTAGTTTACTGGGAAAAGTTGTGAAGGCTCACCTGTCTCACCTCTTTTGAGCAACTGCAACTCTTTTCAGACTCACTCCAAGCTTTTCAGGGTTTTAAATTCTGCCAGCAAAATCTGGCAATTGGCAGACGCTGCTTATATGTGAGAATAAAAGCTCCTACCTCCAGTTTTTGAGCAGTAGTAACCTGGAAACCAAGTCCTATGTCAGAATCTTAATATTGCACAAACAGTGAGAGAATAATGCCTTCAAATCATTGCCACATCCCTCTGGCCCAACCTCTCTGGAACTAGTTTCACAAAGATAGAGACCAGCTGGAGAGGAACAAACAGGGTTATTACCTAACCTCTCATTTAATGTTTCTCAAAATATGGCCCTAGATATGAGACCATACTATCCCATGTGACCACCAACTTACTTCACTGACTTTAAATAGCATTTGTCTCTCATCTGATTCCAAAAATTATCTTACACTTGAAATGTTTGTTCTGAGCTCCACTTGGATATCAACTTGTAGTTGTTCTCTTATTCTTCCCACACCTACCTCTCCTCCCAACATCTCTTATTTATAAATACAACAAGTTCATCAACCCAGTTACTCATGTCCAAAACTTTGTGATTCACTTTATCCTTGACACTTCTCTCATTTCCATATCCAGTCTACAATATGGTCAATTCTATCTCAAATTATATTCCCCAGTGTATCCACTTCTCTCCACCTACCTTACCACTAGTAAATTTCTCACTATCTTTGATCAGAATGATCTGAGCAGCCTTCTAAATAGTATTCCTGTTCTTCTCTTTTCCTCTTCCAATCTATTCTCCTTCCTCCTTCATCCATATGTCTGTGCCTCCTTCCATTCATCATCTATCAAAGTAAGCCATTAAAATATTCAATTTATAAAGACCTCTAGGTAAGATGGTAAGCTATAGCAAAATGACAAAAAAAAAAACTCATCCTCAAAAAATAAATTATATGAACAAAAATGAATTTTAAAATGAAAAAATAAATACTTCAGCACCATAAAAAAATAATAAGGGGCATAATCCCCTACCATGCACTAGGGAAATTGGTGTCCAAATATATGGAGACCAGGGATTTTAGGAACTCGTACACAACTTCTATTCACATTGCTTAAGGAGTGTCTTGATGATGGAGTTGAGGCTGGTATTGACTGGAAGAAGTTCATAAGCATTTAGAAAAATGTCACTCATAACTCCAATCTGTAGGGAAATGGTTGAAAGAAAGCAAATGAGTTTCCCGGGTGAAAGGTACAAGTTATCTCTCTCTCCTCCATACTTCCATACTGACACAAGAGTTTTTTTAAAAAACCTTCTCAGACTCTCTAGCTGGGAGAAATATGGGAAAGAGAAAACAGAATGTCTTAAATAATCAGAGCTAATTGGTTGTAACAATAAAAGATTTAATATGAACATATACTACAGATAACTGCAAAAAGACTGGGTAGCCATTTGGGAAAAGGCACAAAGAAAGTCTGTCTCCACAGCTATGGGCTAATAGGGCCTTGGTCAACCACCCCAAACTGCAAAACTAACATCATGGCTCTAGAAAAAAGTATAAGTATTATCAACTTGAAAATATACATTCAGTACTGTAAGGAAACAAAAATTGGGAGATAAACTACAAAAGTTTAAGAGTTGTGATTATGTTATTGTTTTCATTTTTTAACAGCAAAAATCCAATAGATACCTAAATCTAGAGATAGAAGTTCAAAAACAAAATATAAAATTATAACTATAATAATTCATTTATTCTGCAATGTTTTTAAAATGCTACCATATGATATTCACAGATTCCCACACAGACATAAAATCACATGCAAATACTCTGAGGCATGAACTAAATGTCCTGAACAAGACCCTGCAAGAAGCCCTGTGGCTAGGAAATGGTATGAGATGAGATTTGAAGTATTTATAAATGCATCCATGCAAAAGATGTATCAGAACTGTATTAGCGGTAGAGATAGTTAGAAGTGATTTCATTCAAGGTGTATTTTGGAGAGGAAGAACAAGTTTGTAACAGAGGATATGGAAATACAGTGTAAGCAATAAGCAGTCAGGTGTTCTGAGGAAAGTTTGGGCCTGAAGATGAACGTTTGTAGTTGTAAGTGTGTCAATGGTGTTTAAAGTTATGGAATTGGATGAAAAATTCTAGGAGGAAAATACAGGTACAAAAAAGCACATCCTTCATTATCATAAGGAATATAAACAGATATTTAAAACAAATAATAAATGATGCAGCAAAAGCTAAAAAGCTAAAGTATGAACAATAATAATAAATAATTAGAATTAAGAAAAGATAATTCCATGTCAGCAAATCTTAATCATTTATTAAATCGTTATTTATTAAATCATTATTTATTAAAATCAACAGAATAGTGTTTGAAGCACCAGGGATACAGTAGTGAATAGTACAGATAAAATCTCTGTCTCCCTGGGGTTCATATTCTACTGAATGAGATTAAAATAATCAAGTAAATAAATCAATATATAATATAACTTAAGATGGTGATATGTGCTGTCAAAAAATATAGAGCCAGTTGAGAAGATAGCTGACGGTTAATTAAGGCCCTCCTGAGGAGATAATATATGAAAAGAATCCTAAATCCAAGTTACAAAAGGGATCTAAAACATTGACTTAAAAAGATGAAAGTAAAAGCATAGGATTCAACATGAACAAATTTGTAGTTATAATATTGATGTCAACCAGAATTGAATCTACATGAGGAGAAGGGGACGACAGGGGATCAGATGGCTAGATGGCATCACTGACTTGATGGACATGCGTCTGAGTGAACTCTGGGAGTTGGTTATGGACAGGGAGGCCTGGTGTGCTGCGATTCATGGGGTCGCAAAGAGTCGTACACGACTGAGCGACTGAACTGAACTGACACATGTTAAACAACACAGGAGAAATATATCATTAAAAGTATAATTCAAAATGAATCTCTAATGGCTATGATATTGTATATAAAATAACACAGTATTAAAATATATAAACAAAAACTGAATAAGCAAAAATCTAAAAATTTAGAAAAATAATTGACAAAATTTAGCAAGGATGGAGAGAATCCAAATAAAATGAATAAAGTTGGTCTAATAGATCTATATGAAACCCTGCTGCCTGACACAACAAAATGCACCTTTTTTACTTACCATTAGAATATTTATATGTTTGACTGTGTATTGGGCCACTACAAATCTAAATAATTAAAAATATATAAAAAAACAATGAAGATCACATTATTTTTATTTTTTAATTTAAATTTATTTATTTTAATTGGAGGCTAATTACTTTAAAATATTGTATTGATTTTGCCATACATCAATGTTAATCTGCCACAGGTGTACACGTGTTCCCAATCCTGAACTCCCCTCCCACCTCCCTCCCCATACCATCCCTCTGGGTCATCGTAGTGCACCAGCCCCAAGCATCCTGTATCCTGCATCGAACATAGACTGGCGATTCGTTTCTTATTTGATATTATACATGTTTCAATAGTTTAGTTTGTATATTTTAATTCCATTATTTTCTCAATATGTTTATTATAGTTGCAACTTCATTGTTATGGATTTAGCTGTAGACCCATGTAGTGCTTTATCCTTCAAAATCAGTTTTCTGTAGTTAATATGATTGTTTCTGGGTTTTTTGTATCATATAATTTTTATATTTTTACTTTGAGAAACTATAGAACACAGTGATTAAGAGCATGTTTTGCAATCAGTCAAACTGGATTAAAATTTTGATAGTCTCAAGGACTAAGGAAAATTTCTCATCATTTCATTTCCTCAGTTCTGATTCGTTACATGGTTTAATAATCACACCAATCTCATAGAGATGCTGTGAGATTTAAAGTAATTCATTCATAGCATTTATGAAGAGCATCTGCTACACAATGTGTGCTGTGCTTAGTCATTCAGTCGTGTTTGATTCTTTGCAACCTCATGGACTGTAGCCCACCAGACTACTCTTTTCATGGAATTCTCCAGGCAAGAATACTGGAGTAGGTAGCCATTCCCTTCTCTACGGGATCTTCTCTACTTAGGGATCAAACCTGAGACTCCTGCATCACAGGTAGATTATTTACCATCCTTCAACACAATAAGCCCATACTAAATGTCAGCTATTATTATTACTTTCATTCTTTTAGAGTCATGGTGCTTTTCTCTTGATAAAAATAAATATTTTTATTTGACAATGTAGGATAGTTTTTTCTTAAAAATTGATATTTCTAAAATTTTATTTATTTTGTAATACTTGCATGGCTAGTCTCAATTGTGTCAACATTTTCAATATTTTCTTTTAAGAATCCTTTGATTTATTGGTTAGTGTCTTTTGATTTCAACTTTGAAGACTCTCCTTAGTATTTCTTACATGGCATATTTGCTAACAATGCATTCTCCCAGCTTTTTTTTTTTTGGTCATCTGAGAATTCTTATTTTTTCCTTCAGAAGAATTTTACTAAGGAATTATTTATTGACACATTTTTTTATTCCTATCAGTACTTTGAATGTTATCTGGCCTCCATTATTTCTAATTAGAAATCAACTGTTAATATTATTGAAGAGCCCTTGTATGTGATAAATCACTTATCTCTTTATGCTCTCAAGATTCTCTGTTTTTTACTTTCAACAGTGATTTAGAAAGTAATCACTTTCAAATCACTTTCATTTTGATTTTGATGTGTCTACCTAAGGTTGCATTACTTGAGTTACTATTTGTACTACATTGAGTTTCTTGTATGTGTAGATTAATGTTTATCATCAAACTTTTGAAGTTTTCAAATATTATTTATGCAAGTATTCTTTCTGATTCCTTTTTTGTCTTCTCTGGCACTTCTTTTATGCATATTTATTACACTTAATGGTGTCCTAAAGGTCTTTGAAACTCTGTTAATTCTCTTCCTTCTTTTTTCTTTGTATTCCTCAAATAGATTTTTTTTAATTCTTTACTATATTTAATTTTTAAAAACTTTTTATTTTACATTGGGGTATAGCTGATTACCAGTGTCATGATAATTTCAATAGACAGCAAAGAGACTCAGCCATGCATATACATGTATCCATTCTCCCCACATTCCCTTCCTACCCAGGTTGTCACATAAAATTGAGCAGAGTTCAGTAGGTCATTATTGGTTTTCGATCCCTGGTGGCTCAGATGGTAAAGCATCTCTCTACAATGCGGGAGACCCAGGTTCGATCCCTGGGTCGGGAAGATCCCCTGGGGAAGGAAATGGCAATCCACTCCAATACTATTGCCTGGAAAATCCCATGAACAGAGGAGCCTGGTAGGCTACAGTCCATGGGGTCACAGAGAGTCGGACACAACTGAGCAACTTCACACATTTTAAATATAGCAGTGTATACATGTCCACCCCAAACTGTCTACAATTCCTTCCCTGAATTCTTCCTGCTGGCAGCAATAAATTTGTTCTCTTAGTCTTTGTGTCTATTTTGGTTTGCAAATAACTTAATCTGTATCATATCTTTTAGATTCTGCATATAAAGGGTATCATATGATCTTTCTGCTTCTCTATCTGACTTAATTCACTCAGTAATTAATTAATCACTAGATCCATCCATTTGGCAGCAAATACCATCATTTCATTTTTTTGACAGCTAAGTAATATTCCATTGTATGTGTGTATATGCATATGTATATATGTGTGTATATATATATATATATATATATATATATATATATGCTGCATCTTCTTTATACATTCCTATGTCAGTGTACATTTAGGTTGCTTCCATGCTTTGTCTATTGTAAACAGTGCAGCAATGAACATAGGGGTAGATGCATCCTTTTGAACCATGTTTTTATCCAGATATATGCCCAGGAGTGGGACTGCAGGGTAATATGATAGCTCTATTTTTAAGTTTTATAAGAAACCTTCATATTGTTCTCCATAGTGGCTGTACAAATTTGCTCAGCAACAGTGTAGGAGGGTTCATTTTCTCCATACCCTCTCCAGCTTTTATTGTTTGAAGATTTTTTGATTATAGTCATTCAGGCTGGTATAAGTTGATAGCTCGTTGTAGTCTTGATTTGCATTTCTCTAATATTTAGCAATGTTGAACATCTTTTCATGTGCATCTGTTTGGCAATCTATTTGTCTATTTTGGGGAAATATCTATTTAGTACTTTTGCCAGTATTTATTGGGTTGTTTGTTTTGATGCTGTTAAGCATTATGAGCTGTTTGTAAATTTTGGAGACTAATTCCTTTTTGATCACATAATTTGCAGATATTTTCTCCCTATCTGTGGGTTGTCATTTCATTTTGTTCTTTCCTTTGCTGTGAAAAACTTTTGAGTTTAAGTAGGTCCCATTTGTTCACTTTTGCTTTTACTCTGGGAGATAGACTGAAAAATATATTGATATGATCTATGCCAGAGAAAGTTCTGCCAATGTTTCCCTCTTTGAGTTTTATAGTCTTTGGTCTCACATTTAGGTCTTTAATCCATTTTGTCCTTTTTTTAGTGTATGGGGTTAAAGAATGGTCTAATTTCTTTTTTTTTTTTTTTTTAACATGTAGCTGTCCAATTTTCCCAGCACTATTTGTTAAAAATACTGTCTTTCCAACACTGTGTAGTTTTAAGTACTTTGTCATAGATTAATTGGTCATAGGTGCATGAGTTTATTCTGGGTGTTCTATCATGTTCCATTGGCCCATATTTCTGTTTTTGTGCCAGTATTATATGGTTTTGATGACTGGAGCTTTGTTATATATTCTGAAATCAGGGAGACTGACTCCTCCAACTCTGTTTTTCTTCCACAAGATTGTTTTGACTATTTGGGGTCTTCTATGTCTCCATATAAGTTTTAAGATTTTTTTGTTCTAGTTCTTAGAAAAATGCGATTGGTAATTTGATAGGGGCTGCATTGAAGCAATCGGTAAATTGCCTTGGGTAGTAAAATAATTTTGATAACATTGATTCTTCCAATCCACCAACATGGCATATCTTTCCTTCAGTTTGTGGTTTCTTCACTTTCTTTCATTAGCATTTTATATTTCAGGATATAGGTCTTTTATCTCCCTATGTATTTGTATTCCTGGATATATATTTTTTTTCTTTTTAATGTGATGGTTGGTCTTCCCTTGTAGCTCAGTTGGTAAAGAATCTGACAGAAATGCAGGAGACCCGAGTTTGATCTCTGGGTTGGGAGGATCCCCTGGATAAGGAAATGGCAATCCACTCCAGTACTCTTGCCTGGAAAATCCCATGGACAGAGGATCCTGATAGGCTACAGTCCATGGGGTCGCAAAGAGTTGGACACAACTGAGCGACTTCACTTCACTACATGATCCTTCAACCCTATTTTTGGACATATATCTGGAGAAAAACATAACTTGGAAAGATATATCTATCCCAATGTTCACTGCAGCAGTATATATATATACATACATATATATACACACGCATACATATATATATATATATATATTTCTGCAACTGATTTTTTTTTCTTTTTTTAATCTATTTATTTTAGTTGGAGGCTAATGACTTTGCAATACTGTAGTGGTTTTTTGTCATGCATTGACATGAATCAGTCCATAGGTGTACATGAGTTCCCTATCCTGTGCCCTCCTCCCACCTCCCTCCCCATCTCATAACCAAGATATGGAAGCAACCTAAATGCCCATCTACAGATTAATGGATAAAGATGTTACACACACACACACACAGACACACACACACATATATATGTGCATGTATAAATATATATATGCACTGAAGTATTACTCAGCCATAAAACAGAATGAGAATGAAACAATACCATTTGCCTTAACATGGATGAACCTAGAAATGTTCATATTCAATGAAGTAAACCAGACAAAGATAAATATCATATGATATCACTTTTATGTGGAATTAAAAAAATTCCAAAACCAAAATAGTTTTATAAATACAGAAAAAGTTTACAGTTACCAAAGCAAAAGGAGTGGGAGGGGGTTGTGGGGAGGTGTGAATTAAGAGACTAGGAATAGCTATTAACATATATACACTATAATATTTTTATTTTTTAGTTTTTAAAGGAACTTCCATAATGTTCTCCATAGTGGCTGTACCAATTTACATTCCTACCAAGGTTATAGTAGGGTTCCTTTTTCTCCACATCCCCTTCAGCAATTATTATTTGTAGATTTTTTGATGCAAAGAAGTAAAACTATCACTATTTGCAGATGGCATGGGATTATACATAGCAAATCCTAAAGACGCTACCAGAAACTTGCTATAGCTTATCAAAAAATTTGGTAAAGTTTCAGGATGCAAAATTAATATACAGAAATCTTTTATATTTCTATACACTATCAATGAGAGATCAGAAAGAGAAATTAAAGACAATCTCATTAACATCTCCTCAAAAAGAATAAAGTATCTACCAATAAACCTACCTAAGATGGCAAAAAGCCTGTACTCTGAAAATTATAATATGCTGATGAAAGAAATCAAAGAAGACACAAACAGATGGAAACATAAAAAGTGTACTTGGATTGGGCAACTCAATGGTATCAAAATGGCAATACTACACAAAGCAATCTACAAATTTAATGCAATCCCTTTCAAATTACTATTGGCATTATTCACAAAACTAGAACAATAATATTAATAATAAAATTTGTATGGGAACACAAAAGACTCTGAATACCCAAAGTAATTATGAAACAGAAAAGTGGAGCTGGAGGAATCAGGCTCCTTAAATTCAGTCTATAATAAAAAGCTATATAATTCACCAGAGTACAGTGCTGACCTAAAAACAGAAATATAGATCAATGGAACCAAGGTAGAAGTTCAGAAGTAAACACATCAATCTATGGTAAAATGTTGTTGTTCAGTCATTCAGTCATATACGACTCTTTGCAACCCCATGGACTGAAGCATGCCAGATTTCCCTGTCCTTTACTATCTCCTGGAGTTTGCTCAAAATGTCCATTGCATCTATGATGTCATCCAATCATCTCATCCTTTGTCGTCCCCTTCTGCTATCTTTAATCTTTCCCAGCATAAAGGTCTTTTCCAATGAGTCAGCTCTCACATCAGGTGGCCAAAGTATTGGACCCTCAGCTTCAGCCTCACTCCTTCCTGTGAATATTCAGGGTTGGTTTCCTTTAGGATTGACTAGTTTTATCTTACTGTCCAAGGGACTCTCAAGAGTCTCCTCCAGAGGCAGAAAAAGATAGTGGAGGAGTAAAATAGGGAGATAACCAGCCTCCCCACAAATAAGATACAGAACAACTCCTACAAAGCAATCTCTAGGACACAGTGGATGGAGACATAAAAAGGGAAAAGAGGGAGAACTTCTGCAAGGGAGCTTATGCCCTGAGAGAGGGAGAGAGTTGTGAACCAGGAAAAGTTTCCATGCACTGGGAAGCTCCCTCACAAGGGGGCCCAATGGGGAGCTGTGGAATCTCAGAAAGCCAGGTAAAGCTGGGACTTAGAAGACAGAGAAAGCTGTACTTTTCAGCACAGAATCAGCTCAGGGCTTGTGGGCCTGAACTGACAGAAGCATTCAAAAGCCAAGCAGTGTGGAGTGCAGGCCCAGGGTGCCAAGAGAGAGGCAGCATACAAACCTCAGCAGCATACACAACCTTTGCTATTCAGAGGTTGGGCCCAGGGAGCCAAATGAGGAACACACAAGCCCTGTGATATACAGGAATGGCTGAGGGAAGCCCACATAAGTCTCCACAATGCAGAGTGCAGGGCCAGGAAGCCAAGAAAAGATTCACATAACTCCCTACCTAGCAAACTTTGGCCTGCATTGCAGGGTGGTACAGGGGAACAGAAACATTGCAATGATTAGAGGGACAAGTAGGGGACTGGTGGCAGTGAAGATATGCTGAGAGGGCCACCCCAACCCAGCTCCAGAAATAGACATGGTGAACACTGCCAAGAAGCAAAAGTTAGAACCGGACATGGAATAACAGACTGGTTCCAAATTGGAAAGGAGTTTGTCAAGGCTGTGTATTGTCATCCTGCTCATTTAACTTACATGTTGAGTACATCATGTGAAATGCTGCCCTGGATAAAGCACAAGCTGGAATCAAGATTACCAGAAGAAATATCAATAACCTCAGATATGCAGATGACATCACCCTTATGGCAGAAAGCAGAGAGGAACTAAAGAGCCTCTTGATGAAAGTGAAAGAGGAAAGTGAAAAACCTGACTTAAAAAGCTGGCAATCAAAAAACTATGATTATGGCATCGGGTTCCATCACTTCATGGTAATAGATGGGGAAGCAATGGAAACAGTGACAGCCTTCTAAAATCACTGCAGATGGTGACTGCAGTCATGAAATTAAAAGACGCTTCCTCCTTTGATGAAAAGCTATAAGAAACCTAGGCAGCATATTAAGAAGTAGATACATTATTTGCCAACAAAGGTCCAAATAGTTAAAACTATAGTGGTTTTTGTTGTTGTTGTTGTTGTTGTTTTTTCCTAGTAGTCATGTATGGATGTGAGAGGTGGACTATAAAGAAAGCTGAGCACTGAAGAATTGATGCTTTTGAACTGTGATGGAGAAGACTCTTAAGTCACTTAGACTGCAAGGAGATCAAACCAGTCAGTTCTAAAGAAAGTCAACCTTGAATATTCATTGGAAGGACCAATGCTGAAGCTGAAACTCCAATACTTTTGTCACCTGATGTGAAGACCTGACTCATTTGAAAAGGCCCTGATGCTGGCAAAGACTGAAGGCAGGAGGAGAGGGGGCAACAGATGATGAAATGGCTGGATGGCATTACCAACTCTATGGACATGAGTTTGAGCAGGCTCCAGGAGTTGGTGATGAACAGGGAAGCCTGGTGTGCTGCAGTCCATGGGTTCTCAAATAATTGGACACAACTGAGTGACTGAACTGAATTAAACAATGCCAAAGCCAGAAGGACTGCTCAAAGACATATTGAACCCATAAACACCCCAAAATCTACTACTGGACACTGCACTGCCATTCAGAGGGATTAAATTCAGCTCCATCAAGCAGAACACAGGTACAAGCTCCCCCAACCAGGTAAACTTCATAGAACACTAATCCAGCCCCATCCATGAGGGCAGACTCCACAAGCAAGAAGAGCTATGACCTTGAGAACATTTTTTTTTTCCTTAGAAATCACACTCTTTATTTCCCCTACATATTTCTACCTTCGCATTAGCCTTTTTCAGTGCTGCGGAGTTTCCTCTTTATTTTTTGTGTTAAAAATTATGGTTTAAGATTTATTCACATCTTTTTTGGTGATTTTTCTTGTTTTGTTCTTGACATATTAGACTGCCTTTCTTATAGTTCTTTACCAGCTGTAGCTATTCCTGAATATATAAAAATATTTTTCATATATGTCTACTTATCTTTGCTTTTCTATTTTTTTTAATTTACCCATTTTTTAATTTAATTTTTATTTTATTCTTTTTTACTTTGCAATACTGTATTAGTTTTGACATACATCAACATGAATCCACCATGGGTGTACACGTGTTCCCCATCCTAAACCCCCCCTCCCACCTCCCTCCCCATACCATCTCTCTGGGTCATCCCAGTGCACCAGCCCCAAACATCCTATATCCTGTATGGAACCTAGACTGGTGATTCATTTCTTATATGATATTATACATTTTTCAATGCCATTCTCCCAAATCATCCCACCCTCTCCCTCTCTCACAGAGTCCAAAAGTCTATTCTATACGTGTGTCTCTTTTGCTGTCTCACATAAACGGTTATTATTACCATCTTTCTAAATTCCATATATATGTGTTAGTATACTGTATTGGTGTTTTTCTTTCTAGCTTACTTCACTCTGTGTAATCAGCTCCAGTCTCATCCACCTCATTAGAACCGATTTTTTACCCTCTCTTCCACCCCCTTCCTTTTGTCTTTTCTCTCCCTTCTCTTATTTTACTTTTTCATTCTCTTTCCCTTATTTTTTTCACTCTTTCTTTTTCCACCACATAAGTTAAATTGTTATGCTCTCTTTGTTATATTTCCCAGTTGGCAATCTGCTCAGGCTCAGTTTTACAGACTGAGCATTAGCTAGCCCTGTTTTAATTGGTTGATAACACTTTTGGTTTCCCTTGTGCACCAATTCAATCTCCTGTACTCATTTCTTTAAAATTCTTTGGTTATAACTGCATGTGTTTTTAAAAGTATGTGTATATGTCCCATTATTTCTGTAATTACCCACTTGATCTGCTTGATCTCCTCCCACTAGAACATAGACACCAGTAATGCCTAACAAGAAGTCAACAAAAACTAGTTAATCAGTCTTTCCCTCCAAAGGCAAAAACCAGAAGAAAGAAGGAATAAATACCTAACTCCTGGGAAAAAGAGATCTCAAGCAGAGCAAGTTAAAAAATGAAAAATTAAAAGATAGAAATACCACACAAATGAAAGAACAAGATAGAAACTCACAAGACTAAATAAACAAAGAGGGAATAAGCAATCTACCTGAAAGAGAAGTCAAAATAGTGATAACAAAGATGTTCTGAAGACTTGAAAATAAAATGCAGAAGATGCAAGAAGCAATTAACACCATTAGTACAATCACCAAGGACATATAAGAAATAATGAATAAGGAAACAAAGGTGAATAACACAATTACTGAAATTAAAAATATTCTAGAAGGATCCAATAGAAGAATAACTGGGGCACAAGAACATATATGTGAGCTGAAAGATAGAATGGTGGAAATCTGCTCAAGATTTATACTGCTCAAGAGCAGAATAAAGGAAAAAGAATGTAAAGAATTGAGGATAACCTCAGAGACGTTTGGGACAATATTAAATACATCAACATTTGAGTTACAGGAATCCCAGAGGAAGAAGAAAAAAATAAAAGTCACTGAGAAAATCTTTGAAGAAATTATAGTTGAAAATGTCCCCAACATGGGAAAGAAAATAGTCAATCAAGTCCAAGAAGTGCAGAGAGTCCCTTAAGGATAAACCCAAGGAGAAACATGTTGAGACACATATTAATCAAGCTAACAGTCTAAACACAAGGAAATAATGTTAAAAACAGCAAGCAAAAAGCAAGAAGTAACATATAAAGGAAAACCCATATGGTTAACAGTGTATCTTTCAGCAGAGATTCTGCAGACCAGAGGAGAATGATAGGATATATTTAAAGTACTGAAAGAGAAAATCTACAACCAAGATCACTTTGCCCAACAAAGATCTCACTCAAAAGTGATGGAGAAATCAAAAGTTTCACAGAGAAGCAAAAGTTAAGAGAATTTAGCACCACCAAACCAGCCTTACAACAACACTAAAGGGCCTTACATAGCCAGTAAACACAAGAGAAATGAAAGATCTACAAAAATAAACAATGAAAAATTATTAAAATGTCAAAAGGAACATATACATCAATAATTACTTTAAATATAAATGGATTAAATGCACCAACCAAAAAATACATACTGACTGAATGGATGCAAAATAAAGACTCATATATATGCTGTCTACAAGAGACCCACTTCAGACCTAGAGACACATACAGACTGAAAGTAAAAGGATGGAAAAAGGTATTCCATGCAAATGAAAACCAAAAGAATGCTGGAGAAAAATACTTATTTCAGACAAAATAGACTTTAAAATAAAGAATAACATAAGAAAGAAAGAAAGACACTAGATAATGATCAAATGATCAATCCAAGAAAAAACATAACAATTGTAAGTATTTATGCACCCAACATAGAAGCACCTCAATACATTAGGGAAACATTAACAGTCATAAGAGAAGAAATTGGCAGTAACACTATAATAGTATGGGACTTTAACACCCCACTTACACCACTGTACAGATCATTAAAACATAGAATCAATAAGAAAACATAAATCTTGGATGAAAAATTAGACTACGTTGTCCTAATTGATATCTTCAGGACTTTCCATCCACATGCAGGAGAATAGTTTCTTCTCAAGTGCACATGAAACTTTATCCAGAATAAATCAAATATTGGGCCACAAATCAAGCCTCAGGAGATTTAAGAGAACTGAAATAATATCAGGTATCTTCTCTGACCACAATGGTATGAAACTAGACATTGATAACAGAGGGTGGTGGGGGGACAAAAAATTCATGGAGATAAACAATATATTAATAAATAACAAAGAGGTTACTGAAGAAATAAGAAGGAAATCAACAGAATCCTGGAAATGAATGATAATGAAAACACGATGACCCAAAACCTATGGGGTTCAGCCGAATATTTTCTAAGTGGGAAGTATATAGCAATAAAATCTACTTCAAGAAACAAGAAAAGCATTGAGTACACAACCTAACTCTACATCTAAATCAGCTGTAAAAAAAAGAAGTAGAACAAAAATATCAACAAAAACAAAGTAAACAGAAGGAAATAAATCATAAAGATCAGAGCAGAAATAATTGAAAAAGAAATGAAGGAAGCAAAGAGTAATCAAACTAAAAGCTGGCTCTTTGAGTAGATAAACAAAATTGACAAACCACTATCCAAAATCACCAGGGAAAAAAGGAAAAAAAAATCAAATCAGCAAAATTAGAAATGAGAAAAGAGAGGTTACAAAAGAACAAATAAATACAAAAAGTCATAAGAGAATATTATGAGCAACTACATGTTGATAAAATGGACAACCTAGAGTAAACGGGCAGATTCTTAGAAAAGTTCAACCTCCCAAGACCGAACCAGGAAGATGTAGAAATTATGAACAGCCAATTATAAACACTGAAATCGAAACTGTGATCAACAATCTAACAAAGTACAAAGGCCCAGGGCCAGATGGCTTTGCAGGGTAATTCTATCAAACATTTAGAGAAGAGTTACTGCCTATTTTTTTTTAATATTCCAAAAATTGAAGAGAAAGGAACACTTCCAAATTCATTCTATGAGGTCACAGAATCCTCGGAATGGGAGAAAATATTAGCAAAGGAAATAACTGGGAAAGAATTACTCTCTAAATTACAGAAGCAGCTCATAGAACTCAATACCATAAAAACAAAGAGCTCAATCAAAAAGTGGGAAAAAGACCTAAACAGACATTTCTCCAAAGAAGACATTCAGATGGCTAGCAAACACATGAAAATATGCTTAACATCACTCATTATTAGAGAAATGCAAACAAAATTACAATGAAAAATCATCTCACAGCAGTCAGAGTGTCCATCATCAAAAATTTTACAAGGAGTAAATACTGGAGATGGTGTGGAGAAAAGAGAACCCTCTTGCATTGCTGGTAGGAATGTAAATTGATACAACTATGATGGAAGATAGTAAAAGATTCCTTAAAAAAAAAAAAACTAGAAATAAAACCACCATGTGACAGCAGTCTCATTATTAAACATATACCCTGTGGAAAATTGAAAAAGGCACACGTACCAAAATGTTCATTGCAGCAATATTTACAGTAGCTAGAACATGGAAGCAACTTAAATGTTCATTGACATATAAATGGATAAATAACCTGCGGTATACACACAGACACACATACACACACATACACACATAATCACACAATGGAATATTACTCAGCCTTAAAAAGGAATGCATTTGAGTCAGTTCTAATGAGCTGAATGAACCTAAAATCTGTTGTACAGAGTGAAGTAAGTCAGATGTTCAACCTGGGTTTAGAAAAGGCAGAGGAAAAAGAGATCAAATTGCTAACATCTGCTGGATCATCAAAAAAGCAAGAGAGTTACAGGAAAACATTTATTTCTGATTTATTGACTATGCCAAAGCCTTTGACTGTGTGGATCACAATAAACTGTGGAAAATTCTGAAAGAGATGGGAATATTAGATCACCTGACCTGCTTCTTGAGAAACCTGTATGCAGGACAGGAAGCAACAGTTAGAACTGGGCATGGAACAACAGACTGGTTACAAATAGGAAAAGGAGTACACTAAGACTGTATATTGTCACCCTGCTTATTTAACTTATATGCAGAGTACATCATGAGAAAGGCTGGGCTGGAGGAAGCACAAGCTGGAATAAAGATTACTGGGAGAAATATCAATAACCTCAGATATGCAGATGACAGCACCCTTATGGCAGAAAATGAAGAGGAACTAAAAAGCCTCTTGATGAAAGTGAAAGAGGAGAGTGAAAAAGTGGGCTTAAAACTAAACATTCAGAAAACCAAGATCATGGCATCTGTTCCCATCGCTTCATGGGAAATAGATGGGGAAACAGTGGAAACAGTAGCTGACTTTATTTTTTGGGCTCCAAAATCACTGCAGATGGTGACTGCAGCCATGAAAATTAAAAGACGTTTACTCCTTGGAAGAAAAGTTATGCCCAACCTAGATAGCATATTCAAAAGCAGAGACATTACTTTGCCAAATAAAGTCCGTCTAGTCAAGGCTATGGTTTTTCCAGTAGTCATGTATGGATGTGAGAGTTGGACTGTGAAGAAGGCTGAGTGCCAAAGAATTTATGCTTTTGAACTGTGGTGTTGGAGAAGACTCTTGAGAGTCCCTTGGACTGCAAGGAGATCCAACCAGTCCATTCTGAAGGAGATTAACCCTGGGATTTCTTTGGAAGGACTGATGCTAAAGCTGAAGCTCCAGTACTTTGGCTGCCTCATGCAAAAAGTTGACTCATTGGAAAAGACTCTGATGCTGGGAGGGATTGGGGGCAGGAGGAGAAGAGGACGACAGAGGATGAGATGGCTGGATGGCATCACTGACTCTATGGATGTGAATCTGAGTGAACTCCAGGAGATGGTGATGGACAGGGAGGCCTGGAGTGCTGAGATTCATGGGGTTGCAAAGAGTTGGACATGACTGAGTAATTGAACTGAATTGAACTGAAAGGAGATCAGTCTTGGGTGTTCACTGGAAGGACTGATGTTGAAACTGAAATTCCAATACTTTGGCCACCTGGTGAGAAGTGCTGACTCATTTGAAAAGACCCTTATGCTGGGAAAAATTGAGGGCAGGATGAGAAGGGGACAACAGAGGATGAGATGTTTGGATGGCATCACCAACTCAATGGACATAGGTTTGGGTGAACTCTGGGAGTTGGTGATGGACAGGGAGGCCTGGGGTGCTGCAGTTCATGGGGTCACAAAGTGTATACTATATTTATATGTCTCTTTCTGACTTACTTCAGTTCACTGCAGTTGCTCAGTCTTGTCTGACCCTTTGTGACCCCATGAACCACAGCACCCCACTCCAGTACTCTTGCCTAGAAAATCCCATGGAGGGAGGAGCCTGGTGGGCTGCATTCCATGGGGTCTTGAAGAGTCGGACAGGCTGAGTGACTTCACTTTCACTTTTCACTTTCATGCATTGAAGAAGGAAATGGCAACCCACTCCAGTGTTCTTGCCTGGAGAATCGCAGGGACAGGGGAGCCTGGTGGGCTGCCATCTATGGGGTCACACAGAGTCGGATACGACTGAAGCGACTTAGCAGCAGCAGCAGCAACACATATATATATATGGAATCTAGAAGGAAGGTACTGATGAATTAATTTGTGTAGCAGCAATGGAGAACAGACACAGAAAACAGACTTATGGACATGAGGGGAGGGGAGGAGGGAGAGGGAGCGATGCATGGAGAGAGTAACATGGAAACTTACAAAACCATGTACAAAATAGATAGCCAATGGGAATTTACTGTATGACTCATGGAACTCAAACACCGGCTCTGTCAGAATCTAGTAGGTTGAGATGGGGAGGGAGATGGAAAGGATGTTCAGGAAGGAGGGGACTTCAGAGCACATATGGCTGATTCTTGTTCATGTTTGACAGAAAACAGCAAAATTCTGTAAAACAATTAGCCTTCAATTAAAAAAATAATAAAAAGAGTCTTCATCATCACGACAGTTCAAAAGTATCAATTTTTCAGCGCTCAGCCTTCTTTATTGTATAACTCTCACATCTATACATGACTGTTGGAGGAACCATAGCTTGGACTATATGGATCTTTGTTGGCAAAGTGATGTCTCTGCTTTTTAATACACTATCTAGGTTTGTCACAGTTTTTCTTCCAAGGAACAAATGCCTTTTAATTTCATGGCTGCAGTCACCAACCACAGTGATTTTGGAGCTCAAGAAAATAAATCCGATCACTGTCTCCATTGTTTCTCCATCTATTTGCCATGAAGTGAAGGGACTGGATGCCATGATCTGAGTTTTTAGAATGGTGAGTTTTAAGGCAGATTTGTCACTCTCCTCTTCCACCATCATCAAGAGACTCTTTAGTTCCTCTTTGCTCCCTTTAGAGAGGTATCAACATTGAACTGTGGTGTTGGAGAAGACTCTTAAGAGTCCCTTGGACTGCAAGGAGATCCAACCAGTCCATCTTAAAGGAGATTAGTCCTGAGTGTTCATTAGAGGGACTAATGTTGAAGCTGAAACTCCAATAATTTGGCCAGCTCATGTGGAGAGCTGACTCATTTGAAAATACCCTGATGCTGGGAAAGATTGAGGGCAGGAGTGGTAGAGGATGATGGAGGATGAGACGGTTGGATGGCATCACCATCATGGACATGGGTTTGAGTGGACTTTGGGAGTTGGTGATGGACAGGGAGGCCTGGTGGGCTGCGGTTCATGGGGTCGCAAAGTGTCAGACATGACTGAGCAACTGAACTGAACTGAACTGATCTGCATATCTGAGGCTATTGATACTTTTCCCAGAAATCTTGATTCCAGCTTGTGATTCATCCAGCCCAGCATTTCTGCATAAAAGTTAAAAAAAAAGCAGCGTGAAAATATACATCCTTGTAGTATTCCTTTCGCAATTTGAAACCAGTCTATTGTTCCATGTCCAGTTCTGACTGTTGATTCTTGACCTGCATACAGGTTTCTCAGGAGTCAGGTAATAGGTTCTGGTATTCTTATCTCTTTAAGAATCTTCCACAGTTTGTTGTGATTCACACAGTCAAAGGCTTTGTCATAGTCAGTGAAGCAGAAGTAGATGATTTTCTGGAATCCCCTTCGTTTTGCTATGGTCCAACAGATGTTGACAATTTGATCTCTGGTTCCTCTGCCTTTACTAAATCCAGCTTGTACAACTGGAAGTTTTCAGTTCACATACTGCTGAAGCCTGGGTTGAAGGATTTTAAGCATTACCTTGCTAGCATGTGAAGTGAGTACAATTGTGCTGTATTGTGGACATTGTTTGGCATTGTCGTTCTTTGGGATTAGAATGAAAGCTGACCTTTTACAGTCCTGCGGCCACTGCTGAGTTTTCCAAATTTGCTGGCATATTGAGTGCAGCACTCTTGCAGCATCATGTTTTAGGATTTGAAATAGCTCAGCTGGAATTTCATCACCTCCATTAGCTTTGTTCATAGTGATGCTTTCTAAGGCCTACTTGACTTCACACTGCAGGATGTCATCACTAGGTGAGTGATGACACCATCGTGGTTGTCCAGGTCATTAAGACCTTTTTGTATAGTTCTTCTGTGTATCACCACCTCTTCTTAGTATCTTCTGCTTCTGTTAGTTCCATACCATTTCTGTCCTTTTTTGAGCCCATCTTTGCATGAAATGTTCCCTTGGTATCTCTAATTTTCTTAAAGAGATCTCTAGTCTTTCCCATTCTATTATTTTCTTATATTTCTTGATATTATTCACTTAAGAAGGTTTTCATATCTCTCATTACTATTCTTCGTAACTCTGCATTCAGAGGGGTATATCTTTCCTCTTCTCCTTTACCTTTTGCTTCCCTTAGTTTCTCAGCTCTTTATCAAGTAATCTACATAAAAGAGGCAAAGATATACAACAGAGAAAGGGCATTCTCTTCAATAAGTGGTGCTGAAAAAAACAGACAGGTACATGTAAAATAATTAAGTTATAAATTTTTTAATACTATACAAAAAATAAACTAAAAGTGGATAAAATACCTAAATGTAAGACTGGATACTATAATACTCGTAGGGAAAAACATAGGCAAGAGAGTCTTAGACATAAATTGCAGCAATATCTTTCAATTTCTCTCTGAAAGTAAGAGAAATAAAAACAAAAATAAGCAAAAAGAACCTCATTAAACTTAAAAGATTTTGCACAGCCAAGTAAGCTATAAAAGAAAGAGACACAGATGTGTATAACGGACTTTTGGACTCAGAGGGAGAGGGAGAGGGTGGGATGATTTGGGAGAATGACATTCTAACATGTATACTATCATGTGAATTGAATCGCCAGTCTATGTCTGACGCAGGATGCAGCATGCTTGGGGCTGGTGCATGGGGATGACCCAGAAAGTTGTTATGGGGAGGGAGGTGGGAGGGGGGTTCATGTTTGGGAATGCATGTAAGAATTAAAGATTTTAAAATTTAAAAAATAAAAAACTAAAATTAAAAAAAAAAGAAATGGAAAGACAACTTAAAAGAGGGAGAATATATTTGCAAACAAGGGAAATTTAAAAGGAATTAATTTCCAAAGCACCTAAACATCTCATACATTTCAATATCAAGAAACAAACAAACAAACAAAACTAATAAAAAAATGATCAGAAGAAATAGGCAGTTCTCCAAAGAAGACATATAGGTGACCAAAAGACACATGTAAAGACGCTGAGCATCACAAATTACTATAGAATTTCAAGTTAAAACCACAGTGAAGTATCACCTCACACTTTTCAGAATATCTGTTTCTAAAAAGTCTATTTTATTTTATTTAGGCATACCAGTTATGCCTTCTTAAATTGATTTTTTTACCCAGTATTTTCTGAATGTTTGCTTTTCAAAAGCACTTTTCATATTCAAACACTTCAATCTCCATTATACAGATAATAAAACTGAATCTGAGGAGCTGTGTTTATTGTTGTGCATCTCACATTGGAATCATGTTGAAGAATTGGGACAGTTTATTCTGATAACTTTCCTGAGATCTGGAAATACTTGTATAATACTTTGAATAAGTACTTAAATGATGCTTCCATGTTCATTGCATCTGCCACACAATTTTGTTGAATGAGTTTGTTAAATCAATTGAATTATGGACTTCCCTGGTAGGTCAGACAGTAAAGGGTCTGCCTATAATTTGGGAGACCCAGGTTTGATCCCTGGGTCGGGAAGATCCTCTGGAGAAGGAAATGGCAACCCACTCCAGTACTCTTGCCTGGAAAATCCCATGGACGGAGAAGCCTGATAGATAACAGTCCATGGGGTCGCAAAGAGTCGGACAAGACTGAGCAACTAAACTTACTTAAGTAGTTACATTATTGGCAGTATTAAGAGTATACTGAGAAGATTTGGAAAAGGAGCTTCTGGAAATTACTGAAAGGAGCAATTATTAAAAGTATACTTGGAACCAAATGTGATGAAACTAAATTTCAATACAAGAAAAATCGAGTGTGAAAAATATGAAAGCAATCAAAGAGAACTTTATTAAATTTTGGGAGGTGGAAACAGAAATGTAGAGTATTATTGGAATATTGAAATGTTACATTTTTTGAGGAATTTAGAGTGTCCCAGGAGTATTGCCTAAAAGGCACCTTCACTTTTTGTGGAAGCGTCACAAATGTAATAGGCTTTCAGTTTTGAAGTTTCCTTTACTATTCATTTTCAGTACTGTATCAACTACTTTTGTCATAAAAGTTCCTCCCTTGTTTTTATGACATTTTCATGACAATAAACTATCCCAGGTTCTAGTGACTGGAGCCAGGTTGCAAGTTGTTTGTTTGTTTGTTTGTTTTTTAAGATATAACAATAGTAGTGACTGACAGTTGAGGACTGCTTTTGCCCAGTTATTTATTTTATTTATTTATTTGAATTTTGTTTCATGTGCTTTACTGGTTTGTTTTGTCGATTTTGAAAATATCTGCAATATTTTTTTGTGTGTGCAGCTAAGTTGGTTAAAGTAAGTAGTTGCTTTCCATATAATAGAGTTTTGTTGCAATGTTTTATTTTGGAAATCAACATGTGGGTGCCTCTAACACAGATTGATATAAATGAAAATTAAATTACCTGTTAACACTATTAAAATATCAGTTTTTAAAGCAGTGTGACATTCAACAAATTCCCAACATAAATTTGTTAAAAAGTTATAAATGAAAATAACCCATTGAGAATGTTATATCTGTAAAAATAGCCACTAAGACAAACTTCCAGATGTTTCTGATGCAAACTGCACCCTGGAGAACTACGTTACTCTCCTAATGTCTGTATGTTCTTGGTTTGCTACTTAGAGTATGCTTTTTTAAAATGATTTCTATTTTTATGCACTCTATATATTTTCTTCCTAGAAAATAAACTAGCAACTCTTTTTCCAACTAATATTTTGGTGAATCTGAAGTTGAACTTTTGTAAATGAAGGATGGAAAAGAAAATCAAAATAATCATAACCAACTGAGTTTTTTTTTTCCTGTCTTCAGGCTTCTACATTTTTCTGTTAGTTTTTGTTTGTTTACAAATATTTAAAAAGATATATCTCTCTACAAATTTTAAAGAGTAGAGATTTGTATACAAATTATTTGGAAGGAATTTTAGAGGATTTGACATATTTTTCTTGATTTTTCTATTTGAAGTCCAAATTTCTTTTATGAAATGAACAACAAAATCACTTTTGCATAATATGTTTCTATATTAGTAATGTGTCTGTGTTTGAAGATAAACAGTTTATTTTTTATTTTTTTATTTCTTCCAGGTGTTATAACCAAAACTTACTTTGCCCAGAAATCATCAAATTATAATTAAAAAGCTGGAGCTTTTCAATTTTCCTACTACAGGAGGCTTTCCTGTGTCAGAGTGAATAGTTATAGAACTGGGAAAGGCAGATGCTATTGCTATTTTTATCTTTATTGCTTCATGAGTTTATAACTTTTAGTGCTGGCAAAGTCTATAAGAATGTTACTATTTGAATGAAGACATTTTGGAAATCAAACAGGTTTTTGTAAATCAACTAACTGGTAGAATGTTTAAAAGTCATGAGATTCAGAAAAAAAAAGGAACTACAAATGGAATCAATAATATAATTATGGAGAATTAAAGGAAATATAAAGTAAAATGGTAATGAGAAAAGGAAACTGAATAGGGGAGGAAGGAAGGAAAGAAGAAACAAAGGAAGGAAGGGAGAAAGAAAGAAAGCTAGATGGAAAGGAGGAAGAAGAAATTAATAGTTTTATTTTCATCTAATTAAGCTATGCATGTAGTTCTATTGCCATTATTATTGTTCCCTAAAGGAAAATTATTCAAATTTGTTTTCCTCTCAAATAAATGATATTTTAGGAATCCTGATCTTAATTTTGTGTCATATTGAGTGCCATTTGCAAAAAAAAAAAAAATTACAAATTATAATTATCTAATTTCAGACTGTTAAAGTAGAAAATGTATCTTAACTATATAATTGGCAAGGGTATTAGATATAAAGTTGACTTTCATATAAAAGGTTGGCACTAATACTAGAATTTGCAACATATGATAGGAAAAACTAATTAAACATTCCAAAATTAAGAATGGACTAAGAGCTATCAATTCAGAATGTATAGCAAAAATATGAATCTCCAGAATAGTTTCTTAATTTATGGGTTTTATAATATATAAAAATAACAAATATCCAGAATACTTTCTCAATTTATGGGCTTTATAATATATGTACAGGAAGGACCACAAAAAAAGTCATTACATAAGAAATAAATATAAGTAAAGCACAGAAATTTAACATGTTTCCAGCCTCCCTTTTCCTTCTAAACATGATATGCATAACAACTAGGTGGAAATTATCTTTTCTCCCTATATATTAGCAATTTTACCACTTTAATAGTTTTTATTTTCACTGAAATGAATAGCTGAAAATATATTCCAACTTCCAGCTAAGATAAATGTTATTTAAATAACAGAAATTTTTATGGAGTATGTCAAAGGAAACATAAATAGTATCCTCAAAGCCTAAGTTTCATTACCAGAAGAAAAGAGCAGCAAGACTCTTGTTTTCTAACCATTGGCTAACTAAGATGACTAAGCTGAGTAAATACATAAACATTTATATTGGAAGCAAAAACTGCTAACAAAGGTATTTTATTATGAACCCTAAACACAATCTTAGCTTTTTCCTTTGCTCTAGGCAACTCAGCTTTTATCCTGCAGAATATCTTACTCTCATGTGCTTTGGCAGAGCTCCAGGGTCCCCAAGGATAAAGCAATATCTCTATTTACATATCAAAGCAAAAGAAGGATCAAACATTATTAGACCTCTAAGAGACTGTGAAAGGACTCTATGAATCAGAAACTTCAACAATTTTCTTCACGCAATTCAGACTACTTCCTTCTTCATCACAGGATGCTTAATATACTCTAGTATCTCACACAGAGGCAACCAAGATAAGCCTAAGAAAGGGCTAATGATACTATGTAAATGGTCATTGAATTAGTTTAATAAGTGCTTTGAGTAAAGATAAAAAGAAAGGAGATGGCAGTCCAAGATCTGGGCCCATTCTAATGGTTTCATTGTTTTGGACATCTACAGAGTTACACAGAGAAGTGGCTAATTGAGGTTCTGCACTTCATGAAAAAGGATGAATGCCCCATAAACCAAAAGGTACTTGTTTTACTTTTACTGACTATTGAAGAACATTTGCAATGGTCATCTCAACTGTTATGTATTTACTAGAATGCAGTTTTAATTTTGTAGATTTCTGTTCTTTGCAGCCTGCAGTATATAATGCAGTATGCAGAAAAAAATGCTGAGTTAGGGTTCGGTTCAGAAGTGAGACTATCCTGAATGTCTTCAGCAAGGCTTTCTTGCTCATACAGCAATGAATGTTTCCTATGAAGATATGAAAAATAAAGAAGGCTAAAAATTTAAATTAAATGATTATAGTTCTCAGCAAATAGTATATAAAGCACTCATAAGAGATTGATGTGTTTTTCTAAGATTATATATTATATATATATATATATATATATATATATTTGGTTTACTCTCTTGTTCCTTTTTTTTTTCATTGTTTTAATTTAAATTAATTTAATTGTTTTAATTAGAGGTTAGCACCCCACTCCAGTACTCTTGCCTGGAAAGTCCCATGGACAGAGAAGCCTGGTAGGCTGCAGTCCATGGGGTCTTGAAGAGTCGGACACGACTGAGCGACTTCACTTTCACTTTTCACTTTCATGCATTGGAGAAGGAAATGACAACCCACTCCAGTGTTCTTGCCTGGAGAATCCCAGGGACAGCGGAGCCTGGTGGGCTGCCATCTACGGGGTTGCACAGAGTCGGACATGAGTGAAGTGACTTAGCAGCAATTACTTTACAATATTGTACTGGTTTTGCCATACATCAACATGAATCCGCCACAGGTGTACATGTGTTCCCCATCCTGAAATCCCTGCCCACTTTCCTCCCCGTACCATCCCTCTGGGTCATCTCAGTGCACCAGCCCCAAGCATCCAGTATCATGCATTGAACCTGGACTGGCTATGTGTTTCATATATGATATTATACATGTTTCAATGCCATTCTCCCAAATCATCCCACACTCGCCCTCTCCCACAGAGTCAAAAGGATATTTTTTAAAAGATTTTCATAAGTGTACAGATAATTTCTTTTAGCAATCAAATTTTGTCCTCTGTCAAGTTTTAACCCTTCTAAACCTGCATTTTTTCACTCACTGCATGGATTAACAAGAAATAAGATATTTTTTCACTTCATCTTCAGTTCAAACTTCCTTTCTTTAATGAAATGACATTCATAATAGTAAGCATAATGAGTTTTCATATTTAAGAAGTGCTCTTATACTTTTAAAATTCCTCTGAGGAAGGCAGATAAGGAACTAACAGACACTCCAGACCAGACTGAGATTGAACTGTTGTTTTCCCTTCCTTCCATATTTTTTCTCCCTCTCCTCATCTTCCTCCTTCTCTCTTTTTATTATCTTTCTATCTATCTATCTTCATTCTTTCTGCACATAACGATTTTGATTTCTTTGTATGCTTTAGGCATTGTGTTAAAGTGTTTCCATACATTATCTTTGTACATCCTCACAACGTTTTACTTCAGTGATAAAGCAGAGTGTTAAGAAAGTAAGTATGGGCCTTCTTTGTGGTCTTTGTTCAGAGATTCTTAGTGTCTCTTTCACTATCACTATAAACATTACTTGAGCATAATCCAGTGTTAGGTATTTAAAAATTCCCTGCAACTCTAGGTATATGAATAACACAATCAATATCAAAGATTTTTTTAAATATACTCCTTTATTGTCCTGAGTACAATTCCAAGTTCCTGAAGGCAATGAAGCATATCCTTGAGGTTGTTGAGAACAGTCATTGCATTTTCTTTATTATTATTATTATTATTATTATTTTACTTTACAATATTGTATTGGTTTTGCCATACCTTTTAATAAATATATATTGAACATCTACCAGGTGCCAATCACTGTGGCTTTTGCTGGAGATATAAATGAAGTACAACAAAATCCCTGGTCTCAAGAGATATCTTAATGAGAAAAACACAACAAAACAAACAAACAAACAAACAAAAACCCTAATGAGTATAAAGCAATGATAAGTCTTATAATAAAGGAATAGCACACAGTTACAGGAAAGACAAGAAGAAGCACAAAATTTTATATGGCTGATGAGTCAGAAAACAGTTTATAAGAAGATGGGTCTTAAAGATGAAGGACATTTTCTGATGGATAACAGCATGCACAAATATTATTATTATTATTATTATTATTACATTTTATTAGGCCTCTATTATAGAGGTAGTAGACCAGGTATAGTGATTATTAATTCCATTTTACAAATAAGGTAGATGAGGTTGAACAGGGTTCTTGTGAGGATCACATTATATGAGAGGTTTGCAAAGGCCTATGAAGTTTGAAAAATTGAAAAAGTGCACGCTATTATTTATTTATTATAGACAATTTCAGCTGCCAAAGTTTGCTTCATTTTTAGTTAATTTAAGCTTTGCTTCCAGTCTAACTATGATTTACTTGAGTCTGTTGATTTCTTCTTTGTATGCGTGTAAGATGACATGTTATATTTCTTTATAATTATATTTAATTGACTTATAGTTAGTATTCTGATTTGGCAATAATTACTTGATAATCTGTGAATAATGTCTGCTTAATTATTTGTAAGCTGGCTAACATCAGTTATTCTCATTCTCTACCCTTGTACAATTTTGTAGATACATGTGTACTTGTTTCTGCATGTGTAGCTCTATATTAAATCACCAACAAAACTGAATTTAACCAACCTAGGCTTCATGTCACTAACCTAAGTTTCAAGTATTGAGCTTATGCATTCAATGATCTTTATGTGACTGACATTTCTTGATTTTTTAATATGGTGGTGACACCAACATTTTTTCTATTTTTGACTTGTTTTGAATGTTATTTTCCAATAAGCAGTTGTTTTTTGGATACTTTTCTATGAAATTTACTAAGCTAAGTATGTCTTTACTCATTATTTATTTTAATAATTTTTATACTTCCATTTATTTTCATATTGAAATATTTATTTCTGCATTATATTTAAGTAGTTTGTTCTCAGTCTTCTGGCATCTAGACTCTAAAACATTTTGGCTGGTTTATTTATATTTTTAAATAGTAAATAACTTGCAATTATTTCACCTAAAAATTCTATGAGGTATATACTAAGGTCAAGTATCTTGAGATTTTAAGCAATATTTTAAATAATTTTGCTATACATTTCTCTTCTCCTCTGTGCTTCAATGCTACTTATTAGAATTTTAGAATTTCAGGGAATTATAACCATAAGTTTTATTGGCCCAGCCTGATAGCAAGATGATGAACATACTGTATGCAGTGAGAATGGAGTGATACATACTTTCCTGACTATGTATTAATTATCTTTAAATTAATTATTTTCAGAAATTCTCTCATATATTGAACTTAGCTGTTTATTTGTGTGAAGTAGTCTTTTCTTTAGTCCAAAAAAACTACCCTGATTAAAATTTTCAATATATGCTTCTTAGTTTAAATTAAGATTTTTATAATTAATAAACAAAATTAAAATGAGTGAAGTGGTTGAATATCTTTTTTTCTCCATGTATGTTTTCCATTAAACAATATTGTAACTATGTTTGAGCAATAAGCTGTAGGCTAGAGAAATTAAAATGAAAGTTTAGGAAACTTTAATAGGCTGTGTACAGTTGAGAGTATAAAGAGTCTTAACCTACAAGGTTCTACTCCACCCTCACCCTAGGATCTGAAAACAGATAAGAATATAAAAACCAGGAGTGTATTCCCATTTGTGGAATTAAAAAAAAATAAGGGGAAAAGAGTTCTATCACCTATTTTACATGTAACACCCACATTGCTTTCCACCATGTTCTGGCAGTTTCCTCTAAATTAGCTAGTTCCAAATACAGTTAAGGAAGCATGCCAGAACAGTTTGTACTTTACCTTCATGTTGAATTCCCAGTCCTTATTTTGTGGAAATTCATCCCAACACTATTGGCCATAGCACTGAATTCTCTAAGTTATATCACATTAAAGCTCTTCCAAAACAGTATACTTATTAAAATATCTAAAATGTGTCATTATATAATAGTCTAGTCTACAAGGATGCAGTACAGGATTTTGAGCATTAAAAATAGAGGGTTGCAGGAATAACAAACAGATACTTCCAGATCATGTTGATTGTGATTATAGTTGCTCTTGCTGGTTTCCTCATTCATCCTGTGCAGACAAGAAAGATTATTTCCATTGACTAGTGTAGCACCTGGTATGTGTTATTAGAGAGAAAAATGTCTTCAGATAAACAGTAGTCAACAGATGAGGACGAAGGCCAGTTATCCTGACTGATCAAGAAATCTAGAGACTCCTCCTTCGTCCTTGTAGGGATAGAAGGCTTTATGACTGTGGTGTCCTATGGTGTCTTTACAAGTTAAAATACAGAAGAGATCAGAAAATGTTCACTCATCTTTTTCACATGAGAGTTGCTGCCCAAGGATTTGTTGTAGGAGCTGTGACTCTAGGTGTTCTCTACTCTATGTAGAAGGATTACATTAGACCTCAATTCTTCAATGGGTCCAAAAAATGAAGCTGCTGCTGCTGCTGCTGCTGCTGCTGCTAAGTCACTTCAGTCTTGTCCAACTCTGTGTGACCCCCAAGACAGCATCCTACCAGGTTCCTCATCCCTGGGATTCTCCAGGCAAGAATACTGGAGTGGGGCGCCATTGCCTTCTCCAATGCATGAAAGTGAAAAGTGAAAGTGAAGTCACTCAGTCGTGTACAATTCTTAGCAACCCCATGGACTGCAGCCTACCAAGGCTCCTCCATCCATGGGATTTTCCAGGCAAGAGTATTGGAGTGGGGTACCATTGCCTTCGCCAAAAATTAAGTTACACACAAGAAAAATAAGAAGCCTTCTGAAAAGTACTAACAAAGAATGAATTTTCCATATGTAGAAAATTATACTGCCAAAGTTTCAGCCACAATTCTCATAGCCTTCAATTGTTTACAATGTTGACTTCCAAATCAACAATCATAAATAGTCAACACACACACACACACACACACAAAATGCAGTACAGAAACTGTAGACTACTTTTTAAGAAAGCTGTCACAGGTGGTGGCTTGCTGTCTTGTGCTATACACTCATAGGAAAATTTGGATAGATTGTCTCCATTCTAATACAAAAATTATACTTAGCGTAATATGTAGGCGAGGCTAGATTAATTGTGTTAGTCATAATTGAGCACAAATGGTAAGTACCAATGATAAGCAAGTCTTTGATATGTATAAGCCATTATAGTATTTTCCTAAATTTCCAGGAGAAAATGAATAGATGACAAACGGTTTATAAACAGCTGTCTTTTTCTCATTGTTGATACCTACTACATTGTACATTGTCACATACATCTCATTTAGAGTAAGTTTCAGTTGACATACAGAAACATGCATTTCAAGTTACCAGTGTCAATATTTCTTACTTAGTATAATCTTAGAAAACTTGTGAATAAGTAGATAATACATAATTTCTGGTAGTTTAAAAATATGGATTCTAAACCCGTATTATTCCTGAAAAGAAATTAGAAAGTTATCACAAAAAAGACCTTTGTTATCAGTTAAAATGTTAGATTGTAAAAAGCAAAACAACTAAACAAGCCTTATATCTAACAACATGACATTTATTCCACATGCATTTAACACACATTTACTAAGTGAAAACTGCAGGCATGGTCCTGGGCTATGTGCTGTGAGACACAAAGAAACATGTAATATGAACCCTATCCTTAATGTAAATATACCGTGTGTAAAGAGAGATAATTATGCATTAATAGGTACTGAACTGTTGATGAATCAGCCTAAGCCAATCTCACAGGCATGATATTATATGAAAAATCAAACACGAGGCTTAGGTGATCAGTGTTATGGATGTTCAATGAAGAGAGGGCAATGTGGGTTGAAGTAACCAGGGAAGGATTTCTGAACAAAATGTGACTTGAGCTTGGCCATGAAGTAATTCCAGATGGTAAAGAATTGTGTGGATAACATTAAGGAATAGGAATTATTCTATGTCTGAAAAAAAAAATGATTAGTAAATTATTTTTTAATGTAATTAATGATTGCAAGATTTTTTTTTTTCATGAAAAAAAGAATTACTACTGAAGAGCAATGATAGACTAGCAGCCATGGACCCCTGGGATAAGTTCTGTACTACTCTGACTTGTTCCTATTGCCGTAATTTCTGTGTTCCCAAATTACTTTACTGGGCCAGTTTCATTATTTCCTACTCTCAAATCAACATAAGTCAATCAATTACTATGTGGCATGCTTTACAAATAAAAACATTGCAAATGAATATATATAATATGGCACAGAAGACTTTCATCTTATGTTTGCTAACTAAATAGCTAGACCTAGTTTTTAGAAGGATCACACACAGATGTTTCACAGAAAATGAAAGGAATAAGAGAGAAAAAAGTCCTCCCACAAAGAATATATTTAATCTTACTAGGGCATCTGCATGAATGATGCAAGCTGTGTAAAAATATTAATTTTAAATGTGACATATTCTGTGCATGTATATAAAAAGAAAAGTATAGGTAGGTCAGTGAGTTAAAACAGATATGCTGGAAGTTATTTGTCACCTTAGTTAAATTATATTTTCCTGGGTTGTGGATTGTTATTGAGGTCAATTTTGTATTGCCTGTAAGGTCAGAGTTGAAATTTCTCATATTTTTTCATTTGAATAGAAAGGACACCTATCCCCTCAAAGTCCTCCAAGCTGAAATAATTAAGAATACCTTCTTATCTTCTGGAGTTTATAAGAAGCTTTAAATGGAGGAAAGAAAAAAAAAGTATTAAATCTTTGCTTCCCCAGATAGAAAATAGTAAATTCATTAGGTCTTCTTCCTCTGTGTCTAATGTCTACTTTCTATTCTAGCAGAGGGTCCTGCGGTTTCTGAAATTTTCTAGGTGGATTCAATTTTAATACTTACTAATTTAGAAATTCCCCAGAATATCTCAGGCTAGCAAAAAGGAAGGACTTTGCCTTTTGAGGAAGACTAAGTCTGGATCAGCTCTGCAAAAGGATCATTTATGCTAAAGATGCCTCTGTTGTTGCTGGAAAGTGAACAGAATTGCCTTGACTTTCATTTTGTAACTCCTTCTTTACATCTTAGCTTAATAAGCCTCTAAATTTCTGTTCACTCAGTAATTACAATAACTATTAATAGTGGGGTAAAATAAAAATGTCCCAATTTAAATGATCTTAGAAAAAAGAAGTACTGAACATTTACTACATAGTAGGTGGCTCAGTTGATAAATAAACCACTTGCAATGCAGGACACCTGGGTTCGATCCATGGGTTGGGAAGATCCCCTGAAGAAGGAAATGGCAACCTACTCCAGTATTCTTGCCTGGGAAATTTCATGGACAGAGAAGCCTAGTAGGCTACAGTCCATGGGTTGCAAGAATCAGAAATTATTTAATGACTAAACCTCTAACACCATGCTTATTCTAGATAGTTTAATCTGCTGTTTCACTGAATTCTTATCAATTAGGGGATTCCCTGCTGTTCAGTGATAAAGAGTTCACCTGCCAATGCAAGAGACATGGATTCAGTCCCTGATCTGAAAAGATCCTGAATGCCGTTGGGAACATAAGCAGATGTGCCACAACTATTGAACCTGCTCTCTAGAGCCCAGGAGCTGAAACCATTGACCCACATTTTGCAATTACGGAAGCCTGTGGTCCCATGCTCTGCAACAAGAGAAATCACAATGAGAAGCCTGTGCACTGCTACTAGAGAGTAGTCTCTGGTCGCCACAACTGGAGAAAAACCTGTGCAGAAACAAAGACCTAGCACAGACAAAAATAAACAAATAAGATATCAATGGGACTCATACCTGTTACGTATTAATCTTTAATGATACCACACTTAAAAATTAATTCCACTAGCACAGTGTGATGAGGTTACAAACAATAATGACCATTTTAGCAAAGTGAACTAACAAGAAGCACTATACATTTTTCACTTTTCCAGACTGTGGGTAAATATCACAGTGATCTTCATTTCAGAAAATTACACTTATTGAGGTTTTCACAAGGTACTCTGTAGAAGTCATCCTACTCAGTCTGTTTGATATGACAGTTGTTTCACTGCAGGTATATGGATAGTGTTTTTAGAAGAGTTTTGTTGTTTTGTTTTGCTTACCAATGTGTTAAATTGGTTTATTTTTATAACTCACTCAACTATAAAGAACTTTGAGTTCTAGTATTTGTGACTTCCTCCTGAGCAGATGATTTAACATATTTTATTTATGTGGTCATATCAGAACTTCTTGGCTGTCACATAAGAGAGATTGTATCCACTGAGTGTAGAAGTTAGCCATGGTGCAAAAAATCATGTTTAAATAGCACTTAACCTTCTAATCTAAACCCCTAAACTTCTACAAGGGTCTTGTAGGCAGTTAACACAAAAACTGAATTAGATGAATTTTAGGTTGAAGTCAGAAGACTCTTGATTTTGTACTTATTCAAAACAATCAGGGCGGAAGATTAAAAAAAGTCTGTGTATGATATGCTTTTTTCCTTACTTCTCTGGTGCTTGTCTAATTAAATGAGCCAGAAAAAAAAAAAAAAGCATATAAAGAATAACTCTTCAACAAGTGGTGCTGGGAAAACTGGTCAACCACTTGTAAGAGAATGAAACTAGATCACTTTCTAACACCATACACAAAAATAAACTCAAAATGGATTAAGTAAGACCAGACACTATAAAACTCCTGGAGGAAAACATAGACAAAACACTCTCTGATGTAAATCATAGCAGGATCCTCTATGACCCACCTCCCAGAATAATGGAAATAAAAGCTTATCAACATGTAAGAATCATGGAAATAAAAGCAAAAATAAACAAATGAGACCTAATTAAACATAAAAGCTTTTGCACAATGAAAACTATAAGCAAGATGAAATGACAGCCTTCAGAATGGGATAAAATAATAGCAAATGAGGAAACTGACAAACAATTAATCTCAAAAATATCCAAGCAACTCCTGCAGCTCAATACCAGAAAAATAAGTGACCCAATCAAAACATGGGCCAAAGAACTAAACAGACATTTCTCCAAAGAAGACATACAGATGGCTAATAAACACATGAAAAGATGTTCATCATCACTCATTATCATAGAAATGCAAATCAAAACCACAATGAGGTACCATTTCATGTGGGTTAGAATAGCTGCTCTCAAAAAGTCTACAAACAGGGAGGCGGTCCTAAGATCGTGGAGGAATAGGATGGGGAGACCACTTTCTCCCTCACAAATTCATCAAAAGAACATTTCAATGCTGAGTAAATTCCACAAAACAACTTCTGAATGCTGACAGAGGACATCAGGCATCCAGAAAAGCAGATCATTGTCTTCAGAAATAGGTAGAAAAAAATATAAAAGACAAAAAAAGAGACAAAGGAGGTACAGAGGGAGCTCCATCCCAGGAAGGGAGTCCCGTCCCGGGAAGGGAGTCTTAAAAAGAGAGAAGTTTCCAAACACCAGGAAACACTCTCGCTGCCGAATCTATGGTGAGCCTTGGAAGCACAGAGGGCAGCATAACAGGGAAGAAAAATAAATAAATATTTAAAACCAACAGATTATGAGCCCAACAGTAACTCCCCCAGTGGAGAAGCAATGCAAACGCCTGCATCCACCACTAGCAAGTGGGGGCTGGGCAGGGAGGCATGGGCTGCAGTGCTTTTTAAGAATCGGGCTGGAATGCCCTGAGTGTAACCAGAGTGAACTAACTTGGGCTAGCATACCAGACTGTGGGATAGCTACCACGCGAAAAGCTCTAACATAAGACACCACCAGGACCATGCACAGAACAAAGGATGGAACCGAAATAGCTGGCTGCAGACCATCCCCCTCTGGTGATAGGCAGCCAGAGCCGTAAGGCTGGAAGGGGGCAATTGCAGCCCTGGAGAGGCATTACCTACCAAACTGAAAGCCGGCTTATTTGCTAAGACTTCTTGGGGTTCTGGACAGTCAACATCCACCTGAGAAGTGGAGCCAGCAATACACCCAGAAAACTGAGCAGCAGGGATGGGAAAGGTGATAAGTCACAGCGACCGTGCTCACCAAACATCTGAGCTACTCAGACCTGGGAAGGGCACAAAACCCAGGCCCAACCTAATCTGCACCTCTGAGGGCTACCTGAGAGTCGAGCCTGAGCGGCTTAGACCTGGGAGGTGCATGCAGCCTAGGGCCGGCATCAGACGGTTCCCGGTGGAGCAACGTAGAGCCTGAATGCTGTGTGTCATGATCAGAGGCAGACCCAGCGTGGCTGAGACACTGTGAGCACACACCAGTGTTATTTGTTTGCAGCATCCCTCCCTCCCCACGGTGCAACTGAACAACTGAGCCTAAAAAAAAAAAAAAAAAAAAAAAGTGTCCACCACCGCCCCCCTTATGTCAGGGCGGAAAGCAGAACTGAAGAGACCAGCAAACAGAAGAAGCTAAACAGAGTGAACCACCTTGGAAGTGACCCCACACTGCCTACAACACCAGAGAAAGGCCCAGATATATCTTTACTATTTTTTTGATCATTCTCTTTTTGTTTTGTTTTGTTGATGTTGTTGTTTGATTTTTTTCTTTTCTTTTTCTTTTTTTAACATTTTTAAATTTCTAAGTCCTCTATTTCTCCTTTGATTTTTATTTTTATAACCTACTATTACTTAAAAAAAAATACCCTATTTTTAAAGCAAACACTGTATATATATTTTTTTTGTGGATGTTGCTGTTTTTTAATAATTCTTGTAATTTTTTTTCCTCTTCTTTTCTTTAATACTGTATTATTGATAATCCAAAATATACTGTAGATTTTTAATCTTTGCTTTTTAGTATTTGTTATCAATTTTGTACATTTAAAAACCCAATCTTCAGTACCCAATTTTACCTGAGAGCGAGATTACTGGCTTGACCACTCTCTCCTCCTTTGGACTCCCCTTTTTCTCCACCAGGTTGTCTCTGTCTCCCCCTTCTCTTCCCCACCCAACTCTGTGAATCTCTGTATGTTCTAGATGATGGAGAACACTTAGGGAACTGGTTACTGGCTGGATCTGCCTCTCTCATTTTCATTTCCCTCTTTTATCCTCCTGGCCACCTGTCTATTTCTCCCCTCTCCTCTTCGATATATAACTCCGTGAACATCTCTGAGCGGTCCAGACTGTGAAGAGGACATAAGGAAGTGATTACTGGGTAGCTTGCTCTCTCCTCTTTTGATCCCACCTCATCTCATTCCAGTCACCTATAACTACCTCCTCCTTCTTCTCTTCTCCATGTAACTCAGTGAACCTCTCTGGGTGTCCCTCAATGTGTAGAAACTTTTCACCTTTAACCTGGATGTTTTATCATCCATGCTGTATAGATGGAGAAGTCTTGATGCTACTGTAAAAATAAAACTGTAAACCAGAAGCAGGAGGCTTAAGTCCAAAACCTGAAAACATCAGAGAACTCCTGAATCCAGGGAACATTAATCGATAGGTACTGATCAAATGCCTCCATACCTAGACTGAAACCAAGCACCACCCAAAGGCCAACAAGTTCCAGAGCAAGACATACCATGCAAGTTCTCCAGCAACACAGGAACACACACCTGAGCTTCAATATACAGGCAGCTCAAAGTTACTCCAAAACCACTGACATCTCATAACTGATTACTGGACACTTCACTGCGCTCCAGAGAGAAGAAATCCAGCTCTACCCCACAGAACTCTGACACAAGCTTCCCTAAACAAGAAACCTTGACAAGCCACTGATACAACCCCACCCACAGCAAGGAAACTCCATAATAAAGAGAATTCCACAAACACCCAGATTACAGAAAGGCCACTCCAAATGCAGCAATATAACCAAGATGAAGAGACAGAGGAATATCCAGAAGGTAAAGGAATAGGAGAAATGCTAACCAAACCAAACAAAAGAGGAAGAGATAAGGAATCTACCTGAGAAAGAATTGCGAATAAAGATAGTAAAAGTGATCCAAAATCTTGAAATCAAAATGGAATCACAAAAAATAGCCTGGAGACAAGGACTGAGAAGATGCAAGAAAGGCTTAACAAGGACTTAGAAGAAATAAAGAAAGAGTCAATATATAATTAATAATGCAATGAATGAAAATGCAGTGTGAAAAGGGAAAATGATAGGATACCAAAGAGGAACTACCCAGGTCAGTAGGTGCCCAATATGCTACTGGAGATCAGTGGAGAAATAACTCCAGAAAGAATGAACGGATGGAGCCAAAGCAAAAACAACACCCAGTTGTGGATGTGACAGGTGATAGAAACAAAATCCGATGCTGAAAAGATCAACATTAAATAGGACCCTGGAATGTCAGGTCCATAAATCAAGGCAAATTGGAAGTGGTCACACAAGAGATGGTAAGGGTGAACGTTGACACTCTAGGAATCAGCGAACTAAAATGGACTGGAATCGGTGAATTTAACTCAGATGACCATTATATCTACTACTGTGGGCAAGAATCCCTCAGAAGAAATGGAGTAGCCATCATGTTCAACAAAAGAGTCTGAAATGCAGTACTTTGATGCATTCTCAAAAACGACAGAATGATTTCTGTTCATCTCCAAGGAAAACCATTCAATATCAGAGTTATCCAAGTCTATGCCCCAACTAGTAATGCTGAAGAAACTGAAGTTGAATGGTTTTATGAAGACCTACAAGACCTTTTAGAACTAACACCCCCAAATGATGTCCTTTTCATTATAGGGGACTGGAATGCAAAAGTATTAGGTCAAGAAACACTTGGAATAAGAGGCAAATTTGGCCTTGGAATGCAGAATGAAGCAGGGCAAAGACTAGTAGCGTTTTGCCAAGTAAATGCACTGGTCATAGCAAACACGCTTTTCCAACAACACAAGAGAAGACTCTACACATGCACATCACCAGATGGTCAACACCACAATCAGACTGATTATATTCTATGCAGCCAAAGAGGAAGAAGCTCTATACAGTCAACAAAAACAAGACCAGGAGCTGACTGTGGCTCAGATCATGAACTCCTTACTACCAAATTCAGACTGAAATTGAAGAAAGTAGTGAAAACCTTTAGACCATTCAGGTATGACCTAAATCAAATCCCTTATGATTATACAGTGGAAGTGAGAAATAGATTTAAGGGCCTAGATCTGATAAAGTGCCTGATGAACTATGGAATGAGGTTTGTGACATTGTACAGGAGATAGGGATCAAGACTATCCCCCTGGAAAAGAAATGCAAAAAAGCAAAATGGCTGCCTGGGGAGGCCTTACAAATAGCTGTGGTAAGAAGAGAGGCAAAAAGCAAAGGAGAAAAGGAAAGATATAAGCATCTGAATGCAGAGTTCCAAAGAATAGCAAGAAGAGATAAGAAAGCTTTCTTCAGCGATCAATGAAAAGAAATAGAGGAAAAGAAGAGAATGGGAAAGACTAGAGATCTCTTCAAGAAAATGACAGATACCAAGGGAACATTTCACACAAAGATGGGCTCAATAAAGGACAGAAATGGTGTGGACCTAACAGAAGAGAAGATATTAAGAAGAGAGGGCAAGAATATATAGAAGAACTGTACAAAAAAGATCCTCATGACCTAGATAGTCATGATAATGTTATCACTAATCAAGAGACAGACATCTTGGAATGTGAATTCCAGTGGGCCTTAGAAAACATCATGATGAACAAATCTAGTGGAGTTGATGGAATTCCAGCTGAGCTGTTTCAAATCCTGAAAGATGATGCTGTGAAAGTGCTGCACTCAATATGCAAGCAAATTTGGAAAACTCAGCAGTGGCCACAGGACTGGAAAAGTTCAGTTTTCATTCTAATTCCAAAGAAAGGCAATGCCAAAGAATGCTCAAACTACCGCACAATTGCACTCATCTCACATGCTAGTAAAGTAATGCTCAAAATTCTCCAAGCCAGGCTTCAGCAATACGTGAACTGTGAACTCCCTGATGTTCAAGCTGGTTTTAGCAAAGGCACAGGAACCAGATATCAAATTGCCAACATCTGCTGGATCATGGAAAAAACAAGAGAGATCCAGAATAACATCTACTTCTGCTTTATTGACAATGCCAAAGCTTTTGAGTGTGTATATCACAATAAACTATGGAGAATTCTGAAAGAGATGGGAATACCAGACCACCTGACCTGCCTCTTGAAAAATCTGTATGCAGATCAGGAAGCAACAGTTAGAACTGGACATGGAACAACAGAATGGTTCCAAATAGGAAAAGGAGTATGTCAAGGCTGTATAATGTCACCCTGCTTATTTAACTTATATGCAGAGTACATCATGATAAACGCTGGACTGGAAGAAACACAAGCTGGAATCAAGATTGCTGGGAGAAATATCAATAAGCTCAGGTATGCAGATGACACCACCCTTATGACAGAAAGTGAAGAGGAGCTAAAAATCCTCTTGATGAAAGTGAAAGAGGAGAGTGAAAAAGTTGACTTAAAGCTCAACATTTAGAAAAACAAGATCATGGCATCCAGTCACATCACTTCATGGGAAATAGATGGGGAAAAAGTGGAAACAGTGTCAGACTTTATTTTTGGGGGGTCCAAAATCACTGCAGATGGTAATTGCAGCCATGAGATTAAAAGAAGCTTACTCCTTGGAAGAAAAGTTATGACCAACCTAGATAGTATATTCAAAAGCACAGACATTACTTAGCTGACTGAGGTCAATCTATTCAAGGCTATGGTTTCTCCTGTGGTCATGTATGGATGTGAGAGTTGGACTGTGAAGAAGGCTGAATGCAAAAGAAATGATGCTTTTGAACTGTGGTGTTGGAGAAGACTCTTGAGAGTCCCTAGGACTGCAAGAAGATCCAAACAGTCCATTCTGAAGGAGATCAACCCTGGGATTTCTTTGGAAGAAATGATGCTAAAGCTTAAACTCCAGTACTTTGGCCACCTCATGAGAAGACTTGACTCCTTGGAAAATACTCTGTTTGCGGGAGGGAAGGGGGCAGGAGAAGAAGGGGTTGACCGAGGATGAGATGGCTAGAAGGCATCACGGACTTGATGGACATGAGTCTGAGTGAACTCCGGGAGATGGTGATGAACAGGGAGGCCTGGCATGCTGCGATTCACGGGGTTGCAAAGAGTCGGACACGAAAGAGCAACTGAACTGAACTGACTGAAATGAATGTGATCAGAAACGCTCTGGAGGCAACAAATAGTAGAATAATGGAGGCAGAAGATAGGATTAGTGAAATAGAATGGTAGAAATAAATGAATCAGAGAGGAAAAAAGAAAAATGAATTAAAAGAAATGAGGACAATCTCAGAGACCTCCAGGACAATATGAAACACTTCAACATTTGAATTATAGGGATCACAGAAGAACAAGACAAAAAGAAAGACCATGAGAAACTACTTGAGGAGAGAATAGTTGAAAACTTCCCGAAAATGGGGAAGGAAATAATCACCCAAGTCCAAGAAACCCAGAGAGTTCCAAACAGGATAAACCCAAGACATAACATCCCAAGGCACACATTAATCAAATTAACAAGATCAAACACAGAGAACAAATATGAAAAGCAGCAAGGGAAAAACAACAAATAATACACAAGGGGATTCCCATAAGTATAACTGCAGATCTTTCAATAGAAACGCTTCAGCCCAGGAGGGAATGGCAAGACATACTTTAAGTGATGAAAGAAAATAACCTACAGCCCAGATTACTGTACCCAGCAAGGATCTCATTCAAAGACGAAGGAGAAATCAAAAGCTTTACAGACAAGCAAAAGCTGAGAGAATTCAGCACCACCAAACCAGCTCTCTAACAAATGCTAAAGGATATTCTCTAGACAGGAAACACAACAAGGGCATATAAACCCGAACCCAAAACAATAAAGTAAATGGCAATGGAATCATACTTATCAATAATTATCTTAAACGTAAATGGGTTGAATGCTCCAACAAAAAGACAAAGACAGGCTGAATGGATACAAAAACAAGACCCCTATATATGCTACCTACAAGAGACCCACCTCAAAACAAGGGACACATACAGACTGAAAGTGAAGGTCTGGAAAAATATATTCCAGGCAAATAGAGACCAAAAGAAAGTGGGAGTAGCAATACTCATATCCGATAAAATGGACTTTAAAACAAAGGCTGTGAAAAGAAACAAAGAAGGTCACTACATAGTGATCAAATGATCAATCCAAGAAGAAGATATAACAGTTGGCCGAAGTATTGATACTTTTGAAATCTGGTGTTGGAGAAGAGTCTTGAGAGTCCCTTGGACTGCAAGAAGATCCAACCAGTCCATTCTGAAAGAGATCAGCCCTAAGATTTCTTTGGAAGCAATGTAGCTAAAGCTGAAACTCCAGTACTGTGGCCACCTCATGAGACAAGTTGACTCATTGGAAAAGACTCTGATGTTGGGAAAGATTGGGGGAAGGAGGAGAAGGGGACCACCGAGGATGAGATGGCTGGATGGCATCACGGACTGGATGGATGTGAGTCTGAGTGAAATCCAGGAGGTGGTGATGGACAGGGAGGCTTGTTCAGTTCAGTTCAGTTCAGTCGCTGAGTTGTGTCCGACTCTTTGCGACCACATGAACTGCAGCACGCCAGGCCTCCCTGTCCATCACCATCTTCTGGAATTCACTCAGACTTACGTCCATCAAGTCCGTGATGCCATCCAGCCATCTCATCCTCGGTCGCCCCCTTCTCCTCCTGCCCCCAATCACTCCCAGCATCAGAGTCTTTTCCAATGAGTCAACTCTTCACATGAGGTGGCCAAAGTACTGGAGTTTCAGCTTTAGCATCATTCCTTCCAAAGAAATCCCAGGGCTGATCTTCAGAATGCACTGGTTGGATCTCCTTGCAGTCCAAGGGACTCTCAAGACTCTTCTCCAACACCACAGTTCAAAAGCATCAATTCTTCAGTGTTCAGCTTTCTTCACAGTCCAACTCTCACATCCATACGTGACCACAGGAAAAACCATAGCCTGGACTAGACGTCCCTTAGTTGGCAAAGTAATGTCTCTGCTTTGAATATGCTATCTTTGTTGGTCATAACTTTTCTTCCAAGGAGTAAACGTCTTTTAATTTTATGGCTGCAATAACCATCTGCAGTGATTTTGGAGCCACCAAAAATAAAGTCTGTCACTCTTTCCACTCTTTCCCCATCTATTTCCCATGAAGTGATGGGACCAGATGCCATGATCTTCATTTTCTAAATGTTGAGCTTTAAGCCAACTTTTTCGCTCTCCACTTTCACATTCATTAAGAGGCTTTTTAGTTCCTCTTCATTTTCTGCCATTAGAGAGATTTCATCTGCATATCTGAGATTATTGATATTTCTCCCTGCAATCTTGATTCCAGCTTGTATTTCTTCCAGTCCAGCGTTTTTCATGATGTATTTCTGCATATCAGTTAAATAAACAGGGTGACAAAATGCAGCCTTGATGTACTCCTTTTCCTATTTGGAACCAGTCTGTTGTTCCATGTCCATGTCTGACTGTTGCTTCCTGACCTGCATATAGGCTTCTCAAGAGGCAGGTCAGGTGGTCTGGTATTCCCATCTCTTTCAGAATTTTCCACAGTTTATTGTGATCCACACAGTCAAAGGCTTTGGCATAGTCAATAAAGCAGAAATAGTTGTTTTTCTGGAATTCTCTTGCTTTTCCATGATCCAGCGAATGTTGGCAATTGAATCTCTGGTTCCTCTGGCTTTTTGGAAACCATCTTGAACATCAGGGAGTTCACAGTTCACGTTTTGCTGAAGCCAGGCTTGGAGAATTTTGAGCATTACTTTACTAGCATGTGAGATGAGTGCAATGGTGCGGTAGTTTGACCATCCTTTTCCATTGCCTTTCTTTGGAATTGGAAAGAAAACTGACCTTTTCCAGTCCTGTGGCTACTGCTGAGTTTTCCAAATTTGCTTGCATATTGAGTGCAGCACTTTCACAGCATCATCTTTCAGGATTTAAAACAGCTCAACTGGAATTCCATCAGCTCCAGTAGCTTTGTTCCTAGTGATGCTTTCTAAGGCCCACTTGAATTCACATTCTGAGATGTCTGTCTCTTGATTAGTGATCACACCAACATGGTTAGCTGGATCATGAAGATCTTTTTTGTACAGTTCTTCTATGTGTTCTTGCCACCTCTTCTTAATATCTTCTGCTTTTGTTAGGTCCAGATCATTTCTGTCCTTTATCGAGCCCATCTTTGCATGAAATGTCCCCTTGGTATCTCTAATTTTCTTGAAGAAATCTCTAGTCTTTCCCATTCTCTTTTTTTCCTCTATTTTTTTTCATTGATGATTGAAGGTTTTCTTATCTCTTCTTGCTATTCTTTAGATGTCTGCATTCAGATGCTTATACCTTTCCTTTTCTCCTTTGCTTTTCACCTTCCTTCTTATCACAGCTTTTTGTAAGGCCTCCCCAGGCAGCCATTTTGCTTTTTTGCATTACTTTTCCATGGGGATAGTCTTGATCCCTGTCTCCTGTACAATGGTAAGAACCTCATTCCATAGTTCATCAGGCACTTTATCTATCAGATCTAGGCCTTTAAATCTATTTCTCACTTCCACTGTATAATCATAAGGGATTTGATTTAGGTCATACCTGAATGGTCTAACGGTTTTCCCTACTTTCAATTTCAGTCTGAATTTGGTAATAAGGAGTTCACTATCTGAGCCACAGTCAGCTCCTGGTCTTGTTTTTGTTGACTGTATAGAGCTTCTCCATCTTTGGCTGTTAAGAATATAATCAGTCTGATTGTGGTGTTGACCATCTGGTGATGTGCATGTGTAGAGTCTTCTCTTGTGTTGTTCAAAGAGGGTGTTTGCTATGACCAGTGCATTTTCCTGGCAAAACTCTATTAGTCTTTGCCCTGCTTCATTCCACATTCCAAGGCCAAATTTGCCTGTTACTCCAGGTATTTCTTGACTTCTGACTTTGTATTCCAATCCCCTATAATGAAAAGGACATCTTTTGGGGATGTTAGTTCTAAAAGGTCTTTTAGGTCTTCATAAAACCGTTCAACTTCAGTTTCTTCAGCGTTACTAGTTAGGGCATAGACTTGGATGACTGTGATATCGAATGGTTTGATTTGGAAAAGAACAGAGGTCATTCTGTCGTTTTTGAGATTGCATCCAAGTACTGCATTTCGGATCTTTTGTTGACTATGATGGCTACTCCATTTCTTCTGAGGGATTCCTGCCCACAATAATAGATACAATCATCATCTAAGTTAAATTCACCCATTCCATTCCATTTTAGTTTGCCGATTCCTAGAATGTCGACGTTCACCCTTGCCATCTCTTGTTTGACCACTTCCAATTTACCTTGATTAATGGACCTGACATTCCAGGGTCCTACGTAATATTGATCTTTACAGCATCGGATCTAGTTTCTATCACCTGTCACATCCACAACTGGGTGTTTTTTTTGCTTTGGCTTCATCCGTTCATTCTTTCTGGAGTTATGTCTCCACTGATCTCCAGTAGCATATTGCGCACCTAATGACCTGGGGAGTTCCTCTTTTGGTATCCTATCATTTTGCCTTTTCATTCTGTTCATGGAGTTCTCAAGGCAAGAATACTGACGTGGTTTGCCATTCCCTTCTCCAGTAGACCACATTCTGTGAGACTTCTCCACCATGACCCGCCCATCTTGGGTTGCCCCACAGGCATGGTTTGGTTTCATTGAGTTAGACAAGGTTGTGGTCCTAGTGTGATCAGATTGACTAGTTTTCTGTGAGTATGGTTTCAGTGTGTCTGCCCTCTGATGCCCTCTTGCAACACCTACCATCATACATGGTTTTCTCTTACCTTGGGTGTGGGGTATCTCTTCACGGCTGCTCCAGGAAAGCACAGCCGCTGCTCCATACCTTTGACGAAGGGCGTCTCCTTACCACCGCCGTTACTGACCTTCAATGTGGGATAGCTCCTCTAGGACTTCCTGTACCTGGGAAGCCATTGCTCCTTGGGTTGCTCCTCCCAGCCGCCATCCCCAGTCTTGGGCGTGAGGTGGCTTCTCCCAGCCGCCCCGGACCTTGGACATGGGATGTCTCCTCCAGGCCGCAGCTGGCCTTGGACGTGGGGTAGCTCCTCCTGGCTGCCACTCCTGACCTCGGACGTGGGGTTGCTCTTCCTGGCTGCCACTGACCTCGGACGCGGGGTAGCTCCTTTTGGCCACTCTCAGTGTGCAGGCTCACAGCTGACATGCTGCAATTCATGAGGTTGAAAAGAGTCGGACACGACTGAGTGACTGAACTGAAATAAATTGATGCACCCAACATAGGAGCACCACAATATGTAAGAGTAATGCTAACAAGTATGAAAGGGGAAATTAACAATAACACAATAACAGTGGGAGACTTTAATACCCCACTCACACCTATGGACAGATCAACTAAACAGAAAATTAACAAAGAAACACAAACTTTAAATGATACAATAGACCAGTTAGACCTAATTGATATCTATAGGACATTTCACCCCAAAACAATGAATTTCACCTTTTTCTCAAGTGCTCACGGAAACTTCTCCAGGATAGATCACATCCTGGACCATAAATCTAACCTTGATAAATTCAAAAAAATTGAAATCATTCCAAGCATCTTTTCTGACCATAATGCATTAAGATTAGATCTCAATTACAGGAGGAAAACTATTAAAAATTCCAACATATGGAGAATGAACAACACGCTTCTGAATAACCAACAAATCACAGAAGAAATCAAAAAAGAAATCAAAATATGCATAGAAACGAATGAAAATGAAAACAACAACTCAAAACCTCTGGGACACTATAAAAGCAATACTAAGGGAAAAGTTCATAGCAATACAGGCATACCTCAAGAAACAAGAAAAAAGTCAAATAAATAACCTAACTCTACACCTAAAGCAACTAGAAAAGGAAGAAATGGATAACCACAGAGTTAGTAGAAGGAAAGAAATCTTAAAAATTAGGGCAGAAATAAATGCAAAAGAAACAAAAGAGACCATAGCAAAAATCAACAAAGCCAAAAGCTGGTTCTTTGAAAGGATAAATAAAATTGCCGAAACATTATCCAGACACTTTAAGAAACAAAGGGAGAAAAATCAAATCAATAAAATTAGAAATGAAAATGAAGAAGTCACAACAGACAACACAGAAATACAAAGGATCATAAGAGACTACTATCAGCAATTATAAACCAATAAAATGGAAACTTGGAAGAAATGGACAAATTCTTAGAAAAGTACAACTTTCCAAAACTGAACCAGGAAGAAATAGAAAATTTTAACAGACCCATCACAAGCATGGATATTGAAATTGTAATCAGAAATCTTCCATCAAACAAAAGCCCAGGTCCAAATGGCTTCACAGCTGAACTCTACCAAAAATTTAGAGAAGAGCTAACACCTATCCTACTCAAACTCTTCCAGAAACTTGCAGAGGAAGGTAAGCTTCCAAACTCATTCTATGAGGCCACCATCACCCTAACACCAAAACCTGACAAAGATGCCACGAATAAAGAAAACTACAGGCCAATATCACTGATGAACATAGATGCAAAAATTCTTAACAAAATTCTAGCAATCAGAATCCAACAACACATTAAAAAGATCATAAACCATGACCAAGTGGGCTTTATCCCAGTGATGCAAGAATTCATCAATATCCACAAATCAATCAATGTAATTCACCACATTAACAAATTGAAAAATAAAAGCCATATGATTATCTCAATAGATGCAAAGACGGCCTTTGATAAAATTTAACATCCATTTATGATAAAAACTCTCCAGAAAACAGGAATAGAAGGAACATATCTCAACATAATAAAAGCTATATATGACAAGCCCACAGCAAACATTATCCTCAATGGTGAAAAATTGAAAGCATTTCCCCTAAAGTCAGGAACAAGACAAGGGTCCCCACTTTCACTGCTACTGTTCAACATAGTTCTGGAAGATTTGGCCACAGCAATCAGAGCAGAAAAAGAAATAAAAGGAATCCAAACTGGAAAAGAAGACGTAAAACTCTCACTGTTTGCAGATGACATGATCCTCTACATAGAAAACCCTAAAGACTCCACCAAAAAATTACTAGAGCTAATCAATGAATATAGTAAAGTGGCAGGATATAAAATCAACACACAGAAATCCCTTGCATTCCTATACACTAATAATGAGAAAGTAGAAAAAGAAATTAAGGAAACAATTCCATTCACCATTGCAACAAAAAGAATAGAATACTTAGAAATATATCTATCTAAAGAAACTAAAGACCTATATATAGAAAAATATAAAACACTGGTGAAAGAAATCAAAGAGGACACTAAGAGATGGAGAAATATACCATGGTCATGGATCAGAAGAATCAATATAGTGAAAATGAGTATACTACCCAAAGCAATCTACAGATTCAATGCAATCCTTATCAAGCTACCAGCGGTATTTTTCACAGAGCTAGAACAAATAATCTCACAATTTCTATGGAAATACAAAAAAAACCTCGAATAGCAAAAGCAATCTTGAGAAAGAAGAATGGAACTGGAGGAATCAACCTGCCTGACTTCAGGCTCTACTACAAAGCCACAGTCATCAAAACAGTACGGTACTGGCACAAAGACAGAAATATAGATCAATGGAACAAAATAGAAAGCCCAGAAATAAATCCACACATCTATTGACACCTTATCTTTGACAAAGGAGGCAAAAATTAAAGACAATCTCTTTAACAAGTGGTGCTGGGAAAACTGGTCAGCAACTTGTAAAAGAATGAAACTAGATCACTTTCTAACACCATACACAAAAACAAACTCAAAATGGATTAAATATCTAAACGTAAGACCAGAAACTATAAAACTCCTGGAGGAGAACATAGGCAAAACACTCTCCGACATAAATCACAGCAGGATCCTCTATGATCCACCTCCCAGATTTCTGGAAATAAAAGCAAATGTAAACAAATTTGACCTAATTACAATTAAAAGCTTCTGCACAACAAAGGAAAATATAAGCAAGGAGAAAAGACAGCCTTCTGAATGGGAGAAAATAATAGCAAATGAAGCAACTGACAAACAACTAATCTCAAAAATATACGAGCAACTCCTGCAGCTCAATTCCAGAAAAATAAACGACCCAATCAAAAAATGGGCCAAAGAACTAAATAGACATTTCTCCAAAGAAGACATATGGATGGCTAACAATCACATGAAAAGATGCTCAACATCACTCATTATCAGAGAAATGCAAATCAAAACCACAGTGAGGTACCATTTCACACCATTCAGAAAGGCTGCGATCCAAAAGTCTACAAGCAACTGGAGAAAGTGTGGAGAAAAGGGAACACTCCTACACTCTTGGTGGGAATGCAAACTAGTACAGCCACTATTGAGAACAGTGTGGAGATTCCTTTAAAAATTGCAAATAAACTGCCTTATGACCCAGCAATCCCACTGCTAGGCATACACACCAAGGAAACCAGAATTTAAAGAGACAGGTGTACCTCAATGTTCATCGCAGCACTGTTTATAATAGCCAGGACATGGATGCAACCTAGATGTCCATCAGCAGACGAATGGATAAGAAAGCTGTGGTACATATACACAATGGAGTATTACTCAGCCATTAAAAAATACATTTGAATCAGTTCTAATGAGATGAATGAAACTGGAGCCTATTATACAGAGTGAAGTAAGCCAGAAAGAAAAACACCAATACAGTATACTAACACATATATATGGAATTTAGAAAGATGGTAATGATAACCCTGTATGTGAGACAGCAAAAGAGACACAGATGTATAGAATGGACTTTTGGACTCTGTGGGAGAGGGAGAGGGAGAGGGTGGGATGATTTGGGAGAATGGCATTAAAACATGTATAGTAACATGTATAGTAACATGTAAGAAACAAATCGCCAGTCTATGTTCGATGCAGGATACAGGATGTGTGGGGCTTGTGCATGGGGATGATCCAGAGAGATGATATGGGGTGGGAGGTGGGGGGAGGGGGTTCAGGATTGGGAACTCACGGACATCCGTGACAGATTCATGTCAATGTATGGCAAAACTGATACAGTATTGTAAAGCAAAATAAAGTACAAATAAAAATTTAAAATAGAAAAAAAAATGTCTACAAACAATAAATGCTAGAGAGGGTTTGGAGAAAAAGAAACCCTCTTACACTGTTGGTGAGAATGCAAAATAGTACAGTCACTATGGATAACAGTGTGGAGATTCCTTAAAAAACAGGAAATAGAACTGCCATATGACCCAGCAATCCCACTGCTGAGAATACATACTGAGGAAACTAGAATTGAAATAGACACGTATACTCCAATGTTCGCTGAAGCACTATTTAAAATAGCCAGGACATGGAAGCAACCTAGATGTCCATTTGCAAGTGAATAGATAAGAAAGTAGTGGTACATATATACAATGGAATATTACTCAGCTATTAAAAAGAACGCCTTTGAATCAATTCTATTGAGGTGGATGAAACTGGAGCCTTTTATACAGAGTGAAGTAAGTCAGAAAGAAACACCAATACTGTATATTAACACGTATATACAGAATTTAGAAAGATGGTAACAATGACCCTATATGTGAGACAGCAAAAAAGACACAGATGTAAGTAACAGACTTTTGGACTCTGTGGGAGAAGGTGATGGTGGGGTGATTTGAGAGAACAGCATTGAAACATGTATATTATCATCTGTGAAACAGAACACCAGTCTGGGTTCAATGCATGAAACAGGGTGCTCAGGGCTGGTGCGCTGGGATGACCCTGAGGGATGGAATGGGGAGGGAGGTGGGAGGGGGTTCAGAATGGGGAACACATGCATACCAATGGCTGATTCATGTGAATGTATAGCAAAAACAACTACAATATTGTAAAGAAATTAGTCTCCAATTAAAAAAAAAAAAGAATAACCAAGAGAGAGCTTCTGGGAAGATTTTCCTTGCAACTTCAGCTATGAGAAGACAGTTTTACTCATTAAGACCTTAATGTGCTCCTACACCATACTCATGAGACCTAATATCATTAAATCTTAGTTTAGTGTCTTTCTTGTTTCATTGCAAAAAACATGTAAATTTTTTTTACTGACCAATTGCATATGAAGGATTAATGCGGCCACAATAGGGAAAGTGGAGATGTGCTGCTTACAAACAAGATGTTCTGCCAAGGAGACGGACACAGCCTTGAGACTAATCGTCCCTTGAAAACGAGGGAACACTTCCTTCTTGTGATAAGGGCTCTGGACAGACTCTGCAGTAAGCCGGAATTTCACTCCCTCTTGCTGTATGATAACATGTATGCACCTGCACTGTACTGAAAAGGCTTATTCATGCAGTCTGGAATTCTGCCTAGGGGGGCTTTATAATAATAAAGTGCAAATAGTTTGTGCAGTTCTGTTCCTCCGGCCGGAGTGTGCGTATCGTCTGTCTCTTGTGTGTGTGTGTCTTCTTTTGTGTCATTTCACTCGTAATCTCCAACAGCATATATTGATTTTGCACGTGGATTGCTATAAAGATAATTAAATGAAGGGAAAATGAGGATACATCAGTGATATTTGGTCTTACTGCACACACTTTAGTGACACGTGAATACTGATTTGCTTAAGACACACAATCCAATGAACTTGATTAGTCTCAGACATCATTGAATTTGCATTTGGCATTTTAGATGTTGTTTTCCATTAAGGCACACAGAGATGGGAAATATCTAAGGAGCAAAAGTGAAGCTTAATGGTATCAATTGTGTAATACTCTTCCCATTATATATACCTGCTTTTACCTGCTCAGTCCATAGCCATTCTGGATGATGATGCTAAAGAATCTTTAGCTAATAGTTTCATGAACTTTAATTCCGCCATTATGAATCTTAACATAAGTTTGTTATTTTTATATCATAAATGATTTAACAATATGTTTCTTTATTTAATGCTTTAAAAAAAAGTTCTGAGACATTATAGTAGATATTGATGATTTCATATACAAATTCAGCCTTCCCATTTTCCCTCTCTACTAGAACCCTAATTTTTCTTTAGGTATCACTTTCTTCTTGATGTTTTACACTTAATGGAAGTAAAAGCCTTACCAATCCAGGGGATGAACACGTATGCAAAATTAATGACATCAGTTTTCTCTCCAGTAACTGGTTTAGTTATAAGCATAGGTCAGAATTCTGACCAATGAGATCTGAGAGGAAGTCTATTTGGAAGCACCTAGGACAAACATTCCTTGAAGATATGCAAGGAATAGCGACTATTGTTCTTGTTCTTCTGAATACTTTCAGGCCTTAACCTGATTGCTGAATGCAGAGTTCCAGAGAATAGCAAAGAGAGATAAGAAAGTCTTTTTAAGTAAACAATGCAAAGAAATAGAGGAAAACAATAGAATGGGAAAGACTAGAGATTTCTTCATGAAGATCAGAGATACCAAGAGAACATTTCATGCAAAGATAGGTACAATAAAGGACAGAAAGAGTATGGACCTAAAAGAAGCAGAAGATACTAAGAGGTGGCAAGAATACATAGAAGAACTATACAAAAATAAATAAATAAATAAATAAAAAGAGAGATCTTCATGACCCAGATAACCATGATAGTGTGATCACTAACCTAGAGCAAGACATCTTGGAATGCGAAGTCAAGTGGGCTTTAGAAAGCATCACTATGAACAAAGCTAGTGGAAGTGATGGAATTCCAGCTGAGCTATTTCAAATCCTAAAAGGTGATGCTGTGAAAGTGTTGCACTCAATATGCCAGCAAATTTAGAAAACACAACAGTGGCCACAGGACTGGAAAAAGTCAGTTTTCATTCCATTTGTAAAGATGAGCAATGTCAAAAGATGTTCAAACTACTACACAATTGCATTCATTTCACACACTAGCAAAATAATGTTTAAAATCCTTCAAGCTAGGCTTCAACAGTATGTGAACCTAGAACTTCCAGATGTACTAGCTGGTTTTAGAAAAGGCAGGGGAATCAGAGATCAAATTGTCAACTTCCTTTGGATCATAGAAAAAGCTAGAGAATTCCAGAAAAATATACTTCTGCTTCATTGACTGCGCTAAAGCCTTCAACTGTGTAGATCACAACAAGCTGTGGAACATTCTTAACATGATGAGAATACCAGACCACCTTACCTTCCTCAAGAGAAACCTGTATGCAGGTGAAGAAGCAACAGTTAGAATCAGACATGGAACATCAGACTTGTTCCAAATTGGGAAAGGATTACATCAAGGCTGTATATTGTCACCCTGATTATTTAACTTACTTACATAGTATGTCATGTGAAATGCCACTCTGTATAAAGCCCAAGCTGGAATCAAGATTGTGGGGAGAAATATCAATAACCTCAGATATGCAGATGAGACGACTCTTATGGCAGGAAGTGAAGAGAAATTAAAGAGCCTCTTGATGAAAATGAAGCTTCCCTGGTGGCTCAGATGATAAAGCATCTGCCTGCAATGTGGAGACCCGGGTTCAATCCCTGGGTCGGGAAGATCTACTGGAGAAGGAAATGGCAACCCAGTCCAGTATTCTTGCCTGGAAAATCCCATGGATGGAGGAACCTGGTAGACTACACTCCATGGGGTCGCAAAGAGTCAGACACGACTGAGCGAATTCACTTGATGAAGGTGAAAGAGAGGAGTCAAAAAGATACGTTAAGACTCGATCTTCAAAAAGTAACATGGCATCCAATCCCATCATTTCGTGGCAAATAGATGGGGAAACAATGGAAACAGTGACAGGCTTTATTTTCTTGGGCTCCAAAATCACTGTGGATGGTGACTGCAGTCATGAAATTAAAAGGCACTTGCTCTTTGACAGAAAAGCAAAGACACACCCAGACAGCATATTCCTGAAAGTGTCGCAGCTATCTTGCTCCCATTAAGAGACATAAATATTAACAATTGAAATGACAGGCTGAAATTTTACAACAACCTTGGTGTTAAATGGTGTCACTGTGACACTGAATGAACAGGCTAAAACCAGACAGCTGCTGCTGCTGCTAAGTCACTTAAGTTGTGTCCAACTCTGTGTGAACCTATGGACAGCAGCACACCAGGCTCATCTAACCACGGGATTCTCTAGGCAAGAATATTGGATTGGGTTGCCATTACCTTCTGCATAAAACTGGACTCAGTTCAGTTCAGTTCAGTCGCTCACTCGTGTCCAACTCTTTGCAACCCCATGAATCACAGCATGCCAGGCCTCCCTGTCCATCACCAACACCTGGAGTTCATTCAGACTCACCTCCATTGAGTCCGTGATGCCATCCAGCCGTCTCATCCTTGGTCGTCCCCTTCTCCTCCTGCCCCCAATCCCTCCCAGCATCAGAGTCTTCTCCAATGAGTCTACTCTTCACATGAGGTGGCCAAAGTACTGGAGCTTCAGCTTTAGCACCATTCCTTCCAAAGAAATCCCAGGGCTGATCTCCTTCAGAATGGACTGATTGGATCTCCTTACAGTCCAAGGGACTTTCAAGAGTCTTTCCACATCACAGTTCAAAAGCATCAATTCTTCGGCTCTCAGCATTCTTCATAGTCCAACTCTCACATCCATACATGACCACCTGAAAAACCATAGCCTTGACTAGACGGACCTCAGTCTGCAATGTAATGTCTCTGCCTTTGAATATACTATCTAGGTTGGTCGTAACTTTTCTTCCAAGAAGTAAGCATCTTTTAATTTCATGGCTTCAGTCACCATCTGCAGTGATTTTGGAGCCCAAAAAATAAAGTCTGACACTGTTTCCACTGTTTCCCCATCTACTTCCCATGAAGTGATGGGACCGGATGCCATGATCGTCATTTTCTGAATGTTGAACTTTCAGCCAACTTTTTTGCTCTCCTCTTTCACTTTCATCAAGAGGCTTTTTAGCTCCTCTTCACTTTCTGCCATAAGGGTGGTGTCATCTGCATATCTCAGATTATTGATATTACTCCCGGCAATCTTGATTCCAGCTTGTGCTTCTTCTAGTCCTGCGTTTCTCATGATGTACACTGCATATCAGTTAAATAAGCAGGGTGACAATATACAGCCTTGACGTACTCCTTTTTCTATTTGGAACCAGTCTGTTGTTCCATGTCCAGTTCTAACTGTTGCTTCCTGACCTGCATACAGATTTCTCAAGAGGCAGGTTAGGTGGTCTTGTATTCCCATCTCTTTCATAATTTTTCACAGTTTATTGTGATCCACACAGTCAAAGGCTTTGGCATAGTCCATAAAGCAGAAATATATGTTTTTCTGGAACCCTCTTGCTTTTTCCATGATCCAGCGGATGTTGGCAATTTGATCTCTTTTTCCTCTGCATTTTCTAAAACCACCTTGAACATCAGGGAGTTCACAGTTCACGTATTGCTGAAGCCTGGCTTGGAGAATTTTGAGCATTAGTTTACTAGCATGTGAGATGAGTGTAATTGTGCGGTAGTTTGAGCATTCTTTAGCATTACCTTTCTTTGGGATTGTAATGAAAACTGACCTTTTCCAGTCCTGTGGCCACTGCTGAGTTTTCCAAACTTGCTGGCATACTGAGTGCAGCATTTTCACAGCATCATCTTTAAGGATTTGAAACAGCTCAACTGGAATTCAATCACCTCCACTAGCTTTCTTCATAGTGATGCTTTCTAAGGCCTACTTGAATTCACATTCCAGGATGTCTGGCTCTTGATTAGTGATCACATCATCATGATTATGTGGGTCGTGAAGATTTTATTTGTACAGTTCTTCCATGTATTCTTGCCCCCTTGTCTTAATATCTTCTGCTTCTGTTAGATCCATACCATTTCTCTCCTTTATCCAGCCCATCTTTGCATGAAATATTCCCTTGGTATCTCTAATTTTCTTGAAGAGATCTCTAGTCTTTCCCATTCTGTTGTTTTCCTCTATTTCTTTGCATGGAATTTTGAGGAGGACTTTGTTATCTCTTCTGGCTATTCTTTGGAACTCTGCATTCAAATGCTTATATCTTTCCTTTTCTCCTTTGGTTTTTGCATCTCTTCTTTTCACAGCTATTTGTATGGCCTCCCCAAGCAGCCATTTTTCTTTTTTGCATTTCTTTTCCATGGGGATCGTCTTGATTCCTGTCTCCTGTACAATGTCATGAACCTCATTCCATAGTTCATCAGGCACTCTATCTATCAGATCTAGTCCCTTAAATCTATTTCTCATTTCTACTGTATAATCATAAGGGATTTGATTTAGGTCATACCTGAATGGTATAGCGGTTTTCCCTACTTTCTTCAATTTGAGTCTGAATTTGGCAATAAGGAGTTCATGATCTGAGCCACAGTCAGCTCCTGGTTTGTTTCTATTGACTATATAGAGCTTCTCCATCTTTGGCTGTAAAGAATATAATCAATCTGATTTCGGTGTTGACCATCTGTTGATGTGCATGTGTAGAGTCTTCTCTTGTGTTGTTGGAAGAGAGTGTTTGCTATGACCAGTGCATTTTCTTGACTAAACTCTATTAGCCTTTGCCCTGCTTCATTCTGCATTCCAAGGCCAAATTTGCCTGTTATTCCAGGTGTTTCTTGATTTCCTACTTTTGGATTCCTGTCCCGTATAATGAAAAGAACATCTTTTTTGGATGTTAGTTCTAAAAGGTCTTGTAGGTCTTCATAAAACCGTTCAACCTAAGTTTCTTCAGCATACTGGTTGGGGCATAGACTTGGATAACTGAGATATTGAGTGGTTTGCCTTGGTAACAAACAGAGATCATTCTGTCGTTTTTGAGATTGCATCCAAGTACTGCATTTCGGACTCTTTTTTTGAGCATGATGGCTACTCCATTTCTTCTGAGGGCTTCCTGACAGAATGTGGTCCACTGGAGAAGGGAATGGCAAGCCACTTCGTTATTCTTGCCTTGAGAACCCCATGAACATTATGAAAAGGCAAAATGATAGGATACCGCAAGAGGAACTCCCCAGGTCAGTAGGTGCCCAATATACTACTGGAGATCATTGGAGAAATAACTCCAGAAACAATGAAGGGATGGAGCCAAAGCAGAAACAATACCCAGTTGTGGATGTGACTGGTGATAGAAGCAAGATCCAATGCTGTAAAGAGCATTATTGCATAGGACGCTGGAATGTCAGGTCCATGAGTCAAGGCAAATTGGAAGTGGTCAAACAAGAGATGGCAAGGGTGAATGTCGAAATTCTAGGAATCAGTGAACTAAAACCAGACTATCCCTGGATATTTTCTTATGCTAAATAATTCATCTCTTATTGTTTAACCTGTTTGAATTAGTGTTTTATGTTACTTTCAAGTAAAATGAGTCTAAATTGATATAAATACATATTAACTATATCTTTCAGATGAAGAATCTGAGGTTCACAGATGCTAATTGAAATGTCCAGTATCTTGAGCTAAAAATTGGAAGGGTATAGATTCATATATAGTTAGGTGGTTAAAAATTTTATGCTATTTTCACTGCAGCATACAGATTCCTGTTGTTTATTGCCACAATTATATATTTTTAAAATTGCCGGGGTCTAGCCCCAGTGGATCCAGGGTGATTCAAAGGGGAGATGGAGTAGGCGAGGAAAAAACTTATTTATTTATAAATATAAGATTAGATTAGGATGAAATATTGTTGTAGGGCAATTTAGTGGAGAAAAGTGGCTGAATAACTTGGTTTACGTGGAAAGCCAATAAAGTTCCAGACAGGGAACTTGCACCATCTGCGTTAGGCCACTGGCATCCTCTTGAATAGTGGGGGGTGCCCCACCTTGGCGTCCCTCTCTCGCGGATCTTAGAAGCCGGGGTAAGTAAGTATACATGGCGAACCTCCACGACTCAGATGGGAATTCAGCCAGAAAATAGGAGACATGGGGGAAACAAGTCCAGCGACTGGTCCAGCCCCTATTGTCTAGAAAGGCCTTTTATACCTTTTTGATTGTACATAGAGATCAATGCATAATACAAAATTATGCAGCATCAGCAGCCCTGATTCTTATCAAATCCAGGCTTTCTCTCTGCATACCTAATTGTATACACAAGTCTTAGGTGATTTACATCATCTTCTAGCCAGAGGGCCATTTAACATTTTACAGCCCTTTTTCTGACATGGGTTTGTAAACCAGAAGACTTTTTGTGTTGTTCTTCCCAAAGTCAAGAAAGCACTAAATAAAGATACATTCTTACATAGCAAGGACACAACAATTTATAACAAATAAAAGGAGTACAGTGATTTATAACGAAAGAAAAGTAATTAACTCAAAAGTCTAGTGTTGCTAACATCAAAACTACTATATACCTTTTTCCACATCCTGAATTACATTGATTAATATCCTTCAGGTGTCTAAAAGATAAAGAATATGGAGGCCTGGTAGCAGTCATTGAGTCAACAGTGAAAACCCATCACCAATATGATTTTTAGCTCTTAGAAAAGGCTCTGTATCTAAGATGCTTTAAGCTTTGTGCCTCTTGTGGTTAGGTGGCTGTAAACAATTCACAAATTGTAAAAGTCTCTAACTGTTAGGCAAGTTAGAGAGCCATCAGAGGGATTTGAGCTGAGACACTCCTTTTGCAGGAGACTGTTAACTGAAGCCCTGAGTTAACTCTTTCCAGAGAGTGTCAGAAGAGTGGAAAGCACAGAACAATAAAATCAGGCTGACTCTGGTTTTTGGAGTACATGCTCAGGAAAACTCGGGGGAACCCCTGAAGCTAGATCACGCCTTTGCATTTTGTTTGACTTCCTTCCTCATGACCATTGCCATGCATGGGATTCCTCACGCTGGCTCCTGGCATAAAATGTTGCAGTTATTCTTCGAATTTAATATTGAAAGCAATGAATGTAGCATAGTTTGAGAAAACACTACCCACATTTATTGGCTAATGTGGTATTTCTTGTAGTTTCTGACCCTGAGTCACTTCAGTCGTGTCTGACTCTGTGCGACCCCATCCTTGGGATTCTCCAGGCAAGAACACTGGAGTGGGTTGCCATTTCCTTCTCCAATGCATGAAAGTGAAAAGTGAAGTTGAAGTTGCTCAGTCGTGTCCGACTAGTAGCGACCCCATGTACTGCAGCCAACCAGGCTTCTCTGTCCATGGCATTTTCCAGGCAAGAGTACTGGAGTGGGGTGCCATTGCCTATTCATGTCTGATTTCTTGTTTTACTAAATTCTGGATCTCATGAACATCATATGTACTTCCAACTGCATATTGGCTATTTCCAACTTGATACCAGGTTTAACATGTTCAGTACTGAAATCACCATGTTTACTCAAAACCTGTTCCACCTCCTATATTCCACATTTTCATTTATGATACCAAATTTATCCAGAGACCTAAACTAAATATCTGAAAATCATTCTCAACATGTCTGTCACTTTTCATGTCTTGTTCAAAATGGTATCTTGTAATTTTTATTTTCTAATTTTTATCTTTTCCCAACTTATTAATCTATACTATAGATAGACATTGAGATCTATGGTTTGTAGTATCTTCCATATTCAAAACACACACAAAAAAATTGTTTAGGACTACATGGACCTGCAATTTAAGATCAGTGCTCAGCCCTGGCATATTGTGACCAATAACTGCAAACATCTGTATTTACAGGTAGTACTATTTGCTCCCCGGGGATACTTTTTTTCTCATATGCTTTACCTTATGTCCTTGAACTGAATTATTATTGCATTTAAATATCACGGAGGTTTTATTTGCCTGTTTCAGGCATGAAACAGAAGTATAGATCAATGGTACAGAACAAAAAGCACGGAGAGAAACCCACACAACTATGTCACCTAATCTAAGGAAAAGAAGGCAAGAATATACAATGAAGAAAAGACAGCCCCTTCAATAAGTGGTACTGGGAAAACGGTAAGTTCAGTTCAGTTCAGTCTCTCAGTCATGTCTGACTTTGCAACCCCATGAATTGCAGCATGCCAGGCCTCCCTGTCCATCACCAACTCCCGGAGTTTACCCACACTTATGTCCATCGAGTTGTTGATGCCATCCAGCCATCTCATTCTCTGTCGTCCCCTTCTCCTCATGCCCCCAATCCCTCTCAGCATCAGAGTCTTTTCCAATGAGTCAACACTTCGCATGAGGTGGCCAAAGTATTGGAGTTTCAGCTTTAGCATCAATCCTTCCAATGAATACCCAGGACTGATCTCCTTTAGAATGGATTGGTTGGATCTCCCTGCAGTCCAAGGGACTCTCAAGAGTCTGCTCCAACACCACAGTTCAAAAGCATCAATCTATTGCTGCTCAACTTTCTTCACAGTCCAACTCTCACGTCCATACATGACCACAGGAAAAACCATAGACTTGACTAGATGGACCTTTGTTGGCAAAGTATATCCCTGCTTTAGAATATGCAATCTAGGTTGGTCATAACTTTCGTTCCAAAGAGTAAGCGTCTTTTAATTTCGTGGTTGCAATCACCATCTGCAGTAATATTGGAGCTCCCAAAAATAAAAGTCTGACACTGTTTCCCCTATTTGCCCATTTATATCCCATGAAGTGATGGGACCAGATGCCATGATCTTAGTTTTCTGAATGTTGAGCTTTAAGCCAAATTTTTCACTCCCCCTTCTCAGTTCCTCTTCACTTTCTGTCACAAGGGTGGTGTCATCTGCATATCTGAGGTGATTGATATTTCTCCCAGCAAACTTGATTCCAGCTTGTGCTTCTTCCAGACCAGCATTTCTCATGATGTTCTCTGCATATAAGTTAAACAAGCAGGGTAACAATATACAGCCTTTGACATACTCCTTTTCCTATTTGGAACCAGTCTGTTGTTCCATGTCCAATTCTAACTGTTGCTTCCTGACTTGCATACAGGTTTCTCAGCAGACAAGTCAGGTGGTCTGGTATTCCCATCTCTTTCAGAATTGTCCACAGTTTATTGTGATCCACACAGTCAAAGGTTTTGGCATAGTCAATAAAGAAAAAAATATATATATGTTTTTCTGGAACTCTCTTGCTTTTTCCATGATCCAAAAGATGTTGGCAATTTGACCTCTGGTTCCTCTGCCTTTTCTAAAACCAGCTTGAACATCTGGAAGTTCACGGTTCACATATTGCTGAAGCCTCGCTTGGAGAATTTTGAGCATTAGTTTACTAGCATGTGAGATGAGTGCAATGGTGTGGTAGTTTGGGCATTCTTTGGCATTGCCTTTCTTTGGAATTGGAATGAAAACTGACCTTTTCCAGTCCTGTGGCCACTGCTGTGTTTTCCAAATTTGCTGGCATATTGAGTGCAGCACTTTCACAGCCTCATCTTCCAGAATTTGAAATAGCTCAACTGGACTTCTATCACCTCCACTAGCTTTGTTCATAATGTTGCTTTCTAAGGCCCACTTGACTTCACATTCCAGGATGTCTGGCTCTAGGTGAGTGATCACACCATCGTGATTATCTTGGTCAAGAAGATCTTTTTGTACAGTTCTTCTATGTATTCTTGCCACCTCTTCTTAATATCTTCTGCTTCTGTTAGGTCCATACCATTTCTCTCCTTTATCCAGCCCATCTGTGCATGAAATGTTCCCTGGGTATCTCTAATTTTCTTGAAGAGAACTATAGTCTTTCCCATTCTGTTGTTTTCCTCTATTTCTTTGCATTGATCTTGGAGGAAGACTTTCTTATCTCTTCTTGCTATTCTTTGGAACTCTGCATTCAGATGCTTATATCTTTCCTTTTCTCCTTTGGTTTTTACCTCTCTTCTTTTCACAGCTATTTGTATGGCCTCCCCAAGCAGCCATTTTTCTTTTTTGCATTTCTTTTCCATGGGGATCATCTTGATTCCTGTCTCCTGTACAATGTCATGAATCCCATTCCATAGTTCATCAGGCACTCTATCTATCAGATCTAGTCCCTTAAATCTATTTCTCATTTCTACAGTATAATCATAAGGGATTTGATTTAGGTCATACCTGAATGGTATAGCGGTTTTCCCTACTTTCTTCAATTTAAATCTGAATTTGGCAATAAGGAGTTCATGATCTGAGCCATAGTCAACTCCCAGTTTCGTTTTTGCTGACTGTAGACAGGTTCTCCATCTTTGGCTGCAAACAGTAGAGCTACATGTAAAAAGAATGAAATGAGACCATACACAAAAATAAACTGAAAGTGCATTAAAAACCTGAATGTAAGGCCAGGAATCATAAAACCCTTAAATGAAAACAAAGGTAGAACACTCTTTAGTATAAATCACAGCAAATTCTTTTCTGACAATCCACCTAAGGTAATGAAAATAAAAACAAGAATAAACAAGTAAAACCTAATTAGGCTGAAAAGTTTTGCACAGCAAAAGAAACAATCAACAAGTCAAAAAGAACTGAACAAAATAATTTCAAATGAAGCAACTGACACAGGGTTAATTTACAAAATATACAAGCAGCTCTTGCAATTCATTTAAGGGAAAAAAAAAAGGAAACACCCAATCAAAAAATGGACAGGTCTAAATAGACATTTCTCCAAAGAGACATTAAGATAACCAACAAACATTTGAAAATATATTCAGTACCACGAATTATTAGAAAAATGCAATTCAAATGTAAAATGAGGTGTTATTTCACACTGGTCAGAATGGCCATTATCAAAAATATCTACAAATACTAAATTCTCAAAAGGGTGTGGAGAAAAGGAAAGCATTTTGCACTGTTGGTGGCAGTGTAAATTAATATAGTCACTATAGAGAACAGTATGTAGATTTCTTTTAAAAAGTAGGAATAAGTCTACAATATAGCCCAACAATCCAACTACTGGGTATATGCCCTAAGTATAATTATGGTTTCAATTATTCAAACTGTAATTGTAAAGATACATGCACCCCAATATTCATAGCAGCAAAGTTTATAATAGCCAGGGCATGGAAGCAACTTAAATGTCTATCAACAGATAAATGGAAAAAGAAGTTGTGGTACTTATATACAATGGAATATTACTTGGCCATAAAAAGGAATCAAATTTGGTCATTTGCAGAGACATGAATGGATTTAAGACTATAGAGTAAAGTCAGAAAATGAAATATCATATATTAATGCATACATGCATAATCTAAAATAAAAGGTATAGATGATATTTGTAAAGCAGAAGTAGAGCCATAGATATAGAAAACAGAAATATGGATACCAAGGGAGAAGCAGGGTGGGAGGAATTGGGAGATTGGTATTGACATATATACACTATACATGAAGTAGGTAACTATTGAGAACATATTATATAGTACAGGGAAATCTACTTAACGCACTGTGGTGAACTGAATGGGAAGATGTTCTAAGAGGTAAGGGATCCAAATATATAAATATGACTGATTCATTTTGCTGTACAGTAAAGCATCTGCCTGCCATGCAGGAGACTTGGGTTCAATCCCTAGGTCAGGAAGATCCCCTGGAGAAGGAAAAGGCAACTCACTCCAGTATTCTTGCCTGGAAAATACCATGGTCGGAGGAGACTGATAGGTTACAGTCCACGGGATAGCAAAGAGTTGGACATGACTAAGTGAGTTCACTAAAAACTAGTACAACTTGTAAAACTACATTTCAATAAAAACTAATTAAAAATAAATGTCATGAAGTTTTATGGATTGTATCAATGTTGGAGATGAACACAATTTTAGTATGAGGAAGATTTAGGTAACAGAGGTACATATTTAAGAAAAAGGTAAATAATTGTCATAACTTTTTTTTCAGATGTTATAAATGCTATAAATTCTTGCATAACAAAACATCATTTTTGAGTGCTGTTAAACATATATTTTTCTTGTTTCTCTTCATGTTCTAATTCATGATTCTAGATGAACCTCCACAGCATGATGTATATCAGCTGAGGAACATTTTAAAATTGTTGAACAAACCATATTACTCATATACATATATATGTAGTTCCAGATGTTATATGGATTAAACTTGATACTGATTCGTTATTTTGGCAACTAGATTAATGTTAAAGTGCCAGAGATACTAATAGCTCCACTTTGTAAAATAATTCTATAAGATTGAATTATGGTTACATAAATTAAAAGTATTTCAGGTTTATTTGGATAAGTGTGAAATATAACTCTGATTTCATTAGCTGTAATATGTATTTTCTCTTTTCACTCCTCTTTCTTTTTTTTTTTAATTATGAAAGTAAGACAGAACATTTACAAGATACTTGGAAAATATAGAACAAAGTTACATATAGTTCCACTATATATCACAATTATTTTTTAAGTAGATACATTAAGATTTTTAGTTGGATTTTCAATGTCAAACTCTCAAAAATCAATAACATGAATAGATAGAAAAATAGGTTATAGTATACATGAAAAGCACTATAAACCAATTTAACATAATTAAGATTTAAACAATTTTCACACAAAAGTAGAATGCAAATTCTATTCAAGTTCCCATAGACTATAAACTAAGAGACACCAGAACATATCTAGGGTCATAAAGTGAAAAAATTTCATGGTTTAAAGGTAGTTAAATCACATAGAATCTGTTCTCTTATTAATATTGAATTACCTTAGAAACCAGTACTGAAAGATACTTGAAAATTACCCATGTATTTTCAAGTGGATTGTGGGACATTTACCAAGAGAGATATTTGACTTAGCTCAATAAAGTTAGAAGTCTGAAAAAACACAGAGGGTGATTTAAGAGAATAAAGCATTTAAATGAGAAAGTAATATCAAAATGAGAAACTAATATCAAAGAAACTTTAAAAACTCTATGTATTTGGAATTTAATGTCCACTTTTGAATGATGGGTATATCTAAGAAACCATAAAAAGGAAAATTCGAAAATATTTGCAACAGAATAAAGACAAACAGAGAATTTACCAGTGTTTTTTGCATGCAGCTGAAGCTGCTCATGTACTTTCTCTTTTAAGGTCAATAAATTATTTTTGAATGTTTTAGAAACAAATAAAATATTTTAAATTTTTTAAATATTTTCCTAAATTTACATTTCTTGAAAATATATTAAAATTCTGTACCTTTCAAATACAACTCTTTTTTTAATTCTTTAGATTATTAACATGAGGAAATATTCAGATAATAAAAATAAATAATATGAAAAGAGAATACAGAAAAGAAATAAAGATAAAAAGAAATATAGACATATTGCAAGTTTATATTTTTTATAAAAAGATCAATGAAAGTGAGTAGATTTCTGTTGAGCATGATCTCCACAGAATTCATTAATAGGGCAAGATATTATACATTCATTAGTGTCAAGTTAATTTCTAAATGTAATAAGGGAATTGTTCTCACCAGGTCCAAAATTTGAAAAGATCAAATGAAACCCTTGAATTTTTTTTTCTTTTCTATATGAAGATTAATTAGTGCTCAAAACAATGAAAAAGAAAAGAAAATTAATATCAAATTCACAACTAAGAAACAACAAATGTAGCAACTCTCACTAATCCATTAGATGATGCAGGAAATTACATTCGTGAAATCCTGAAACTTCTGAGTCTTTATTATGTTTATTGGATCACAATTACAGAAAATGACTTACATCCTTATAACAATGTGACAATGTTTCTAGCATAGCATAACAAAATTTTGATTAATCTGTATTTTTCCCAATTAGATGAGCATAGCAGAACATTTAGTATTTAATTGTTCACCAGAATTCTTTCAAATGAGGAAATAAAATGCGGAAAAAGAATTTTGTATACTACAATCAAAAACAATGCATCTTATCATCCTCACTAGATATTTTACAATTAATCTTCAAGATAAGCTTCGGTCAATGAAGGTATCTATAACACTGAAAAAGATTCACAACTAAAAGAAAACACAATGTCACTTGCATATAGGCAACTACTGGAACTGAGGGAAAAACTTAAGCAATAATAATTAAGAATAAGATTTTTAATTAAATAGATTAAAAATAAATCATGAAATTTAAAAATGAATTTTATTTAGTACAATTTTATTATAGGAGGGGAAACTCATGTTGAATAAATGGCATTTAAAATAAAAATATAGGTTTTGATTTTATAAGGGACTGAAAGTAAATTATTTTCAATTTTAAGCATAGGTTTAAGAGATTGTTGAGAATGAACCTGTTCTTACTACTGAAAAGCTTGGTTTTAAGAAAAGCTGTACAAGACAAAATTATGTGCCATGTACAGAGCAGAATACTTGTTGAATATATTGAATTTGATACTCATAGGAAAGGCCTCAACTGTGCTGATAGTAATTACACTTTCTTTTAATGATTCAGAGGTTAGACCTGCATAAGAACAATTAAATATGGCATTTCTGGTATTTTGTCCCAAACACTGTGAGTTTTAGTGAATAGCTTTTTGTCCATTTGCACTCCTATTGTCTTATTTTAACTTTCAACTATCTCTCAACTTCAATATTTTTAGTATTCTTCTAACAGCTTCCACCTCATCCCATCCTCTGATTCTCTCTATATACAATCGTTAGAAAATTATTTGAACAATATTAAATTTTATGCCACTGTCTTGTTTAAAATTCTTTGCTGCTGCTGCTGCTAAGTCGCTTCAGTCGTGTCCAACTCTGTGCGACCCCATAGACTGCAGCCCACCAGGCTCTGCTGTCCCTGGGATTCTCCAGGCAAGAACACTGGAGTGGGTTGCCATTTCTTTCTTCAATGCATGAAAGTGAAAAGTGAAAGTGAAGTCACTCAGTCGTGTCCAACTCTTCGCGATGCCATGGACTGCAGCCTACCAGGCTCCTCCATCCATGGGGTTTTCCAGGCAAGAGTACTGGAGTGGGGTGCCATTAGTGATTCTTTATTATATGTAGGATAAAGTTCAAACATTCTTGCAGAACATCCAGTAATCTTTATGAATGGACACTTGCCTACCATGTTTTTTGTCTCCTTTTTCAACATTCTCCCCATAGTCACCCTTCACTATAACTAGGTCTAACTAATTTGTGGGACCAGTGTAAAACTTTTTCTCAAATTTTATTAACACTTTCGAAATGGTGATGACAGATTATTAAATAAAATATGGGGCCCTTCTGAGTGGGGAGCCCGATGCAGCTACACAGAGAACTGGCCCTGATTTCAGCTACTCCAAATGATTTACAATTTCCTGAATATCTCCATTCATTTATCTCTGATGTACCTTTGTATATTCTGTGCTTTTTTAATAATACATTTTCCCTCATATTTTTAAAGATTTTTCTACGAGGTTAAAAAATGTTTCCTCTTCTAGAGTTCCATAACATCTGGAACATGAACTTGTTATAATATATTTCACATTACTACTACATGTTTACTTTTGTTTACAAATCTGTCTCCTTCAACAGTCTCTCAAAATGTTTAGGGCAGAGATCATATCTTTATTCATCTGTATGTCTTCAGCTTCACCTCAAGATCTATTACAGAAAAGGTGTTCTTGAAAGTAGATGTAACATTTATGTGGCTTAGTTTCTGCAGTGTGAAATGGAAATAACTAGTAGAAAGTAAACAACTGATTTAGTAGCAGAATTGCTTGAATGATAGTACCAATGTATCATTAAAAAGCTGTGTACTTAATCACTTTGATGTGCTCATGTACAAATATCTATGGGGCTTATTTCAGTCACATTTGCAGACAAAATGAGGAATATGATCCAACATATTTTTATTGGGCCAAAGGGGGAAAACGTGGGATGGTTGATGCCTTTGTCTTCTGGTTAAACTGACAGGGTGACAATATCTGAGAGTAGGCATTTATAATTTTAGTCCGTATCTCACTAATCACATTTTCTTTGCTAAGGGGACAGAGGATGGTTTTGACAAAACTTGTGACTATAAACATTACAGGTCTAGTTATAAAAAGCACTTCAATTTTATACCTTTGAGAAGCAAAATATTCACACAAAAGTAGACAGAATACAGAGGTTTGTGAGAAAGAAATCCAGTAAGTGTTTGTTGTGAAGCACAGATAGGTACTAGATTCTGGAGCATTGAGATTTCTGTATAATGTTACTGAATTTAAAGTCTTTCTGAAAGGCCTTTGTTTTTCAGATCCTTACTTAAAAATGTGTGTGCTTTACATTACGATGAGATTCTGACTTATGCCAAGGCAGAAAGACCAGAATGACAGGGTCATTTTAATACATACTTTTGTTGGATATAATGCCCTGCCACACTTGTACAAGAATCTCAGGTTTCTAGGGATGTCTGAACAAAAATCTTATTGTTAGGAATGCCCTTTTCTTCATAGATCAAATTTTGCTTTATGATGATCAGCAGGAAATGCATTTACCATGATTCAAAACCGTAATATCTCAAAGCTCCTCACAAAGGGCTTCAGGAAATATGTATGTACACAGTGATATAGACATATAACCTCTGCTGTCTGTGCTTTAATTGATATGTATTCTGTTGGGCTTATTGAGATTCTAGATTGTCATTTCTTCCATTTGGATCCACTTTGGGGAGGGACAAAGCATACATTCTGCCAGGAATGACCTTAACTACTAGTTAAGGAAATGGTAGAGTTTATTGGGCAGCCACAAGTAACAGTAAATGATCCCAGTAAAGGAAAGATATATTGAAAAATAAGATGGTTTACCTTCATAATTTTGCCCAGAGTCACACACTAAGGTTCCTGTATCTGAATGCCTAAGGGAACTTGCACATAGACCCAGAGTAAGAAGGAGAACTTTGAGACCTGTTGTAGACTGTTTTCTCAAAAAACTCATTTGCTAAAAATAAATGATGGTGGGGCCTTTGGAAGGTATTAATATTGGGGTAATGAGAGTAGAGCAGTCATGAATGTAATAGTATCTTTATAAAAGAGATCCAGAGAGTTCCCTTGCCCCTTTTACCATGTGTGAATATATTAAGGATGAACCATGAATGAACAAAAAAACGTCTCTTTACTAGACAATATGCAGGAGTCCTAACTTTGGACCTATATCTTCTCAAATGATGAGAATTAAATTGTCTAAGCAACCTAGTCAATGGAATTTCTTTTACAACTTCTGGAATTAGACTAATACAACATCTTTCATTTCCGTCCTCCAAAACTTGAATCCCTTCTACAACATTTTAAACAAATGAATGTTCAGAATTTTTGCTAGATGAACCTCACTGACAGATAACTCACTGATTGCCCAGGCAATCAATTTTACCTTCATTTTCCCTAAAAACATTGAAAAATTTTCCCTTAATTTAGGTTATGTGGTAATACAGGTTTTACTGCTATTCCACATATCAGTTCTTCAGCTATTGAAGACAGAAATTAAAGCACTTGGATATCTCATTACCCTAAGTTCAAATTTCTGTCAATTATTTTTAGTTTGACATGACTTTTCACCCTTATATTATGCCTGAATTTCCTATTCTTTTTATAAAATTTTACCAAAGTATAGTTTAATTACAATATCATTTTACTTTTGCTCATACAATATAGTGATTTGATAGTTTCATATATTTTGCTCCTTATAAAATTATTATAAAATATTGGCTGTATTCCCTGTTATGTACATTGCATCCTTGTGTATTATTTATTTTATATCTTGTAGTTTGTACCTCTTGATTCCCTTCTACCATATTGCCCCTTTCCTCACCCCTGTTCCCACTGCTAACCACTAGTTTGTTTTCTGTAACTGTCTGTTTATGCATTGTTATACTTCTCTGTTTCAAATTACAGAATCACATGTAAGTGAAAACATACAGTATTTTTCTTTCTAACTAAACAGTAACTTCCAGGTCCATTCATGATACTTCAAGTGGGAAAATTTTGCTCTTTCTGTGTATAAATAATATTCCTTTATATATATATATATATATATATATATATATATATATATAAAATGGAAAAGTGAAGTGTATAATGTATATACATTATATATATATAAAATGGAAAAGTGAAAAAGTGAAAGTGTTAGTCACTCAGTCATCTAACAACTGCAGTGCAACCCCACAGACTGTAGCCTGCCAGACTCCTCTGTCCATGGAATTCTCCAGGCAAGAATACTGGCCTGTGTAGCCATCCCCTTCTCCAGGGGATCTCCCCAACACAGGGATCAAAGCCAGGTCTCCAAAGTTGAAGACAGATTCTTTACCATTTGAGCTACCCTGAAAGTCATATATATATATATATATATATATATATATATATATATATATATATATATATATATATGTGTGTGTGTGTGTGTGTGTGTGTGTGTGTGTGTGTGTCACACACACATATATGTATATATACCATGACTTTATTTATTCATATATTGATGTACACTTATGTTGCTTTCATATCTTGGCTATGGTAAATAATGCTATGAACACTGGATTGCATATATCTTTTCAGATCAGTGTGTTTGTTTCTTTGGATATACATTCAGTAGTGGAACTGCTAGATTTATTAATGTTAGCTATATTTTTAATTTTTAGGAAGCCTCATAATGTTTTCCATAGTGGCTGTAACAATTTACATTCCCACCAATAGTGTACTATAGTTCCCTTTCCTTCATATCCTCACCAACACCTGTTTTTTGTGATCTTTTTCATAATAGCCATTCTGACAGGTGTGAAATGATACATCATTGCTGTTTTCATTTACATTTTCCTGATAATTAGTGATGCTGACTTTTTTATGTGTCTTTTGGCCATCCATATATCTTCTTTGGGAAAATGCTTACTCAGGTCCTCTGCCAAGTTTTTAATTAGATTGTTTGTGTTTTTTTACATTGAGTTGTGTGAGTTATTCATATTTATTTAATATTAACTTCTTATCAGACATTGTCTTCTCCTATTAATGTGTGACTTTTCATTTTTCTCTTGGTTACCTTTTCTGTGCAAAAGCTTTTCAGTTTGATTAGGTTCCATTTGTTTATTTTTGCTTTGTTTCCTTGTCTGGGAAGACAGATACAATTTTTCCCCCCTAATATCTATGACAAAGTGTTACAGCTTATATATTGTTCTATAAATGTTATGATTTCTTGTCTAACATTTAGATCTTTGAGTTTAATCTTGTATGTGGTGTGGAGAATGATCTTTTTTTTTTATGAGTAGCTGTCCAGTTTTCCCAATGCCACTTATTGAAGAAACTATCTTTCTCCATTGTATATTCTTGCCTCTTTCATCACATATTAATTGACCATATATGTTTATTTCTGGGCTTCCTATTCTCTTCCATTTATGTATATGTCTGCTTTTGTGCCAATATAATATTCTTTTGATTATTGTTGCTTTGTAGCATAGTGAAATCAGGGAGCATAAAACTTCAGCTTTGTTCTTTTTATTCCAAGATTGCTTTGAAAATTTAGGTTTTTTCAGTTGCATCCACATTTTAAGTGTATTAGTTGCAATTCTATGAAAATTAATATTGATATTTTGATAAGTATTGCATTAAATCTATAGATAGCTTTACATAGTGTAGACATTTTAAAAATATGTAACCATAGGAATGATGTTACTTTCAAGTGTCCTATATTGTCTAAACAGTATATAACAGCTATAGAAGCTGTTAGACGATGGGTGAATGCATAGATGGATGGAAAGATTACAGATAGGTGGGGAAATAAACATAAAAATAAATGGAAAATCAATATAAATTAAAAAATAACTTCCATTTCTTAAACACAAGATATATTTCCATTTAAATGCATTGTCTTCATTTTGCTTCATCTGTGTCTGAAGTTTTTAGAATATATGTCTTTAACCTCAAATTTATTCCTAGATATTTTATTACTTTTGATATGATTGAAAAGTAATTGCTTTCCTGATTTCTCTTTCTAATGTTTCATTATTAATGTATAGAATAACAACAAATGTATGCACAGTAATCTTGTATACTGTGACTTTATTGTATTAACTTATTAGTTCTAAGTTTTTTGGTGGACACTTTAGTGTTGTCTATATACAATATTGGGCTTCCCAGGTGGCACTAATGATAAAGAACTCAGCTGCCAATGCAGGTAGATATGAGATGTGGATTTGATCCTTAGGTTGGGAAGATCCACTGGAAGATGGCACAGGAACCCACTCCAGTGTTCTTACCTGGAAAATCCCATTGACAGAGGAGCCTGGTAGATTATGGTCCATAGGGTCACAAAGAGTCAGATACAACTGAAGCAACTTAGCACACACACATATATAATATCATGTCAGCTGTAAATATGGGGAGTTTTACTTCTTGACTTCCAATTTGGATACCTTTTATTTATTTTTCTTATCTCATTACTACAGGTAGGATTTCCAATACTATGCTAAGCAGAAAAGACATGATTGTGTACCCTTTTCATATTCTTTATCTTAGAGGAAAATCTTTTGGTTTTTCATCATTGTGTGTAATGATTTTGTCATTCAGTTCAGCTCAGTTGCTGAGTCATGTCTGAGTCTTTGTGACTCCATGGGTTGTAGCATGCCAGACTTCCCTGTTTATCACCAACTCACGGAGTTTACTGAAACTCATGTCCATCCAGTCAGTGATGCCACCCAAGCATCTCATCCTCTGTCATCCCCTTCTCCTCCTGCCTTCAACCTTTCCCAGCATTAAGGTCTTTTCCAACGAGTCAGTTTTTCACATTAGGTAGCCAAAATATTGGAGTTTCAGCTTCAGCATCAGTCCTTCCAATGAATATTCAGGACTGATTTCCTTTAGGGTTGACTGATTGGATCTCCTTGCAGTCCAAGAGACTCTCAAGAATCTTCTCCAACACCACAGTTCTAAAACATCAATTCTTCAGCACTCAGCTTTCTTTATAGTCCAACTGTTACATCCATACATAATTACTATAGTTTTGACTAGACAGACCTTTGTTGGCAAAGTAATGCCTCTGCTTTTTAATAGCCTTTACCGTGTTGAGATATGTTCCCTATATGCCCACTCTGTTGAGAATTTTTATCATTTAGGAAAAAAAAGTATGCTGAGTTCTGTCAAAATTTTTTTCTGCATCTACTGAGATGGTCATGTGATATTTACCAATTGTGTTGTTAAAATGGTGTATCAAGTTGAATGGTTTGCAGATATTGGACTATCTTTGGGTAATTTCACTTGAACATGTTGCATGATCATTTTATGTATTGTTCAGTTCAGTTTGTGAATATTTGTTTAAGAAGTTTTATATTGTTCAAACATACTGACTTACAATTTTTGATGTGCTATCAAGGTAAGGCTGGCCTCAGATTGAGTTTGGGAGTATTCTTTCTTTTCCAAATTTTGAAATAGTTTGAGAAAGATATATACTAACACATCTTTAAGTGTTTTATATCTCCTCTGTGAAGCTGTCTCATTCTGAATATTTGTGTATTGAGAGTTTTCTTAATACTGAATAAATTTTAGTACTAGTGACTGATCTGCTTATGTATCTATGTCTTTCTGATTCACTTTTTTTAAAGATAGGTTCTAGAGATTTAGCCATTTATTCTATTCTGTGCAACATTTTGGTAAATACCTATTCATAATATTCTTTATGATATATGTATTTTTGTGATAATTGTTGTAACATCTCTTCTTTCATTTCTCACTGTTGTTATCATTCAGCCACTCATTCATGTCCCATTCTGCAATCCCATGGACTGAAGCATGACAGGGTTCCCTGTCCTTCAACATCTTATGGAGCTTGAGCAAATTCATGTCCATTGACTCAGTGATGTCATTCAACACTCTTGTCCACTGCCTTCAATACATTCTCTTCCTGCCTTCAATTTTTCCTAGCATCAAGTTTTTTTCTAACATGTCGGCTCTTAGTGTTAGGTGGCCAAAGTATTGGAGATGCAGCTACAGCATTAGTCTTTCCAAAGAATATTCAGGACTAATTTTCTTTAGAATTGACTGCTTTGATATCCTTGATGTTCAAAGGACTCTCAAGAGTCTTATCCAACATCACAGTTCAAAAGCATCAATTATTTGGCACTCAGCCTTCTTTATGGTCCACCAGCCTTCTTATGGTCCATGACTACTGGAAAAAACATAGCTATGACTAGCTGGACCGTTATTGGCAAAGTAATATCTATGCTTTTTAATATGCTGTCTAGGTTGTCATAGCTTTTCTTCCAAGGGGCAAGGGTATTTTAATTTCATGGCTGCAGTCACCATCTGCAGTGATTTTGGAGCCCCAGAAAGGAACTCTGTCAATGTTTCCATTTTTTCCCGTCTATTTGCTTTGAAGTGATGGGACCTGATGCCATGATCTTACTTTTTTGAATGTTGAGTTTTAAGCCAGCTTTTTCACTCTCTTCTTTCACCTTCAACAGGAGGCTCTTTAATTCCTCTTCACTTTCTGCCATAAGGGTGCTGTCATCTGCATATCTGAGGTTATTGGTATTTCTTCTATCAATCTTGATTCCAGGTTGTGCTTCATCCAGCCTGGCATTTCACGTGATGTACTCTACATATAAGTTAAATAAGCAGAGTGACAATATACAACTTTGAGGTACTCCTTTCCCAATTTGGAACCAGTCCATTGTTCCATGTCTGGTTTTAACTGTTGCTTTTTGACTTGTATACAGATTTCTCAGGACGCATTTAAGGTGGTCTGGTATTCCCATCTCCTTAAGATTTTTGCACAATTTGTTGTGATCCACACAGTCAAAGGCTTTAGCATAGTCAATGAAGCAGAAGTAGATGTTTTCTACTGGAATTCCCTTCCTTTTTCTATGATTCAAAGGGTGTTGGCAATTTGGTTTCTGATTCCTCTGTCTTTTCTAAATCCAGTGTGACGATCTGGGAATTCCTGGTTTACATATTGTTGTAGCCTAGCTTGGAGAATATTGAGCATTGCTTTGCTAGCCTGTGAAATGAGTGCAATTTTGCAGTAGTTTGAATATTCTTTGGCATTGCCTTCCTTTGAGATTGGAAAGAAAAATGACCTTTATCAGTCCTGTGGCAACTGCTCAGTTTCCCAAATTTGCTGGCATCTTGAGTACAGTGCTTTCACGGCATCATCTTTTAGAACTTGAAATAGTTCAGCTGGAATTCCAACATCTCCACTAGCTTTGTTCATAATGATGCTTCCTAAGGCTCACTTGACTTTGTACTCCAGGATTTATGGCTCTAGGTGAGTGATCACACCATGGTAGTTATCTGAGCAATTAAGGTGTTTTTTTTTTCTTTTTTGCTTATTTCTTCTTTGTATTCTTTCCATCTTTTCTTAATCTCTTCTGCTTCTGTCCATACACTTTCTGTCCTTTATTGTGCTCATTTTTGTAGGAAATATTCCCTTGGTATCTCTACTTTTCTTGAAGAGATCTCCAGTTTTTTCTATTCTTTTTTTCTTTCCTTTATTTCTTTGCATTGATCAATGAGGAAGTCTTTCTTATCTCTCCTTCCCATTCTTTGGAAATCCCCATTCAAATGGGCATATCTTTCCTTTTCTCCCTTGACTTTAGCTTCTCGTCTTTTCTCAGCTATTTGTAAGGCCTCCTCAGACAACCGTTTTGCCTTTTTACTTTTATTTTTCTTACAGATGGTGTTGATTACTGCCTCCTGTAAAACAGGCACTTTATCAGATCACATCCTTTGAATCTATTTTTATTTCCACTGTGTAATCGTAAGGCATTTTATTTAGGTCATACCTGAATGGTCTAGTGGTTTTTCCTACTTTCTTCCATTTAAGGCTGAATTTTGCCATAAGGAGTTTATGATCTGAGCTGCATTCTAGCTCCTGGTCTTGGTTTTGCTTGCTCTATAGAGCTTCTCCATCTTCTGCTACGAAGAGCATAATTCATCTGTTTTCAGTATTCACCATCTGGTGACGTCCATGTATAGAGTCATCTCTTGTGTTGTTGGAAGATGGTGTTTGCCATGACCATTGAGTTCTCTTGACAAACTCTGTTAGCCTTTGCCCTGCTTCATTTTGTACTCCAAGGCCAAATTTGCTTGTTACTCCAGGTATCTCTTCACTTCTTACTTTTGCATTCCAATTCCCTATGATGAAAATGACATCGTTTGGGGTGTTAGTTCTAGAGGGTCTTGCAGGTCACATTAGAACCATTCAAGTTCAACTTCTTCAGCATTAATAGTGGGACACAGATGTGGATTACTGTGATATTGAATCGTTTGCCTCAAAAGGATCAGAAACCATTCTGCCATTTTCGAGATTGCACCCAAGTACTACATTTTGAACCCCTGTTGACTCTGAGGGCTACTCCATCTCTTCTAAGTTATTTTCACCCACTGTAGTAGGCATAATGGTCATCTCAATTAAATTCTCCCATTCCAGTCCATTTTGGTTCACATATTCCTAAAATGTCATCCCTAAAATATATATTCCCTTGGTATCTCTAATTTTCTTTAAAATATCTCTTGTTTTTCCCATTCTATTGTTGTCCTCTTTTTCTTTGCACTGATCACTTAGGAAGACTTTCTTATCTCTTCTTGCTATTCTTTGGAACTCTGTGTTCAGTTGGATATATCTTTCCCCTTCTCCTTTGTCTTTTGCTTCTCTTCTTTTCTCAGCTATTTGTAAGCCCTCCTTAGACAATCATTTTGACTTTTTGCATTTATTTTTCTTGTGGATGGTTTTGATCACTGCCTCCTGTACAATGCTACAAAACTCCATCCATATTTCTTCAGTAACTCTATTATATCTAATCCCTTGAGTCAAATTTTCACTTTCACTGTATAATCATAATAGATTTGATTCAGGTTATGGAGATCCAACTAGTCCATCCTAAAGGAGATTAGTCCTGGGTGTTCACTGGTAAGACTGATGCTAAAGCTGAAACTCCAATACTTTGGCCACCTCATGAGAAGTGTTGACTCATTGGAAAAGATCCTGATGCTGGGAGGGATTGGGGGCAGGAGGAGAAGGGGACCACCGAGGATGAGATAGCTGGATGGCATCACCGACTTGGTGGACATGAGTTTGAGTAAACTCCAGGAGTTGGTGATGGACAGGGAGGCCTGGCGTGCTGTGATTCATAGGGTCACAAAGAGTCGGACACAACTGAGTGACTGAACTGAACTGAACTGATACCTGAATGGCCTAGTAGTTTTCCCTCTTTTCTTGTGATGACCCTGTTTAAAGGTTTATCAATTTTGTTTATTTTTTCTTAAAAAAAAAAAAAAAGCTCTTTATGGCATGGACTTTTTTCTTTTAGTTTTTAATCTCTATTTTATTCAGTTTCTCACTGATCTTTATTATTTTATTTCTTACCCTCATTTTGAACTATTTTTTTTCCAGTTTCTTCAGCTGGGAGATTAGGAAGTTTGGGATTTTCCTGATTTCTTGAGTTAGATTGTATTGCTATAATTTTCTCTATTTGAAATAATTTTGCACTCTCCTGAAGATGTGTATTTTATTATTTGTCTTAAAGTATTTTCTGATTTCATATTTTAAGTTTTCTTTAAGCTATTCCTTTTTCAGTAGCATATTTCTACTTTTTTTTTTTTTTTTTTTGTATCTGGGTATTTTTTTTTCCATTTTGTCCCCCTGTAGTTGATTTCTAGTTTTTTTGTTTGTTTGTTTAATGTTCTAGTCAGAAAATTTCTTTACAGAAATTATGTCTTCTTAAGTTTGTAGATGTTTATTTGTGGCCTAACATGTGATATATCTTAGAGAACCTTTACTCTTCACAATTGAAAAGAATGTGGGAGATTTCCCTGCTGGTCCAATCATTAAGAATCCTCCTTCCAATGCAGGGGATGTGGATTTGATCCCTGGTAAAAGTACTAATATTTCACATGCCAGTGGAGGCAACTAAGCCCACATGCCACAATCAGAGATCCCACGTGTTTCAGGTATTGAGCCTGTACACTCCAGAGCCTATATTTGACATAGAGAGAAACCCATGAACCACAACTAGAGAAGCCTGCACACCAAAAAGAACAGTCTGTGTGCCACAGTGAAAAATATTACATTGCACAATAAAGATTCTGTGTGCCACAACTAAGACTTGATAAAGCCAAAAAAATATTTTCTTAAAAGAAAAGAATGTGTATTCTACTATTTTTGATTGGGATGTTTTATAGATATCCATTAAGTTCAAGTGGTCTAATATGTCATTTAAGTCCACTATTTCTCATTGATTTTTTGTCTGAGTGATCCATTCATTGCTGTCAGTGGGGTGCTAAAGTCACCTCTCTCTGCTGATGCCCAGTCATATCCTACTCTTTGTGACCCCATGAACTATAGCCCACCAGACTCTTCTGTCTATGGGGTTTCCCAGGCTAGAATACTGGAGTGAGTTGACATTTCTTCCTCCAATTAAAGCCCCCTTCAGTTCAGTTCAGTTCAGTTGCTCAGTCGTGTCCAACTCTTTGCGACCCCATGAATCGCAACACACCAGGCCTCCCTGTTCATCACCAACTCCCTAGTTATTCTATTACTATCAATTTCTCCCATTATGTCTGTTAATATAGTTTGTGCTTCTATATAATTATGCACTCTTATATTACCTGCAAGAGCTTTCCAGGTGGCACAGTGGTGAAGAATCCGCCTGCCATTGCAGGAGACAGGTTCAATCTCTGGGCTACGAACATACCCTGGAGTAGGAAATGGCAACCGCCTTTAGTATTCTTGCCTGGAAAATTCCATGGACAAGGGAGCCTGGTAGGCTATGTTCCATGGAGTCACAAAGAGTCAAACATGACTGATTACACATGCACATTAGCTGCATACATGATAACAAATGTTATATCCTCTTTTATTGACATATTCATCATTTTATAATTCACTTTTGTCTTGTATTGCAGACTGTTTTAAATACTACTTGTCTGATATGAGTTCCACTATGTTAACTTTCTTTTTACTTTCATTTGCTTGGAATTTTCTTTTGTCCCCTCACTCTTAGTAAGTATGTCTTTAGCTCTAAAGTGAGTCTCTTGTATGCAGCATATAAATGGGTATGATTTTTACCCAATCAGCCACACTATAGTGTTGGATTGGAGCATTTAGCCCATTAATACTTACAGTGATCATTGATAGATTTGTACTTATTCCTTTTTTTTTTCTTAACTTGTTTCTGGGTTGCTTTGTAGTTCTTGCCCCTTCATTTTTCCATCTTATAGTCTCTTCCCTTACAGTTTGATGGCTTTCTTTAATGTTATATTTGTTTTCCTTTCTAGTTATTCAGTATGTATTATGTATATTTTTGGTGATTACCATGGAGTTCATATGTATTCACCTGTAACTCTATCTGCTTATTTGAAATGGATATTTGAGTTCAAATATATTCTAAAAGATCGACATTTTTGCTACCTCCTCTAATGTTTTGTGGTTTTGATGTCTCTTGTTTTTTGGTTTTCATATGTTATTTTATATCTTCATGCCTATCCTTTTTTTATTGTAATTATAGTTTACTTTACAATTTTGTATTTCAACCATTATACTAGTTTATCTAAGTGGTTGATCAACTTTCTTCTCTGTATATTTGTCTTTACCAGTGGGATTTTCCCCTTGCTATATATATATATTATATATATAATTCCTTGATGTAGATTTTTCTTTTTCCCTTAAAGTATGCCCTTTAACATTTCTTGTAACTTTGATTTAGTGCTGATAAGCTATTATTTTTATTTGTATGAAAAACCATTTATCTCTTCTTCAATTTTAAATGATAATATTCTTGTTATACTAAGTTGTAGGGTTTTGTTTTTGTTGTTGTTGTTGCTGTCGTTGTTTTTTTTCCCCTCGGTGCTTTAAATATATCATGCTACTTCTGGCCCACAAGCAGTCTGCCAACAAAGCAAATGACAGGCTTATTGGGCTTCCTTTTTATATGAATCTTTGTTTTTTTCATTTTGCCTTTAAAATTCTCTCTTTTTTTTTTTGCCATTTTAGTTATGATATGTCTTAGTGTGGGTCTAATTGGGTTTGTCTTGTTTCTGTCCCTCTGTGCTTCCTGGATCTGGGTATCTATTTCCATCTTCAAATTTGGTAAGTTTTCAGCCATAATATCCTCAAATATATTTTCAATCCCTTTTCTCTCTCTCTCGTGCTTCTGGGACCCCTATAATATGTTTATTAGTATGTTTGATGTTGTCCCCAGGTCCCTTAAACTAAACCTTTGTAATATTTTTGTTTGTTTTTATCCAGCAGTTTCCACTATTCTGTCTTCTGTACCACGTATGAGTTCTTCCGTGTCACCTATTCTATTCTCAATAACTTCCAGTGTATTTTTCATTTTGGCTAGTATATCCTTCAGCTCTGGCTGATTTATTCTTATATTTTCTAGTTTTTTGTTGATATTCTCACTGGGTTCGTGTTTTCTTTTCTCAAGTCATTACCATTTATTACTGTTTCTTTGAATTCTATCAGGTAAATAATTTAACTCCATTTTGTTAATTTTTTTTCAGGGTTCTGTCTTTGTTTTTTTATTTGAAACATATTCCTCAGTTTTCTCACTTTCTTACCTTTCTCAATCCATATGAAATTAGGTGAAACAGTCATCGACTCTTGTCTTAAAGGGGTATATCTTTGTGGGAGCATAACTATGTGGTTGTATGTGCCCAGCAGCTTTGGTAGGAAGGCTGGGTCTGAAGCGAGTACAGGTCATATCTCTCCTCAGAATGTGCTGGAAGTTGCTACCTTGTTGGGAGTTAGTTAGGCTCGGATTTGGAGGGGCTATAGCCAGAGACTCTGCAAGCCAGAATTTTTCATAGGCTCAGTGCCAGTCACCACTCTATTGGAAGTAGGGTCCAATCCTTTTGGACAAATGGGTTGTAATAGTAGCCCTAAGGGAGTTGGGGTTCTCCTGAGTGTGATGACAGTCTCTGCCTTAGTTGTAGGTGCAACCATGGTCCAAAGGCTTGAGTCTCTTCTGAGCTGATAAGCTACTTTTTTCTTATGTGTGTTCCTTGGTTAGAGGTTGGGTCAAGGCCAGAGGGATTGAAGCTGCACGATTGAGTCCATTCTTCACTTCCCCAGGTGTACACTCATGTACATGATGGCAATGCTGGTCTCTTCTTTTACCAGAGGCAAGGATGGGCCCCAAGTTGGCTTTCTTCCTCCTAACCATGTGCATGTTTGTTGACAATGGATGCTTCTGCTTTAGCGTTGAGTAGCATTGGAACAGGATTTTCTGGAATTGAGAAACAATGCAGGGTGTGAGGGGCACACTGGGGCAATCTTTGTTGCTTCCAGGAACAGTCAGTAGTTTTTAATCTGCTGTCTACTCACTGGGATAAGGAGTAACTAAGACTATATACATTCTTCAAGAGATGAGTCTCAGTTTTTTGTTTTTTGTTTGTTTGTTTTTTTTTTTTTTTTTTACAGTCCTCTGATAATCCCTACTCATTTTCAAGCCAACTAAGTGAGCTCCTTTTCTCAATGTTGTGCCTCAGGACTGCAGTGCCTAATATTTGGCTTGAACCCCTTGCTCCCCAGGCAGGATCTCTGAGCCTGTGATATTCCACTCCTTTTTTGAGTGTCTCACTATGATTGTAGGCCTAACTACATCTCTTCTCTCTTAACAAATAGTGTCATTTTTTCTTTAAAGCTTTGGTTTCAGATTAGCTATTCTACTAGTTTTCGGTTAAAAAAGGGAGTCTTGGCCAGAAGGGCCAGAAGGGGGCAATCACAGCCCCAGAGAGATATTAACTACCAAACTGCAAGCAAGCTTCTTTGCTAACTAAGACTTCTTGGGGTTCTGGACGGTCACCATTCGCCTAAGAAGGGGTGCTAGTTGTACACCCAGAAAACTGAGCATCAGGGACAGGAAAGATGATAAGTCGCAGGGACCATACTCACAAAACACCTGAGCTACTCGGATTTGGTAAGGGCACAAAACACAGGCCCAACTGAGTCTGTGCCTCTGAGGACTACCTGAGTGCCTGAGCCTGAGCAGCTTAGACCGGGGAGGTGCATGCAGCCCAGGGCTGGCCTCAGACTGTTCCCAGCAGAGCAACCTATAGCCTAAGTAGTGTGCACCATAAGTGGGGGCAGGCCCAGCGTGGCTGAGACATTGAGAGCATACACCAGTGTTCTTTGTTTGCTGCATCCCTCCCTCCCCACAGCGCTAATGAACAAAAGAGCCTAAAAAAAATTGTCCACCACCATCCCCCTTGCGTCAGGGCAGAAAACAGACACTGAAGAGACCAGCAAACAGAAGAAGCTAAAACAGAGGGAACCACCCTGGAAGTGACAAATGGAGAAGTCTTGAGGCTACTGTAAAAATAAAACTGAAAACCAGAAGCAGGAGGCTTAAGTCCAAAACCTGAGAACATCAGAGAACTCCTGACTCCAGGGAACATTAATCGAAAGGAGCTCATCAAATGCCTCCATACATACACTGAAACCAAGCACCACCTAAGGGCCAACAAGTTGCAGAGCAAGACATACCACACAAATTCTCCAGCAACAAAGGAAGACAGCCCTGAGCTTCAATATACAAGCAGCTCAAAGATACTCCAAAACCATTGACATCTCATAACTGATTACTGGACACTTCATTGCACTTCAGAGAGAGGAAATCCAGCTCCACCCACCAGAACTCTGACACAAGCTTCCCTAACCAAGAAACCTTGACAAGCCACTGATACAACCCCACCCACAGTGAGGAAACTCCATAATAAAGAGAACTCCACAAACTGCCAGAATACAGAAAGGCGACCCCAAATGCAGCAATATAACCAAGATGGAGAGACAGAGGAATACCCAGGAGGTAAAGGAGTAGGATGAATACCCACCAAACCAAACAAAAGAGGAAGAGATAAGGAATCTACCTGATAAAGAATTCTGAATAATGATAGTGAAAGTGATCCAAAATCTTGAAATCAAAAGGGAATCACAGATAAATAGCCTGGAGACAAGGACTGAGAAGATGCAAGAAAGGTTTAACAAGGACCTAGAAGAAATAAAAGAGTCAATATAATGAATAATGCAATAAATGAGATCAGAAACACTCTGGAGGCAACAAATAGTAGAATAAGATAGGATTAGTGAAAGAGAAGATAGAATGGTAGAAATAAATGCATCAGAGAGGAAAAAAGAAAAACGAATTAAAAGAAATAAAGACAATCTCAGAGACCTCCAGGACAATATGAAATGCTCCAATATTCGAATTATAGGAGTCCCAGAAGAAGAAGACAATAGGAATGACCATGAGAAAATACTTGAGGAGATAAAAGTAGAAAACTTCTGTAAAATGGGGAAGGAAATAATCACCCAAATCCAAGAAACCCAGAGAGTCCCAAACAGGATAAACCCAAGGCAAAACACCCCAAGACACATATTAATCAAATTAACAAAGATCAAACACAAAGAACAAATATTAAAAGCTGCAATGGAAACAAACAAACAAACAAAACAACAAATAGCACACAAAGGGCTTCACATAAGGATAACAGCTGATCTTTCAATAGGAACTCTTCAGGCCAAGAAGGAATGGCAAGACAAAGTGAAGAAAGAAAATAACCTACAGCCCAAATTACTGTACCTAGCAAGGATCTCATTCAAATATGAAGGAGAAGTCAAAAGCTTTACAGACAAGCAAAAGCTGAGAGAATTCAGCACCACCAAACCAGCTCTCCAACAAATGCTAAAGGATATTCTCTAGACAGGAAACACAAAAAGGGTGTATAAACCTGAACCCAAAACAATAAACTAAATGGCAATGGGATCATACTTATCAATAATTACCTTAAACATAAATGGGTTGAATGCCCCAACAAAAAGTCAAAGACTGGCTGATTGGAATTAAAAACAAGACCCCTATATATGTTGTCTACAAGAGACCCACCTCAAAACAAGGGACACATACAGACTGAAAGTGAAGGGCTGGAAAAAGCTATTCCATGCAAATAGAGACGAAAAGAAAGCAGGAGTAGCAATACTCATATCCAATAAAATAGACTTTAAAACAAAGGCTGTGTAAAGAGACAAAGAAGGCACTACATCATGATCAAAGGGTCAATCCAAGAAGAATATATAACAATTATAAATATATATGCACCCAACGTAGGAGCACTGCAATATATAAGACAAATGCTAACAAGTATGAAAGGGGAAATTTAAAACAACAACAACAACAACAAAAACACAATAATAGTGGGAGACTTTAATACCCCACTCACACCTACGGACAGATCAACTAAACAAAAAATTAACAAAGAAACACAAACTTTAAATGATACAATAGACCAGTTAGACATAATTGATATCTACAGGACATTTCACCAATAAACAATGAATTTCATCTTTTTCTCAAGTGCTCACGGGACCTTCTCCAGGATAGATCACATGCTGGACCATAAATCTAGCCTTGATAAATTTAAAAAAAAATTGAAATCATACCAAGCATCATTTCTGACCATAATGCATTAAGAGTAGTTCTCAATTACAGGAGAAAAACTGTTAAAAATTCCAACATATGGACGCTGAAAAACACGCTTCAGAATAACTGACAAATCACAAAATAAAGCAAAAAAGAAATCAAAATATGCATAGAAACGAAGGAAAATATAAACACAACAACACAAAACCTGTGGGACACTATAAAAGCAGTGCTAAGGGGAAAGTTCATAGCAATAGAGGCATACCTCAAGAAATATGAAAAAAGTCAAATAAATAACCTAACTCTACACTTAAAGCGACTAGAAAAGGAAGAAATGGAGAACCCCAGGGTTAGTAGAAGGAAAGAAATCTTAAAAATTTAGGCAGAAATTACTTTGTCCAATAAGGTCCGTCCAGTCAAAGCTATGGTTTTTCCTGTGGTCCATGTATGGATGTGAGAGTTGGACTGCGAAGAATGCTGAGAGCCAAAAAATTGATGCTTTGGAACTGTGGTGTTGGAGAAGGTTCTTAAGAGTCCCTTGGACTGCAAGGAGATCCAATCAGTCCATTCTGATGGAAATCAACCCTGGGATTACTTTGGAAGGAATGATGCTAAAGCTGAAGCTCCAGTACTTTGGCCACTTCATGCGAAGAGTTGACTCATTGGAGAAGACTCTGATGCTGAGAGGGATTGGGGGCAGGAGAAGAAGGGGACAACTGAGGATGAGATGGCTGGATGGCATCACTGACTCGACAGACATGAGTCTGAGTGAACTCTGGGAGATGGTGATGGAGAGGAGGCCTGGCGTGCTGTGATTCATGGGATCGCAATGAGTCGGACACGACTGAGAGACTGAACTGAACTGAACTGAGGGCAGATATACACGCAAAAGAAACAAAAGAGACCATAGCAAAAATCAACAAAGCCAAAAGCTGGTTCTTTGAAAGGATAAATAAAATTGACAAACCATTAGCCAGACTCATCAAGAAACAAAGGGAGAAAAATCAAATCAATAAAATTAGAAATGAAAATGAAGAAGTCACAACAGACAACACAGAAATACAAAGGATCATAAGAGACTACTATCAGCAATTATATGCCAATAAAATGGACAATGTGGAAGAAATGGACAAGCTCTTAGAAAAGTACAACTTTCCAAAACAAAACCAGGAAAAAATAGAAAATCTTAACAGACCCATCACAAGCACAGAAATTGAAACTGTAATCAGAAGTCTTCCAGCAAACAAAAGCCCAGGTCCAGACAGCTTCACAGCTGAATTCTATCAAAAATTTCGAGAAGAGCTAACACCTATCCTCCTCAAACTCTTTCAGAAAATTGCAGAGGAAGGTAAGCTTCCAAACTCATTCTATGAGGCTACCATCACCCTAATACCAAAACCTGACAAAGATGCCACAAAAAAAGAAAACTACAGGCCAATATCAATGATGAACATAGTTACAAAAATCCTTAACAACATTCTAACAATCAGAATCCAACAACATATTAAAAAGATCATACACCATGACCAAGTGGGCTTTATCCTAGTGATGTAAGGATTCTTCAATATCTGAAAATCAATCAATGTAATTCACCACATTAACAAACTGAAAAATAAAAGCCATATGATTATCTCAAACAATTCAGAGAAAGCCTTTGACAAAATTAAACATCCATTTATGGTAAAAACTCTCCAGAAAGCAGGAATAGAAGGAACATACCTCAACATAATAAAAGCTATATGTGACAAACCGACAGCAAACACTATCCTCAGTGGTGAAAAACTGAAAGCATTTTCCCTAGAGTCAGGAACAAGACATGGGTGTCCACTTTCACCACTACTATTCAACATAGTTCTGGAAGATTTGGCTACAGCAATCAGAGCAGAAAAAGTAATAAAATGAATCCAAATTGGAAAAGAAGAAGTAAAGCTCTCACTATTTGCAGATGACATGATCCTCTACATAGAAAACACTGAAGACTCCACCAAAAAATTACTAGAGCTAATCAATGAATATAGTAAAGTGGCAGGATATAAAATCAACATATAGAAATTGCTTGCATTCCTATACACTAATAATGAGAAAGTAGAAAAAGATATTAAGGAAACAATTCCATTCACCATTGCAACGAAAAGAATAAAATGCTTAGGAATATATCTACCGAAAGAAACTAAAGATCTATATATCAGTCCAGTTCAGTCGCTCAGTGGTGTCCGACTCTATGAAACTCCATGAATTGCAGCACGCCAGGCCTCCCTGTCCATCACCAACACCCGGAGTTCACTCAGACTCACGTCCTTCCAGTCAGTGATGACATCCAGCCATCTCATCCTCGGTCGTCCCCTTCTCCTCCTGCCCCCAATCCCTCCCATAATCAAAGTCATTTCCAATGAGTCAACTCTTTGCATTAGGTGGCCAAAGTACTGGAGTTTCAGCTTTAGCATCATTCCTTCCAAAGAAATCGCAGGGCTTATCTCCCTCAGAATGGACTGGTTGGATCACCTTGCAGTCCAAGACACTCTCAAGAGTCTTCAACACCACAGTTCAAAAGCATCAATTCTTTGGCACTCAACCTTCTTCACAGTCCAACTCTCACATCCATACATGACCACTAGAAAAACAATAGTCTTGACTAGATGGACCATAGTCGGCAAAGTAATGTCTCTGCTTTTGAATATGCTACCTCGATTGGTCATAACTTTTCTTCCAAGAAGTAAGCGTCTTTTAATTTCATGGCTGCAGTCACCATGTGCAGTGATTTTGGAGCCCAAAAAAATAAAGTCTGACACTGTTTCCCCATTGATTTCCCATGAAGTGATGGGACCGGATGCCATGATCTTCATTTTCTGAATTTTGAGCTTTAAACCAACTTTTTCACCTCCTCTTTCACTTTCATCAAGAGGCTTTTTAGCTCCTCTTCACTTTCTGCCATAAGGGTGGTGTCATCTGCATATCTGAGATTATTGATATTTCTCCCAGCAATCTTGATTCCAGCTTGTGTTTCTTCCAGTCCAGTGTGTCTCATGATGTACTCTGCATATAAGTTAAATAAGCAGGGTGACAATATACAGCCTTGACGTACTCCTTTTCCTATTTGGAACCAGTCTGTTGTTCCATGTCCAGTTCTAACTGTTGCTTCTTGCCCTGCATATAGGTTACTCAGGGGCAGGTTAGGTGGTCTGGTATTCCCATCTCTTTCAGAATTTTCCACAGTTTATTGTAATCCACAAATCAAAAGTTTTGGCATAGTCAATAAAGCAGAAATAGATGTTTTTCTGGAACTCTCTTGCTTTTTCCATGATTCAGTGGATGTTGGCAATTTGATCTCTGATTCCTCTGCCTTTTCTAAAACCAGCTTGATCATTTGGAATTTCACGGTTCACATATTGCTGAAGCCTGGCTTGGAGAATTTTGAGCATTACTTTACTAGCATGTGAGATGAATGCAATTGTGCGGTAGTTTGAGCCTTCTTTGGTTTTGCTTTTTTGGGGGGATTGGAATGAAAACTGACCTTTCACAATTTGTGCGGAAGTACAAAATACTTCGAATATCCAAAGCAATCTTGAGAAAGAAGAATAGAACTGGAGGAATCAACCCACCTGACTTCAGGCTCTACTACACAGCCACAGTCATCAAAACAGTATGGTTCTGGCACAAAGACAGAAATATAGATCAATGGAACAAAATAGAAAGCCCAGAGATAAATCCACACACCTATTGACACCTTATCTTCAACAAAGGAGGCAAGAACATACAATGGATTAAAGACAATCTCTTTAACAAGTGGTGCTGGGAAAACTGGTCAACACTTGTAAAAGAATGAAACTAGAACACTTTCTAATACCACTCACAAAAATAAACTCAAAAGGGATTGAAGATCTAAACATAAGCCCCAAATATAAAACTCCTAGAGGAGAATATAGGCAAAAATCACAGTAGGATCCTCTATGATCCAACTCCCAGATTACTGGAAAGAAAAGTGAAAATATACAAATGGGATCCAATTAAAATTAAAAGTTTCTGCACAACAAAGGAAGGTATAAGCATGGTGAAAAGACAGCCTTCTGAATGGGAGAAAATAATATCAAATGAAGCAACTGACAAACAACTAATCTCAAAAATATGCAAGCAACTTATGCAGCTCAATCCCAAAAAAAATCAAAAAATGGGCCAAAGAACTAAATAAACATTTATCCAAAGAAGACATATGGATGGCTAACAAACACATGAAAAGATGCTCAATCAGTCATTATCAGAGACTTGAGAATGAAGACCACAATGAGGTGCCATTTGACAGCAGTCAGAATGGCTTCAATCCAAAAGTCTACAAGCAATAAATATTAGAGAGGGTGTGGAGAAAGGGGAACCCTCTTATACTGTTGGTGGGAATGCAAAAATAGAACAGCCACAATAGAGAACAGTGTGGAAATTCCTTAAAAAACTGCAGATAGAACTGCCTTATGACCCAGCAATCCCACTGCTGGACATATACACCGAGGAAACCAGAACTGAAAGAGACACGTGTACCCCAATGTTCATCGCAGCATTGTTTATAATATCCAGGACATGGAAGTAGCCTAGACGTCCATCAGCAGAAGAATGGATAAGAAAGATGTGGTACATATACACGATGGAGTATTATTCAGCCATTAAAAAGAATACATTTGAATCAGTTCTAATGAGGTGGATGAAACTGGAGCCTATTATACAGAGTGAAGAAAGCCAGAGAGAAAAAAAAAAACACCAATACAGTATACTAACACATATATATGGAATTTAGAAGGATGGTAATGATAGCCCTGTATGCGAGACAGCAAGAGAGACACAGATGTATCTAACAGTTTTTTGGACTCTGTGGGAGAGGGAGAGGGTGGGATGATTTGAGAGAATGGCATTGAAACATGTATGCTATCATATAAGAAATGAATCGCCAGTCTAGGTTCGATACAGGGTACAGGTTGCTTGGGGCTGGTGCACTGGGATGACCCAGAGAGATGATATGGGGAGGGTGGTGGGAGGGGGGTGGTGGGAGGGTGGTTCATGATTGGGAACTCATGTAGACCGTGGCAGATTCATGTCAATGTATGGCAAAACCAATACAGTATTATAACGTTTAAAAAAAAAAATTAAAGAGCAAAAAAAAAAAAAGAAAAGAAAAAATAATAATACTCACCTCAACAGGCTGTCATGAAAGCTAAGTGAGATGATACATGTCTTGGTCCTGAATGCAGTACTTCATCCATGAGTTAGTCAGGGTCTCCAGAGAAAGAAAGAGAGATTATTTTCAAGGATGTGGTTTACAGGGTTCTGGGGCAAATCCCAAATCTACAGGGTGAGCTAGCAGGCTGAAGACCCAGGGGAGAGATTATCTTGCAGCTTGTGTCCAAAGGCCATCTGGAGGCAAAATTCCTGCCTCCTTTGGGGAAGTCAGTCTGATTACGCCACATGGCTGGTGAGACCTTAGTATCCTGACCAGGGATCGGGGGGGGGGGGGAGGAGTCTTTCTACTTTCCCCTGGGCTCTGCTATTGTCGTAGGGCATGAGAGTGTCCCCCTTTTATCCCTTGGACCTATTTTAATTTCTGTTCAGTTCAGTTCAGTCACTCAGTCGTGTCCGACTCTTGGCAACTCCATGAATTGCAGCACGCCAGGCCTCCTTGTCCATCACCAACTTCCTAAGTTCACCCACACTCTTGTCTGTGGAGTCTGTGGTGCCATCCAGCCATCTCATCCTCTGTCGTCCCCTTCTCCTCCTGCCCCCAAACCCTCCCAGCATCAGAGTGTTTTCCAATGAGTCAACTCTTCACATGAGGTGGCCAAAGTATTGGATTTTCAGCTTTAGCATCAGTCCTTCCAAAGAAAACCCAAGATTGATCTCCTTTAGAATGGACTGGTTGGATCTTCTTGCATTCCAAGGGACTCTCAAGAGTCTTCTCCAACATCACAATTTAAAAGCATCGACTCTTTGGTGTTCAGCTTTCTTCACAGTCCAACTTTCACATCCATACATGACCACTGGAAAAACCATAGCCTTGACTAGACGGACCTTTGTTGACTAAGTAATGTCTGTGCTTTTTAATATGCTATCTAGGTTGGCCATAACTTTCCTTTCAAGGAAAAAGCGTCTTTTAATTTCATGGCTGCAATCACAATCTGCAGTGATTTTGGAGCCCAGAAAAATAAAATCTGACACTGTTTCCACTGTTTCTCCATCTATTTGCCATGAAGTGATGGGACCAGATGCCATGATCTTAGTTTTCTGAGTGTTGAGCTTTAAGCCAACTTTTTCACTCTCCTCTCACTTTCATCAAGAGGCTTGTTAGTTCCTCTTCACTTTCTACCATAAGGGTGGTGTCATCTGCATATCTGAGGTTTTTGAAATTTCTCCTGGAAATCTTGATTCCAGCTTGTGCTTCTTCCAGCCCAGTGTTTCTCACGACATACTCTGCATATAAGTTAGATGAGCAGGGTGACAATATCCAGCCTTGATGTACTCCTTTTCCTCTTTGAAACCAGTCCGTTGTACCATGTCCAATTCGAACTGTTGCTTCCTGACTTTCATACAGGTTTCTCAAGAGACAGGTTAAGTGGTCTGGTATCCCCATCTTTTTCAGAAATTTCCAGTTTATTGTGATCCACACAGTCAAAGGTTTGGCTTAGTCAATATGTTTTTTTTTTTTTTTAAATCTTTAATTCTTGCATACGTTCCCAAACATGACCCCCCCCACCTCCCTCCAATATGTTTTTCTTTAGTGACTTTCACACTTTCCCCTTTTGATCTTTCTCTAAAAATATTGCTGATCAAGAGTCAGGTTTTCTGGTTTCAGTGGCTTTTTTCTCTTCAGTGTCAAGAATGCCCACTCCTGTGTGTAATATTTCATGTCAAAAAGAGAGTATACTTATTAGAAATTGATTGAGGTCACACATGATTAATTAGGCATGGTAGAAGGAAAATAATTAAGGTATTATTTATCTAAAGTGCATTAATTATCAATATCACAGACATTGGAGATCATTTGAAGCATTTTCATCAAAGGTTTAGGGGAGAAATACTCAACATACGTGTTGTGGATGATATTAATATCTTGGAAAAGATGTCTCATCATATGCAGTCTGCGTCAATTCCAATAAATATATACTTTCATGTCAACAAATGGGGTGAAGTTTCCATCAGGGTTTGACACTTTCTTTAGATCTGTCATGTGAATCCCAGAGCCTATTCCTTGAAGTTTGGCAGGACAAGGACAAGTTAGCGTTATTAGATAAGGGCTTTCCCAGCAAGTTTGAAGAGACTTATTACAGAAGTGCTTTTTCCAATAGAATAAATATATAAGTTGTGAGGTGTGATGTTCAAGGTTTTCATCTCCTGAAAGTACACTGAAAAGATTGTTCTATTATAACATGGTCATTTTTATTAGAAGCAATTAAACTAATAAAATGTTAAAATATCTCTTCTTCTATCAGTTGTGGATCATAGATGCAGGAGCCCCTAATCTATGAAAAAGGAGGCAAGAATATATCAATACAATAGAGAAAAGACAGTCTCTTCAATAAGTGTGTCTGGGAAAACTGGACAGCTACATGTAAAAGAATGAAATGAGAATACTGCCTGACACCAGACATAACAATAAACTCAGAATGAATTAAAGACCTAAATGTGAGACTGGATAGTGTAAAACACCTAGAGGAAAATATAAGTGCAACAATCTGACATAAATTACAGCAAGATCTTTTTTGTTCCACCTCTGAGAATTGCTGGGGTCCAGCCCCGGTGGATCCAGGGAATTCAAAGCAGGGACAGCGTGGGTGAGGAAAAACTTATTTATTGATTAATATAAGATTAGATAAGGAAGAAATTGTGTAGTAGGAAAATTAAGTGGAGAAAAGAGGCTGAATAACTTGGTTTACATGGAAAGCCAATAAAGTTCCAGACAAGGAGCTTGCACCAACTATGTTAGGCCACCGGCGTCCTCTTGAATAGTGGGAGGTGCCCCACCTTGGGCTCCCTCTCGCATGGATCTTAGAAGCCAGGGCAAGTAAGTATACATGGCGAGCCTCCATGCCCCAGATGGGAATTCAGCCTGAAAATAGAGTAAAGAGGAGACACGGGGGAAACCAGCCCAGCGACTGGCCCATCCCCTCTTGTCCAGAAAGGCCTTTTATGCCTTTTTTTTTTGTTCATAGACATCAATGGATAATATAAAATTATGCAGAGTCAGCATCCCTGACTTTCATTGAGACCAGGCTTTTCTCTCTGCATACCTAGTTATATACACACGTCTTAGGTGATTTACATCATCTTTTTGCCAGAGGGACAATTAACATTTTACAACCCTTTTTCTGATAAGGGTTTGTCAACCAGAAGACTTGTTTGTCTTAGAATATTGTTCTTCTCAAAGTCTGGTGCCACTCTCAGAAAGCACTAAATAAAGTTACATTCTTACATATCAAGGACACAAGAGGAGTGCAGTGATATATAACAAAGAGAAGTAATTAACTTAAAAGTCTAGTGTTGTTAACATCAAAATTACTATATTCCTTTTTCTATATACCAATTACATTGATTAATATCCCTCAGGTGTCTAAAAGATAAGGAATATGGAGGCCTGGCAGCAGTCATTGAGTGAACAGTGAAAACCCATCACCAATATGATTTTTAGCTCTTTAGAAAAGGCCCTGTATCTTTAAGATGCTTTAGGCTTTGTGCCTCTTGCGGTTGGGGGGCTGTAAACAATTCACAAATTGTAAAAAGTCCAGGGGGATCTGTTAGGTAAGTTAGAGAGCCATCCAAAGGGGGTCCAGACCTGCCGGGAGCCAGCGTGAGGAACTCCGCCCATGGCAAAGGTCATGAGGAAGGCGGCTCGGCATTATGCAAAGGCGAGATCGAGCCTCAGGAAACCCCCCTGTTCCCAAGCATCTACCTCCAAAACCGGAGTCTACCTACTTTACTGTTTTATGCTCTCACCTATACCCCTGACTTTACAGGGGGCTGACCCCCATTACCTCTCTTGGAGAAGGATTTAACTTACAGCTCCAAGTCAATAAAAATTCCTGGGTGTGACAAGAGTGTTTCAACTTATGAACTCCTCTGAAGGTTATCTAGCCTGCCTGTATAGGTTCCTCCAGCCACATGTGATTGTTTAGAGCCTTCCAATCGTGAGAGGCACGAGATGTTTTAGACTTACTAAAGGCAGATTCTTTTGGGAAGTTAGAAATTATTAGTATAGTGGGTTGATTAGGAATTATATTGGTGAGGGTTTTTCATTTGTTGTGCCAATAATTGCTGCTAATTCCTTGCCCTGGGTGTGACAAGGGTGTCTCAGGTCAAACCTCTCTGCTGACAAACTAGCTTGTGTGACAGGATTATCCATACTCCTGCCACTAAACACATGATTGTTTACTACCTCTCAACCATAAACAGCACAGAGGTTTTGGAGTATTTTGAAAGTCTTAATTAGCACAGGGCTTTTCTCATTGTTGAGTCAATGATTGCCACCAGGCCTCCATATCCTTAGGCACCTGGAAATATATTAATCAATGTTTTTGGAATATAGAAAAGGAAATATAGTATTTTTGATGTTAGCAATACTAGACTTTTTGAGTTAATGAATTTTCTCTTCTGTTATAGATCACTGTACTTTGTTACAGTTAAATCACTGTGTCCTTGCTATGCAAAAATGTAACTTTATCACTATCTTAAGACTAAAAAGATCTTAAGGGGAACATTGGTGAAGGGTTTTCATTTGTTGGGTTGATGTTTGCTGCTAAATCTCCATATTCCCTGCCCTTATAATGAATATAACTAGCATATAAGAGAAATAAGTATTAACCTTTAAGATTAATCATGTTAACCTTAGGTTAAATAAATTCCTTTCTTGGTTGTAACCCACTACACCCTCACCTTATAGGAATGCAACTTTATCTGCTACCTTCAGAGGGTGGCTCCTGGTTTAAGAAAAAACACCCTTGGAAAAATAAGTTTTTTGGTTTTCAGAAAGAAAGGATCATAAAATGTCAGCAGGCCTTATGGCCAGAAGATGATGTAAAACCCCTAAGACATTTTTTTTTACATTTATGTGAAGCACCTGATTTTGATAACGGTCAGGACTGCTAACCACCGCATGACTCTGTATTCATCCCTACATATAACAAAAGGTATATAAGCAAACCTAAAAAATAAAGAAATCGGATCAGTTTCTGGAAAGACTGATTCCCCCATGTTGCTTCTTTCTTGCTCTCCGTTTTTCTGGCTGAATTCCCATCTGGTACGTGGGTACTCACCAAGCCTGCTAATTTTGCCTGGGCTTCTAAGATCAGACCAGGGAGGCCTCAGTGCCTCCTCTCCCTCGGGAGAACGGAAAGAAGCCTGTGGCCTACGTAGGTGGTGATTGGTATTCCACTTAAACCAAGTTATTCAACCTCTTTTTCTCTGCTAATTTTCTAATCTCTCTCTATCTGTAATTAGATAAGTTTTTTCCTAGGATGACGATTTTGTCCCCACCTTTGAATTACCCTGGATCCACTGGGGCTGGAACCCGGCACAGACTGAGACATTCTTTTTATATGCAATAAGGCCAGCAGACTCTGGTTTTGGGGCATAGATGTTCAGGAAAACTCAGGGGGAACCCCTGAATCTAGATCACGCCTTTGCGTTTTGTCTGGCTTCCTTCCTCATGACCATTGCTATTGGCAGGATTCCTCACACTGGTTCCCGACAGAGAATAATGAAAATAAAAGCAGAAATAAACAAATGGGGCATGATTAAACTTAAAAGATTTTGCACAGCAAGGGAAACTATCATGAAAATGAAAAAAACCTCAGAATGGGAGAATATATTTACAAAGGCAGCAACTGACAAGTTATTAATTTCCAAAGTACACAAAAACTTCCTACAACCCAAAATCAGAAAAGCAAAAAAAAAAAAACAAACAAACAAAAAAAAAAAAACCAAGAAAAACAACTAATAAAAAAATAGAAGACCTAAGCAGACATTTCTCCAAAAGAGATTTACAGATGGCCAAGAAGCACATGTAAGGTTGCTCCACATCCCTAATTATTAGAGAAATATAAATGAAAACTATAATGAGGTATCACCTCACACTGGTCAAAATGGTCATCTACAAAAAATAGGAGAGAGTGTGGAAAAAGGGTATTGTTTTATACTATTGGTGGGAATATAAATTGGCACAACCACTATGGAGAACAATATGTGCTTTGGTTAGTCACTCAGTCATGTCCGACTCTTTATGACCCCATGCACTGCAGTCCTTCAGGCTGCTCTGCCCATGTGCATTCTCCAGGCAAGAACACTAGAGTAGGTTGCCATGCCCTCCTCCAGGGGATCTTCCCAACCCAGGGATCAAACCCAGATCTTCTGCATTGCAGGCGAAATCTTTACCATCTGAGCCACCAAGGAAGCCCAAGAATACTGAAGAGATTGGTGTATTGGGTCAGGGGAACTTCCTGACCCAGGAATTGAACCGGAATCTCCTGAATTGCAGGCAAATTCCTTATCACCCAAGCTACCAGGGAAGCACAGAGAACAGTATTGAGGCTACCTAATACAATAAAAATATTGTCTGAAGTCAGGCAGGTTGACTCCTCCAGTTCCATTCTTGTTTTTCAAGATCGCTTTGGCTATTCAACGTTTTCTTGTATTTCCATACAAATTGTGAAATTATTTGTTCTAGTCCTGTGGAAAATACCGTTGGTAACTTGATAGGGATTGCACTGAATCTATAGATTACTTTGGGTAGTATACTCACTTTCACTATATTGACGCTTCCAATCCATGAACATGGTATATTTTTCCATATATGTGTGTCCTCTTTGATTTCTTTTCCTGTTTAGTTTTCTATATATAAGTGTTTTGTTTCTTTAGGTAGATTTAAGGAAATGGCAACCCGCTCCATTGTTCTTGCCTGGAGAATCCCAGGGTCGGGGGAGCCTGGTGGGCTGCCGTCTATGGGGTCGCACAGAGTCAGACACGACTGAAGCGACTTAGCAGCAGTATTCCTAAGTATTTTATTCTTTTCATTGTAATGGTGAATGGAATTGCTTCCTTAATTTCTCTTTCTGTTTTCTCACTGTTAGTGTATAGGAATGCATAGGATTTCTGTGTGTTAATTTTATATCCTGGAAATTTACTATATCCATTGGTTAACTCTAGTAATTTTCTGGTGGTGTCTTTAAGGTTTTCTGTGTAGAGGATCATGTCATGCGAAGACAGTGAGAATTTTATTTCTTTTCCACTCTGGATTTCATTTATTACTTTTTCTTCTCTGATTCCTGTGGCTAAAAACTTCCAAAACTGTTGAATAGCAGTGGTAAGAGTGGAAACCCTTGTCTTGTTCCCGACTTTAGGGGAAATGCTTTAAATTTGTTAACACTGAGGAAAATGTTTGCTGTGGGTTTATCATATATGGCTTTTATTATGTTGAGGTATGTTCCTTCTATTCCTGATTTCTGGGAATTTTTTTTTTGTCCTAAATGTGTGTTGAATTATTTTCAAAGGCTTTCTCTGCATCTATTGAGACAATCATATGGTTTTTATCTTTCAATTTGTCAATGTGGTGTATCCCATTGATTTATTTGTGAATATTGAAGAATCCTTGCAGCCCTGAGATAAAGCCCCCTTGGTCATGATGTATGATCTTTTTAATATGTTGTTGGACTCTGTTTGCTAGAATTTTGGTGCCAATTTTTGTATCCATGTTAATCAATGATATTGGCCTGTAGTTTTCTTTTTTTGTGGCAACTTTGTCAGGTTTTGGTATTAGGGTGATGGTGGCCTCATAGAATGAGCTTGGCAATTTACCTTCCTCTGCTATTTTCTGGAAGAGTTTGAGTAGGATAGAATTTAGCTCTTCTCTAAATTTTTAGTAGAATTCACCTGTGAAGCCATCTGGTCCTGGGCTTTTGTCTGTTGGAAGATTTTTGGTTATAGTTTTAATTTCTGTGCTTGTGATGGGTCTGTTAAGATTTTCTATTTTTTCCTGGTTCAGTTTTGGAAGGTTATACTTTTCTAAGAATTCGTCCATTTCTTCCAAGTTGTCCATTGTATTGGCATACAGTTGCTGATAGTAGTCTCTTATGATCCTTTGTATTTCTGTGTTGTCTGTTGTGACTTCTCCATTTTCATTTCTAATTTTGTTGATTTGATTTTTCTCCCTTTTTTTCTTAATGAGTCTGGCTAATGGTTTGTCTATTTTATTTATCTTCTCAAGGAACCAGCTTTTTAATTTTGTTGATTTTTGCTATGTTCTCCTTTGTTTCTTTTTCATTTATTTCTGCCTTAAATATGATGATTTCTTTCCTTCTACTAACCTGGGCTTCTTCATTTCTTCTCTTTCTAGTATTTTTAGATGTAAAGTTAGTTTATTTATTTATTTTTCTCTTGTTTCTTGACGTAAGCTTGTACTGCTCTAAACCTTCCCCTTAGCACTGCTTTTACTGAATTCCATAGGGTTTGGGTTGTTTTATTTATATTTTCATTCGTTTCTATGTATATTTTTATTTCTTCTGTGATTTGTTGGTTATTTAGAAGCTCTCTGTTTAGCCTACATATGTTTTTATTTTTAATAGTTTTTTCCTACAGATATCTAATCTTACTGCATTGTGATCAGAAAAGATGCTTGAAATGATTTCAGTTTTTTGGAACTTACCAAGGCCAGATTTCTGGCCCAAGATGGGATCTATCCTGGAGAATGTTCCATGTGCACATGAGAAAAAGATGAAATTCATAGTTTTGGGGTGAAATGGCCTACAGATATCAACTAGGTGTAACTGGCCCATTGCATCATTTAAAGATTGTATTTCCTTGCTAATATTCTGTTTGGCTGATCTATCCAATAGATGTGAGTGGAGTATTAAAGTATCCCACTACTATTGTGTTTCTGTTAATCTCCCCTTTCATGCTTGTTAACGTTTGTCTTTTGTATTGCATTGCTCCTATGTTGGTGCATATATATTTATAATTGTTATATCTTCTTCTTGGATTGATCCTTTGATCATTATGTAGTGCCCTTCTTTGTCTCTTTTCATGGCCTTTATTTCAAAGTCTATTTTATCTGATATCAGTATTACTATTCCTTCTTTATTTTGTTCTCCATTTGCATGAATTGTCCTTTTCCAGCCCTTCACTTTCAGTCTGTATGTGTCCATTGTTTTGAGATGGGTCTCTTGTAGACAGCATGTATAGGGGTCTGTTTTTGTATCCATTGAGCCAGTCTCTGCCTTTTTGTTGGGCCTTTCAACCCATTTACTTTTAAGGTAATTATTGTTAAGTATTATCCTTTGGCCATTTACTTTGTTGTTTTGGTTTTGAGTTTATACATCTTTTCTGTGCTTCCTTTCTAGAGAAGATCCTTTAGCATTTGTTTAAGAGCTAGTTCCGTGATGCTCAATTCTCTCAGCTTTTGCTTGTCTGTAAAGCTTTTGATTTCTCCTTCATATTTGAATGAGATCCTTGCTGGGTATAGTAATCTGGTTTATAGGTTTTTCTCTTTCATCACTTCAAGTATGTCCTGCCATTACCTTCTGGCCTGATGAGTTTCTATTGAAAGGTCAGCTGTTATCCTTATGGGAATCCCCTTTGTGTGTTATTTGTTGCTTTTCCCTTGCTGCTTTTAATATTTGCTCTTTGTGTTTGATCTTCATTGATTCTATTAATATGAGTCTTGGGGTATTTTGCCTTGAGTTTATCCTGTTTGAGACTCTCTGGCTTTCTTGGACTTGGGTGGCTATTCTCTTCCCCATTTTAGGGAAGTTTTCAAGTATTATCTCCTCAAGTATTTTCTCATGGTCTTTTTTTGTCTTCTTCTTCTAGGACTCCTATGATTCGAATGTTGGGGCATTTAACATTGTCCCAGAGGTCTCTGAGGTTGTCCTAATTTCTTTTAATTCTTTTTTTTCCCTCTACTTCATTTATTTACACCATTCTATCTTCCACTTCACTTATCCTGTCTTCTGCCTCTGTTATTCTACTGTAGGTTCCCACCAGAGTGTTTTGATCTCAGTTATCGCATTATTCATTATATATTGACTCTTTTTTAATTTCTCCTAGGTCCTTGTTAAATATTCTTGCATCTCTTCTATCCTTGTCTCTAGCCTATTTATCTGTAACTCCATTTTATTGTCAAGATCTTAGATCATCTTTACTATCATTATTCTGAATTCTATTTCCGGTTGACTCCCTATCCCCTCCTCTTTTGTCTGGTTTGCTGGACATTTATCATGTTCCTTTCTGTGCTGAAAATTTCTATGTCTTTTCATTTTATTTAGATTGCTCTGTTTGGGCTGCCCTTTCTGTAGCCTGGAATTTTGCGGTTCCTTTTTATTGTGGAGGTTGCTCCCTGTGGGTGGGGTTGGACTGGTGGCTTCTCAAAGTTTCCTCAGTAGGGAAGCTTGTGTCGGTGTTCTGGTGGGTGGAGCTGGATCTCTTCTTTCTGGAGTGCAATAAAGTGTCCAGTAGTGAGTTTTGGGGTGTCTATGGGTTTGGCATAACTTTGGGCAAAAAACCTCGAAAACCCAAAGCAATCTTGAGTAAGAAGAATGGAACTGGAGGGATCAAGTTTCTTGACTTCAGACTATACTATAAAGCTGTAGTCATCAAGACAATATGATACTGGCACAAAGACAGAAGTATAAATCAGTGGCAAAAAAATGGAAAGCCCAGAGATAAATCCATGCACCTATGGACACCTTATCTTTGACAAAGGAGGCAAGAATATACAACTGAGAAAAGACAATTTCTAACAAGTGGTTGTGGGAAAACTGGTCAACGACTTGTAAAAGAATGAAACTAGAACACTTTCACAACATTCACAAAAATAAACACAAAATGGATTAAATATATAAATATAAGACCAGAAAATATAAAATTCCTAGAGGAAAACATAGGCAAAACACTCTCATATAAATTGCAGCAGGATCCTCTATTACCCACCTTCCAGAGTAATGGAAATAAAAGCAAAAATAAACAAATGGGACCTGATCAAACTTAAAAATTTTTGCACAATGGAGGGAACTATAAGCAAGGTGAAAAGACAGTCTTCATATTGAAATAAAACAATAGCAAAAAAAGCAACTGACAAATAATTAAGCTTAAAAATATACAAGCAGCTCATGCAGCTCAATACCAGAAAAATGAGTGACCCAATCGAAAAATGGGCCAAAGAACTAAACAAACATTTCTTCAAAGAAGACATACCGATGGCTAACAAACACATGAAAAGATGCTCATCATCATGCACTATCAGAGAAATGCAAATCAAAACCACAATGAAGTACCATCTCACTTCAGTCAGAATGACTGCTATCAAAAAGTCTACAAGCAATAAATACTGGAGAAGGTGCAGAGAAAAGGGAACACTCCTACACTATTGGTGGGAATGCAAAGTAGTAAAGCAACTATGGAGAACAGTGTGGAGATTCCTTCAGTTCAGTTCAGTCGCTCAGTCATGTCTGACTCTTTGCGACCCCATGAATAGCAGAATGCCAGACCTCCCTGTCCATCACCAAGTCCCAGAGTTCACACAGACTCACATCCATCGAGTCTGTGATGTCATCCAGACATCTCATCCTCGGTGGTCCCCTTCTCCTCCTGCCCCCAATTCTTCCCAACGTCAAAGTCTTTTCCAATGAGTCAACCCTTCACATGAGGTGGCCAAAGTACTGGATTTTCAGCTTTAGCATCATTCCTTCCAAAGAAATCCCAGGGCTGATCTCATTCAGAATAGACTGGTTGGATCTCCTTGCAGTCCAAGGGACTCTCAAGAGTCTTCTCCAACACCACAGTCCAAAAGCATCAACTCTTCAGCACTCAGCCTTCTTCACAGTCTAACTCTCACATCCATACCTGACCACAGGAAAAACCATAGCCTTGACTAGATGGACCTCAGTCACAAAGTGATGTCTCTGCTTTTGAATATGCTATCTAGATTTGTCATAACTTTTCTTCCAAGGAGTAAGCATCTTTTAATTTCACGGCTGCAGTCACCATCTGCAGTGATTTTGGAGCCCAAAAAAATTAAGTATGGCACTGTTTCCACTCTTTCCCCATCTATTTCCCATGAAGTGATTCCTTACAAAACTGTAAATAGAACTGCCATACGACCCAGCAATCCCAGTGTTGGGTATACACAAGGAGGATACCAGAATTGAAAGAAACACGTGTATCCCAATGTTCATCTCAGAAAAAGGTTGTTGCTGAACCACATGAAAATGCCGGGATTCTTGGTCTTCAGAGGAGAAGAATTCAATCCAGGCCCAGAGATGAGGCTTGATCACTCAGAGTTTTTGTGTAACAAAGTATTATTAAAGTATACAGGAAATAGAGAAAACTTCTGACATAAGGATCAGAAGGGGGTAGAAAGAGTATCCAGAATACACAGAAGAACTGTACAAAAAAGATCTTCACAACCCAGATAATCATGATGGTGTGATCACACATCTAAGGCCAGACATCTTAGAATGTGAAGCGAAGGGGGCCTTAGAAAACATCACTACGAACAAAGCTAGTGGTGGTGATGGAATTCCAGTGAAGCTATTTCAAATACTGAAAGATGATGCTGTGAAAGTGCTGCACTCAATATGCTAGCAAATTTGAAAAACTCAGCAGTGGCCACAGGACTGGAAAAGGTCAGTTTTCATTCCAATCCCAAAGAAAGGCAATGCCAAAGAATGCTCTAACTACTGCGCAATTGCACTCATCTCACATGCTAGTAAAGTAATGCTCAAAATTCTCCAAGCCAGGCTTCAACAATATGTGAACCGTGAACTTCCTGATATTCAAGCTGGTTGTAGAAAAGGCAGAGGAACCAGAGATCAAATTGCCAACATCCGCTGGATCATGGAAAAAGCAAGAGAGTTCCAGAATAACATATATTTCTGCTTTATTGACTGTGCCAAAGCCTTTGAATGTGTGGATCACAATAAACTGTGGAAAATTCTGAAAGAGATGGGAATACAAGACCACCTAACCTGCCTCTTGAGAAATCTGTATGCAGGTCAGAAAGCAACAGTTACAACTGGACAAGGAGCAACAGATTTGTTCCAAATAGGAAAAGGAGTACGTCAAGGTTGTATATTGTCACCCTGCTTATTTAACTGATATGCAGAGTACATCATGAGAAACACTGGACTGGAAGAAACACAAACTGGATTCAAGATTGCCGGGAGAAATATCAATAATCTCAGATATGCAGATGACACCACCCTTCTGGCAGAAAGTGAAGAGGAACTAAAAAGCCTCTTGATGAAAGTGAAAGAGGAGAGTGAAAAAGTTGGCTTAAAGCTCAATATTCAGAAAACTAAGACCATGGCATTCGGTCCCATCACTTCATGTGAAATAGATGGGGAAACAGTGGAAACAGTGTCAGACTTTATTTTTGGGGGCTCCAAAATCACTGTAGATTGTGACTGCAGCTATGAAATTAAAAGACGCTTACTCCTTGGAAGAAAAGTTATGACCAACCTAGATAGTATAGTCAAAAGCAGAGACATGACTTTGCCGACTAAAGTCTGTCTAGTCAAGGCTATGGTTTTTCCAGTGGTCATGTATGGATGTGAGAGTTGGACTGTGAAGAAGGCTGAGAGCCAAAGTATTGATGCTTCTGAACTGTGGTGTTGGATAAGACTCTTAAGAGTCTCTTGGAATGCAAGGAGATCCAACCAGTCCATTTTGAAGGAGATCAGCCCTGCGATTTCTTTGGAAGAAATGATGCTAAAGCTGAAACTCCAGTATTTTGGCCACCTCATGCGAAGAGTTGACTCATTGGAAAAGACTCTGATGGTGGGAGGGATTGGGGGCAGGAGGAGAAGGGAACGACCGAGGATGAGATGGCTGGATGGCATCACTGACTCGATGGACGTGAGTCTGAGTGAACTCCGGGAGTTGGTAATGGACAGGGAGGCCTGGTGAGCTGCAATTCATGGGGTCACAAGGAGTCGGACATGACTGAGTGACTGAACTGAACTGAACTGAGTTTTAGCAATGGAGTTATATATGCTCCAATGAATCAAAAGAATGTCTGGAGGTTGTAAAAACCTCACCAGACCTACTTCCATAATTTACACTTAAGATAACAGGATTAGCCACAGGGATTAATCCAGAGACTGTCCTCAGGCAGGATACATTATTGTTATACAATCCTTGTAAAGACCAGATCTACTCCCATAATTTACATTTTAACATAACAGGATTAGCCAGAAAATTTAATCCAGAGACTGTCCTCAGGCAGGATACTTAATCCTAAGAAATGTAGAGGGAAAAAAAAAAAAGTTTGTCATTTTTACCTCTTTGAGAATTCCAGACCCCTCTCTCTTTCTGGACGCCTAGAGGCCTCATCAACCTGGCTAGGGAATGAATCTCTCAGCAGCAATTTTTACAATACATAGGACATGAAAGCAACCTAGATGTCCATTGGAAGGTGAATAGATAAGAAAGCCGAGTACGTATCAGCTCAGTTCAGTTCAGTCACTCAGTTGTGTCCGACTCTTTATGACCCCATGAATTATAACACACCAGGCCTTCTTGTCCATCACCAACTACCAGAGTTCACTCAAACTCACGTCCATCAAGTCGGTGATGACATTCAGCCATCTCATCCTCTGTTGTCCCCTTTTCCTTCTGCACCCAATCCCTCTCAGCATCAGAGTCTTTTACAATGAGTCAACACTTTGCATGAGGTGGCCTATGTACTGGAGTTTCAGCTGTAGCATCATTGCTTCCAAAGAACATCCAGGACAGATCTTTAGAATAGAATGGTTAGATCTTCTTGACTCTCAAGCATCTTCTCCAACAGGACAGTTAAAAATCATCAATTCTTCAGCATTCAGCTTTCTTCACAGTCCAACTCTCACATCCATACATGACTACTGGAAAAACCATAGCCTTGACTAGACGGACCTTAGTCGGCAAAGTAGTGTCTCTGCTTATGAATATGCTATCAAGGTTGGTAATAACTTGCCTTCCAAGGAGTAAGGGTCTTTTAATTTCATGGCTGCAATCACCATGTGCAGTGATTTTGGAGCCCCCCAAAATAAAGTCTGACTCTGTTTCTACTGTTTCTCCATCTATTTCCCATGAAGTGATGGGACCAGATGCCAAGATCTTAGTTTTCTGAATGTTAAGCTTTAAGCCAACTTTTCTACTCTCATCTTTCACTTTCATAAAGAGGCTTGTTAGTTCTTCTTCACTTTCTGTCATAAGGGTGGTGTCACCTGCATATCTGAAGTTATTGATATTTCACCCAGCAATCTTGATTCCACCCTGTGCTCCTTCCAATCCAGCGTTTCTCATGATGTACTCTGCATATCAGTTAAATAAGCAGGGTGACAATATACAAGGCTTGACATACTCCTTTTCCTATTTGGAAGTAGTCTGTTGTTCCATGTCCAGGTCTAACTTTTGCTTCCTGACCTGTATACAGATTTCTCAAGAGGTGGGTCAGGTGGTCGTGTATTCCCATCTCTTTCAGAAATTTCCACAGTTTATTGTGAAAGGCTTTGTCACATGGTCAAAGGCTTTGTCATAGTCAATAAAGCATAAATAGATGGTTTTTTTCTGGAACTCTCTTGCTTTTCCATGATCCAGCATATGTTGGCAATTTGACCTCTGGTTCCGCTGTCTTTTCTACAATCAGCTTGAACATCAGGAAGTTCACGGTTCATGTATTGCTGAAGCCTAATATGGAGAACTTTGAGCATTACTTAACTAGCTTGTGAGATGAGTGCAATTGTGCAGTAGAGTGAACATTCTTTGGCATTGCCTTTCTTTGGGATTGGAATGAAAACTGACATTTTCCAGTCCTGTGGCCACTACTGAGTTTTCCAAATTTGCTGGCATATTGAGTGCAGCACTTTCACAGTATCATCTTTCAGGATTTGAAATAGCTCCACTGGAATTCCATCACCTCCAGTTGCTTTGGTCGTAGTGATGCTTTCTAAGGCCCAATTAAATTCACATTCCAAGATGTCTGGCTCTAGATGAGCGATCACACCATCGTGACTATCTGAGGTGTAAAGATCTTTTTTGTACAGTTCTTCTGTGTATTCTTGCCACTTCTTCTTAATATCTTCTGCTTCTGTCCGGTCCATATCACTTTGGTCCTTTATTGAGCCCATCTTTACATGAAATGTTCCCTTGGTATCTCAAATTTTCCTGAAGAGATCTCTAGTCTTTCTCATTCTGTTGTTTTCCTCTATTTCTTTGCATTGATCGCTGAAGAAGGCTTTCTTATCTCTTCTTGCTATTCTTTGGAACTCTGCATTCAGATGCTTATATCTTTCCTTTTCTCCTTTGCTTTTCACTTCTCTTCTTTTCACAGCTATTTGTAAGGCCTCCCCAGGCAGCCTTTTTTTTTTTTTTTTGTATTTCTTTTCCATGGGGATGGTCTTGATCCTTGTCGCCTGTACAATGTCACGAACCTCATTCCATAGTTCATCAGGCACTCTATCAGATCTAGTCCCTCAAATATATTTTTAACTTCAAATGTATAATCATAAAGGATTTGATTTAGGTCATACCTGAATGGTCTGGTGGTTTTCCCTACTTTCTTCAATTTAAGTCTGAATTTGAAAAGAGTTCATGATCTGAGCCACAGTCAACTCCTTGTCTTGTTTTTGCTGACTGTATATAGGTTCTCCATCTTTGGCTGCAAAGAAATATAATCAATCTGAGTTTGTTGTTGACCATCTGATGATGTCCATGTGTAGTGTCTTCATATACAGGGTGGAGTATTGCTCATCCATTTAAAAATAATGCATTTGAATCAGTTCTGATGAGATAGATAAAACTGGAGCCTATTATATGGAGTGAAGTCAGAACGAAAAACACAAATATAGTATATTAATGAAGTCAAGTGGGCTTCAGTAAGCATCACTACAAACAAAGCTAGTGGAGGTGATGGAATTCCAGTTTAGCTGTTTCAAATCTTGAAAAATGATGCTGTGAAAGTGCTGCACTCAATATGCCAGCAAATTTGGAAAACTCAGCAGTGGCCACAGGACTGGAAAAGGTCAGTTTTCATTCCAATCCCAAAGAAAGGCAATGCCAGAGAATGCTCAAACTACCGCACAATTGCGCTCATCTCACATGCTAGTAAAGTAATGCTTAAAATTCTCCAAGCCAGGCTTCAGCAATATGTGAACTGTGAACTCCCTGATGTTCAAGCTGGTTGTAGAAAAGGCAGAGGAACCAGAGATCAAATTACCAACATCTGCTGGTCATGGAAAAAGCAAGAGAGTTCCAGAAAAACATCTATTTCTGCTTTATTGACTATGCCAAAGCCTTTGACTGTGTGGATCACAATAAACTCTGGAAAATTCTGAAAGAGATGAGAATACCACACCCCCTAACCTGCCTCTTGAGAAATCTGTATGCAGGTCAGGAAGCAACAGTTAGAACTGGACATGGAACAACTGACTGATTCCAAATAAGAAAAGGAGTACATCAAGGCTGTATATTATCACCCTGCTTATTTAACTTATATGCAGAGTACATCATGAGAAACGCTGGACTGGAGGAAGCCCAAGGTAGAATCAAGATTACCAGGAGAAATATCAATAACCTCAGATATGCAGATGACACCACCCTTATGGCAGAAAGTGAAGAGGAGCTAAACAGCCTCTTGATGAAAGTGAAAGAGAGTGAAAGAGTTGGCTGAAAGCTCAACATTCAGAAAACAAAGATCATGGCATCCGGTCCCATCACTTCATGGGAAGTAGATGGGGAAACAGTGGAAACAGTGTCAGACTTTAATTTTGGGGGCTCCAAAATCACTGCAGATGGTGACTGCAGCCATGAAATTAAAAGACTCTTACTCCTTGGAATAAAAGTTATGATCAAGTTAGATAGTATATTCAAAATAAGAGACATCACTTTGCTGACTAAAGTCCGTCTAATCAAGGCTATGGGTTTTCTGTGGACGTCTATGGATGTGAGAGTTGGAATGTGAAGAAGACTGAGCGCCAAAGAATTGATGCTTTTGAACTGTGGTGTTGGAGAAAATTCTTGAGAGTCCCTTGGACTGCAAGGAGATCCAACCAGCCCATTCTGAAGGAGATCAACCCTGGATTTTCTTTGGAAGGAATGATGCTAAAGCTGAAGCTCCAGTACTTTGGCCACCTCATGCGAAGTGTTGACTCATTGGAAAAGACTCTGATGCTGGGAGGGATTGGGGACAGCAGGAGAAGGGGACAACCGAGGATGAGATGGCTGGATGGCATCACGGACTCGATGGACGTGAGTCTGAGTGAACTCTGGGAGATGGTGATGGACAGGGAGGCCTGGAGTGCTGCGATTCATGAGTTCGCAAAGAGTTGAACACAACTGAATGACTGAACTGAACTGAACTGAACTGGTGATGATGACCATATATGCGAGACAGAAAAAGAGACACAGATATAAAGAACAGACTTTTGGATTCTGTGGGAGAAGTTGAGGGTGGGATGATTTCATAGAATAGCATTGAAAATCGTTATTGCCATATATGAAATGTATCACCAGTCCAGGTTTGATGCATGAGACAAAGTGCTCAGAGCTAGTGCACTGGGATGACCCTGAGTCATTGGATAAGGAGGGAGGTCGGAGGGGTTTCAGAATGGGGGACACATATACACCAATGTCTGTTTCATGTCAGTGTATGGCAAAACCCACTACAATATTTTAAAGTAATTAGCCTCCAGTTAAAATTGAAAAAAAAAAAAAAACTAAACTAAAATAGAGCTAGCATGTGATCCAACAATCCCTCTCTTGAACATATATCTGGAGAAAACCATAATTTGAAAGGGTGCATGCCCCCCAAGTTCCATTTCAACCCTCTCTACAATAGTCCGGTATAGGAATAACCTAAAGTCTGTTGATGAAAATGGATAACATTCAATGCAATGTTGCTCTGTCATTAAGAAAAAGAACAAAATAATACAATTTGCCATGACACGTTTGGACCTACAGCACTGTCAAACTGTGTGAAGTAAATCAGACAGAGAAAGACAAATAGCATATGGCATTTCTTATATTTTGAATCTAAAAAAATGGTACAAGTAAACCTATTTATAAAACAGAAATTGAGGCACAAATGTAGAAAACAAATTTATGATTACCAAGAGGGAAAGGGAGAAGGATCAATTTTAAGATTGGCAGTGACATATATATTTACTACTATGTACAAAACACATAAGCAGTGAAAACCTACTGTGTAGCACAGTGAATGCTATTCAGTACTCTAGAGTGACCTATATAGGAATGGAATTTTAAAAAGAGGAGATATGTGTTTATGTACAACTGATTCACTTTGCTGTACAGCACAAACACTATATTGTAAATCAATTACATATTAATAAAGTTAATTTGAAAAGATGTAGAAGCCAAGTCCATTAAACATTTGTGACTATCTCAAATGATGAGAGCTTAAGAATTGAAAAGAGATGGGTCTGATCTGTAATTTATTATTAGAAGGACCAATAGCAATGATTTTGACCAATTTATTTAGAAGTCTTCTATGAATCTTGCCAATTGAGTTGTAATGATGTAATTAGCATGTTCCACTGAAACAGAGGATTGAGTGTGCTAAGGTCAGTAAAAAATATTTTGCAACTGACCAAAGAGAATAGATTTGTCAAAGTGCCTGACAAGCTAAATGGCTTCCTTGATCACTATGAAGTTTTATAGGAGTTCCCAAAGTAGGACTTTAGTCACAGAAGAGTCAGTGATTTGAAATGAAAGGCTATTATCCACTGTGAAAACATACAGACTGTCACTTCTTTGGTGGCATAATGGTGAAAAACCCATCTGCCAATGCAGGAGACAGGAAAATCCTGGAAAATCCCATGGAGAAGGGAAAGGCAACCTAGTCCAATATTCTTGTCCAGGACACCCCATGGACAGGGGAGTCTGGTGAGCTACAGTCCATGGAATTGCTAAAGAATAAGACACAACTTAAGGACTAAACAACAGAAAATATATTTATATCCATGATATGTAGGCAGTTGTATGAAATCTATTTACCAGACCTCAAATGTCCTTGAGCAGTAGAAACATACTTCTCTGACTTTTATTTCAAATAAATAATAGAAACTTTCTCTGGCCTTATTAATGTTTCCCACCAATGTTGATTGATGAATGCTGTCATGCTGTCATTATATGAATGGTTTAATACATGAATAATGGTGAGTAATGTTAATTTTAGTGTCTCTCATAGGACTGGATTATTCTTTGTTCTGCACCATAGCGTTCTCTTCTTATCAAATCAATGATTGTTGAATTAACAAATTTGTTGTTCCTTTCCTTAGGTTAATTATTGGGATTCTCAAAGCAATGTTTCTAAGTTATCATTTGGGGAAATAGTCCTTTGTGCCATGACAGTTATCTGATTGATATTGATTCCTTTAAGGGTAGTACTCCTTTCAAAAATATCAGCAAGTTGATTTTCCTTAGTTTTCAGGGTCAAATTTGGAAGATTCCAGAATCTTAACAATAACTAGAGTTGCAGTAAAAGTGTTGCATCCAAAAATGCTCGTACATAGGGGTCATTTTTAATTTTATACCCACTGGAAGTAAAGAAGCCATGTTGCTTCCACAGCATTCTGAACTAATGGCTTCTCCAAATGAATATCTACTATCAGTATAAATATCGGCTTTTTTGCATGTGGCTAATGTGTAAGAGTACATACCAAGCCTACTGGGCTGAAGTAACAATAGGTAATATTTTTGCCTAAAGGGCTGAGACCTGCGCACCAAGCGTGGTGGAGAGGGGCTACCCCACATCTGAGGTAAGGGGCAGAAGCCGGGAAGACCCCATGTCCGAAGGGCAGCAGCCAAGAGGGGTTACCCCACGTCCGAGGTCAGGGGCAGCCACTGAGAGTACCAGGCTGTGACAGCACAGAAACGGCCGAGAAGAGCTACCTGCGTCTGAGGTCAGGGGTGGTGGCTGGGAGGAGCAACACGAAGTCCAAGGAGTGGTGGCTGCGCAGGCGCAGGAGAGCCTAGAGGAACTATCCCACATTGAAGGTCAGGAAGGGTGATGGTGAGGAGATATCCCTCATCCAAGGTACATAGCAGCATCTGAGCTTTGCTGGAGCAGCCGTGAAGAGATATCCCACACCCAAGGTAAGAGAAACCCAAGCAAGATGGTAGGTGTTGCAAGAGGGCATCAGAGGGCAGACACACTGAAACCATACTCACAGAAAACTAGTCAATCTGATCACACTAGGACCACAGCCTTGTCTAACTCAATGAAACAGAGCCATGCCTGTGGGGCAACCCAAGACGGATGGGTCATGGTGGTGAGGTCTGACAGAATGTGATCCACTGGGGAAGGGAATGGCAAACCACTTCAGTATTCTTGCCTTAAGAACCCCATGAACAGTATGAAAAGGCGAAATGATAGGATAATGAAAGGGGAACTCCCCAGGTGGTAGGTGCCCAACACACTACTGGAGATCAGTGGAGAAATAACTCCAGAAAGAATGAAGGGATGGAGCTAAAGCAAAACCAATACCCAGCTGTGGATGTGACTGGTGATAGAAGCAAGGTCCGATGGTACAAAGAGCAATATTGCATAAGAACCTGGAATGTCAGGTCCATGAATCAAGGCAAATTGGAAGTGGTCAAACAAGAGATGGCAAGGGTGAACATCGACATTCTAGGAATCAGTGAACTAAAATGGACTGGAATGGGTGAATTTAACTCAGATGACCATTATATCTACTACTGTGGGCAGGAATCCCTCAGAAGTAATGGAGTAGCCATCATGGTCAACAAAAGAGTCCGAAATGCAGTACTTGGATGCAATCTCAAAAACGACAGAATGATCTCTGTTCGTTTTGAAGGCAAATCATTCAATATCACAGTTATCCGAGTCTATGCCTCAACCAGTAACACTGAAGAAGCTGAAGTTGAATGGTTTTATGAAGACCTACAAGACTTTTTAGAGCTAACACCCAAAAAAGATGTCCGTTTCATTATAGAGGACTGGAATGCAAAAGTAGGAAGTCAAGAAACACCTGGAGTAACAGGCAAATTTGGCCTTGGAATGTGGAATGAAGCAGGGCAAAGACTAATAGAGTTCTGCCAAGAAAATGCACTGGTCATAGCAAACACCCTCTTCCAACAACACAAGAGAAGACTCTACACATGCACATCACCAGATGGTCAACACCGAAATCAGATTGATTCTATTCTTTGCAGCCAAAGATGGAGAAGCTCTATACAGTCAACAAAAACAAGACCAGGAGCTGACTGTGGCTCAGCTCATGAACTCTTTATTACCAAATTCAGACATAAATTGAAGAAAGTAAGGAAAACTGCTAGAGCATTCAGATATGACCTAAATCAAATCCCTTATGATTATACAGTGGAAGTGAGATATAGATTTAAGAGCTTAGATCTGATAGATAGAGCGACTGATGAAATATGTAATGAGGTTCACAATGTTGTACAGGAGACAGGGATCAAGACCATCCCCATGGAAAAGAAATCCAAAAAAGCAAAATGGGGAGTCCTTACAAATAGCTATGAAAAGAAGAGAGGTGAAAGGCAAAGAAGAAAAGGAAAAATATAAGCATTTGAATGCAGAGTTCCAGAGAATAGCAAGAAGAGATAAGAAAGCATTCTTCAGCGATTGATGCAAAGAAATAGAGGAAAAGGACAAAATGGGAAAGACTAGAGATCTCTTCAAGAAAATCAAAGATACCAAGGGAACATTTCATGCAAAAATGGGCTCGATAAAGGACAGAAATGGTATGGACCTAACAGAAGCAGACGATATTAAGAAGAAGTGGCAAGAATACACAGAAGAACTGTACAAAAAGGATCTTCATGATGCAGATAATCACGATGGTGTGATCACTCATCTAGAGCCAGACATCCTGGAATGTGAAGTCAAGTGGGCCTTAGAAAGCATCAGTACGAACAAAGCTAGTGGAGGTGATGGAATTTCAGTTGAGCTAATTCAAATCCTGAAAGATGTTGCTGTGAAAGTGCTGCACTCAATATGCCAGCAAGTTTGGAAAACTCAGCAGTGGCCACAGGACTGGAAAAGGTCAGTTTTCATTCCAATCCCAAAGAAAGGTAATGCTAAAGAATGCTCAAACTACCGCACAATTGCACTCATCTCACACGCTAGTAAAGCAATGCTCAAAATTCTCCAAGCCAGGGTTTCAGCAGTACATGAACCATGAACTTCCTGATGTTCAAGCTGGTTTTAAAAAAGGCAGAAGAACCAGAGCTCAAATTGTCGACATCCACTGGATCATGGAAAAAGCAAGAATGTTCTGGAAAAACATCTATTTTTGCTTTCTTGACTATGCCAAACCCTTTGACTGTGTGGATCACAGTAAACTGTGGAAAATTCTGAAAGAGATGGAAATACCAGACCACCTGACCTGCCTCCTGAGAAATCTGTATGCGGGCCAGGAAGCAACAGTTAGAACTTGACATGGAAAAACAGACTGGTTCCAAAGAGGAAAAGAAGTACTTCAAGGCTGTATATTATCACCCTGCTTATTTAACTGATATGCAGTGTACATCATGAGAAATGCTGGACTGGAAGAAACATAAGCTGGAATCAAGATTGCCGGGAGAAATATCAATCACCTCAGATATGCAGATGGCACTACCCTTATGGCAGAACGTGAAGAGGAGCTAAAAAGCGTCTTGATGAAAGTGAAAGAGGAGAGTAAAAATTTGGCTTAAAGCTCAACATTCAGAACATGAAAATCATGGCAAACGGTCCCATCACTTCATGGGAAATAGATGGGGAAACAGTGGAAACAGAGTAGGCCTTTATATTTTTGGGCTTCACAATCACTGCAGATGGTGACTGCAGCCATGAAATTAAAAGACGCTTACTCTTTGGAAAAAAAGTTATTACCAACCTAAATATATTCAAAAGCAGAGACATTTCTTTGCTGACTAAGGTCCGTCTAGTCAAGTCTATGGTTTTTCCTGTGGTGTATGGATGTGAGAGTTGGACTGTGAAGAAGGAAGTGTGCTGAATAATAGATGCTTTTGAACTCTGATGTTGGAGAAGACTCTTGAGAATCCCTTGGACTGCAAGGAGATCCATCCAGTCCATTCTGAAGGAGATCAATCCTGGGATTTCTTTGGAAGGAATGGTGCTAAAATTGAAACTTCAGTACTTTGGCCACCTCATGCGAAGAGTTGACTCATTGAAAAAGCCTCTGATGCTGGGAAGGATTGGGGACAGGAGGAGAAGGGGACGACCGAGGATGAGATGGCTGGATGGCATCACTGACTCGATGGACATGAGTCTGAGTGAACTCTGGGAGATGGTGATGGACAGGGAGGCCTGGAGTGCTGCAATTCATGGGGTCAGAAAGAGTTGAACACGACTAAATGACTGAAGTGAACTGAATATTTTGTCACAGTCAATATCAAGGTGAGTTGTAGAAAATATCTCAGCACAATATTTACTATTTTCACCTTTTATATAAGAAATATCAATGAATGATGAGAAGTCAGCATTACCGAAATAACTTTCTGGAAGAGTATCACAAGGAGTTAGGAGGTGATCCCTCAACATGCGACTTGAAAGACTCTGTTGGTAATGAAAGGGAGAAGACTAGCAGGATTAAAGTTATTACAATGTAAAAGAGTTATGAAAAGCAACTAACAAAAAATTTTCATAGTTGAGGGAACTGACAGAACTGTTGAATGTGATGAGAGTTCAGGAGGGCTTCTACTGCATACAGTACTAAAATAGTTAGATACAGTCCCACAGTGATTTTCTCAGAGTCTTAGCCCAGAAGGCCATGATATTATTGGCTCCAAAGCAAGGTGAATACCTTTGTGCCATGAAGTCTGATTTCTAGCTATAATAATCTATTGTTCAATGGTGGACCTTGTATTTTTGAGTGAGTATACCAAGGGAATATACTAAAAGAAAAAAAATGAAGATAATCTGATAATTGGGATGCCCAAGGCCAGGCAAGTTTATGAAACTCTCTTTCAAAACCTTAAATGTTATGTTGTCCTGTTCTTTTCATAAATTTGGATTAGGATGTTATTCTTCAGATGTTTGGCCATAAGATAGAAAGTTGAAATCTAATTTTCCAGTAACTAACTAGCTCAAGTAAACCTGGCAATTGACACTATTTTGGAATTTTGGAGAACTTGGGATACTAGTAAGCCTATGTGGTTCTAGATGTAGTTCTTGTTCTAAAATCACATGCCTTAAATATCATGCCTTGTTTTGGACAAATTACAAATTTTTCTTGTTGGCCTTATGTCTCTTTAAGTTTAAAAGCTTTAGAAAGTAGATGCTATCTTCCTGTAAGGTGATTTGAGAAGGAGAGCAAAGAAACATATCATCTACATATTGCAAGAAGGTGGGAATCCTTATGAAACTTTATATCATCCAGGTCAACCTTCAGGATTTATAAGAAATAATGACTTTCAGCATAATCCTGTGGCATTACTGCCCAGGCAAATATTTTTCCTCCCTAAATGAAGTCAAAAAGGTATGGCTAGCTTCATCAACTGGAATACTAGTGAATGCATTGCATAAATTAATTACAGTAAAAAATTAGTTTCTGGTTGGAATGATTGTTAGTAGCAAATGAGGATTAGGAACAACAGTGTGTCAAGGGATAACAATATTGTTTTTTGTTTAGAGATCCTGGACAAACCACCTCCCTCAGCTGTTAGATTTTCTCACTAGTAAGATAAATCTATTACAGGGACTAGTAGAAGATATAATGAGATCTTGAGCCTTGAGCCTTATGGGTTTTATGCCTTGAAAGACTTAATCTGTTATACAGAGTGAAGTAAGTCAGAAAGAGAAAAGCAAATGTCATATGTTAATACATATATGTGGAATCTAGAAAAAAAATGGTACTGATGAGCATATTTTCAGGGCAAGACTAGGGACACAGAAATAAAGAAGGTGGGAGGGGGTTCAGGATGGGGAACACATGCACACCCATGGCTGATTCATGTCAATGTATGGCAAAACCCACTACAATAGTGTAAAATAATTTGCCTCCAATTTTAATAAATAAATTTAAAAAAGAGAGATTAGTGGACATAGTGGGGGAAAGAGAGAGTGGGAATAATTGAAAGAGAAGCACTGAAACATATACATTGCCATCTGTAAAACCCATAGCGAGTGAGAAGTTTCTGTAAAACACAAGGAGCTAAACCTGGTATTCTGTGACAGCCTAGAAGGGTGGGATGGCAGGAAGTCGGAGGGAAGTTCAAGAGGGAGGGGATATATGTATACTTATGGCTGATTCATGCTGTTTTATGGCAGAAATCAACACAATATTGTAAAGCAATTTTCTTTCAACTTAAAAATTAAAAAAAAAGACTCTTTACTCATAGCTTATTGATGAATTTTGATAAGAGGCTTTGACTGATCTATTTGAATCCTTATGGGAGGTGTGTTATAAATTGTGCCAAAATTATTTGGATATTTTGCCCATGAATATGGTAGTTGATTCAATAGGGACAAAAGAGCATGGTTTCCAGAATCTACTTTAGTATTACCAGAAAAAATTAAAAAGTCAAAGTTTCGTTTAATTTACCTGTTTGGCTGCTTTGATGACTGCTGTCTGATTCTAGACTTATTTATCCCTTTTGGGAGAAATTCCAACATGATGATTCTCTAACAAGTCTCAGATTAATAAATGAATGGGATTAGAGGAACTAAGGAGTCAATTTTGTGTACCTCTCAAAGGACCTAAACAAAAGAGAATAGGTTCAGAGAGAAGAATCCATTTGGGTTCCTTAGAGAATCTCACAATTTCAACTATTGTAGTATTCAGAGGCTGCTGCTGCTGCCGCTAAGTCGCTTCAGTCGTGTCCGACTCTGTGCGACCCCATAGATGGCAGCCCATGAGGCTCCCCCGTCCCTGGGATTCTCCAGGCAAGAACACTGGAGTGGGTTGCCATTTGCTTGTCCAATGCATGAGAGTGAAAGGGAAGTCGCTCAGTCGTTCCTAACTCTTCACTACCCCATGGACTGCAGCCTACCAGGCTCCTCCATCCATGGGATTTTCCAGGCTAGAGTACTGGAGTGGGGGTGCCATCACCTTCTCCGTGTATTCAGAGGCAGGGGCTGTTTAACAGCTTATTGCTTGTGCACTAAGAGTATAGCCCCAGTGTCAGTTTGGACTGGAAAAAGATTCATCCCCAGTGTGGAGGGATGTTTCTACAAACAAATTAAAAGGAAAGATTTAGAAGAAACCATATTGTTATTTGGAGCCCTATTACTGAGAATTGAGAGGATGTTGGAAAGACTGGCTAGAGAGCTGAAGGCACCTGAAACACTTTAGTTTGTACCAGTATCTTTTCTCAATGTCCTGGATCTTTGCAATAATAGCAGAATCTAAGGGGATTTTTATTTCATTTGGGTGGTCTTCATTTGCAGAAGTTGAAAAATAAGAATTTCAGTGGTCTTCCTTTTAGGTGACTCATTTGAATGGGAGAGAACTTTTGCCAGATTGACTAAATCTGGAGTGGAGATAGTTTCCCATTCCATTCTGGTTCTTTTTTACTAGAATGGAAGGGTCCTAGTTCTGCCCATTAATAAACAAAAGTTAAAGGCTACCCAGGTAAAATCAATATCTGATGGAAGACCAAAACTTTCTTTAAAAATAATCTGAAATCACTTTTAATAGTCATGAAAAAATTCACTAGACTTTTGTGTGTAAGCCTGAATTTTGTTGCAAACAACAGGCTTTGGAAAAGCCCAAGGGATTGCTCGTTTAGTGACTGCTCAAGTCTAAACATATAACAAGTTAGCCACTTGGTTTCTTTGTAATTCAAGAGACTTTTAATGCTTTTCCTAATCAGCAGTATTCATCCAATGCTGGGTCTGGCCTTCACTGACTGATGTGTGAACTAGCTAATATGTCAGAAAAACCAAGTTGTTAAGTCTGAATCATTATATTAAGTTCCTGAACAAATGTTTGGTTACTTTAGGAAAATTTTGACTATGGCTTTCAGTTCGATTTTTGTTTAGGGAATATAAGAAATTAGGGGAACACGTGTACATCTGTGGTGGATTCATGTTGATGTATGGCAAAACCAATACAACATTGTAAAATAATTAATGACATTCTAACATGTATACTATCATGTGAATTGAATCGCCAGTCTATGTCTGACGCAGGATGCAGCATGCTTGGGGCTGGTGCATGAGGATGACCCAGAAAGATGTTATGGGGAGGGAGGTGGGAGGGGGGTTCATGTTTGGGAATGCATGTAAGAATTAAAGATTTTAAAATGTAAAAAAAAATAAATAAATAAATTTAAACTTAAAAAAATTTAAAAAAAAAAGAAATTAAGAGTTTAGCCTCTGAATCCTCAGAAGGCTTAATTTTAAAGAGAAAAGTTCTTATAGGTTCAGAGGAAATGAGGCCAAGGAGAGTTTCAGGGAAAAATGCAAGTTGAGCTAGAGAATTAGAATGTGGGAACTGTGGTTATAGCAGAGGTACAGGTGGTAAATAAGGGAAGGAAGAAGATGGCACTGTAGGTGGAGGCTAATCATAGGGAGCTGAGGGAAAGAGACAAAATAGCCCCAGAGTCAGACCCTGAGCCAAAGAAGATAAAAAGAGCATGTGGTCTTGGAAGCCATTTTGTCTTTCTTCAATTGTTTGTTTGCTTCAGTTAATCTTAAAATCTTCTGTTGTAGAGAGACAATTTTAGTCTCCTGGTAACATTTGAAAGGCTCAAAAATCCCAATTGAAACAGGTATTCCATTGAATTTTAGAAAATTTAGAGCTATAGTTATTCAATTAATTTTTAAGAAAAAATAAGTTTGGATACTGTAAAAGTTACCCAAAATGGTTGTTGATATTCTCAAGTGCCTTTGGTCAGATTGGCCCATTTAGTAAGAAATTCACTTAAGGAAGGACCACTATTTTTAAACCAAAAATCAGCTGGGGCCTCTTTAAGGGGACACCCTCAAAATATTTAAATAACTAGGATACCATGTCCAGGAGTTTTTCTCTAGAGTAAGAGAATAATTTTCAAATAGCCTGAATAACTCAAACAGCTCCAATACCTCAAATAGCACAAACAACCTAAATAGCCTACAGTCCTAATACCAGTTTGAATGGAACTGGTCCTGGAGAAGACAAGTTGAATGCCTTTCAGAACAGTTGCTATACAACAGTCTCTATTCTAAAGGAATGGGCTAAAACCTGAACAAGCACTGTTCTAGTTAACCAGCCCCTGTTCCTGAAAGGATGGGCTGAAGAATAGCCAGTTTCAGCTGGGAAAGTCTTATTAAAAATATCAGGTCAAAGTAAGAAACAAGTACCCACATACAGAATAAGGCCTTAAGTAGAAAAGACAAATTCTTTTCTAAAATATCCTGAATAAACTTGGAGAGCTTTAAAATGAAAGAAGACAAATGCCAGATTCAGGAGTAAAACTTATCTTTAATTTTCAGGATCAGTGACAAAAACAGTGAGCAACAATGGGCTTAGTGGGTACCACATCTGCTTACTCACCAGCCTTGGAGTCATCAAGGCTTTTCTCTGGACCCCTGTATGAGCCAACAAAGTGTTGGCCTGAAACAAATAGAATGCCAAGTACCTCTCTAGAAAAAAATGGGCTTATCTAAGATCTACAATGAACTGATATTTAGGTTCTGGAACAATGGCTAGCTATATGCAATTCTTCATGAAACAGGGAGAAGAGAACTCTATCATAAATGGGAAAAGGAATTTAGAGCTATAATCAAAGAAGAGTCCATGGCTTTTCACTGGCAGAATTTGATGAGTTCTTGTCAGGAAAGAAGAATGAGCCTTTCTTCTTCCTACTTGGCTCTGTTATTATTGTAGGAAATGATTGCCCCCAGTTCAGGTCTTTGGACTCTACAATTTAAGTTTCTGTTTATTAATTTTTGCAATTATTTTCTCCCTCTCCTTCTCTATCCTTCTCTTTTTATCTTTCTTGGTTTATTGATTTATTTCTAATTCATTTTGTCTAAAACATATTTCTTATCTTGAAATCAATATGGTACACGATTTTTTTACTTAACTATACTCAAATTATATTCAGAAGTTTAGATAATTCTGACTTTCTCAATTGTGTGCACACCAGCCATTAGCCTAGAAATCTCATAAAAGTTGTAAGTTTTGATATATTTTTTCTTTTTTTTTTATACATGCATGCCAAGACATCAATAAAAGAGCTGATGGTATCTCTTCACTTTCAGTATCTAACCTCAACTTGAAACATTGATTCAAAGAGAAAAGTGATCAAAATATTTTTTTTAGTTTAAGGAAAACACATTCTCAAACAATTGAATTTCTTACTAATGATGATTTATATACTTTAAAATATTCTTTAAGCTCATTTGAAGGTTTATCACCTTAGAGAAGTATGTAGTCTCCACTTAAGATCAAATCATCCCATTTAAACTCAATAAATATGAGTTGGTGGTGAGGATAATTAGGACTTTCTAATCCTTTCTCTGGCCAGAAATGAAGTTTTCAGAGGAATCCCTATTCAAATAGTCTACTGAGTGTAACATAAAAGCATTGACATTCTTTCTCTCTATTCTTTCGATCCCACATAGTTCAGACATCGACATGACATTTACAACTCCCACAACGGTTTCTTAAAAAAAAAAAAAAAACTAATTTATTTATTTTAATTGGAGGCTAATTACTTTACAATATTGTGGTGGTTTTGCCATACATTGACATGAATCAGCCACGGGTGTACATGTGTCCCCCTGTCCTGAACTCCCCACCTCCTCCCTCCCCATCCCATCCCAGTGGTTTGTCCCAGTGCATGAGTTCTGAGTACCATATTTCATACATCAAACTTGGACTAGTCATCTATGTCACATAGTAATATACATGTTTTAATGTTATTCTCTCAAACGATCCCACCCTCCCCTTCTCGCACAGAGTCCAAAAGCCTGTTCTTTACATCTGTATCTCTTTTTCTGTCTTGCAAATATATGTGTTAATATGTGTTATATATTATATATATATGTAATATATATATAATATGTTATATGTATATGTGTATACATGTGTATACGTATATTATATGTGTTATATATATACGTGTATATATGTGTTAATATACTGTATTGATTTTTTTTTTTCTGGCTTACTTCACTCTGTATGGCAGGCTCCAGTTTCATCCACCTCATTAAAACCGACTCAAATGTTTTGTTTTTAATAGCTGAGTAATATTCTATTGTGTATATGTACCACTACTTTCTTATCCATTCATCTGCTGATGGACATCTAGGAATAAATTTACCTAAAGAAACAAAGGATCTATATATAGAAAACAATAAAACACTAATAAAGAAATTAAAGATGAGGCAAATAAAGAGAGAAAAATACCATGTTCATGGATAGGAAGACTCAATATGGTGAAAATGTTTATGCTACACAAAGCAATCTATAGATTCAGTACAATCCCTATCAAGCTACCAATGGTATTTTTCATAGAAATAGAACAAATACTTTTACAATTTGTATGGCAACACAAAAAACTCTAATAGCCAAAGCAATTTTGAGATAGAAGAATGGAACTGGAACAATCAACCTGCTTGACTTTAGACTATACTACAAAACTACAGTTATCAAGACATTATGGTACTGGCAAAAAAGACAGAATTATAGATCAATGGAACAAAATGGAAAGCCCAGAGATGAATCCATGCAAGTAGGAACACCTTATCTTTGACAAAGGAGGCAAAAAATATACATTGAAGCAAAGACAATCTCTTTAACAAGTGGCGCTGGGAAAACTGGTCAGCCATTTGTAAAAGAATGAAACTAGAACACTTTTGAGCACTATAAACAAAAATGAATTCAAAATGGATTAAAGACTTAAATGTAAAACTGGAAACTATAAAAACTCCTAGAGGAAAACATAGGGAGAACACGCTCTGACATGAATCACAGCAAGATTCTCTACGACCCACCTCCCAGAGTAATGGAAATAAAAGCAAAAATAAACTAATGGGACCTAATTAAACTTAAAAGCTTTTCCCACAATGGTTTCTACTACTTGATCTATTTAATTTTTATTTTCTGTGTGGTCTAAATGAAGAAATGTGAGCATGTGAAAAAACATTGAACTGACAGGGACGTTGTTTCACAGCCTCAAGGGATTTATAAAGCTGAAATACATCTGAAGGCTTATGGAGTTTTCTTCTAACTTTACTATGTAGCCTTAGGAAGATTACTTCCCTGAGCTTCAATTGCCTCTACCACAATTCCAGCATGATTACACAATCACATAATAACTTTTAAGAGAAGAAAACTCTCTAACATAATTGATTATATAATTATAGCTTCTGGAATAACACTTCATGCTCAGTTATCCATTAGCAAGTATTTTGTCTTTAGAAATACTTCTACCATCCTTAAAAAATTGTTGTAAGGATTACTTGAGATAGCATATGTAAAAGTGTTTCAAATATTAAGAATTATACAATTGATATTTTAATTCACAATTAACAAAATAAAATATTAGTGTGGCTTTTAAAATACTTTCATATTCATTTTCTCCATTGATTTTGATAACAACTTTATGAGGTGAATGCTCTTATTTTTATTTTGCTTTATTTGTTTTCAGTTCAGCTCAGTACACTTGCTCAGTCGTGTCTGACTCTTTGCAACCCCATGAATCACAACACGCCAGGCCTCCCTGTTCATCACCATCTCCCGGATTTCACTCAGACTCATGTCCATCGAGTCCGTGATGCCATCCAGCCATCTCATCCTCTGTCGTCCCCTTCTGCTCCTGCCCCCAATCCTTCCAAGCATCGGAGTCTTTTCCAATGAGTCGACCCTTCTCATGAGGTGGCCAAAGTACTGGAGTTTCAGCATTAGCATCATTTCTTCCAAAGAAATCCCAGGATTGATCTCCTTCAGAATGGACTGGTTGGATCTCCTTGCAGTCCAAGGGACTCTCAAGAGTCTTCTCCAACACCACAGTTCAAAAGCATCAGTGCTTCAGCATTCAGCCTTCTTGACAGTCCAACTCTCACATCCATACATGACCAAAGGAAAAACCAGAGCCTTGACTAGACAGACCTTAGTCGGCAAAGTAATGTCTCTGCTTTTGAATATACTATCTAGGTTTGTCATAACTTTTCTTGAAGAAATAAGCGTCTTTTAATTTCATGGCTGCAATCACCATCTGCAGTGATTTTGGAGCCCCCAAAATTAAAGTCTGACACTGTTTCCACTGTTTCCCCATCTATTTCCCATGAAGTGATGGGACCGGATGCCATGATCTTTGTTTTCTGAATGTTGAGCTTTAAGCCAACTTTTTCACTCTCCTCTTTCACTTTCATCAAGAGGCTTTTTAGTTCCTCTTCACTTTCTGCCATAAGGGTGGTGTCATCTGCATATCTGAGGTTATTGATATTTCTCCCGGCAATCTTGATTGCAACTTGTGTGTCTTCCAGTCCAGCATTTCTCATGATGTACTCTGCATATAAGTTAAATAAGCAGGGTGACAATATACAGCCTTGACGTACTCTTTTTTCTATTTGGAAACAGTCTGTTGTTCCATGTCCAGTTCTAACTGTTGCTTCCTGACCTGCATACAGATTTCTCAAGAGGCAGGTTAGGGGGTGTGGTATTCTCCTCTCTTTCAGAATTTTCCAGAGTTTATTGCGATCCACAGAGTCAAAGGCTTTGGCATAGTCAATAAAGCAGAAATAGATGTTTTTCTGGAACTCTCTTGCTTTTTCCATGACCAGAGGATGTTGGCAATTTGATCTCTGGTTCCTCCGCCTTTTCTAAAACCAGCTTTAACATCAGGAAGTTCACAGTTCACATATTGCTGAAGCCTGGCTTGGAGAATTTTGAGCATTACTTTACTAGCATGTGAGATGAGTGTAATTGTGCGGTAATTTGAGCATTCTTTGGCATTGCCTTTCTTTGGGATTGGAATGAAAACTGACCTTTTCCAGTCCTGTGGCCACTGCTGCGTTTTCCAAATTTGCTGGCATATTGAGTGCAGCACTTTCACAGCATCATCTTTCAGGATTTGAAACAGTTCAACCTGAATTTCTTCACCTCCACTAGCTTTGTTCGTAGTGATGCTTTCTAAGGCTCACTTGACTTCCCAGTCCAAGATGACTGGCTCTATATTAGTGATCGCATCATCATGATTATGTGGGTCATGAAGATATTTTTTGTACAATTCTTCCTTGTATTCTTGCCACCTCTTCTTAATATCTTCTGCTTCTGTTAGGTCCATATGATTTCTGTCCTTGATCGAGCCCATCCTTGCATGAAATGTTCCCTTGATATCTCTAATTTTCTTAAAGAGATCTCTAGTCTTTCCCATTCTGTTGTTTTCCTCTATTTCTTTGCATTGATCACTGAAGAAGGCTTTCTTATCTCTTCTTGCTATTCTTTGGAACTCTGCATTCAGATGCTTATATCTTTACTTTTCTCCTTTGCTTTTCGCCTTTCTTCTTTTCACAGCTATTTGCAAGCCCTCCCCAGGCAGCCATTTTTCTTTTTGCATTTATTTTCCATGGGGATGGTCTTGATCCCTGTCTCCTGTACAATGTCACAAACCTCTTTCCATAGTTCATCAGGTACTGTATCTATCAGATCTAGGCCCTTAAGCCTATTTCTCACTTCCACTGTATAATCTTAAGGGATTTGATTTAGGTCATACCTGAATGGTCTAACGGTTTTCACTACTGTCTTTAATTTAATTCTGAATCTGGTAATAAAGAGTTCATGATCTGAGCCACAGTCAGCTCTTGGTCTTGTTTTTGTGGACTGTATAGAGCTTCTCCATCTTTGGCTGCAAAGAATAGAATCAACCTGATTTTGGTGTTGACCATCTGGTGATGTGCATGTGTAGAGTCTTCTCTTGTGTTGTTGGAAGAGGGTGTTTGCTATGACCAGTGCATTTTCTTGGCAAAACTCTATTATTCTTTGCCCTGCTTCATTCCACATTCCAAGGCCAAATTTGCCTGTTACTCCAGGTGTTTCTTGACTTCCTACTTTTCCATTCCAGTTTCCTATAATGAAAAAGATATCTTTTTTGGGTATTAGTTCTAAAAGGTCTTGTAGATCTTCATAAAACCGTTCAACTTCAGCTTCTTCAGCATACTGGTTGGGGCATAGACTTGGATAACTGTGATATTGAATGGTTTGCCTTGGAGACGAACAGAGATCATTCTGTCATTTTTGAGATTGCATCCAAGTACTGCATTTCAGACTCTTTTGTTGACCATGATGGCCACTCCACTTCTTTGAGGGATTCCTGCCGGCAGTACTATATATGATGGTGATCTGAGTTAAATTCACCCATTTCAGTCCATTTTAGTTCACTGAATCCTAGAATGTTGACGTTCACTCTTTGTAACCCCATGGACTGCAGTATTCCAGGCCTCCCTGTCCATCACCAACTCTCAGGGTTTACTCAAACTCATGTCTATTGAGTTAGTGATGCCATCCAATGGTCTCATCCTCTGTCATCCCCTTCTCCTCCTGCCTTCAATCTTCCCCAGCATTATGGTCTTTTCAAATGAGTCAACTCTTCACATCAGTGGGCAAAGTATTGGAATTTCAGCTTCAACATCAGTCCTTCCAAAGAACATTCAGGAATTATTTCCTTTAGGATGTATTGGTAGGATCTCCTTGCAGTCCAAGGGACTCTCAAGAGTCTTCTCCAACATAACAGTTGAAAAGCATCATTTCTTCCGTGCTCAGCTTTCTTTATAGTCCAACACTTATATCCATACATGACTACTGGAAAAACCATAGCCTTGACTAGACAGAACTTTGTTGGCAAAGTAATGTCTCTGCTTTTTAATATGCTGTCTAGGTTGGTCATAACTTTTTCTTCTGAAGAGTAAGCGTCTTTTAAATTCATGGCTGCTGTCACCATCTGCAGTGATTTTGGAGCCCCCAAAAGTAATGTCTGCCACTGTTTCCACTGTTTCTCCATCTATTTTCCATGAAGTGAAAAATATTTTGTTTCATTTTATTGATAAATAAATTTGGAGTCAGTGGCTCCCTTGCTTGTCAGGAATTGCTCAGAGACTCTAACGCAGGGTTTCTGCAATTGCTTCATATTTATTTTTCAATTTCTAAATCTTTTGGTGAATCTTACATTACAAAAAACATATGTAATATGTGGCCCAAAATATAAACCATATAGTTTTAATGGTTGCATACATTTTCATTGTTTCCCCTTGCTTAACCCGCACATGATTTGTGAAAATCATTCTTCAAGCCACATCATCATTAAAGGTGAAACTCATGCTTTTGAAAGGTCACAATTCCAATCTAACAAGGAAATAGAAATTGAGCAGGGGTAAATTTGCAACAAGAAGAGGCAAAGAAAACACTTTTTGCTCTGACATTTAAACAACATGACTCACTGTAACTTTCTCAACATTTATGTGAAAGTTATTTTCAAATTGTTGTTAAATTGAGTATACAGATATCTGGTGCTGACTTTAGAAGCAACAACTACATCAATTTCATACAAACTGAACTTTCAAATTTTATTGCAATTATTTATTTTAATGGCCAAGGGCTTATACTTAATGGCCTCTGAAGTAGTACCTTTTAATTTCATATTATGTGCACTACCATTCTTTACTTATCACCTTGAGGCAACCAATAAAAAAAAATCATTTTTCTGAAATCAATGACAAAAAACAAGTACTTGAGGGTGAATGATTCTGAAAGACCATTGTTTGATTTGGTGCTGTTTTATTTTTATTTCTTTTGAACTTAGTAGATGGCTCATGTGACTTGGAGAAAAAACATTTCTTCTCTCCAGTAAGGTTATTTGCTATGAGAATTAAAATATAGCTTTAAGCCATCTACAATTATGACCTTGACTAGAAAAATTTAAGTTAATAAGGCTTCAACAAATTATGGTCTTTTTGGTAGATTTGCCTAGTGAACTGTTAATTGTAAAACTGAAAGACATTATGTTCAGCTTTCTCTATCACATCTTTTGTGTTTTAACAGTGACACTTCATTGAGTGCAATTAACAAAGCCTAGGAGATTTATTAACACACTTCTTCATGGCCAATGATCCATTCCACTTAAGACATAACACTGTAAAATTCACATTATCTCCTTTTGGCACTTACAATAATGCTTCATGAACTAGGAAGGCATATGTTAGAGCAGATAAAATAGCATTATTAGCTGACAAATTTTACAATTTATTAGACAGTTAATTTATCAGCTTAAAAGACACTAAAACAGCTGTGCATTTAATGTCTTTTTAATGTATCCAGTAAAACTTGCATAATTGCCTGTAGTGCAATTTATTTTTAGCTATGTTGCAAAATGCCTGCATTTACTATTTACATCTTTTTTAATTTTTCCTGCAAGGCTCATCTTATCTCTGCCTGAGCCTTAACAACCAGGGCCAATAATCTGACAAAAAAGCCCCTTCAAACAAATGATTCCCCATGAATGAAGTATTTAAAAGTGCATTCTGTTTGTGACCCAAGGAGAGTAAGCATTTTACCTCCACCCCAAGGGCAAAGGCTGAGGTTCCAGATAAATAAATAAAACAGAAGAATAAAATCAGGGTGACTCAAATAAATACGGTTTATTTGGAGTCTTAAAGGCCGATTCATGCCTTCACTTATCAGAGAGCAGCAGTCTAAGTATTCAAATTTGGAGCCCATTCAAAACTAAATGTCTGTGTGTGAACTAACAAGGCTTGCAAGCTACATTAGCAAAAACAATTTTTTTTTTCATTTTATAACTAAGCAAATAGCTCCCTGTTAATCAACTGGTATATACCTAAATACTGCAGTAGTGGAACAGGGGCACAGGAGAAAAGTGTGGAAGATAAGATAGGGTTCATACCTCTAACATGTCATTTGGTTCAGTTTGCTTACTGCTCTTTGATTTAATGGAACTGTAAACTACAAATTAGCACTTACCAAGAGCAGGGCCAATGACTGAACAACAAAGGCGTTTGCCATCTGCCTCTGCAGAGACTGAACCCCATGCTGCTATAGCTGTTGACATTCAACAAGCCCCAAGGGAGTTCAGGGTGGAGGGAGTCACTCTGTGCTCCAGGCAATCTGATGGGACAGGTCTTTAGATAGTTGGATGTTTTTAGAAACAGATTTTATGATCTCAATCCTTGCATTTCCTTGTATCTAGTTCAGTTCAGTTCAGTCTCAGTCATGTTTGACTCTTTGCGACCCCATGAATCACAGCACACCAGGCCTCCCTGTCCATCACCAACTCCTGGAGATGACTCAGATTCACATCCATTAAGTCAGTGATGCAAAACAAACAAACAAACAAACAAAAAGTCAGTGATGCCATCCAGCCATCTCATCCTCTGTCGTCCCCTTCTCCTCCTGCCCCCAATCACTCCCAGCATAATGGTCTTTTCCAATGAGTCAACTCTTCGCATGAGGTGGTCAATATATTGGGGTTTCAGCTTCAGCATCAGTTCTTCTAATGAACAGCCAGGGCTAATTTCCTTTAGGATGGACTGGTTGGATCTTTCCACAGATCAAGGGACTCTCAAGAGTCTTCTCCAACACCACAGTTCAAATGCATCAATTCTTCAGCGCTCTGGTTTCTTCACAGTCCAACTCTCACATCCATACCTGACCACTGCGGGGGGTGGGGGGGAGCTTTGATTAGACGGACCTTTGTTGGCAAACTAATATCTCTGCTTTTTAATCTGCTGTCTAGGTGGGTCATAACTTTCCTTCCAAGGAGTAAGTGTCTATTAATTTCATGGCTGCAGTCACCATCTGCAGTGATTTTGGATCCCAGAAAATGAAGTATGACACTGTTTCCACTGTTTCCCCATCTATTTCCCATGAAGTGATGGGAGAAGATGCCATGATCTTAGTTTTCTAAATGTTGAGCTTTAAGCCAACTTTTTCACTCTCCTCTTTCACTTTCATCAGGAGGCTTTTTAGTTCCTCTTCACTTTCTGCCATAAAGGTGGTGTCATCTGCATATCTGAGGTTATTGATATTACTCCCAGAAATCTTGATTCAGGCTTGTGCTTCTTCCAGTCCAGCGTTTCTCATGATGTACTCTGCATATCAGTTAAATAAGCAGGGTGACAATATGCAGCTTTGACATACTCCTTTTCCTATTTGGAACCAGTCTGTTGTTCCATGTCCAGTTCTAACTGTTGCTTCCTGACCTGCATACAGATTTCTCAAGAGACAGGTCAGGTGGTCTGGTATTCCCATCTTTTTTTTAGAAATTTCCACAATTTATTGTGATCCATACAGTGAAAGGCGTTTGCACAGTCAATAAAGCAGAAATAGATGTTTTTCTGGAACTCTCTTGCTTTTTCCATGATCCAACAGATGTTGGCAATTTGATCTCTGGTTCCTCTGCCTTTGCTAAAACCAGCTTGAACATCTGGAAGTTCACAGTTCATCTACTGCTGAAGCTTAGCTTGGAGAAATTTGAGCATTATTTTACTAGCTTGTGAGATGAGTGCAACTGTGTGGTAGTTTGAACATTCTTCGGCATTGCCTTTCTTTGGGATTGGAATGAAAACTGACCTTTTCCAGTCCTGTGGCCACTGCTGAGTTTTCCAAATTTGCTGGCATATTGAGTGAAACACTTTCATGGCATCATCTTTCAGGATTTGAAATAGCTCAACTGGACTTCCATCACCTCCACTAGCTTTGTTCATAGTGATGCTTTCTAAGGCCCAGTTGACTTCATATCCCAGGATGTCTGGCTCTAGATGAGTGATCACACCATCGTGATTTTCTGGGTCATAAAGTTTTTGTTTTTTTTTTTTTGGTACAGTTTTTCTGTGTATTCTTGCCACCTCTTCTTAATATCTTCTGCTTCTGTTAGGCCCAGACCATTTCTGTCCTTTATCCACCCCATCTTTGCATGAAATGTTCCCTTGGTATCTCATTTTCTTGAACAGATCTCTAGTCTTTCCCATTCTGTTCCTTTCCTCTATTTCTTTGCATTGATTGCTGAAGAAGGCTTTCTTATCTCTCCTTTCTATTCTTTGGAACTCTGCATTCAGATGCTTATATCTTTCCTTTTCTCCTTTGCTTTTCAATTCTCTTCTTCTTACATCTATTTGTAAGGCCTCCTCAGATAGCCATGTTTTTTTATTTGCATCTCTTTTCATGGGGATGGTCGTGATCCCTGTCTCCTGTAAAATGTCATGAACCTCTGTCCATAGTTTATCATGCACTCTGTCTATCAGATGTAGTCCCTCAAATCTATTTTTCACTTCTACTGTATAATCATAAGGGATTTGATTTAGGTCATACCTGAAAAGTATACTGGTTTTCTCTACTTTCTTCAATTTAAATCTGAATTTGCCAATAAGGAGTTCATGATCTGAGCTACAGTCAGCTTCAGGTCTTGTTTTTGCTGACTGTATAGAGCTTCTCCATCTTTGGCTGCAAAGAATAGAATCAATCTCATTTTGGTGTTGACAGTCTGGTGATGTCCATGTGTGGAGTCTTCACTTGTTTTGTTGGAATAGGGTATTTGCTATGACCAGTACATTCTGGAAAAACTCTATTAGCCTTTGCCCTGCTTCATTCCGTACTCCAAGGCCAAATTTGCCTGTTACTCCAGATGTTTCTTGACTTCCACTTTTGCATTCCAGTCCCCTATATTGAAAAGGACATCTTTTTGCGGTGTTAGTTCTAAAAGGTCTTGGAGGTCTTCATACAACCATTCAATGTCAGCTTCTTCAGTGCTATTGGTTGGGGCATAGACTTGGATAACTGTGATGTTGAATGGTTTGCCTTGGAAACGAACAGAGATCATTCTGTCATTTTTGAGATTGCATCCAAGTACTGCATTTTGGACTCTTTTGTTGACCATGATGGCTACTCCATTTCTTCTAAGGGATTCCTGGCCACAGTAGTAGATATAATGGTCATCTGAGTTAAATTCACCCATTCCAGTCCATTTTAGTTCACTGATTCCTTGAATGTCGATATTCATTCTTGCAATCTCCTGCTGGCCACTTCTAATTTGTCTGGATTCATGCACCTAACATTCCAGGTTCCTATGCAATATTGCTCTTTACAGCATCAGGCCTTGATTCTATCACTAGTCACATCAACAACTGGGTATTGTTTTTGCTTTGGCTCCATCCCTTCATTCTTTCTTGAGTTATTTGTCGACTGATCTCCAGTAGCATATTGGGCATCTACTGACCTGGGGAGTTCCTCTTTCTATATCCTATCATTTTGCCTTTTCATACTGTTCATGGATTTCTCAAGGCAAGAATACTGAAGTGGTTTGCCATTCCCTTCTCCAGTGGACCACATTCTGTCAGAGCTCTCCACCATGACCCGGCCATCTTGGGTGGCTCCACATGGGATGGCTTGGTCTCTTGGTCTCTCTCGAAATCTGTGTGAAGATCAAGAACCAACAGTTAGAATTGGACATGGAAAAATGGACTGGTTCAAAATTGGGAAAGGAGTACTACATCAAGGCTGCATATTGTCACCCTGCGTATTTAACTTACATGCACAATACATCATGCAAAACACCAGGCTGAATGACTTAAAAGCTGGATTCAAGATTGCTGGGAGAAATATCAACAACCTCCAGTATTCTGATGATACCACTTTAATGACAGAAAGCTAAGATGAACTAAAGAGCCTCTTAATGAAGGTAAAAGAGGAGAGTGAAAAAGCTGGCTTAAAACTCAACTTCCAAAAAAAACTAAGATCATGGCTTCTGGTCCAATCACTTCATGGCAAATAGATGGGGGGAAAATGGAAGCTGGAAGATTTTATTTCCTTGGGCTCCAAAATCACTTCATCTGGTGACTGAAGCCATGAAATTCAAAGGCACTTGGTCCTTGGAAGAAAAACTATGACAAATGTAGACAGTGTATTAAAAAATAGAGACATCACACTGCCAACAAAAGTCCATATAGTCAAGCCTGTGGTTTTTCCAGTAGTCAAGTATAGATGTGAGAGTTGGAACGTAAAGTGGACTGAACACTGAAGAACTGTGGTGCTGGGGAAGATTCTTGAGAGTCCCTTGAAATTCAAGGAGATCAAATGAGTCAATCCTAATTGAAATAATCCCTCAATATTCATTGGAAGGACTGATGGTGAAGGAAAAGTTCCAATATTTTGGCCTCCTAATGCAAAGAGCTGTCTCATTGGAAAAGACTCATACTAGGAAAGATTGATGGCAGGAGGATAAGGGGACAACAGAGGATGATTGGTGGGATGGCATCACAGACTCAATGGACATGATTTTGAGTAAACTCTGGGAGATAGTAAAGGACAGTGAAACCTGGTGTGCTGCAGTCCATGGGGTCACAAAGAGTCAGAATTTAGTGACTGAATAACAATTAGTCTTTTAAACTCTTTTCAAAACTTGAAATTACATCCAAAAGACAGAGAAAGAGGTGTCAGCATACATGCACAACCACACACTATTAAAAAAATTTTGACAATTATAAACTTCCATGGATTGGCCAAGATGTTAGGTATTAGGTTTAATGAGAACCAGACTTCACATTTAATTCTTAAATATTCAATATCATAGCAAATATAAATTAATCAGGTAGACAGAAATGAGAAACTTCATACATTTTGCATTTTATTTTCTAACTTGTTTTCCATTTATGTGGGTTTTTCTCTAGTAGGTTGCAAATGTTGGCATGCTATAAAGAAATTTTAAGCTTATTCCCAAAGCTTGTTAAAGAAGGTGCTGATGGCTAAGAGGAGGGATTACAACAAGACCCAGCAAGTCAAGGTTGTTTGCAAATTAGATTTTCTGTGGATTTACACGCCAGAAATAAATTGTTTTGCTAAATTTCTTACCTAATTTAAGTGTAAAATCACTTGAGGCTCAGAAATTTAGTTATAACAAACACCTTCTTCCAACAACACAAGAGAAGACTCTACACATGCACATCACCAGATGGTCAACACCACAATCAGACTGATTATATTCTCTGCAGCCAAAGATGGAGAAGCTCTATACAGTCAACAAAAACAAGACCAGGAGCTGACTGTGGCTCAGATCATGAACTCCTTATTAAGAAATTCAGACTTAAATTGAAGCAAGTAGGGAAAACAGCTAGACCATTCAGGTATGACCTAAATCAAATCCCTTATGATTATACAGTGGAACTGAGAAATAAATTTAAGGGCCTAGATCTGATAGAGTGCCTGATGAACTATAGAATGAGATTCGTGACATTGTACAGGAGACAGGGATCAAGACCATACCCATGGAAAAGAAATGAAAAAAGCAAATGTCTGCCTAGGGAGGCCTTGCAAATGGCTGTGAAAAGAAGAGAGGCAAAAACCAAAGGAGAAAAGGAAGATATAAGCATCTGAATGCAGAGTTCCAAAGAATAGCAAGAAGAGATAAGAAAGACTTCTTCAGCGATCAATGGAAAGAAATAGAGAAAAGAACAGAATCGGAAAAACTAGAGATAACTTCAAGAAAATTAGAAATACCAAGGGAACATTTCTTGCAAAGATGGGCTCGATAAAGGACAGAAATGTTATGGACCTAACATAAGCAGAAGATATTAAGAAGAAGTGGCAAGAATACACAGAAGAACTATCCAAAAAAGATCTTCAGGTCCCAGATAATCATGATGGTGTGATCACTCATCTAGAGCCAGAAATCCTGGAATGTGAAGTCCAGTGGGCCTTAGAAAGCATCACTACAAACAAACTAGTGGAGGCGATAGAATTCCAGTTGAGCTATTTCAAATCCTGAAAGATGATGCTGTGAAAGTGCTGCACTCAATATGCCAGCAAATTTGGAAAACTCAGCAGTGGCCACAGGACTGGAAAAGGTCAGTTTTCATTCCAATCCCAAAGGAAAGCAATGCTAAAGAATGCTCAAACTACCACACAATTGCACTCATCTCACAAGCTAGTAAAGTAATGCTCAAAATTCTCCAAGCCAGGCTTCAGCAATATGTGAACCGTGAACTTCCTGATGTTAAAGCTGGTTTTAGAAAAGCAGAGGAACCAGAGATCAAATTGCCAACATCAGCTTGATCATTGTAAAAGCAAGAGAGTTCCAGAAAAACATCTATTTCTGCTTTATTGACTATGCCAAAGCCTTTGACTCTGTGGATCACAATAAACCCTGGAAAATACTGAAAGAGATGGGAATACCAGGCCACTTGACCTGCCTATTGAGAAATCTGTATGCAGGTCAGGAAGCAACAATTAGAACTGGACAAGGAACAACAGACTGGTTCCCAATAGGAAAAGGAGAATGTCAAGGCTGTATATTGTCACCCTGCTTATTTAACTTATATGCAGAGTACATCATGAGAAATGCTGGACTGGAAGAAACACAAGCTGGAATCAAGATTGCTCGGTGAAATATCAATAACCTCAGGTATGCAGATGACACCACCCTTATGGCAGAAAGTGAAGAGGAACTAAAAAGCCTCCTGATGAAAGTGAAAGAGGAGAGTGAAAAAGTTGGCTTAAAGCTCAACATTCAGAAAACAAAGATCATGGCATCCGGTCCCATCAATTCATGGGTAATGCATGGGGAAACAGTGGAAACAGTGTCAGACGTTATTTTTTTGGACTCCAAAATCATTGCAGATGGTGACTGCAGCCATAAAATTAAAAGAAACTTATTCTTTGGAAGAAAAGTTATGACCAACCTAGATAGCATATTCAGAATCATAGACATTACTTTCCCGACTAAGGTCCATCTAGTCAAGGCTATGGTTTTTCCTGTGGTCATGTATGGATGTGAGAGTTGGACTGTGAAGAAGGCTGAGTGCCAAAGAATTGATGCTTTTGAACTGTGGTGTTGGAGAAGACTCTTGAGAGTCCCTTGGACTGCAAGGAGATCCAACCAGTCCATTCTGAAGGAGCTCAGCCCTGGGATTTCTTTGGAAGGAATGATGCTAAAGCTGAAACTTCAGTACTTTGGCCACCTCTTGGGAAGAGTTGACTCATTGGAAAAGACTGATGCTGGGAGGGATTAGGGGCAGGAGGAGAAGGAGACGACAGAGGATGAGATGGCTGGATGGCATCACTGACTCGTTGGACGTGAGTCTGAGTGAACTCCTGGAGATGGTGATGGACAGGGAGGCCTGGCGTGCTGCGAATCTTGCGGCCGCAAAAAGTTGGACACGACTGAGAGACTGAACTGAATTTTAACTTTATTTTAACACATAGTGTTTTATCAACTCATGGAAATCGTTGTAGTCTCTTTTTTATTAGCAAGTTTACTTTTCTTATTTATGGTCAAAGTGTATGAATGTACTATATTTTCTCCAAACTACAGGGAATGATTTTAGACCCTAGACTCATATATACTGTATTAATAGATGCATTCTAACCATGGTGTTTCAGATTTCATATATTATCTTTATATTCCAATATTTCTGTATGAAATAATGTAATAAACCATGAAGAATGTGTCTGTTTTATTCTTTCCTATGGCCAAATAATATTCCATTTTATGTACTTGTATATGTTTATAGTATATTTCTTTATATTTCACATATTCTTTATTCATCTGTTGATGGGAACTTAGATTTCTTCCACATCTAGTCTTCTGCAAGTAATGTTGTCATGCATATTGAGCTGCATGTGTGTGAGTGTGCATGCTCAGTCATGTCAGACTCTTTGCAACAGCTTGGTCCGTAGCACTCCAGGCTTCTCTATTCTTGATATTTCCCAGACAAGAATACCTGGCTGGTTTGCCATTTTCTACTCCAGGTATTGAGGGGCATATATCTTTTCAAATGAAAGTTTTAGTTGTTTTTTTTTTTTTCCAGATATATACCCGAGTGTAATTGCTGGATCATATGATAGTTTTATATTTAATTTTTGGAGGTACTCCCATAATGTTTTCCATAGTGGTTGCACTAATTTACATTCCCACCAAGAGTATACTATGGCTCTCTTTTTTCCACACCCTCTACAACACTTATTCTTTGTCTTTTTTATAATAAACATGATGACAGTTATAAGGTGTTCTCATTGTGGCTTTCATTTGCATTCCTTTGATGATCAGCTTTTTAATGTTCCTGTTAAACATCTTTTAATGTAACGTTGGTTTTGTACATCTTGTTTGGGAAAATTGGCAATTCAGGTCTTCTGCTCATTGAAAAAATTATTGGAGTATAGTTGATTTACAATGTGTTAGTTTCAGGTGTGTAATAAAGTGAATCTATTATATATATATATATATATATATATATATATACACATATATATATATATACACACACACACACACAATTATATATATATATTTTATATATATTCACTCTTTTCCCCATATGGGTCTTTAAAGAGTATTGAGTCAAGTTCCCTGTGCTATACCAGAGGTCCTTATTAATTGTCTATTTTATATAGTGATGTATATATGTTAATCCCAAACTTTCAATTTATCCCTCTCCTCTTTTCCCTCTGGTAATCATAAGTTTGATTTTTACATCTGTTTACTTTAATATTGCTTTGTTAATAAGTTCATTTCTACCATTTTTAATAGATTCCACATATAAGTGATATCTAATGATATTTGATTTTCTCTCTCTGACTTCACTCATTATGACAATCTCTAGGTCAATCCATGTTGCTGAAAATGGCATTCAATTAGATTGTCTCTCTCTCTCTCTCTCTCTCTCTCTCTCTCTCTCTCTTTTTGGTATCGAGTTCTTTGAGTTTGAGCTCCCCAGGTGGTATATTTTAAATAATATCATCTTTTCAGTTATATATTTGAAAATATTTTCTCACATTCATTAGGGTAACTTTGCATTTTGTTGATTTTTACTTTTGTTGTACAAAAAGCTTTTAAGTTTAATTAGCTTCCATTTGTTTGCTTTTGTTTCCTTTGTCTTAGGAAGCAGATTCAAAAAAAAAAAATAATTCTGCAATTTATGTCAGTATTTTTTCTGTACTTTCTTCTGGTGATTTATGGTTTCCAGTCTTATATATAAGTTTTTAATCCATTTTTTGGTATACAGTGGTAAAATGTTTTGATTTTATTATTTTATATATAGCTGTCCAATTTTTTCAAGAGCATTTGTTGATGAGACTTTCTTTTCTCCATTATATATTTTCACCTACTTCATCATAGATTAATTGAACATAAGTGTGTGGGTTTATTCGTGGGCTCTAGGATTTACTCTGCTTCGTTGATCTGTGTTTCTGTTTTTGTGCTAGTATGAAATTGTTTGAATCCTGTAGCTTTCTAATATGCTCTGAAGTCAAGGAGTTTGATAACTCAAGATAAGTGGAATTTCTCTGTGAATTCATCCAGTCCTGGATTTTTGTATGCTAAGAGGTTTCCTCTTTTTAATTGCATATTCAATATATGTGTGCCTCAAGAAACAAGATTTGATTTCCCTATAGGTGATCATTGTGTTTATATTTTTGGTTTTCTTCTTGATTGAATGTTGAAAGATTGTGTGTTTCTAGAAATTTATTCATTTCCTCTAGGCTTCCAATGCATAACTGTGTGTAGTATTACCTGATGAATTTTTGTATCTCTGGCATATTGGTTGTATTTTCCCCACTTTCATTTTTTTTTAATTTTGCTTATTTGGGCCCTCTCTCTTTTATTCTTGATGAGCCTGGATAAATATTTATCAATTTTGTTTACCTTTTAAAAAAATAGCTCAGTATCATGAACCTTTACTACTTTTTTAAAATTTATTTCTCTTCTGTTCTTTACTATTTCCTTCCTAGTGTGACTTTGGGCTTTGCTATTCTTTTTCAAAATCCTTTAGATTGTAAGTTAAGTTTTTTTTTTCTTAATATTTTTCTTGTTTCTTGAGGCACACATGTATTTCTATGTACTTCCCTCTGAGAATTGACTTTTCTATGTCAATCAGGTCTTGAAAATTTGCATCTTATTTCCATTTGGCTAGAGGTTTTTTTTTGTTTTTTTTTTTTAATTTCTTCTTTGATTTCTTCATTGAACCATTAATTTTTTAGTAGCATCTTGTTCAGTTTCCACATGTTCGTGTTTTTCCCATTTTTCTACCAATATTTGATTTTAGGTTCATATAGTTATTGTCAGAAAAAATTGCTTGACATAATTTTTATTCTGAGACTTTTTTATTTTTTTTGGTCACATATGTGACCCCTCCTAGAAAGCACTCGATGTGCCCTTGAAAAGAGTATGTATTCTGCTGTTTTTGGATGGAATGTCCCATAGATAGTTAAGTACAACTAGTCTAATGTGTCATTTTAAGACCACTGTCTTTGCTTATTCATTTTCTGTCTAAATGATTTGCCAGTTGATGTGAACGGGTTGTTAAAGTTCTCTACTATTTTTGTCTGATTTTCAATTTATTTCTTTTATATTTATTAATATTTGATTTATATGTTTATGTTCTGTATTAGTTGCATGCACTGTTTATAAGTGTTATATCTTATTTTTGTATTGACTCCTTTATCATTATAAAAACTCCTTATTTACCTTTTGTTACAGACTTTGTTTAAAAGTCTAGTTTTTCTGATAAGATTATGGCTTCCCCATCTTTACTGTCATTTATGTTTACATAAAATATCACTTCCCATCCTTTTACTTCTTTTTTATTCACTTATTTGTTAATCAACTTTATATATATATTTTTTTAATTAGAGGATAAGTACAATACTGTGATGGCTTTCCTCAAACTTTAACATGAATCAGCATTAGGTATACAAATGTCCCCTCCCTCTTGAAAACCACTCCCACTTCCTTCGCCATTCCATCCCTCTAAGTTGTCACAGAGCACTGATATTTGGTTCCTTACATCATACATCAAATTCCCACTGTCTATTTATTTTACATATGTTGGTATATATGTTTTAGTGCTATTCTATCATATTATTCCACCTTCTTCTCCTGCCTCCCAGTGTCCAAAATATCTGTGTCTCTTTTGCTGCCCTGTAAGTAGGATTATCAGTATTATCTTTCTAGACTCCTTAATCTAGAAAGATATTAATGCTTTAATCTATGCATTAATATACAATATTTGTCATTCTCTTTTTTATTTATTTCATTCTCTATAATAGGCTTAGGGTTCATCCACCTCAATCTATATGACTCAGATGCTTTCCTTTTTATACCTGAGTAATATTCCATTATGTACATGTACCACAGCTTTGTTATACATTAATCTGTCAATGGACATCTAGGCTGGTTCCATGTCCTGGCTAATATAAATAGTGTTTCAGTGAATATAGAGGTACATGTGTCTTCTTCAGTTATGGTTTCATCAAGGTATATGAACAACAGTGGGGTTGCTGGGTCATATGGTAGCTTTATTCTTAGATTTTTAAGGAATCTCCATACTGTTCTCCACAGTGGCTGTATCAGTTTGTATTCCCACCAAGAGTGCAAGAGGTCTCCCTTTTCTCTACATCCTCTACATCATTAATTGTTTGTAGACTTTTTGATGATGGCCATTCTGACTGGTGTGAGATGATACCTCATTGTAATTTTCATTTGCATTTCTCTAATAATGAGTGATGTTGAGAATCTTATCATGTGTTTATTAGCCATCTCTATGTCTTCATTGGCGAAATATCTGCTTATGTCTTCTGTCCCCTTTGATTAAATTGTTTGTTTTTTCTGGTATTGTGCTGCATGAGCTGCTTATATATTTTGGAGATGTGTTCTTTCTCAGTTGATTCATTTGCTAATTTTTTTTTTCCATTCTGAGGGTTGTCTTTTCACATTTTTTATAGTTTTCATTGTCATGCAAAATCTTTTACATTTACTTAGATCTCATTTATTTATTTTTGCTTTTATTTCTGTTATTCTAGAAAGTGAATTATAGAGGATCTTACTGTGGTTTATGTCATAGAGTGTTCTGTCTATGATTTTCTCTAAGAGTTTTATAATCTCTAGTCTTACATTTAGGTTGTTAATTCATTTTGAGTTTAGTTTTTTGTTCAGTGTTAGAAGGTGTTCTAATTTCATTCTTTTAAAAAAATATTTACTTATTTTAATTGGAGGCTAATTACCTTACAATATTGTGGTTGTTTTTGCCATGAAAGAAAGTGAAAGTGAAGTCGCTCAGTCGTGTCTGACTCTTTGCGACCCCGTGGACTGTAGCCTACCAGGCTTCTCTGTCCATGGGATTCTCCAGGCAAGAATACTGGAGTGGGTTACCATTTCCTTCTCCAGGGGGTCTTCTGACCCAGGGATCGAACCCACACCTCCCACATTGGAGGCAGATGCTTTAACCTCTGAGCCACCAGGTTTTTGCCATACATTGACATAAATCAGCCATGGATGTTCTTTTACACATAGTTGACCAGTTTTCCAGCACCAATTGTTGAATAGTCTTTTCATCATTGTATATTTTTGCCTCCTTTGTCAAAGATAAACTGATTATAGGTGCATCAGTTTTTTATCTTGTTCCACTGCTCTATATTTCTGTCTTTGTGCCAGTACCATACTGTCTTGATGGCTGTTGATTTGTAGTATAGTCTGAAGTCAGGAAGGTCAGTTCCTGCACTTCCATTCTCCTTTCTCAAGATTGCTTCAGCTATTCAGGGTACTTTGTGTTTCCATACAAATTTTGAAATTATTTGTTCTAGTTCTATGAAGAAATACTGTTGGTAGTTCGATAAGGATTGCCTTTAATCAATAGATTGCTTTGGGTAATATATAGTCACTTTCACTATATTGATTCTTCGAATCCGATATCACTCCATCTGTTTGTGTTGTTTTTCATTTCTTTCATCAGTGTCTTATGGTTTTCTTCATAGAGGTCTTTTGTCTCTTTTGGTAAATTTATTCCTAAACATTCATTCTTTTTGTTGCAGTGGTGAATGGGATTGTTTCCGTAGTTTCTCTTTCTGAATTTTCATTGTTAATGTATAAGAATGAAAGGGATTTCTGTGTATTAAGTTTATATTTTTCAAATTTACTGTATCCACTGATTAGCTCTAGTAATTTTCTGTTCATATCTTTATGTGAGTTCATATGAGTTCTACGTAGAGAATCATGTTATCTGAAAACAGTAAGAGTTTTAGCTTATCTTTTCTGATCTGGATTCGTTTTATTTCTTTTTCTTCTCTGGTTGTTGTGAATAGGACTTCCAAAACAATTTCAAACAACAGTGATGAGCGGGGGCACCATATCCCATTGCTGAATTTAAAGAAAATGCTTTCAGTTTTTCATCATTGAGAATAAAGCTTACTCTGTGTGTGTGTTAGTCACTCAGTTGTGTTCGACTCTTTGTGACCCCATGGACTCTAGCCCACCAGACTCCTCTGTCCATGGAATTCTCCAGGCAAGAATACTGGAGTGGGTTGCCACTTCCTTCTCCAGGGGATCTTCTCAACCCAGGGATTGAACCTGGACTACTGCATTGCAAACTGTTTATCCACTGAGTCACAGGGAAGACCATGTTTACTGTGGGTTTATCATATATGGCCTTTATTATGTTGAGGTATTTTCCTTCTATGCCTACTTCTGAAGAGTTTTTTTATTATCAATCGGTGTTCAATTTTTGTAAAAGGCTTTCTCTGCATGTATTGAGATGGTCTTTTTTTTTTAATCTTTCAGTTTGTTAATATGTTGAATCACATCGATGGATATACATATACTAATAAATCCTTGCATCCCTGAGATGAAGACCACTTGATCATGATGTATGATCATTTTAATATATTGTTGGATTCTACTTGCTATAATTCTGTTGAGGCTATTTTCATTAGTGATATTGGCTTGTAATTTTATTTTTGTGTGGCATATTTGGTTTTGCTATCAGGGTGATGAGTTTGGGAGTTTTCTTCTGCAATTTTCTGGAAGAGTTCGAACAGGATATTTGTTAGATATTCTCTAAATTTTTGGTAGAAATCACCTATGAGGCCATCTGGCCCTGCCATTTTGTTTGTTGGAAGGTTTTTTTTTTTTTCTTCTTTTAATTGCAATTTATACTTCTGTGTTTGTGATTGCTCCGTTCATATTTTCTATTTATTTCCAGTTCAGTTTTGGAAGGTTATACTTTTCTAACTATTTGTCTATTTCTTCCACTTTCTCTGTTATATTAGCATATATTTGCTCATAGTATTTTCTTATGATTCTTTGCATTTCTGTATTGTCTATTGTAACTTCTTTTTATTTTCTAATTCTATTGGATTGTGCCTTCTCTCTTTTTTCTTCATGGGTCTGTCTAACAGTTTGTCAATTTTGTTAATCTTCTCAAATAACCTGCCTTTAGTTCTATTGATCTTTGTTATAGTTTCCTTCATTAAAAAAAAAAAAATTCTGCTCTGATCTTTATGGCTTATTTCTACTAGCTTTGAGTTGTCTGCGTTGTTCTTATTTTTCTAGTTGTAATGTTAGGTGTAATGTTAGGGTGTTTACTTGATGTCTCCCTTGTTTCTTGGGGTAGGCTTGTATTGCTGTAAACTTCCCTGTTAGCACTGTTTTTACAGCATTCCATGGATTTTGAGATGTCGTGCTTTCACTGCCTTTTGTTTCTAGGCATATTTTGATTTCTTCAGTGATTTTTTGATTGTTCAGAAGTGTATTGATTAGCCTCTATGTATTTGTGTTTTTTAGACAAACACATGTGTTTAGTTGATATTAAATCTTACAGCATTATGATCAGAAAAAAATGCTTGAAATTATTTCACTGTATATATATTTTTTTAATTTACCAAGCCTAGATTTATAGCCCAGGATGTGATCTATCTTGGAGACTGTTCCATCTGTACATAAGAAAAAAAGTGGCATTTATTATTTTGGGGTGAGATGCCTTATAGATATCAATTAGGTCCAACTTGTTCATTGTATTGTTTAAAGCTTGTGCTTACATACTAATTTTCTGTCTGGATGATCTGTTCATTGGTGTGGGTAGATTATTAAAGCGCCCTACTATTATTGTGTTACTGCCTGGGAATTTTGCATTTAATTTATGCATGCAAAGTCACTTCAGTTGTGTCCGACTCTTTGTGACCCTATGGATTCCAGCCTGCCAGGCTCCTTTGTCTATGGGATTCTCCAGGCAAGAATGTTATAATGGGCTGCTGTGCCTTCCTGCAGGGTTCCCCTTTAATAGTTGTTAACATCTGCCTTATATAATGAGGTGCTCTTTTATTGGGTGCATGTATATTTATGATTGTTATGCCTTCTTCTTGGATTAATTCTTACATCATGTTCTTCTCTGTCTCTTGTACCAGTCTTTATTTTAAACTTTATTTTATCTGATATGAGTATTGCTACTCCCATTTTCCTTTGATTTCCTTTTGCATGGTACATCTTTTTCTAGTTCCTTACTTTCAGTCTGTATGTGTCCCTAGGTTTCAAGTGGGTCTCTTATAGACAGCATATTTAGGGGTCTTGTTTTTGTATACATTCAGCCAAAACGTGTCTTTTGCTTGGGGCATTTAGTCCATTTAAATTTAAGGTAATCATTGATAAGTAAGAAGTTCTTTAGCATTTGTTGAAGAGCTGGTTTGGGGCTGCTGAATTCTCTTAGCTTTTGTTTGTCTGTAAAGTTTTTGATTTCTCCATCAATCTGAACAGAGTTCTTGCTGGCTAGAGTAATCTAGGAGGAGGAGATGAGCTCATGTCCTTCTATTCAACCATCTTGAACCAGAAGCCTAGAGTAATTTTATTTGTAGGTTTCTCCCTCTCATCACTTTAGGTATATCTTGCCATTCTTGTCTGGCATGCAGAGTTTCTGATGAAAGTTCAATTTTTAGCGTTATGATTATCCCTTTGTATATTTGCTGCTTTTCCCTTGTTATTTATAATAGTTGTACTTTATATTTATTTTTGGTTAACATGATTAATATGTGTCTTGGTGTGTTTCTCCTCGAGTTTATCTTGTATTGGATTCTGAGGACTTCCTGAACTTGGGTGGCTATTTCCTCTGCCAATTTAGGGAAGTTTCTGTCTATTATCTCCCTAAATATCTTCTCATGCCCTTTCTTCACATATCTGTTCTTCTGTCTCAGTTATTCTAATGTATCCCTCCTGTGTATTTTTAATCTGTTATTGCATTTTTTATTGTTGATCATTTATTCTTTAATTCTTCTATGTCCTTGTGAAACATTTATTGCAACTTCTTGATATGTGCTCCCATTTTGTTTTTGGAGTTTTGCCTTTTCTTCCTCGCTTATTTGGTCTGGCAGTTTCTACCTTGTTCCTTCACCTGCTGCATATTTCTCTGTGCTTTCATTTTGTTTACTTTGCTGTACTTAGGGTCTCCTGTCTGCAGGCTGGAAAGTTTTTCTTCCTCTTAGTTGTGGAGTCTTTACCCTAGAGGTAAAGTTGGACCAGTGCCTTTTACAGGTTTCTTGTTTGGAGGGACTTGTGCCTGTGTTCTGATGGATGGAACTGATCTTGTCCCTTTGAAGGACAGTCCCTTGTCCAGTAATGAGTTTTGGGGTATCTGTGCGTTTGGTATGGCTTTGGGTAACCTGTCTTCTAATGTGCAGTGTTGTGTTTCTGTTTTATTGAAAGACTGGCATGGGGCATCTGGGCATTGAGGCTTTATGGTCTTTGGGTGGACTTGGTTTTGACGTTGAGATGGAGGCCTTTGGGAAGGCTTTCACCTATTAATCTTCCCTGAGGTTAGTAGTTCTCTGGTGAGTCAAAGTCTTCACCTGGGTCTCCCAACTCAGGCTTGACCCCTACTATAGATCCAAGACCTCACAAGCCAGCCATACAGCACAGAAGACAAGTCCCCAAGACTCTTGGTGAAGGCAACACTTAGCAGCCAAGAATAGCCAGCAAGACTTAACACTTAGGTCCTCTAATATTTCTAGAGATGCCTTTGGACCTGTTGTGGGCAGCATGGGGTCAGTTCAGTCTCAGATATGGCCTTATTCCAGTTTGTATTTGCTCCTAAAATTCACAGTTGCCCCCAAAATCCACAATCTGTCCCCCACCTAGACATAAGTGTGCAAAGACTGAGGCTCATTAGGACTAACATACTCTCTTGGGCTTAGGGGAGGGGAGGATATGGCAGCCAAAATTGGGATGTACTAGAGTGTACCTGGGGTAGTAGAGACCTGTTGGATGTTGTAACAATCTCAGGCAGGTCATGAGGTATCCCAGAGTTTGTGTGTCCAAGAGGCCCCAGTTTATGTGTCCCTAGGAAGAGCTAAGCTGTTTAAACTCCCAGCAAGGCATGTGCAATAACCTATGCCTGCTCATAGCCTGGTGGAAGCTGCCACCTCTGGGATTAGGACACAATCAGTAGTATTTTGTTCACTGTCTCAGGCACCTCCTAAAGTTTGGACACATGATGAGAAGAGCCAACTCATTCGAAAAGATCCTTATGCTGGGAAAGCTTGAGGGCAGGAAAAAAAGGGTGAAAGGTTGTTGCTGAACAAAAAGACGCCAGGATTCTTGGCCTCCAGAGGAGAAGAATTCAATCCAGAGTCAGAAACGAGGCTTGATTGCTCAGAGCTTTTGTGTAATAAAGTTTTATTAAAGTATAAAGGAGATAGAGAAAGCTTCTGACTTAGGCATCAGAAGGGGGCAGAAAGAGTGCCCCTCTGCTAGTCTTCAGCTGGATGTTATACAGTCATTAGCAGTTTGTTAATGGAAGAAAGGAATGTTTTAAAACTCAAAATGACACCAGGCCCCTCATTCATAAGAAGTATTTTGAGATAATCTTGGCACCATTCATCTCGGGCTGTAGAACAATTGACTTGAATCTGGTAGAAGGGCAGATTACCATACAGATAGTTTCGTTAACATAAATTAGGGGAACAATATCTGAGTATAGCATACTGGTTTGTGAAGTATGTTCTGAGCCATTAGGTGGAACTGACTTGAAGACAGAGTCTGGGGTAAATGCATAGTACATTAACACACCTTAAGACAAGCATTTTCATAAAATGCAATGGTTAAATCAAGGTTTGAGAATAGTTAACTTCAGGTGGAACCAGATGTCATTATGACAACACAGTATTTTAAGAGAAACCTCCTTTTAAATGTGTATAGAGAAGGAAAATATATATATATATATATATCGCTAGTTTGTTTCCTCCTGACGCTTAAGAGAGATAAAAATGTCCGACACTTGTAGCTTATTTCCTCCGTTTGGAGACCCCTTGCCTTCCTGCCTGTTACCCTCTCAAGGGGATGACAGAGGGTGAGATTGTTGGATAGCATCACTGAATCAGTGGAGATGAATTTGAGCAGACTCCAGGGGATAGTGAAAGACAGGTAAGCCTAGCATGCTGAAGTCCATGGGGTCGCAAAGAGTCACTTATGACTTCGTGATTGAACAACAAGAAATCAGGGAACTTCCCTGGCTTTGGCAGTGGCAGTTCAGTTCAGTTCAGTCACCTAGTCATGTCTGACTCTTTGCAACCATATTGACTACACAATCCTGGGCCTCCTTAGCCCTCACTATCACTCAAAGTTTGCCAAAGTTCATATTCATTGCATCAGAGATGCCATCCAGCCATCTCATCCTCTGACTTCCTCTTCTTTTTTTGCCCATAATCTTTCCCAGGATCAGGGACTTTTCCAATGAGTCAGCTGTTTGCATCAGATGACCAAAATACTGGAGTTTCAACTTAAGCATCAGTTCTTCCAACAAGTATTCAGGATTGATTTCCCTTAAGACTGACTTGTTTGATCTCTTTGCTGTCCAAGGGACTTGCAGGAGTCTTCCCCAGCACCAAATTCCAAAGCATCAATTCACAGGTTTTCTGCCCACTTTATGGTACACTTCTCACAATCATACATGAAAACTGGGAAGACCATAGCTCTACTGCATGCACCTTTGTCAACAGAGTAGTCTCTGCTTTTCAACACACTGTCTAGGTTTGTCATAGATTTCCTGCCAAGAAGCAAATGTCTTCTTATTTTGTGACTGCAATCATCATCTGCAGTGATTTTAGAGCCCCCAAAGCGGAAATCTGACACTACCAAAAAAGAGGAAAGGTGTCACTTCCACCTTTTTCCCTCCTATTTGCCATGAGGTAATGGATCTATCACAGTTATCCAACTCTATGCCCCAACCAGTAATGCTGAAGAAGCTGAAGTTGAATGGTTTTATGAAGACGCACAAGACCCTTTAGAACTAAAACCCAAAAAAGATGTCCATTTCATTATAGGGGACTAGAGTGCAAAAGTAGGAAGTCAGGAAACACATGGAGTAACAGGCAAATTTGGCCTTGGAATGTGGAATGAAGCAGGGCAAAGAATAATAGAATTTTGCCAAGAAAATGCACTGGTCATAGCAAACACCCTCTTCCAACAACACAAGAGAAGACTCTACACATGCACATAACCAGATGGTCAACACCGAAATCAGATTGATTGTATTATTTACAGCCAAAGATGGAGAAGCTCTATACAGTCAACAAAAACAAGACCAAGAGCTGACTGTGGCTCAGATCATGAACTCCTTATTACCAAATTTAGACTCAAATTGAAGAAGGCAGGGAAAACTGCTAGACCATTCAGGCATGACCTAAATCTAATCCCTTATGATTATACAGTGGAAGTGAGAAATAGATTTAAGGGACTAGATCTGATAGATAGAGTGCCTGATGAACTATGGAATGAGGTTTGTGACATTGTAGAGGAGACAGGGATCAAGACCATCCCCATGGAAAAGAAATCCGAAAAAGAAAATCGGCTATCTGGGGAGGCCTTATAAATAGCTGTGAAAAGAAGAGAGGCAAAAACCAAAGGAGAAAAAGAAAGATATAGGCATCTGAATGCAGAGTTCCAGAGAATAGCAAGAAGAGATAAGAAAGCCTTCTTCAGAGATCAATGCAAAGAAATAGAGGAAAACAACAGAATGGGAAAGACTAGAGATCTCTTCAAGAAAATGAGAGATACGAAGGGAATATTTCATGCAACGATGGGCTCAAAAAAGGACATGAATTGTATGGACTTGACAGTAACAGAAGATATTAAGACTAGGTGGCAAGAATACACAAAAGAACTGTACAAAAAATATCTTCATGAACCAGATAATTATGATGGTGTGATCATTCATCTAGGGCAAGGCATCCTGGAATGTGCAGTCAAGTGGGACTTAAAAAGCATCACTACGAACAAAGCTAGTGGAGGTGATGGAATTCCAGTGGAGCTACTTCAAATCTTGAAAGATGATGCTGTGAAAGGACTGTACTCAATATGCCATCAAATTTGGAAAACTCAGCAGTGGCCACAGGACTGGAAAAGTTCAGTTTTCATTCCAATTTCAAAGAAAGGCAATGCCAAAGAATGCCCAAACTACCACACAATTACACTCATCTCACATGCTAGTAAAATAATGCTCAAAATTCTCCACGCCAGGCTTCAGCAATATGTGAACCATGAACTTCCTGATGTTCAAGCTGGTTTTAGAAAAGGCAGAGGAACCAGAGATCAAATCGCCAACATCCGCTGGATCATGGAAAAAGCAAGAGAGTTTCAGAAAAACATCTATTTCTGCTTTATTGACTATGCCAAAGCCTTTGACTCTGTGGATCACAATAAACTCTGGAAAATTCTGAAAGAGATGGGAATACCAGGCCACTTGACCTGCCTCTTGAGAAATCTATATGCAGGTCAGGAAGCAACAGTTACAATTGGACATGGAACAATAGACTGGTTCCAAATAGGAAAAGGAGTACGTCAAGGCTGTATATTGTCACCCTGCTTATTTAACTGATATGCAGAGCACATTATGAGAAACGCTGTATTGGGAGAAACACAAGCTGGAATCAAGATTTCCTGGAGAAATATCAATAACCTCAGATATGCAGATAACACCACCCGTATGGCAGAAAGTGAAGAGGAATTAAAAAGCCTCTTGATGAGAGTGAAAGTGGAGAGTTAAAAACTTGGCTTAAAGCTCAACATTCAGAAAATGAAGATCATGGCATATGGTCCCATCACTTCATGGGAAATAGATGGGGAAACAGTGGAAACATTGCCAGACTTTATTTTCTGGGCTCCAAAATCACTGCAGATGGTGACTGCAGCCATGAAATTAAAAGACGCTTACTCTTTGGCAGAAAAGTTATGACAAACCTAGATAGTATATTCAAAAGCAGAGACATTGCTTTGCTGACTGAGGTCCGTCTAGTCAAGGCTATGGTTTTTCCTGTGGTCATGTATGGATGTGAGAGTTGGACTGTGAAGAAGGCTGAGCACCAAAGAATTTATGCTTTTTTTTTTCTTTTTAATTTTTATGTTTACTTTATTTACAATACTGTATTGGGTTTGCCATACATTGACATTAATAGCCATGGGTGTACATGAGTTCCCAATCCTGAACCCCCCTACCTCCCACCTCCCAGCCCATTTGTGGTGTTGGAGAAGACTCTTGAGAGTCCCTTGGACTGCAAAGAGATCCAACCAGTCCATTCTGAAGGAGATCAACCCTGAGATATCTTTGGAAGCAATGATGCTAAAGCTGAAACTCCAGTACTTTGGCCACCTCATGCGAAGTATTGACTCATTGGAAAAGACCATTATGCTGGGAGTGATTGGGGGCAGGAGGAGAAGGGGACGACAGAGGAAGAGATGGATGGATGGCATCACTGACTCGATGGACATGAGTCTGAGTGAACTCTGGGAGTTGGTGATGGACAGGGAGGCTTGGCGTGCTGTGATTCATGGGGTCGCAAGAGTTGTACACTACTGAGTGACTGAACTGAACTGAACTGAATGGATCTAGATGACGTGAAATTAGTTGTTTTACTTTTTTTTTTATATATGTAGCTTTAAGCAAATTATTTCAATCTCCTTCACTCTCTTGTGTTGTTGGAAGAGGGTGCTTGCTATGATGAGTGCATTATCTTGGTAAAACTCTGTTACCTTTTGGCCTGCATAATTTTGTACTCTGAGGCCAAATTTGCCTGTTACTTCAAGGTATCTCTTGACTTCCTACTTTTGCAACCCAGTCCCCTATGATGAAAAAGACATCTTTTTCGGATCTTAGTTCTAGAAGGTCTTGGCAGTCATCAGAGAACCAGTCAACTTAAGCTTCTTCTGCATTAGTGCTTGGGGTATAGACTTGGATTACTGTGATATTGAATGGTTTGCCTTGGAAACGAACAGAGATCATTCTGTCATTTTTGAGATTGCACTCAAGTACTGCATTTCAGATTCTTTTTCTCAATATAACGCCTACTCCATTTCTTCTAAGGGATTCTTGCCCATATTAGTAGATACAATGGTCACTTGAATTAAATTCACCCATTATGGTCCATTTTATTTCACTGATTTCTGCCAATACCCAAACCATATTGATTATATTCTTTGCAGCCAAAGATGGAGAAGCTATAGACAGAAATGAAAAACAAAAGCAGGAGCTGACTATGGCTCAGATCATGAACTCTTTATTGCCAAATTTAGCCTTAAATTGGAGAAAGTAGGGAAAACCTGCTAGACCATTCGGGTATGATTTAAATCAAACACCTTATGATTATATAGTGGAAGTGACAAATCAGATTCAATCTGATAGACAGAGTGCCCAAAGAACTATGGATAGAGGTTCATGACATTGTACAGGAAGCAGTGATAAAGATCATCCTGAAGAAAAAGAAATGCAAAAAGGCAAAATGGTTGTCTGAGGATGCCTTACAAAGAGTTGAGAAAAGAAGAGAAGTGAAAGGCAAAGGAGAAAAGGAAAGATATATCCATTCGAATGCAGAATTCCAAAGAATAGCAAGGAGAGATAAGAAAGGGTTCCTCAATGATCACTGCAAAGAAATAGAGGAAAACAATAGAATGGGAAAGACTAGATATCTCTTTAAGAAAATTGGAGATACCAGAGGAACATTTCAGGCAAAGATGGGCACAATAAACGACAGAAATGGTATGGACCTAACAGAAGCAGAAGAGATTAAGAGGTGACAATTATACACAGAAGAACTATACAAAATAAGAACTTCATGACATAGATAACCATGATGATGTGACCACTCACCTAGAGCCAGACATCGTGGAATGCAAAGTCAAGTGGGACTTAGGAGGCATCACTATGAACAAAGCAAGTGGAGGTAATGGAGTTCCAGCTGCACTATTTCAAATCTTAAAAAATGATTCTGTGAAAGTGTTGCACTCAATATGCCAGGAAATTTGGAAAACTCAGCAGTGGACATAGGACTGGGAAAATGTACATTTTCAATCCAATCCCAAAGAAAAGCAATGCCAAAGAATGTTCAAATTACGAAACAGTTGCACTCAGATCACATGCTAGCAGATTAATGCTGAAAATTTTCCAAGCCAGGCTTCAACAGTACATGAACGGTGAACTTCCAGATGTTCAACCTGGATTTGTAAAAGCAGAGGAACCAGAGATCAAACTGCCATTATCAGCTGGTTCATCGAAAAAGGAAGAGAGTTCCAGAAAAACATCTACCTCTACATTATTGAATATGCCAAAGACTTTAACTATGTGGACCACAACAAACTGGAAAATTCGTAAAGTGATGGGAATACCAGACCACCTTCCATGACTCCTGATAAATCTGTATTGCAGGTCAAGAAGCAACAGTTAGAACTGGGCATGGAACAACAGACTAGTTCCAAATTGGGAAAGGAATATGTCAAGGCTGTATATTGACAGCCTGCTTATTTAATTTATATGCAGAGTATATCATGTGAAATGCCCAGCTGGATAAATCACACGATGGAATCAAGATTGTCAGTCGAAATATCAATAACCTCAGATATGCAGATGACATCACCCTTATGGCAGAAAGTGGATAAGAATGGTAATTAGCCGCCAATTAAAACAAACAAATAAACAAAAAATAGTTGCAACCAAGACCATATGCCCCATAAACCTAAAATAAAATAAAATAAAGAGCCTCTTGATGAAAGTGAAAGAAGAGAGTGAAAAAGTTGGCTTAAAACTCAACATTCAAAAAGCTAAGATCATGGTATTCCTTCCCATCAATTCATGGCAAATAGATGGGTAAACAAAGGAAACAGTGAGAGACTTTATTTTCTTAGGCTGCATACAGTGACTGCAGCCATGAAATTAAAAGGTGCTTGATCCTTGGAAGAAAAGCTATGCCCAACCTAGACAGCATATTAAGAAGCAGAGACATTAGTTTACCAGCAAAAGTCCATTTAGTCAAAGCTATGGTTTTTCCAGTAGTTATGTACGGATGTAAGAGTTGGAGTATAAAGAAAGCTCAGAGCCAAATAATTGATGCTTTTGAACTGTGGTGTTGGAGAAGACACTTGAGAGTCCCTTGGACTGCAAGGAGATCCAACCAGTCTATCCTAAAGGAAATCAGTCCTGAGTATTCATTGGCAGGACTGATGCTGAAGCTGAAACTCCAATGCTTTGGCCACCTGATGCAAAGAACTGACTCATTCGAAAAGACCCTGATGCTGGGAAAGATTGAAGGCAGGAGGAGAAGGGGCAAACAGAGGATGAAATGGTTGGATGGCATCATTGACTCTCTGGACATGAGTTAGAGTCAGCTCTGGGTGTTGGTGATGGGCAGGGAAGCCTGGCATGTTGCAGTCCTTGAAGTCACATAGAGCTAGACAGGACTGAGTGACTGAACTGAACTGGTAACTATATCTACATAAAACTGGTATTCATTTAAGTTAAAACATTCTAAAAAATCTACATTTTTACTTATTTCTTTCACATTTTTGCATCTTAGTTAGTTCTAGTGTTAAAGAATCAGTCTGCCAATGCAGGAGACTTAAGAGACACAGGTTAGATCCCTGAGTCAGGAAGATCACCTGGAGAACGAAATGACAACTCCCTTCAGTATTCTTGCCTGGAAAATCACATAGACAGAGAAGCCTGGTGAGCTACAGCCCACGGGGTCACAAACTTAAGTGACTTAGCACAATGTCACATTTTATATCTTAGTGTGTAAATCTTAAGTGTTTACTGTAATATATGTTGATTTAAAATGTTTTGTCTTTTAATCTGGATACTAGCTTATTTAACTGCTTTATACACAGCTTTTACTATATATATGATTTATTCCCAGTGAATTTTAAGTTCTTGCCTCATTATGAGAGAATTTGGCTATGAAGCAGGGAGTTTAAGAAAGCAAATTAAGAATGTTTTTGAGTAGGAATATGCTCTTAGAGGGAGAGTAGGCAGATAGTTGAGGAGCTGCTCCCCAGAGTTTCTTTGGCAAGTTGGTTATAAGGGACATAACAATGAAAGCCAGAATATTCACTGTGGAAGGAGAGACTTGGTGTCATAATTGACATAATCCCCTATTTCCCCCTTTCCCCAGGGGAAGAATGATTTTTTTTTTGTCCTTATTAACTTAGAAGTGTCATGTCATTGGTGCATGATGGATACTTCCTATCAATTCACGTCAGTTCAGTTCAGTTGCTCAGTCGTGTCCGACTCTTTGCCACCCCATGGACTGCAGCACACCAGGTCTCCCTGTCTATCGCCAACTCCTGGAGTTTACTCAAACTCTTATCCATTGAGTCAGTGATGCCAACCAACCATCTCATCTTCTGTCATCCCCTTCTCCTCTCGCCTTCAATCTTTTCACCAACAGGGTCATTTCCAGTGAGTCAGTTCTTCCCATCAGGTGGTCAGAATATTGGAGTTTCAGCTTCAACATCAGTCCTTCCAATGAATATTCAGGACTGATTTCCTGGATAGACTGGTTGGATCTCCTTGCAGTCCAAGAGACTCAAGAGTCTTCACCAACATCACAATTCAAAAGCATCAATTCTTATCTGGAAGTGTGATTTTATTGTAATGAGAACATAATGAGCAAGAAATTACATTGAAACTTAAGAGAATCATCTTTCCCCATGTTTTTGTCTGCTTCCAGGACCCTTATCACACATAAGGCGTTGTTTCTTGTCAGTCTCCATGTTCCTACTTTCCTTTGTCTGCCTATGGACCCCTGCTGTTTGTAATGTCATGTGAGTGTATGCGCCTTGGTTCTTTGTCTCGTCACAACAAAGATTTGGAGCGACGGACATTAAAGCCCTCGGCGCATCACAGCTCTGAGGTCTTGGACAAACCGTGTTATAGCTCTTAGGTAAATCAGTGTTACAGCTCTATTTTATTTACAAGATAGCAGGAGAATCCATCCTTGAAGTGTGAGGGCATACCAACCCAAAGATTTGAAGGGAAGAGAGTAGAAGAGCATGTGGGAGAGAGAGAGGGAGAGAGAAGGAAAAACCACACACATGCGGGAGAGGAAGAGAGAGAGAGAGCGCTTTGACTCCTCCTTTTATATGTTTTTTTTTTTTCCTCCACCTGGGCCTGCCCTATGCGAATTGGGCTTAGCCAGGAGTGCTGTTTGTTCTACCGGAAGTCTTCATTCTAGTCCTCAGTCCTTTCTTTGACCTTCCCTGTTTTTTAGCCACTTCCATTTTGGACTCCTTTTCCCTGTTCTACCTACCTAATAGTAAGATATGTGATTTTCTGCCCCCTGGCCCCTGCCCTCATTTCTCTGTTTATTGATAGCTACTTGCCTGCTGTAATAACTTTATTAGTGGCATTTTTTTCCTTTCCTATAAGTTCTTACTTTTCTGTTGTACCTCTTTCTTTTACAGTTAGTGAAGACCATTAAACATTTATGTTTTGAGTCCTTTTATCGCTGCACTAATAAACTCCTAGTTTTTGGTTATCTGAAAAGTTTTATTTATTTCTCCTGTAATTCTTAATAATACTCCTGCTGAGTAGAGTATCCTAGATTTTAGGTTTTTCCTCTTTCAGGACTTTTAATATGTCATGCCACTGCGTTCAGGCCTACAAAATTTCTGTAGGAAAATTAGTTTATATATAGTTTTAAGTCAGTTCTTTTATATGTGAATCTTTGTTACAAATCTTTGTTACAATCTTTGCAGTTCTCTTTTTGCCTTTAGAATTCTCTCTTTAACTTTTGTCGTTTCATTTATGATATGTCTTTGTGTCAGTTTCTTTGGGTTGAGGCTCTCTGTGCTTCTTGTACCTGGATATATGTTTCCTTTAGGTTCAGCAAACATTCAGCCATAACTTGATCAAATAATTTTTTTATACTTTTCTCTTTTCCTTCTTGTACCTGTATTATGGTGGTGAATTTGAAGTCCTTTCTTCATTGAAGAAAAAAAAAATTTGGAGATGAAGCAGAGAGGTCAAGAAAGTAAATGAAAGAGGTAAACGAAAGTAAATGAAAGAGGTCAAGAAAGTAAAATGAAAGTTTAGGTAAGCAAGGTAAACTCTCAGAGCGAGTGTGGACAGACAGGTGAGGAACATCTACATGGAGGCTCTTTGGCCAGCTGATTATGAGGGACATACAAATAAAGAGACAGAATAGTCACTAGAGAAGGAAGATTTTGGAGGCTGACTTCCCTGACTTTCATCCCAGCTCAGTTTTCTCAAGGTGTGGAAGGATTTCTGTCCTCATTTACCTTAAATCAGAAGTGTCATGGCAGTGGTACATGATGAGAACTTCTCTGTAACGTTAATTTTATTATAATGAGAGCACAATGAGCAAAAGCATGCATGTAGATGCAGGAAATCCTTGCTTCCCTCCACCTTTCTTTGTCTGCTACTGGAACTTTTATCACCCAAAATATGTGGTCTCCTGTCAATCTGTAGGTTCCTACTGTCTTTTATCTGCCTATGGACCCTGATGCTTATAAGATATATGTGATTTCCTGCCACCTGACTCTTGCCCACACTTATGCTCTCCTACCTAGCTACCTGGGCTGCACAGCGCTGGAGCAGTGAGCAGCAGCTGTGCAGCACTGGAGTGGCTGTGAGGAGATACCCCACATCCGAGGGCAAAAGAGAAGCCCCAACAAGATGGTAGGAAGGGCAAATTCACATTTAGAATCAAACCCCATTCCTGCCAGAGATGCTCAGAGGGCTCAAACAAACCTTGTGTGCACCAGGACCCAGAGACTCCACAGAGACTGACATATAACTGTGTTTGAGCACCTCCTATGGAGGTATGGGTCAGCAGTGATCTGCCACAGGGACAGAGGCTCTGGGTGCAGCAGACTTAGGTATGGCATAAGCCCTCTTGGAAGAGGTCACCATTAACTCCACCACAGAGCTGCCAGAACTTACACAGGACTGGGAAAAAACTCTTGGAGGGCACAACAGAATCTTGTGCAATAGGACCCAGAAGAAAGAAGCAGTGACCCCACAAGAGACTGCCCCGGACTTGCCTGAGGGTGTCCAGGAGTTTCCAGTAGAGGCATGAATAAGTGGTGGCCTGCTGCAGGGTTGGGGGCACTGAGTGTAGCAGTACATGCATGGGATCTTTTGAAGGAGGTCACCATTATCTTCTTTACCTCCACCAGAGTTTGGCCCCAGATAAATAGTGGGGAGGGAACACAGCTCCACCCATTAACAGATAATTGGATTAAAGATTTACTGAGCACAGCCTCGCCCATCAGAACAAGACCCAGTTTCCCCCTCAGTCAGTCTCTCCCACCAGGAAGCTTCCATAAGCCTCTCATCCTTCTCCATCAGAGAGCAGAGAGACTGAAAACCACAATCACAGAAAACTAATCAATCTGATCACATGGACCACAGTCTTGTCTAACTCAAAAAAACTATGAGCCATGCCATGTAGAGCTACTCAAGACAGACGGGTCATAGCGGAGAGTTCTGACAGAATGTGGTCCACTGGAAAAGGGAATGGCAAACCGTCGGGAGCCAGCGTGGGAGATCCCACCCATGACAAAGGTCATGAGGAAGAGACCAGATGGGCAAAGTTGAATCAGGATTTGAGGGACCCCCCTGGACCTGCTCAAGCATCTACCCCAAAACCAGAGTCTGTCTCACTATTTTATGCCTTTCACCAACTCTTCTGACATTAACAGGGGGCTATCCCCGACCACCTTTCTCTGGAGAAAATCAACTTAGAGATCTAGTTAATAAATCTCCTGGGCATAATAGGAGTATTGCAATTCAAACCCCTCTGATGGCTCTCTAACTTTCCTGACAGGTTTATCCGGACTTTTACAACTACACTTGTGATTGTTTACAGCCTCCCAACTGCGAGAGGCATGGGAAGCTTAAATAAAGCCTTTTGAGGAGTTAAAATTATTAGAATGGTGCTGGTGAAGGGTCTCATTGTTGAGCCAATGTTTTCATACTGTGTGCATTAATTAACATAGTTGATATAAAGAAATATCAGTAGTGGCCTTGATATTAACAACACTAAGCCTTGAGTTAATAAATTATTTCCCTGTTATAGCCCACTGATCCTTTGCCCTATAGGAATGCAAATTTATCTAGCAATTTTGGAGAATGGGGCCTGACTTTAGAAAAAAACACTTTTAGAGAAAATAAGCTTTCTGGTCAACTAACCTTTATCAGAAGAAAGAGTCATAAAATGTTAGCAGGCCTCCTGGCCAGAAGATGATGTAAATCACCTAACCTGTGTATACAGATAGGTATACAGAAAGAAGGCCTGGTTCTGTAAGGGTCAGGGCTGCTGACCCCACATGACTCTGCACCTTCCATTATTCTCTATGTAAAACTTAAGGTATAAAAGCTGTCTGTGAAAATAAAGTTGCAGACTTTGCTCACCAAAGCTTGCTCTCCCCGTGTCATTCTATTTTCTCTCTCTTTCTCTTTCCTTTTCTGGTTGACTCCCTGGAGCACAGGGGCCCTCTGAGTTCTCTTTCCTGCCCGGGCTTCTAAGACTCACTTGAGAAGGTGCCTAAGGTGGGTCACCTTCAGCAGTTTGAGAGGGCGCCTGTGGCCTACATGAACAGTGCAAGTCCCATGCTGGGGCTTTATTGGCTTTCTGCATAACCAAGGAATATCAACTTCTTCTTCTCCTCTATTTTCTTAACTGTAACATTCATTCTTTCTTTCTTTCCCTCACCCCCTCACCGACATCACCCTGAGGATATCCCTGGATTCAACCAGGGCTGGACATCGGTAGCAAACCATTTGAGCATTCTTGCCTTGAGAACCCCATGAACAGTATGAAAAGGCAAAAAGATAAGACACCAAAAGATAAACTCCCCAGGTCGGTAGGTGCCCAATATACTACTGGAGATCAGTGGAGAAATAACTCCAGAAAGAATAAAGAGACAGAGCTAAAGCAAAAACAACACCCAGTTGTGGAAGTGACTGGTGATGGAAACAAGGTCTGAGGCTGTAAAGAGCAATATTACATAGGAACCTGGTATGTTAGATCCATGAATCAAGGCAAATTGGAAGTGGTTAAATAAGAGACTGCAAAAGTGAACAACAGCATTTTAGGAATCAGAGAATTAAAATGGACTGCTACTGCTAAGTCACTTCAGTCGTGTCCGACTCTGTGTGACTCCATACGCAGCAGCCCACCAGGCTCCACCATCCCTGGGATTCTCCAGGCAAGAACACTGGAGTGGGTTGTCATTTCCTTCTCCAATAAAATGGACTGGAATGGGTTGATTTAAATCACATGACCATGATATCTACTATTATGGGCAAAAATCCCTCAGAAGAAATGGAGTAGCCATCATAGTCAACAAAAGAGTCTGAAATGCAGTACTTGGATGCAGTCTCAAAAACAACAGAATGATCTCTGTTCATCTCCAAGGCAAACCATTCAATATTGCAGTAATCTAAGCCTATGCCCCAAAAAGTCATGCTGAAGAAGCTGAAGTTGAACAGTTCTATGAAAGCCTACAAGACCTTCTAGAACTAACAGCCAAAAAAGATGTCCTTTTCATTATAGGGGACTGGAATACAAAAATAGGAAGTCAAGAAACACCTGGAGTAACAGGCAAATTTGGCCTTGGAGTACAGAATGAAGCAAGGCAAAGGCTAATAATTTTGCCAAGAGAACACACTGGTCATGGCAAACACTCTCTTCCAACAACACAAGAGAAGACTCTATTCATGGACATCACCAGAAAGTCATCATCAAAATCAGATTGATTATATTCTTTGCAGCCAAAGATGGAGAAGTTCTATACAGACAGCAAAATCAAGACTGGGAGCTGACTGTGGCTCAGATCATGAACGCCTTATCGCCAAATTCAGACTTAAACTGAAGAAAGTAGGGTAAACCACTAGACCATTCAAGTATGACCTAAATCAAATTATACAGTGGAAGTGAGAAATAGATTTAAGGGACTAGATCTGATAGGTAGAGTGCCTGATGAACTATGGAATGAAGTTTGTGACATTGTACAGCAGACAAGAATCAAGACCATCCCCAAGAAAAAGAAATGCAGAAAAGCAAAATGGTTCTCTGAATAGACCTTACAAATAGTTGTGAAAAGAAGAGAAACAAAAAGCAAAGGAGAAAAGGAAAGATATAAGCATCTGAATGCAGAGTTCCAAAGAATAGCAAGAATAGATAAGAAAACCTTCCTCAGTGATAAATGCAAAGAAATAGAGGAATACAACAGAATGGGAAAGACTAGAGACCTGTTCAAGAAAATTAGAGATACCAAGGGAACATTTCATGCAGCATGGGCTCGATAAAGGACATAAATGGTATGGAGCTAACAGAAGCAGAAGATATTAAGAAGAGGTGGCAAGAATACACAGAACTATACAAAAAAGATCCACACAACCCAGATAATCACTATGATGGGATCACTCACCTAGAGCCAGACATCCTGGAATGTGAACTCAAGTGGGCCTTAGGAAGCATCACTACAAACAAAGCTAGTGGTGGTGATGGAATTCCAGGTGAGCTATTTCAAATTCTGGAAGATGATTCTGTGAAAGTGCTGCACTCAATATGCCAGCAAATTTGGAAAACTCAGCAGTGGCCACAGGACTGGAAAAGGTCAGTTTTCATTCCAATCCCAAAGAAAGGCAATGCCAAAGAATGCTCAAACTACCGCACAATTACACTCATCTCACACACTAGTAAAGTAATGCTTAAAATTCTCCAAACCAGGCTTCAACAATACATAAACTGTGAACTTCCAGATATTTATTTTGGATGTAGAAAAGGCAGAGGAACCAAGGGTCAAATTGCCAACATCCGTTGGATCCTCAAAAAAGCAAGAGAGTTTCAGAAAAAAAATCTATTTCTGCTTTATTGACTATGTCAAAGCCTTTGACTGTGTGGATCACAAACAAACTGTGGAAAATTCTTCAAGAGATGGGAATACCAGACTACCTGACTTGCCTCTTGAATAACCTGTATGCATGTCAGGAAGTAACAGAACTGGACATGGAACAACAGGCTGCTTCCAAATCGGGAAAGGAGTGCATCAAGGTTGTATATTGTCACCCTGCTTATTTATCTTATATGCAGTGTACATCATGAGAAATGCTAGGCTGGATAAAGCACAACCTGGAATCAGATTGCCAGGAGAAATATAAACAACCTCAGATATGCAGATGACACCACTCTTATGGCAGAAAGTGAAGAAGAACTAAAGAACCTCTTGATGAAAGTGCAAGTGGAGAGTGAAAAAGTTGGCTTAAAGCTCAATATTCACTCCAGTTTCAATGCATGATACTGGATGCTTGGGGCTGGTGCACTAAGAAGACCCAGAGGGATGGTACGGGGAGGGAGGAGGGAAGGTGGTCAGGATGAGGAACACTTGTATACCTGTGGCAGATTCATGTTGATGTATGGCAAACCAATACAATATTGTAAAGTAATTAACCTCCAATTAAAATAAATAAATTTATATTAAAAAAAAGAAAGATTATGGTGTCCGGTCCCATCACTTCATGGCAAATAGGTAAATAAATGGTGAAAACAGTGGCAGACCTTATCTATTTATTATAATAATTTTTTGGGGGGCCTCCAAAATCACTGAAGGTGGTGACTGCAGCCATGAAATTAAGACACTTACTCCTTGGGAGAAAATTTATGACCAACCTAGACAGCATATGAAAAAGCAGAGACATTACTTTGCCAACAAAACTCCATCTAGTCAAGGCTATGGTTTTGCCAGTAGTCATGTATGGATCTGAGAGTTGGACTATAAAGAAAGTTGAGTGCTGAAGAATTGATGCTTTTGAGCTGTGATGTTGGAGAAGACTCTTGAGAGTCACTTAGACTGCAAGCAGATCCAACCAGTCCATCCTAAAGGAAATCAGTCCTGAATATTCATTGGAAGAACTGATGCTGAAGCTGAAACTTTGGCCACCTGATGTGGAGAGCTGTCTCATTTGAAAAGACCCTGATGCTGGGAAAGACTGATGGCTGGAAGAATAGGGGATGACAGAGGTTGAAATGGTTGGAAGGCATCACCGACACAATGGACATGAGTTTGAGTAAACTCCAGGTGTTGGATGGACAGGGAGGCCTGGTGTGATGCATTCCATGGGGTCCCAAAAAGTTTTCTCAACTGAGTGACTGAACTGAACCTAGCTACCTGCCTGCTGTAACAATATAACGTGATTGTTGGTAAGCTTGGTGTTGTTCTATAAGTCTTGTAAGTGGTCCTCATATTTCATAATTTATTTATTTATTATTTTTGCTGTTCTAATTGAGTGATTTCCATTATTCTATTTTTCAGATCACTTGTGAATTCTTTTTTTTTAACCTATTCTGCTGTTAACTCCTTCTAATGTGTTCTTAGTTTCAGTTATATTCTTTTCTTAATTTTATTATTATTATTTTTACTTTACAATATTGTATTGGTTTTGCCATACATCAACGTGAATCCACCATGGGTGTTCATGTGTTCCCAGTCCCGAACCCCCCTCCCAACTCCCTCCCCATACCATCCCTCTGGGTCATCCCAATTCGTCGGGCATTTTTTTTAAGTGTACTTTCCTTTACTTTGTTCAACCTCTTACTGTGTTTTTCCTCTTCTTTTCACAGTTTATTTAAGATTCTTATTACTACCACTTTGCACTCTTTATCTTGTAAATTATTTAATTTTATTTCATTAGCTGTCTTTTTTTTTCAGGTTTTCTCTTGTTCTTTCACTTGAAACAGACACCATTATCTTCTCATTTAGCTTAACTTTCTCTGTTTTTATGAAATTTGGTGAAAGAGTTATTTATCCTGTTTTGAAGGTATTGAAGGGATGTCCCTGTTCTGGAGTGTCCATATCCAGTCCCTATCCAATCTGCATGTGCCCAAGGGCCTTTGCTGTAAAGCTGAATCTGAAGTAAGGAGTCACACTTTTCCCCGTGCTATGCTGGCAAGTATTACCTTGGCAGGTGGGGGGACTGGAGATGGAAGGGCTTATAAAATAGAACATTTCCTGCCATATCTGTAAGCAAGGACGACATAGCCATCAGGGATTCCAGTCTTCCAAATGAAAATTTTCGAGCCCAGGAAGAACAATTTCAGCTAACTGATAGCCATCAGCCATTCCCCAGGGTAGGCACTGAGGAGCTTTGGGGGGATGTGAGAAAGCACAAGTGACAGCCATCCACCACATCCATCACTCCCTGGAGTGAATGAAGAACTAAGGATGTGAATAATCAAAAAACAGGATGCCAGCCCCAGGTAGCTGAGATGCATATGAAAGAAATGATTTCAATAAGCACAGATGCTTGCATCTTCCATAAATAAAAGAGTACTAAATGCCTTAATTAGATATATCTGGTTTTCCTTAATTAACAAAAATCTTTTGATTTTCAGACTACCAGCCCCTTGCTTCAAACTTCTATACAGCCTGATTCCTTCTACCATCTCCTTAGAAACACTTCTTTCAGGGTGACTTGAGATGCTATCTTCTGGGCTTGAAGTGCTAGCAATTCCTACAGAATAAACACAACTTTCAACTTTTAGGTTGCTTTTTTGTTTGTTTATTTCATTTGACAAGCTAGAGCCAGAACCAGGTGTGAGCTGGGGATTTTCCACTGCTTAGTGGCCAGTATCATCTTATTCGGGTCTTGGTCAAGTACCCAGTTTCCAGGTCCAAGCTGTTTCTGTTCGAAGTTTGTTCTTCTTCTCTTCCAATATTGACCCTTTTGCCACAGAGAGGAGCACCACTGGAACAAGAAAGGCTGGAGCAGGTTCATGGCATGTCCTGTGGCTGGAACACATGCTGGGGTTATAATATTTCTAATCAGAGGTTCAGACTGCTTCCAATATGCCACAACTGTGTAATGGTTTCTCCTACCCCATTCAGATGCTGTACTAGGTTTGTCATCCATAACGTCACACTCTCCTCAGCAACACCAGCCTTTGCCCCAGTGTGGAACTGTACCATGGAGCAAGATAAGCAAGAACTTACACTTGGTAGGGCTGAAGCATACATTGTGGTAGTTGCAAGAAACAGATCAGAGTCTCGGGCAGTTTCAATTTGCTTCCTCCACTTTGTCCTGGGAGTAAGCAAATGTGTGCACATTCTTTGTGAGCAGAGTCTAGATTTCTTACAACCTTGCTATTAATCCCAATGATTTTCACACCCACTGAGAGAGTTCTAGTGTCTGTCCCATGGCTGTTGTGCTGAACATGTATGAACCACTCATTCCCCAACGAGGATCTCCAAGCTCATGTAATCCCCCTCCTCTTTGGTATCCCCTCTTAGGGATGCAGGTCCCAGTCTGCTTGCTTGTCTTCCCTTCCTACATTACTCTGATTGAATCTTTCCTACAGCATTGGTTATATAAGAGTATTTCTGCCAGTTGTTTTCAGTGAGAGTTTCTCCACATGAAGATGTATTTTTTATGTGTTTGTATGCACAGGTGAGTGCCACATCCTCTCTTATGCTGCCATCTTGAGCTACACCTAGTCTTAATTAAGGCATGTATTCAATATATTCCTTTTTTTAGACCTAATTCTGTTGACTACTTAATAGACTATGGTATGGTGCAAACATAACTTTATTAATATATATGCTCATAATTTTATATGAGATATCAACAAATTAATGTGGCTTATATGTTTGCAAAATTTATATTATTCTGGTGGTCTTTAACTGAACCTACAATATCTCTGAGCTATACAAGTACTTTGATACTTCAAATGCTTAAAGGAAGTTCTCAAGACTGAATAAACACTGGTACCTTTCCTTTGTTCTTAGAAACTCAAGCAGTGAGCAGAACCTTTCAGAGAGCAGCAGTTACTGAACTCTCTCTTAATGTTTCTCAATTGATCTCCTTTTAATTTCAGGATTATAATTCTTGGGTTCTTTGAAATGTCTTTCTAAACTAGTTACTATGAGATAGGCACACTCAGTGAAAATAAAACCAAAACAACAATTACTAGGGATTGGATTAACCAATTTACATGGATGATCTAATTATTTTAAGAAAATTCAATGAACTGAATATAAATCATTATCTCCACTTACAGATTTGCACATGAATCTCGGAGAGGTTAAGTGATTTTACTAAGGTTATTTAACTACTATATCAAAGCCAGAGTATGAAGCAGGGTCTGCCAAATACAGAGATCTATGTATTAAGTACTATGCTACACGACTTCCCTTGTGGCTCAGATGGTAAAGCGTCTGTCTACAATGCGGGAGACCCAGGTTCTATCCTTGGGTTGGAAAAATCCCCTGGAGAAGGAAATGGCAACCTACTCCATTACTCTTGCCTCGAAAATCCCATGGATGGAGGAGCTTGGTAGGCTGCAGCCCATGGGGTCCCTAAGAGTCGGACATGACTGAGCAATTTCACTTCACTTTTACACTGTCAAAAGGTGTAGCATAGTGTTTAATAACACAGAGCAAAAAAAAAAAAAAAAAAAAAAAGGCTAAAACTCAACATTCAAAAAATGAAATCATGGCAACCAGTCCCATCACTTCATGGCAAATAGATGGGAAGACAATGAAAACAGTGACAGACTATGTTTTCTTGGGCTCCAGAATCACTGTGGACAGTGACTGCACCCATGAAATTAAAAGACTGTTGCTCCTTGGAAGAAAAGCTGAAGCTCCAATAATTTGACGCAAAGAGCCAACTCATTAGAAAAGACCCTGATGCAGGGAAAGATTGAAGACAGGAGAAGGGAATGACAGGGTGAAATGATTGGATGGCATCACCAACTCAATCGGCATGAGTTTGAGCAAACCCCAGGAGTTGGTGAAGGACAGGGAAGCCTGGGATGCTGCAGACCATGGGGTTGCAAAGAGTCAGAGATGACTGAGCGATTGAAACACATCAACACTGTGACACATTTTACCTTTCTATAGTTGTCAGATTTAGCAAATAAAAATAAAGAAATTCCTGTGTTTTATTTGGCAAACCTAACTTGACTAATAAGTTTAATGCTACAATACTTGTTTTGGGCCCCAAATAAAAAATACTTTTTGAAAATTATCATATTTGAGTTTGAGAATTGGAAATTAATAAATCATCCCTAATCCATATTTAATGGACAGTGAAGAAATGATGAAAAGTAGTTTGAGAATAGACAATGCTTAAAACATGTCATTCTAATTTTCCATACTCTTGAGAGAGTCAACTTTCGGCAGAAAAGGTATTTCCTTTTCTTTTTCTTAGATTGTTGAGTAAAACCTAGAGAGAATGAGGTAACTATATGACAAACAATGTTTGATTTTGTACTAAGTGAATGTAGGTAGCAACCTAAATGTCTACCAACAAAGGAATGGATAAAGAAGTAGTGGTATATATATACAGTTGAATATTACTCAGCCATAAAAAAAAAAAGAATGGAATAATACAATTTGCAGAAACATGGATGGACGATGTAGAGATTGTCATACTAAGTGAACTAAGTCAGACAGAAAAAGACAAATATTATAAGACGTTTTTTATATGTGGAATATAAGCAAAGAGTACAAATGTAAGATAAGAGTTGCAAAACCAATACAATATTGTAAAACAAATAGCCTCCAATTAAAATAAATAAATTTATATTAAAAAAAGAGTTCAATTTATCTACAAAGCAGAAAGTCAGTTACAAATGTAGAAAACAAACTTATAATTACCAAAAGGGAAAGGTGGTGGGAAAAGATAGAGAAATTGGGATTGACATACACGCACTACTATACATTATATAGATAACTATTAATAATAAGAACCTACTGTATAGCACAGGTAACTCTGCTCAATACTGTGCAATGTCCTATGTTGCAAAATAATCTGAAAATTATATCTGGGCTGGGGAGATCCCCTGGAGAAGAAATGGCAATGCCCTCCAATATTCTTGCTTGGAGAATTCCATGGACAGAGGAGCCTGGTGGGCTACAATCCAGGGGATAACAAAAATTCAGACACAACTGAAAAACTAGCACACACACACGTGTGTGTATACATACATATAATTGAATCACTTTGCTGTATATCTGAAACTAACACAACACTGTAAATCAATTATAATTCAACTGAAAAGAAATTTTCACTCTATCAATTCCTTTAGCAGAGTTAATTTTTAGGAGAAAAATATTTCACTAAAAGTGCAGCAAGTTCCCTACATATGAACCTTCAAGTTGCAAACTTGCAAAGATGTAAACATGTGTTCTATCAATGTCAGGCATGAGTGAAATTTCAGCTTGCACTCCATCTCCTACTGCTGATGATCCTTCAACTCTACCATCTCCCACCCCTCTCCATTCTCCAGTCAATAACTTTTCTTGCCTATTCACTCAATGCCAGTCCCTGTTTGTCAGTTATTGCATTGTACTGCTATACTTTTCAAGGTACTATACTGTAAGATTTAAAATGTTTTCTTTGCTTTTTGTGTGTGTGTGTGTGTATGTTTTAAGTACTATTTGTGTGAAAAGTATTATAAACCTATTACAGTTTAGTACTATGTAGCTGATTGTGTTAGGTACCTAGGCTAACTTACAAACGAGCTCATTGATCTGTAGGGAACTTACTGTACAAGCAACTGATAACATTTGACAGAATAAGATTAACTTTCCAGAGGTATTTGAATTTTTAATTAAAGTTTGTTTATAGCACCAAGAGTTAAATCTTTAATGGAAGAGTTTAAATAAGGACATGGAAGAACCTGCCTGCCAGTGCAGGAGACTTAAGAGATATGCGTTTGATCCTTGCATTGGGAAGATCCCCTGAAGGAAGGCACAGCAACCCGATTCAGTATTCTTGCCTGGAGAATCCCATGGACAGAGGAACCTGGCAGGCTATAGTCCATAGGTTCACGAAGAGTTGGACATGATTGAAGTGACTTAGTATGCTTGCATGCAATAACAAGGTACAAAGATTTTTCACAGTACTCCTCAAATCATGAAAACACAGGTCTGTGATGATCCATGAACAAGATAACTATTTTTGTAAGTACACAAACTTTAATTGAATGTCTCATATATACACTCTTGTTCATCAAAATTGCATGTTTTAAGTCCTTTTGAGTTTATCACCCAATACAACATTTTTAAGCAAATAGTGGATGTAAAAATCATGAGCATAGATTTCATGATTTATACTTATTCATCCACTGGTAAACTAGGTAATGTCTACACCAGTGGTTTTCAAATGCCAGTTCTCATCTACATACAAAAGACAGGTGTCACAGTGAAATAAAAATACAAACAATGAAGATAATAATATAGTTTTTTTTAACTTGATGTTTTGTCCATTTTATATTTTTCAATGTTTAAATAATATTTCTTATATGAACTCACAATATAAGTATATAGCTTTAGATACATAATTATTTGGCAGAATGAAAAGTTAACAGACTTGTAGACCTGTGTTGGTCAAATAATATTTTTCTTGCAGCTGAACAGTTTATGGAAATCTCTAAATCTGAGAACTATGCTTCTCAACAACTCTAAAGCAATTCATCAACACTGAAAATTTCATAAGTAGTAGTAGAGGATGGGAATAGGGTTTTGAGTGGTAGAGAGCAGGCTGAAGAACTAAGGAAAGAGAAGTTTATTGAACTACCAAAATGGCCAACTGACTGAACTTTTGCCTCAGGAAAATGACTTTGGCTGCTACAATCACTGAAAGTTCCCTAAAGTGTCTGTCTTTGAACTTTAGTCCTGAAAGACAGATGCAGTTCTCATTCATAACTTGCATGATGCATGCTAAAGGTAGATTTTCTCCTTGAGAAGAAGAAGAAAAAAAATTGATGCATAAGTTATAAGGGAGAAGGAAATAAACTGTATGGAGAAGGGGAAAGCAGAAATTCCCTTTATCTTTGTTTAAAGAGAATTGAGAGGAAAGTCCATTTGGTTTTGACTAAACTGAAACGTCTTTTTCTATGTGCTAGGAAATTCAGATGCTTTAAAATTACCAGTCATTTCTATTGGGATTAACCTAGCTAGTTCTATCGGGACTAGTTCTTTTCATTGACTCACAACTTCCTCTGGATTAGGATTTGAAATACATGCTAGTTTACAAATTTGATCACTGCAGAATCATTCACTCTTCTTAGCAAATTCACCTTTGGGCAAATTTCCAGCTGTTATAGGATGGGACAGAGGAATGGTAGGAAGAAACATGTTGACACTAAAGCCCACTGGACTGTTCAAGCCAGATGTCTGTTGTGAATGTCTTGCTAGGCCCACCCACACAACTGTTTATTTTTGGCAACAAATCTGGGCACTTGATTTCTATAGATTGATGCCAAACACCTGCCTGCAGCCAATTCAGACAGTTAGGCACAGAGGCAGAATAACCAGCCACCCTATGAAAGTGTGTTTTCAGGAATGGCAGAAAGTAATCAATGACAGAAAAATATACACATATCTGTGTGCACATGCATATGTATCCTTTTATAGTCAAATTCTTTGCCAGAATCCTTTCACTTCCCACTGATATATTAGCCTTTGACTACAAATCCCTCATTGGCGAGAGAGCACATTTATACTAAGATGTAAAACACTAATAGCAGAGTCTTTCCCCAGGAAAATTTTTCATAAGCAAAACCTGCAGAGACACTAAAAAAGGAGAGGTTTTAGTTTAAGACAAAAAAAAAGGAAATAAAAGGTAATAAAGTTGTAGTAGGCACCCTCCAGCTATTTTGCAAGGGTCAAGCTTAATGACCAAAATATGATTTAATAATATCTGGAAGGAGAAAGAATCTAGCTCATAAACATGAAATATTATGGGAAATATGCAATCTATTGTTAGCAATACCATGCATGCATGTGTGCTCAGTTGCTTCACTTGTGTCCAACTCTCTGCAACTCCATGGACTGTAGCCCACCAGGCTCCTCTGTCCATGGGATTCTCCAGGCAAGAACACTGATGTGGTTTGCTATTTCCTGCCCCAGAGGATCTTCCCAACCCAGGGATCGAACCCAGGTCTCCTGCATTGCAGGCAGCTTCTTTATCACTGAGCCATCTGGGAAGCCCCAGGTGGTATGGAACCAATACCATAATTTAAAATAATAATGATGCTTTCCTTACCACCTGGTATAAAAATAATTTAAGGCAAGAACAACAAAATTCCAATTCATATTTTGTTATACTTCATATTTTGAAAAGTTCTTTAATATTTATTCTCTTATTTAAAGTGATTGGTAATGTCTCATTGCCAAAAAGTGAGTAGAATTTTATTTATAAATAACAAAACCAAATTATTTTTTTGTCTGAGAACGTTTCTAAACCAAGCGACTTATACAGTGTCCTTTCTTTTGAAACACTTGTATACATTCTGAACTCTTGTCAATGGTTTTAACCTGCAATCATAGACGATGAACTTGTTATTAAACTTGCTTGCAGCTAATACCAGTTTATCCTCTAGCATCAGACGCCAGATGTTTTTGGTGAGAAGAAAATTAATGGTCTAAATAATGAATTAATTGAGGAGCAGTGGCCATAATCCATCTGCTCTTTAAGCCAAGGCCCTGAGTCAGACTGGCTTCTGGCTACACAGAATTTTAATCAGTTGAAGAGTTAAGCAGAGGACCCATAGCCATTGTTTTGAAATGCCTCTGGGCACCCCCAAGCCACTCCTTCTATAGGCTAGTCTTTTTACAAGAAATGAATAGGCAAACAAATGGCAGGAGCCTTAGAGAGAGCTATATAGAATGAGTAATTTGATCAACTGCCCCTTGTGTGCGCAAGGAGAGAATAACTAAATATGGACTATGGGAGCCAAAGCCAAGCCTCCTTTATTTGGAAGAAATAATATTTCCTAAAAACACAATCAATTTTGGTGACAGCTAAATTATTTATTTATTGGGTTTCACCCTATTTATTTGTAATTGTTTTCTTTACTCCATTAGCATTCCTTCCCAGTCCACACATTGATATTTTATTGTGGTTTAATGTGAAGAATCAGTTTGTACCAAATCCAATTCTTGTATGTACATAAATTTTCTGAGAGCTTTAGGCTTCAGCCTATATCTTCTTGTTTTTCATTTCCGTTTTTTCTGGGTACTTGAAAAACAAGTTATAAGGGAGTCAACGAATGTCCTAATCAGGCACTTTCTCAAATGAAGGCATGTGACCTGATTCATTCATTTTTAAAGCTCTGAACTAGCTTATTGCATAGGCTTTAAGGGATCACACAAGTGGCTTTGACACCTAGTACATCCTTTTATTTCTGCTTTTACCTTTCAACTACTTAGGTAGTAAATATATTGTACAGAAGAAAATTTAAAAATTACAACCAAGATTTCTAGAGATTGCCAAAAATGATTGCCAAAATTCCAGGGGATAAAAGGTAATATAAACAATTTTACTTTGTGGAGTCATTGTCCAGAGGTATGGATGAAAAATTAATGATTGAGTGCACTGCTTAATTGCCATGACAAAAACATGTCAAATAGAAAGCTGGGGCCCTGACTATGAGAATAGCTATACAGATTAATTAATTTAATATTGCATGATGTCCTTGAGTGGAAATTATTTCCCAGACACATGTTTAGAAGTCAGCAGTCATGTGAGTTTTTACTTTGAAAATTACAATTAATCATAAGGAAACAAACTTTTTCAGATCCCTAGTCAACTTACCTCAAGTCAGCAAGAGTTAATTGAGCACCCTTTGTTTCTAAAATTTGTCACAGACTACAGTGGTTGAAAGAGATTATTTTAAATAGAGCCAGGGATCAATCAATAGCCATTTATGGCTATGAGATGTGATTTTCAAAGGGTCTTAAACAGCAGCTACACAACACATTACCTAATCATTTTAGTCCTTAATTGTCTTCACTTTGCTATTTTCCTCTGGGAAGGATCCTACTTAGAAACCAATTGAAGAGGAAAAGTTAAAATTTTACATAACCTCCTGTTCGTTATGCCTCTGTAACTCAGCTTGCCCCTTGTAAAGTCTAGATCATGTAGATCACGTAGTCTCAGAAGTTAGGACTTGCAATACTCACTCACCCTTGTCCTGCTGTTTGCAATCGCTTGGCCCCTGTAAACTTGATTAAGCATACTTGTCTATGTAAAGATCAGGCATCCCCCTCCTCATCTTGACTGCTATGGCTGCATGTGTGAAACGCCTTAGTTTAAACAAGCCTATTAATAACTAGTGTTGCCTACTATAGTTTGTCTATAAAAACTCGGTAATTCCTTCCTCCCAGGCTCAGAGCTTGAAGTGTTAACTCCTCTGGGCCCACAAGCATAATAAACCTGAGTTCTCCAACTCTCCGAGTGTGGTGTTTGGTTTCTCAAGTACTGATTTCTGCAATACAATAACTCCTCATCATCAGATATCCCTTTCAGTTCAGTTCAGTTCAGTTCAGTTGCTCAGTTGTGTCCGACTCTTAGCGACCCCATGAATCGCAGCACGCCAGGCCTCCCTGTCCATCACCAACTCCCGGAGTTCACTCAGACTCACGTCCATTGAGTCGGTGATCCCATCTAGCCATGTCATCCTCTGTCGTCCCCTTCTCCTCCTGCCCCCAGTCCCTGCCAGCATCAGAGTCTTTTCCAATGAGTCAATACTTCGCATGAGGTGGCCAAAGTACTGGAGTTTCAGCTTCAGCATCATTCCCTCCAAATAAATCCCAGGGCTGATCTCCTTCAGAATGGACTGGTTGGATCACCTTGCAGTCCAAGGGACTCTCAAGAGTCTTCTCCAACACCACAGTTCAAAAGCATCAATTCTTCGGCACTCAGCTTTCCTCACAGTCCAATTCTTACATCCATACATGACCACTGGAAAAACCATAGCCTTGACTAGACGGACATTCGTTGGCAAAGTAATGTCTCTGCTTTTTAATATGCTGTCTAGTTTGGTCATAACGTTTCTTCCATGGAGTAAGCGTCTTTTAATTTCATGGCTGCAGTCACCATCTGCAGTGATTTTGGAGCCCAGTGAAGAGGAACTAAAAAGCCTCTTAATGAAAGTGAAAGTAGAGAGTGAAAAAGTTGACTTAAAGCTCAACCTTCAGAAAACGAGAATCATGGCATCTGGTCACATCACTTCATGAGAAATAGATGGGGAAACAGTGGAAACAGTGTCAGATATCCCTTTAATAGGATTTAATTGAGAAACAATATGAAATAAGAGCAACATGGATTACGGAAAAGGAAGGAAAGCTCTGTAATAAATGAAGAAATATTTAAATCACAAGCCAAAAATCTTAAAAAAAAAATTATTTCATTGTGTAGCACTGCTCTCAGGAACCACTGTATCTCACCTGTACCGCCTATACTCTGTTAAACTCAGAGAAATAGGGTCCTAGTGAAAATGTCTCTTATACCCAGACTAAACCTTGGTTGGAACACTGTAGGTAAATCAGCAGTCTCCAGGGCTGCATAGAGGAAATGAGTATCCCTTGCTCCTTCCTTTGTTCTTGCCATTGCCTAAGGATTGCCTGGCACTGAGATAAAAATGGCCAGTGTTCCTCAGCACAACTTACTGCACGCCTGTGTGCACAACCATGTGCACACACACACAAACACAGATCCAAACCACAACACTCACCAAAACGTTCCTGTTCATGATCAAGATCTGGAATGCCAGTGGGTCCTGGGAAATGATCTGAGTAGAACTGGACCAAGTAAAGTAGACTAAAACCAATTTAGAAGTTGCTAAAAGTAAAGTGTCCCTAAAAAGAATCCAATTTCCCTAATATTAAGCATGCAGGGATATGGAGCCACCACTTTCAACACACATAAAGTGTACCACCAAATAAATACTCTTTAGCTCCAGATTTCACTTATTTAGTTACTACTAGCACTTTAAAAACTTTTTATCAGCAGTTTTGATCATTTTCTAAACTGGTTAATTTTTTCCAGTTTGGTAAGTGAAAGGATAGAGAAAAGGAAAGGATTTAATAATATTGCTAAATAGAAGAGCTCAAAACCTGGATGCTATTTTGAGATGTGGAAAGGACAGTGTGACTAGAAGTGAGATTAACTTCCTTTGTCCCTGAGACTGCTACTTTGGGCGGCTCTGCAATCAGAGCTCGTTGTGACTAGACATCTAAGAAATTAAATGTTGTTTATTTTGAAATGTATATGTACCATTTTCTCAGAGAAATATAATCATGTAGCTTTTGGTAGGAGGAGGAAATATCCATAAAGACTATTTTGATCATGATCACCCTCATCTAAGATATTGAGTTTTCTGAATCTGGAGGTGTTTTGTTTAGGTCATGAAATGAGTTGCAACAATGGTATGAGTGACTTCTCTTTCTTAAAATTCAGTCCGAGGAGTTAAAGTAAAAAATTCTCCAAAAACTTCTTTTAATCTTCATATTTTGCTTAGTTTTATTTCATTTATTGTATGCTTTATTCTAAGGAATATTATGTTTGCTTACTTCTAAGTGAAATAAAGAAACTTCTTTATTTTCTTGGTCTCCAAAATCACTACAGATGGTGACTTCAGCCATGAAATTAAAAGACACTTACTTCTTGGAAGGAAAATTATGACAAATGTAGACAGTGTATTAAAAAGCAGAGACATTACTTTACCCACAAAGGTCTGTATAGTCCAAGCTATGGTTTTTCCAGTAGTCATATATGGATATGAGAGTTGGACCATAAAGAAGGCTGAGCACTCAAGAATTGATGCTTTTCAACTGTGGTGTTGGAGAAGATGCTTGAGAGTCCCTTGGGCAGCAAGAAGATCCAACCAGTCCATCCTAAAAGAAATCGGTCCTGAACATTCATTGGAAGGACTGATGCTGAAGCTGAAACTCCAATATTTTGGCCACCTGATACAGAGAACAGACTCATTGGAAACGACTATGATGCTGGAAAAGATGGAAGGGTAGGAGAAGGGGACAACAGAGGACAAGATGGTTGGATGGCATCACTGACTCAATGGACATGAGTTTGAGCAAGCTCTGGGAGATAGCAAAGGACAGGGAAGTCAGTCGTGCTGCAGTCCATGGGGTCACAAATAGTTGGATGCTACTGAGTGATTGAATAACAGAAAGTGAAAGAAAGGCAAATTCTACAACATCTGAAAGAGTTTCGTTGTTGTTGAGTGATTTCTATCTCCATTCTCATACATATTAACACTTTCAAAATCTTAATTTACGTATTTTCCTCTTTTTAATCTTTTGTGCAAATAATCTTCTGTTTAACACTAATTTTAATGCATTCAAATTGAAAATTTCTGATTTGTGTCCTTATCTTGACTCTTCAGATTGTCTCCAATTTCAATTTTAATATGTTATCCTCAATATTTTTATTTTCTTTTTAAATGAATAAATTTATTTTCCCTCAATTTATATTGTAGATTTATTTGTGAGTTTTAAATGTGTTTCTGATCTAATAAATCAATTGTGAAATTGTAATTTGCAATCCTTAGGTTTCCTCCTCAACATCATGGCAAACAAGCTGATGAAAACAGAACACATCTGGATTTCTCAGTCACTTTGACTTGAAGTTCTTATTTGGAAATCATATTTTATTTTAGTAGTTGTCTATACTTTGGTAAATTGCAATGATGCTGAGTGATCTGACTATTAAAATGCAGAATGCAAGTTTAATCAAAGATCTATTTTTAAAATAAACAACTTCCATTAAAATGGTATCTTTTGGATCACATTTGTTGTTTGTTTATACTTTTGACTTGGTATACTTTTATGTTTATTATTGTTTTATAAAAATAAATAATTATGAATTTATGAAAATATATCCAATCCTAGTGCCTCATTTTGGTCCTTGTACAAAAAAAAAATGTTATTTTCCCATTTGATTTTGCTTATTTAAATTTAACGTGAATTCTAGAAGATAGAATACTAGTTTGTTTCTTTGTATTATTAAAAATCTAAAATAATATTTTAAATAGAGGAAAAGAAAGGATCAATTGCCTTAGAAAAATTTTAGCAGTTCTTACAGAAGTCAATTTTCAAGGATCATGTAATTAGATTTTCTCTTTTCATTCACACCCCTACATTAGGTACCCTTGAATATCAGCTCACCTCCTATAATATTAACACTTCTATAGATTTCTCAGCCTAGAGAATGAAAAGGAAATTTTTCTTACAGACATACATTAACTCTTTCAGACCTTGAGATCACTAGGAGGGCAATAAGGACTGCTTTGGGCTTTACTCTTCTCTCCCCTTCAAAAGACCAGTTTTTTTCTCAAAAAAGGATCGTGTTCTGTTTCTCAGATAGTTCCACAATCATCGTTGTTTCCTTGAGTTGGTTATTATTTGGCAACACATAATGAAGCGAGGATTTCTATGTCTACTTCCCTATGAAGAAGCCTAATCACTTGCCCCACCTCTCAGTGAATATCCCTTTTGGAGAAGTATTATTACACTCAGTCCACTGTCAGAGAAAGGGAGATATAGAGAAGTGGCTAGTGATTGGGCTAAGAATATGACCCTAACATCCTAATCCTTTAGCCAGAGTTCTTTTGTTAAACTGTTGTAACCACGCGTTCCGAGAAACAAACTCACTCAGAAGGACAATGCTGATAGTGGTGTGCAGTTTATTACACTGGCGCACCCAAGGCAGTCTCCTCTTAGCCAAGGACCCCAAGCAGCATTTGTGAAAATCTTTTATACCCCATGTGTACGTGTCTGAACCCACCACTCCAAATTCCTTGAGACTTACATAAACCAAGGAAAACACAATCCCAATAACCCCATCATTCACGTGCTATGTGCTCATGTGCTCAAACAGTCAAACAATTAGCCAATAATCAATAAACCTGAGGTTACACTCCGATAGATAGATAGAGAAAAATTTATGGCCTGTCTGGAAGAAGGGGTGGTAGTGTATGTTTTCTCTTAGGTGATGAGTTACCTAGATATGATCTTCAAGGTTCCCCTGTCTGGAGGGGATCTTATCCTTCTGTTGTTGTTTTCATAGGCACTAAACACAGTGTTCAGAATTCGCTGGAAAGGTGGCTGAGCATGGTCAGCATGAACAGGCCTACGATGGAGTCCAGGCCCTATGAATTCCTTCTTCAAAACTACATTGCCCAGTAATAGAATTTCTGGAATTGTTTTCCCTTTCTTTAGTTGTAAACTTTTCTAAGATTTAAACTCATCAGTAGCCCTATGCATCTGAATTTTATTTGTTATCAAGTGACAATACTTCCCTAGTCTCCAAAGTTAACAACTTCAGTAATGATTCTGTTTCAATTTTCTCTCTGGCCATCCAGCAGCCCTATCCTGCTCTAGTCTCACTCTACAACAGTACCAAACACTGAAACTGGTTGATTTTTTTTCTTAGTGTTTGCACACTGACAGCAGTATTGTAATTCTGGTGCCTCACAATGCAATAGCTTCCTAAGTGGCCTCTTTGGTCTAGACTCCTGCCTATTATAATGCAGCACTACAAAAGTGGCCAAAATTTTTATTTTTCTAAGGCATCATTTTAATCATATCCTTTATGTATAATCCCTGAATCTCTTCTCTTTACTTATGAGATAAAATCCAAATTTCTCATCTTGTATTCATTGCCTACTTTTACAACACAACTTGCATAACAACCACTCATTACATAAGACTACTACAGATTATTTGTAAAATCATTTACCGTTTTTGTTTCCTCAAGTACAGAGACTGCACTGGTTTTAACTTTAAAGTTCACACAGCACCTAACATAATGTATAATAAATATGTTAGAATGAATATATGAAATATATCTAAAAATTTTCAGTTTGACTTAGTATCTCATTATTTTCAAAATTGTTTATCAGAATGGTAAACTTTAAGGGTTCAAGTGATCCTTACATAAAGAAAGAAAATGAGTATATGGAATTTTAAAAAATGACCTGTGTTCCTCCAACTAATGTATTGTAGAAAATGTAGGAAATTCAGGTAAGTACCAAGCACAAAGAAGTACATAAAATTACTCAATCTTAACATTTTGGTGTCTAACCTTATAAACATTTTTCTTCCACTAGCAGGCAGTAACTTTGAGAGGGGAAAAAAAAAAAAAAAAAAAAAAAAAAAACTCAGAAATCTCTCTTCTACTCTAACTCGAATTAATAGTCTCTTCCTATGGATTTTCTATTTTATTTTGACTTTTAGAAGAGTGAAGTGTCTGAGTTTGCAACTAGAAATATAATGAATATGTTCTTGTATCTTACATACAAATTATCTACTACTTTTCCTGTCAGTGAAATAAATTGGATCTTAAGAGGAGAAAGGACAGAAAGTTGTAATTCCCCTTACTATTTCTGGTGCAATATATATATATATATTTAAATCTTTCAATCCTCCACAGGAAAAGAAAATTTAAAAAAAAAATCTCAAATTTCATATAAAGATTGACATTGGAAGGTTTCTCAGGGATGCTTCAAATGGACAATAGCATTGGTATTATATTATATCCCTTTTTTAAAAAGAAGGAAGTTCAATTTTCCATGTGGGTGAAGAATGACAACTGTTACTGAAGTACAAGAAACAAAATTTATTGTATTGTTTCTTTAGTGCTACTTTATTTGAGCATTCCTTTCATTTGGTCTCCTTAAGTAAAAATAAATAAATAAATATTGCAACATTTTATTCTCCCAAGCAAGAAGGAATATTTAAGGCAAGATTTTCCCTCCTATGTCACTCTCCCAGTAAACTTGTCAGACAACTGCAGTACAGGGAAAAAGGCAATGGGCTTGGAAACAAGTTTTTCCTCTGCCTCTGGCTATATGAAAATATTTCACCTCTTCTTTTTTTCCTTTATCAGGAAAGTAAGCTTTCTCCTCCTTCAAAATCCCAAAATAAAAAGTAAACATCAATTTACTTCATTTAATAAATGCTCTCTTATTTATCTCAGATTGAACTCCATTAGTATTAAGTTGCTTTGAGCCTTGGTTAAGTAAATGAACATCAATTCAAATCAATGATACAGCTGTAATTCAAACGTTATTGCTGTCACAGGTAAATGAAAGGAACACAATGGTTTATAATATTAAAATATCTCATACTACTAAATTATAGGTTTGTTTTTAGTAAGGAGGTACTCACTGTAGATATTGACAACTTTCTTTTTTTTTATTTTTATTTTTTTTTAATTTTAGTTTTTTATTTTTTAAATTTTAAAATCTTTAATTCTTACATGCATTCCCAAACATGAACCCCCCTCCCACCTCCCTCCCCATAACATCTTTCTGGGTCATCCCCATGCACCAGCCCCAAGCATGCTGCATCCTGCGTCAGACATAGACTGGCGATTCAATTCACATGATAGTATACATGTTAGAATGTGATTCTCCCAAATCATCCCACCCTCTCCCTCTCCCTCTGAATCCAAAAGTCCGTTATACACATCTGTGTCTCTTTCCCTGTCTTGCATACAGGGTCGTCATTGCCATCTTCCTAAATTCCATATATATGTGTTAGTATACTGTATTGGTGTTTTTCTTTCTGGCTTACTTCACTCTGTATAATCGGCTCCAGTTTCATCCATCTCATCAGAACTGATTCAAATGAATTCTTTTTAACGGCTGAGTAATACTCCATTGTGTATATGTACCACAGCTTTCTTATCCATTCATCTGCTGATGGACATCTAGGTTGTTTCCATGTCCTGGCTATTATAAACAGTGCTGCGATGAACATTGGGGTACATGTGTCTCTTTCAATTCTGGTTTCCTCGGTGTGTATGCCCAGCAGTGGGATTGCTGGGTAATAAGGTAGTTCTATTTGCAATTTTTTAAGGAATCTCCACACTGTTCTCCATAGTGGCTGTACTAGTTTGCATTCCCACCAACAGTGTAGGAGGGTTCCCTTTTCTCCACACCCTCTCCAGCATTTATTGCTTGCAGATTTTTGGATCGCAGCCATTCTGACTGGTGTGAAGTGGTACCTCATTGTGGTTTTGATTTGCATTTCTCTAATAATGAGTGATGTTGAGCATCTTTTCATGTGTTTGTTAGCCATCCGTATGTCTTCTTTGGAGAAATGTCTATTTAGTTCTTTGGCCCATTTTTTGATTGGGTCATTTATTTTTCTGGAATTGAGCTGCATAAGTTGCTTGTATATTTTTGAGATGAGTTGTTTGTCAGTTGCTTCATTTGCTATTATTTTCTCCCATTCAGAAGGCTGTCTTTTCACCTTGCTTATATTTTCCTTTGTTGTGCAGAAGCTTTTAATTTTAATTAGATCCCATTTGTTTATTTTTGCTTTTATTTCCAGTATTCTGGGAGGTGGATCATAGAGGATCCTCCTGTGATTTATGTCTGAGAGTGTTTTGCCTATATTCTCCTCTAGGAGATTTATAGTTTCTGATCTTACATGTTTTATCATCGGTGCTGTATAGATGGAGAAGTCTGGAGGCTACTGTAAAAATAAAACTGAAAACCAGAAGCAGGAAGCTTAAACCCAAAGCCTGAAAACATTAGAGAACTCTTGAATTCAGGGAACATTAAGCAATAGGAGCTCATCAAATGCCTTCATACCTACACCGAAACCAAGCTCCACCCAAGGGCCAACAAGTTCCAAAACAAGACATACCACCCAAATTCTCCAGCAACACAGGAACACTCCCCTGAGCCTCAATATACAGGCAGCTCAAAATTATCCCAAAACCTTTGATGTCTCATAACCCATTACGGGTCACTCCACTGCACTCCAGAGAGAAGAAACCCAGCTCCACCCACCAAAACTCCAACACAAGCCTCCCTAACCAGGAAACCTTGACAAGCCACTGATAGAACCCCACCCAAAGTGAGGAAGCTCCATAATAAAGAGAACTCCACAAATTATCAGAATATAAAAAGGCCACCCCAAATGCAGCAATATAACCAAGATGAAGAGACAGAGGAATACTCAGCAGGTAAAGGAACAGGAGAGTTGCCCACCAAACCAAACAAAAGAGGAAGAAGTAGGGAATCTACCGGAGAAGGAATTCCGAATATTGATAGTGAAAATGATCCAAAATCTTGAAATCAAAATGGAAACATAGATATTGACAACTTTCAAAAGCACTTTTTGTCAAAGAATTTGGATCACATGTATTACATAAAAGGCAAGCATTTATTCACTGCAATAATATGAAGGCTAACTTGCAAGTAGTGTGTCTGTTCGGGAGGTCTGTCCTTCTGATTTCAAGGCTGTTTTTTTTCAGTTTAACCAACAAAGAAAGCAACATTTCTGTAAAAAAAATGAATGGAAAGAAAAGTTCTGTGTTACAGTTGAACTACAAGAGGGTAATTCTTTCCATGCACTAGAAAACTGTTATATTGAATATTATTTTTAAATAGTTATTTCCCCTCTTAATATGACCTGGGACTTGGATGAAATTTTGTTGTACTGAGATGTTTTAATGATACTACACTGAAAAGCCCTCAGTTAGGTCCAACTCTCTGTGACCCCATGGACTATACAGTCCACGGAATTCTCCAGGCCAGAATACTGGAGTGGGTACCTTTCCCTTCTCCAGGGGATCTTCCGAATCCAGGGATTGAACCCAGGTCTTCTGCATTGCAGGTGGATTCTTTCCTAGCTGAGCCACAAGGGAAGACCATGTTTTAATGGTATTTCTTTTAAATGCTCTGTGCTCCATGAAGCCTTCCTATCAAATTGCAAATGTATCTCTCCTCAACTACTACCCATCCCTGAAATTTCTGTCAGAACATTACAAGTTTAAACTTATGGTTAACTCAAGATTTATATATAAGTCAAACCAAGAAGAATTGAGAAAATGTTCTCACAATCTGGACACTTCCTGAACCACATGGTGCAAGAGATTGGGAACAAACACATTATAATACATATTGCATAAGCATATTAATTACTTGATGAGCACACATATGTTTGACCAAATTAAATCCTTCCTCCTGTCAGTCTAACTCCAAAATCCTTTTAAAAACTGACCCTTCTCCAAGGGATCTTCCAGGTATTGAACCTGAGTCTTTTATGTCTCCTGCATTGGCAGATGAGTTCTTTGGCACTAGCACCACCCGGAAAGCCCCAAACTGACCCTACAATGAAATAAAGATTCTGCTTTCTGCACATTGGGTAAACTTGTTGGCCTATAAATATAATAGATTACGGTATGTGGTCAATTCTGTTGAACGTTTTTGAGAAAAAGACCAAATGCTGAGTTCCTGTTTTTTGTATTTTGAAATAAAGGGTATGATGGTGGTGGTGGTGGTGGTGGTGTTTTAGTCGTTCAGTCTTGTCTGACTCTTGCAGCCCCATGGACTGTAGCCCACCAAGCTCCTCTGTCCATGGGATTTCCCAGGCAAGAATACTGGAGTGGGTAGCCATTTCCTTCTCCAGGGGATCTTCCCGACTCAGGGATCAAACCAGTATCTCCTGTGTTGCACACAGACTCCTGAATTACAGGCAGATTCTTTACCAACTGAGTCACCAGGGAAGCCCATAAGGGTATAAGTTTCAATTTATATTTTGATGGACGCTGGCAGGCATGTTGGGTGAAAGAAGCTTTGAAGTTATCTTTTTTTTGAATCTAAATGATCTAGAGCAAAGTAAAGCTGTCTGTTAATATTACCGAGTGTACTTAGCTGCTCTGTTAGCCTTGTGAGTCAAACTTCAGTGTAAGTAACTTTCAGTTCAGCTCAGTCACTCACTCATGTCCGCCTCTTTGTGACCCCATGAATCACAGCACGCCAGGCCTCCCTGTCCATCACCAACTCCAGGAGTTCACTCAGACTCATGTCCATCGAGTCCGTGATGCCATCCAACCATCTCATCCTCAGTCGTCCCCTTCTCCTACTGCCCCCAATCCCTCCCAGCATCAGAGTCTTCTCCAATGAGTCAACTCTTCGAATGAGGTGGCCAAAGTACTGGAGTTTCAGCTTCAGCATCATTCCCTCCAAAGAAATCCCGCATTGATCTCCTTCAGAATGGACTGGTTGGATCTCCTTGCAGTCCAAGGGACTCTCAAGAGTCTTCTCCAACACCACAGTTCAAAAGCATCAATTCTTCGGCACTCAGCCTTCTTCACAGTCCAACTCTCACATCCATCCATGACCACAGGAAAAACCAGAGCCTTGACTAGACGGATGTTAGTCGGCAAAGTAATGTCCCCGCTTTTTAATATTTTATCTAGGTTGGTCATAACTTTTCTTCCAAGGAGTAAGCATCTTTTAATTTCATGGCTGCAGTCACCATCTGCGGTGATATTCAAGCCCCAAAATATAAAGTCTGACACTGTTTCCACTGTTTCCCCATCTATTTCCCATGAAGTGATGGGACCGGATGCCATGATCTTAGTTTTCTTAATGTTGAGCTTTAAGCCAACTTTTTCACTCTCCACTTTCACTTTCATCAAGAGGCTTTTTAGTTCTTCTTCACTTTCTGCCATAAGGGTGGTGTCATCTGCATATCTGAGGTTATTGATATTTCTCCCAGCAATCATGATTCCAGCTTGTGCTTCTTCCAGTCCAGCATTTCTCATGATGTACTCTGCATATCAGTTAAATAAGCAGGGTGACAATATACAGCCTTGACGTACTCCTTTTCCCATTTGGAACCAGTCTGTTGTTCCATGTCCAGTTCTATCTGTTGCTTCCTGAGCTGCATACAGATTTCTCAAGAGGCAGGTGAGGTGGTCTGGTATTCCCATCTCTTTCAGAATTTTCCACAGTTTATTGTGATCCACAGAGTCAAAGGCTTTGGCATAGTCAATACAGTAGAAATAGATGTTTTTCTGCAACTCTAGCTTTTTCCATGACCAGCGGATGTTGGCAATTTGATCTCTGGTTCCTCTGCCTTTTCTAAAACCAGTTTGAACATCAGGGAGTTCACAGTTCATGTATTGCTGAAGTCTGGCTTGGAGAATTTTGAGCATTACTTTAGTAGCATGTAAGATGAGTGCAATTGTGTGGTAGTCTGAGCATTCTTTGGTGTTGCCTTTCTTTTGGTTTGGAATGAAAATAACCCAGAAGCAAATATTTGACTGTGTCCCACATCTGTCAGTGAAGCATTTGTGTCCATTCTAAACACTTGCCTGAAAATGGTAGTGGCAGCACACATGAAGCCTACCAAATTCTGTTATTTTGGAATCCTAGTTTTTGTTTTGAAATAAACAACTGAAGGAAAAAGCAGACATTTGGCATTTCAGTCTGTATGGTGTTTTTCTTATTTTTGATCTGCCAAGCAACCAGAAATACTCTTGTATTAGTTGTCTTCACTGGTGAAAACCAAGCCATTGTATGGGCTTCCCTGATGGCTCAGCAGGTAAAGAATCTCCTTGCAATGCAGGAGACAAAGGAGATGTAGATTCACCCCCTGGGTTGGGAAAATCCACTGGAGAAAAAATGGCAACCCGCTCCAGTATTCTTACCTGAAAAATCCTATGGACAGAGGAGCCTGGTGGGCTATAGTACATGGGATTGCAGAGAATTGGACACGACTGAAATCACTTAGCACACAAGCCATTGTATAGCAAAGTAAATTGCGTGGAAGGATCCTCTGTCTCTCTTACACACACATGCACACACACACTTGGAATGTAGAACAGTGTTGTAGGTGACTTGCCTTGTGGTGACAATTTTTTAGGAGGGAAAATTGGGGGTTTAACTAAATTTTCAGAACCTGAAAGCCTAAAACTCTGTTAATTCTTTTTATTTTATTGTTTTGTTAAAAGTAGAGTTATCTATATGCTACTTTCAGAATCTTGTACTCTTTTTCCCTGGTTCTCTGTGCTAGGCGATGTAGGGAAATGTGGTATTTTGAAATAATACCTCAGACGTATTTACAAATCTAATCTACATTTTAAAATTACAGTGCAAAAACCTTTTCTGATGTCTAAAATGGTCCGCATGAGGGAGACTCAAAAAATTTAGTATTCAAATATGTTGTTTTATAAGGAAGAATCAAATAAGCATATAAACACTAATATTCAGGGCTCGTATTTCCCCACCACCCCCAGGCAGCAATGAAAATAATGTGTTTCCGAGTTGAGAAATCCATTTCAGTCTTAGCAACCCATTGCCTTTTAAAGTGAGAATTGGTGTTCAATGATAGCCCTGAATTTTGCCCTGGCTCAAAAATGGTTATTTTAATAAGCAGTTACTACATATTAGGCTCTTAGGAAATATTTGGTCAACCCATCCATCTGTTTTGGAGTATGAAATGACAACTTACTCCTCTATTCTTGCCTGGAAAAATCCGTAGACAGAAGAGCCTGGTGGGCTGCAGTTCATGGGGTCATAAAGAGTCAGACATGATCCTATGGGCATGCATGAATGCCCATCTCTTTATATGGTTTACACAATTTAATATACATTTAAATAAGTGTAATTTACCTAATCAAATAAATAGCAAAACCATGATTTGTTCTTAGGGATATCTGACTTTAAATGCTAACCATCATTCTTTACTGATATAGGTATGTAATACTTTCTTTGTCATACTAAGTATTTGAGCTTTATACACTAGGCTAAGCATTTTAATATTAAGATGAGATAATTCTTCAAAAAGCCCAGTAAAGTGTCTGGTACAGAATACACAGTCTTATAATGTTAAAACATAACTAATAAAATTCATAAGTAAATAATAGAACCCTTAAAAAAAGAGTTTACACTTTAATGGGGGCATAAATCACACTAGTAAAATTTTACATTATACAGAATTTGAATCAATAGTTCATGATAGCAATAGAGACGTGATGAGGCAGTGCATAACTCATTATACAGACAATATTTCTTTAAAAGAGGGAGTATTTTAAAGTGAACAAGCTATAAGTATTCAAAGAGTAAGTGGAATTTGGGATTTTCTTGGGTGATGTACAGAATTTACTTAGGGAAGAGAAAAAAGACATTTCAGATGGTTAAAATTACATCAGCAAAGGGAGAGAAGCTGAGGTGTTAAAAATATTGCTATGATCATTACATTTTTAGGATTTTGGATTATCTCCTAACATTTGTGATTCATTTATAGCAGATATAGTAACCACTGAATGAATATACTCTTCAGTTCATTTATGAGATTAGTGGTAAAATAAAAAGAATACCAGCATAGTGGTCAGAATAACTTCACTAGGTGTTTTGCATATACATGGTATTCTAAGAATCCAAGAAAATTGAACTACATTCATCTGGAAGTGAAAGTTTTTCATTACTAAATTAGGGATATAAGCAGATAAATTGTGTTTATGCATCTTGAAAAGCAGAGTCTATTTTGCTATGAGTATGCCAGAGGATCAGATGGCTGGATGGCATCACCAACTCGATGGACGTGTGTTTGAGTGAACTCTGGGAGATGGTGATGGACAGGGAGGCCTGGCGTGCTGTGATTCATGGGGTTGCAAAGAGTCAGACATGACTGAGCGACTGAACTGATGTATGTTTTATGTGTGCATGACACATATTTACCTTAAGAGGTGTATAGCAGATGAATTGAAATAATGGGTCAGTTCTCTTTTATTTCTAACAAAAATTATGGAAACTACTGTAAAAGTAGGAAGAATCAGAGAACATGAAGCAGAGAAGCAGCCATTTAGCTTATCCCCAAGCACAATTGTCTGTACAGTTAATACCCTCAAAACCAAAGCATTCGTGTATGTTAGTTGCTTTTGTTAAACATTGTTGTGCTGTTAGATGATTAAGGTAAATTGCTGTAGAGATGTTGTTGTTCAGTCACTTGGTTGTGCCTGACTCTTTGCAACCCCATGGACTGCAGCACATCGGGCTTCCCAGTCCTACGCCATCACCCAGAGCTTGCTCAAACTCATGTCCATTGAGTCGGTGATGCCATCCAGCCATCTCATCCCTTGATTTCCTCTTCTCCTCTGCCCTCAATCTTTCCCAGCATCAGGTACTTTTCCAAAGAGTGAGCTATTTCTATCATGTGACCGAAATACTGGAGCTTCAGCTTCAGCATCAGTCCTTCCAATGAATATTCACGGTTGATTTTCCTTGATATTGACTGGTTTGATCTCCTTGCTGTCCAAGGGACTCTCAGGAGTCCTCCAGCATGAAAATTCAAAGGCATCAATTCCTCGGTGCTTGGGTTCCTTATGGTCCAGCTCTTATAAATGTTCATGACCACTGGGAAGACCATAGCCTTGGGTATATGGACTTTTGTCATCAGAATAATGTCTCTGCTACTCAACACACAGTCTAAGTTTGTCATAGCTTTCCTTCCAAGAAGCAAACGTCTTCTGATTTTGTGGCTGCAATCACCATCCACAGTATTATTAAAGCCCAATAAGAGGAAACCTGTCACTACTTCCACATTTTTCCCCTTCTATTCACCATGAAGTAATAGGGCCAGATGCGATGATCTTAGTTTTTTACTATTTAGTTTTAAACCAGCTCTTTCATTTTCCTCCTTCATCCTCATCAAGAAACTCCTTATTTCCTCTTCACTTTCTACCATTAGTGTGCTATCATCCACATATCTGAAGTTGTTGATGTTTCTCCTACCTATCTTGATTCCAGCTTGCTAATTATCCAGCCCAGCATTTCTCATGAAGTGCTCAGCATATAGATTAAACAAACAGGTTGACAGAAGACAACCCTGTCTTACTCCTTTCTCAATCTTGAACCAATCAATAATTCCATACAGGGTTCTAACTGTTGCTTCTTGACTGGCATACAGATTTCTCAGGAGATAGGTAAGACAGCCTGGTATTCCCATCTTTTTAAGAGCTTTCCGCAGTTTATTATGATCCACATGATCAAAGCCTTTGGTATAGTCAATGAAACATAGGTGGATATTTTTCTGGAATTCTCTAGCTTTCTCTATGATGCAACAAATGTTGGCAATTTGATCTCTTGTTCTTCCTTTTCTGAACCAGGCTTGGACATTTGGAAGTTCTTGGTTTGCATAATGCTGAAGCTTAGTGTGCAAGATTTTAAGCATCACCTTAATAGCATGGGGAATGAGTGCAATTGTCTGATGGTTAGCACATTCTTTAGTACTCCCCTTTTAGGGACTTGGGATGAGGATTGATCTTTTCCAGTCCTGTGGCCACTACTGAGTCTTCCAGATTTGCTGACATATTGAATGCAACACCTCGATGGCATCATCCTTTAGGGTTTTAAGTAGTTCTACTGGAATCCCATCACACTCACTAACTTTATTAACAGCAGTGCTTCCTAAGGCCCACTTGACTTCATGCTCCAGAATGTCTGGCTCTGGGTGGCTGACCACCCCATCATAGTAATCCAGTTTATTTGGATATTTCTTGTACAGTAATTGCATGCATTATTTCCATCTCTTCTTGATCTCTTCAACATCTACTAGGTCTCTGTCATTTATGTTATTTATTGTGCCCACCTTTTGGCAAATTGTTCCCTTGATATCTCCAATTTTCCTAAAGAGATCTCTAGTCTTTTCCCTTCTGTTGTTGTCTTCTAGTTTTATACACTGTTCGTTGAATAAGACTTTCTTGTCTCTCCGTGCATTTCTTTGGAAATCTGCATTTAGTTGGATACATATTTTCCTGTCTCCCTTGCTTTTCACTTTTCTTCTTTCTTTAGCTATTTGTAAGGCCTCCTCAGATAACCACTTTCCCTTCTTGCTGTTCTTTCTTTTTGGGATGATTTTGTTCACGGCCTCCTGTACATTATGAACTTCTGTCCATAGTTCTTCAGATATTAATCCCAGGTACTAATCCCCTTAAGTTCTAATCCCTTGAATCTATTAATTACATACCCTGCATATTCATGGGGGATTTGATTTAAGTTGTTTGCTGGCCTAGTGGTTTTTCCCACTTTCTTTAGTTTAAGCTTGAATTTTGCTGTGAGAAACTGAACATCTGAGCCTCAGTCTACTCCATGTCTTGTTTTTGCTGACTGTATGCAGTTTCTCCATCTTTGGCTACAAAGAATGTAATCAATTTGATTTTGGCATTGGCCATTTGGTGATGTCCATGTGTAAAGTCATCTCTTGTGTCATTGAAGAAAGGTATTTGCTATGACCAATGCATTCTCTTGACAGAATTCAGTTAGGCTTTGCTCTACTTCATTTTTTTCTCCAAGACCAAACTTGCCTGTTAACTCCATGTATCCCTTGAATTCCTACTTTTGCATTTCAACCCCCAATGATGAACAGAACATTTTTATTTTAGTGTTAGTTCTAGACTTCCCTGGTGACTCAGATGGTAAAGCGTATGCCTACAATGCAGGAGACCCAGGTTCAATCCCTGGGTTGGGAAGATCCTCTGGAGAAGGAAATGGCAACCCACTCCAGTATGCTTGCCTGGAAAATCCCATGGACAGAGGAGCGTGGTAGGCTACAGTCCATGGGGTCACAAAGAGTCGGACACGACTAAGCGACTTCACTTCATTTCACTTCTAGAAGGTCTTCTAGGTCTTCATGGAACTGATCAACTTCAGCTTCTTTGGCATCAGTGGTAGGGTCATAGACTTGGATTACTGTGATGTTGAATGGTTTGCCTTGGAAATGAATCAAGATCATTCTGTCATTTTTGAGGTTGCACCGAAGTACTGAATTTTAGACACTTTTGTTGATTATGAGGCTATTCCATTTATTCTATGGGATTCTTTTCCATGATAGTAGATATAATGGCCATCTGAATTAAATCCATCCATTACCATCCATGTTTGTTCACTGATTCCTAAGATATCAATGTTTATTCTTACCATCTCCTGCTTAACCACGTCCAATTTACCTTGTTTCATTGACCTAACATTCCTTCCAGCTTCCTATGCAATACTGTTCCTTGCAGCATTGGATTTTACTTTCATCACCAGACACATCCACAACTGAGCATCATTTCCGCTTTGGCCCAGCCACTTAATTCTTTCCGGGGCTATTAGTAGTTCTCCTCCAATCCACTGTAGAAATTCCAGGTCTTAAATAAAATTGTAATCAATAAAGTATCATAATTCTCCTCCTTCACAGCTGTAACTCAAGTGCAGTAATTATTTTCACCTCAATCCCAGGATATACTGTACATTTGCCACTGAGAATGTTAGCATGATGAGATCTTAAACATTTCAGCACATTTTCCTCATTACTACCAAGTGTGGGTCTCACCTAAATGAATACCCCTATAGGCAATGAAGCAGTTTTGAAGTCACAAAGCTGGTTACTCAGCTCAATTCTCTGCTGCCTTTATTAGAGCACCTGCAATTTATCTCCTAAAGTAGTGATTGGACTGCATCTTGTAATCCAAGAGGTATTTATCAGACATCCACTCTTAAAAAGAATCAATTATTTTTTAAAGTAGTTAATGAAACAAATAAAAATTATGATAATGTTTATTTTTTGGTGTAGTATTTTCCATTTACTTTTTAAACATAATACAATTTTTAATACAACTACTATAGTTAAGAATGTGCTGATAATAGAATTATGGTATCATCATGATTAACACAACATAGCTATGGAAACATTTGGCTGTTGTTTCCAGACTTCTTCTTAAATGTACTACACTCATTGCAAAAGGACAGTTACACTATTTAGCTATGAGAGGAACTAAAACATAAGCTATTTACTATGTAGCTAATCTAAAGATAGCCACATAAACCAAACATAACTCTTACTTTCTATAGTGCTGTTCTCCGAATTTATTATGTCAAAGAATTATATACACAATTAAGACAAATGGAAAAATGAATTTAAATAACTGCAAATAGCCAGGTATGTTAAATACTTTTATTTTTTCTATTTTTTATTTACTATTTTGGTAGGTCAAAGTGACTTTTTCTGGAACAGAGCCATGAAAGTCCCTCTGAGGACTTGTGGTGAGATTAACAGTAGTGCCTTGCCAATACACAAATGTTTCACTTCTGACATGTTTCCCAAGGAATCCAGTTTGGCCATGTTTACCCTCAGTTGGTATTACTGAGACCAACTATAACCAAAGACCCTATAATTTTGAATGCACTGAATGTTTTTAATATGAATTTGAACAAAGTCCTCTCATTTGACAACATTTTAATTTTGTGAATCAAAATTAATTCAGTTTACACAATGGTCAAAAGGGGACTTTCATTCTTGGCCCTCAAGAGAAATGTTAATAAAAAACACAAATTTTCAGATGTTAGCAGAAAAAAAAAATCCATATAAGAGAAACATAGGCTTTTGTGAAGACAGCCCATCGCTTAAAATATATATGGTCAATATGGATCAATAGGTTAGAAAAATATATCATCCTAAATTTTAAACATGTTTCAATCAATTGTATTTACTTCTTCAAATATAATTATTTAATCCTAAATCTATCTATTCTAAGCTATTTAAATTGCTTCTAGCAGCAGACTAAAGCACAGTGAAATTTAAAAAAAAAACATATTCTAGCTTGTGTAAAATTATAAAGTTGCTGATTTAAAACATAAACAGAAGATGACATCATTACAATACACAATTTAAACACATCTAAAATATCACTAATTAAGTACATATCAATTTAGCAAAGAACATGTGCTACAGCAAGCCTATCTTTTGAACTAGTATTTATTTTAGAAGCTACTTATTTCCAACTACCCTTGTTGAAACTTGTTGTCAGGATGCTTCTTTGGCCTTTCAAATTTCTGTCAAAATAAACATTGTTATATTATTTAAATATATGAGCAGATAAAAGTGATTTTCTCAGATTGTCCATAAAAGCACCCTTGCCCCCCCAAAAAATGTAAGATATGATTACTCCAAACACATGAAATATATACATTTATATATTACTTATATATAATGCAAATATACAATTTACATATATAAGTAATTATATATTGTATATGCTTAACCCTAACCCTAACCCTAACCCTAACCCTAACTAGTACAGCCACTATGGAGAACAGTGTGGAGATTCCTTAAAAAATTGCAAATAGAACTACCTTATGACCCAGCAATCCCACTTCTGGGCATACACACCGAGGAAACCAGAATTGAAAGAGACACATGTACCCCAATGTTCATCGCAGCACTGTTTATAATAGCCAGGACATGGAAACAACCTAGATGTCCATCAGCAGATGAATGGATAAGAAAGCTGTGGTACATATACACAATGGAGTATTACTCAGCGGTTAAAAAGAATTCATTTGAATCAGTTCTGATGAGATGGATGAAACTGGAGCCGATTATACAGAGTGAAGTAAGCCAGAAAGAAAAACACCAATACAGTATACTAACACATATATATGGAATTTAGGAAGATGGCAATGACGACCCTGTATGCAAGACAGGGAAAGAGACACAGATGTGTATAACGGACTTTTGGACTCAGAGGGAGAGGGAGAGGGTGGGATGATTTGGGAGAATGGCATTCTAACATGTATACTATCATGTAAGAATTGAATTGCCAGTCTATGTCTGACGCAGGATGCAGCATGCTTGGGGCTGGTGCATGGGGATGACCCAGAAAGATGTTATGGGGAGGGAGGTGGGAGGGGGGTTCATGTTTGGGAATGCATGTAGGAATTAAAGATTTTAAAATGTAAAAAATAAAAAACTAAAAATAAAAAAAAAAGAAAAGAAAATGTAACCCATAATGCAGAAGACTCTGCTTATATTTTTGTATATATTCTTTAATCTAAACCTGCTGAATTGGAAATTGCATGTGTAAGCTATCTGTACAAGAAAGAAGAATTCTGTGTCCAATTAGGACAAGAAATTTAGTAATGGAAGGTTTTAATATTATGATATTTGGATAACATTGTGGTTAGGCTAAGTTTGGGAGAGAGTAAGAAATAGCTATGAAAAAGATATTTCATTTTAATTAACTCTTAAAAATCTGCTTCATATTGCAGACAGAAACACAAAAGGAATGTAGATTCTTATTATATAGTGGTTTAGTCACTCAGTCCTGTCCGACTCTTGCAATCCCATGGACTGTTGCCTACCAGTCTCCTCTGTCCATGGGATTTCTCAGGCAAGAATACATGAGTGGGTTGCCATTTCCTTCTTCAAAATTCCTTATAGTACTGGGTCAATTATAATCATTTAAAGACATCTTAAGGAATCTTGATAGAGTGAAAACATTTCATTTACTTCAGGTTGATTTGTCCAATTGTACTCCATGCCACCTCAAGCAGGCTCTATTTAGAAAAATGACTAAAACTACAAAAAAAAGTCATATATGAAAACTAGATGCTGACTATTTTCATTACTAAAAGTTTGTTCAATTTTCTAAAGTCCCTTACATCTCAATACACACATATCTCCACACAGAGAGCATCAGTGGTTACCTGGAACCTGAGAAACCTAGAGTAAAACTTTAGGAGCAACTGTCTGTTAAGACTTGTCAGCTGTAATGATAAAGCAGCTCTGAAATTTTAATGTGAGTTGATGGGAAAATAGGATTTGACTTAATAACACCTTGACTTTGTATCATACTTTTCTCCTTTTTAAAGGCACAGGATTCTCATAACAGATCTATGAGACTAGTATTTGCAAATTCATAAAACGTCAGAAATGAAAGAGTTCTTTGTTTTTATCTTATCTTCTCTTCATATTAAATATAAAGAAACCAAGGTTCAGAAGTTGGATGGAAAACCTTAGGCCAAATGTACAAAATGGAAGAAGCACTGATTGTGGTCAGAATCAGATGAATTTGAGATTCAGCTCTGCCACTCTTGAACTGTATAAACATCCTTGTGCAAATAATTTAAGTTCCTTGAGTCTCAGTTTTCTCACCTGAAAAACATGAAACACTATGCCTAATTTTTTGACATGTTATATAGATTCAGTGAAACTATGGTTGGAAAATACCTAGCACAGTATTGGGCACAGAGCAGGTACTCAACTGGAGATAATTCTATTCTTGTAGGATAGTCTAAAACACAGAGACACACATATATCACCAAGAATACACTTATTAATTGAAGCAACGTGTACCAGTGCATAAAGAAGGGAGACTGTTGACCAAGCTTTAAAAATATAGCTTACTACAGTAGCAATAACATAGTAATATAGTTTACTAGGGTAATCTGAACCCAGGGTAGACAAGGCACAAGCAGGGAAGCTGGAAGAAAACTTGAGGAGCCACAGGAACTGCAGACATGTTCATTCTCTCTGGGCAACAGCAACCAGGGATCCTCAGGTAGGACTTACATACTTGTACAGAACGAGAGTGACTCGTGGCCAAGGGGGTACAACGTGATGCACATGCACAGTGCTACAAGTGATCTCAGGTGTTACATAACCATGCAAAGTCTGCAAAGTCATTGTTTACAGAACAAAAGGTGATAAGGCATGAGGAAGTGGGGGGCAGAGAGCCTTATTGACAATATTTTGTTAATTTCTCCACATCCTTTTTTCATTTCCCCACATTCCATTCCATCAGGGTCTCTTGTCCCACAGAATATGTAGGTTCTGCTCTCTGCAACATCTTCCTAGCACGTACTGCCACCACTTACATCCACATACCACAACAACAGTAGAGTCTACAAAAACAAACCACTAGTGTGCAAGCTATAATCCAATACAGAGCAAAACCCAAAGCCAGGTACTGGACAGGCTTGCCTACCATTCCTGCAATGGGTCTCCAGTAAGCCATTGTATGTCATTTCTTGTGTCATATGCTGTAATGCTACTGTAATTTTTTTTAACGAGCATCTGATATATACACACAACATTCTGTAACCAGTAATGCACACATGCCACCTTACGTGAAAGTTAACAAATTAAGGGCTATTCAATTATGCAAAATTGTTTGCCTTATGTGCCACATAAGCCTAACAGGGTTAAGGCTTGGTGTGTATAATTCAAAGCACAGACAGTATCCAAAGCAAGGGCAGTAATTTGTGCCTCAGTAACTATAGTTATTCATTGGTACAAAAACAAGGCCAAAGGGTTAGTACCACCAGTGAGTCTATTTCACTCTGTATCACACATGGACTGTGTTCCAATTGACAGTTCTGCATGGGAGAGGGGCAGGCAGGTAGAGCTGGCCCCATGTGCACTGTCCTGTCCAATTCCCATGTAATTATAGCCATCTGTAAATCGACATACCCACGGAGTGCCATCAGGGACAAGGGTTACACTATTGGCCTCTCCATAGTCCAGCTCAATGCTAACATTAACACACAGAGATAGGGGTATTCACCCCACAGGCTCAGGACCATTCCTTTTTTCTACTCAAAGGGGTGCAATGTCCCATAATTCAACACTCACAGCTGGAAACCAGGAGTACATGTGTTCCTTGGGGGCAAAGCATATGTCTTGCATGATCAGGTGCTTTGTTTCATTCCATTCAGCCATGTTCTGCTCCAACCAGAAAGTGCTGTGTTTCCAGGTCCAGTTAGTCACAGTCATAGGCTGAATGCCCTAGGGGAGTTCCACGGCAGTTCCAACAGGGAGCTCAGTGCACACCTAACATGCCAACACATTTTGTACTGTTGCGTAGGTATGTGCCAAATGTACAGTCATATTGGTCATGATACACCTACAAGCAGAAAGACAAAGAGGCACCAGCACAGGTAATTCCTTTCCATCTAACAGAACACATGCAAGCTTTGTGTCTTCAGAGAGAACAGTCCCTGGCACTGGAGGTTTACCTGGCTTTATATACCACACCTTGTTTGCCTGATAACAGGGGAACTCATGATAGGCCACAGGGAGAGTATAAATGCACCTTTCAGCACCAAGGTGGCTCTTTGAAATTCCAGCCTTGTAACTCACACATGAGGGGGCCAGATGCTTGTCACCCAGTATACAACCTGGAACTCATGTTGTAGCCTTTGTCCCCATGGGGCTAGGAAAGCTACCCACTGCATGTGTGGTGCCTTTATCTTCCATGACCAAGTCCAGTCCACTGTTTGTCCTTGTGAAATCCCAGTTGGAGCTGGCAACAGGATATTACCTTGGGTTCCACATCCAGGCTTTAACAGAACATCTCTGCTGTTGTCACTTGCAGTTGTATAGGTGTCACGATGGGATGCAGAAGAGCCTCCACAGGGGCAACACCACTCCTGAGAGGTTTTTCATTAAGGACCTGCAAAACCACCCACTGGCATTGGGTTCATCCCTTCAAAGAGGGGGTATCAACAGACATCTGTAGACCTCACTTCAGCAAGCTATTATATCACTCAATCATACCTGCTGCCTGTGGATGGTATGGGACATGAAATATTCACTGTATTCCTAGTCTATGTGCCCATTTCCAGACCTCCTCTCTGGTGAAATGTATACCTTGGTCAGTTTCTGTGATTAGAGAATGGCTGTATAGGGCCTTCAGGCAGTCAAGTGCCTTAAGTGTACAGTGCTGACCAGTAGCCTTTCATGGCCAAGAAACCAGCAAATCTGTACTTGTGTCTACACAGAGCAAAGCTGGCATTATTTGATGTTGGCAAAGGCCCTATAAAATCTACTTGCCATTGAGTCAGAGGAACCTTTCTTCTTACCATGTGCCCATCAGTGGCTGCCAGCCTGTGGAGACAGAAATCCTCCTGGGCACATGTGGAGCAGTCATGATAAGCATCTGTTTTCTCCCTCTAGGAAACAGGATGATCATATCTTTTGGCAACTGCCCACACGGTTTTTGTTCTTGCATGATGCAGGCACCAGTGAAGCCAAGCTGCTACCTCATTAGGAGGGGCTTGTTCCACCTACTGGACACATACAAGCATATGGACTTCATCATTCCCCAGGCTCCCCATAGGCAGATGCCCAGTTACATGTGCTACTGTTATGTCTTTTTCATTTCTGAAGTCCCATAAGTCTTGCCAGATGGCTTATCCCCACAGGGGTCTGTGGCCTACTAGCCACTGCTGTGTATTCCAGATAGTAATCCACAGGGTTAGGCCTTTGTAAACTACACAACTATCAGTACAGATAGTGAGGGGCAGTGCTTCATTCTTAGCCACTATCCAGACAGCACATAACTCAGCCAACTAGCTGCTTTCACTGACTCCAGTGTCAAACCACATGGTGCCTGTGGCAGGGTGGATAGCAATGGCAATCCTGGAGGAGGCTTGACCTCTAACAGATCCATCAGTTTACCAGGCTTGGGCATCTATTGGGGGTTTACCTTCTCTAAATGGAAAGGGTTCCAGCTCTGTCATTGTTGGGGTGTCTCCCAACGTTTCCACTGTAAACGTAACAGATCCTAGACTATGCTGCAACTCTTGTGACAATGGACTGGCAGATAAGGAGCTCCTTTGTTCTAGGAATGCTCCCCACTTGGCCAAGTTCGGGGTTTGTGACTCTCCTGTCTTGGGAGAGTCTACTCCACTACTATAGCCAGTAGTGTAGCCAGCCCACTCTAGGACATGTTGCTTTGACAAGCTCCAGGGCCTTTCCTGTTATAGCCTCTGTGGACAACAAAGTGGCATACACAGCTGCTAACTGCTTCTCTGTCAAAGAGTACCTTGTTTCTGACCCTTTCCACAATTAGGACCAAAATCCCAAAGGAGAATGCAGTGGCTCTTGTCATTACCACAAGTCCCATCCAAACCCTTCCTGGGCAACACGTACATCTAACTTAAATGGCTTAGTGGTATCCACAGCTTGCAATTCCTGGGCGTGCTGGACTGCTTGCTTAGTGGCTTGGAATGCCTGTTCCACAGTATTTGACCATTCCCAGGTAAGTCCCTTCCTTTTCAGAAAGTATAAGGGACATGCCAGTAGGGCCAGGTGAGGTACAAATGTCTTCCAATAGCCCAAAAGGCCTATATAGGTTTGTAACTGAACCAAAGTTATAGGTTACAGGAGCATTTGTATTTTATCAACCACCACTTCTGGTATAACTTTTGTCTTACCAGACCAGACAAATCCTAAGAACTTGACAGATAAACCAGGCCCTTGGAATTTTGTGGCATTCACAGCCCACCCATGTGATTCCAAGTCCTTTATAATCTCTGGTGCACACTGTACTGAATCTGCAAAAGAATCAGAGGTTAGTAACACATCATCATTATAATGAAATGATTTAACCAATGTAGGGCATTTCCATTTTCCCAAGTCTCTTGCAACCAGCTCATGACATATCGGGCTATGTAGATACCCTTAAGGGTATCTGAAATGTCCACTGACATTGCTCCTAAGTGAATGCAAATTGATCTTGAGTCTCAGCAGCTATAGCTATGGAGAAAAAGGCATTAGCTAAGTCCACCACATAGTGATAAGTGCCTAGCACTGTGGTCAATTTGTCCATCAAGTCATGGATCAAAGGCATGGCAGCATGCATAGGTGGCACTTTATTCAGCTCTCTATAGTCCACAGACATCCATAATGAGCCATCAAGCTATCAAATGGGCCACACAGGGGAATTAAATGGACTGTGCAAGCAGTGCAATTTCCACTTTCACCAGCTCGGCAATGGTGGCATGGTCATGGTCACCTGGTAGATTATATTTTCTCATAGTTACTACCCTCTGGGATGTTGGCAATACCTATGAGGGATGCTTTGCATATGCCCTCACAACAGCCTTCACCACAGGCACTTGTAGATGGAATTCCCCCCAAAGGTCTGTAGCATTAAGCCTTGAAGAATATCTATCCCCAAAATAAAGTCATTGGGATTGGGGACACACACACAGTGTACATTCACACAAGAACTTGTTTAATTTTTAAAGGTAAGGGGAGAGCTTTTACAATTTGGTCACCATAGCCATCAATGTGTGCACTAAGATCAGGGAATTGTTCTTGTTTGTCATAAATTAGGCTGCATTCAACACCAATATCAACCAGGGTCATTACTCTTTGTACATTAGCCAGTGACCAGTGATTACAAGTTCTACATGGGACCTCTTGTCCTTGTATGGGCTCTTGGGGCAGGCACCTTGGCCTGAGCCCTATTCAAAGCAAAACAAAACATTGGCAGGACCATCTCTGAATGGCATAAAGTCCCCTAATTGGACTGCCCATATGTCATGCTGTGGGTGATTCTCATACTTGGTAAACTGTTTTTTTTGGACTCAGTTGCTTCCATAGTTCTAAGAGTATAGCATTGGATTGTTTATCAATTTTATTTTTGTCAACTCCCACTGCCAGCAAATCGGCCCACATTTGCACTTGTGTCACCCAGGTGGGGCCTTTATCAGCTCGGCCCCTCTTTGGGGTCTTCACATTCCTAACACCTTTGGCTTACTGCCGCCCCTCTGCTTTTCCCAAGCTAGCCATCATCAAGGTTACCTCATAGATAGAGCTTCCCACATAAGACACAAGTATAACAGGCAGGGATCCAAAATAGGTAGATGGAGCGTTGTTCAAAATGGTCTTGCACACCTCCAGTAATGTGCTCATCATCTGGGCCTTGGGTATTTAGTTTGAACATCTCCTGTCTCATGCCCAGCTCTTTCATTACCTGGGTCAACTCAACATAGGTATGCCATTTACTCACAGTATGCCAGAACTCTCCCACATTTGCCTACACAGTACAGATTGCATTAATCCATTCCATCAGGTAATGTGTTTAGTTAGGGGCACCCTGCATGATCTGCCAAGCATTCTTCAACCTTTGTCTCCACAATGGGTGCATGGCTAGAGATGCTAGCCATTCTACCTCATCCCCAGAACAAAGGATACCATCCACCTTTTTGTCCCAAAGTCACAAAACCCATGCTGCCAAGGGTGCCCTGTGCGTTTGCCAAAACAGCTGACCCAAGTTGACCAAATCTGCATGAGTATATGGTCCATATGTCATGAACCCAGTCACACTGGGGGGCCTTGTTGATGCTCCCCGCCCCCCAGGCCGTAGGCTGCTCATGCTTCACTTACTGCTGCACAACAGGTCGCTGATAAGCGACAATCTGCGGGCTCACAACACTCATCATCAGCTCTCAATATCTCATAATCTGAGGCTCCATGTTCCTCAAGGCAATGCAGCTCTTGTTCCAGCATGCGTATTTGTTGCTCCAGATCCTCTGCTATCTCTGAAGTTCATGCACTTATGCAGCATCACAGAGAGCACCATCCATATTTTCCTTCAAGAAAGTCAACAAAATCCACCCACGTTGCCAGCAGCAGTATGCGCCACTTTCCCAGCAATCAAGAATTCACTGCCTGTAACACATCTTCAATACTATCCAGTGACCCATCCACCACCTCCTAGCCTTCCAAGGGGGCCCACATGGAGAGAACCATAGCCACTGGCTACCACATACTATGTAGTAGCCACTGGCTTCCTCATTCAATTGAAGCCCCGGGCTCCTCTACCTACTGGGTATTCTGCTGACTATGCCAATTGTCTTGCTTCTCATACTGTTTGCTGAACCCAGGGTAGATAAGGCACATGTGGGGTAGCAGGAAGAAAACTTGAGGAGCTGTAAGAACTGCAGACATGTTTATTCTCTCTGAGCAACAGCAACCGGGGGTCCTCAGTTAAAAGTTACATACTTGTTTTGTACAGAACAAATTGGCTCATGGCCAAGCTGGTACAATGTAATGAACATGCACAGTACTACAAGTGATCTCAGCTGTTAAATAAGCATGCAAAGTCATTGTTTACAGAACACAGCATGATAAGGCATGAGGGAGTGGGGTAGAGAGCCTGACAGACACCATTTTGTTAATTTCTCCACATTCTTTGTTTGTTTCCCCACAACAGTCTTTGATAATAAAACTGGTTTTGGGTTCTGCTAGCTGCCATGCATTTTAGCATTGGGATATTTTCAATCCAGTGAGAATTTCCCCGTGTCATTAAATATTAGAAAACATAATTTTAGTAACTACATACTATTTTCATGATATGAATATTTCACATTTTATTGTAAATACACATTTCTTACAAACTCAGTATAATTGGGCTTAGTGCAGCTATCAACAGCATTATCATTCTGCATTGGTAACTTTGTCCCTAGTGTTTATAGACTATTTTCTTCCAATGAAGCAGACGGGTAATAAACAATATATTGACAGAGATAATATATTAAAATAATTGTAAATTGTAAGCTTTCAGGTAGAAGAAATTTGTTTTGTCACAATTCATATAACTTTATCATTTTATTACTATTTAGTTTACCTTACCTACTTGGCTCTGGAGGGTATTTGTTTATGTCTTTTGATACGACTATCGGATTGATTAAGTTGTAATTATTTCAGTATCTTTCTCCTCTGTTGATAAGATTCAGCTTCGCACACAAGTTTAATTGATGGCTACCTATTTGGCATGATTGAAGATAGAACAAGAAACTATTCTTCATTACTAAATGCTTGAACAGTTAATACTAGCATGTCTTTCTACTCTACTCCTTTTGTAATATTGTGACCCTCCTGTTTTTAAGTTTTTTCTTTTTCTAAATTTTCTCTACCTTATCAATAGAGGAAATATTTAAAGACTAGAAAGAACACAGCTAAACCCATTTTTGGATGTTATTTCATGCCTTTAACCAGGACTAAATCCAAGGAATAATAGAAAAAGGTCTGATGTTCATCATCAGCCCAGAGACACAACTGGTAATTAATTGGCATTTTGTCTGACTTGAAGCCACAGACATTTTACATTGATCTGCAATATTCTCACTTGCATTCCAATGAACTATGTTAGTCAAATAGCATGGATTCCCTGCACTGTCACCATATATCCTGTCCTGAGTTTACTAATGGGAAAAAACTTAAAAACAAGAGGGTCACAATGTTACAAAAGGAGTAGAGAAGAAGGACCTGTTAGTATTAATTGTTCAAGCATTTAGTAATGAAGAATCAGGGCAAATAGGTAGCCATCAAGTTAATGTGGTTGCAAAGCTGAATCTTATCAATAGTAAAGTGACCTTCTAAATCTAGATGGTAAAACTCACTTTCTTTCTGAAATGTGTAAACTTTCATCCCTTTTATAGTTCTATTTTAGCCAGTGCTTACACAGGAAAAGTGTAACCCTAAAACTAATACTCACTCACTGACACGTTTTTGGAATAGGACTGTCAGTGGGGACTGGGGAAATGCAGCTATCATATAGATATTCCTGGATCCATTCCTTTCTCTATAGATTGAGAGCTAGGCCAGTTGTATTCATGCCTAGTAGTAAAGCACACAGCTGACCAGATTTGACTTCAAGCACTGCCAGCACTGAGTTTGTCACACTAGCTTTCTTTTGAGTTATCAGTTATGTAATTCCTTGAAGAGATCCAGAAACAACATTTTAACTGCCAGTATTATGCTATATACCTCTATAAAGTGAAATGAAGTGTTAGTTGCTCAGTCATGTCTGACTCTTTGTAACCCCATGGATTGTAGCCCACCAGGCTCCTCTGTCCATAGGATTCTCCAGGCAAGAATACTGGTGTGGTTTGCCACTTCCTTCCCCAGAAGATCTTCCTAACCCAGGGGTCTCCTGCATTGCAGATGGGTTCTTTATCATCTGATCCACCAAGAAAACCCATATAACTCTATTACACTCATCTATAACCTGCATCACTAAATTAGTACATACCTTCATCCTAAGGTCTCAGGAAAATCTAATAAAACTGTGGATAAGTGGAAACATTGTCAAATATAGAACTCCATAGGAGCAGAGTGAACATTATCTTTCCATATGCATTTCTCTTTCTCCTTCCCTATATATGACTTCACTGGGGTGACAATTTTTTTTCTCTGTCTCGTGTTCTCCCCAACACTAAACTCAGGACAGGATATCCAGTAGGAATGCAGTTAATTCATGCTGACTGACAGATGTAACTCAGTAAGATGGAAGCAAGACCATTATAGAACAGTTTAGAGAGGTCTGTGTCCCGAAGTTAGACAAATTTCCAATCTGTAGCTAGCTGTGTCTTCAGGCTGATGATAAATATTGGGCATTTTCTATCATTCCTGGAAGTTGGTCCTTGTTAGAAGCATTAAATAACATGCTGAATTCCAGTTCAATTTCATGATTTCTCCTTGAATTTTAATTGTTCTACTATCCTTAGCCCTATTTTTAAAGACTCAAGGAGCATGAGAAGTGTGCACTTCTGAATGATAGAAGACAAAAGCTCTGACTGCTGTCTTACCAAAAGAAAATTAAAATAATTGTTTAATCCTTAATCTCCTCTTCTGATAACTCCTACACATTCACAGAGGAAGGCTAATCAGAGCTTAGATAGGTTGAAACGTAGTGCATCTAAGCATCAGTGGGCAATAAGTCCTTGACAGTTCATTCAAATTAGAGCTCCAAGGGGCATAGTTCTGAAAGGAGAAGCTGGAGACCTAGCTAACATCAGTCACCTCTCTGTAGAATATCACATTACAGCTCTGCAATCCAGATGAATAAATGCAATCCATCTGTGAGGAGTGGCAAGAGCTAGCAATGAATTTAGAAGTAGCAAGAAAGGGGTCTTTTGGAAGTCTCTTAGAAAAAAAAGTCTTTAGGAATAATTTAACTGAGATGATAACCAAGATAATCCCCAGAGTGTAATTTCCAGGTTTATTGATAAAATCTTGAGGAGTCTTTGAAGGGATTCCAACTGTCCTATAGTCCCAAGTTATCCTAACACTACTTGCCAGAGATTCCAGGATTGCAATATTAGAGATACTTTCATTTGGGCTTTGTGAGACCACAAGTCAAGGCCAAGAAAGCATAATCTAGACTTTAGAAGGATTTTACTTGGCTTTATCATGGTTTTTAAATAAGTGTTTGGAATGCTTTTTGGCAAGATATACTTTCTTCTGTTATCTACATCACTCATCTTGTGTCACATTCTACCATCTTCCTGCATAACTCAGTGCTCCTGAAGAAAATCTCTCAGGTCCTTTCCATCTCTGATAGACCCATGGTCTATACTCTTGAGGAATTAGGTCTCAGTAAAGCCTCCTAGTATTTTGGAAATCTGCGTTCTTTTAAGTCTTTTTAGAAAACTAAGATCATGGCATCTGGTTCCATCACTTCATGGGATATAGATGAGGAAACAGCAGAAATGGTGACAGACATAACTTTTTGGGCTCCAAAATTATTGCAGATGGTGACTGCAGCCATGAAATTAAAAGACATTTACTCCTTGGAAGCAAAGTTATGACCAACCTAGACAGCATATTGAAAAGCAGAGGCACTACTTTGCCAACAAAGGTCCGTCTAGTCAAGGTTATGGTTTTTCTAGTAGTCATGTACGGATGTGAGAGTTGGACTATAAAGAAGAATTGATGCTTTTGAACTGTGGTATTGGAGAAGACTCTTGAGAGTCCCTTGGACTGCAAGGAGATCCAACCAGTCAGTTCTAAAGGAAATTAGTCCTGAATATTCATTGGAAGGACTAATACTGAAGCTGAAACTCCAGTACTTTGGCCACCTGATGTGAAGAGCTGACTCAGTTGAAAAGACCCTGATGCTGGGAAAGGTTGAGGGCAGAAGGAGAAGGGGATGACAGAGGATGAGATGGTTGGATGGCATCATCAACTCAATGGACATGAGTTTGGGTAGGCTCCAGGAGTTGGTGATGGACAGGAAGGCCTGGTGTGCTGTGATTCATGGGGTCACAAAGAGTGGGACACAACTGAGTGACTGAACTGAACTGAGGGAATTCCTGCCAGTATGCTGAAGGTAAGATAAAGTGGAAATATTGCAGGAATAAGAGATGGTGTCTATAGATAGAATAGTTGATATGAGTGAAAAAAAGGGGGGGAAATATAATGTGTCTCAGTAAAGACACATTTCTGCTTTACATATTTTGCTATTTGATTTTTCCACAGAAATGAGGGTGTGTAAAGGCCAGGAACTTGTGCCTGTGGCCACTTGTCCTCAAGTGCTCTAGTTCTGGAGATAAAAAAGTTGTCACTATTGACCAAAATTATCACAAGAATTCTGTGTAACCCAAATAAACATAAGCTGAGACTCCCCTTTCTCACAATCAATGAGCAAAACAAACTCACCTCTGATGAAACTAAGAGATTCCCATAAAGACTTGCCTGCCTACTGTGGCAGACAATCTTCATAGCAGTTTTATTCTCATAAGAGACACGATAAACTCCAAAGTATTCAAGGGAACCTGATATTAATACAATCAGGTTCACAAAGATATGTAAAAGTGGCTTTATATAAATAGAAACAATTTATAACAAACTTGGAGAAGGCGATGGCACCCTACTCCAGTACTCTTGCCTGGCAAATCCCATGGACGGAGGAGCCTGGTAGGCTGCAGTCCATGGGATCGCAAAGAGTCAGACACGACTGAACGATTTCCCTTTCACTTTTCACTTTCATGCATTGGAGAAGGAAATAGCAACCCACTCCAGTGTTCTTGTCTGGAGAATCCCAGGGACAGGGGAGCCTGGTGGGCTGCCGTCTATGGGGTCACACAGAGTTGGACACGATGGTAGTGACTTAGCCACTTAGCCATACCAAGCTGGAAAATAGATGTCCCAATGGCTCTCACTTTTTTTTTTTTTTTTTGATCTCCCTCTCAGGTTATAATAACAATCAAATGCATATAATAGTAAAATGTGTATCAATATTAGCTGAGCTTTTATTATTTGCTGAGAATAATGCTTTATCTATTTAATAATATTCCTTTATCCTAGGTGTAATTTCTATCATCCCCATTTTATAGATGTGACAACTGATTTCTGAGAGGTTAAATAAATTGTCTGTTATTTTTAAGTAACATAGCAAGAAATTGAGCCCAGATTTGTCTGCCAAAGCCTGTTGGGCTTTATCCTGCTACAGAATATATTTAATTTATTGGACTGATTCTCATAATGATGAAACCAGCAAGACAAGAAGTCTTCCACACATTTTAATTTAAACACGAAGTAATAACTATGGTATTCCTAAAAAGTACTGGTATTTTCAGCACCTTCAGGTGGGAAAGATCCTTTGAAGTTGAACCTTTAATCCAGTGAAAGCATTCCACTGGAGCGCTAATGGATGATCACTTAGCTTTCTGCTTGTAATGAGGAGCTTACTAATTGTTAACTCCTTGCTATCAAAAGCTGACATGAATTTTCCTGTGGAAATTTGTAAAAAAAAATTTTTTTCAGGAAGTTATCACACTCTTCCCAAGTCTTTTGTCTTTTATTCTGAGCATTATCAATCTCTTTTCCTATTTTCAGATACTTGTTACAGCATCTGTTTACTCATTCACACATTCAAGGATCTACTGAGCACCTATTATGTGCCAAGTACAATAAAGATCCAGTAGTGCACAAAGTGGATTTTTTTTTTTTACTGAAGTAGTTATAATGGATCAGGCAGATGAATAAAGAAATTTTAATTTGTAATTCTGATCATTTCCTTTAAGTGAATCATCACTCAGTTCAGTTCAGTCTCTCAATCATGTCCGACTCTTTGCGACCCCATGAATCGCAGCACACCAGGCCTCCCTGTCCATCACCATCTCCTGTAGATCACTCAGACTCACATCCATCAAGTCGGTGATGCCATCCAGCCATCTCATCCTCTGTCGTCCCCTTTTCCTCCTGCCCCCAATCCCTCCCAGCATCAGAGTCTTTTCCAATGAGTCAACTCTTCACATGAGGTGGCCAAAGTACTGGAGTTTCAGCTTTAGCAATAAGGAATAATAAAGACAAAATTAATATCAAATGTCCATTTCTAACACCAGTGGAAGAGAGAATTGGGGATAAAACAATCATCTCAGTGATTTTATACTTCTTATTTTATGAACATATTATTTTTTCTGGATAAAAAGTTTTTAAGCACTGTTAATATATTGGTATCAGTTAACTATTACTGTGTAACAAACCATCCCAAATCTCAGTTATTTAAGGAAACAAGCAAATAAATGTTTATCAGTAGCAATACATTTACTTTTATTAAACAGTATCAATTATTCAAAAGTAATAATACTAATAATTTTAATTAGTCTACTGATAGGCTAAGCATCTCTACTGATCAGGGAAATGGTTGAGAGATCTCAGTTGGTTTTGGTCTGTTGTCTTCAGTAATCTTGCAGGTCACTATGATTCATGTCTATGACTCCTTCACATGGTTTCTCAATGTCTGTATTATCATGAAAAGTTAGGGTTTCAAGATGGAGAACAGAAATGTGAAAAGAGCCTAGGCTCTGAATCAGCACATTGTTTTACCTGTTTCAGTCTGTTGACCAAAGCAAGTCAGAAGGTCAGCCCAGGCTAAATAACTGAGAACTAGATTCCATCACTTGAGGATAATTGGTGCAAAATCAACTGCCAAGGGCATCAATATAGGGTGAACTGGAGAAGTAAGCCTTTTTTTTTTTTTCCCAGCATTCAATCTACTATAGTATTTGAATTGTATGTTCTTACAAGCAAATCTATAGATTACATTTTCCCTGATTCCAATCAACAGACAAAAAACACCTTGTTTAGGAAAAAAAGAAGAAGAAGAAGAAAAAAAAAAAAAAACAGTTGTGACCTTATATTCCTCATCATTCAGAATCTAGCAGCAGAGCTACTCTATGCCACAACACCAGGCCAATGCTGCCCAAGTGCTATATAGAGTTTGATTAGAATGCCATAACTGCCCCCAGAACAAAAACTGAGAAGCAGAGACTCACTTTCTCTCCATCAGGGAAACCCAGTGAGAACTGAAAACTCTCTCATACAGTTTAAATTCTTACACGTGCACAAGGAGCACCAGGAAAGTCACATATCTCCGTCTAGTGTACAGTGTGTCAGGATTATGGCAGGATAGAACTCAAGCCCTGATCTTACAGGGCTAGAAATTTTATTGAAATTCATTCCTAAACATCTTCATTCTTAGTTAATCAATGTAATTCTTTATCAGGTAACCTGAAAAAAAAAGGAAGTACTGGGAAACTAGGTGAAGAAACAACTTTGAAAACTTTGCAGAATTACCTAACTGCAGTGGCTCTCAATCCTGGTTGCACATAACATTTATCCAAGGAAGCTTAAAGAAAATAGTGTTGCTCTGGTACCAGTTCCCATGGATTCAGATTTAATCAACATGGATTGGGCCCTGATGAACATTTTATAAAAGCACTTCCATGTGATTTTAATATTCAACTTAGGTTGAGAACTACTAGAAAATCTAGCTAACTTAGAACTATTACATTTAAGCATTAATTATATTGAGGTCTGCAATTGTTCTTTGTCAATTCTCATGTCTAAATTGGCTCAACCTAGAATAATGACACTTTCTGGTCCTAGCTAGAAATATTAAGTGCTTACCTCACTGGACTAGATATACAATGTTTATTGTCTATTTGCTGATCTCTTACAATTTCTTCCATATAACTGTTCAGATTTAGAGAGAATCTATGAAGCAAGTACCACTATGTTATTTAACTTAATCTTCAAAATAACTCTGTATAAGATAGACATCATCATCCTCATATTACTTTTGTGAAAAAATTGAGGTTAAGAAAGGAAAAGGTGTTTGCACACATAATAAAAATAGTAAATGGGAGATTAGTGATTTAAATCTAGGAAAGAAGACCCATAAGTATATGCATCATAAAATATATATTTGTATTGATTTATTCCCAAACAACCACAACAAATATCATGCAAACATCAATTAAGGGGGTGCCAGTGTAGAGTGCTTTAGAATATACCAGTAGAGCACCTTATTCCCAAATATCTTCCTTATTCGTCTGATTTAGAATTTGAAATTCTTACCACTAGAGGTAAATAAAACTTTTAAATCACACATCTTAAGGAGTAGCAAGGGTTTCTGTTTTGCTTTGTTTTAGTATTCAATGGTTAGTTTCATTTGTGAGAAATTCATTGTGAGAAATGTAATAAGCAATTTGCTATTGATAATAAATCTTTATTATTAATTTTACTGTTTTTAATATAATTTTTCCAGTTTTATTTATTTATTGTACTTTACAATACTGCATTGGTTTTGCCATACATTGACATGAATCCACCATGGGTGTACATGTGTTCCCCATCCTGAGCCCCCCTCCCACCTCCCTCCCCATGCCATCCCTCTGGGTCATCCCAGTGCACCAGCCCCAAGCACCCTGTATCATGCATCAAACCTGGACTGGCAATTTATTTCACATGTGATAATTTACATGTTTCAATGCCATTCTCCCATAACAGCCCACCCTCGCCCTCTCCCACAGAGTCCAAATGACTGTTCTATACATCTCTGTCTAATTTTTATTGTTAATAAATTGAATAAATAGTTAACATACACAATGAAAAAATTGCTTTTGTACATCAAAGCAGACTCAAAACTTTCCTTAAAGTAATGTCACTATTATTTGTATTTCTATAATCTTCTTGAGTAAAAATATCAGTATTTGAGTGAGACACAAATATGTAAGTGCTAGTATACATTATCTATCATGTACTTAGTATCAAAAATGCCTTCAACAGTTTTGAGTCTAAGTGATTCTCATCTGGGAATGTGTATATATAGAGGGAAGAAAATACCAGGTGTGGAGATGTTTCAGATTACCTGTAACATTTTGAGGGGGCTTTTAAAAACTTTTATTGAGATATAGTTGATTTACAATGTTCTGTTAGCTTTAAGAAATGGATTACTTCCTGCTATATCAATAGACAAGGATGTCACATCCATCAGTGCTTCCACCCTTCCAAATTTGAATTTATGAGCCCAGAGGGAACTCAGGAAGAACAATACCTGCTATCTGGCAGCCATCATGACTCCCTACCATGAGCACTGAGGACCTCAGTCTGGGGTGAAAAAAGCAGGGTACTGGCGTCAGATAGCTAAGATGCATATGAAAGAATGATTTTAGTGAGACCAAACTCTTGCATCTTCTCATACACGTGTTTAATCACTCAGTCGTGTCTGATTTTTTATGAACCCATGGACTGTGGTCTACCAGATTCCTCGTCCGTAGGGATTCTCCAGGCAAGAATACTAGAGTGGGTTGTCATGCCCTACTCCAGGGGATCTTTCCAACCCAAGGATCAAACCCAGGTCTCCCACATTGCAGGTGGATTTTTTTATCAGCTGAGCAACCTGAGAAGCCCTGAACATAGAAAGGCACTACATTCCTTAACTTGATATCTAGTTTTCCTTAATTAAAAATAAGCTTTTGATGTTCAGACTACCTGCCTTTTGCTACAGTCTTCTGTATATCTTGACTCTTCCACAACCTGCCCCCATGCCAAGCTCCCTTCTGCTTCCTCAGAGCCATTCTTTCAGGGTGACATGAGATGCCATCTCCCAAACTTAAAGTTCTAAATATTCCCACCAAATAAAATATAACTCTCAGTTTTTCAGTTCATTTCTGTTTAGTCGCTCAGTCATGTCCAACTCCATGGACCTCATGGACTGCAGCATGCCAGGCCTTCCTGTCCATCACCAACTCTTGGAGCTTACTCAAACTCGTGTCCATTGAGTGGGTGATGCCATCCAACCATCTCATCCTCTGTCTCCTGCTTTCAATCTTTCCCAGCATCAGGGTATTTTCAAATGAATCAGTTCTTTGCATCAGGTGGCCAGAGTATTCTAGTTTCAGCTTTCAAAGAATATTCAGGACTGATTTCCTTTAGGATGAACTGGTTGGATCTCCTTGCTGTCCAAGCAACTCACAAGCCTCTTCTCCAACACCACAATTCAAAAGCATCAGTTCTTTGGCTCTCTGTTTTCTTTATTATCCAACTCTCACATCCGTACATGACTACTGGAAAAATCATAGCTTTGACCAGATGGAACTTTGTTGGCATAGTAATGTCTCTGCTTTTTAATATGCTGTCTAGGTTGGTCATAACTTTTCTTCCAAGGAGCAAACGCCTTTTAATTTCATGGAAGCAGTCACCATTTGCAGTAATTTTGGAGCCCCCCAAAATAAAGTTTGTCACAGTTTCCACTGTTTTCCCATCTATTTTCCATGAAGTGATGGGACTGGATGCCATGATCTTAGTTTGCTGAATGTTAAGTTTTAAGCAAAAATTTTTATTCTCCTCTTTCACTTTCATCAAGAGGCTCTTTAATTCTTCTTTGCCTTCTGCCAAAAGGGTGGTGTCATCTGTATATGTTAGGTTATTGATATTTCTCCAGAAAATCTTGATTCCAGCTTTTACTTCATCCAGTCCAGCAGTTTTTAGGCTGTGACTTTTTTATTCAATAGTTCTTATATTACTTTTTTTTTTAATTCTTTGCCATTATGGTTTCTTACAAGATATTGAATATAGTTCCCTTTACTTTACAGTAAACTCTTCTTGTTTATCTAATTTATATATGATAGTGTGCATCTGTTCATGATATATTCCTGTTCAATTGCTAAGTTGTGTCTGACTCTTCAAGACTGCATGGACTCTAGCATGCCAGGCTTTTCTGTCCCTTGCCATCTCCCAGAGTGTGCCCAAGTTCATGTTCATTGCATCAGTGATGTTATCCAATCATCTCATCATCTGTCACCCTCTTCTCCTTCTGCCTTCAATCTTTCCCAGCTAACAAACTTTTCCAATGTGTCAGCTATTCCCATCAGGTGGCCAAAATATTGCAGCTTCAGCATCAGTCCTTCCAATGGGAATATGTTATTGACATGCTCCAAGGTAAACTGACATTTCTCCAAAGAAGACATACAGAGGGCCATTAAGTAAATGAAAAAATGAACAATATCATTAAATATTAGAGAAATATAAATCAAAACTATAATGAGATATCACCTGACACTAGTCAGAATGGCCATCATAAAAATGTCTATAAATCATAAATGCTGGAGGGATGTGGAGAGAAAGGAACCTTCCTACACTATTGGTACTAAGGTAAATTGGTGTAGCCTCCATGGAGCACACTATGGAGTGAGAAATGGAGTATTTCCTGCCATATAGGTAAACAAGGATGTCACAGTTTTCAACTTTTAGCTCTCCAATATGAGCCCTAAAGGGCATTGGGGAATGAGAAGAATACCTGTCATCTGGCAGCCATTAGACTGCAGCCACCGCCTATGGTGAATGTCAAATAATTTTTTCACAGTGTGAAAAACAGGGTACTGGCCCCAGATAGCTTAGATGCATATGAAAGAAATGGTTTAATTGAGCCCAGACTCTTACATCTTCCAATCCATAGAACAGCATAAAATTCCTTACTTTGAGATATCTGGGTTCCTTTAATTAACAATTCTCTCAGGGTGATGTGAGATACTGTCTCCTGGGCTTGATGTCCTAAAAATTCCCACTGAATAAAACATAACCCTCAACTTTTAGGTTGTGACTATTTTCAAGTCAATAGGAGATTCCTTTAAAAACAACAAAACAACAACAACAAAAAAATAACCTAAAAAATAGAGTTACCTGTGTGATTTTTGAAAACTACCGCCCCTTATATTGTCATATACCACTGTTATATACACATTGTTACATACTCTGTCATTGAAGCATGATAAACTCCATTGAAAATAAACAATCTGGTTCAAAAATACGCATGGGGTGGGGTCTTATTCAAAGCCATAGAGCAGTTTAGAGAAAAAGAACACAATTCACATTTCCACCAAGATTCTTTATGCAATATCAATTATTCTATTAAAACCCAAAATACCCTGAGAGGATAACATTCTCGCTCATACGTTGGAGTTAGGATCAACTTGAATAAATTATTTTATATACAGAAAGAGGACAGTAAAATAACTTTCTCATAAGAAGATATGCTTAGGAAGAGGGATGGACTTAGGTATAAGGAAAGGACAGATGAAATGAGCAAAGAAAGCTAAGAAGACAAGTTTTAAATATTTTTCCATCTAGCCTAGGATCTTTTCTGCATAAAGGTGAAGATTTTCTTCTGTCACATATCATCATCTGTAGATATCACCTTCTTCTCTCTCATATGCCCTTATGCCCTTGAAATAACCAAGGAAGAATAGAAAATATGTATAGCTTTTCAAACTATCTCTACAGTGGAATTACAGATATTCATTGGGATTTATAATGCAAGGGCCTTGGAACTTTAAAAAGAGTGATTCACTTGATGCTTGATTTTTTTCTTTTTTTTTAAGACTGAAGATCTCAAAGTTAATCACTGTTTCAGCCTAAGGAGATGGTGACAGTTGTTATGCTAAGTACTTTTGTTTTTAATGAGTAAAAGAGTTAAATGGATAAATAGTCTCATAGAAATGCATGCAAATTGTAGTGTTTATTTTACTGCTACCCTGGGCTACAGAGCTTTTTGCACCTTTCTTTGTAAATGTCTTTATGGTTATGAATTCATTATTTTGAAATGCATGGTTTATTCTTCCCTATTTATGCACTGGACTTGGCGAGCCCCCTTTGGATTGATTATGAATAGAGTAGGTGAGAAGTTTTTCTTGCATATTGAGGGGAGCTATCAAAAACCATAAATAATTGAACTAGAAATAATCTTGAAAATTGTTTAACTATATTCAGTTTTCCAAATTGCCCAAAGAGTGGCATTTCTTGTAATCAGTATTTAATATTCCAGAAAGGTAAAAAAAAAAAAAAAAAAAAAACCCTTTAAAAATTATTTAGCTAAGTGTATAATACTTATTGTGTCCAAAATAAATTTTTAAATTACTTATTGTATTTGAGGATGATAACATATTTCTGTAGTGGTAACCTGAGATTTTGATTTTCTGATGTAGTAATGGGGAGTGAGTGGTCATTACAATGAGTGTTTCTTTCTCTAAAATAGTTTTTAGTATTCTCTACTTTGGCATTTTCCATTGGTCTCCCTTGTTCCTTTTGTATTTCCCATATGACCTAACTCCATTTTGTATCTAGCACATTGTAATGTATTTTGTAGATGCTCAATAAATGTTTACTGGCTGAAGAAAGCAAGGAAACAAAGAAGGAAAGAAGGAAAAGGGAAGAAAAGAAGGAAATGTAGGACAAAAAAAGGGAGGGTGAGAGGAAAGGAGAGAAAAAAAAGGGAAAGAGAAAAAGGCAAAATTACTTTCCCTACAATAAACTTATTAATATAAAATCAGTATTAGCTCTTTATATAAAATAGCTATATAGGAATTTGGGGAAGTTTTGTTATACTGAATGAAAATTTAAAAAGAAAAAAAAATCTGAAGTTGCAATATGATTACTACCATTTTATTTTTGTGTCATATGTTGATAAAAAGCTTCACTGACATCATTCTTTAGTGAATTTGTGTTTATTGAAAGAAGATATAAAAATAACTTGAATAGATACCTGTATATGTAAAATATTACTCAAAACGAGGCAATGAAGAAAGGAAGATGACCTCAACGGTGACAGGTTACCTTTATTTACACAAGGAGGGGTGACAGTCTGCCTAACAACCAGGCTGAGCATGTGAGGGATCAAGGAGGCTTCATATTTAAGGGGAGGTTTGTGGAAATGATAAGGGAGGTTTTTAGTCAGGCTTTGGGTAATTTTTAGCTGAGATGGCAGTTGCAGTTGAGCAAGGGGCTGGAAGGCCAGGCAGGGGTGGAGGGCCCTGGGTTGATGTGATCTGCCTGGTGTATTGGGGTGGGGCTTAAAGTTCAGTTTTGTTATCCCCAAAGTCAGGTGGTTCAGCAAGGGCCCTTGACGTCCTTATCTTCTTTCTCCAGGCCTGATGTCAGTGAAGGCCTCTGAAGTCTTTATCTTCTTTTCTAGGCCCAGGGACTCCTTCAGTATACATATAACTGAATCACTTTGAAACTAACACAGCACTGGTAATCAAGTATGCTCCAATATAAAATAAACATTTTGAGAAGTATTATAAAATTATGTTTATATATTAAAAATCATTTTCATTATAAGATTATTTCAATTTTTCAAATTATTATTATATTTTAAAAGAATTTTATTGAAATATAGCTGATTTTCAATGTTGTGTTAATTTCAGATGTACAACAAAGTGACTCTTTTATATAAACTGTTCTCCATAGTGTCTGTATCAATTTACATTGCCATTGACAGTAGAGGAGGGTTCTTTGACTCCACACCCTCTCCAGCATTTATTATTTATAAACTTTTTGATGTTTCTTATTCTGAATGCTGTGAGGGGGTATCACATTGTGCAGTATGATGATGGCACAAAAACATAAATACAGATCAATGGACTAGGAGGGAAAGCCCAGGAATTAATCCCCATGCGTATGGTCAATTAATCTATGACAAAGGAGGTAAGAATATACAATGGAGAAGAGCCAGTCTCTTCAATAAGTGCTGCACAGAAAACTAGACAGCTTCATGTAAAGAATGAAATTACAATTTTCTCACACCATTTATTATACAAAAATAAGCTTATAATGAATTAAAAACATAAATGTAAGACTGGATATGATAAAATTTCTAGAGAACATACAGCAGTCTTGGACATAAATTGTAGCAATAGTCTTGGATCTGTCTCCTAGAGTAATGGAACTATAACAAAAATAAACAAATGGGATCTAATTAAATTTAAAGACTTGCACAGCAAAGGGAGTCATAAATAAAATGAAAAGACAACCTACAGAATGGGAGAAAATATTTATAAACAATGCTACTAAAAGTTTGTTGCTGAATCATGAAAAGACGCCATGATTCTTGGCCTCCGGAGGAGAAGAATTCAATCTGGGGCCAGAGATGAGACTTGATTGCTCAGGGCTTTTGTGTAATAAAGTTTTCATTAAAGTATGAAGGAGATATAGAAAACTTCTGACATAGGCATCAGAAGGGGACAGAAAGAGTACCCCCTTGCTAGTGTTAGCAATGGAGTTATGCACTCTCCAATTAGTTATTACAGTGAATCAAAAGAATGTCTGGAGGTTGTAAGGACCTCACTAGACCTACTCCCATAATTTACATTTTAAGATAATGGGATTAGCTAGAAAATTTTTTCCAGAGACTGTTCTCGAGCATAATACATTTTTTGTTATATAATCCTGAGGAATGTAGAGGGGAAAAAAAGTTTGTCCTTTCTTCCTCCTTGAGAATTCCAGACCCCTATCTCCTTGGGGACCCCTAGACTTCTTATCAACCTGCCTAGTAAATGAATCTCTCACTACTGACAAGGGATTAATGAAAATGTCCAAAATCTCCAAATAGCTAATGCAGTTCAATATCAAAAAGACAAAGAGTCCAATCAAAAAATTAGCAGAAGATTTAAAAAACACTTCTCCAAAGAAGACAAACAGATGGCCAAAAGGCACTTTAAAAGATATTTAGTATCACTAATTATTAGAGAAATGCAAGTCAAAACTGCAGCTGGGCCTTAGGAAGCATCACAAACAAAGTTAGTGCAGGTGATGGAATTTCAGTTGAGCTATTTCAAATCCTAAAAGATAATGCTGCACTCAATATGCCAGCAAATTTGGAAAATGCAACAGTAACCACAGGACTGGAAAAGGTCAGTTTTCATCCCAATCCCAAAGAAAGACAATATCAAAGAATGGTCAAACTACTGCAGAATTGCACTCATCTTACACACTAGTAAAGTAATGCTCAAAATTCTTTAAGCCAGGCTTCAACAGTATGTGAACTGTGAACATCCAGATATTCAAGCTGGGTTTAGAAAAGACAGACGAAACAGATCAAATTGCCAACATCCATTGGATCATCAAAAAATAAAAGAGTTCTAGAAAAAACATTTATTTCTGCTTTAGAGACTATGCCAAAGCCTTTGACTGTGGATCACAACAAACTGGAAAATTCTTAAAGAGATGGGAATGCCAGACAACCTGACCTGCCTCTCGAGAAATCTGTATGCAGGTGTGGAAGCAACAGTTAGAACTGGACATGGAACAACAGACAGGTTCCAATTTGGAAAAGGAGTATATCAAGGCTGTATATTGTCACCCTGCTTATTTAACTTATATGCATAGAATGTCATGTGAAATGCCAGGCTAGATGAAGCACAAGCTGGAATCAAGATTGTCAGCTGGAATCAAGATTGTCAGGAGAAACATTGATAAACTGAGATATGAAGACGACATCAACCTTATGGCAGTAAAAGACATGAGTGAAAAGTTGGCTTAAAACTCAATGTATGGCAAAAACCACTACAATATTATAAAGTAATTAGCCTCCAATTAAAATTAATTAATTAAAAAAAACTAAGAACATGACATCTGGCCCCATCACTTCATGGCAAATAGATACGGAAACAATGGAGATAGTGAGAGACTTTTTTTTTTTTTTTGGCGGGGTTTGGCTTCAAAAATAACTGAAGATGATGACTGTAGCCATGAAATTAAAAGAAGCTTGTTCCTTGGAAGAAAAGTTATTATCAACATAGACAGAATATTAAAAAGCAGATACATTGCTCTGTGAACAAAGGTCCCTCCAGTCAAAGCTATGTTTTTTTCCAATAGTCATGTATGGATGTGAGAGTTGGACTATAAAGAAAGCTGAGTGCTGAGGAATTGATGCTTTCATACTGTAGTGTTGGAGAAGACTCTTAAGAGTCCCTTGGACTGCAAGGAGATCAAACCAGACAATCCTGATGGAAATCAATCCTGAATATTCATGAAAGGACTGATACTGAAGCTGAATCTCCAATACTTGGGCCACTTGATGTGAAGAACTGACTCATTGGAAAAGACCCTGGTGCTGGGAAAGATTGAAGGCAGGAGGAGAAGGGGACAACAGAGGATGAGATGAATTGATGGCATCACTGACTCAATGGACATGAGTTTGAGTAACCTCCAGAACCTGGTGATGGACTGGGAGGCCTCGTGTGCTGCAGTCCATGGGGTTGCAAAGAGTCAGATACAACTGAGCAATTGAACTGTACTGAGGAGTCAAATAAAGCATACTGCTGCAATTTATGTCAAAGAATGTTATGCTTATATTTTCTTTTAGGAGTTTTATAGCATCCAGTGCTATGTAGAAATCTTAAATCTATTTTAATTGATTTTGTATATGGTGTCAGGAAATGCTCTATTCTTTTACATGTAACTGTTCAGTTTCTGCAGCAACACTTATTGAATTGATTGCCTTTTCTTCACTGTATACTCTTGTCTCCTTTGGCATAGATTAATTGACCATAAGTGTATGGCTTTATTTCTGGGCTCTCTATTCACATCCCATTTTTGTGTGTGTCCATTTTTGTGTCATTACCATACTGTGTTTATTACTGTAGCTTTTTATTATAGCCTAAAGTCAGAGTGTATAATTCCTCTAGATCTGGTCCTCTTTACCAAGGTCACTTTGGCTTTTTGGCATCTTTTGCTTTTCCATACAAATTTTAAAATTATTTCTTCTAGTTTTGTGAGAAATAGTAAATGAATTTGTCATAATTCCTCTTTGTTTAAAAAATATACATTTATTTATTTTAATTGGAGGATAATGACTTCACAAAGTCAACAAAGCCAACAAAGTTCCGTTTGGTCAAAACTTTGTTTATTTCAGTATTAATATATGGATGTGAGAGTTGGAAAAAAAGAAAGCTAAGTGCTTTCTCCAGGAAAGTCTGGAGTTGGTGATGGATAGGGAACTCTGCATTACTGCAGTCCATGGGGTCGCAAAGAGTCAGACATAACTGAGGGACTGAACTGAACTGAATGACTTTACAATATTGTGATGGTTTTTGCCATAATTCAACATGAATAAGCCACATATCAGAGAAGGCAATGGCACCCCACTCCAGTACTCTTACCTAGAAAATCCCATGGACGGAGGAGGAGCCTGGTAGGCTGCAGTCCATGGGGTCGCTAAGAGTCGGACAGGACTGAGCAACTTCACTTTCTCTTTTCACTTTCTGGCATTGGAGAAGGAAATGGCAACCCACTCCAGTGTTCTTGCCTGGAGAATCCAAGGGACGGGGGAGACTGGTAGGCTGCCGTCTATGGGGTCTCACAGAGTCAGACACGACTGAAGCAATTTAGCAGCAGCAGTAGCAGCACGCCACATATATACATGTGTTCTCACATCCTGAATCCTCCTCCCACATCCCTCACCATGCTATCCCTCTGGATTGTCCCAGTAATTTCTCTTTGCAATAGTTTATTGTTAGATTTTGGAAGTGCAACTGACTTCTGTACATTAATATATTTATCCTGCTACTTTATAAAATGCATTGATGAGCTTTAGCAGTTTTCTTGTAAAATCTTTAAAGTTTTATATATGCATATATATGTATATATATGCATATATATGTATATATATGTATATATATACATATATATAACATTATATCTCTGCAAACAAAAATGACAATTTTGCTTTTTTTTTTTTTAACTTGGATTCCTTTTATTTATTTTTCTTCTCTGATTACTGTGGCTAGGGCTTCTAAAACTGTGTTGAATAAACGTGAGTAGAGTGGGCATCCTTGTCGTATTCTTGATCATAGAAGGAATGCTTTCACCTTTTTACCAATGAGTATGATATTAGCTGTTATTTTCTTACATATGTGCTTTTATTATGTTGAGGTATGGGATGTTTTGATGAAATCTAATTTTGGCCTGTCCCACTTTGGTGATTGCTAGGTAGCTGGTTTACCAGTTTCTAGTTTGGCTAACTAATTAACATGGTTAGGAGACTGTTCCTTAAGCCTGCCTTGAGACTAGAGAGAACATCTTAGTCTTCCTGATATTTGGTGCTTTCTCTTGAACAAATGCTCTTTGTATTTTTCTAAGACTTTGCTTAATTTCCCAAGTTATTAAACATTTCACTTGACTGTTTTAGTGTTATCATTGTTTTATTGAAGTAGTAGATTTCACAGGTATTTGTATTGCCATTGAGAAAGTTTCACTTATACAACTTACTACATAGATTTTCATCACTGATTGAATGTACATATAAAGAAAATACTGAAGAAGAATTTCAATTAAGGATGTGCATCATCAGTAAAATAAAACCCAATAACTACATATTGTTAGAACTGCAGCTCAAAACTACCGTGATAGAAGAGGGACAGTATTACTCATGGCGAATGTTCAGGGGAAACACTTTTTGAATAGATGTAGAGGAGTATCACTAACAGGAACAAAAGAGAGAAAGCAGATGAGAAAAAAGAAGAGATGAGAAGGTAGTACTGGATGATATCAATAAAAAACAGAAACCTGATCAAATGAAGGAAATGTTGAAAAAAGCGGGAGGTAAAACTGAGCTGATCTTTTAAGTCAGCAGTCAGCAGAAAGGCTGCTTACAAGATACAATTTGAGGTGTGCTGAGCATGAGACACTTCTCTCCTGTCCAAAAGGGATTGTTTGTCTCCAAATAATGACATGGTCACATATAGAAGACTTGTCCATATATGGCTTTCCAGATTATCCAGATTCCTTTAATAAGATATAAAAAGCCCAGGATCAGGATCAAGGTGGTAGATCTTGAACTCACTTCTGCACATGGGAACGACAAAATAATAACTACTTAGAAAGCAACTATCAGAATGACTTGAAGACTAGTTGAAAAGATTTTCTACAATAAAGATGTAAAGAAAGAGCCACAAAGAGATGGGTAAAAGAGGTGGAGATATAGTCTCATTAGGACTTACACCCCTAGGTCAATTACACACAAACTGAAGGGCTTTCAAACCTGCAAGACTCTCCCTGAAGATTTAGTTGTCCATGCACCACAAGGGGATTCCCATCCTAGAGGTCCTGAAACATGAAGACAAGCCCTCAGGACATTTGGCTTTGAAAACTTATGGAATTTATATTTGGGAGATATAGAAAACTATAGAAAATAGAGACTCCACTCTTAAAGGGCACACACAAAATTTCACATGCTTTAAGTTCCAGTGCATAGGCAGTAGTTTGTGTCTGGGTCAGACCTACTTACTGAACTTAGTCTCTCAGAGAGACAAGAGACAACTGGAGCACCTGCACTAGCAAGTGCCATTTTAGAACACTTCCTCTATTAGCATTGAGTGCTTGCTGCATCTACCAATGGGCTCACAGCAGTAATATGTTGACAGACTGAATGGATAGGATGGATAGATAGCTAGGAAGAATGCCCAGGCTGCCAGTAGCCCTGCAGTTGTCAAATGCTGCCAAGTTGCATGGTCATTAGAATGGGGAACCTACCCCATAAACTTACAGGCCTGTAACATTTGTGCACCAACAGGTATCACAATCATTATTCCCAGGGTTCCACATCACCCACCAGTATGCCTGCAGCAACCACTCAAGGAAAATTTCAGACACTACAAGGTCTGAGGAACAAAAGCCACCTACCAGCTCTCCTAAAGTAGTTAGCCCCACCACAACAGAAGGGTGCATGTAGCCCACATAGAGTACAGCCCTGGTGCATATAATTCTAGTGGACAAAGGACAGCGTGTTGCTGGGTGTCACAGGACATCTCCTACATAAGGCAACTTCACAAAGATTGACAGAGTTAATGGACCTATCTAATCATAGAAATAAATATAGAGAATTAGATTAAATGACAAGACAAAGGAAAAAATTTCAAATGAAAAATCAGATCAAACAGTACAAGAACTAAAACAAACGGAGTTAAGCAATCAGTCCAGTAAGAGGTCAAGGTAATGATTATACAGAGGCTCTCTGAACTCTGGAGAATAATTGATATACACAGTGAGAACTTTAACAAAGAATTAAAAACTATAAAAAATATAAAAAAGAAGTGAGAAATAGAAAAAATGAAATTAAAAACTCTCTTGAAACATTCAACAGTAAATTAGATAACACAGAAGTAATCTGTGTTAACAGAATCAGTTATCTGGAAGACAGAATAGTAGAGACGATTCTAATAGAACAGAAAATAGGAAAAATAATTTTTTTTTAAAAAAAGGATAGTTTCACACCTCAGGGGCAACATCAAGCATACTAATTTGAAGTATAGGAGTCCAAGAAGGAGAAGAGAAAGAAAGGGACAGAAAATCTATATGAAGAATATTGGATGAGAAACTTCCTAACTTGTGGAAGGAAACAAATATGCAGATGCCAGAAACTCAGAGAGTCCCAAACAGGATGAACCCGAAGTGACTTACTCCAAGAAATATAATTAAAATGACAAAAATTGAAGATAAAGGTGGTGATGGGGTGCAGTGGGGTGGGGGAGATGGCAGGGACACAATGACTTTCTGAAATTTCTGGAGGCAGCACTGTCATTGCATGGTACTGTCACTCTAAGGAAGTGACACTGAAGTTGAAAACTTCTCAACACCTCCTATCTGTCTGTGGCAGAGAGAGCTGTTCAAAGTGTCCTGGTGCCCAAAGCCCTCATGTGTGGACCACAGATCGATACCCTGGTGTCTGTGACAGATTGCATGTGATTTCCTAACCCTGCAGTAAGAGTGTGTGGCAGTTTCTGAGACAGTTTCAAACTTCAGCAACCACTAGAACAGGATGTAAGGGAAAAATCAGGGGTAGGGGAAAAAACCCAGATCTCCTGCATTGCAGGTAGATTTGTTACCATCTGAGCCACAAGGGGAGCTAAAAATAAAAAGAGGATCTTAAAAGAAACAAGAGAAAAACAAATATGTATGTACAAGGTAGCATTCATAAAACTGTCAACTGACTTTTCAGCAAAAACTTTTCAGACCAGAAGGGAGTGGCAGGAAATATGCAAAGTCATGAAAAGCAGAAAATCTACAACCAAGAATAATCTACCCAGCAATATTATCACTCACAAAGGAAAAAAGAGTTTTACAGAAAAGTTAAGCTGAAAGAGATCATAAGTACTAAACAAGACTTATAGTGTTAAAGAAACTTTTCAACATGATATAGAAAAGGTCATACAATAAATAAGAAAATTACGAAAGAAAAATCTCATTGGTAAAGGCAAGCTTAGAGTACAGTTAGTAGATGAACAGCTTAAAAAGCTTTTTGCTATTGTTGTTCGGTCCCTAAGTCATGTCCAACTATTTGAGACCCCATGGACTGGAGCATGGCAGATTTCCCTGTCCTTCGTTATGCCCGGAGTGAGCTCATATTCATGACAAGTGAATTGGTGATGCTATCTAACAACCTCATCCTCTGCCGCCTGCTTCTACATTTTCCTTCAATCTTTTCCACAATCAGGGTCTTTTCCAATGGGTCAGTTATTTGCAACAGGTGGACAAATATAAGAGCTTCAGCTTCAGCACCATTCTTTCCAATGAATACTCAGGGTTGATTTCCTTTAGGTTTGACTTACTTGATCTCCTTGCAGTCTAAGGGAGTCTCAAGAGTTTTCTCCAGCACCACAGTTCAAAAGCATTAATTCTTCAGTACTCAACTTTTTTTTATAGTCCAACTCTCAGCCTTGATTATACACACTTTTGTTGGCAGAGATGTCTTTGCTTTTTAATTTGCTGTCTCGGTGTATCATAACTTTTTTTTTCCCAGGAGCAAGCTTCTTTTGATTTCATGGTTGCAGTCACTGTTTGCAGTGACTTTGTAGATCAAGAAAGTAAATCTTGTCACTGCTTCCACTTTTCCCCCTTTTACTTGCCATGAAGTGATGGGAGCAAATGCCATGATCTTATTTTTTGAATGTTGAGTTTTAAGCCAGCTTTTACATTATCTTCTTTGACTCTCATCTAGAGGCTCTTCAGTTCCTCTTCACTTTCTGCCATTATAGGGGTATCATCTTCATATCAGAAGTTGCTGATATTTCTCTTGGCAATCTTGACTCCACCTTGTGATTCATCCAGCCACACATTTTTCATGATGTACTCTGCATAGAAGTTAAATGAACGGAATGACAATGCACAGCCTTGTACTACTTTTCCAATTCTGAACCAGTCAGGTTTTCCATGTAAATTTCTAATGGTTGCTTCTTATCTACAAACAGGATTCTCAGGACATAGATAGGTAAGGTGGTCTGGTTTTCCCATTTCATTAAGAATTTTCCAGGTTTTTTGTAATCCACGCTGTCAAAGGCTATCACATAGTCAGTGAAACAGAAGTAGATGTTCTAGAATTCCCTTGCTTTCTCTATGATCCAACAAATGTTGGCAATTTGATCTCTGGTTTCTCTGCCTTTTCTAAACTCTCTTTGTACATCTGGAAGTCCTTGGTTCATGTACTCCTGAAGCCTATTTGAAGGAATTTTAGAATAACCTTGCTAGAATATGAAATGAGCACAATTGCCTGGTAGTTTGACCATTATTTAGCAGGACCTTTTTGGAATTGGAATGAAAACTGACATTTTCCAGTCCTACAGCCAATGCTTAGTTTTCTAAATTTGTTGACATAATGAGTGCAACACTTTACCAGCATCATCTTTTAAAATTTGAAATAGCTCACCTTCAGCTCCACTGTTTGTTTCTAGTAATGCTTCCTAAGGCTCACTTGACTTTATACTCCAAGTTATCTGGCTCTAGGTGAGTGATTACACCATCATGGTTTTCCAGAATTGTCAAGGACATTAGGCCTTTTTGTGTTGTTGTTGTTGTTTAGTTCTTCTGTGTATTCTTGCCACCTCTTCCTAATGTCTTCTGCCTCTGTTAGGTCCTTATTGTTTTATTCTTTTATTTTGTCCATCCGTGCATGAAATTTTCCCTTGATATCTCCAATTTTCTTGAAGTGATCTGTAGTCTTTCTCATTCTATTATTTTTCCCTACTTCTTTGTATTGTTCATTTTAGAAGGCCTTCTTGTTTCTCCTTGCTATTCTCTGGACTTTGCATTCAGTTTGGTATATATTTCCCTTTCTCCTTTGCTTTTCACTTCAGTTCTTTCCTCAGTTATTTGTAGTTTCCTAAGACAATCACTTTGCCTTCTTGCATTTCATTTTCTTTGGGATGATTTTGGACACTGTCTTATATACAGTGTTACAAATTTCTGTAAATATTTCTTCAGGCACTATACCAAAACTAACCCCTTGAATCTATTCATCACCTCCACTGTATAACCATAGAGTTTGATTTAGGTCATACTTGAATGGCCTAGTGATTTTCCCTACTTTCTTCAATTTAACCCTGAATTTTGCAATATTGAGCTCACGGTCTAAGCCACAGTCATCTCCAGGTCTTGTTTTTGTTGGCTACATAGAGCTTCTCCACTTCAGCTACATAGAATATAATCAATGTTTTCACTTCTGCTATATATCATCATGAATTGGCCATAGATGTACACATGTCCTGTCCCTCTTGAAACTCCTTCACATCTCCCATCCTTTCCCAACCCTCTAGGGTGTTACAGAGCCCTGGATTGAGTTCCCTAAGTCCTATACAAATTACACTTCAATCAAAAATATATAAATTTCAAAAAGAATATAGTCAATGTGATTTTGGTATTGACCATTTGTTGATTTCCATGTGTAGAGTCATCTCTTGTGTTGTTGAAAAAGGGTGTTTGCTATGACAAATGAGTTCACTTCATGAAACTATGTTAGCCTTTGCCTTGCATCATTTTGTACAAGGCGAAATATCTGTTACTCCAGATATTCCTTGATTTTCCTATTTTTTGCATTCAGTCCCCTATGATGAAAAATACATCTTTTTTGGTGTTATTTATACAAGATCTTGTATGTTTTCTTAGAACTGGTCAAACTCAGCTTTTTCAACAATAGTGTTTGGGACCTAGACTTGGATTACTGTGATGTTGAGTGATATGCCTTGGAAATGAACTAAAATCATTCTGTAGTTTCCAAGATTGCACCAAATACTGTATTTTGGTCTGTTTTGTTGACTGTGAGGACTATACCTTTTCTTCTAAGGGACTATCATATATATATATTATGTCAAGTGTATATATTCAGTTACTCTGTCATGCCCAATTCTTTGTGATCCCATGGGCTTGGTCCAGCAAAAACTTAACAGAAGCAGAAAAGATTAAGAAGCAGTGGCAAGAATACACAAAATAAATGTACAGAAGATCTTGATGACCCAGGTAACCAAGATGGTGTGATCACTCACCTAGAACCAGATATCCTGCAGGGTGAAGTCAAATGGGCCTTAGGAAGAATTATCATCAATATATCTAGTGGGATTCCACTAGCTGATGGGATTCCAGATAAACTATTTCACATCCTAAAATATGATGCCATTAAAGTGCTGCAGTCAATACATCAGCAAGTTTGCAAAACTCAGCAGTGGCCACAAGACTGGAAAATGTCAGTTTTCATCCTAATTCCAAAGAAAGGCAGTGCTAAAGAATGTTCAAACTACCAGAAAAGTGTTCTCACTTTATGGGTTATGCTCAAAATCCTTAAAGTTAGGCTTCAACAGCACGTGAACCAAGAAATTTCAAATATCCAAGCTGCATTTAGAAAAGGCAGAGGAACCAGAGATCAAATTGCCAACATCCGTTGGATTACAGAAAAAGCAAGGGAATTCTAGAAAAAAAAAATCTAGTTCTGCTTCATCGACTATGTGAAAGCCTTTGACTGTGTGAATCACAACAAATTGTGGAAAATTCTTAAAGACATAGGATTACCAGACCCTATTACTTGTCTCCTGAGAAACCTGTATGCAGGTCAAGAAGCAACTGTTAGAACATTACATGGCACAAATGAACGATTCAAAATTTTGAAAGTATCATGACTAGGCTGTATATTTTATCCTATTTACTTAAATTCTAGGCAGAATACATTATGTGAAATGCTGGCTTCATGAGTTACAAGCTAGAGTCAAGATTGCTGGGAAAAATATCAACTACCTCAGATATGCAGATGATACCAGCCTAATGGCAGAAAGCAAAGAGAAATGAAGGAGCCTCTTGAGGAGGGTGAAAGAAGAAAGCTAAACAGCTGGCTTAAAACTCAACATTCAAAAAAGTAACGTCATGGCACCCATTCCAACTACTCTATGACAAACAGAAGGAGAAAAAGTGGAAGCAGTGACAGATTTTACTTTCTTGAGCTCCAAAATCACTGTAAACGGTGACTGCAACCATGAAATTAGAAGAGGCCTGCTTCTTGGAAAGAAGGCTATGACAAACCTAGACAGCATATTAAAAAGCAGACATCACTTTGCCAACAATGTTTCATGTGGTCAAAGCTATGGTTTTTCCAGTAGTCACATATGGATGTGAGAGTTGGACCATTAAGAAGGCTGAACAATGAAGAACTGATGCTTTCAAACTGTGGTACTGGAGAAGACACTTGAGAATCCCTTTGACTACAAGGAGAAAAAAAACAATCAACCTTAAAGGAAATAAACCCTGAATATTCATTGGAAAGATTGATGCTAAAGCTGAAGCTCCAATACTTTGGCTATCTTTTCTGAAGGGCTGACTCATTGGAAAAGAATGTGACCCTGGGAAAGACTGAAGGCTAAAGGAGAAAGGGAAGACAGAGGACGAGTTGGTTGTATGGTATCACTGCTGCAATGGGCATGCACTCTTGGTTGAACTCTGGGAGATAATTTGGGACAAGAAAGCTTCGTGTTCTGCAGTCCCTGGTGTTAGAGTCAAATATTCTAGCGATTGAACAACAACAACAACATGGACTGGGGTCTGCCAGGCTCTTCTGTCCATGAAATTTTCCTAGCAAGAATGCTGGAATGGGTTGCCATTTCCTACTGCAGGGAATTTTCCTGACCCAGGAATGGAATCTGCATCTCTTGCATCTCCTCCATTTACGGGCGAGTTATTTAGAACTGTGCCACCTGGGATGCCCATATGATGTTTTACATAGGCATTATAACAGCCACAAACAAAAAAACACATAGCATATATGTTAATAAAGAAGGGAAAAAAAAATAAAACGTAGCACCAAATTTGACCACCAGATCATGGGAAGAAAGCAAAAGATAAAGAGTGAATTAACAAATAACTACAAATAAGTATATAGAAAATGCTTACCATAATGGCAATTAGTATTTATCTATTAAAAATTTATTAAATTTAAATAGACCAAATCCTCCAAAAGATGTAGAGTGACTTAATAGAAAATATGTATATAAGCTTTTTAGTAGAAACTCACATCACATCTAAAGACAAAGATATAGACTGAAATTTAGGGGATAAAGAAAAGTTGTTCTATTCAAATGAGGAATAAAAACTGGTGTAGCAATACTTGTACCGAACAAAATAAATGTTATTTTTGGTATGCTTTTATTTTTTCTCTTAATATATACATTTTATTGAAATATAGTTGACTTTCAGTGTTTCATGTAAACAGCAAAGTGATTTAGTTATACATATAGACATACATTGCTTTTCAGATTATTATCCATTATAGGTTATTACAACATATTGACTATACTTCTCTGTGCTGTACAGGAAATCTTTGTTGCTTGTTGCATATCTATTTTTTTTCTCTTTTGATTTAAATCTTTAATTTTTTCATTTACTTCAAAATAATTTTTCTTTTTCTTTTTTTTCCTTTTTTTTTTTAGTTTTTTATTTTTTAAATTTTACAATCTTTAATTCTTACATGCGTTCCCAAACATGAACCCCCCTCCCACCTCCCTCCCCATAACATCTCTCTGGGTCATCCCATTTATCAAAAATCTAGCATTCTATTTATATTAAGTCAAATAAGTTTTCTAAAATATATATAATATATATTATATATATATATGTATACAAAAGCCATTCTACTAAGCTCAATAAAAGCTTCAGAAAGAACATCTAAAAAAGAAAATATGGAGAAACTGGAAAGCATAAACTAAATGAAATGGGAGCACTGAATATGAAAGAGAAAAAGTGAAACAAACTAAATAAAAGTAAAAGATCATATAATTCTGTTGTTTTTAAACATGATTTTTCATTAGAAACATATCTGAAGCTCTATAGAAAAAAAACAATATCTGGGCATTTGCATTTTCAAAATTTTTCAAGATAATTCTGATATGCATTTGGATTTTTAAAAAGTGATTACAGTTATTCTATTAAATTGTAGCTTTGGTGATACAGAGTTCTATTATTTTTCTGTTGGTCAATCATGAAACAATGGTATTAAGTGAGTAATAGTTGCACTATCACAATAATAAAAATGTTTAACAGTTTTCACAATCAATAGCCTGAGAAGAAATACAAGATAACTACAATTGCAAGCTCTAATGGGAGCAGGATTAACCTAACAACATAAAATATTTACACACAATTTGAGGTGTCAAGCAAGGTGATGTGGTAAGTGGAAGTGCATACATGCACATATTTTCATTGGGCCAGCCTGTATTTCTTTTGGTTGGTGCATTTAATTCATTTACATTTAAGGAGATTATCAATATGTATGATCCCATTACTATTTTCTTAATCTTTTTTTGTGTTCATTTTCTGTGAGGTCTTTTCCTTTTCTTGTGTTTCCTGCCTAGAGAAGTTCATTTAACATTTGTTGTAAAGGTTGTTTGGTAGTGCTGAATTCTCTTAATTTTTCTTTGTCTAAGAAGGTTTTGATTTCTACATCAAATCGGAAAAAATATTTTGCTGGGTAGAGTATTATTCATTGTAGGTTCTTCCATTTCATCACTTTAATTATATCATGCAAACTAGTACAGCCGCTATGGAGAACAGTGTGGAGATTCCTTAAAAAACTGGAAATAGAACGGCCATATGACCCAGTAATCCCACTGCTGGGCATACACACTGAGGAAACCAGAATTGAAAGAGACACATGTACCCCAATGTTCATCACAGCACTGTTTACAATAGCCAGGACATGGAAGCAACCTAGATGTCCATCAGCAGATGATTGGATAAGCTGTGGTAAATATACACAATGGAATATTACTCAGCCATTAAAAAGAAAACATTTGTATCAGTTCTAATGAGGTGGATGAAACTGGAAACTATTATACAGAGTGAATTAAGCCAGAAAGAAAAATATCATTACAATATCCTAACACATATATATGGAATTTAGAAAGATGGTAATGATAACCCTGTATGTGAGACAGCAAAAGAGGCACAGATGTATAGAACAGTCTTTTGAACTCTGTGGGGGAGGGTGAGGGCGGGATGATATGGGAGAATGACATTGAAACATGTAAATTATCATATGTGAAATGAATCACCAGTCCAGGTTAGATGCTTGATACAGGGTGCTCGGGGCTGGAGCACTTGGATGATCCAGAGGGATGGGATGAGGAGGGAGGTAGGAGGGGGGTTCAGGATGGGAAACACATGTACACCCATGGTGGATTCATGTCAATGTATGGGAAAACCAATACAATATTGTAAAGTAAAAATAAATAAACAAATAAAACTGAAAAAAAAATATATATATATCATTCACTTCCTTCAGGTTTGTAGAATTTCTGTTGAGAAATCATCTGATAGTTTGATGAGAGTTCCTTTGTATGTTATTTGTCATTTTTGCCCTTGTTTCTTTTAATATGTTATATCTGTCTTTAATTTTTGTCAGTTTGATTACTCTGTGTCTTATTGTGTTCCTCCTTGGCTTTATCCTGCCTCGGACTCTCTGTGCTTCCTAGATTTGGTGAACTATTTCCTTTCCCATGTTAGGGAATTTTTCAGCTTTGATCTCTTCAGATATTTTCTCATATCCTTTCTCTCACTCTTCTCCTAGGACCCCTATAATGTGAATGTCGGTGCATGTAATATTGTCCTGGAGGTCTCTTATGCTCTCTTCATTTATTTGCCTTACTTTCTCTATATTCTGTTCTGTGGCAGTGATTTCTACCATCTGTCCTCCAGGCCACTTATCACCTTTGCCTGAGTTATTCTGGTATTGATTCCTTCTCGTGTATTACTCATCTTTCTTTGTTTGTTCTTTAGTTTTAGGTCTTTGGTAAACATTTCTTGCATCTTCTCCATTGTTTTCCTGAGATCCTGGATCATCTTCACTATCATTATTTTCAATTATTTTTCTGGAAGTTTGCCTATCTCTACTTCATTTAGTTGTTTTTCTGGGGTTTTATCTTATCCCTTCATCTGGAACATAACTTTCTGTTTTTTTTTTTTTTTTCATTCTGATTAACTTTCTGTAATATGGTTTTTGTTTTAGCAGCTGTAGAACTGTGGTTCTTCTTGCATCATCTGCCCTCTGATGGAGGAGGCTAAGAGGCTTGTGTAAGTTTCCAATGGAAGGGACTGGTGATGGGAAAGTGAGTTTTGCTCTAGGGGGGCAGGGCCTTGTTCAGTAAAACTTTAATTCAATTATCTTCTCTTGGCTGGAGCTGCATTCCCTTCCTGGTAGTTGTTTGGCCTGAGGTGACCTAGCACTGGGGTCTACAAGCTCTATGTTGGTGTTAATGGGGAACACTAAGAGGGTGTAAATCAAGAGGATCTTACCAGACTGCTGCTCTCAGTACCTCTGTCCCTGTGTTGAGCACCCACTTACCAATGCCTTTAAAGGAGACCCTCCAACACTAGCAGGTAGTTTTGGTTTAGTTTTCTTTGAAGTCATTGCTCCTTTCCTCTGGGCCCTGGTGCCTCCAAGATTTTGTTTTTGCCCTCCAAGGCTGGAGGCTCTGTTTCCCCTAGTCCTATGGAAGTCCTATAATTAATTTCCACTGGACTTCAAGGCTAGATTCCCTGGGGATTTCTATTCCTTTTGTCAGATCCCCATACTCGGAAGCCTGACGTGGGGTGCAGAACCTTCATAACAGTGGGGAAACTTCTTTGGTATTATTGTTCTCCAGTTTATGGGTCACCCACCCAGCAGGCATGAGGTTTGTTTTTATTGTGATTATGCCCCTTATGTTGATGTTTGTTCAACAGCTATTTGCAATTTTGGTGCTCTCACAGGAGGAGATGAACGATCCTTCTACTCTGTCATCTTGAACCAAAAGGCCAAAATAAACTTTAAAACAGCAAATGTAATGAGACAAAGAAGGACATTAAATAATGATAAAAGGATCAACCCAATGAGAAGATATAACAATAGTAAATATATTTGCATACAAAATAGGAGCAAATAAATACATACATTGAATATCCACAAGAGTAAGGGGAAAATCGACAACAATATGAAAGATAAAGGGGAAATTAATAGCTTGCTTACATCAATAGACAGAATATCCAGAAACAAAATCATTAAGGAAACATTGACCATAAATGACACATTAGAATTAGGATATACATGACAAATGTGTATAATCACATTTTTCAAGTACACATGGAATATTCTCCAGGATATATAAGATATCAATCCACAAAATAAATTCTACAATAAAAGGAAACTACAGGCCAATATCACTGATGAACATAGATGCAAAAATCCTCAACAAAATTCTAGCAATCAGATTCCAACAACACATTAAAAATATCATAAACCATGAACAAGTGGACTTTATCCCAGGGATGCAAGGATTCTTCAATATCGGCAAATCAATCAATGTAATTCACCACATTAACAAATTGAAAAATAAAAGCCATATGATTATCTCAATAGATGCAGAGAAGGCCTTGGACAAAATTCAACATCCATTTATGATAAAAACTCTCCAGAAAGCAGGAATAGAAGGAACACACCTCAACATAATAAAAGCTATATATGACAAACCCACAGCAAACATTATCCTCAATGGTGAAAAATGAAAGCATTTCCCCTAAAGTCAGGAACAAGACAAGGATGCCCACTTTCACCGCTACTATTCAACATAGTTCTGGAAGTTTTGGCCACAGCAATCAGAGCAGAAAAAGAAATAAAAGGAATCCAAATTGGAAAGGAAGAAGTAAAACTCTCACTGTTTGCAGATGACATGATCCTCTACATAGAAAACCTTAAAGACTCCACTAGAAAATTACTAGAGCTAATCAATGAATATAGTAAAGTTGCAGTATATAAAATCAACACACAGAAATCCCTTGCATTCCTATACACTAATAATGAGAAAGTAGAAAAAGAAATTAAGGAAACAATTCCATTCACCATTGCAATGAAAAGAATAAAATACTTAGGGATATATCTACCTAAAGAAACAAAAGACCTATATATAGAAAATTATAAAACACTGGTGAAAGAAATCAAAGAGGACACTAATAGATGGAGAAATATACCATGTTCATGGATCGGAAGAATCAATATAGTGAAAATGAGTATACTACCCAAAGCAATTTAAAAATTCAATGCAATACCTATCAAGCTACCAGCGATATTTTTCACAGAACTAGAACAAATAATTTCAAGATTTGTATGAAAATACAAAAAAACCTCGAATAGCCAAAGCAATCTTGAGAAAGAAGAATGGAACTGGAGAAATCAACTTGCCTGACTTCAGGCTCTACTACAAAGCCACAGTCATCAAGACAGTATGGAACTGGCACAAAGACAGAAATATAGATCAGTGGAACAAAATAGAAAGTCCAGAGATAAATCCACACACATATGGACACCTTATCTTTGACAAAGGAGGCAAGAATATACAATGGAGTAAAGACAATCTCTTTAACAAGTGGTGCTGGGAAAACTGGTCAACCACTTGTAAAAGAATGAAACTAGATCACTTTCTAACACCGCACACAAAAATAAACTCAAAATGGATTAAAGATCTAAATGTAAGACCAGAAACTATAAAATTCCTAGAGGAGAACATAGGCAAAACACTCTCAGACATAAATCACAGCAGGATCCTCTATGATCCACCTCCCAGAATTCTGGAAATAAAAGCAAAAATAAACAAATGGGATCTAATTAAAATTAAAAGCTTCTGCACAACAAAGGAAAATATAAGCAAGGTGAAAAGACAGCCTTCTGAATGGGAGAAAATAATAGCAAATGAAGCAACTGACAAACAACTAATCTCAAAAATATACAAGCAACTTATGCAGCTCAATGCCAGAAAAATAAATGACCCAGTCAAAAAATGGGCCAAAGAACTAAATAGGCATTTCTCCAAAGAAGACATACGGATGGCTAACAAACACATGAAAAGATGCTCAACATCACTCATTATTAGAGAAATGCAAATCAAAACCACAATGAGGTACCACTTCACACCAGTCAGAATGGCTGCTATCCAAAAATCTGCAAGCAATAAATGCTGGAGAGGGTGTGGAGAAAAGGGAACCCTCCTACACTGTTGGTGGGAATGCAAACCAGTACAGCCACTTTGGAGAACAGTGTGGCGAGTCCTTAAAAAATTGCAAATACTACCTTATGACCCAACAATGCCACTGCTGCGCATACACGCCGAGGAATCCAGAATTGAAAGAGACACATGTACTCCAATGTTCATTGCAGCACTGTTTATAATAGCCAGGACATGGAAACAACCTAGATGTCCATCAGCAGATGAATGGATAAGGAAGCTGTGGTACATATACACAATGGAATATTACTCAGCCGTTAAAAAGAATACATTTTCATCAGTTCTGATGAGATGGATGAAACTGGAGCCGAATATACAGAGTGAAGTAAGCCAGAAAGAAAAACACCAATACAGTATACTAACACATACATATGGAATTTAGAAAGACAGCAATGACGACCTTGTATGCAAGACAGCAAAAAAGACACAGATGTGTATAACGGACTTTTGGACTCTGAGGGAGAGGGTTCGATGATTTGGGAGAATGGCATTGTAACATGTATACTATCATATAAGAATCGAATCGCCAGTCTATGTCCGACGCAGGATACAGCATGCTTGGGGCTTGTACATGGTGATGACCCAGAGAGATGTTATGGGGAGGGAGGTGGGAGGGGGGTTCATGTTTGGGAATGCATATACACCCGTGCTGGATTCATGTCAATGTATGGCAAAACCTATACAGTATTGTAAAGTAAAATAAAGTAAAAATTAAAAAAAATAAAAAATTAAAAAAAATTCTCAATAAATTTAATAATACTGGTATCATACTATCATCTTTTCTGAACACAGTAGTATGAGATGATAACACATCAAAATAAGGATTTAAAAAAATCACACGTGTATGGATTTAAAAAATATATACCAGACTCACACTCAGCACATATTATATAACGTGTAAAGAGGAAAGCAAAGAGATAAAACTGTAATGGTATCTGGCACAGGAAAGAGAATAAATGCACATTAACATATTTATTAAACAAAAGTAGAAAACAAACAATATAATTGAGACAAATGAAAATGAAAATACATTGTTCGAAAATTTACATAAGTGAAAACACGTCTAAGAGGAAGTTTTATACAAGTCTATGCAGGAAATAGGAAAAATAATAATAATCTGGCCTAAAACTTAAAGGAGGTAGAAAGAGAACAAGAATATCCTCAAATTTAACAGAAAAGAATCGTAAACACAAAAATGTAAGTAAATAGCAAAGAGGCTTAAAAATAGAAAAGATCAGTGAAATAGAAATGGTTCTTTGAAAAGATAAACACAATAAAAGAAAAAAAAAGTCTTTAGACTTATCAGGGAAAACTAAAGAACAATATTGGATAGGAACTTGGAATGTTAGGTCCATGAATCAAGGCAAATTGGAAGTGTTCAAATAAGAGATAGCAAGAGTGAATATTGAAATTTTGAAATCAGTGAAATAAAATGGACTGGAATGGGTGAATTTAATTCAGATGACAATTATATCTAGTACTGTGGGCTAGAATCCCTTAGAAGAAATGGAGTAGTTTTCACAATCAACAAAAGAATCCAAAATGCAGTACTTGGGTGCAATCGCAAAAATGACAAAATTATATTTATTCATTTCCAAGATACACCATTCAATATCACAGTAATCCAAGTTTATGTCTCAAACAGAAATTCTGAAGAAGATGAAGTCGAACAGTTCTGTGAAAACCTACAAGACCTTTTAGAACAACACCATTAAAAGCTGTCCTTTTCATCATAGGAGACTGGAAGGCAAAAGTAGGAAGTCAAGAGATACTTGTAGTAACAGGCAAATTTGGCCTTGGAGTACAAAATGAAGGAAGCCAAAGGGTAACAGAGTTTTCCAAGAAAATGCACTGGTCATAGCAAATACCCTCTTCAACAACACAAGAGAAGACTCTACACATAGACATCACCAGATGGTCAATACCGACATCAGATTGATTATATTCTTTGCAGCCAACAATGAAGAAGCTCTATGCAGTCAGCAAAAACAAGACAGGGAGCTGACTGTGGCTCAGATCATGAACTCCTTATTGGCAAATTCAGACTTAAATGGAAGAAAGTAGGAAAAACCACTAGAATGGTCTCACATGCCAAATCAAATCCCTTATAATTACACAGCGGAAGTGGCAACTAGATTCAAGGAATCAGATTTGATAGACAGAGTGCCTGAAGAACTATGGACAGAGCTTCATGACACTGTACAAGAGGCAGTAATCAAGACCATTCTCAAGTGAAAAGAAATGCAAAAAGGCGAAATGGTTGCCTGAGCAGGCCTTACAAATAGCTGAGAAAAGAAGAAAAGCTAAAGGTAAAGGAGAAAAGGAAAGATATACCCATTTAAATACAGAGTTCCAAAGAATAACAAGGAGAGATAAGAAAGTCTTCCTCAGTGTCAAATGCAAAGAAATAGAGGAAAACAACAGAATGGGAAAGACTAGAGGTCACTTTAAGGAAATGAGAGCTACAAAGGGAAAATTTCATGCAAAGATGGGTACAATAAAGGACAGAAATGGTATGGACCTAATAGAAGCAGAAGCTATTAAGAAGAGATGGCATGAATACACAGAGGAACTATACAATAAAAGATACTCATGACCCAGATAACCACGGTGGTGTGATCACTCACTTAGAGCCAGACATCCTGGAATGTGAAGTCAAGTGATGCCTTAGGAAACATCATTACGAACAAAGCTAGTGGAGCTGATATAATTCCAGTTGGGCTATTTCAAATCCTAAAAGATGATGCTGCAAAAATGCTGCACATAGTATGCCAGCAAATTTGAAAAACTCAGCAGTGGCTACAGGACTGTAAAAGGTGAGTTTGCATTCTAATTCCAAAGAAAGGCAATGTCAAATAATGTTCAAATTCCTGCATAATTGCACTAATCTCACATGCTAATAGTAAAGTAATACTCAAAATTCTACAAGCCTGGCTTCAACAATAAATAAACTGTGAACTTCCAGATGTTCAAGCTGGATTTAGAAAAGGCAGAGAAACCAGAGATCAAACAGCCATCACCCACTGGCTCATTGAAAAAACGAGAGTTCCAGAAAAACATCTACTTCTGCTTTATTGATTATGCTAGAGCCTTTGATTGTGTGGATCACAACAAACTGTGGAACATTCTTCAAGAGATGGGAATATCAGACCACCTGACCTGCCTCCTGAGAAACCTGTATGCAGGTCAGAAAGCAACAGTTAGAAACAGACATGGAGCAACAGACTGATTATAAATTGGGAAAGGAGGACATCAAGGCTGTTTATTGTCACTCTTCTTTTTTAAATTATATGCAGATTACATCATACATAATGCTGGGCTGAATGAAGCACAAGCTGGAATCAAGATTGCCAGGAGAAATATCACTAATCTCATATATACTGATGACACCACCCTTTTAGCAGCAAGCAAAGAAGAACTAAAGAGACTCTTGATGAAAATTCAAGAAGAGAGTGGAAAAGTTGGCTTAAAACACAGCATTCAAAAAACAAACATCATGACATCTGGTCCCATCACTTCATGGCAAATAGATGAGGAAACAGTGGAAACAGTGATAGACTTTTTTTTTTTTTAAGGTGGTGCTTCAACATCACTGAAAATGGTGACTGCAGTCATGAAATTAAAAGACGCTTGCTCCCTAGAAGAAAAGTTATGACCAACCTAGACAGCATATAAAAGCAGAGACATTACTTTGCCAACAAATGCCCATCTAGTCAAAGCTATGGTTTTTCCAGTAGTCATGTATGAATGTAAGATTTGGACTATAAAGGAAGCTGAGTGTCAAATAATTGATGCTTTTGAACTGTGGTGTTGGAGAAGACTCTTGAGATTTCCTTGGACTGCTAGGAGATCAAACTAGTCAATCCTAAAGGAAATCAGTCCTGAATTTTCATTGGAAGGACTGATGTTAAAGCTAAAACCCCAATACTTTGGCCACCTAATGGGAAGAGCTGACTCATTGGAAAATTCCCTGATGCTGGGGAAGTTTGAAGGCAGGAGAAGAAGGGGACGGCGTAGTATGAGATGGTGTGATGTCATCAATGACTCAATGGACATGAGTTTAAGCAAGCTCTGGGTGTTGGTGATGGACAGGGAAGCCTGGCATATTGCAGTCCATGGGGTCACAAAGAGTCGGACATGACTGAGAGACTGAACTGAAGTGATCAAAGATAAGAGACTGGATCAAAATAAATTATATCATGAAGGAAGAAGTTACAACTCATACTACATAAAAAGTAATGACATAAGGTGTTTTATGAAAAATCTTATTCCAAAAATGGCCAACCTAGAATGAAGGGGCAAATTCTTAGAAATGTGCAATATCCCAAGACTGAAGCAGAAAGAAAGTAGATATAAACAGAAAAATCACCAGTCATGAAACTGAGTTAGTTAAAAAAATATATAGCCATAGTTGTCTTAAGATATGAATTCCACTAAACATATTAAAAAAGAGTTAACATCTATTCTTCTCAAGATAGTCCAAAAAATTAAAGAGGAAGAAACAATTCTGAACTCAAACAACAAAAAATAACATTGTCTTGACACAAAAACCAGACAACCACAGCACAGAAAAAGAAAATTATAGAACAATATCACTGATGAACATAGATGTAAAAATCAGTAAAAATTGCAAAGTGAATTAACAGTACATTCAAAGGAACTTCCACATTTTATTAAATAGTATTTGTCCCATTAATGCAAAGATGGTTCAATATCTGCAAATCAATAAATGTGGCACACCGTGTTAACAAAAGGAAGGATAAAAATCACACGGCCATCTCAATACATTCAGAAAAATATCTGATACAATTCAACACGTATGCACAGTAAAACGTCTCAACAAAATAGATTTAGCGGGAACACACATCAACATAATAAAAGTTATAAACGACAAATCTACAGTCAACATCATACTAAAAAATGAAAAGCTGAAAGTATTTTCTCTAAGACCTGGATACCCACTCTTATCACTTTTATTTAACATAATATTGAAAGCCCCAGCTATAACAATCAGACAAGTAAAATACATAAAAGAAATCCAAACCAGAAAGTAAGAAGTAAAACTGTCATTGTTTGCAGATGACACACTATATATTAGGTGGAAAAATAACTCTAAAAATCCCACTAAATTCTACTGATCTAGTAGAATTCTTGAAACAAAAATTCATTAAACATTCAGGTAACAAAATTAATATACAGAAATATGTTTCATTTGTACTCACTTATAACAAGTTATCAGAAAAATTAAGAAAACAATCTTATTTGCAATTGTTTCAAAAAGAATAAAATACTTAGCAAGGGTTGGGGATTTTCAAATGGCAGAGGAGTAAAATCAAGAGATCATCTTCCTGCTTACAAATTCATAAAAAAAAATACATCTTCATGTGGAAAAAATCTTACAGAACACTTTCTGAACACTGGGAGAAGCCCTCAGACTTCCAAAAATGCAGCTCAATCTCCTCAGAATTAGGTAAGGCAAAAAATAAAGTTTAAAAAGAGACAAAGTATTTGAGGAAGGCGACCTGAACCCTGGAAAGGAAGTCATGAAGGAGGAAAAGTTTTTGCACACTCAGAAACCCCCTTATGGGGGGTGGTTCAGGGGGAAGCTTCAGAATCTTGGAGTAGTGGGGAATACAGCAACAGGTGCTTAGAAGGAAAAATTGAGGAAATTCACCACAGTGATCATTGCTGAACAGCACTTTCCAGCTAAGAATTAGATTGGAAATTCACTGCAGTGAGTGGGGGATGAATTTTGAGATTCAGGAAAACTGGGTTTGACTACTATGAAGATACTCTTAAGTGGTTAGTATGACACAGTTGAGGGAGTCCAGGGAAAATTGTGTGTTTCCCAGAGAGACAAGAGATCATTGCCACAGGGACCCTCTAACTCCCAGTGTTGGCACATCATAGGGACCTGCCTTATGAATGCCACAGATGGGGCAAGAAATGGCCTTGAATTGGCTGACCTCAGAGGTAGGTCTGCTAACCAAAGCCACTGTCAGAGCTGGTGAGAGTGAGGTGAAATTGGACGTGTCAGTAGTTTACAATTTCAGAGGGGGAATGCAAAGTGACTGGCTACTGCCAAAACCAGGGGAAAGGCCTGAGGCAAGGAACAAAAAGCCATCATCATGATCCTGACCCCAGAGGAAGCAGCTGCCACCAAGCTGTGAGCAGGCATAGCTTACAACCAACACTTTCCTGGGAACTTATGCAGCTTGGCTCTGCTGAAGGACACAAGACAAAGGGTCAGTTCTCCTAGGAGAGTACACGACCCAGCTCAGACTGTGGTGATCTCCCACACAGCTCAGCTGCATCAAGCACTCCCAACCACCCCAGTTGTGGCTTCCATACCTTTCTCTCTCCCCAGCTTAAATAAGAAAGTGAGCCCTAGTAAGGCACTACTTTTGCCCCTCTGGTTTGGGTGGAGAAAAGACACTGGAGGCTGGCCTACAAGCAGAGGTGGGCCCGAAAACAAAGCAGAACATCAGGAATTGTGTGAGCAAAGGAGAAGAGAAATAGCTCTGCAGTCACAGGTGCAGCAGATTAAATTCCAGCATTAACCTGAGACTGTGGACCTTGGGGATAGCAGTGGATTTCAGGAGCAAGTACAAGCTGGAGTACGGCAAGATCTGAGTCTGAGCTGAGGCCACTGTACCCACAGAAGGTTTAGAGACCTTTCTAGAAATACTAGAGTACTTCCTGAGTAGGCTGACTGATGAGCATACTGTATGAGGAGGAAAATGGATGAATCAAGAGAAATGTTATCTTACTACCTCTCTCTCTCTCCATATATATATATATATATATATATATATATATATATATAATGGATTAAAGACTTAAATGTATGGCTGGAAAGTATAAAGCTCTTAAAGGTAAAGTTACACAAGACAATCTTTGACATAAATCATAGCAAGATACTCTACCCTACCCCCTAGAGTAATGTAAATAAAACATAAAAAAAGAACCTAATGAAACATAATAGCTCTTACACAGCAAAGGAAACAATGAACAAGATTAAAAGAAAGCCACCAGAATGGGAGAAAAGCAATTGCAAATGAAACTAACAAAAGATAAATCATCAAAGTATCTAAGCAGCCCACACCTCTCAATATCAGAAAAGCAAACGACCTAGTCAAAAAATGAGCAGAATACCTAAACAGACATTGCTCCAGAGAAGACATATTGATGGCAAACAAACACATGCAAAGATGTTCAACATAGCTAATTATTAGAGAAATACAAATCAAACATACAATGAAGTATCATTTCACATCAGTGAGAATGACCATCATCAAAAAATCTACAGTTAGTGAAGGCTAGAGAGGATGTGGAAAACAGGGAACCCTCCTACACTTTTGGTGGGAATGTAAATTTATACAGTTGCCATGGAAAACAGTGTGGAGATTCAGAAAAACTAGGAATAAACCTATCATATGACCCAACAATCCAACCCCTTGACATATACCCTGAAGACATTATTAGAAAAAGACAAATATACTTCAGTGTTCATAGCAGTACTTTTTAAATTGCTAGGGCATGAAAGCAACTTAGATATCTGTCAATAGATGAATTGATAAAGAAAATGTGGTACACAGATACAATGGCATATTCATCATAAAAAATATTGAGTTTGAGTCAGTTTTTGTGAGGTAGATGAGCATTTAGTCTGTTATACAGAGTGAAGTCAGACAGAAAAACAAATAGAATATATCGACACATACTTATGGAAGCTATTAATAGAAAAAATGGTATTAATAAACTTATTTACAGGAAAGGAATGGAGACACAGATGTATAGGATGGACTTTTCAACACAGTGTGGGAAGGAGAGAGTGGGACAAATGGAGAAAGTAGAGTAGACCTATATGCACTACCATGTGAAAAAGAGAGAGCTGGTGAGAAGTTTCATATAACATAGGGAACCAATCCAGACACTCTATGGTGATCTAGAGGAGTCGGTTCGGAGGAGGGCAGTGGAGCTTAGGAGGAATGAAATATATGTATTCATGGCTGATTTGCATTTTTGTACAGCAGAAACCATCACAATATTGTAGAGCACTTTTCTTGAAATTAAAAATAGAGTTTATACATATTTTCACTATATTGATTATTCCAAATCATGAACGTGGTATGTTTCTCCATCTATTTGCATCATCTTTGATTTCTTTCATCATTGTTTTATAGTTTTCTGTATATAGGTCGTTTGTTTCTCTAGGTAGATTTATTCCTAAGTGTTTTATTCTTTTTGTTTAAAAGATGAATGAGATAGTTTCCTTAATTTCTCTTTCTGTTTTTTCATTGTTAGTGTATAGGAATACAAGGGATTTTGGTGTATTAATTTTATATCTTGCAACTTTACTATATTAATTGATTAACTCTAGTAATTTTCTGGTGCAGTATTTAGGGTTTTCTATGTAAAGGATCTGTCATCTGCAAACAGTGAGAGTTTTAGTTATTCTTTTCCAACATGGATTCCATTCATTTCTTTCTCTTTCTAATTGCTGTGGCTAAAACTTCCAAAACAATGTTGAATAGTAATGGTGAGGATGGGCATCCTTGTCTTTTTCCTGACTTTATGGGAAATGCTTTCAATTTGTTAACATTGAGGATAATGTTTGCTGTGGGCTTATCATATAGGGTTTTTCTTATGTAGAGGTATGTTCCTTCTATGCCTGATTCCTGGAGAGTTTTGATAATAAACCGGTGTTAAATTTTGTCAAAGGCATTCTCTGCAACTATTGAGATAATCATACAGTTTTTAATATAAATTTATTTATTTTAATTGGAGGTTAATTACGTTACAATATTGTATTGGTTTTGCCATACATCAATATGAACCTGCCACAGGTATACACGTGTTCCCCATCCTGAACCCCCCTCCCTCCTTCCTCCCTGTATCATCCCTCTGGGTCATCTCAGTGCACCAGCCCCAAGCATCCAGTATCATGCGCAGAACCTGGACTGCTGATTTGTTTCATATATGATATTATACATGTTTCAATGCCCTTCTCCCAAATCATCCCACACTCTCCCTCTCCCACATAGTCCAAAAGACTGTTCTATACATCTGTGTCTGTTTTGCTGTCTTGCATACAGGCTTAATGTTACCATTTTTCTAAATTCCATATATATGCGTTAGTATACTGTATTGGTGTTTTTCTTTCTGGCTTACTTCACTCTGTATAATAGGCTCCAGTTTCATCCACCTCACTAGAACTGATTCAAATGTATTATTTTGAATGGCTGAGTAATACTCCATTGTGTATATGGACCACAGCTTTCTTATCCATTCATCTGCTGATGGACATCTAGGCTGCTTCCACGTCCTGGCTATTATAAACAGTGCTGCAATGATTGGAGTACACGTGTCTCTTTCATTTCTGGTTTCCTGGGTGTGTATGCCCAGCAGTGGGATTGCTGGGTCATAAGGCAGTTCTACTTCCAGATTTTTAAGGAATCTCCACACTGTTCTTTATAGTAGCTTTATCAGTTTGCATTCCCACCAACAGTGAAAGAGGATTCCCTTTCTCCACACCAGCTCCAGCATTTATTGCCTGTAGCCTTTCAGATCACAGCCATTCTGACTGTCGTGAAAGGGTACCTCACTGTGGTTTTGATTTGCATTTCTCTGATAATGAGTGATATTGAGCATCTTTTCATGTGTTTGTTAGCCATCCGTATGTCTTCTTTGGAGAAATGTCTATTTAGTTCTTTGGCCCATTTCTTGATTGGGTCATATATTTTTCTGGAATTGAGCTGCAGGTGTTGCTTGTGTATTTTTGAGATTAGTTGTTTGTCACTAGCTTCATTTGCTATTGTTTTATCCCATTCTGAAGGCTGTCTTTTCAGCTTACTTATAGTTTCCATTGTTGTGCAGAAGCTTTTAAGTTTAATTAGGTCCCATTTGTTTATTTTTGCTTTTATTTTCAATATTCTGGGAGGTGGGTCATAGAGGATCCTTCTGTGATTTACATCGGAGAGGGTTTTGTCTATGTTCTCCTCTAGGAGTTTTATAGTTTCTGGTCTTATGTTTAGATCTTTAATCTATTTTGAGTTATTTTTGTGTATGGTGTTAGAAAGTGTTCTAGTTTCATCCTTTTACAAGTGGTTGACCAGTTTTCCCAGAACCTTTTTTAAAAAAAGATTGTCTTTTCTCCATTGTATATTCTTGCCTCCTTTGTTGAAGATAAGGTGTTCACAGGTGTGTGGATTTATCTCTGGGCTTTCTATTTTGTTCCATTGATCTATATTTCTGTCTTTGTGCCAGTACCATAGTCTCTTGATGACTGTGGCTTTGTAGTAGAGCCTGAAGTCAGACAGGTTGATTTCTCTAGTTCCATTCTTCTTTCTCAAGATTGCTTTGGCTATTCGAGCTTTTTTGTATTTTCATACAAATTGTGAAATTATTTGTTCTAGTTCTGTGAAAAATACCATCGGTAGCTTGATAGGGATTGCATTGAATCTATAAATTGCTTTCAGTAGTATACTCATTTTCACTATATTGATTCTTCTGATCCATGAACATGGTATATTTCTCTATTATTAGTGCCCTCTTTGATTTCTTTCACCAGTGTTTTATACTTTTCTATATATAAGCCTTTAGTTTCTTTAGGTAGATATATTCCTAAGTATTTTATTCTTTTTATTGCAATGGTGAATGGAATTGTTTTGTTAATTTCCCTTTCTATTTTCTCATTATTAGCGTATACGAATGCAAGGGATTTCTGTGTGTTGATTTTATGTCCTGCAAGTTTACTGTATTCATTGATTAGCTCTAGCAATTTTCTGGTGGGGTTTTTAGGGTTTTCTATGTAGAGGATCATGTCATCTGCAAACAGTGAGAGTTTTACATCTTCTTTTCCAATCTGCATTCCTTTTATTTCTTTTTCTACTCTGATTGCTGTGGCCAAAACTTTCAAAACTAAGTTGAATAGTAATGGTGAAAGTGGGCACCCTTGTCTTGTTCCTGACTTTAGGGGAAATACTTTCAGTTTTTCACCATTGAGGATAATATTTGCTGTGGGTTTGTCATATACAGCTTTTATTATGTTGAGATATGTTCCTTCTATTCCTGCTTTCTGGAGAGTTTTTTATCATAAATGGATGTTGAATTTTGTCAAAGGCTTTCTCTGCATTTATTCAGATAATCATATGGGTTTTATTTTTCAGTTTGTTAATGTGGTGCATTATATTGATTGATTTGCAGATATTGAAGAATCCTTGTATCCCTGGAATAAAGCCCACTTGGTCATGGTGTATGATATTTTTATTGTGTTTTTGGATTCTTATTTCTAGCATTTTTAAAGGATTTTTGCATCTATGTTCATCAGTGATATTGGCCTGTAGTTTTCTTTTTTTTGTGGCATCTTTGTCATGTTTTGGTATTAGGGTGATGGTGGCTTCATAGGATGAGTTTGGAAGTTTACCTTCCTCTGCAATTTTCTGGAAGAGTTTGAGTAGGATAGGTGTTAGCTCTTCTCTGAATTTTTGATAGAATTCATCTGTGAAGCCGTCTGGACCTGGGCTTCTGTTTGCGGGAAGATTTCTAATTACAGTTTCAATTTCTGTGCTTGTGATAGGTCTGTTATGATTTTCTAATTCTTCCTGGTTCAGTTTTGGAAAGTTGTACTTTTCTAAGAATTTGTCCATTTCTTCCACGTTGTCCATTTTATTGGCATATAATTGCTGATAGTGGTCTCTTATGATCCTTTGAATTCCTGTGTTGTCTGTTGTGATCTCTCCATTTTCATTTCTAATTTTATTGATTTGATTTTTCTCCCTTTGTTTCTTGATAAGTCTGGATAATGGTTTGTCAGTTTTATTTATCCTTTCAAAGAACCAGCTTTTGGCTTTGTTCATTTTTGCTGTGGTCTCTTTTGTTTCTTTTGCATTTATTTCTCCCCTAATTTTAAAGGTTTCTTTCCTTCTACTTACCCTGGGGTTCTTCATTTCTTCCTTTTCTAGTTGCTTTACAGGTAGAGTTAGGTTATTTACTTGACTTTTTTTCTTGTTTCTTGAGGCATGCCTGTATTGCTATGAACTTTCCGCTTAGCACTGCTTTTACAGTGTGCCACAGGTTTTGGGTTGTTGTGTTTTCATTTTCACTCATTTCTATGCATATTTTAATTCTTTTTTTTATTTCTTCTGTGATTTGTTGCTTATTCATCAACGTGTTGTTCAGCCTCCATATGTTAGAATTTTTAGTAGTTTTTCTCCTGTAATTGAGATCTAATCTTACTGCATTGTGGTCAAAAAAGATGCTTGCAATGATTTCAATTTTTTTGAATTTACCAAGGCTAGCTTTATGGCCCAGTATGCGACCTATCTTGGAGAAGGTTCCGTGTGTGCTTGACAAAAAGGTGAAATTCATTGTTTTGGGGTGAAATGTCGTATGGATATCAATTAAATCTAACCGCTCTATTGTATTGTTTAAAGTTTGTGTTTCCTTGTTAATTTTCTGTTTCATTGATCTATCCATAGTTGAGTTGAGAGTGGGGTATTAATGTCTCCCACTATTATTGTATTATTGTTAATTTCCCCTTTCATACTTGTTAGCATTTTTCTTACCTATTGTGGTGCTCCTATGTTGGGTACATATATATTTATAATTGTTATATCTTCTTCTTGGATTGATCCTTTGATCATTATGTATTGGCCTTCTTTGTCTCTTTTCACAGCCTTTGTTTTAAAGTCTATTTTATCTGCCATGAGTATTGCTACTCCTGCTTTCTTTTGGTCTCTATTTGTGTGGAATATCTTCTTCCAGCCCTTCACTTTCAGTATGTATGTGTTCCTTGTTTTGAGGTAGGTCTCTTGTAAACAACATATATAAGGGTCTTGTTTTTCTATCCACTCTGCCAGTATTTCTCTTTTGATTGGGGCATTCAACCCATTTACATTTAAGGTAATTATTGATAAGTATGATCTTGTTGTTATTTACTTCATTGTTTTGGGTTCAAGTTTATACACACTTTTTTTGTGTTTCCTGTTTGGGAATATTATTTAGCATTTGTTGGAAAGCTGGTTTGTTGGAGCTGTATTCTCTCAGCTTTTGCTTGTCTGTAAAGCTTTTGATTTCTCCTTCATATTTGAATGAGATCCTTACTGGGTACAGTAATCTGGGCTGTAGGTTATTTTCTTTCATCAATTTAGTATATCTTGCCATTCCCTCCTGGTTTGAAGAGTTTCTATTAAAAGATCAGCTGCTATCCTTATGGGAATCCCCTTGTGTGCTATTTTTTTTGTTTTTCCCTTGCTGCTTTTAATATGTGTTCTTTGTGTTTGATCTTTGTTAATTTGTTTAATATGTGTCTTGGGATGTTTTGCCTTGGGTTTATCCTATTTGGGACTCTCTGTGTTTCTTGGACTTGGGTGATTATCTCCTTGCCAATTTTAGGGAAGTTCTCAACTATTATCTCCTCAAGTATTTTTTCATGGTCTTTCTTTCTGTCTTCTTCTTCTGGGACTCCTGTGATTCGAATGTTGGGACATTTAACACTGTTCTGGAGGTCTCTGAGATTGTCCTCATTTCTTTTAATTCTTTTTTTTATTTTTTCCTCTCATCCATTTATTGCTACCATTCTATCTTCTAATTCAGTAATCTTATCTTCCGCCTCTGTTATTCCACTATTTGTTGCCTCAAGAGTGTTTTTGATCTTATTTGTTGCATTATTTATTATATATTGACTCTTTTTTTATTTCTTCTAGGTTCTTGTTAAACCTTTCTTTCATCTTCTCAATCCTTGTCTCCAGGCTATTTATCTGTGATTCCATTTTGATCTCAAGACCAATACAATAATGTAAAGTAATTAACCTCCAATTAAAATAAATAAATAAATAAAAGATTTTGGATCATTTTCACTATCATTATTTGGAATTCTTTATCAGGTAGATTCCGTATCTCTTCCTCTTTTGTTTGGTTTGGTGGGCAATTATCCTGTTCCTTTACCTGCTGTCTCTTTATCTTGTTTATATTGCTGAATTTGGGGTGTCCTTTCTGTATTCTGGCAGTTTGTGGAGTTCTCTTTTTTGTTGAGTTTCCTCACTGTGAGTGGTGTTGTACAGGTGATTTTTCAAGGTTTCTTGGTTATGGAAGCTTGTGTCGGAGTTCTGGTGGGTGGAGCTGGATTTCTTCTCTCTGGAGTGCAATGAAGTGTCCAGTACTGAGCTATGAGATGTCATTGGGTTTGGAGTGACTTTGGGCAGCCTGTATATTGAAGCTCAAGGATATGTTCCTGTGTTGCTGGAGAATTTTCCTGGTATGTCTTGCTCCGGAACTTGTTGGCCCTTGGGTGGTGCTTGGTTTCAGTGTACGTATGGAGGCGTTTGATGAGCTCCTGTCAAGTAATGTTCCCTGGAGTCAGGATTTCTCTGGTGTTCTCAGGGTTTGGACTTAAGCCTCTTTCTTCTGGTTTTCAGTCTTATTTTTACAGTAGTCTTAAGACTTCTTCTATACAGCACCGTTGACAAAATACCTAGGTTAAGGATGAAAAGTTTCTCCACATTGAGGGAAACCCAGAGAGGTTCAGAGTTACATGGAGAAGAGAAGAGGGAGGAGGGAGTTAGAGGTGACTCGAACGAGATGAGGTGGAATCAATAGAGAGAGCAAGATAGCCAGTAATCACTTCCTTATGTGTGCTCCTCAGTCTGGACCGCTAAGAGATGTTCATGGAGTTATACAGGGAAGAAAAGAGGGAGGAAGGAGACAGGGGTGGCCAGGAGGATAAAAGGGGGTAATCAAAAGGAGAGAGACAGATCCAGCCAGTAATACGTTTCCTAAGTGTTCTCCACTGTCTGGAGCACACAGAAATTTACAGAGATGGGTAGAGAAGAGAGAGGGTAGGAAAGAGACAGAGGCAACCTGGTGGAGAAAAAGGAGAGTCCAAAGGGGGAGAGAGCAGTCAACCCAATGATCTCACTCCCACGTAAAAATGGGTACTGAAGATTGGGTTCTTAAAGATACTAAAATGATAACAAATACCAAAAAGTAAGGATTAAACATGCAGAGTTCAGTTCAGTTCAGTCACTCAGTCGTGTATGACTCTTTGCGACCCCATGAATTGTAGCACGCTAGGCCTCCCTGTTCATCACCATCTCTTGGAATTCACTCAGACCATGTCCATCGAGTCTGTGATGTCATCCAGACATGTCATCCTTGGTCATCCCCTTCTCCTCTTGCCCCCAATCCCTCCCAGCATCAGAGTCTTTTCCAATGAGTCAACTCTTCACATGAGGTGGCCAAAGTACTGGAGTTTCAGCATTAGCATCATTCCTTCCAAAGAAATCCCAGGGCTGATCTCCTTCAGAATGGACTGGTTGGATCTCCTTGCAGGCCAAGGGACTCTCAAGAATCTTCTCCAAGACCACAGTTCAAAAGCATCAATTCTTCGGTGCTCAGCCTTTTTCACAGTCCAACTCTCACATCCATACATGACCACAGGAAAAACCATAGCCTTGACTAGATGGACCTTAGTCAGCAAAGTAATGTCTCTGCTTTTGAATATACTATCTAGGTTGGTCATAGCTTTTCTTTCAAGGAGTGAGCGTCTTTCAATCTCATGGCTGCAATCACCAATTGTAGTGATTTTGGAGCCCCCCAAAATAAAGTCTGACACTGTTCCACTGTTTCCCCATCTATTTCCCATGAAGTGATGAGACCGGATGACATGATCTTCGTTTTCTGAATGTTGAGGTTTAAGCCAACTTTTTCACTCTCCTCTTTCACTTTCATCAAGAGGCTTTTTAGCTCCTCTTCACTTTCTGCCATAAGGGTGGTGTCATCTGCATATCTGAGATTATTGATATTTGTCCTGGCAATCTTGATTCCAGCTTGTATTTCTTCCAGTCCAGCATTCCTCGTGAAGTACTCTGCATATAAGTTAAATAAGCAGGGTGACAATATACAGCCTTGATGCACTTCTTTTCCTCTTTGGAACCAGTCTCTTGTTCTATGTCCAGTTCTAACTATTGCTTTCTGACCTGCATACAGAGTTCTCAAGAGGCAGGTTAGATGGTATGGTATTCCCATCTCTTTCAGAATTTTCCACAGTTTCTGGTGATCCACACAGTCAAAGACTTTGGCATAGTCAATAAAGCAGAAATATATGTTTTTCTGGAACTCTCTTGCTTTTTCCATGATCAAGCGGATGTTGGCGATTTGATCTCTGGATCCTCTGCCTTTTCTAAAACCAGCTTGAACATCAGGAAGTTCATGGTTCACTTATTGCTAAAGCCTGCCTTGGAGAATTTTCAACATTACTTTACTAGCATGTGAGATGAGTGCAATTGTGTGGTAGTTTGAGCATTCTTTGGCATTGCCTTTCTTTGGAATTGCAATGAAAACTGACCTTTTCCAGTCGTGTGGCCACTGCTGAGTTTTCCAAACTCGCTGACATATTGAGTACAGCACTTTCACAGCATCATCTTTCAGGATTTGAAACAGCTCAACTGGAATTCCATCACCTCCACTAGCTTTGTTTGTAGTGAAAGGCCCACTTGACTTCACTTTCCAAGATGTCTGGCTCTAGATTAGTGATCAAATCATCATGATCATCTGGGTTGTGAAGATCTTTTTTGTATAGTTCTTCCATGTATTCTGCCACCTCTTCTTAATGTCTTCTGCTTCTGTTAGGTCCATACCATTTATGTCCTTTATCAAGCCCATCTTTGCATGAAATGTTCCCTTGGTATCTCTAATTTTCTTGAAGAGATCTCTAGTCTTTCCTGTTTTGTTCTTTTCCTCTATTTCTTTGCATAGATCGCTGAAGAAGGCTTTCTTATCTCTTCTTGCTATTCTTTGGAACTCTGCATTCAGATGCTTATATCTTTCCTTTTCTCCCTTGCTTATTTTCACAGCTATTTGTAAGGCCTCTCCAGACAGCCATTTTGCTTTTTTGCATTTCTTTTCCATGGGGATGGTCTTGATCCCTTTCTCCTGTACAATGTCACGAACCTCATTCCATAGTTCATCAAGAACTCTATCTATCAGATATATGCCCTTAAATTTATTTCTCACTTCCACTGTATAATCATAAGGGATCTGATTTAGGTCATACCTGAATGGTCAAGCGGTTTTACCTACTTTCTTCAGTTTAAATCTGAATTTGGTAATAAGGGGTTCATGATCTGAGCCACAGTCAGCTCCTGGTCTTGTTTTTGTTGACTGTATAGAGCTTCTCCTTCTTTGGCTGCATAGAATATAGCAGACTGATTTTGGTGTTAACCATCTGGTGATGTCCATGTGTAGAGTCTTCTCTTGTGTTGTTGGAAGAGGGTGTTTGCTATGACCAGTGCATTTTCTTGGCAAAACTTTATTAGTCTTTGCCCTGCTTCATTCCGCATTCTAAGGCCAAATTTGCCTGTTACTCTAGGTGTTTCTTGACTTTCTACTTTTGCATTCCAGTCCCCTATAATGAAAAGGACATATTTTTTTGGTGTTAGTTCTAAAAGGTCTTGTAGGTCTTCATAAAACCGTTCAACTTCAGTTTCTTCAGTGTTACCGGTTGGGGCATAGACTTGGATAATAGTGATATTGAATGGTTTGCCTTGGAGACGAACAGAGATCATTCTGTCGTTTTTGAGATGCATCCAAGTACTGCATTTTGGACTCTTTTGTTGAGCATGACAGCTACTCCATTTCTTCTGTGGCATTCTTGCCCACAGTAGTAGATATAATGGTCATCTGAGTTACATTCACCCATTCCAGTCCATTTTAGTTCGCTGATTCCTAGAATTACTTTCACCCTTACCATCTCTTGTGTGACCACTTCCAATTTGCCTTGATTCATGAACCTGACATTCCAGGTTCCTATGCAATATTGCTCTTTACAGCATCGCATATTGCTTCTATCACCAGTCACATCCACAACTGGGTATTGTTTTTGCTTTGGCTCCATCCCTTCATTCTTTCTGGAGTCATCTCTCTACTGATCTCCAGTAGCATATTGGGCACCTAATGACCTGGGGAGTTCCTCTTTTGGTATCCTAGCATTTTGCCTTTTCATACTGTTCATGGGGTTTTCAAGGCAAGAATACCGAAGTGGTTTGCCATTCCCTTCTCCAGTGCACCACATTCTGTCAGACCTCTCCACCATGACCCGCCCGTCTTGCGTTGCCCTGCAGGCATGGCTTATTTTCATTGAGTTAGACAAGGCTGTGGTCCTAGTGTGATTAGATTGCCTAGTTTTCTGTGAGTATGGTTTCGGTGTGTCTGCCCTCTGATACCCTCTTGTAACACCTACTATCTTACTTGGGTTTCTCTTACCTAAGAACAAGAGAGAAAAAGAGAGAGAGAGAAAAAAAAAAAAAACAAAGTCACAAATTTATATATATATATATATATATATATATATATATATATATATATATATATATATATGAAGTTTGCTTTAAAAAAATAAGGTCTTTTTTTTCTTTATTTTCTTTTTTGCTAAGTAATACTAGGTTATAAAGGTGAAAATTAAATGAGTAATAAAGGACTTATAAATTAAAAAAATAAAAAAGAATGATCATAAAAATAGTAAAAATATATCTAGGACTTTCTGTGGTGTTGTTATGGGTATTGTGGGGTCAGTTCATTTTTGGATAGTTCCTTGGTCTGGCTTATATTTGTCAAGATCTATAGGCCTCTTCTTATGTAGTTGGTACTAACGACAGGGTTTTAATCTATTTCACCTGTCACTTCCAAGGCACTTCCCTCTGTTTTAGCTTCTTCTGTTTGCTGGTCTCTTCAGTGTTTGATTTCCGCCCTGACACAAAGGGGGCGATGGTGGACACTTTTTTTAGGCTCACTTGTTCAGTCGCACTGTGGGGAGGAAGGGACACTGTAAACAAATAACACTGGCATGTGCTCGCAATGCCTCAGCCACACTGGGCCTGCCCTCTCATGGCGTGTGTACCTTCCCAGCCCTCATTGCTCAGGCTCTTGTTTGCTCCACCGGGAACCATCCGAGGCTGGTCCTGGGCTGCATGCACCACCCAGGTCTAAGCCGCTCAGGTTCAGGCACTCAGATAGTCCTCAGAAGCACAGACTCTGTTGGGCCTGTGTTTTGTGCCCTTCCCAGGTCTGAGCAGCTCAGGTGATGAGGTGTTTTCAAGCTTGGTCGCTGCAACCTATCACCTCCCCCATCCCTGCTGCTCGGTTTTCTGGGTGTAGAACCGGCGCACCTTCTCAGGCAGATGTTGACTGTCCAGAACCGCAAGAAGTCTTAGTTAGCAAAGAAGCCTGCTTACGGTTTTGTATATAATGTCTCTCTGTGGCTGTGATTGCCCCCTTCCAGCTCTGGCTGCCTGTTACCAGAGGGGGATGGTCTGAAACTGACTATCTCTGTTCAGTCCTTTGTTCTGTGTGCAGGCCTGGCAGTGTCTTAGGTTAGGGCTGGCTTTTCATGTGGTAGTTATTCCACAGTCTGGTTTGCTAGCCCAAGTTAGTTCTCTCAGATTGTGCTCGGGGCATTCAGGCCAGATCCTTACTCTAAGCAATGCAGCCTGGGTCTCCCTGCCCAGCCCTCACTTGCTCAACCATACAGTTTTGATCTTTCAATATGTTAATGTGGTGTATCATATTGATTGACTTGTGAATAGATGGAGAAATAGATCATGTTCATGGATTAGAATAATAATAGTGAAACTGAGTATACTACCCAAAGTAATCTACAGATTCAATGCAATCCTAATCAAGCTACTAAGGGTATTTTTCACAGAAGAAAAAATAATTTCACAACTTGTATGGAAATACAAAAAAACCTTTGATAGCCAAAGCAATCTTGAGAAAAAAGGATGGAACTGGAGGAATCATCCTGACTGACTTCACACTATAATACAAGGCTACAGTCATCAAGACAGTATGGTACTGGCACAGACAGAAGTATAGATCAGTGAAACAAAATAGAAAGCCCACAGATAAATCCACACACCTATGGACACCTTATCTTTGAAAAGGGAGTCAAGAATATTCAATGGAGAAAAGACAATCTCTTTAACAAGTGGTGCTGGGAAAACTGGTCAACCACCTGTAAAAGGATGAAACTAAAATATTTTCTAACACCATACACACACACACACACACACACACAAAACCTCAAAATGGGTTAAAAATATAAATATAAGACCAGAAACTATAAAACTCCTAGAAGCAAACATAGGCAAAACACTTTTTGACATAAATCACAGCAGGATCCTCTATGACCCGCCTCCTAGGGTAAAGGAAATAAAAGCAAAAATAAACAAATTAGACCTAATTAAACTTAAAAGCTTTTGCACAACAAAGGAAATGATAAGCAAGATGAAAAGACAGCCTTCAGAATGGGTTAAAACAATAGCAAACGAAGCAATGGACAAAGAATTAATCACAAAAAAATATACAAACAGCTCTTTCAGGTCAATACCAGAAAAATAAACAACCCAATGCAAAAACAGGCCAAAGAACTAAACAGATATTTCTCCAACGAAGACATACAGATGGCTAACAAACACATGAAAAGATGCTCAACATCACTCATTATCAGAGAAATGCAAATCAAAACCACAGTGAGGTACCATTTCATGCTGGTCAGAATGGCTTCTATCAAGAAAATCTACAAATAATAAATGCTAGAGAGGGTATGGAGAAAAGGGAACTCTCTTACACTGTTAGTGGGAATGAAAACTCGTACAGCCACTATGAAGAACAGTGTGGAGATTCTTTAAAAAACTGGAAATACAACTACCATCTGACCCAGTAATCCCACTGCTGGGCATACACAGCAAGGAAATCAGAACTGAAAGAGACATGTGTACCCCAATGTTCATCACAGAACTGTTTACAATAGCTAGGGCATGGAAGCAACTTAAATGTCCATCAGCAGATGAATGGATAAGAAAGCTGTGGTACATAGACACAGTGAAATATTACTCAGCTGTTAAAATAATGCATTTGAATCAGTTATAATAAGGTGGATGAAACTGGGCCCTATTATACAGAGTGACAAAAGTCAGAAATAGAAGCACCAATACAATATATTAATGCATATATAAGGAATTTAGAATTATGGTAATGATGACCCTTTACATGAAACCATAAAAGAGACACAGATATAAAGAACAGACTTTTGGGCTCTGTGGAAGAAGGCATGGGTGGGATGATTTGAGAGATTAGTATTGAAACATATATATTACCATATGTGAAATCCATGACCAGTCCAAGTTTGATGCATGAAACAGGGCCCTCAAAGTCAGTGCACTGTGATAACCCTGAGGGATGGGATGAGGAGGGAGGTGGGAGGGGAATTTGGAATGGGGGGGTCACATGTACACCCATGGCTGATTCATGTGAATTTATGGCAAAAAACACTAAAATATTGTAAAGTAATTAGTCTCCAATTAAAATAAATTAATTAAAAAGAATTTTTTAAATGCCTAGGAATATATCTAACTCAGAAATTGGAAGACCTGTACTCTTAAAACAATACGACATTGACAAACGTGTCTGAAGTCAACACAAGCACATAATAAGATACAGTGTGCTAATGGATTAGCAAACTTAATACTGCTGAAATGTCTATATTATCCAAAGCAATCTACAGATTTAGCACAATCCCTATCACAATACCAATGATATTTTTCAGGTACTAGAATAAATAATCTTAAATTTTCTGTGGAACCAAATAAGGCTACAAGTAGCCAAAAAAATCTTGGTATCATACTCTTTCTTTGATTTAAAAGTATGCTACAAGCTACAGTAACCAAAACAATATGGTAATAGATTAAAACAACAACAAAACAACAACACCAAAATCAGTGGAAAATAATAAACCCACACCTATATGATCAATTAATCTGTGACAAAGGGAGTAAGACTATACAATGTGAAAGTTTAACTCCTTTAATAGATGTTATTGGGAAAATTGGTTAGCTACAAGTAAAATAATGGAAGTCAATCAATTGATCATGCCAAAAAGAAAGAAAAACTCAATATGAATTACAGACTTAAGTGCAAAACCTGAAACTATGAATCTCTAGAAGAAACTTGGCAATACGGTTCTTTATAAGAAAATGGGCGGAGGACCTGAAAAGGCATTTTGCCAAAGAAGACATTCAAGAAGTTTAACCAAGATATGCAAAGATCTTCACTATTACTCATCATCAAGAAAATACAAATAAAAAAAAAACAATGAGATATCCCCTCATACCTGTCAGAATGGTTGTCACTAAAAACAAAACAAACACACACACACACACACACACACACAAAACCACACCAAAAACAGTAAATAGCAAGGGTTGCAAAAGATGTGGAGAATTCCACTTTTGCTAGAAGTGTAAATTGATGCAGTCACTATGGACAACAATATAGGAATTCCCCAAGTCATTGGAAGATCCCCTGGAGGAGATGGCAATACACTCCTGTATTCTTGCCTGATAGATGCCACGGACAGAGGAGCCTGGTGGGCTGCACTCCATGCATCAGAAAGAGTCCTTAGCAGTAAACCACCACTATATGGCCCAGGAATTTCACTTCTGGGTATATTCCTGAAGTGAAGAAAAAATACTAAATCAACAAGATGCATGAGTCCATTTATTCTTTTCAGTCTTATTTGTAATAGCCCAGAAATGGAAGAAACATAAGTTTCCACTGATAAATAAATGGGTAAAGAAGATATAGGGTGTGTGTGTGTGTGTGTGTGTGTGTGTGTGTGTATTCATCTCACCATCCCCTTCCCTCCCATGTCTACATGTCCATTCTGTACATCTATGTCTCTATTCCTGGCATGCAAACAGGTTCATCTGCATCATTTTTACATATATACGTGTGTGCGTGTGTTAGTATACAGTAGGTGTTTTTCTCTTTCTGACTTACTTCACTTTGTATGATAGACTCTAGGTCCACACATATCACTACAAATTACTCAATTGTGTTCTTGGTCGAGTAATATTCCATGTATATATATAGCGTATCTTCTTTATCCATTCATCAGTCAGTGAACATTTAAGTTGTTTCTATGCCCTGGCTATTGTAAATAGTGCCACAATGATCAATGGGGTATATGTGTCTTTTTGAATTATAGTTTTCTCAGGGTAAATGCCGAGTAGTGCAAATGGTACTTCTATTTTAAGTTTCTTAAGGAACTTCCATACCATTCTCCATAGTGGCTGTATGAATTTACATTCCCACCAACATTGTATGAAGGTTCCCTTTCTCTGCATTCTCTCCAGAATTTACTGTTTATAGATTTTTTTGATGATTATCATTTTAGCTGGGATGAGGCAATACATCATTTTAGTTTTGATTTGTATTTCTCCAATAATTAGTGAAGCTGTGGTGATGGTTTAGTCGCTAAGTCATGTCCAGCTCTTGTGACCTAATGGATTGTAGCCAGCCAGGCTCCTCTGTCCATGGGATTTTCCAGGCAAGAATACTGGAATGGATTGCAATTTCCTTTTCCAACGGATCTTCCCGATCCAGGAATTGAACCCAGGTCTCCCGCATTGCAGGCAGTTTCTTTACCAACTGAGCTATGAGGGAAGCCTTAGTGAAGCTGAGAATCTTTGAACATATTTGTTGGCTATTGGTATATCTTCTTTGGATAAATGTCTATTTAGGTCTTCTTCCTTTTTTTTTCTTTTTGATATTGAATTGCATTAACCATTTGTATATTTTTTAGATTAATTCCTTGTTAGTTGCTTCATTTGCAAATATCTTATCCCATTCTGATGGTTGTCTTCTCACTATGTTTAAGGTTTTCTTTGCTGTACAGACACATTCAAATTTAATTGGGTCCCATCTGTTTGTTTTTATTTGCATAACTCTGGGATAAGAGTCAAAAAGTTCTTCCTGTGATTTATGTCAAAGAGTGTTCTGCCTATATAGTCCTCTAAGAGTTTTATAGTAACTGGCCTTATATTTGCTGCTAAGTCGCTTCAGTCGTGTCTGACTCTGTGCAACCCCATAGACGGCAGCCAACCAGGCTCCCCCGTCCCTGGGATTCTCCAGGCAAGAACACTGGAGTGGGTTGCCATTTCCTTCTCCAATGCATGGAAGTGAAAAGCGAAAGTAAAGTCGCTCAGTCATGTCCGACTCCTAGAGACCCCATGGACTGTAGCCTACCAGGCTCCTCCGTCCATGGGATTTTCCAGGCAAGAACACTGGAGTGAGTTTACATTTCCTTCTCCAGGCCTTACATTTAGGTCTAATCAATTTTGAGTTTATTTTCCTGTATGGTGTTAGGAAGTATTCTAATTTTATTCCTTTAAATGTAACTGTCCAGCTTATCCAGGACTACATATAGAAGAGGCTCTCTTTTCTCCACTGTATAGTCATATCCCCCTTTTTTAGGGAAAATATGACCATAGATTTTTAGGCTTTTCCCTGTACTTTCTATCCTCTCCAATTGATCTATATTTCTATTTTTGTGCCAGTATCATTCTGTCTTGATTACTGTAGCTTTTTAGTATAGTCTGAAATGAGAAAGCCTGATTACTCAAATTACATTTTTCTTTCTGAATATCGTTTTGTCTATTTGAGATCTTTTATGTATCCATACAGATTGTAATATGTGTTGTTTTTTTTTTTTGGTACTAGTTTGGTGAAATAAGTCCAATGTTAATTTGACAGGAATTGCATTGACTCTGTAGATTGCTTTAGGTAGTGTAGTCATTTTTCACAATATTGATACTTCCAATGCAAGAATGTGATGTATCTCTCCATCATTTTCTGTCATGTTTTATTTCTTTCATGAGTATCTTATAGTCTTCTGCATATAGTCTTTTGGCTCCTTTGGTGAGTATGTTTGTATGAATTTTATTCTTTTTATTATTATTATTTTTTGCAAAGGTAAATGAGATTATTTCCTGAATTTCCATGTCTGAACTTTCATTGTTAGTGTACAGAAATGCAAGCACTTGCTGTGTATTAATTTTGTATTCTGGGATTTTACTAAATTCAGTGATTATCTATAATAGTTTTCTGGAAGCATCTTTAGGATTTTCTATGTATAGTGTCAACCAGTCCATCCTAAAGGAAATCAGTCCTGAATACTCATTGGAAGGACTGATGCTGAAGCTGAAACCCCAATACTTTGGCCACCTGATGCAAATAACTGACTCATTTTAAAATACTCTGATGCTGGGAAAGATTAAAGGCAGGAGAAGAAGGGGACAAGAGAGAATGAAATAGTTGGATGGGATCACTGACTTGATGGACATGAGTTTAAGTAAACTCCGTGAGTTGGTGATGGACAGGGAGGCCTGGTGTGCTACAGTCAATGGAGTTGCAAAAAGTCAGATATGACTGAGTGACTGAACCAAACTGAACTGATGTACAACTGAACCGAACTGAACTGATGTACAGTATCATCTTATCTACGAATGGTGGCATTTTAATTTTGTTGTTTTCCGATCTGGATTCTTTTCATTTATTTTTCATCTCTGATTGCCATGGCTAGGACTTCCAACAAAACATGTCCCACTGGAGAAGGGAAAGGCAAACTGAATCATAGAAAAAACAAGGGACTTCCCATAAAAATATTTACTTCTGCTTCATTGACTATGCTAAAGCCTTTGATTGTGTGGACCACAACAAACTGCAGAAAATTCTTAAAGAAATGGGAATACCAGACCACCTTAGCTGCCTCCTGAGAAACCTGTATGCAAACAAAAAGCAACAGTTAGGACTGGACACAGAACAATTGATTGGATCAAAATTGGTAAAGGAGTACCTCAAGGGTGTATATTGTCACTCTGCTTCTATGCAGAGTACATCATATGAAGTGCTGGGCTGGATGATTGACAAGCTGAAATCAAGAGTGCCAGGAAAAATATCAACAACCTCAGATATGGATACCACTTTAATGACAATAAATGAAGAGGAAGTAAAGAGCCTCTTGATGAAGGTGAAATAGGAGAGTCAAAAAGCTAGTGTACAAATGAACATTAAAATAAAATGAAGATCATGGCATCCAAACCCATAGATTCATGGCAAATAGATGGTAAAAAGTGAAAACAGTGTCAGATTTCATTTTCTTGCACTCCAAAATCACTGTGGATGGTGACTGCATCCAGGAAATAATGACACTTGCTATTTAGATGAAAAGCTATCACAAATATAGACAGAATACATCACTTTGTTGACACAGATTTATATAGTCAAAGCCATGGTTTTTCCAGCAATCATGTATGAATGTCAGAGTTGGACCATAAAGAATACTGAGAGAGCCATTACAAAGAATACATATGAATCAGTTCTAATGAGGTGAATGACACTGGAGCTTATTATACAGAATGAAGTAAGCCAGAAAGAAAAACACCAATACAGTATACTAACATATATATATATGGAATTTAGAAAGACGTTAATGATAACCCTGTATGCTAGAGAACAAAAGAGACACAGATGTATATAACAGTCTTTTGGACTCTGTGGGAGAGGGAGAGGGTGGGATGATTTGGGAGAATGGCATTGAAACATGTATACTATCATATAAGAAATGAATCACCAGTCCAGGTTCAATACAGGATGCTTGGGGCTGGTGCAATGGGATGAACCAGAGGGATGGTATGGGGAGCGAAGTGGGAGGGGGGTTCAGCGAATTCATATTGATGTATGGCAAAACCAATACAATATTTTAATTAGCCTCCAATAGAAACAAATAAATTTAAATTAAAAAAAAAAGAATGCTGAGAGCTGAAGAATTGATCCTTTTGAACTGTGGTGCTGGAGAAAACTCTTGAGAGTCCCTTGAACAGCAAGGAGATCAAACCTGTCAATCTTAAAGGAAATCAAACGTGGGTATTCATTGGAAGGACTGGTGCTGAAGCTGAAGATCCAGTACTTTGGCCACCTGATATGAAGAATCGATTCACTGGAAAAGATCCTGATGATGAGAAAGATTGAAGGCAAGAGGGGAAGGGGGCAACAGAGGATGAGATGGTTGGATGGCATCATGACTCACATGGACGAGTTTGAGCAAACTCAGGGTGACAATGAAGGACAGGGAAATCTAATGTGCTGCAGTTCATGGGGTCAAACAGAGTAGGACGTGACTTAACCCCTAAAGAAACCAGGACTTCCAAGACTATTTTTATAATAGTTGAAAGAGTAGGCACCCTTATGTTGTTTCCCATCTTAGAGGAAACGTTTCCGTTTTTCACCACTGAGACTAATGTTTGCTGTGCATATGTTATGTGGCCTTCATTGTTTTGAGGTATGTTCCCTCTGTGCTCAATTTCTAGAGAGTATTTTTTTTTTAAATCATAAATAATTGTTGAATTTTGTTGAAGTTTTTTTCTGCATCTATTGTGGTGATCAAATGGTTTCTATCCTTTAATTTGTAAATACAGTGTATCACATTGATTGATTTGCACATAGGGAAGAATACTTGCATCCCTGAAATAAAAGCTATTTGATCATGTTTCATGAACTTTTTGATGTGATTTTGGATTTTGTTTGCTAGTACTCTGTTGAGGATATTTGTATCTACATTCATCTGTGATATTGACCTATAATTTTCTTTTTTTGTGTGTGATTTCTTTGTCTGTTTTTTTTTTTTTTGTATTAGAGTGATATTAGCCTCACAAAGTGTGTTTAGGATTGTTCCTTCTTCTGAAATTTTCTGGAAAAAGTTTGGAAGGATAGGATATTCCTTTTCTCTAAATGTTTGATACAATTCTCCTGTGAAGCCATCTGGCCATGAGCTTTTGTTTTTTGGAATCTTTTTAAATTAATTTATCTGTGAATTTTTATTTTGGGGGGCTCCAAAATCAGTGCAGATGGTGACTGCAGCCATGAAATTAAAAGATGCTTACTCGTTAGAAGAAAAGTTATGACCAACCTAGATAGCCTATTCAAAAGCACAGACATTACTTTGCTGAATAAGGTCTGTCTAGTCAAGGCTATGGTTTTTCCTGTGGTCATGTATGGATGTGCGAGTTGGACTGTGAAGAAGGCTGAGCACCGAAGAATTGATGATTTTGAATTGTGGTGTTGGAGAAGACGCTTGAGGGTCCCTTGGACTGCAAGGAGATCCAACCAGTCCATTCTGAAGGAGATCAGCCCTGGGATTTCTTTGGAAGGAACGATGCTAAAGCTGAAGCTCCAGTACTTTGGCCACCTCATGCAAAGAGTTGACTCATTGGAAAAGACTCTGATGCTGGGATGGATTGGGGGCAGGAGGAGAAGCGGACAACCGAGGATGAGATAGCTGGATGGCATCACGGACTTGATGGACGTGAGTCTGAGTGAACTCTGGGAGTTGGTAATGGACAGGGAGGCCTGGCGTGCTGCAATTCATGGGGTCGCAAAGAGTTGGACATGACTGAGCGACTGAACTGAACTGAAGTATCAATAGTATAGGTCAGTTAATTGAGACTCAGAAAGCTCTAGAAATTTAGACATCGTTCAGTGGTTTAAAAGATAATGTCAAAAAATGAAAGCAATAGGGTGAAATTATCCATTTGATTGAGAAAGCAGTGATGTAACTATCTCAACTAGGGTCTCTCCTTTTCTAAACTTGCATGTTGTGACCATAAATTTATTTCAGATAATTCTCCAAAATCCATTACAATTACCTTTTTTTTACTTCTTGAGTTTATTCCAATGTTTTCGTTTATTGTTATTATCTGGATTTTTCCACTGGAAAATAGTTGTAACAATTGGTGATATATGAATAAAGCATAGAGCCTTGACGTATATATTTAGGTACGTAATAAACGAGAACTACCATTATTTTTGAAATATAAACTATTATCAATAAACTATAATTTGTCCATGGGAAACTTATTTGATCGCATGTACACCCGTGGTGGATTCATGTCAATGTATGGCAAAACCAATACAGTATTGTAAAGTAAAATAAAGTAAAAAATAAAATTTAAAAAAAAAAAAAAGAAACAACTGTGACTATATAACATGTTAGGTGCCAGAGGAACTACACAGTTTTGTAACACAAGTTTTCTACTTTCTAGGAGTTTGAAGTCTCTTTGGAGTAATAAGCAATATACAAAGGAAAAAAGGTAACATAATATAATAAGCCTTAACAATTAGCATGGATAATTTCCTGGAATAGGAGTTCAGAGAGGACAAGACACTTTTAAGTAGAGGAGCCATGGAAAATTAAGTATTTTGGGGGTATCTTGTATGGGAAACTAAAGTAATAAAGATTCCAAAGAAGAACAGTTCAGTGAGGTGTGCCAACTCTTTGTGAGGCACTACACAGAGTTAACGGAGAAGGCAATGGCACCCCACTCCAGTACTCTTGCCTGGAAAATCTCATGGATGGAGGAGCCTGGTAGGCTGCAGTCCATGGGGTCGCTAAGAGTCAGACACGACTGAGCGACTTCACTTTCACTTTTCACTTTCATGCATTGGAGAAGGAAATGGCAACCCACTCCAGTGTTCTTGCCTGGAGAATCCCAGGGATGGGGGATCCTGGTGGGCTGCTGTCTATCAGGTTCCACAGAGTTGGACACAACTGAAGCGACTTAGCACACAGAGTTGAAAAGAAAGTACATCCTCATAGATTAGTAGAATTTTACTGTATCATTATTTCAGCCCCCTTGATCTACTGAGCACTACCGATTCTCATATAATGATGATTAATGGCTTATTCTATGCTAGATTCTATTTAAATCACTTTATATGAATTAATTCCATTTAACTCTGATAAGACCATATATGAAAGGTACAATTATAAGTTCCATTTACAGATGAGTCAAAAGACACCCAGAAAAGTTAACTTCTCACAAAGCTAAAGGCAGTATTTTGAATCCAGCTACTTATTCCACAGCCCACAGGCTCTGGAATATTTTATTTATATTTGCCATTCTACAAAAAAGTATAAATATCCTTGCAATAGCAACTTTGTAGAAAAATATTTTTTTGAATATCCATCTTCACAATACACTCTTGTAGAGTAAATAATGTTTTTCCAAGTCTCTTCTCAAAACTCACAAACTTTTCAATACTTTAATGATAAATCACATTCTTCCTTTGCTTTTGTGATCATAATGCATAATTAAGACTTTTATATAACTTTTCAGTGTGAGTTTATTAGACTATGACTTATATGGTAGTTGTGAAGGTAAAATGAGGAAATATAATTTTCAAACCTTAGCAATATGTATATAGTAAGCTATCAAAGAGTTTCCCTGGTGGCTCAGACGGTAAAGTGCCTGCATGCAGTGTGGGAGACACAGGTTTGATTCCTGGGTTGGGAAGATCCCCTGGAGAAGGAAATGACAATCCACTCCAGCACTCTTGCCTGGAAAATCCCATAGACAGAAGAGTCTGATAGGCTACAGTCCATGAGGTCGCAAAGAGTTGGACATGACTGAGTGACTTCACTTTCACTTTCAAGCTATCAATAATTATTAATAAAATATTTTTACTATTTATTTAATATTATTAGTCATACATTAAAGTTGTACATAAATATATGTACATATACATTACCACCTCCCACATGTGCATAAATTCTTGCTGGGAAGACATTAGGGAGCTTTCCTCCACTACTATTGTTAAAATTGTTTGCAGATAATATGTGTTTAATAACAGTACTGAATTGAATTATAGGTTGACCAAATTTGAATAATCATGAAAATGTGGAAGGGAAAAAATCCTATAGTATTCAAGTGCTCTTAAAAATACAATTAAGTATTCAAATAGAAAAAAGCTATACCAGTATATCATAATTTCTATTAAAAAATTGGATTATTTCCATTTATAAATAGTAACACATTTTTTGAAAAACATATTAAGAACAAAAATATGTTCAAACAACATATGTATTTATATTGTGGATTACATAAGCAATAAACTCTTCTTTCATATTTTCATCATAAATACTTAATCTTTCCTCATAAGCTGTTCCTCTAAAAGCCTTAACAACCTTGTTAAACACATGTTCTGTAAATAAGCCGTGGACTTGTAAAGTATTCTGAAGCCTAGACCTTGGAAAAATTGATTTTCACTTTTTCATCATTATCATATCCATCATTCATTTGTAGGTTGATTACTGAGCAGTCAGAAGGATTATACAGTGGAAGTGAGAAATAGATTTAAGGGCCTAGATCTGATAGATAGAGTTTCTAATGAACTATGGAATGAGGTTCGTGACATTGTACAGGAGAAAGGTATCAAGACCATCTCCATGGAAAAGAAATGCAAAAAAAGCAAAATAGTTGTCTGTGGAGGCCTTACAAATAGCTGAGAAAAGAAGAGAAGCCAAAAAAAAAAAAAAAAGGAGAAAAGGAAAGATATAAGTATCTGAATGCAGAGTTCCAAAGAACAGCAAGAAGAGATAAGAAAGCCTTCTTCAGCGATCAATGCAAAGACATACAGGAAAAGAACAAAACGGGAAAGACTAGAGATCTCGTCAAGAAAATTAGAGATACCAAGGGAACATTTCCTGCAAAGATGGGCTCTATAAAGGACAGAAATGGTATGGACCTAACAGAAGAGAAGATATTAAGAGGTGGCAAGAATACACAGAGGAAATGTACAAAAAAAGATCTTCATGACCTGAAAAATCATGATGGTATGATCACTCACCTTGAGCCAGACATCCTGGTATGTGAAGTCAAGTGGGCCTTAGAAAGCATCACTACGAACAAAGCTGGTAGAGGTGATGGAATTCCAGTTGAGCTATTTCAAATCCAGAAAGATGATGCTGTGAAAGTGCTGCACTCAGTATGCCAGCGAGTTTGGAAAACTCAGCAGTGGCCAAAGGACTGGAAAAGGTCAGTTTTCATTCCAATCCTAAAGAAAGGCAATGCCAAAGAATGCTCAAATTACCACACCATTGCACTCATCGCACATGCTAGTAAAGTAATGCTCAAAATTCTCCAAGACAGGCTTCAGCAATACATGAACTGTGAACTTCCTGATATCCAACCTGGTTTTAGAAAAGACAGAGGAACCAGAGATCAAATTGGCAACATCTGCTGGATCATGGAAAAAGCAAGAGAGTTCCAGAAAAACATCTATTATTGCTTTATTTACTATGGCAAAGCCTTTGACTGTGTGGATCACAATAAACTGTGGAAAATTCTGAGAGAGATGGGAATACCAGACCACCTGACCTGCCTCCTGAGAAATCTGTATGCAGGTCAGGAAGAAACAGTTAAAACTGGACATGGAACAACAGACTGGTTCCAAAGAGGAAAAGGAGTATGTCAAGGCTGTACATTGTCACTCTGCTTATTTAGCTTCTATGCAGAGTACGTCATGATAAATGCTGGACTGCAAGAAAAAAGCTGGAATCAAGATTGCTGGGAGAAATATCAATAACCTCAGATATGCAGATGACACCATCCTTATGGCAAAAAGTGAAGAGGAACTAAAAAGCCTCTACATGAAAGTGAAAGTGGAGAGTGAAAAGGTTGGCCTAAACCTCAACATCTAGAAAATGAAGATCATGGCATCCGGTCCCATCACTTCATGGGAAATAGATTGGGAAACAGTGGAAACAGTGTCAGACTTTAATTTTCTGGGCTCCAAAATCACTGCAGATGGTGACTGTAGCCATGAAATTAAAAGACACTTACTCCTTGGAAGAAAAATTATGACCAAACTAGATACCATATTCAAAAGCAGAGACATTACTTTGTCAACAAAGGTCCGTCTAGTCAAGGCTATGGTTTTTCCAGTGGTCATGTATGGATGTGAGAGTTGGACTGTGAAGAAGGCTGAGTGTCGAAGAATTGATGCTTTTGAACTGTGGTTTTGGAGAAGACTCTTGAGAGTCCCTTGGACTGCAAGGAGATCAAACCTGTCCATTCTGAAGGAGACCAACCCCGGGATTTCTTTGGAAGGAATGATGCTAAAGCTGAAACTCCAGTACTTGGCCACCTCATGTGAAGAGTTGACTCATTGGAAAAGACTCTGATGCTGGGAGGGATTGGGGGCAAGAGGAGAAGGGGATAATAGAGGATGAGATGGCTGAATGGCATCACTGACTCGATGTGTGTGAGTCTGAGTAAACTCCGAGAGTTGTTGATGGACAGGGAGGCCTGGCGTGCTGTGATTCATGGGGTCGCAAAGAGTCAGACATGACTGAGTGACTGAACTGAACTGAACTGAATAGAACTGACTTTTCACTGGATAAGTTACTCTTTGCTAATTGACCTTTTGATAAGTGAAAAGGAAAAATACACACAAATAAGCTGATTTTGGTCACTTTAGCAAACTGTACAGAAATAACATTTGTCCAAGTTTTAAATTACCCTTGCAAGTAAAAGATGGTTATCGCTCATGACCTCCATTTAGTTTACTGATTTTTTTCTTAGATTCAGTTTAGTTCAGTTCAGTCGCTCAGTTGTGTCTGATTCTTTGTAACCCCATGAATTTCAGCACTTCAGGCCTCCCTGTCCATCATCAAATCCAGGAGTTCACTCAAACTCATGTTCATCAAGTCAGTGATGCTGTACAGCCACCTCATCCTCTGTCATCCCCTTCTCCTCCTGCCTCCAATCCCTCCTAGCATCAGAGACTTTTCCAATGAGTCAACTCTGCATTACGTGGCCAAAGTATTAGAGTTTCAGCTTTAGCATCATTTCGTACAAAGAACACCCAGAACAAATCTCCTTTAGATTGGACTGGTTGGATCTCCTTGCAGTCCAAGGGACTCTTAAGAGTCTTCTCCAACACCACAGCTCAAAAGCATCGATTCATCGTGGCTCAGCTTTCTTCACAGTCCAACTCTCACATCCATACAGGACCACTGGAAAAACTATAGCCTTGACTAGACGGACCTTTGTTAGCAAAGTAATGCCTCTGCTTTTGAATATGCTATCTAGGTTGGTCATAGCTTTCCTTCCAAGCAGTAAGCATCTTTTCATTTCATGGCTGCAGTCACCATCTGCAGTGATTTTGGAGCCCCCGAAAATAAAGTCTGACACTGTTTCCACTGTTTCCCCATCTATTTCCCACGAAGTAATGGGACCCGATGCCATTATCTTCATTTTCTGAATGTTGAGCTTTAAGCCAACTTTTTCACTCTTCTCTTTCACTTTCATCAAGAGGCTTTTTAGTTCCTCTTCACTTTCTGCCATAAGGGTGGTGTCATCTGCATATCTGAAGTTATTGATATTTCTCCCGGCAATCTTGATTCCAGCTTGTGCTTCTTCCAGTCCACTGTTTCTCATGATGTACTCTGCATAGAAATTAAATAAGCAGGATGACAATATACAGCCTTGACGTACTCCTTTTCCTATTTGGAACCAGTTTGTTGTTCCATGTCCAGTTCTAACTGTTGCTTCCTGACCTGCATGCATTTTTCTCAAGAGGCAGATAAGGTGGTCTGGTATTCCCATCTCTTTCAGAATTTTCCACAGTTTATTGTGACCCACACAGTCAAAGTCTTTGCCATAGTAAATAAAGCAGTAATAGATGTTTTTCGGGAACTCACTTGTTTTTTCCATGATCCAACAGATGTTGCCAATTTGATCTCTGGTTCCTCTGCCTTTTCTAAAACCAGCTTGAATATCAGGAAGTTCATGGTTCATGTATTGCTGAAGCCTGTCTTGGAGAATTTTGAGCATTACTTTACTAGCATGTGAGATGAGTGCAATGGTGTGGTAGTTTGAGCATTCTTTGGCATTGCCTTTCTTTGGGATTTGAATGATAACTGACCTTTTCCAGTCCTTTGGCCACTGCTGAGTTTTCCAAATTTGCTGGCATATTGAGTGCAGCACTTTCACAGCATCATCTTTCAGGATTTGAAATAGCTCACCTGGAATTCTATCACCTCCACTAGCTTTGTTCGTTTAGGTTAAATTTGCTTTATTTATGAAACAGTAGCTATGAAAGCAAAATATATACATTGCAATGGGGACTAAGGATTCAAATTTGAATTTAAAAGGTCAACTCTTCGCAGGCAGTGAATAGGACTTGATAAGTAGCTAGGGGAGTCATTATGATGCTTACACATTTATTCTGGTTTAACTTTAGATATATTTTGAGCATGAAATTTATAGAAATGTTTGTCACTGAACTTGACAAAGACATGTGCTATAATTTTACCATTCATATTCAGTAAAATGCTTTAGATAGTAGAAATTATATATAAAATAATGTGAGAGTATAATATTTGATTGCCGACAGAATACAACTAGAACCCAACAGCCTAATTTATTTACTCTAGTTGATCAGGTCAACTGCTTTAAAAACTCCGACTGTAGAACTACTGGTAGATTCATTCCACCATTAAAATAAATTGAGGCAATTTGTCAATGTCATCTTAGCTTCAACATTTCCTTTTGAAACAGCAGGAAATAATAATCCCCACTAAATTGTCCTTTTCTTTTTTAGGATACAGTGATCAAAATATCCTTGTTCTTATCAGATTATATTTATACGTTTTTTATAAATTCTTATTTAGCTTACTTTTGGAAGGTAAAATAAGTAAACTTTGGAAGCAATAGAGTCTATTGACAATTTCCAAACTGTTAAACTATTAAACACTGAAAATTTTGGAAATGCAGAATTATGGTCTAGTAATTGGATTAAACAACACATTTTAAAGATAACTGACATAGCATCACTGAAAGGAACTCTGATCGAGTTTACAAATCAACATGCATTTTTGTTTCAAAATGAATTTTTGTTTTGCTTTGCCTTGTTTTTCACTATAATCTAATAATTCTACTGTTGATACCACTTATTGTAATGTAATTTTAGTCATTTAGTTCATTTACTAAGATGATTCAAAATAAAATACCTTTCTAAAATGATCAGAGGAACAGAGAAGCTGAGGGTGAATTTAAGCAGGACAAATTTAGAGAACTGGAATTTTTCCATCTGGAAACATAAAGATAAATGCTGATAAAAGAAATGATCCAAGTCTTCAAAGCCAAAAAAGATACAGAGGGGAAAAATAAAATCATTTCCTCAGTCAAATCCTGTTAACATAGAATAAAAGGGCTTTGTTTGCTATTTGAAAATAGAGCAACAAAGAAAAACGAAACTAAATTTTCTACCTAAAAGAATGAATTGTATGAGACTGATTGCCTTTACAGGTAATCATAAGCTGAGAAAACAATTTAAAGGGAAATTTTAGTTAGCTAGGGTTTGAGAGGGCATTCTCAGTAATCAGGAATCTATGGTTTAACATCAGCTCTTATTTAAACCACTCAGTATGTATTTTCCAATTGTCTTTTATGTGCCAGGCACTTGATATAGGACAATAATTAGAACCTCTGGTACCCACCTCCATGGAACTTACTATCAAATAGAGGACATGAATATTTAACAAAGATTCACCTGATTAACATAAATTATTGATTTTCAAATTGTTTTAAATCTTGTGAAGAAAAGTATTTAAGTGTTTATGTTTTTGAGAGAGTAAAATAACAATGATAATCTTAGATCTGAGGGTTTGTGCTAAATAAAAGATTGGCCTCCCTGAGAAAATAATGTTCAAGCTATCATTTGAAAAAATGAGTAGAAGTAATTTGATTAGAATGGGCAGGTAAATCACTGCAGACATTGAAAAAATATGTGTAAAGTACTAAGGTGAAAAAAAAGTTTTCTGATGAACTTGATAGAAGGGCAATGTATTTTGAGGTTTATGAAAGAGGAGGAGACTGAAATGAGATGAGACTGTAGAAGTAGTCTGGGTGAATTCAGGTAAGTTATTTAATCACTTTAATACTCAAGTTTTGTTTTGTTTTGTTTTTATTTAGTAAAAACTGAGGATAATGACAATACTTACATCTTTTAATTGTTTGTGAGAAGTAAAATAAATCTTATATGTGAAGCACATTTTACAGTGCTTGGCAAATGAGTGCTCAGGACATGTTAGGTTTAGCCCATTATTATTTAATAAGCAATGGAGACTATAGTTACATCTTATAGTCTTGCTGTATGGATGTGAGAGTTGGCCTATAAAGAAAGCTAACCACCGGAGAATTGATGCTTTTGAACGGTGATGTTGGAGCAGATTCTTGTGAGTCCCTTGGACTGCAAAGAGATCCATCCAACCAGTCAATCCTAAAGTAAATCAGTCTTGAATATTCATTGGAAGGACTGATGCTGAAGCTGAAACTCCAATGTTTGGGTCACCTGATGCAAAGAACTGACTCGTTGGAAAAGACCCTGATGCTGAGAAAGATTGAAGGTAAGAGGAGAAGGGGACAACAGAGGATAAGATGGTTGTATGTCATCACCAACTCAGTGGACATGATTTGAGTTAGCTACAGGAAATGTTGATGGACAGGGAAGCCTGGCATCCTGCAGTCCATGGGGTTGCAAAGAGTCAGACATGACTGAGCGACTGAACTAACTGACTGATAGTCATGTGCAAATGGAAATAAATATGGCTGTACTCTTAGGTGGGCTTCCCAGGTGACTCAGTGGTAAAGGATCTGCCTGCCAATGCAGGAGATGGCAGTTTGATCCCTCAGTAGAAAAGATACTTTGGAATAGGCAATGGTAATCCACTCTAGTATTATTGCCTTGGAAATCCCATTGACAGAGGTGCCTGGCAGGCTATTGTCCACGAGGTCACAAAGAGTCAGACATGACTGAGTGACTGAGCACACACGTACCCTTAGGTAGTGTTGGGAAAATCATTTATCCTCTTAAACTCAGATTTTCTCATCTATAAAATAAAGATAGTAACTACCTCATGGGTTGTTTTGAGGCTGAATTAAAATAAACATAACCAGGAATATAGTGAGGAACAAATAAATATTAGCCTCTATAGATAACCAGTAGCCAACTGAATAAGTTTGGGAAACATTCTTAACTTTGAGATTTATATCAAGGAGGACAACTTAACCTTTCAACGCAATATCCCTTTACTCTAAACTTGAGAAAAATCGTGGGGCTAACTTATTTGGCATTTATCAAAGTGAAAAAGGGAATACGGTGGAAGCGTTCAGACTGACACAATCTATAATTGAGGAGAAACTCCCTCCTCATTCCTCTATTCATTCGTGCATCTACTATCATTAAGTACCTACTATGTTGGGGATCTCTGAGCGAAATTCTGGGGATAGTAAAGAAAAAAACTAGTAGTCTCTGTCCTCAAGGAGTTTATATCTCAGATATCTTACTGTATAGAGCAGCAAGTGAGGGATTGTGTGGTTATACCTTGGGCATTGGCAGGAAAGTTTTTATAAATTGGTGGGAATTTTCATTCTAGCAAAAATATACACAGAATAGAGATTGGAGAGAGGTTGGTTAGGTGTGTAGTGTGGCTTGATTTGACTAAAATTTTGGCCTTTATCCAAGGTTCCAGAGACGTTTTAGGTGTCACTCAGGAACTCCAGGTGTAACTTAGGAGTAAGGCAGCTCAAAACAACTATTTCAATGCAGTATGGCTATCAGAAGGTTGAGAGATTGTAGCATTTTCTAAGTTTGGGGAATAAATAATTGGCTAACTAATTACTTTATCTAACTGTGTACTGCATATTGTAATCATTTAGCCTCTTTTATTTTTATTTATTTTTCTTTTTGTTGGTCTTTTTTTTTTTTAATTTTTATTTTTACTTTACAATACTGTATTGGTTTTGACCAAATCTTTAAAGATTTGGTCTTCTTGGTCTTTAAGATCAGTCACTTTAAAAGGAATATTTTTGAAAGGCAAGGCCACCCCCTTAGTATAATTTTCCTCTGAACCCCAAGACCTCCTCTATCATTCAACATGTTGCCATTCATTCTATGGGCCTCTGCTTCCCTTCACCCATTACTTTTCAGGTTCATTTGGTGCTCTTCTTCTCTTACCTCTTTGGGCTGGTGCATGGGGATGACCCAGAGAGATGTTATGGGGAGGGAGGTGGGAGGGGGTTTCATGTTTGGGAACGCGTGTAAGAATTAAAGATTTTAAATTAAAAAAAAAAAACCCTCAAAAAAAATAAATAAACTGACCAACTTTTTTCTCTCTAAAAAAGAAAAAAAAAAAGAATTACCAAATGTACAGTGACTGCCTAAGGAAATGAGCAGATGAGATTATGCTATGTAAATTCATTTAGCCTCTTTTAAATCTCAGGTTTTTTTCCTAAGGAAAATGAAGAGTTTAATAACAGCAAATCCTGAAAGAGGATGCTGTGAAAGTGTTGCACTCAATATGCCAGCAAATTTGGAAAACTCTGCAGGGGCCAAAGGACTGGAAAAGGTCAGTTTTCATTCAAATCCCAAAGAAAGGCAATGCCAAAGAATGCTCAAACTACCACACAATTGCACTCATCTCACATGCTAGTAAAGTAATGCTCAAAATTCTCCAAGCCAGGCTTCAGCAATACGTGCACCATGAACTTCCTGATATTCAAGCTGGTTTTAGAAAAGGCAGAGGAACCAGAGATCAAATTGGCAACATCTGCTGGATCATGGAAAAAGCAAGAGAGTTCCAGTAAAACATCTATTTCTGCTTTATTTACTATGGCAAAGCCTTTGACTGTGTGGATCACAATAAACTGTGGAAAATTCTGAAAGAGATGGGAATACCAGACCCCCTAACCTGACTCTTGAGAAATCTGTATGCAGATCAGGAAGCAACAGTTAGAACTGGACATGGAACAACAGACTGGTTCCAAAGAGGAAAAGAAGTATGTCAAGGCTGTATATTGTCACCCTACTTATTTAACTAATATGCAGAGTACATCATGAGAAATGCTGGAATGGAAGAAACACAAGCTGGAATCAAGATTGCTGGGAGAAATATCAATAACCTCAGATATGCAGATGACACCATCCTTATGGCAGAAAGTGAAGAAGAACTAAAAAGCCTCTTGGTGAAAGTGAAAGAGGAGAATGATAATGTTGTACTAAAGTTCAACATACAGAAAACGAAGATCATGGCATCCGGTCCCATCACTCCATGAGAAACAGTGGAAACAGTATCAGACTTTATATTTTGGGGCTCCAAAATCACTACAGTTGGTGACTGTAGCCATGAAATTAAAAGACACTTACTCCTTGGAAGAAAAGTCATGACCAACCTAGATAGCATATTCAAAAGCACAGACATTACTTTGCTAAAAAAGGTCCGTCTATTCAAGGCTATGGTTTTTCCAGTATTCATGTATGCATGTGAGAGTTGGACTGTGAAGAAGGCTGAGTGCTGAAGACCTGATGATTTTGAACTGTGGTGTTGGAGAAGACTCTTGAGAGTCCCTTGGACTTCAAAGAGATCCAACCAGTCCATTCTGAAGGAGATCAGCCCTGGGATTTCTTTGGAAGGAATGATGCTAAAGCTGAAACTCCAGTACTTTGGCTACCTCATGTGAAGTGTTGACTCATTGGAAAAGACTTTGATGCTGGGAGGGATTGAGGGCAGGAGGAGAAGGGGACGACCAAGGATGAGATGGCTGGATGGCATTACTGACTCAATGGACGCTAGTCTGAATGAACTCTGGGAGTTGGTGGTGGACAGGGAGACCTGGCGTGCTGCAATTCATGGGGTTGCAAATAGTCGGACACGACTGAGCAACTGAACTGAACTGAACTGAATGTATCATAAGTTTGCTGCAATGATTGAATAATATAATGCAATTCATTTATGCTGTAAATTAAGATGACATAAAGATCTTTCACAAAAATGTCAATGACTGCTACCCACTGACAGTTTTAATCAATTAGTCTCAATGGAGTCTAAAGTGAAAGTCAAAGTCGTTCCATCGTGTCCAGCTCTTTGTGACCTCATGGATTACAGAGTCCATGGAATTCGCCAGGCCAGATAACTCGAATGCATAGCCTTTAATTACTTTTCGAAAGCTCTCTTTATGATTCTAATGGTTGGCCAGTGTGAGAAACCCTGAGATAATGAATGTAAAGATTTTAGTATAGAATCTAGCATATATTAAATGTTTAATGTGTTACAGAACATTAACTAACATTGAAATGGAAATCAAAGCTCTTGTTTGTGAATCCAAAGAATGGAATCTACAGACAACAGACACTCACACAGGCAGAGTTTTATTTCAGAGAGTAGAAGTACAAAGCTCTCAGCATAAAACTGAAAGGGGGAAATGTGTCCTGAAACATCAGTAATCACAACAGTTTTCTTCTTTGCCAATACTGACCTGTTCGTTTTTGGTTGGTTTCAGGGTTCTGATGTATACAATTCCTGACCAGTCAGTTTAAAGTCATCACTCATAGTTTGTCAGTTTTATGGCTTTTTTGATCTCTCAGTCCTTGAGTTTTCCTAAGACACTGAGTCTCCACTCCTTACCTTTTCTCATGGCCACAATCCATTTTTTAAGGGTCAGAAGTATGTCTTAATGTTGATGATTCACCTGGTGTTTCTCAATAAGTTGGACATCAATAACTGATTGTCCTGTCATGGGTTCAAGTGTTTTATGTCTTCCAGGACAGGGAGGCATTCCTTTGAATACCAAGGAACTGGAACAGTAAGTATGGCTGTAGATTAATGGAGTTAGAAGCATGTGTAAGAAAATAGGTGGAAACTGAAATTGTATCTTGAAAAAGAAGAAACCGAGGCCTTATTCCTATACTGACTACCTAAAATTTTCTACCTCAACACTGTAGGTGTTATTGTTGATACTATTATAGTCGTTGTTATATTTTACTTAATCAGCTTTGCTAGCAACTTGTCAGCTCTAAATATCTTTAAATTTCTAATGTACTTTATTCTTTAACATATGAATTATTTAGAAGCAATAGCTTCATTTACAGTGAAATGATTATTTTTAAGTTGCATTTTAAAAATTGTTAATTTGTATCTTAACTATTCATCAGTATTAGATTACATTTTGCATGGTTTCTATAGTTTAATATTGACCAATATTTGCTTTAATATGCAGAATAAGATCAGTTTTTGCATCTATTGATATTTAATTTTTATATAAAACTCAATTTTTTATTAATTAATTCAAGCCTTTTTAAATTGTTATTGTGTTTTATTATTTTTTTTTTAATCTAACAGTTACTGAAAGGAGTTACTGAAAGGACTTAAATCTATTTGTCTGTTTCTCATTTTGCCTATTAGTCTATGTGAGACTTAAAAAGCTGTGAGAACTTTTGTTTTAGAGAATTTGAAGCTATGCTATTAGAATAATTCAAAATTTAAAATTATTTTACTTTCTTGACTTCTGATTCAAGATGGCAGAGCAGAAATATGTGCGCTCATCTCCTCCTGCGAGAATACCAAAATCACAACTAGCTGTTAAATAACCATCTACAGGACGATGCTGAAACCCACCAAAAAATATACCACATGTTCAAAGACAAAGAAGTAGCCACAGCAAGATTGTAGGAGGGGCAAAATCATGATGAAATCAAATCCCATACGCTCTGAGTGGGTGACCCATGAACTGGAGAACAATAATACCAAAGAAGACATTTTCCCACTGTTGTGAAGTTTCTGAACACCACATCAGTATTCCCATCATGCGGACATGACAGAGGCACTGGGGATCTCTAGGGAATCTGGCCTTGGAGCCCAGCTGGCTCAAACTCATGCCCACCGACTCAGTGATGCTATCCAACCAACTCATCCTCTGTCATCCCCTTCTCCTCCTGCCTTCAGTCTTTCCCAGAATTACAGTTTATATCCAGTGAGTCAGTCCTTCCAATCAGGTGGTCATAGTACTGGAGTTTCAGCTTCAGCATCAGTCCTTCCAATGAACATTCAGGACTGATTTCCTTTAGGATTGACTGGTTTGATCTCCTTGCAGTCCAAAGGACTCTCAAGAGTCTTCTCCAACACCACAGTTCAAAAGTATCAATTCTTTGGCACTCAGCTTTCCTTATAGTCCAACTCTCACATCTATACATGACTACTGGAAAAAGTACAGCTTTGAAAAGACAGACCTTTGTAGGTGAAGTAATGTCTCTGCTTTTTAATATGCTGTATAGGTTGGTCATAGCTTTTCTTCCAAGGAGCAAGTGTCTTTTAATTTCATGACTGTAGTCAGCATCTGCAGTGATTTTGGAGTAAAAAAAAAAAAAAAAAAGTCTCACTGTTTCCATTGCTTCCCCACTCTATTTGTGATGGGACTGGATTCTATGATCTTAGTTTTCTGAATGTTGAATTATAAGCCAAATTTTCACTCATCTCTTTCACTTTCATCAAGAAGCTCTTCAGTTCTTTTCTTTCTGCCTTAATGATGGTGTCATCTGCATATCTGAGGTTATTGCTGTTTCTCCTGGGAATCTTGATTAGCGCTTGTGCTTCATTCAGCCTGGCATTTTGCATAATGTACTCTGCATGTAAGTTAAATAGGCAGGGTGACAATATACAGCCTTGACGTACTCCTTTCCCAATTTGGAACCAGTTTGTTGTTCCATGTCTGATTATAACTGTTGCTTCTTGACCTGCATACAGATTACTCAGGAAGCAGGTAAGGTGGTCTGGTATTCCCATCTCTTGAAGAATTTACCCCAGTTTGTTGTGATCCACACTATCAAAAACTTTGGTGTAGTCAATAAACCAGAAGTAGATGTTTTTCTGGAAGTCTTTTGCTTTTTCAATGATCCAGAAGGTGTTGGCAATTTGGTCTCTCGTTCTTCTGCGCTTTCTAAATCCAACTTGAACATGTGGAAGTTTATGGTTCACTTACTGTTGAAGCCTGGCTTGGAGAATTTTGAGCATTACTTTGCTAGCGTGTGAGATGAGTGCAATCGTGTGGTAGTTTGAACATTCTTTGGCATTGCCTTTCTTTGGATTGGAATGAAAACTGATCTTTTCCAGCCCTGTGGATTCTCCAGGCAAGAACACTGGAGTGGGTTGCCATTAACGTATTGATAATCACCTTAAGAGTAAATGGATTAACTGAACCAACCAAAAGACACAGATAAGCTTGACAGATGAAAACATGTACAGATATGCACTTCCACTTACCGCATTGCCTTGCTTGACCCCTCAAATTGTATGTAATTATGTTATATTGTTAAGTTAACTATGTTCTCACTATAGCTTGTGATTTTAATTATCTCATATTTTTTGGACTGGCTATTGATTGTGAAAACTGATAAACGTCTTTTACTATTGTGATATTGCAACTGTTACTCAATACCATTATGTCATGATTGGTCAATAGAAAGATAATAGAACTCTATATCACCAAAACTATAATCTAAAAGAAAAAACCTGTAATCACTTATTAAAATCCAAAGGCATATCAAAATTATGTTGAAAATTTTGTAAAAATACAAATGCCCAGGTATTGGTTTTTTTTTTTTTTTTTTTTTCCCTCCAGATACTTTTTCTAATTAGCAGTCATGTTTAAAGACAAGTGGAGTATATGATGGTCTTTTTTTTTTCTTGTTTTTTTTTTTCTCACTTTTTTATTTTATATTCAGTGCTCACATTTCATTTAGTTTTTGTTTTCTGATTTTTCAATCTCTTCTTTTTTTGATGTTCTTTCTTAAGCATTTATCAAGCATAAATCAAGAGAAGCACTTTTATACATATATAAAAATAATATATGTAATATAAATACATTAGAAAACTTATGAATTTTCCCTAACTAAAAAGTTTATTAGATTTTTATCCCACTTTTTGACTTCACATGAATTTTTGTTCAGTTGCTCAGTTGTGTCCGACTCTCTGCAACCCCATGTTGCAACGCCAGGCTTCTCTTTCCTTCACGATCTCCTGGAGTTTTCTCAAACTCATGTCCATTGAGTCAGAGATGCCATCCAACCATCTTATCCTATATCATCAACTTCTCTTCTCGCCTTCGATCTTTCCCAGCATCAGGGTCTTCATATCAGGTGGCCAACATATTGGAGTTTCAGCTTCAGCATCAATCCTTCCAGTGAATACTCAGTGTTGATTTCCTTTAGTATTGAGTGGTTTGATCACCTTGCTGTCCAAGGGAATCTCAAGAGTCTTCTCCATTAACATGATTCAAAGGCATCACTTTTTCAGCCCTTAGCCTTTTTTTATTGTCCAAGTCTCACAGCCATAGATGATTACTGGAAAAAAACATAACTTTGAATATACAGAATTTTGCAGGCTAACTAATGTCTCTGCTTTTTAATACACCATCTAAGTTTGTCATTACTTTTCTTCCAAGGAGTAATAGTCTTTTAATTTTGTGGCTGAAGTCACTGTCCACAGTGATTTTGTAGCCCAAGGAAAAGATGCTATTGAAAAAAACCGCCATGACTCCACCAGAAACTCCTAATCACACATAGGTAAGTCTGACTCAGTCTCTTGTGGGGTCACTGCTCCTTTCTCCTGGGTCCTGGTGTGCACGTAGTTTTGTTTGTACCCTCCAAGAGTCTCTGTATCTCCAGTCCTGTGGAAGCTCTGTAATAAAATTCTTCTGACCTTCAAAGTCAGATTTCCAAAGTCAGATACTCAGTCCTTTTTTCAGATCACCAGGTGGGAAGTCTGTTATGTGGCCTAGAACTTTAGCAGCAGTGTGAAAACTTCTTTGTTATAATTGTTCTCCACTTTGTGAGTCACCCACCCAATGGCTCTATAGTAGAGCTAATATCTGCCTCCTTTAAGGGGACTCATGCCACATGCTGCACCTCCCAGGACTGTTGTTGCCAAAGCCTTTGTCCCTGTGGCAGGCCACTGCTGACTCATGCCTTTTCAGGAGACACTAACACTCAAAGGCAGCTCTGGCTCAGTCTTTTGTGGAGTCACTACTCCTTTCCCTCAGCCTTGTTTCCCACAAGGTTTTGTTTGTGCCCTCCAAGCATCTCTGACATATGAGGTTTAATTTAAACACAATTACACCCCTCCTACTATCTTGTTTTGGTCTCTCCCTTTTTTGTTGGTTTCCAACATTCTCCTGTGGATGGTTGTTCAGTAGCTAGTTGCAACTTTGATATTCTGACAAAACATGAGCACACACATTCTTCTATCCTGTCATCTTAGGAACTCAGTATGAATATTATGCTAGATTTCTGATTTAAACCAAATAGATACGCAACAAGCAGCAAAGGTTTACTGTATAGCAATGGGAATTATAGTCAACATCTTGACTGTGATGAATGGAAAATAATTTCAAAATAATATATGTGTATATGTATAACTGAGTCCCCTTGCTGTGCATCTGAAACATTGTAAGTAAACTCTACTTTAAAAGACCTGTATATAGAAAACCATAAAACACTGATGAAAGAAATCTAAGATGACACAAAAAGATGGAGAAATATACTATGTTCTTGAGTTGGAAGAATCAATATAGTGAAAACGAATATACTACCCAAAGCAATCTATAGATTCAAGGCAATCCCTATCAAACTAACAAAGATATTTTTCATAGAACCAGAACAAATAATTTCACAACTTATATGGAAACACAAAAAAACTTGAATAGCCAAAGCAATCTTGAGAAAGAAGAATGGAACTGGAAGAATCAACCTTCCTGCCTTCAGACTATACTACAAAAGTACAGTCATCAAGACAGTATGGTACTGGCACAAAGACAGAAATATATGGATCCATGGAACAAAATAGAAAGCCCAGAAATAAATACATGCACTCATTGGAAAAGACTCTGATGCTGGGAAGGATTGGGGGCAGGAGGAGAAGGGGACGACAGAGGATGAGATGGCTGGATGGCATCACTGACTCAATGGACGTGAATCTGAGTGAACTCCGGGAGTTGGTGATGGACAGGGAAGCCTGGCATGCTGCGATTCATGGAGTCACAAAGAGTCAGACACAACTGAGTGACTGAACTGAACTGAACTGATGGACACGTTATCTTTGGTAAAGGAAGCAAAAATATGCAATGAAGAAAAGACAGTCTCTTTAACAAGTGTTGGTGGGAAAACTGTTCAACTAAGTGTAAAAGAATGAAACTAGAACACTTTTGAACACCATACACAAAAATAAACTTAAAGTAGATTACAAACCTAATTGTAAGACCAAAAACTATACAATTCTTAAAGGAAAACTTAGAGCGCTCTTTGAAATAAATCACAGCAAGATCCTCTATGACCCACCTCTCAGAGTAATGGAAATAAAAACAAAAATAAACAAATGGAACCTAGTTAAAAGCTTTTGCACAATGAGGGAAACTATAAGCAAGGTGAAAAGGCAGCCTTCAGCATGGGAGAAAATAGCAATGAATGAAACAACTGATAAAGAATTAATCTCCAAAATATACAAGAAGCTCATGGAACTGAATACCAGAGAAATGAACATCCCAATCAAAAAGTGGGCCAAAGAAATAAAGAAACATTTCTCTAAAGAAGACGTACAGATGGCTAGTAAACACATGAAAAGATACTCAACATCACTCATTATTACAGAAATACACATCAAAACCGCAATGAGGTATCATCTCATGCTGGTCAGAATGGCCACCATGAAAAAACCTACAAACAATAAATGCTGGAGAGGGTGTCTGGGAAAATAGGGAACCCTCTTATAGTGCTGTTTGGAATGAAATCTGGTACAGCCACCATGGAGAACAATGTGGAGATTCCTTAAAAACACTGGGAATAGAGCTGTTCCCAGTATACAACCCAGCAATAGAATATGATCCAGCAATCCCACTGTTGGGCATACAACTCGAGGAAACCAGAACTGAAAGAGACCCAAGTACTCCAATATTCATTGAAGCACTATATACAATAGCTAGGACATGGAAATAACCTAAAGATCCATCAGTAGATGAATGAATAAGCAAGTTGTACATATACACAATGGAATATGAGTGAGTGAAGTCACTCAGTCGTGTCCGACTCTTTGCGACCCCATGGACTGTAGCCTATCAGGCTCCTCTGTCCATGGGGTTTTCCAGGCAATAGTACTGGAGTGGATTGCCATTTCCTTCTCCAGGGGATCTTCCCAACCCAGGGATTTAACCCAAGTCTCCCCCATTGTAGACAGACGCTTTACCATCTGAGCCACCAGGGAAGTCCCAATGGAATATTACTCCACTATAAAAAGAACTGTATTTGAGTCAGTTCTAATGAGGTGGATAAACCTAGAGCCTATTATACAGAATGAGGTAAGTCAGAGAGAGAAAGATAGTCTACAACCATACCCCCTGAACTCGCCTGATCTTGTCTGATCTCGGTAGCTAAGCAGGGTCGGGCCTGGTTAGTTTTTGGATGGGAGAAAGAGAAAGATAAATACAGTATATTAACTCATATATATGCAATTTAGAATGGTGGTAATGACAATCTTATATGCAAGGCAGTGAAAGAGACACAGTTGTAAAGAACAAACTTTGAAATCAGTGGGAGAAGGCAAGGGTGGGATGATTTGAGATAATAGCATTGAAATATGGGCATTACCCTATGTAAAATAGATGACCAGTACAAGTTTGATGCATGAAGCCAGGCACCTGAAGCTGGTGCTCTAGGACAACCCAGGGACATAGGTTGGTGAGGGCGGTGAAGGGGGATTCAGGATGGGGGACACATGTATATTTGTTGCCAATCATGTTAATGTACGGCAAAACCATCACAATATTTTAAAATAACTCTCCTCCAGTTAAAAGTATATGCATTTATCTTTATAAAGTATTTCTCTTTCTTTCTACCAATACTTCTTGAGCTAAAGTTTTTTTTTTTTTTTCTCTTATTTGGAGTAAAACCAGTCCAGCTTTCTTCTAACTGATGTGTACCTACCATGCATCATTTGTTATATGTTTTTCCTATTTGTGCTTTGCCCCCTTTTTTACTTATTTTGCCTTCATTTGAATTAATCAAATTTATTATCATTATCATCATTGTTCCACATTTATTCTCCATTATATTATTAATTATATATTTGAGGGGTTATATTTTTAGAGATTGGATCAGAGGTTATAGCATGCATACCTGACATACAACTTAGTATTTTTACCATTTTCAAATAATGCAAGGAGTATGGATAATTTTAATTCAGTTTACCTTTCCTATCATTTGTGCTCCCATTATGCATTTTAGTTTTATTTTGTATGTGTGTATATACATGCACATATGTACATATATATTTGAAATACAGAAGACATCACTATTTCTAACTTTGCAAAGTTATTATTAATTTATGATTCATATATTTCTAATTACTTTTAATGAGATAAAATTTACACAGTAGCATTGTATAAATTTCAAGTATGCACAGAAGTTGATTGGTATATCCAATATCAATATATATATCCAATATATATTACCAATTGATATATATTGGTAATCATTGGTATATGATTACCACTGTAGCTCTAGCTAACATTTCCATCCCATGACATAAGTATCATTTCTTTTTTGTGGTAAGCACATATGAGACCTAGTCTCTTAGCAGTTTTGAATATGTAAGACACTATTGGTGACTATAATCACTATACTCTATATTAGATCTCCAGAACATATTCATCTTCTATTTGCAATTTTGACACCAACATTTCCCATGTTCATCCTTCTCCAGCTCCTGATAATCACCATTCTACTCTCTGTTTCTATCAGGTTGGCTATTTCAGATTCCACATATAAGTGATATCTTACCATATTTGTCTTTATTTTGTCTGGTTTATTTCACTAAGCATAATGCCCTCAAGGTCCAAATCATTGTCCCAAATGGCAATATTTCTTTCTTTTTGATAGTTGAATACTATTCCATCGTGTAAACAATTCTATCACATCTTCTTTATGCATTCATCCATTCACGGACACATAAAATTCTTCCATATCTTTTATTATGAATAATGCTGAAATAAATATGAGAGTGCAGATATATTTTTGATATCATGTTCTCATTTGCTCTGGATATATACCCAGAAGTGGAATTAATCGATCATATGTTAGTTCTTTTTTTTTTTTTTTTAGGAACCACCATATTCTTTTAATACTGGCTACAGAATTTTTTACATTCCAACCAACAGGGCATAAGGGTTTCTTTTTCTTCACATCCTCATCAACACTTGTTTTATCCTCCTGATAACAGCTGTTCTAATAGGTGTGAGGTAATATCTTGTTTTAGGGGAGATTTTTTTTGAAGTATAGTTGATTTATAATATTAGATTAGTTTTGGATAAACAACATAGTGATTCATGTTTTCATGGATTATTGTCCACTTAAATTTATTTATTTATTGTACACTTATTACAAAATAATGACTATTATTTCCCCATGCTGTGCAATACATCTTTGTTGCTTATTTGTTTTACACACAGTAGTTTGTGTCTCTTTAATATTTTTCATTGTTGGAATATAGTTGATTTAAAATGCTGTGTTACTTTCTACTGTACAGCAAAGTGAATTAGCTATATATATACATACGTCCTCTATTTTTTTTATTACTTTTCTCATATAGGTCATCAAAGAGTATTGAGTAGAGTTCCCTGTGCTAAATAGCAGTTTTTGTTAGATAACTATTATATATTCAGTACTATATATATATATATGTATATATATATATATATATATATATATATATATATATATATATATATGTCAATTCCAATCTTGCAATTTATTCCTTCACTTTCCCCCCTCCTGGTAACCATAAGATTATTTTCTACATCTGTGACTCTATTTCTGCTTTGTAAATATGTTCATTTGTACCATTTTTTTAAACATTCCGTATGTTTACAAACATGTTTCCCATTCTGTAGGTTAAAAATCTTGGAACCAATTTCCAATATGGAGTGGGGAGCAATTCCCACAACACCAAACAATTTTGCAACATCAACTGTGCAAACCTACAGTTCAACTCAATTCTGAAACCAACCACCTGGACTTTATCATTAGATTTCACAGATTAAGCCCTTAGTGCTACAAGACTTTCCCTCCCAACTTCAGAAGTCAATCAAAAAACCAGGTTGTCACCTGTGCTTTTGAACTACAAGCTATAAATCAGAGGTTCTAAGAACCTCATCCTTGGGATTAATTAATCTGTGAAAGTTCTCAGAACTCAGATAAGCATTTTGCTAACTTGATCATTGGTTTATTGTAAAAGGACAGAAATCAGGAACAGCTTGATGGAAAAGATGCAAATTGCAGATTAGGTGTGAAGGACCATTGAGTTTTAATGCTCTCTCCAGGCAAGCCATTATGTCTTAATATGTGAACTTACTCAGAAGCTTTCCAAATCTTTTGTTTTAGGTTTTAATGGAGGTGTTGTTTTGTAGGTATGATTGATTAAATTGTTGAACGTTGGTGATCAATTCAACTTCTAGCCTGTCTTCTTTCCCTGGAGGTCAGGAGGGTATGACAGAAAGCCCCAACCCTCTAATCATAGGTTTGGTTCCTCTGGTGACCAGCTCCTGTGCTAATATTCTTTCCAAAAATTATGTCTAACGTGTGTTAGTACACAACATAAAACAACTTTTTGATTCTTATCACTTAGGAAATTCCAAGGGTTTTAGGAGCTTTCTTCCAGGAACATACACAAAGAGAAAGTATATATTTCTTACTATAAATCATAATTTCACAATTGACATTTCATTTTGTTTGTTATTTCTTTGGGTATGCAGAAGTGGTTACATTTTTTTATTCTTTTTGGTTTTGTTGCTTGCACTTTTGGTGTTATATCCAAATATTCATTGCCAGTATCAACATCAAGAAGACTTTCCTGTTTCCTTCCAGGAATTCTGCTATATCAAGCCTTAGTTTAAGTTTTTAATCCATTTGAAGTTAATTTTTGTGAGTAACATAATAAAGAGTTCTTCTTTCTTTCTTTCTTTCTTTCTTTCTTTCTTTCTTTCTTTCTTTCTTTCTTTCTTTCTTTCTTTCTTTCTTTCTTTCTTTCTTTCTTTGTGTGTGTTACAGTTTCCCCAGCATTGATTGTGCAAGAGATGATCCTTCCCTATTGAGTGTTTTTCGCTACTTTGTCAAAATATTAGCTGACCATATATATAGTAGATTATTTCTAGACTCTCTAATCTCTTCCATTGGTTTATGTTTCCATCTTTATGGCAATGTGAAAGAAAAAGTCGTTCAGTTTTGTCTGACACTTTGCGACCCCATGGACTTGCAACATCCATGGAATTCTCCAGGCCAGAGTACTGGAGTGGGTAGCCTTTCCCTTCTCCAAGGAATTTCCCCAACCCAAGGATCAAAATCAGGTCTCCCACATCACAGGTGGATTCTTTACCAACTGAGCCACAAGGGAAGTCCAAGAATCCTGGAGTGGGTAGCCTATCCCTTCTCCAGTGGATCTTCCCAACCCAGGAATCGAACTGGGGTCTCCTGCATTGCAGGCGGATTCTTTACCAACTGAGCTATCAGGGAAGCCCCAATAGCATATTATTATTATAGCTTTTTAGTAGTTTAAAATCAAGAACTATGATATCTCTGGATTTACTCTTCTTTCTCATGATTGCCTTGGCTATTTGGCGTCTTTTGAGGTTCAACACAAATTTCAGAATTCTCTTTTCTATTTATATGAAAATTCATTGGAGATTTTATAAGGATCTTATTGAATCTACAATTGACTTCTGGTAGTATGGATATTTTTTCAATAGTTAGTACTCCAATCCATAATCTCAGATAACTACCCAATTATTTGCATCTTTAATTTCTTTCATCAGAGTATTGTAGTTTTTATTTTATAGCTCTTTAACTTCCTTGGTTGAATGTATTTCTCATTATTTTTGTTTTTTATGATTATGAAAGAAAATTTTAAATTTCTTTTCAAGCTATATTTTTTGTTGGTTTATAGAAACACAACTGATTTCTCTGTTTATTTGATATTCTGCAACTCATCTGAATTTATTGATTAATTCCTACCATTTGTTGAGTTTTTAGGATTTTCTGTTTGTAATATCACATCATTTGCAAATAACTATTTTACTTTGCCCTTTCAAAAGTGGAAAGCCTTTATTTTTTGTCTCTTCTACGTGCTTGAGATAGCACTACTATTTTGAATAAGAATGGTGACAGTGGACACCTTTATCTTATTCGTCAAATTAGAGGAAATCTTTTACTTTTCATCATTGACTATAATACCAGCTCTGAGTTTGTCACATATTACCTTTATTATATTGAGATCATTTTTTAGTATCAAATTTGATGAGACTTTTTTTATAAAAATATGTTATTTTGTCATTTTTTACATCTATTAGAATAATTAATTTTATTTTTACTCAATTTATTTGATGTATCATATTTATTGATTTGTATATATTGAACAACCTTTGCATCCCATGGATAAATGCCACTTGGTTTTTTACATACTTTTTTCATGTGTTGTTCAATTGAGCTTTCCAATATTTTATTGAAAAGTTTTCATCTATTTTCATTAGGGATGTTGATCTATAACTTCTTTTTCTTTTGTCTTCTTTTCAGTGTCCTTCTTTACTTTAGTTCCAGGGTAATGTTGGCCCTGAAAAGTGAATTTACAAATATGTGCTCTAGTCAAATTTTTGGAAGAGCTTAAAAAGTACTGGTTTAAAATAATCTTTAAATGTTTGGAGGGGTGATCTTAAGATGGTGGTGAAATAGGACAGGGAGACCACTTACTCCCCCACAAATTCATCAAAAGGATATTTGAACGCTGAGCAAATTCCACAAAACAACTTACGAATGCCAGCAGAGGACATCAGGCACCCAAAAAAGTAGCCCATTGTCTTCAAAAGGAGATGTAGAAGTCTTCAGGCTTCTACAGAGGTTTCAGGTTCTACAGGTTTTCAGAATAAGACTGAAAACCAGAGGCAGGAGGCCTAAGTCCAAATCTTGAGAAAACCAGAGAACTCCTGACTCCAGGGAACATTAATTGATAGGAGCTCATCAAACGCCTCCATACCTACACTGAAAGCAAATACCACCCAAGGGTCAACAAGTTCCAGGGCAAGACACACCAAGCAAATTCTTCAGCAACACAGAAACATATCTCTGAGCGATGAAAGGAAATAACCTACGATGCAGATTACTGTACCAAGAAAGGATCTCATTTAAATATGAGGGAGAAATCAAAAACTTTACAGTCAAGCAAAAGTTGAGAAAATTCAGCACCACCAAATCAGCTCTCCAACAAGTGCTAAAGGATCTTCTCTAGACAGGAAACACAGAAAGGGTTTATAAACTCAAAACGAAAACAAGAAAGTAAATGGCAATGGGATCATACTAATCAGTAATTACCATAAATGTTAAAGGGTTGAATGTTCCATCCAAAAGTCAAAGACGGGCTGAATGAATACAAAAACAAGACTCCTATATATATTGTCTACAAGAGACCCACCTCAAAACAAAGAACACATACTGACTGAAAGTGAAGGGCTGGAAGAAGATATTCCACACAAATAGAGACCAAAAGAAAACAGGAGTAGCAATATTCATGGCAGATAAAATAGACTTTAAAACAAAGGATGTGAAAAGAGACAAAGAAGGCCACTACACAGTGATCAAAGGATCAATCCAAGAAGAAGATATAACAATTATAAATATATATGTACCAAACATAGGAGCACTCCAATATGTAAGACAAATGCTAACAAGTATGAAAGGGGAAATTAACAACAACACGATAATAGTGGGAAACTTTAGTACTCCACTCACACCTATGGATAGATCAATAAAACAGAAAATTAACAAGGAAATGCAAACTTTAAATGATACAATAGACCAGTTGGACGCAATTGATATCTACAGGACATTTCACCCCAAAACAATGAATTTCACCTTTTTCTCAAGTGCACACAGAACCTTCTCCAGGATAGATCACATCTTGGGCCATAATGCTAGCCTTGGTAAACTCAAAAAAATTGAAATCATTCCAAGCACCTTTTCTGACTACAATGCAGTAAGATTAGATCTCAATTACAGGATAAAAACTATTAAAAATTCCAACATATGGAAGCTGAAGAACACACTGCTGAATAACCAACAAATCACAGAATAAATAAAAAAGAAATCAGTATATGCATAGAAATGAATGAAAATGAAAACACAACAACCCAAAACCTGTGAGACACTATAATATCAGTGCTAAGGGGAAGGTTCATAGCAATACAGGCATACTTCAAGAAGCAAAAAAAAAAAGTCAAATAAATAAGCTAAAGCTACCCCTAAAGCATCTAGAAAAGGAAGAAATGAAGAACCCCAGGGTTAGAAGAAGGAAAGAAATATTAAAAATTAGAGCAGAAATAAATGCAAAAGAAACAAGAGAGACCATAGCAGAAATCAACAAAGCCAAGCTGGTTCTCTGAAAGGATAAATAAAACTGACAAACTATTAGCCAGACTCATCAAGAAACAAAGGGAGAAAAATCAAATGAATAAAATTAGAAATGAAAATGGAGAGATCACAACAGACAACACAGAAACACAGAGGATCATAAGAGACTACTATCAGCAATTATATGCCAATAAAATGGACAATGTGGAACAAATGGACAAATTCTTAGAAAAGTACAACTTTCAAAAACTGAACCAGGAAGAAATAGAAAATCTTAACAGACCCATCACAAACACGGAAATTGAAACTGTAAAGATAAATACTCCAGCAAACAAAAGCCAGGTCCAGAAGGCTTCACAGTTTAATTCTACTAAACATTTACAGAAGAGCTAACGCCTATCTTACTCAAACTCTTCCAGAAAATTGCAGAGGAAGGTAAACTTCCAAACATATTCTATGAGGCCACCATCACCCTAATACCAAAACTTGACACAGATGCCACAAAAAAAGAAAACTACAGGCCAATCTCACTGATGAACATAGATGCAAACATCGTTAACACAATTCTAGCAATCAGAATCTGACAACATATTAAAAAGATCATACATCATGACCAAAGGGGCTTTATCCCAGTAATGCAAGGAGTCTTCAATATCTGCAAATCAATGTACTATACCACACTAACAAATTGAAAAATAAAAAAACATATGATTATCTCAATAGATGCAGAGAAAGCTTTTGGCAAAATTCAACATGCATTTATGATGAAAATCCTCCAGAAAGCAGGGATAGAAGAAATATGCCTCAACATAATAAAAGCTGTATATTGCAAACCCACAGCAAACATTATCCTCAATGGTGAAAAATTGAAAGCATTTCCCCTAAAGTCAGGAACAAGACAAGGGTACCCACTTTCACCACTACTATTCAACATAGTTTTGGAAGTTTTGGCCACAGCAATTAGAGCAAAAAATAAATAAATGAATCCAAATTGGAAAAGAAGAAGTAAAACTCTCACTGTTTGCAGATGATATGATCCTATACATAGAAAATCCTAAAGACCCCACCAGAAAATTACTAGAGCTAATCAATGAATATAGTAACGTTGCAGGATATAAAATCAACACACAGAAATCCCTTGCATTCCTATACACTAATAATGAGAAAAAAGAAAGAGAAATTAACAAAACAATTGCATTCACCATTGCAATGAAAAGAATAAAATATTTAGGAATATATCTACCTAAAGAAACAAAAGATCTATATATAGAAAAGTGTAAAACACTGGTGAAAGAAATCAAAGAGGATACTAATAGTTGGGGAAAGATACCGTGTTCACAGATCAGAAGAATCACTATAGTGAAAATGAGTATACTACCCAAAACAATTTGTATTCAATGTAATCCTTATAAAGCTACCAATGGTATTTTTCACAGGGCTAGAACAAATAATTTCATAATTTGTATGGAAATACAAAAAAAAAAAAAAAAACAAACCTCGAATAGCCAAAGCAATCTTGGGAAAGAAGAATGGAACTGGAGGAATCAACCTGCCTGACCTCAGGCTCTACTACAAAGCCACAGTCTTCAAGACAGTATGTTTCTGGCACAAAGATAGAAATATCGATCAATCGATCAAAATAGAAAGCCCATAGATAAAGCACTCATGGACACTTTAACTTTGACAATGGAGACAAGATTATACAATGGAGAAAAAGCAGTCTCTTTAACAAGTGGTGGTGGAAAATTGGTCAACCACTTGTAAAAGAATGAAACTAGAACACTTTCTAACACCAGACACAACAATAAACTCAAAATGGATTAAAGATGTAAATGTAAGACCAGAAACTAAAATTTCTAGAGGAGAACATAGGCAAAACACTCTCCGACATGAATCACAGCAGGATCCTCTATGGCCCACCTCCCAGAATATTGGAAATGAAAGCAAAAATAAACAACTGGGACCTAAATAAAATTAAAATCTTCTACACAATGAAGGAAACTGTAAGCAAAGTGAAAAGACAGACTTCAAAATGGGAGAAAATAGCAAATGAAGCAACTGACAAAGAAGTAATCTCAAAAATATACAAGCAACTCCTGCAGCTCAATTCCAGAAAAATAAACGACCCAATCAAAAAATGGGCCGAAGAACTAAACAGACATTTCTCCAAAGAAGACATACAGATAGTTAGCAAACAAATGAAAATATGCTCAATATCACACATTATCAGAGAAATGTGAATCAAAACCACAATGAGGTACCATTTCATGCCAGTCAGAGTGGCTGCTATCCAAAAGTCTACAAGCAATAAATGCTGGAGAGGGTGTGGAGAAAAGGGAACCCTCTTACACTGTTGGTGGGAATGCAGACTAGTCTGGCCACCATGAAAAACAGTGTGGGGATTCCTTAAAACTAGAAATAGAACTGCCATACAACCGAGCAATCCCACTGCTGGGCATATGCACTGAGGAAACCATAATTGAAAGAGACACGTGTACCCCAATTTTCATCACAGCACTGTTTATAATAGCCAGGACCTGGAAGCAGCCTAGATGTCCATCAGCAGACAAATGGATAAGAAAGCTGTGGTACATATACACATATACATTTGAATCAGTTCTAATGAGTTGGATGATGCTGGAGCTGATTATACAGAGTGAAGTAAGCCAGAAAGAAAAACACCAATACAGTGTACTAACGCATATGTATGGAATTTAGAAAGATGGTAATGATAACCCTGTATGCGAGAGAACAAAAGAGACACAGATGTTTAGAACAGTCTTTTGGACTCTGTGAGAAAGGGAGAGGTTGGGATGATTTGGGAGAATGGCATTGAACCATGTATAATATTATATAATAAACAAATCACCAGTCCAGGTTCGATACAGGATGCTTGGGGCTGGTGCCATGGGATGACCCAGAGGGATGGTATGGGGAGGGATGTGGGAGGGGGGTTCAGGATGAGAACACCTGTACACCCTGGAGGAGGGCAAGGCAATCCACTTCAGTATTCTTGACTGGAAATTTCCATGGAAAGAAGAATCTGGCAAGCTTCAGTCCATGAGATTGCAGAGTCAGACATGACTGAAGTCATTAAAAAAAAATTAATTTATCCAGTTTGTTGGTATATAAAACAAATTATTGTTTCTAGTAATCTCTTATGGTCCTATATGTTTCTATAGTATCAGTTTTAACGTCTTTTATTTCTAATTTTATTTAATTCTTCTTTCTTAGTCTAGCTAAAGATATGTCAATTTTGTTTATCTCATTGTAATATCATTTAGTTTTGAGAAGCTTTTGTAGTTTTTCTCCATCTTTATATTATTTACTTCTGATCTTTGCTATTTCATTCCTTCTATTGACTTTAGAGCTAGTTCATTTTCTCTCTCTCTCTTATTTTCACCGCAGGTCCCTGGAGAAGTAAAGTTGAGCTGTATATTTAAGATCTTATTTCCTAGTGCAGATGTTTATTGCAGCAACCTATCCTTCTATTTTTTTTTTATTTTATCAATTCTTCTTTTTTTAAAGTTTTTTATTTTTTTAATTTTAAAATCTTTAATTCTTACATGTGTTCCCAAACATGCACCCCCCTCCCACCTCCCTCCCCACAACATCTCTGTAGAACTGCTTTTGCAGCATCCTGTGGGTTTTGGTGTGTTGTTTTTCAGTAGTTATTTCCTTTGAGTTGTACTTTTATTCTCCTTTTGATATCTTCTGACATTGTTTGTTCAGAAGTGTGCTGTTTACTTTCTAAAAGTTACTAAATTTTCCAACTTTTCTCTTGTTGATTTCTAGCTTTGTATCATTGTGATCAGAAATATACTTGGAATAATTTTAATTTTCTTACTTTGCTAGGGCTTGTTTTGTGACCTATCACATAATAAGTCCTGGAGGCTGGCCCATGTGTACTATGAAGGAATGTGCAGCAGTGGAATTGCTGCTATGGATGGAATGTTCTATAAATGTCTATTAGATGTAATTTGTCTAACGTACAACTGGGTGCAACATTTGGTTTTTGAATTCTTCCTAGACTGACTGTGATACTGAAATTGCTGTGTTGAAGTCCTCTACTATTAATATACTGTTGTTTATTTTTCCCTTGCTTAATAGTACTTGCTTAATATTTTCAGGTGTTCCATGCTGAGTGTACGTTGCTTTTCAGTTGCCAAGTTGTATCTGACTCTTTGCAACCCCATGGACTGCAGCGTGAGCCAGGCTTCCCTGTCCCTCACCTTCTCCCAGGGTTTGCCCAATTTCATGTCCAATGAATCTGTGATCTCATCCAATCATCTCATCCTCTGTTGTCCTCTTTTCGTTCTACTTTCAATCTTCACCAGCATCAGGGTCTTTTCCAATGAGTCACATATCTTCTTGATGAATTGACCTCTATGTCATTTTATGATAACCACCTTTATCTCTTGTTTCCATTTTTGTTTAAACTATCGTTTGTATGATATAAGAATGGCTACTCTCACTTTACGTTTCCACTGGAATAGAATATACTTTCCATTCTTTGAGACCATGAGTGCAGTTAACTCTGAAGTGAATCCCTTGTTCTTAAATCTGAAGTGAGTCTATTGCAGGCAACATAGACTTGAGTCTTTTTTTTTTTTTTTTAATTCATCTAGCCACTCTGTGTCCTTGAATGGTGAATATTTATATTTAGAGTAATTATTTATATTACCACATTGTATTAATTTTATAATTAATTATAATCCCATCCAGTTTCATTAGTTCAGTTCAGTCACTCAGTCATGTCCAACTCTTTGCGACCCCATGAATCGCAGCATGCCAGGCCTCCCTGTCCATCACCAACTGCCGGAGTTCACTCATCGAGTCAGTGATGCCATCCAGTCATCTCATCTGGAAACAATGACAAATGGAAACAATGATTTTACTTTTGGGGGCTCCAAAATCACTGCAGATGGTGACTGCAGCCATGAAATTAAAAGCTGCTTGCTCCTTGGAAGAAAATCTATGACCAACTTAAATGGCATATTGAAAAACAGAGGCATCACTTTGTCAGCAAAGGTATGTATAGTCAAAGTTACAGATTTTTCACTAGTCATATATGGATGTGGGAATTGAACCATAAAAAAGGCTGAGTGTTGAATAATTGATGCTTTTGAATTGTGGTGCTGGAACAGAATCTTGGGAGTCCCTCTGACAAGATCAAATCAGTCTATCCTAAAGGAAATCAACCCTGAATATTCATTGGACCGATTCATGCTGAAGCTGAAGCTCCAATATTTTGGTCACTTGATATGAAGTGTCAACTCACTGGAAAAGACCCTGATGCTGGGTAAGATTAAGGGCAGGAGGAGAAGGGGGTGATAGAAGATGAGATGGTTGAGTGGCATCACTGACTCTGTGGACAGGAGTTTGAGCAAATTCAGGGAGATAGTGAAGGACAGGTAAGCCTGTCATGCTGCAGTCTATTAGGTTGCAAAGAGTCGGATATGACTTAGCAACTGAAAAACAAAATAAGTAACATTAATTTTTAAAGTAATTGTTGACAAATAAGGACTTACAAATGCCATCATTGCTTTGTGGTTGTTTTGTAGTTCTATTGTTGTTGTTGTTTTTTTTTCCTGTTATTCTCTCTATTTGTATATTAGTGTTTCATGATGATATACTCTGATTCCCCTTCTTTATCTTTTAGAATGTACTTTATGCTTTTGCTTTGTGGTTATCATTCAGTTCAGTTCAGTTCAGTCGCTAAGTCATGTCCAACTATTTACAACCCCATGGACGGCAGCAAGCCAGGCCTCCCTGTCCATCACCAACTCCCAGAGTTTACTCAAACTCATGTCCATTGAAACGGTGATGCCATCCAACCATCTCATCCTCTGTCAGCCCCTTCTCACACCTTCAATCTTTCCCAGCATCAGGGTCTTTTTCAGTGAGTCAGCTCTTTGCATCAGGTGGTCAAAATATTGGAGCTTAAGCTTCAGCATCATTCCTTCCAATAAATATTCAAGTTTGATTTCTTTTAGGATGGATTGGATGGACCTCCTTGCAGTCCAAGGAACTCTCAAGAGTTCTCCAACACCACAGTTCAAAAGTATCAATTCTTCGTCGCTCAGCTTTCTTTAGAGTCCAACTCTCACATCCATACACGACTACTGGAAAAACCATAGCCTTTACTAGACGGACCTTTGTTGGCAAAGCAATGCTTCTGCTTTTTAATATACTGTCTAGGTTGGTCATAACTTTTCTTGCAAGGAGTAAGCGTCTTTTTATTTTATGGCTGCAGTCACTAACTGCAGTGATTTTGGAGCCAAAAAAAACAAGTCTGTCACCATTTCATTGTTTCCCCATCTATTTGCCATGAAGTGATGGGACTGGATGCCATGATCTTAATTTTCTGAATGTTGAGCTTTAAGCCAACTTTTCCACTCTCCACTTTCACTTTCATTAAGAGGAACTTTAGGTCTACTTCGCTTTCTGCCATAAGGGTAATTTCATCTGCATGTCTGAGGTTATTGATATTTCTCTCAGAAATCTTGATTCCAGCTTGTGCTTCATCCAGCCCAGCATTTCTCTGAACTGGATGTACTCTGCATATAAGTTAAATAATCAGGGTGACAATATACTGCCTTGACATACTCCTTCTCTTATTTGGAACCAGTTTGTTGTTCCATATGCAGTTCTTACTGTTGCTTCCTGACCTGCATACAGATTTCCCAAGGGGAAGATCAGGTTGTCTTGCATTCCCATCTCTTTCAGAATGTTTCAGAGTTTATTGGGATCCATAAAACAGTAAGTAACCACATCCTTTTAAGCCCCTTTTATACCGTTATCTGTCACTTCCCTTATGTCTGCCTTTTCCATAGTCATGAAATTACCAATTTAGTACTCTGGATGCTGCTGGAGTGAAGAGAGTTCCTTTAGTAGCATCCCGCATAGCTTTGGTAGCTTGGCTCTCACCCTTAACTCATATTTCTGCTGTGGATTTGTTGCTACTGGCTATTACAACCCTACATTTGGTCACCTTAGGAAATGGCCAGGGTTGGCAAAGTTTCTCTTACCCTATTGTTTTCACATTTGTTTTTATTTCCTCCAATATTTTGCTGAAATATTCCTTTACTAAAGCTAGATTTTTGCACAATTTTTTTTTCTCCTTTGTGGGTGTCTGTCCAAGGGAGCATTCTGTCTATGACAGAGTGATTAGGTCAGGTTTTATGTCTCCTGCAACTTCCACAGCACTTACCAATGTTTATCTGCCTATCACTGGGTGAACAGATATGCAAGATTGCTCTTGGATACTTTGGCATATGATGCTGTATTTTATAGCTCCCAAAGTGGTACTCTGTAAATGAATGTTCAATTATTTAAGCGTTGTGACAAAAATGATGGATAACTTACTCTACAATGTTATTTATATTGGTGGCTCAGATAGTAAAGAATCCGTCTGCAATGTGGGAGACCTGGGTTTTATCCCTTGGTTTGGAAGATCCCCTGGATGAGGTCATGGCAATCCACTCCAGTATTCTTGTCTAGAGAAACTCCATGGACAGAAAAGCAAGGTGGGCTACAGTCCATGGGGTCACAAAAAGTCAGAAATGACTGAGTGACTAAGCATGTTTATTTATACTTCTTTTGTTCTTAATTCCTTCTTGCTTTTTCATGCTTCAATACAAAACCATTTTTTTTTTTTTTTTTTAGGATTGAAGAATTTTACTTAGTTATATGGTGCAAATTTGTGGGCAATAGATCATGTCTGTTTTGTCTATCTTAAAATATCTTTGTTTAATCTTTATTTTTCTTTGTTGGGCCTAGAATTAACTCTTTATTTTTTTCATTTTTAGCACTTTAAATGTGTTATTCTATTTATGTTCTCCACTGTTTTCTTTGAAACATCTTATTGTTTTTGCTCCTTTGAAAGTGATGTGCTAAGTAGTCTCTTTTAACAATTTCTCATTTTATTTGGTTTTCATCAGTTTCACTAAGATGTGCTTAAGAGTCTTTTTTTTTAATTTATTTCTCTTGGTTGTTGTTTGAAGTATAGTTTTGTTTGTGTGACTTGATTTTTTTTTTCTTTTTAGATCTGAAAATTTCTCATTTGCTTATGCATTTAGAAATGTATTTGTGATATTACTTCAACTACACCATTGATCTCCTTCTGCACTCAAATTTTATACATATATATACTACTTTTTTAATTCTATGTCCCATACGATTCTAACATTCTATTTGTATTTTACATGATTATTTCTTTTCTGTTTTAATACGTATACCAAAACTTAGTGTAATGATCTATCTTCCAAGACACTAACCTTGTTTTCATGAATTCTTAATAGCTTAAAAATATTGGCTTTCAGTTTTGGCTGTCTTGGTTTCCCTAAATATTTGTGTCTCCTGAGTCTTATTAAGCTGTCAAAAGCTTTGAGATGCTTCTGTTTTTCAGCATTTAGTTCATGCTCATCTAGCAATCAGTAAATCCCCTGAAGGGAAAAGTGGCAGTGAATGTAATTTTTTCCAGTGTTTTATCCTTGTCCCTGTGGTCTTCGTCTTCCATGTTTTGACTGCCTTGTTTGCTTTCAGATTCTAAACAAGTGATATTATTTATTTATTTTTTTCCAACTTCTATGGCTCCTTTAATTGGGATAATTCTAATACAGGTTTTTCAGTCATAAAGAAAACTGAAACTCTCTGGCCTCTGTTACTCTAAGATTTAAACAAAACAGCATTTTATTCAATCATAATGCTTAGACAACACAGTCAAAATTAGCTCCAAGCCATTCACAGATTGCACTCTTATGCTCTTGTCTATTTCTCTATAACCAGACATATGAACTAAAATCCACAGAGTACCAAGGGTCAATAGCAGGAATGAAAAGATCCAAATCTATCCCCCTGTTATTTTGAAGTGTTGGGGTCCAGTAGATTAGGACTGCTTTAAACTCTACTACCAAATGTGGAGTGATATCCATTTTTAACAAAGTATTGGTTTAATGTGGTAATGTGTTCCCAGCATGTCATGTTTTTTCAATCTGTCAATGAAATATCTCTAAATCACCAAGTTTGCAAAAAAGAAATTGGAGAAGATTTAGAATGATATTATGTGACACAGTCACCCAGTAATAAGAACTACAAAGGCATCATCATCATCATCCTTATTAAAATTTATTGTGCTAGACATGGTACTGAGTCATTTATATTTAATAATCTTTCTTAACTTATGATTCGTGGGAAATAGATGGGGAAACAGTGGAAACAGTGTCAGACTTTATTTCTTTGGGATCCAAAATCACTGCAGATGGGGATTGCAGCCAGGAAATTAAAAGATGCTTACTCCTTGGAAGGAAAATTATGACCAACCTAGATAGCATATTCAAAAGCAGAGACATTACTTTGCCAACAAAGGTCCATCTAGTCAAGGCTGTGGTTTTTCCAGTGGTCATGTATGGATGTGAGAGTCAGACTGTCAAGAAAGCTGAGAGCCAAAGAATTGATGCTTTTGAAGTGTGGTGTTGGAGAAGACTCTTGAGAGTCCCTTGAACTGCAAGGAGATCCAACCAGTCCATTCTGAAGATCAGCCCTGGGATTTCTTTGGAAGGAATGATGGTAAAGCTGAAACTCCAGTCCTTTGGCCACTTCATGCAAAGAGTTGACTCATTGGAAAAGACTTTGATGCTAGGAGGGATTGGGGGCAGTAGGAGAAGGGGACGACAGAGGATGAGATGGCTGGATGGCATCACCAACTCGATGGCCATGAGTTTGAGTGAACTCTGAGATTTGGAGATGGGCAGGAAGGCCTGGCGTGGTGCAATTCATGGGATCACAGAGTCGGACACGACTGAGCGACTGAACTGAGCTGAACTGAACTTATGATTTAACTTCTGTGACTATCCTCATTTTGTGGATGAAGAAACAAAGATTTAAAGAGATAAAATTATGTTCATAAGGTTATCTTTAAATGGTCAAAGCAGACTTAGACTAGAATGTTTCTGACTTTAAAGTGCACCCTATTAACCACTGCATACTCTCTTGTGTAACCTAGGAAGTCACTATAGATTTTAAAAAGCAAGCCCATCAAATTAAATGATATTTTGGATTTCAAAGACACTGCTTAGTCCAGAACAAATTTTACTTTTTTGTCATGTGGGTTATATTTTCACTTTTTGATTACATAATTATCTGTCTGGCTCTCATAGCTTAGATCAGTTTTTATATCATCCATTGTTTTTCTTCAGTTCCACCTGAGACAAGGTATTTACGAATAAACTTGATTAACAATGTGCAGGAAGCCAAGAACACTGGCTATGGAAGCAGAATTTTGGGGTTTGATTTCTGACTCCAACATTTCTAACTTAAAGTATTTGGCAGTAACTTCTGTCTAAGTTTCTTTATCACTAAAATGATCATAAAATTTAAAAAATATATTGTTGATATTAAAATAACTAACACATATAATTAGAAAAACAATTTCTGGCACAAAAAGTGCCCAACAAATATCTATTTTATAATTATAGTAGCTCTTTTTCCTCTAACTAGACTATGAGTTCTCTAAAAGTAGAAAGTGATTTTAATTTACAAGGGGCTTCTCTGATAGCTGAGTCAGTAAAGAATTTGCCTGCATTGCAGGAGACCCTGGTTCAATTCCTAGAATGGGAAGATCCATTAGAAAGTGATAGGCTACCCACTCCAACCTTCTTGGGCTTCCCTTGTGGCTCAGCTGGTAAAGAATCTGCCTGCAATGCAGGACACCTGGGTTCAATCCCTGGGTTGGGAAGATCCCCTGGGGAAGGGAAATGCTACCCACTTCAGTATTCTGGCATAGAAAATTCCATGGACTGTATGGTCCATGTAGTCCCAAAGATTTGGACACAATTCAACAATTTTCACTTTCACTTTCTTTTTCATACATATTCAGCACTGAGCATATTTCTTAGCACTGAATAATCACTCTGTGATTATGCTATAGAGCAGGAAGGCATGGACTTTAAATGAAACAATGAGATTTAGTAAGAGAAAATGTTCATAACAGTTATATCACCCTTCATTGTATGATAATTTATGACATATATACCAAATGTTAAGTAATCTAATAAAAATTACTTCAAAATTTTTAATTAGTTAATTCATTTTAATTGGAGGATAATTACTTTACAATATTGTAATGGTTTTTGCCATGCATCAACATGAATCAGCCATGGGTGCACATGTGTCCCCTCATCCTGTAACCACCTTCCACCCTCCTCCACAACCCATTCCTCTGGATTGTACCAGAGCACCAGCTTTGAGTGCCCTGCTTCATTCATTGAGCTTGCACTGGTCATCTATTTTGCATATGGCAATATACATGTTTCAACACTATTCTCTCAAGTCATCCCACCCTTGCCTTCTCACACATAGTCCAATAGTCTTTTCTTTACGTCTATGTCTCTTTTCTGCCTTGCATACAATATCATTGCTACCATTTTTCTAAATTTCATATATAGGCATTAACATACAGCATTTGTCCTTCTCTTCCTGAGTTACTTCACTCTGTGTAATAGTCTCCAGTTTCATCCACCTCATTAGAACTGGTTCATATGCATTCTTCTTTTATAGCTGAATAATATTCCATTATGCATATGTACCACAACTTCCTTATTCATTTGTCAGCCAATGGACATTTAGACTGCTTACACATCCTAGCTAGTGTAAACAGTGATTTATTTAACATTGGGGTACAAGTGTCTCTTTCAATTCTGGTTTTCTTGGTGTGTATGCTCAACAGTGGGATTGCTGGATCATATGACAGTTCTATTTTCAGTTTTTATTTTTTAAGAAATCTCCACACTGTTTTCCAGCGTGGCTGTACTAGTTTGCATTCCCACCAACAATTTAAGAGGGTTTCCTTTTCTCCACACCCTCTCCAGCATTTATTATTTGTTGATATTTTGATGGTGGCCATTCTGACTGGCATGAAATTATACCTCATTGTGGCTTTCATTTGCCTTTCTTTAATAATGAGTGATGTTGAGCATCTTTTCGTGTGTATACTTTTTATGTGTATACTAGTATGTCTTCTTTGTAGAAATGTCTGTTTAGCTCTTTGGAGCACTTTTTGAATGGGTTGTTCATTTTTCTGGTATTGAGTTGTATGAGCTGCTTGTATATTTTGAAGAATAATTCTTTGGCAGTTGTTTTAATTGTTATGATTTTCTCCCATTCTGAAGGCTGTTATTTCACCTTGCTTATAGTTTCCTTCATTGTGCAAAATTTTTTTATTGTTTGTGTTTTTTATACTTTTCTAACTGTTCATTTCATAAAATTTTAATCTTTACCATTTTTAAAGCAATTTCACACCTTTTAACTGATTTAATCCTGAAGACAATCCTCTGAGGCAAGTGGGGGAAAATTATTATCCCCACTCTACATTTGAAGAAAATTAAGGAATGTAGTGATTAGATAATTTTTTTTTCCTCTAAGGATACATAGTGAGAAAGAAAGTCTTAGAACCCAGATCATGATTCCTACCCACTCCTCACATCTACCATAGCATCAGATGCTCATAAAGTAAAAAAAAAGAAAAAAAACTTGAGGCTAAATCATCTTTGAAAGCTTGTATACTGCAGTTCTTTATTTTTCATGTAAATTTTGAAGTTAGTTATATATTATAAGGACAAAACTTCATCCTTTTTGACATACAGTTCTATGAATTCCTAAAAAAAAAAACCCACAAAAATTCCAATTGTATAATCAACTTTCTACATCAAGATGTAGAACATTTCTGTAACCATTAAAAAAAAAAAAAGAATTTCAAACGCTCCCTCTTTCTAGTCAACCCTCTCTCTGTTCCTAGCCTGGACAAGCACTGATCTGTTCATTGTTAGAAGTTTGCCTTTGCCATTCACACAAATGTAATCAGACACTCTAGCCTTTGGAGTATAGCTTTTTTCGTTTTACAGAAATTCATTCCTGCTGTTGTGTGCTTTAATTGTTTGTTTATTTTACTGTTGAACAGTATTCCATTGTATAGTTAAATTGCACATTATTTTTTCCTATCAACCTGTTGAAGAACATTCTTGCTTTTCACATTTTCTTATAATTATGAATAGAATTGTTATTATGATTGGGGTATATATATTCATGTGAACATAAGTATTTATTTCCCAGAGTGTATATTTAGTATACAATTGCAGATTCATATGGAAAGTGTGTCTTTAAGGTTATAAGAAATTTCCAAATTGCTTTCCAAAGTGGCTTACAAGTTTGCATTCTCTTCAGCACTGTATAAGAGTTCTAGATTTCCTACATCTTTGTCAGCACTTGGTATTGTTGTGTCTTTTTTTTTTTTAATTTTAGCCATTTAATAAGTATACAGAGATATTGCGGTTTTAACTTGTATATCTTTAGTGCTTAATGCTGTCAGACATTTTAATGTGATTGTTTGTAAATAATTTCCTTCATTTCCTTTTTGGAGAAGTGCCTTATCATAATTTCCTCCCTATTTTTAAAAAATTGAGCCTTTCTTCCCTTATATTGGATTTTGGGTATTCTTTATATGTCCTGAATACATGTATTTTGTCAAACATAAGTTTGTCAATATTTTATCTCAGTCTGAGGCTTATCTTTTCATTCTTTTACTGTATTTCACAGAGCGAAATAATTTATTATGGTTAAGTTCTATTGATTATTTTCCTTACAGATTTTGCTTTTGATCGTGTGTCTAAATGTTTACTTAATCTAAAGCAATAAATATTTTATCTTACATAAATTTTGAAAAATAATAAATTATCTCATGTCACCAAGGATATATCTAGCCTCTCCATTTATATAACATGTACTCTAGCTGCGTTCCTTGCAGGCTTCCCCAGTGGCTCAGTAGTAAAGACTCTACCTGCAATGTAGGCGGCATGGGTTTGCTCACAGTTGTAGGAGATCCTCTGGAGAAGGGCATGGCAACCCACTCCAGTATTCTTGTAAGGAAAATCCCATGGACAGACGAGCCTGGCAGACTACAGCCCAAAGTTTCAAAGAGTCAGATATAACTGAAATGACTGGGAACACGAGCACTAGCTATGTTCCTTAGCATTAAATATATCAAATCCTTTAAAAAATTAGGAATTTCTGACAAAAATTAATGCGCTCATATGGGTTTAATTCTACAGTGCATAGAATCATTTACTATTTATAAGCTACTTGGCAACTCCCACATGTATCTATTACTGAAAGTGAAAGTCGCTAAGTCGTGTCTGACTCTTTGCGACCCCATGGACTATAGACTGCCAGGTTCCTCTGTCCATGGAATTCTCCAGGCAAGAATTCTGGAGTGGGAAGCCGTTCCTTTTTCCAGAGGATCTTTCCAACCCAGGGAATGAACTCAAGTCTCCCACATTGCAGGCAGATTCTTTACTGTCTGAGCAATGCAGGAGACTCTGGCTTGATTCCTGGGTCAGGAAGATTCACTGGAGAAAGGATAGGCTACCCACTTCAGAATTCTCGGGCTTCCCTAGTGGCTTAGATGGTAAATAATCTATTACTGAGGTCTAGTCAATTTATATGCCTTCAAAAAGCTGGGTTGATCTTATCAATAAAGTGAAAAAGTTAGTCAAGTTATTTAGAAAAAATAGCATGTTTGTTAAATTGTTTTAATTATTTTATGGTTTTATTTTATCTGTGTCTTTATGGATATTTTAGTTTGATTTCTGGCTAAATTAATACATCAGTGGTCAAAACAGTTTGACATTAAATGAAAACTTGACCAAATATTTAATCTGATCAGTTCAGTTCAGTTGTTTAGTCATGTCCGACTCTTTGTGACCCCATGGACTGCAGCACACCAGGCTTCTGTGTCCATCATCAACTCCCAAAACCTGCTCAAACTCATGTCCATCAAGTCAGTAATACCATCTGGTATTTAACCTAATAGTTCCAAGTTAATAAAATATATATCTAGAATAAGATCTGATTTTGTTTCAAAAATAGCTTAGTTTAATGTGATTCTTAGTTATATATCTAATTTATTGTCAAAAGATATAGCCAAAGCCCAATAAATTCATTATCCTATATTTCCACAAAGCCCTGTTTTCTTCTTTCTCCCATACACCCTCTAGCCGTACCTCAGGCTACAGAGAGAATGAGTGATTGAATGTAGAGTAACTAGCAGTCACGGGCAATTGAGCTTGAGAGCTTGTGTAGAGATTGGAGAAGGGAAATAAACGCTTAGCTATATACCTGTATTCTTCTACCCCCGACCAAAAAATGACCTTCCCTCTGTCAGCGGTGGCTATCCACTTTCAACACTGGAAGCTTTGAGAGCTTATATACACAAGGCAGTAAAAAGAGAGATATGCAACCTGCTTCACCTGTCCGATCATTCAAATCACCTCTGGGGATCAATGTGGTGACAGATATCTCTACCAGACCAATTGCACATTTAGTCATAATTAGTATAATAATAAAACTGTCACCTGTGATATGTGGTAGCATTGGGCTAGGGTTAACTATGTTATTATAGCTGAACTTAAGTAACATGTAAAGGACATAATGAAAGGATAATTAATAAATAAGTAAAAATCAAAGAAATGTTCTCTATTGTGCCCAGTGAAATTTTCTATACTGTTACAGGGACTTTGTTTTTATAATTCCTCCATTGATAAATTCTATTGACTTTGCAAATTCTCTGTCTTACAACATGAACATGAGAAATTTTCGCTATCTTAGCTATAATCCTTAAATGCTAGAAAATGGGGTTACACCTTAAATTTCTTTATCACATATCAAAACTGAGGCTTTGGGAGAGGAATTGCCTTATCCAATTTCATAGTTAATGAATAATAAAGCTAAGTCTAAATCCTAGATATCCCAAGCACCCACTATAGGTATCTCTAGCTTTATCATTCTGTCTTCTTACTGTCACAAGATATCATAATTTCTTGAGTTTAAAAAGACTTTTTTGAGTGATCAAAATTTTGACTATGCAACTTCAGTTTCTTGGAGCAAATAAAACTGTAGATTTAAGCTGATTTTTATCCAACACTTTTTTCTTTTACAACTGCCTTGAAGGACAAAGCAACATACTTAGAAACTGTTAGAGACTGAGGTGAAGTTGTGTTTCTTTTTCTGGGATACTTGTGTGCTTGGCATTGTGCATCAACTCTTGAAAAGTAATTCATGACAAAGATTTAAATTGTCAGAACCAATTTTCAAGTTATTGAATTCTGTTCCTTCTGACATGCTCTGCTAAATTATACAGTAACTAAATAGTAGCAAATCAGATTATAAGAGCCTATTCACCAAAGGAATGCATCATATGTTTCTAATTCTAATACAGCATGAAAATCTCTCCAAGTTTCTCCAACTTTCACAGGACAATAATTCTTCAGCATAATAATCAGTGTTCTTACAATGAATCTGTTTTATGACCAAATAAATATTAGATATGCAAAGATAAATATTAGATATGCAAAGGTATACAAAGTTACCAAGGGGTTCTTTATCATAGTATTTCTGAAGAAATGTGCGCAAATGCAACCATAGTCCAGATAGTGTAAGTCCTATTATGGTATGGACACTGTTTCATATTTTAAGTGTGGTAGAATATCATGGAGAGTTTTAAGTGAAGTAAAATGATTTACAAGGAGACTAATTCAGACAGTATTACCATAGTCTAGGCAAAAGATGATGGTGGTTTGGACTAGGTAGTATCAATAGAAATCTTTAAGAAGTGGTCAACTTTTTTTTTTTTTTTTGAAAGTAGAGGCAACAAAATGGGCTAATAGACTAGATACAAGATAAGAGAAACAAAAGGAAGTCAAGATTGCTTATTCTGTTTCAGATCTAAGCCATTGGTGAATGGTGATATTACTGAAACAGGGAAAGCTAGAACAAATATAGGAGATTTTGTAAAGAAGTGGAGTTATAATCAAGAGTTTACTTTTGAATATGTTAAATTTAAGAGGCCTACTAAGCGTGCAGGTAAAAATATCAAATAAGCAGCTTGAAATATGAGTCTGAAGATCATGGGAAAGTTGAAACTGGAGATAAAAATAGTGGATTCATTAATGTCAAAATGGAGTTTAAAAACTGGATGGAATCACCTAAGAAAAGAGAGAAGAAATCCAAGGACTAATTGAAATATCCCAACATTCAGAAGTCAGGGAAGTGAAGATGAGTCAACAAAGGATACTGCTCAAAGAGTAACTAATAGAGTAAGAACAAGCAAGGAATTATTTGCCTCATAATCCTAGTCAAAGTGTTTTAAATAAGTGGTTAATCTCGTGTGAAATGTTGCTGGGACATCAAGGGAGGTGAAAACGGAAATCTGTCTAATTTAGTAACATAAAATCCTTGGATTTTGATAAAAATTCTGTGATGGGAAAAAATTCTAACTGGATTCAGTTGAAGAGAGGTGAGAAGTTAAAGGAATGTATCTTGTAAATATAAACCATAGTTTGAGGAGTTTTGTTGTAAAAAGAAGAGAAATTGGGATGGAAAGGGCTAAGAGGTTGTGATATAATGGATTTTTTTTAAGAGTGGGAGAATGCATTGCAAGCATTGTTTGCTTATGAGAAAGATTTATTAACAAGAAACAAAACTATGATGCAGAAGGGAAAATAAAGCAAGAAGTGGCATACTGGAGTGGTAAGCACTCAAAAAATGTTGGCTGTGGCAGCAACATATTTTACCTCTGGCAAACAGTAAGGAACATTTGGTAAGGTCTACATATGTGAAAAAGATGATATACTTAATAGTGGGAAGGCTAAACAGTGCTCTTTGATGCCTTTTTATTCTCAATGATATTTAAAAACAAATAAATTCATTGGCTTAGAGAAAGGAAATGGGAAAGAGGGGTTAGAAGACTCATGAGAATAAAGACAAGCCAAAACAGTTATCTCTGAGAATGAAAAAGCCAATAGATAATGTTAAGGTCAGAAAATTATGACGCACTGGCCAAATCTGTCCACTGTCTTTTTCTGCTATAAGTAAGTTTTATTGGAAGGCAGTCATGCTCTTTTTTTATCATAACATTTATGTTCCTTTACAATAGAATAGTTCAATATTTTTATAAGAGGAAACATGGCCCTCAAACTCTAAAAAAGTATTTACTCTATGGAAATTAGAGGAAATGTTTGAAAACTCTTGCACTAGAGATATGTACAAGGATGACCTGGCAGTGTAGAGGACTATTCTCATGTTTTTGGCATAAATTTAAAGTGAGACTAGTCAACATGTTTGTATATGTTTCTCTATCATATTGAGGACAAGTTATAGAGTAATCAGAAGTCAAATATAATCAGAGTTCTGTTTTGCCAGGCAATTGTGAGAAGGAGAGAGAGAGAGAGGCTAGGAATTTTTAATTTGGGTTATCATGGTAGATTGTAGAATTTAATAAAGATAATAAAACAGTGAGAATAGAAATGTTGAGAGGGTTTTAGAGAGGGTGATGTCAACAAGATGGGCTTATCAAGTAGCTCAGTGACAAAGAATCTGCCTGCCAGTGCAGGAGACTCGCAAGAGATGTGGATTTGATCCCTGAGTCAGGAATATCCCCTGGAGGAGGAAACGGCAACCCACTCCAGTAATCTTGTCTGGAAAGTTTCATGAACAGAGGAATCTGGCAGACTATAGTCCATGAGGTCCTGAAGAACTGGACATGACTGAGCACACACCCTTGTAAGCATGTCAACAAGATGGAAGAACTGGAAGTCCCAGAAGCTCCTACCCCGACAGAGACACTGACCCAACTCAGCAAAAGTACAGGAAACAACTTCCTTTCCAAAAAAGAAATCCAGAAGCCAATTAAAAGTCTCCTGCACTTCCAGACAGGTGATAAAGCACCTGCATCAAAGCTGGCAGGAAGTGTAATGCCATTATCCTTAGCTCTGGTTAAGCACAGCATGGTCAGGAGTAAACTCCCATCTCCAAAATTGTCCTTGGGGAGGGAAGATGAAGAATAAACCATAATATCTAGTGTTGGTACTATTTAGAATGCTGATTTTTGTCTTGCCTGAATGTAGTGCTAATAGGATAGGGTGCCTAATGCGGGTCACTGATAACAAAGGTAATGACTTGGACAAGCAAACATTTACTCACCATAGTCCTGCTCTTCAGCTCAGTGGGGAGAAAGAAAACAACAACAACAACAAAAATACAGGCTTCTTGCTGAAAAAGAAGAATTGAAGCATGCATTAAAAATACTGGCTTTTTAGAGAATTACCTGAGGGACTGCTTTCTGCCTTTCCTCCCTGAGTGCTAATGGGACCCAGAATAATCTAGAAACCTGGGAGAAGGTGAGAATAAAAGTGAGCTAAATGACTTGCCACTGCTCTAGATGACATATGATACAGCAGAGAGAGGCCATTATAGCTTGGGAACCTCTCCAAAGAGGGAAAGAGAAAGTGGAGCATGTCGCTAATATTATGGACTTTCAGAGAGCAGGCTAATGGTCACATTTGTCTCTTGCCAGACTTTAAGCACTTGTGAAAATTGGTATACTCTGGAAGCATGCAAACTGCTGAGAACAAAACATAGCTGGGAAGCTTATTGTAGTACCACAGAATCTGTCATGACATAGACAGACACGGAGAGAGAACGAGATTATCACCTATTAAAAAAGAAACCATCAAGCTGTATAAAGGGCAGAGAAAAGGACCTGAGCTCACTTTTTCCATGGGTACATCAAAATTGCAACTATCTATCAAGCAGATATCTATGAAAATAACCTGAAGATAAATTGGAAAGATTTGCTATAATCCAAGATATGAAGATACCACAACAAGATGGATAGTGTACATTCAAGACCCACACTCCTTGGTAGGTGACTAGCAAAAAAAGAATAATTAGAGTTGCAGAGAATCTCCCCAAGTAGCTAAGGTTATGAGCCCCACATCAAGTGGCCCAGCCTGGGTATTCTGAAAGTAATACAAGCCCCCAGCATGTCTGGCTTTGAAGGTCTTTGTGAAGGCTGTGGGAAACAGACCTCATTTAAAAAAATATATTTTAATTGGACGCTAGTTATTTTACAATATTGTAGTGATTTTGGCCATATATTGACATGAATCTGCCATGGGTGTACATGTGTTTCCCATCCTGAACCCCTGTCCCACCTCCCTCCCCATCCCATCCCTCTGGGTTATCCCAGTACACCAGCCCTTAACACCCTCTCTCATGCATCAAACCTGTACTGGCGATCTGTTGCACATATGATAATATTCATGCTTCAATGCTATTCTCTCAAGTCATTCCACCCTCGCCTTCTGCCACAGAGTCCAAAAGACTGCTCTATATATCTGTGTCTCTTCTGCAGTCTCACATATAGGGTTATTGTTACCATCTTTCTAAATTCCACATGTATGCATTAATATACTGTATTGGTGTTTTTCTTTCTGGCTTACTTTACTCTGTATAATCAGCTCCAGTTTCAATCACCTCATTAGAACTGATTCAAATGTATTCTTTTTAATGGCTGAGTAATATCTCATTGTGTATATGTAGCACAGCTTTTGGAGAAGGCAATGGTACGCCACTCCAGTACTCTTGCCTGGAAAATCCCGTTGATGGGGGAGCCTGGTGGGCTACAGTCCATGGGGTCACGAAGAGTCAGATGCAACTGAACGACTTCACTTTCACTTTTCACTTTCATGCATTGGAGAAGGAAATGGCAACCCACTCCAGTGTTCTTGCCTGGAGAATCCAAAGGATGGGAAAGCCTGGCAGGCTGCCGCCTATGGGGTTGCACAGAGTCAGACACGACTGAAGCGACTTACTAGCAGGAACACAGCTTTCTTATCCATTCCTCTGCTGAGGACATCTAATTTGCTTCCATGTCCTGGCTATTATAAACAGTGCTGTGATGAACACTGGGTACACGTTCCTCTATCAATTCTGGTTTCCTTGGTGTGTATGCCCAGCAGTGGGATTGCAGTGTTGTATGGCAGTTCTATTTCAAAATTTTTAAGGAATCTCCACACTGTTCTCCATAATGGCTGGACTAGTTTGCATTCCCACCAACAGTGTAAGAGGGTTGCCTTTTCTCCACACCCTCTCCAGCATTTATTGTTTGGAGACTTTTGGATCACAGCCATTCTGACTGGCATGAAATAGTACCTCATTGTGGTTTTGATTTGCATTTTTCTGATAATGAGTGATGTTGAGCATCTTTTTATTTGTTTGTTAGCCATCTGTATGTCTTCTTTGGAGAAATGTCTGTTTAGTTCTTTGGCCCATTTTTCAATTGGGTAGTTTATTTTTCTGGAATTGAGCTGCAGGAGTTGCTTGTTTTTTGTTTTGTTTTGTTTTGTTTTGTTTTAGATTACTTATTTGTCATTTGCTTCATTTGCTACTATTTTCTCCCATTTTTGAAGGCTGTTTTTTCAACTTGCTTACAGTTTCCTTCGTTGTACAAAAGCTTTTAAATTTAATTAGGTCTCATTTGTTTATTTTTGCTTTTATTTCCATTACTCTTGGAGGTGGGTCATAGAGGATCATGCTGTGATTCATGTCAGAGAGTGTTTTGCTTATGTTTTCCTCTAGGAATTTTATAGTCTCTGGTCTTACATTTAGATCTTTAATCCATTTTGACTTTATTTTTGTGTTTGGTGTTAGAAAGTGTTCTATGTGGTGGATTCATGTCAATGTATGGCAAAACCAATACAGTATTGTAAAGTAAAATAAAGTAAAAATAAATTTTTTTTAAATGTTCTAGTTTCATTCTTTTACAAGTGGTTGACCAGTTCCCCCAGTGCCACTTGTTAAAGAGATTGCTTTTTCTCCACTATATATTCTTGCCTCCTTTGTCAAAGATAAGGTGTCCATAGATGTATGGATTTATGTCTGGGCTTTCTATTTTGTTCCATTGATCTATATTTCTGTCTTTGTGCCACTATCATACTCTTTGATGACTGTAGCTTTGTAGTAGAGCTTGAAGTCAGGTAGGTTGATTCCTCCAGTTCCATTCTTCTTTCTCAAGATTGCCTTAGCTAGTCGAGGTTTTTTGTATTTACAAACAGATTGTGAAATTATTTGTTCTAGTTCTATGAAAAATACCATTGGTTGCTTGATAGAGATTGCATTGAATCTATAGATTGCCTTTGGTAGTACACTCATTTTCACTATATTGATTCTTGTGATCCATGAGCACAGTACATTTCTCCATCTATTTGTATCCTCTTTGATTTCTTTCATCACTGTTTCTGACCACAAAGCAGGTAAGATTATATGTCAATTACAGGAAAAAAAAAGCTATTAAAAATTCCAACCTATGGAGGCTAAAGAACACGCTTCTGAATAATCAACAAATCACAGAAGAAATTAAAAAAAGAAATCAAAATATACATAGAAAAGAAATGTAAATGAAAACACAACAACCCCAAACCTATGTGACACTATAAAATAAAAGTAGTGCTAAGGGGAAGGTTCATAGCAATACAGACTTACCTCAAGAAACAAGAAAAAAAGCCAAATAATTAACCTAACTCTACACCTAAAGCAACTAGAAAAGTAAGAAATGAAGAACCCCAGGGTTAGTAGAAGGGAAGAAATCTTTAAAATTATGGGAGAAATAAATGCAAAAGAACAAAAGAGACCATAGCAAAAATCAACATATCTAAAAACTGGATCTTTCAGAAGATAAATAAAATTGACAAACCATCAGCCAGACTCATCAAGGAGCAACGGGAGAAGAATCCAACCAACAAAATTAGGAATGAAAATGGAGAAATCACAACAGACCACACAGAAATGCAAAGGATCATCAGAGACTATTATCAGCAACTACATGCCAATATAATGGACAACTTGGAAGAACTGGACAAATTCTTAGAAAAGTACAACTTTCCAAAACTGAACCAGTTTTGGAAGGAAGAAATAGAAAATCTTAGCAGACCCATGATAAGCATGGAAATCAAAACTGTAATCAGAAATCTTCCAGAAACCAAAAGCTCAGGACCAGACGGCTTCACAGCTGAATTCTACCAAAAATTTAGGGAAGACCTAATACTGATCCTATTCAAACTCTTCCAGAAAATTGCACAGGAAGGTAAACTCACAAACTCATGCTATGAGGCCACCATTACCCTAATACCAAAACCAAAGATGCCACCAAAAAAAAAAAAGAAAACAGAAAAGAAAAAGAAAACTACAGGCCAATATCACTGATGAACATAGATGCAAAACTCCTTTACAAAATTCTAGCAAACAGAATCCAACAACATATTAAAAAGATCATACATCATGACCAAGTGGTCTTTATCCCAGGGATGCAAGGATTCTTCAATATTCACAAATCAGTCAATGTAATACACCACAGTAACAAATTGAAAGATGAAAACCATATGATTATCTCAATAGATGTAGATAAAGCCTTTGACAAAATTCAACATTCATTTATGATAAAAACCCTCCAAAAAGCAGGAATAAAAAGAACATATCTCAACATAATAATATAGGACAAACTCACAGGAAACATTATCTTCAGTGGTGAAAAATTGAAAGCATTTCCCCTAAAGTCAGGAACAAGGCAAGGGTTCCCACTATCAAAACTACTATTCAACACAGTTTTGGAAGTTTTAGCTATGGCAATCAGAGAAAAAAAAGAAATAAAAGGAATCCAGAGTGGGAAAGAAGTAAGACTCTCACTGTTTGCAGATGACATGATCCTCTACACAGAAAACGCTAAAGACTCCATGAGAAAATTACTAGAGCTAATCAATGAATATAGTAAAGTTGCAGGATATAAAATTAACACACAGAAATCCATTGCATTTCTATACACTAACAATGAGAAAACAGAAAGAGAAATTAAGGAAACAACCCCATTCACCATTGCAACAAAAATAATAAAATATGTAAGAATATATCTACCTAAAGAAACAAAAAAACCTATGTATACAGATTTCATTTTTAACAGTCATATGAAAAAAATCTCTTAGTCTCTGAGTATCAGAATAGAAGCAGTTTTTTGTTGTTGTTGTTTTGTTTTGTTTTTAAAGAATCCTTGGTCTGAACCAATTGCTAATCTTAGAGAACCTCCTGGGAAGGCAATAAGCAACTAGGATTTGCACTACAGACAAAAATGCTGCCAAGTGCCATTTTGGAGTTCTCTCTGTAGTCTCTTGGTGCTGGGGTCTTATTCACTTACCAGAAGATCTGTACCAGACTTAGGTACTCCCCACCACCAGTCAGTCCCACAGCCAGTAACTCTGGGGCCCAACACCATGAACCAGTGGACTGGCATCAACAGTAAGCTCCCCCAGGTCCTGCAACCAACCACCCAGGACATGATCACACTCACCATGAGGCCATACCAGCTATGGAAAGTCCTCACAACATGGTCAGGTAGATCAGGAACTGGCCCTACCCACCTACATGGTGACAGAAGCCCCACGATACTCCAGGCTGAGCAGGCAGCAGTGTCATGACTGGTCATGCCCTCTAGTAGGCCTGCAGCCAACTGATGAGGGAGGACCTGGGACACTACCAGGCTGGGGCCAGACACACTTCCTGGAATGCTCACAGTAGTCAGTCCTACTACAACAGAAGGGCCCACGCAGCCCATAGAGGGGACAACTCCAGAGCATGTAGCTCTGGAGGCCAGAAAAGCATGTGCTGCTGGGTCCCATAAAACATCTACATGAAGCCACTACTTCAAGACTGGGAGAAATAACCAATCTACCCAATACACAGAAATCAACAGAGAATTAAGAAAAGTGAACAAAGGAATATGTTCCAGAATAAATAAATAGGACAAAGCCTTTGATATATTAGACAGTAAAGAAAAATATCATTATTTCATAATAACTTTAATTGGAGTAAACTATAAAATATTGAATCACTATGTGGCACACGAAAACTAACATCTTTTGGAAATCAAATATACATCAGTACAAATACAAAATACAAAAGTACAAATACAAAATACAAAACCTCACAAAAGGAACTAAACAAATTGGTCATAACCTATCTACCTGAAAAAAGTTTAAGGTAATTATTATAAACTTGCCTAATTGATTAAAATGAATGTGTAAACAACAAATAATATTGATGAAGAGTTTAAAAATATAAAGATGAGACAAACAGCTAAAGAATATAAAAAGTTAAATAAAAAATATATAAGAAGAGATCAACTCTAGATTAGATAGTATAGAAGATCAGCAAACTAGAAGACAAAAAAGTTAGAACTTCGTCAAGCAAAGAAAAAAGGCTACATTAGAAATATGAAAAGTTAAAAAAAATCTCATTGGTAAAGGAAAATTTTCAATGAAGGTAGCAAACCAAACACTTATGTAGTTATTAGAAATATAATAAAAATAGTAAAACCATCTACATCTATAATACGTAGATAGTTCAGTTCAGTTGCTCAGTCGCGTCCGAATCTTTGCAACCCCATGAATCACAGCATGTCAGGCCTCCCTGTCCATCATCAACTCCTGGAGTTCACTCAGACTCATGCCCATCGAGTCAGTGATGCCATCCAGCCATCTCATCCTCGGTCGTCCCCTTCTCCTCTTGCCCCCAATTCTTCCCAGTATCAGAGTCTTTTCCAATGAGTCAACTCTTCACATGAGGTGGCCAAAATACTGGAATTTCAGCTTTAGCATCATTCCTTCCAAAGAAATCCCAAGGATAATATACTTCAGAATGGATTGGTTGGATCTCCTTGCAATCCAAGGGACTCTCAAGAAACTTCTCCAACACCACAGTTCAAAATAAGTAGATAAGGAATATACAAAATATATGCAAAATTTGGTGTCAAATGCATTAAATGGATATGAGGGGAGTATAAATGTAAGTTTGTAGAATGAGGTTTAAATTAGATCTACTTAAAATAGCCATGTATGGATGTGAGAGTTGGACAACATGGATGAACCTTGAAGACCTTTTGTTATGTTATATAAGCCAACCACAGAAGAACAAATAACAACCTGATACCAGATATAAGAAGTACCTAAAATTGTGAAAGCAGAAAGTAGTTGTTGCTAGTGGCTTAGGGGAAGGGAAAATAAGATTTAAGTATACATCATTTCATTCATCCAAGAGGAACATATTCTAGAGATCTGCTGCAAAAAAAAAAAAAAAAAGAAAACTATTAATAGTAGTTTCCTGCACTCTTGAATACTTAAGAGGGTGAAGTGAGGTTGCTCAGTCATGTCCGACCCTTTGTGACCCCATGGTCAGCCTACCATGGGATTTTTCAGGCAATAATAATACTGGAATGGATTGCCATTTCCTTCTCCAGGGGATCTTCCCGACAGAGGGATTGAACCCAGGTCTCCTGCATTATAGACAGAGGCTTTACCTGTCTACAGGTAAAGAGGGTAATTAAGTGCTGGGAGCCAGCATGGGAGATCCCATCCATGACAAGGTCATGCTGAGAGGCCTGATGGGCAAGGCGAGTCAGGTCTCAAGGGGTCCTCTGTCTGAGCATCTACCCCGAAAGAAAACAAAATCTGTTTGTTTACTGTCTGCTATACTCTTCTGACATTACCACCTTTTCTCTGGAAAGAGTTAATTCAGGGCTCCAGTTAACAGTCTCCTGCAAATAAAAAGAATGTCTTGGCTTAAACCCCTTTGATGGCTTTCTAACTTGTCTGGCGAGTCTGTCCGGACTTTACAACTTATGGATTGTTTACAGCCCCCAACTGTGAGAGGCACGAAGCTTAAAACATCTTAAAGATATAGAGCCTTTTAGAGTTAATAATTAGTTTGGTGAAGAGTTTGTTGAGTTAATGTTTTCTGCCAGGCCTCCATATCCTTTAACTTTTAGGCACCTGGGAGGATATTAATCAACGTAATAGGGATGCAGAAATAGGAATATAGTAGTTTTGATGTTAGCAATACTAGACTTTTGAGGTAATGAATTTTCTCTTTGTTGTAAATCACTGTACTCCACTTTCTTGTTATAAATTGTTCTGTCCTTGCTATGTAAGAATGTAACTTTATTTAGTGCTTTCTGAGAGTGGCACCAGACTTTGGGAAGAACAACACTATTACCCTTATCAGAAAAGGGCCATAAAATGTTAATTGGCCTTCTGGCCAGAAGATGATGTAAATCACCTAAGACTTTTTTATACAGCTAGGTATGCAGAGAGAAAGCCTGGTCTCGATAAGAGTCAGGGCAGTTGACACTGCATAATTTTGTATTATCCATTGATCTCTATGTAAAATCAAAAGTATATAAGGCCTTTCTGGAGAATAGAGGATGGGCAAGTCACTGGACTGGTTTCCCCCATGTCTTCTTTACTCTATTTTCAGGCTGAATTCCCATTTGCAGCGGGGAGGCTCACCATGTATACTTACTTGTCCCAGCTTATAACATCCATGAGAGAGGGAGCCCAAGGTGGGGCACCCTCCGCTATTCAAACAGGCACCGGTGGCCTAACGTAGATTGTGCAAATCTCTTGTCCTGAGGTTTTATTAGCTTTTCCCGTAAACCAAGTTATTTAGCATCTTTTTTCCACTAAATTTTCCTACTATACTATTTCTTCTTAATTTCTTTTATTTTTCTAAATAAATAAGTTTCCCTCGCCTATCCCGTCTCCCCTTCGAATTATCCTGGATCCACCGGGGCTGGATCCCGGCAATTAAGAGGGTAAATCTCATGTTATATTTTTAATGATACAATAACAGTGAATAATAATACAAATGTACTGAGAGGGTTCAGTTCAGTTCAGTTCCATCGCTCAGTCCTGTCCAATTCTTTGAGACCCCATGGGCTGTAGCACTCCAGGCTTCCCTATCCATCACCAACTCCCAGAACTTGCTCAAACTCATGTCCACTGAGTCTGTGATGTCATCCAACCATCTTATCCTCTGTCGTCCTTTTCTCCTCCTGCCTCAGTGTTTTCCAGCATCAGGGTCTTTTCCAATGAGTCAGTTCTTTGCATCAGGTAGCCAAATTATTAAAGCTTCACCTTCAGTATTAGACCTTCCCATGAATATTAAGGACTGATTACTTTAGAATTGACTGGTTGGATCTCCTTGCAGTCCAATGGACTCTCAAGAGTCATCTCCAACACTGCAGTTTAAAAGCATGAATTTTGGGGGGCTCTGCTTTCTTTATAGCCCAACTCTCAAATCCATGAATGACTACTGGAAAAATCATAGCTTTAACTAGATGGAAATTTGTCAGCAAAGTCATGTATCTGCTTTATAACGTATTGTTTATGTTGGTCATAGCTTTTCTTCCAAGGAGCAAGTGTCTTTTAATTTCATGGCTGTAGTCACCATCTGGAGTGATTTTGGAGCCCCCCAAAATAAAGTCTCTCATTGTTTCCCCATTTATTTGCCATGGGGTGATGTGATCAGATGCCATGACCTCAGTTTTTGGAATGTTGAGGTTTTTTTTTTTTTAATTTTTTTTTTTTAATTTTAAAATCTTTAATTCTTACATGCATTCCCAAACATGAACCCCCCTCCCACCTCCCTCCCCATAACATCTTTCTGGGTCATCCCCATGCACCAGCCCCAAGCATGCTGCATCCTGCATCAGACATAGACTGGCGATTCAATTCACATGATAGTATACATGTTAGAATGTCATTCTCCCAAATCATCCCACCCTCTCCCTCTCCCTCTGAGTCCAAAAGTCCGTTATACACATCTGTGTCTCTTTCCCTGTCTTGCATACAGGGTCGTCATTGCCATCTTCCTAAATTCCATATAATAGCAAATGAAGCAACTGACAAACAACTAATCTCAAAAATATACAAGCAACTCCTGCAGCTCAATTCCAGAAAAATAAACGAACCAATCAAAAAATGGGCCAAAGAACTAAATAGACATTTCTCCAAAGAAGACATACGGATGGCTAACAAACACATGAAAAGATGCTCAACATCACTCATTATTAGAGAAATGCAAATCAAAACCACAATGAGGTACCACTTCACACCAGTCAGAATGGCTGCGATCCAAAAATCTGCAAGCAATAAATGCTGGAGAGGGTGTGGAGAAAAGGGAACCCTCCTACACTGTTGGTGGGAATGTAAACTAGTACAGCCACTATGGAGAACAGTGTGGAGATTCCTTAAAAAATTGCAAATAGAACTACCTTATGACCCAGCAATCCCACTGCTGGGCATACACACCGAGGAAACCAGAATTGAAAGAGACACATGTACCCCAATGTTCATCGCAGCACTGTTTATAATAGCCAGGACATGGAAACAACCTAGATGTCCATCAGCAGATGAATGGATAAGCAAGCTGTGGTACATATACACAATGGAGTATTACTCAGCAGTTAAAAAGAATTCATTTGAATCAGTTCTGATGAGATGGATGAAACTGGAGCCGATTATACAGAGTGAAGTAAGCCAGAAAGAAAAACACCAATACAGTATAATAACACATATATATGGAATGTTGAGTTTTAAGCCAGCTCTTTCACTCTCCTCTTTCAGTTTCATCAGGAGGCTCTTTAGACCTTATTTGCTTTCTGGCATAAGGGTGGTGTCATCTGCATATCTGAGATTATTGATATTTCTTCCGGACAACTTGATTCCAGCTTGTGCTTCATCCAGCTTGGCATTTTGCATGATGCACCCTGCATATAAGTTAAATAAGCAGGATGACAATATACAGCCTTGACATGCTGGTGCTGCTGCTAAGTCACTTCAGTCATGTCCGATTCTGTGTGACCCCATAAGTGGCAGCCCACCAGGCTCCCTTGTCCCTGGGATTCTCTAGGCAAGGACACTGGAGTGAGTTGTCATTTCCCTCTTCAATGCATGAAAGTGAAAAGTGAAAGTGAACTCACTCAGTCGTGTCCGACTCTTAGCAACCCCATGGACTGCAGCCTACCAGGCTCCTATGCCCATGGGATTTTCCGGGCAAGAGTACTGAGTGAGGTACCATTGCCTTCTCTGACAGCCTTGACATACTCCTTTCCCAATTTGGAATCAATCTGTTGTACTATGTCTGGTTTTAATTGTTGCTTCTTGACCTCCATACAGATTTCTCAGGAGGCAGGTTAGGTGGCCTGGTATTCCCATCTCTTGAAGAATGTTCCACAGTTTGATGTGATCGACACAGTCACAGGCTTTGTCATAGTAAATAAAGCAGAAGTATATGTTATTCTGGAACTCTCTTGCTTTTTCAATGATCCAGTGGATGTTGGCAATTTAATCTCAGGTTCTTCTGCCCTTTCTAAATTCAGCTTGAACATCTGGCACTTCATGGTTCATGTACTGCCGAAGCCTGGCTTGGAGAATTTTGAGCATTATTTTGCTAGTGTGTGAGATGAGTGCAATTCTGTGGTAGTTTGAGCATTACTTTGTATTGCTTTTCTTTGGGATTGGAATGAAAACTGACTTTTTCCAGTCCTGTGGCTACTGCTCTGTTTTCCAAATTTGCTGGCATATTGAGTGTAGAACTTTCACAGCATCATCTTTTTGGATTTGAAATAGCTCATCTGGAGCTAGCTTTGTTCGTAGTGATGCTTCTTAAGGCCCACTTGACTTTGCATTCCAGGATGTTTGGTTCTAGGTGAGTGATCATACCATCATGGTTATCTGGGTCATGAAGATATTTTTGTATAGTTATTCTATCTATTCTTGCCACTTTGTACTGATATCTTCTGCTTCTGATAGGTCCATACAATATCTGTCTTTTATTGTGCCCATCTTTGCATGAAATGCTCCTTTTGTATCCCTAATTTTTTTGAAGAGATCTCTAGTCTTTCCTATTCTATTTTTTCCCCACTATTTCTTTGCATTTATCACTGAGGAAAGCTTTCATATCTCTCCTTGCTATTCTTTGGAACTCTGCATTCAAATGGGTATATCTTTCCTTTTCTCCTTTGCCTTTAGCTTCTTATCTTTTCTCAGCTATTAGTAAGGCCGCCTCAGACAAGAATTGTGCCTTATTGTATTTCTTTTTCTTGAGAATGGTCTTCATCACTGAATCCTCCACAATGTCATGAACCTCTGTCTTTACTTCTTCAGGCACTCTTTTCTATCAGATATAATCCCTTGAATATATTTGGCACTTGCACTTTATAATAGTAAGGGATTTGATTTAGGCCATACCTGAATATTCTAGTGCTTTTTCCTGCTTTGTTCAATTTAAGTCTGAATTTTGCAATCAGGAGTTCATGATCTGAGCCAGTCAGCTCCTGGTCTTGTTTTTGCTGACTGCATAGAACTTCTTCATCTTTGGCCACAAATAATATAATCAAACTTTTTTATATTGACCATTTTTGATGTCCATATGTAGAATCTTCTCTTGTGTTTTTGGAATATGGTGTTTGCTATGACTAGTGCATTCTATTGGCAAAATTCTGTTAGTCTTTGCCATGCTTCATTTTGTACTCCAAAACCAAATTTGTTTTTACTCCAGGTATCTCTTGACTTCCTACTTTTTCATTCTAATCCCCTGTGATGAAAAGGACATGTTTTTGGGGGGAGTTAGTTCTAAAAGGTCTTGTAGGTCTTCACAAAACTCTTCAGTTTCTTCCTACATTACTGTTAGGAGCATAGAATTGGATTACTGTGATATTCAATGGTTTGCCTTGGAAATGAACAGAGATCATTCTGTCATTTTTGAGATTGCACCCGAGAACTGCATTTCACACTCTTTTGTTGACTATGAGAGACACTCCATTTCTTCTAAGGGATTATTGCCCACATTAGTAGATATAATGGTCATCTGAATTAAATTTGCCCCATCCAGTCCATTTTCTTTGGCTGATTCCTTTAATATCAATGTTCACTCTTGCCATCTCCTGTTTGACCACTTCCAATTTGGCTTGATTCATGGATCTAACATTCCAGGTTCATATGCAATATTTTTTCTTTATAGCATTGGACTTTACTTCCATCTTCAGTCGCATACACAACTGGGCATTATTTTCACTTTGGCTCAGTCTCATCATTCTTTCTGGGGTGTTTTCTCCACTGTTTTCCAGTAGGATATTGGGCATCTATCGATCAGAGGAGTTCATCTTTTAGTATCATATCTATTTTTCTTTTCACACTATTCTTGGGGTTCTCAAGGCAAGAATACTGAAGTGGTTTGCCATCCCCTTCTTCACATTTTGCCAGAACTCTCCACTATGACCCATCCATCTTGGGTGGCTCTACACAGCATGGCTCATACTTTCATTGAGTTAGACGTGGCTGTTGTACATGTGATCAGGTCGATTAGTTTTCTGTGTAATTTTCATCCTGTTTGCCCTCTGATAAGGATAGGAGACTTATGGAAACTTCCTTATGGGAGAGACTGTCTGTGTGGGAAATTGCCTCTTGTTCTGATGGGCTGAGTCATGCTCAGTAAATCTTTAACCCAATTTTCTGTTGATGAATGGGGCTCACTTCCCTCCCTGTTGTTTTACCTGAGACCAAACAATGGTGGAGGTAACGATAATGGCAACCTCCTTCAAAATGTCACTTGCAAGCACTGCTACACTCAGTGCCACTGACCCTGCAGAAGGCCACTGCCAACCCACGCCTCTGTGGGAGATTCCTGGACACTCACAGGCAAGTCAGTCTGTTGTGGGGTCGCTGCTCCTTTCTACTGGGTCCTGGTGAGCATAGAGTTTTGTTTGTGCCCTCCAAGAGGTCTGTTTCCCTAGTCCTGTGTAAGTTTTGTAATTAAATCCCACTGGCCTTCAAAGTCAAATTCCCTGGGCATTCTCAGTCCCTTTGCCAGATCACCAGGTTAGGAAATCTGTTGTGCATCATAGAACTTTCTTAACAGTACAAGAATTTATTTGGCATAATTGTTCAGCAGCTTTTGGGGCCTCTGCTTAGTGGCTCTATGATGGGGTTAATGGTGACCTCCACCAAGAGGACTTATGCTGTGTGACTCAGGTCTGCTGCACCCAGAACCCCTCCCCCTGTGGCAGGCCACTGCTGATCCATTCCTCAGCAGGAGATACTCAAACACTCAAAGGCAGGACTGGCTCAGTCAACTAACCAACAGAGTATTTGCACTGCTGCAAAAAGAAGGTAAAATAAATGAGTTTAGATGTTTTGTGGAATTAAAAATCATACAAAGGGCTTAAGTATTGTGATATGGAAATGATTTTTGCAATTAAGTAAATATGTATGATGAGAGTAATGCATGACTGTTTTAGAGGTAAAGGAATAAATTTTAGAAAACAGAAAGAAAAATAACAACTTAGGGTGTTGGAATGATAGTTATTATCATAGACAGGAATACAGTTTGATGCTTCAAAAGAACAGAGGAGATAGCACATAGATAAAGTTACCAGGATTTCTTAGTAACTAGGCATATGGATCTTGGTAATATATATAATATTTGGATGATGGCAGGTAGCATTTAAATTGTGACTTAAGGAGGATTTCAAAGTTGAGTCATAGAGTTCTGTTCTCAATTCCATATTATATAACATTCTTCTTAAAGACTTCAAGACAAATAAATCTGAAGGTGATAGGAAGCTAAAGGGTAGTAAGTATTCTTCTAAGGTCATCTCTGGTAGTTAGCCCAACCTGATGAAAAGCAACATTTATCATGCTCGATTACATTACATGGTTATCTCTAAGGAAGAGTTATTTAAACTGTTATTTTAATCAAACACGGGTCGGTATGTGTGATAAGATGGACTGATGGATTAAGACAAAAACAAACAGACCATAAAAATCTATATAGATGCCATGCATGTGGTTAATAAAACCTCATTGCCTTTCTTGCACAATTTTGGAGAAAACTCAGTTAATTATATTACTCTTCATTTCTACACTTTGTCTCCACTGTTTATGTCTTCTAAGGAGCACAACATGCAAACTTGCAAACTCTTTCAACAAGAACTACTACATCTATTACATCCCATCTCTGCTTGAGTACCGATGTATGATGCATTGCATTTTGATCTATAACCAAAACAGAAAACAACTTTTCTATTCTTGGAAATAACCTAGACAATAAATTGCTAGAATTTTTTTAATGGAACAATTAATATTTATCCTGAAAAGTTTCTACAAGGATAGGAACAAATACCTATTTAATTCTAACCACTTCCTTAGCTTCACAGCTGTGTTATTTGGTATTATAGTGAAATGCTTCTTTGTATCAATCAGTGATTTCTAGATGGGGGTTTGGGGATTATTTTTTCAATATTTGGATAACTTTTAAAATTTTTGTGTGCTTTAAAATTTTCAAAAGTTTAACCACATGATTTCATATAATCCCATAATATTTTTATCCCCTACTCTTATATTGCCCCTCCCCTGATTCCTCTTCCCACTGGTAATCACTAGTTTGTTCTCTATATTGTGAGCCTGCATATTCCTTGCTTTTTTCACTGGCCTGCTTTTTAAAAATATATATATTTATTTTTAACTGAAGGATAATGGCTTTACAGTATTTTGTTGGTTTCTTCCAAACATCAGCCTGAAACAGTTATAAATATACCCATATCCTTTCCCTCTTGAACTTTCCTCCCCCCTGCTTCTCCATCCCACCTTCTAGGTAGTTACAGAAGCCCAGTTTGAGTTCCCTGAGTCATAAGGTAAGTTCCCATTGGCTATATATTTTACATATGTATATATTTCCCTGGTGGCAAAAAAGGTAAATTATCATCCTGCAATTCAGGAAATCTGGGTTCAATCCCTTGGTTGAGAAGATCCCCTGGAGGAGGGCATGGCAACACACTCCACTGTTCTTGCCTGGAGAATCCCCATGGACAGAGGAATCTGGTGGGCTAGAGTATGTGGGGTAGTAAAGAATCAGATGCAACTGTGCAAATAAGCACATGCATTTTACAAAAGGTAATGTATGTTCCATGTTACTTCCTCCATATATTTCACCCACTCCTTCCTCCTGAACCTCCATGTCCATAAATCTGTTCTCTATGTCTGTGTCTCCATTGTTACTGTGCAAATAATTTTATCAGTGCCATTTTTCAAGATTCCATATATATATATATATGTGTGTGTGTGTGTGTGTGTGTGTGTGTGTATGCAATATTTGTTTTTACCTTTTTTACTTACTTCACTCTGTATAATAGACGCTAGGTTCACCCACATCATTAGAACTGACACAGATATGTTACTTTTTATGGCTGATTAATATTCCATTGTATAAATGTACCACAGCTTCTTTACCCATTCATCTGTTGATGGACATCTGGGTTGCTTCCATGTCCTAGCTGTTGTAAACAGAGTTGCAGTGAACATTGAGGTACAAGTGCATTTTTCAATTTAGATGTTCTCAGAGTTTTTGGCTAGTAGTGGGATTGCTGGTTCATATGGTGGTTTGGGGCCTCCTAAGTGAATCTCTGTTCGTTTCCAAGGCATACCATTCAATATCATGGTAATTCAAGCCTATGCCCCAAACAGTAACACTGAAGAAGCTGAAGTTGAATGGTTCTATGAAGACCTACAAGACCTTTTAGAAGTAATACCTAAAAAAGATGTTCTTTTCATTATAGGGGACTGGAATGCAAAAGTAGGAAGTCAAGAAACACCTGGAATAACATGTAAATTTGGCCATGGAGTACAGAATGAAACAGGGCAAAGGCTAATAGAGTTTTGCCAAGAGAAGGCACTGGTCATAACAAACACTTTCTTCCAACAACACAAGAGAAGACTCTACATATGGACATGACCAGATGGTCAACACCGAAATCAGATTGATTATATTCTTTGCAGCCAAAGATGGAGAAGCTCTATACAGTCAGCAAAAACAAGACCAGAGGCTGACTGTGGTTTAAGTCATGAACTCCTTATTGCCAAATTCAGACTCAAATTGAAGAAAGTGGGGAAAACCACTAGTCCATTCAGGTATGACCTAAATCAAATCCCTTATTATTATACAGTGGAACTGAGAAATAGATTTAAGGGTCTAGATCTGATAGATAGACTGCCTGATGAACTATGGGTTGAGGTTCATGACATTGTACAGGAGAAAGGGATCAAGACCATCCCCATGGAAAAGAAATGCAAAAAAGCAAAATGGCTGTCTGAGGAGGCCTTATAAATAGCTGTTTAGAGAAGAGAAGTGAAAAGCAAAGAAGAAAAGGAAAGATATAAGCATTTGAATGCAGAGTTCCAAAGAATAGCAAGAAGAGATAAGAAAGCCTTCCTCAGTGATCAATGCAAAGAAATGGAGGAAAAGAACAAAATGGGAAAGACTAGAGATCACATCAAGAAAATTAGAGATACCAAGGGAACATTTCATGCAAAGATGGGCTCAGTAAAGGACAGAAATGGTATGGACCTAACAGAAGCAGAAGATATTAAGAAGAGGTGGCAAGAATACACAGAAGAACTATACAAAAAAGAGCTTCAGGACCCAGATAATCACAATGGTGTAATCACTCACCTAGAGCCAGATATTCTGGAATGAGAAGTCAAGTGGGCCTTAGAAAGCATCACCACGAACAAAGCTAGTGGAGGTGATGGAATTCCAGTTGAGCTATTTCAAATACTGAAAGATGATGCTGTGAAAGTGCGGCACTCAACATGCCAGGAAATTTGGAAAGCTCAGCAGTTTCCACAGGACTGGAAAAGGTCAGTTTTCATTCCAATCCTAAAGAAAGGCAATGCCAAAGAATGCCCTACCACACAATTTCACTCATCTCACACGCTAGTAAAGTAATGCTCAAAATTCTCCAAGTTAGGCTTCAGTAATACATGAACTTCCAGATGTTCAAGCTGGTTTTAGAAAAGGCAGAGGAACCAGATATCAAATTGCCAACATCCACTGGATCATGGAAAAAGCAAGAGTGTTCCAGAAAATCATCCATTTCTGCTTTATTGACTATGCCAAAGCCTTTGACTGTGTGGATCACAATAAACTGTGGAAAATTCTTCAAGAGATGGGAATACCAGACCACCTGACCTGCCTCTTGAGAAACCTATATGCAGGTCAGGAAGCAACAGTTAGAACTGGACATGGAACAACAGACTGGTTCCAAATAGGAAAAGGAGTACGTCAAGGCTGTATATTGTCACCCTGCTTATTTAACTTATAATCAGAGTACATCATGAGAAACGCTGGGCTGGAAGAAGCACAAGCTCGAATCAAGATTACTGGGAGAAATCTCAATTACCTCAGATATGCAGATGACATCACCCTTATGGCAGAAAGTGAAGAGGTACTAAAAAGTCTCTTGGTGAAAGTGAAAGAGGAGAGTAAAAAAGTTGGCTTAAAGTTCAACATTCAGAAAATGAAGACCATGGCATCTGGTCCCATCACTTCATGGGAAATAGATGGGAAACAGTGTCAGACTTTATTTTTTGGGGGCTCCAAAATCAGTGCAGATGGTGACTGCAGTCATGAAATTAAAAGACACTTACTCCCTGGAAGGAAAGTTATGACCAATCTAGATATTATATTGAAAAACAGATATTAATTTTCCAACAAAGATCTGTCTAGTCAAGGCTATGGTTTTTCCAGCAGTTATGTATGGATGTGAGAGTTGGACTGTAAAGGAATCTGAGCACTGAAGAACTGATGCTTTTGAACTGTGGTGTTGGAGAAGACTCTTGTGAATCCCTTGGACTGCAAGGAGATCCAACCAGTCCATCCTAAAGGCTATCAGTCCTGGGTGTTCATTTGAAGGACTCATGCTGAAGCTGAAAATACAATACTTTGGCCACCTCATGCAAAGTGTTGACTTATTGGAAAAGACTCTGATGCTTGGAGGGATTGGAGGCAGAAAGAAAAGACAGAGGATGAGATGGTTGGATGACATCACCGACTCAATGGACATGAGTTTCAAAGAACTCTGGAAGTTGGTGATGGATAGGGAGGTCTAGCGTGCTGTGATTCCTGGGGTCACAAAGAGTTGGACATGACTTAGTGGCTGATGTGAACCAATCTGATTGAAGTGGAACTAGTAGTAAAGAGTCTAGCTTCAGCAAATGCAGGAGATGCAAGAGACACAGGTTCCATCCCTGGGACAGGAAGATACCCTGGAAGAAAGTATGGCGACCCGCTCCAGTATTCATGTCTGAAGAAACCCATGGACAGAGCAGCTTGCAGGCTGCCATCCAAAATGTCAAAAAGAGTCAGACATGACTGGAGTGAATTAGAACAGCACACATGGTTGTTTTACTCCAATTTTTAAAAATTCTCCATACTGTCTTCCATAGTGGCTGTATCAAGTTACATTCCTACCAACAGTGTAAGAAGGTTCTGTTTTCTCCCCACCACTCTAGTATTTACTTTCTGTAGACATTTGGATGATGGCCAGTCTAAGGTGTGAGGTAATATCTCATTGCAGTTTTTATTCCCATTTCTCTAGTATTGAATAATGTTGAGAATATTTGCATGTGTTTATTAGCCTTCTGTATGTCTCATTTGGAGAGTCAGTCAGTTCAGTCTGTCAGTCACGTACAATCTTTGTGACCCCATGGACTGCAGCATGCCAGGCTTCCCTGTCCATCAGGGACTCCCAGAGTTTACTTAAACTCATGTTCATCAAATCAGTGATGACATTCAACCATCTCATCCTCTGCCATCCCCTTCTTCTCCTGCCTTCAATCTTTCCCAATATCATGCTCATTTCCAAAGGGTCAGTTATTCACATCAGGTGGCCAAAGTATTGTAGTTTCAACTTCAGCATCAGCCTGACCAATATATATTCAGGACTGATTTCCTTTAGAATTGACTGGTTTGGTGTCCTTGCAGTCCTATGGACTCTCAAGAGTCTTCTCCAACACCACAGTTCAAAGTATCTATTTGTCAGTGCTCAACTTTCTTTATAGTCTAATTTTCACATCCATATATGACTACTGGAAAAACCATAGCTTTGATCAGATGGCCTATTTTTGGCAAAGTAATATCTCTGCTTTTTAATATACTGTCTAGATTGGTCATAGCTTTACTTCCAAGGAGTAAGCATCTTTTAATTTCATGCTGCAGTCACCATTTGCAGTGATTTTGGAGCTCCCCAAAATTAAGCCTCTCACTAGTTCCATTGTTTCCCCATCTATTTGCCATGAAGTGATGGGACCAGATGTCATGATGTCTCAGTTTTTGGAATGTTGAGTTTTAAGCCAAAGTTTTCACGCTCCTTTTTCACTTTCATAAAGAGGCCCTTTAGTTCTTTGATTTTTGTCATAATGGTGGTGTCCTCTGCATAGCTATGGTTACTGATATTTCTTCTGGCAATGTGATTCCAGCTTGTGCTTCATCTAGCCCAGCATATAATATGGTGTATTCTGCATACAAGTGAAATATGCAGGGTGACAATATATAGCCTTGACATACTCCTTTCTCAATTTAGAACCAGTCTGTTGTTCCATGCTCGGTTCTAACTGCTGCTTTAAGGTGGTGTGGTATTTCCATCTCTTTAAGAATTTTCCACAGTTTGTGGTGATCTACACATTCAAAGGCTTTGATGTAGTCAATAAAGCAGAAGTAGATGTTTTTTTTCTGGAACTATCTTGCTTTTTCCGTGATACAGTGAATGACAGCTATTTAATCTCTGGTTCCTCTGCCATTTCTAAATCCAACTTGAACATCTGGGAGTTCAGAGTTCATGTACTGTTGAAGCCTGGCTTGGAGAATTTTGAGCATTACTTTGCTAGGGTGTGAGATGAGTGCAATTGTGTGGTAGCCTGAACATTCTTTGGTATTGCTTTTCTTTGGGACTGGAATGAAAACTGACCTTTTCCAGCCCTATGGCCACAGCTGTGTTTTCCAAATTTTCTGGCATATTGAGTGCAGCACTTTCACAGCATCATTTTTTAGAATTTGAAGTAGCTCAACTGGAATTCCATCACCTCAATTAGTTTTGTTCACAATTGTGCTTCCTAAGGCCCATTTGACATCACATTCCAGAATGTTTGATTCAAGGTGCATGATCACACCATCATGGCTATCTGGGTCATGAAGATCTTTTTTCATATACTTCTTCTGTGCATTCTTGACACCTCTTCTTAATTTCTTCTGCTTCTGTTAGGTCTGTAGCATTTCTTTTCTTTATTGTACCCATGTTTTTATGAATTATCCCCTTGGTTTCTCTAATTTTACTGAAGAAATTCCTTGAGGAATTTTCTTGAAGAGAATTTTTCTAATTTTTTTCTTCTTTGGAAAACTGTTTGTTTATGTCTCTTGCCCATTTTTACGTGGGTTGTTTGTTTTTCTAGTATTGACTTGTTTGAGCTTCTTGAATATTTTGGAAATTAATCTGCTGCAGTTGTTTCATTTACTATTATTTTAACCAGCGATATTGGCTTACAATATTCTTTTCTTCCATTGTCTTTGTGTGCTTTTGGTATCAGGGTGATGGTGGTCTCATAGAATGATTTTGGAAGTGTTCTTTCCTCAGGAATTTTTTGAAAGAGTTCGAGAAGTATAGGCATTATCTCTTCTATAAATATTTGACAGAATTCACCTGTGAAGCCATTTGGTCCTGGAGTTTTGTTTTTTGGATTTTTTTTTTTTTTAATCAGTTTCATTTTCAGTGCTTGTACTTGGCTTGTTCATAGTTTCTATTTCTTCCTAGTTCAGTCTTGGGAGATTGAAATTTTCCAAGTATCTGTCCATTTCTTCCTGGTTGTCCATTTTATTGGAATATAGTTCCTCCTAATAGTCTTTTATGATCCCTTGCATCTCTGCATTGTCTTTTGCAATCTGTCCTTTTTTGTTTCTAATTTTGTTGATTTGATTCTTCTCTCTTTTTCTTGATAAGTCTGGTAAACGCCTTGTCAAATTTGTTTGTCTTCTCTAAAAATCAGCTTTTAATTTCATTAATCTGTATTAATCTTTTTCATTTATTTCTGCCCTGATCTTTATTAGTTCTTTCCTTCAAATAACTTTGCTTTTTTATTTGTTTTTGCTTGTTTGGGGGGGTCGTTCTTCTTTTTCTAGTTGTTTTAGATGTGAAGCTAAGTTTTCTATTCAAAGCTTTTATTGTTTCTTGAGGTAGGATTTTATTGCATTAAGCATCCCTCTTATAACTGCTTTTGCTTCATTTCATAGGTTTTGAGCCATTGTGCTTTCATTGTCATTTGTTTCTAAGAATTTTATTTTCTCTTTTTATTTATTCAGTAACTTGTTCATTCTTTAGAAATATATTGTTTAATCTCCTTGTTTTTGTGTTCTTTGTAGTTTTCTTTTTTCTTCTATAATTGATATCTTGTCTTATAGCATTGTGGTCAGAAAGATGCTTGATAAGATTTCAATTTTCCTAAATTTACTGATATTTGATTTGTGACCCAAGATGTGATCTATCCTGGGGAATGTTTCATTTGCACTTGAGAGGAAATTGTGTTCTGCATTTGGATGGAATGTCCTGTAGATATCAATCATATTAGTCTGCTTTAATCTATCATTTAAGACTTGTGTTTCCTTTTTAATTTTCTGTTTTTATCATGTGTCCATTGATGTAAGTGGAGTGTTAAAGATCCCTGCTATTATTTTTGTTACTGTGAATTTCTTCTTTTATGCCTGTTAGTGTTTGTCTTATATATTGAGGTGCTCCTATGTTGGGTGCATAAATATTTATGAAGGTTATGTCTCCATCCTGGATTGATCCCTTGATCATTATGTAATGTCCTCCTTTATCTCTTGGATTTTTTTTTGAGGTCTATTCTGTCTGATATGAAGATTGCTACTCTTTATTTTGATTTACATTTGCATGGAATATCTTTTTCCATCCTCTCACTTTCAGTCTCCATAAGTCTCTAGTTCTGAAGTGGGTCTATTTTCAGTTCAGTTCAGTTCAGTAGCCCAGTCGTGTCTGACTCTTTGCAACCTTATTGATTGCAGCATGCCAGGCCTCCCTGTCATCACCAACTCCAGGGGTTGACACAAACTCATGTCCACCAAGTCAGTGATGCCATTCAGGCATCTCATCCTCTATCGTCCCCTTTTCCTCCTGCCCCCAAACCGTCCCAGCATCAGGGTCTTTTCCAATGAATCAACTCTTCGCATGAGGTGGCCAAAGTATTGGAGTTTCAGCTTTAGCATCAGTCCTTCCAAAGAACACCCAGGACTGATCTCCTTTAGAATGGACTGGTTGGATCTCCTTGCAGTCCAAGGGACTCTCAAGAGTCTTCTCCAACACCACAGTTTGAAAGCATCAGTTCTTCAGCGCTCAGCTTTCTTCACAGTTCAACTTTCACATCCATAGATGACTACTGGAAAAACCATAGCCTTGACTAGATGAACATATGTTGGCAAAGTAATGTCTCTGCTTTTGAATATGCTATCTAGGTTAGTCATAACTTTCCTTCCAAGGAGCAAGCATCTTTTAATTTCATGGCTGCAGTCACCATCTACAGTGATTTTGGAGCCCAGAAAATAAAGTCTGACACTATTTCCCCATCTAATTCACATGAAGTGATGGGACAAGATGCCATGACATTAGTTTTCTGAATGTTGAGCTTTAAGCCAACTATTTGAATGAAAAGGGTCACTTTTAGACACCATTTATATTTGTCTTTTTTTCTGTATCCAATTAGGCAGTTTATGTCTTTTGGGTCAAGCATTTAATACATTTACATTTACACTAGTTATTAATACATATATTCCTATTGCCATTTTCTTAATTGTTTGAGGGTTGTTTCTGTAGGTCTTTTCCTTCTCTTGTTTTTTCTGTCTGAATGATTCCCTTTGACATGTGTTGTAAAGCTGATTTGGTGGTACTAACTTCTCTCATGTTTTACTTGTCTATAAAGATTTTGATTTCCAGGTAGAATACTCTTGGTTTCAGATTTTTTCCCTTACAATACTTTAAATATACCATTCCATTCCCTCTGGCCTGCAGTTTCTGCTGAAAGGTCTGCTGTTAATCATATGACATTTACCTTGTATGTTATTTATGACTTTTTTCTCTCTGTTTTAAATAATCTTTCTTTGCATTTAATATTTGGTAGTCTGACTAGCATGTGTCTCTGCATGTTTCTCCTTGAGTTTAATTCTGTGTGGGACTCTGTGATTCTTGGACTTGATTGACTATTTCCTTTCCCATGTTGGGAAAATTTTGGCTATAATCTCTTCAAAAATTTTCTCAGACTCCTTTTGTTTTCTTTTATAATATTAATGTTGGTGTCCCTGATGTCTCTGAGACTATTCTCAGGTTTTTGTTTCCCCCACTTTTTCCTTTATTCTGCTGTTTGGCAGTTATTTCCATTTTCCTTTCATGTGTTGCATAGACAGTGAGTCTACCTAGTTGATCATGTGGATTTAATCTGCAGCTTGTATCGCTGGTGGGAAGGTTTTGTGTTCTCTTCCTTAGCCACATTGTCCCTGGATTTCAATTGTGGCTTTATCTCCACCTTTGCATGTGAGTCTTCCACAAGGGTTTGCTCCTGAGGATGCCCTGGAAGACCTGGGTCTCCCCCAGTAAGAACTCGTGTATCTGTAGACAGAGATGTATTCCATTTCCACCTACTCCTCTGCCATCTTGTTCTCCCCTTTTCTTTCCTTTTTAAAGATTCCACGTATAAGTGATCTTTTGTAAGTAATTTCAAAATTATGGGCCATGATAAGGGTATTATCTTCAGACTAATTATGAAGAGAGGTAAATAAATGGTTCTGGAAACAGCAGGAGACAAAGTATTTGTAAAAACTAACATTTCATGAAGTTTGGATAGTAAAACTGTTCAGTTCAGTTCAGTCGCTCAGTCGTGTCTGACTCTTTGCGACCTCATGAATTGCAGCACTCCAGGTCTCCCTGTCCATCACCAACTCCTGGAGTTCAACCAAACCCATGTCCATCGAGTCAGTGATGCCATCCAGCCATCTCATCCTCTGTCGTCCCCTTTTCCTCCTGCCCCCAATCCGTCCCAGCATCAGGGTCTTTTCCAATGAGTCAACTCTTTGCATGAGGTGGCCAAAGTACTGGAGTTTCAGCTTTAGCATCATTCCTTCCAAAGAACACCCAGGACTGATCTCCTTTAGAATGGACTGGTTGGATTTCCTTGCAGTCCATGGGACTCTCAAGAGTGTTCTCCAAAAAAAGCATCAATTCTTTGGAACTCAGCTTTCTTCACAGTCCAACTCTCACATCCATACATGACTACTGGAAAAACCATAGCCTTGACTAGACAGACCTTTGTTGGCAATAAAACTGTTATACAAAGACAAATAAAATGTTTTAAAATTTTGAATTGTTTGAGTAAATAATTTGAAATGATTATCCTGAGAATGGCAATGAAAACCTGAGAAGCTACACAGTTGTTTATTAAGTCTTAGTTGATACAGTGTGAGAGGTGTTTTTTTTTTTTTTTTAACCCTTATTAAGAAGAACTGTTTTGTTTACTGTGCCAAAGCTTCTCTGAAAAGTCTGCTTACTTATGCCTTTTGAATCAACTATCTGGAAATCTTGATAGTGATATCTAGAGGAAATGATTCAAAGAACCAATTATTAATTTCTAGGTTTAGCAGCAGACTTTAATGGTTCTATGAATTCTCTCAATAGTATCCTAAATTTTGTGCATATGTCTGCATTTATGTTTTCCTGAATAACATTTAAGGCATTTTATGAGAATCTTGAAGAGATAGGTGTTATTTCTTCCATCCCCTTCCCCTCAAAAAAGTTAACAAACAAACAAACAAGTATTCTAGCATAGACATTGTGACTGGGGAATTTTATTTTATTTTTCTAAAAGACATAATACTGGAAGGCATAAAAATAGACTTTCTTTGAATTTCACTTCCTAAAAGATAAATTTAAGAAACAGCAGGAATATTTGGAGAATTGGAGCTAAGTTATCAGCCTTAGATTGTTGTTGTTGTTGTTGTTGTCATTGTTGTTGTTCAGTCACCCAGTCATGTCTGACCCTTTGTGACCCCATGGACTGCATCATGCCAAGCCTCCCTGTCCCTCACCATCCCCCAGAGTTTGCCCAAGTTCATGTTCATTGCATTTGTGATGCCATCCAGGCATCTTATTCTCTGATGTCCTCTTCGCCTTCTGCTCTTGGTCTTTCCCAGCATCAGGGACTTGTCCAATAAGTTGTCTGTTCAGATCAGATGACCAAAATACTGGAACTTCAGCTCCAGCATCAGTCCTTCAAGCGAATATTCAGGGTTAATCTCCCTAAAGATGGACTGTTTTGATCTTCTTGCTGCCAAATGGACTTTCAGTTTTCTCTAGCACCACAGTTGGAAGGCATCAATCCTTTGGTGTTCTGCCTCCCATCTTGTCAAAGCTATGGTTTTTCCAGTAGACATGTATGGATGTGAGAATTGGACTAAAAAGAAAGCTGAACACTTAAGAAACAAACAAATGGGACCTAATTAAACTTAAAAGCTTCTGCATAATAAAGGAAACTATAAGCAAGGTGAAAAGACAGCCTTCGGAATGGGAGAAAATAATAGCAAATGAAGCAACTGACAAACAACTAATCTCAAAAATATACAAGCAGTTCCTGCAGCTCAATTCCAGAAAAATAAATGATCCAATAAAATAAAATGGGCCAAAGAACTAAATGGACATTTCTCCAAAGAAGACATACAGATGGCTAACAAACACATGAAAAAATGCTCAAGACCACTTATTATCAGAGAAATGTAAATCAAAACCACAATGAAGTACCATTTCACACCAGTCAGAATGGCAGCTATCCAAAAGTCTACAAACAATAAATTCTGGAGAGGCTGTGGAGAAAAGGGAACCTTCTTACACTGTTGATGGGAATGCAAACTAGTACAGCTACTATGGAGAATGGTGTGGAGATTCCTTAAAAAAACTGGAAGTAGAACTGCCTTATGACCCAGCAACCCACTGCTGGGCATACACACCGAGGAAACCAGAATTGAAAGAGACACGTGTACCCCAATGTTCATCTCAGCACTGTTTATAATAGCCAGGACATGGAAGCAGCCTAGATATCCATCAGCAGATGAATGGATAAGAAAGCTGTGGTACATATACACAATGGAGTATTACTCAGCCATTAAAAAGAAAACATTTGAATCAGTTCTACTGAGGTGGATGAAACTTGAGCCAATTATACAGAGTGAAGTAAACCAGAAAGAAACCACCAATACAGTATACTAACACATATATATGGAATTTAGAAAGATGGTAATGATAACCCTGTATGTGAGATAGCAAAAGAGACACAGATGTATAGAACAGTCTTTTGGACTCTGTGGAAGAGGGCGAGTGTGGGATGATTTGGGAGAATGACATTGAAATATGTATAATGTCATATAAGAAAATGAATCGCCAGTCTAGGTTCGATGCAGGATACAGGATGCTTGTGGCTGGTGCCCTGGGATGACCCAGAGGGATGGTATGGGGAGGGAGGTGGGAGGGGGGTTCAGGATTGGGAACACGTGTTTACCTGTGGCAGATTCATGTTGATGTATGGCAAAACCAATACAATATTGTAAAGTAAATAAATAAATAAATAAAAGAAAAAAAAAAAAAGAATTGATACTTTTGAACTGTGCTGTTGGAGAAGACTCTTGAGAGTCCCCTGGACAGCGAAGAGACCCAACTCTTAAGGGAAGCACACTGATTGAAAGCACCCACCTTGGCCAGGCACCATAGTAACCATTTGCATGAGTTATTTTATGACAGGAGATCCTGATAAAGAATATGGAACTAATAAGCCACCACCAACTAGAAGAGTTCAGGAAAGGTCAAAAGGAGACACTGCTTATCCGTCCACTTCCCAGAATCCCTCTCACTAGCATCAATCTTGGCTGAGTGATGCATGTGCCACCAGGAAATACTCTGAATTAGAGTGATGGGCCACAGACAACCCAGAAACTAATCCCATCACCATAAAACCCGAGACTGAGAGCCACGTGGCAGAGCAGTTCTCCTGGGTTCCCTTACCCTCCTGCTCTCCACCCGGCTACCCTTTCCCCATAAAATCTCTTGCTTTGTCAGCACGTGTGTCTCCTCGGACAATTCATTTCTGAGTGTTAGACAAGAGCCCAGTTTCAGACCCTGGAAGGAGTCCCTCTTTCTACAACAAATGGCAACTCTGGTGGGTCTCTTCTTCACTGAGACTGACATCCTGACCACCCGGGGTACTCAGTGATCAGCTTGCCTGCCAATTGACCAGACCCAGTGACCGCAACTGGGGCCCTTTTGTCCCTGGTCTCCTGATGTGGACAACTGGCCAGAGTGTCCCGACCGGGTAAGGAACAAGAGACTTTATTGACCTCTCTCCCCTTCCTTCTCTCTTTCTTCTCCTTAACCCTTCCTATCCTTCCCCGTTTTTCAAGTCCCCCAGTCCTAGATGCAGGAATCTGGTCAAAGGGCCTCAGCCTGAGCTGAGGATTGGAGACTGAATACCTCCTCTTGGCAGAAAACTCGAATTTTGGTTTTGATATGGCCTGATTTCTGATAAGGCCAAGTTCCAGTTCTCCCTTCTGCAGAGGCCCAAGGTAAAGTCCCATAATGCCTGGGTATCTGCAGGTGGCAGGAGACATCTGTAAAGCCACCCATTTTGCCCCCCTCTCCCACCCCTTCCCCCTTCTTTTTTCAACCTGGCTTCCTTTCCCCCCCTTTGAATTTTTTGAAGCTGTTAGTACTTGGATTTAAAGTTCTGTGTCTCTATAAGAGGTTTTCTGAGAGACTGTATTCTTGTATTTAAGGGAGTGTCTGATGAGGGCTGCCAGGTTTATATGTGTGTGTTTTAACTCTGTGTTTTGTGTTGTGGTTTTCGATGGCCATTTTGCTTTGTCTGGCCACCATTTGGTTTAGACCTGCAGCCATTTTGTTAGAACTTGATTTTCTTTCCCTGTGCCTTGAGATCAGGGCTCTCAGGAACACTTATCTAGACCACATCTAACTCCTGAGACTGATGGAAAAGGGGAAAAATACTTTAAAATTTTTATTTATTTCAACTGTTTTCTTTATAAACTAGTACATTTTATATTATAATGTCTAATTCATGACTAAAGTTAGAAAATGAAGCTAGAACTTGCACTGTGTCTTTCTAAATATGTCTTGGTATGTCTTTGTCTCTGGGTAATATTTTTGGGGTTAATTTGTAAATGAGCTCTATTTATTTGGCTTAAAAAAAGGTAAGCACTTACAAATCAAATAATTCTAAATTAAACAATAAATTCCAGGTTCATGTGAACTGGGAAATATTCAGTATTAAATAACTAATATTAAAGTTAATTTGTTGACATATCTAATATAGACATGTCAGAGTAATTAATATTAAGTAGAATATTTTCATTGTACCCACGTTTAATGTAAGTTAAATATTATATCTGTTACAAGTTTGTCAACAAGGAAATTACTTCGAGTGAAGAAACTTCTTTAAAAAATGTAAATGAGATATGTTCATCCTAAAGAAAATCAGTTCTGACTATTCATTGGAAAGGCTGATGCTGAAGCTGAAACTCGATTACTTTGGCCACCTGATGCAAAGCACTGACTCATTGGATAAGACTTTGATGCTGGGAAAGATTGAAGGCAGGAGGAGAAGGGGACAAGAGAGGATGAGATGGTTGGATGGCATCACTGACTGGATGGACATGAGTTTATGCAAGCTCTGGAAGCTCGTGATGGACAGGGAAGCCTGGGGTGCTGCAGTCCATGGGGTTGCAAAGAGTCAGACGTGATTGAGTGACTGAACTTATCTGAACTGCCTTTTTCTTACAGTTCAGCTCTCACAACAGTACATTACCACAGCTTCAGATTAGAAGTTCTTAAATAATGCATCAAATTAGTTACCTTCAGATGAGAAGAAAGAAACAAAAAGATGAAAAGGGGAAATTTGAAGAACATTTCACAATATTTTTGTTATTTTTAATTAAAAACAAAAATAGAATAAATACACTGTAGCTTACCAATTAGTCGGTTGTTGTTTTTTAGCACTGAAACTCTCCAGACCACAAACCTCATCATATGGCAGAAAAGCTTAATGGTTAAGAAAAACAACATATTTGATGCATATAACTCAGTGTACCCTGAGTACTTTTACTAAGAATGCTTTCTATTTTCAAATTTAGGTGTATATTTTTAAGAAACTTTTTTGATGATTTGGATAACATTATTGTGATCTTTTCCCCCTTATTACATGGTTTTATTGTGGTAAGCTTAAAGTGTAGTACTCTCAGGATTATAAGAAAAGCCATTATACAGTGCTTTGGGATCCAATTGTAATCTTAAATTATAAAGGTTAAATCTGAAACTTTTCCCCTTGTCAACAGTTCTACCTTTGGTCTATGTGGACATAATTTGTCTGTTGTACTTACCTATTTTAGAACTACATCAGATGAAAATAGCACAATTTTAACTATTGTTAAAGTACATGGAAGTGCAAAGAATCAGACATGACTGAGCATGCACACACACTGCACCAAAAGGAATAGCAGGGCTTCCCCAGTGGCTCAGCAGTAAAGAATCTATCTGCAATGCAGGAGGTAATGCAAGAAATGTGGATTCAATCTCTAGGTGGGAAAACCCCCTGGAGGAAGGTGAGAGACTCAATTCCTGGACAGGCTGGTAAGAAGTCAGGCCCCTCAGGAAGAGAGAGGGGTCTGGGGCTCTTGAGGAAGAGATAGAGGTCTAGAATTCTCAAAGAAGAGGAAAGAACAGGCATCTTTTTTTTTTTTTCCCTCTGCATTCCTTAGTCTTATTCACATAAAACATTTTTTTTTCTTTAAGCCAGGAACTGATTATTACACAACAAACAACTAGGTTTAAACTCAGAGATTAAAGCGTCTGCCTGCAGTGCAGGAGATCTGGGTTCGAACCCTGGTTTGGGAAGATCCCCCGGAGAAGGAAATGGCAACTCACTCCAGTATTCTTGCCTGGAGAATCCCATGGATGGAGGAGCCTGGTGGGCTAGAATTCACGGGGTCGCAAAGAGTCGGACATGACTGAACGACTTCACTTTACTTTCAGGATTATATAACAACAATATAACCTGCTTGAGGACAGTTTCTCCTTCCTTAAAATCTTCTGACTAATTCTGATATTTTACCATGTATATTATGGGGCTGAGTCTGGTAGGATCTTTCTATAGATAAATTATAATCCAATTATCTTAAAATGTAAATTGTGGGAGTGGGTCTGGTAAAATTTTTACAGACTTGAGACATTCTTTTGATTTATTGCAATAACTAATTCTGAAAGAGATGGGAATACCAGACCACCTGACCTGCCTCTTGAGAAACCTATATGCAGGTCAGGAAGTAAGAGTTAGAACTGGACATGGAACAACAGACTGGTTCCAAATAGGAAAAAGAGTATGTCAAGGCTGTATATTGTCACCCTGGTTATTTAACTTATATGCAGAGTACATCATGAGAAACGCTGGACTGGAAGAAGGACAAGCTGGAATCAAGACTTCCAGGAGAAATATCAATAACCTCAGATATGCACATGACACCACCCTTATGGCAGAAAGTGAAGAGGAACTAAAAAACCTCTTGATGAAAATGAAAGAAGAGAGTGAAAAAAATTGGCTTAAAGTTCAACATTCAGAAAACTAGGATCATGGCATCTGGTCCCATCACTTCATGGCAAATAAATGAGGAAACAGTAGAAATAGTGTCAGACTTTATTTTTTGGGGCTCCAAAATCACTGCAGATGGTGATTGCAGCCAGAAAAGTAAAAGACACTTACTCCTTGGAAGGAAAGTTATGACCAACCTAGATAGCATATTCAAAACCAGAAACATTACTTTGCCAACAAAAGGTGTGTCTAGTCAAGGCTATGGTTTCTCCAATGGTCCTGTATGGATGTGAAAGTTGGAGTGTGAAGAGAGCTAAGCGCCAGAGAACTGATGCTTTTGAACAGTGGTGTTGGAGAAGACTCTTGAGAGTCTCTTGTACTGCAAGGAGATCCAGCCAGTCCATTCTAAAGATCAGTCGTGTGTTCTTTGGAAGGACTGATGCTAAAGCTGAAACTCCAATACTTTGGCCACCTCATGCAAAGAGTTGACTCATTGGAAAAGACTCTGATGCTGGGAGGGATTTGGGGCAGTAGGAGAAGGGAATGGCAGAGGATGAGATGGCTGGATTGCATCACTGACTCGATGGACATGAGTTTGGGTGAACCCTGGGAGCTGGTGATGGACAGGGAGGCCTGGCTTGCTGCAATTGATGAGGTTGCAAAGAGTCAGACATGACTGAGCGACTGAACTGAACTGAACTGAATAACTAATTTAAAAAGTGTGCAACTCCCTTGCTAACACTAGCGAAGGGAGCACTCTGTCCCCCTTCTGATGTCTACGTCAGAAGCTTTCTCTGCCTCTTTTTATACTTTAATAACCAGTCCATCCTAAAGGAGATCAGTCCTGGGTGTTCATTGGAAGGACTGATGCTAAAGCTAAAACTCCAGTACTTTGGCCACTTCATGCAAAGTGTTGACTCTTTGGAAAAGACCCTGATGCTCGGAGGGATTGGGGGCAGCAGGAGAAGGGGAAATCAGAGGGTGAGATGGCTGGATGGCATCACCAACTCGATGGACATGAGTCTGTGTGAACTCCAGGATTTGGTGATGGACAGGGGTGCCTGGCGTACTGTGATTAATGGAGTCGCAAAGAGTCAGACACGACTGAGCAACTGAACTGAACTGAGCTGAACTGAATACTCTGCTATACAAAAGCTCTTGAGTGATCAAGCCTGGTCCCTGGTCCTAAAGTTAAATCTTCTTCTTCAGAGATGGCAAATCCAACACCATTCACCTTAAGCTATCAAGGTCATGGCAACCCACTTCAGTATTCTTGCCTGGAGGTCCCATGTACAGAGGAGCCTGGTGGGCTACAATCCATAGAGTCACACAGAGTTGGACATGACTGAAGCAAATGAGCTCACACACACAAAGAAATGACTATGGTTTCTGCAAGCTTTTTCATTCAAGGAGAAGAGAAGGAAATGTGCAGGAGGTCTGGAAATTGTCATGTATTTTACTTTACAAGGAAGTAATGTCAAGTCACCAAGATATATTTTGATATAAACAAGAGGAAGGGGACACACACCTCTTGAACCAGGGCTCGAGTGGTTCAATTATGTCATTCAGTGGGGTAACAAATATCACAAGTATCACTCATTTCTATGGATCAAATGTTTTTGCCACACCCCTCAAATTCATATAGTGAAACGCTAATGTTATGGTATATGGAGCTAGAACATTTGGAAGGTAATTAGGTCGTGAGGGTGAAGCCCTCATGATAGGATTAGTGTTCATGAAAAGAGGAAGAGAACTATTCTTTTCTCTTCCTGCCATTTGAGAACATATTGTGAAAATAAGGCAGGAGGACAGTTCTCACCAAAAACTGAATCTGCTGGCACCTTGATTTTGGATTTCCCAACACCCAGAACTGTAGGAAATAAATGTTTCTTTTTTAAACCACCCAGTCTATGGTATTTTTTAACAACAGATTGAACTAAGATTGTAATTGTAAAACAATACCAAAAAGAATTCACAATAAAATGTAACAACGGGTATACTATAGTAATAATTTCCAATTGATCAGTTAGATATTATTTTCACTTACAAATCTGTTTTGAACAGTAAAATATAACCTGGCCTAAATCTGCCTCTTCAATGCTTTGGCAATCGTTCATATATTCATATGTATTTGTATAACTAAACAAGCCTGTTTTTTCATTGTTTCTTCACAAGTAGCTCATGAAGGAAGCAGAGCAAGGATTAAGCTTCCCTAAGGTCAGTTCTTGGCATAGTGTCTCGGAAATAAAAAAGTAACCAATGAACATTGAATAAATTAACAGATAGTAAACAATACTGCTACTAGAGCTTATAACACAGATTCTTGAAAAAGTATATATTACAAGGTATCATTTTCTGTTTATTTATAACTGCTTTTTATGTTTGTCTTCCTAACTAAATTGTAAAGTCAACTCTATGAGAATGAAGATAAGTCTGGTTCTTTTGTATCCCTTACAGATTTCACTACTATGACTTGAACAGGGTGAATACACAATAAACCTCCATTGAACTCATTAAATAAAGTTATGGAGACAAACCACTTTGATGTAGTTTTAAACAAGAGTAGTTAAATATGTAAGGAATAAAAAAGAATTTTAAAAAAAAAACCTTTATGAATTGAGACTATTGGGATTCTTGAATCTAAAGAGTCAGAATTATCCTTTTCCTTTAATAAGTCAATTTTCAAGATTTTTATGCTTAAACTGACATACACTAATACAGACATTGCAAAACAGTATCAGAGACAAGGTTTTTAATGTTTTTACTGCTTATGATTTAGCAATAATATTTAGAAATAAACTACTAAACCTTAATTTTATCATTTATTTTCTGGGTTAGTATTTTTCCATATTAATGTACATATTTCAATGATTATGATTACTGATTTAGGAAAAGTAGGGCTTCCCTGATGGCTCAGATGGTAAAGAATCCACCTGCAATGTAGAATACATGAGTTTGATCCCTGGGTTGGGAAGATCCCCTGGAGGAGGGCATGGCAACCCACTCCAGTATTCTTGCCTGGAGAACTCCCATGGACAGAGGAGCCTGGCAGGCTACAGTCTATGGGGTCTCAAAAATTTGGGCATATCTGAGTGACTAAGCATAGCACAGTACATTTTAAAAAATACCCCTTGGATACCTTGCTGATAAAATAATACAGTTAATGTAACAGTTACAGTTATTGACTTTAATCATTAAATTAAGGCATTGAGACTGATTACTGTGAATACATATTGATTCATAGTAGAGGCAAGAGTTGTTTTTCTTGATATGCCTCAGCAATAAATCAGCTGAAACAAAAAAAAAAAAAGGAAAAGATGGAATTTTAATGAAAAACTGCCTTGTAAATTCATCTGCGTATTAAAAAAAAATTCCTGCTGTGGCAAAGACTAAGTTTTATTATTTTCTCCCCTCAGTAATAAAATGAAGAATAAGGAAAAAAATTGTATATAAAGCTTTTTGCACTTTGACATGAGCCCTTCCAGCCAAACTTTATTTTTGACTGAAACAAACATAAACCATATTCCGTTTCACAAAAGCAAAATATGCTGAACATGTGGTTTTAAAAATAGAAGCATGTGAATCAACTTTTCTACATGATGATGCTTTCTTAGAAATGTCTCTGGGGAAAGTTCAATACTCAAAGCCAAGGAGTACAGAAGAAAAGCAAAACAGACTGAGATCAAGCAATTCTTAAAGTGGATGGGCCAAGTAGATGCATAAGTGACATTTAATATGCAAGCTTAGGGGCTCCTGTTGAGTGATCTGTTTGGTAACCCGGATCAGAATGCTTGTTTAGTGGATAAAAGTGTAACTTTAGAAATTGGCAGGAACTCTTGTGTTCGGCCACCTGTATTCTCAGCTACACATGGTGGAAGGGATATGAACCAAGCACACATTTTAACTTTATCCTATTTTTGAATTCTTATAACTTTTTGGTTTCAAAAGAGCCATTTATAAAATGTAGTTTAAAAGTGGATTGACATACTTAGTGACCACCACTATATAGTTTATTTTCTGTCTTTCCATTGTTAAAGATATTTTTAAATATAAACTGGGAGAAAAATATACATTATCTCACTACAGTAATTGAAGTGAATTGCCATATGAATGGGTATCTTTGTTGCAGACATTTGGCTATCAAAAATACTATTCATATCTAGATAAATACTGTGTATTTTTAAAGCAGTCTGCAGAATCAATCAGCAATGAATATTAGCACTTCAAGGAAATCATCCCTTCCAGCCTGAAAAAAAAATGGGCTGTGAACTTTGACCTAAGAATATAATTATGTCTTCCTAGATCTCATTATACCCCATGCTCTTTTAAGGCCATCTAGGAACCAAATAATGAAAGAGTGGTGAAAATTTATGACACCCTAGATCTAGCACTAGCACTTTGGATATTAGGTTGGATTAGTAGCTTTACTGCTAATCCAAACACTGTAGGCCAAATTCTGCCTGACATATCTGCACTGTGAGTCCCTGAAAAATGTAGCAAGTTGACACTCTGAAAGCTGACAAAAGCCTTTATGCTCCAGGCACATGCTGCATGTAGTTTGCCATCAAATACAGTTCTTCAGATCTGCATTTCTTTCACATTTGCAATGATAATCCCTCCCCTCCCCCACACATACTATGGTAATGGGCATATGCAGTAATAATCTTTTTTTTTTTTTTTTTTTTTTTTTTTTTTTTTTTTTTTTTTTTTTTTTGCAGTAATAATCTTAAATTAATCATTTGCTTTTTTCTGGATGAAGAAAAGTTTGAGTCAATTTCATGCATAAGATGTGCATGATACTTAAAATAGAGAAAAATCATTTATGTTCTTGTCAAAGGTTGAGCCAAAAAAGCTATCTGAAAAACCGTACATTAATTCCTGTTAAATCACAGATTATCCCACAAATCTGTATCCAAACTGCTATTACATTATTTGGGATACCCTTTGGAGTTTCTGAAGGAGATCAGTCCTGGGTGTTCTTTGGAAGGAGTGATGCTAAAGCTGAAACTCCAGTACTTTGGCCACCTCATGCAAAGAGCTGACTCATTGGAAAAGACTCTGATGCTGGGAGGGATTGGGGGCAGGAGGAGAAGGGGACAACAGAGGATGAGATGGCTGGATGGCATCACCGACTTGATGGACATGAGTCTGGGTGAACCCCGGGAGTTGGTGATGGACGGGGAGGCCTGGCGTGCTACAATTCATGGGGTGGCAAAGAGTTGGACATGACTGACCAATTGAACTGAACTGAACTTGGAGTTTCTGATATTTCTTCAAATCAGTAAGTCTGTGATATCCAAACATAAATGGCACTATTTTCATCTGTAATTTGATAACTTGCATTTTGCATATAATATTGCAGGAGTATCAGAACAAAAATCATATCAGTGAGCACTAGATGCAACATATAAAATGATTTAGAAATTATCTTTTATAACTGAATGACACTAATTCTTCATGCGTGTGTGCTTATTTACTTCATTCGTGTCTGACTCTTTGCAACTGTATGGACTATAGCCCACCAGACTCGTCTGTCCATGGAATTCTCTAGGCAAGAATAGTAGAGTGAGTTGCCATTTCCTCTGCCAGAGAATCATACTGAATCAGGGATCAAATTCACAGCTGCGGTGTCTCCAGCACTGCAAGCAGATTATTTACTGCTGAGCTACCTGGAAAGCCTGGCACTAATTCTACTAATCATAATATTTCCTACTACTTATCTGACAAAGGAATTTTTAAGAAATATTAACAATATAACTTTGAAATCCCAACTTTAGCTCATGGTTTATACATTAGCTAGCATTGATCTTCACAAAAGAGGATGAGGTAAATATTCTTATCTACATTTTACATGTAAGGAAATATTCAGTTCAGTTCAGTCGCTAAGTGGTGTCTGACTCTTTGCGACCCCATGGACTGCAGTATGCCAGGCTTCCCTGTCGGTCATGAACTCCCAGAGGTTGCTCAAGCTCAAGTCCATTGAGTCAGTGATGCAATTCAACCATCTCATCCTCTGTCGTCCCCTTCTCCTCCCACCTTCAATCTTTCCCAGTATCAGGGTTTTTTGTTGTTGTTGTTGTTTTTGTTTTTTTTTTTTCCAGTGAATCAGTTCTTCACATTAGGCAGCCAAAATATTGGTTTCAGTTTCAGCATCAGTCCTTGCAATGAATATTCAGGACTGACTTTTAGGATGGACTGGTTGCATCTCCTTGCAGTCCAGGGACTCTCAAGTCTTCTCCAACACCACACTTCAAAAACATCAATTCTTCAGAGCTCAGCTTTCTTTATAGTCCAACTCTCATATCCAAAAATGAAATCTCTCACTGTTTCCATTGTTTTCCCATCTATATGCCATGAAGTGATGGGACCAGATGCCATGATCTTAGTTTTCCGAATGTTGAGTTTTAAGTCAACTTTTTCGCTCTCCTCTTTCACTTTCATCAAGAGGCTCTTTAGTTCTTCACTTTCTGTCATAATGGTGGTGTCATCTCCATATATGAGGTTATTGATAATTCTTCTGACAATCTTGGTTCCATCTTATGCTTTCATCCAGCCTAGCATTTCTCATGATGTACTCTGCATATAAGTTAAATAAGCAAGGTAATGATATACAGCCTTGACATGCTCCTTTCCTGATTTGGAACCAGTTTGCTGTTCCATGTCCAGTTCTAACTGTTGCTTCTTGACCCGCATAGAGATTTCTGGGAGGCAATTCAGTTGGTCTGGCTTCCCATCTCTTTCAGAATTTTCCACAGTTTGCTGTGATCCACACAGTCAAAGGCTTTGCTGTAGTCAATAAAGAATAAATAGTTTTCCTGGAACTCTCTTGCTTTTCCTATGATCCAGTGGATGTTGGCATATTGATCTCTGGCTCCTCTGCCATTTCTAAATCCAGCTTGAACACCTGGAAGCTCACAGTTCATGCCCTGTTGAAGCCTGGCTTGGAATTTTGAGCATCACTTCGCTAATGTGTGAGATGAGTGCAATTGTGCAGTAGGATGAATATTCTTTGGCATTGACTTTCTTTGGGATTGGAATAAAAACTGATCTTTTCCAGTCCTGCAGCCACTGCTGAGTCTTCCAAATTTTCAGGCATGTTGATTTCAGCACATTAGTAGCATCATCTTTTATAATTTTTCAGGAAATTTGGCTCCATTAAAATAATTGACTTATGTAGGGTTCAAGGTTGAGCCAAAATTTAATCCCTGATATCTATATTTCAAATTGTTTGATTTTTTTGACTATGGCACTGGTATGGGTTGAATGGATTCTCCCCCCCCAAATGATATCTTGAAGTCCAAATCCCCAGATCGTATAAACTGATATCATTTGTATATGCAGGGTTTGATCTTGATATATTATTTAAGGTTTTATGATGAGAATTTCCAATATCATAATATTGTAAAATATGACATTAATGACCACAGGATATTGTATCACAATTGTGCATTATTCAATTTTAAAAATCCTTAATTTGGTTCCTTTAAGATATTTACATATGTTATATAGTTATATATGAGGCTGCAATGATTATCATTATACATAAATATTTGTGCACAACACCTAATTTTTTTAGGGTAAATTCCTAAAAGTGGAATTCCTCAGTCAACTTACAAGACATTGCTAGAGACAGGATAAAGATGGTGAAGTAGGAAGACCCTAACGGCAATTACATATAGAGAAACTCTCATTGAGAATGACCTGAATACCAGCAGTCAAAGTTGTAAAGAAAGAAACACAAGTAATCCAGTAGGAAGGAATGAGAAGCAAACTAGTAGTGATTCACTCTAGCAAAGAGTGATTCAGAAGAGAAAGGAGTTATTACAGGTACAGAGATCCTCCTTGGGATGTGAGGGGTTCAAGTTATATATTACACATCCTAGCCCTAGGTTTCAACACTGGGAGGATGAGCCAGCCTTTCTGGTTTGAAAACTAGTGGGGATTGTTGGAAGACTGCCAGAGACCAAGACTCCACTCTTGAAGAGTGCATACACAGACTTATTTGCCCAAAGTCTCAGCATGGAGACAACAGATTGAAAACTGCTGGGTGCTCTGGCTAGCCTACAAAGACTGACTCTATACATTCTTCCAGCCCACACCAGGCTCCTGCTCCAGCAAGTCCTATTCTGGCACTGTTCACAACTAAAGAGAAAGCTACCATTGCCAATGAGCATATGCATACTTGAAGGAAGCAGAGCCAATTCAGGTCATGCCTAGAGCCAAGGTGGAAACCATCATTGTCAGTGTGCATGTGTTCTAGGGAAGGAGCAGAACCAGCTCACCTGGGCAGTACCAACCTTTCTGTCATCAATGCTGGATTTAATCAAGGCACACAAACCAAAGAAAAAATGGAAAACCAGCTCAGAATGCATCCCCAACCATTTGAACCCAGGTCACAATCCCAGTCATGACAGAGACTGCCATTATAGCAGAAAGAAGTGCGACTCCATCAGAGCTCTTGCTCCAGCCGCTCAGACCCTGGCTAAACCCTCAATAAGATGGCAACCACCATTATGCCTAAGAGAAACCTCTACTCACATGTGGCCCTACCTCTAGCCCCTCAAAATCCAGCTCTACATCCTAATAAAGAAGCTGCCAGTGCATGCCAAGGGAAGATGTATTCCGTGCTCACCTTGATTATAACTCTCCTACCAAAGACACTGGGCACATTGTATACAAATGCTCCCACACAAGGATACAACTTCAAGACAAGAATAGGTAAATGCTTTCACCTAATTTATTAGAAATAAACAGAGAAAGTTAAACAAAATGAGAAAATAGAAGAAAAATTTTCAAAGCAAAGAATAAAACTAAACCTCAAGAAAAAAGCAGAGATAAGAGGGGAATCTTCAAGGTAGTGGAGGAATTGGTGAAGGAGATCACTGTCTTACCAAAAATATATATTAAAAAATTAATCTACCTGTGGAACAGTTCCCACAGAACTTCTCCTGATCACTGGTACAGAACCTCAGACTTCCAGAAAAGCAAACCAATCTTCTTTGAATAAGTCAGGCCAAAAGATAAAGAGGAAAATGTAGACAATGGAGTTTGGGAGAGGGACATTCACCCTGGGAAAGGAGTCATAAAGGAGGAGAAGTTTCCACACACTAGGAAACCCCCTTACAGTTGGGCTCAGGGGAGACATCTTTGAAACCTCAAAGGGGAACAGTACATTACAGATACAGCACTTTCCAGCTAAGAAGCAGCTCACACACTTGTGTCCACCCACAGTGAGTGGGGACTGGGTGTGGGGGCTCAGGTCTTGGGGGTTCAGTCCTTAGGGAAAGAACCAGAGTTGACTGCCATGAAGATACTCTGGTGGGGTAATGTGACACTGCAGAGGCAGACAAGGGAAAACCGTGGGACTGCCAGAGAAGCAAAAGATCGTTCCCATGGCAAGACTCTAGCACCACTCTCTAACTCCAAATACTCACAGAACACAGGACCCTGCCCTAGGGAATGCTGAAAGTGGATTAGGCAGCTGCAGTCTATGGTCCAAGCAGAAGAGAAACAGGCATGAACTCCAGAGACAGAAGGCAGGGGGGCACTGTGGTCCTGACCTAAGAGATCACAAATACCACCAAGCTGTGAGAAGCTGCAGGTCGCTACTCACATCTTCCTGGGAGCCTGAGTGGCTTGGGTCTGCCAAAGGTACCACACCTGGAAGCAACTCCCCTGGGAAAATGTACGACCAACCTCAGACTGTGGTGACTTCCCACAGGCACAAGCTGCAGCAAGCACCCTCCACACACTCTAGTGGCGTCTGCTGTACTCTCACCCTTCCCAGCACAACTGAACAAGTGAGCCCTATCAATGGCTACTTCTGTCTCTCTGTTCTCTGCCCAGACACTGGTGAGAGACTTACAAACAGAGATAGACCCAAAATCAAAACAGAACACTGGGGCTGCCTAAGCAAAGGAAAGGAGGGAAAACCACCCTCAGAGTGGGAGGAGCAATGGTTTATATTCCTGCAATTAGCTTGAGACTATGTGCTTTAGGGACAGCTATAGACCTTGAAAACAAATACAAGCTGGACCAAGGGAAGATCTGAGTCTAAGCTGACACCACACTGCCCACCATAGGTCCAAAGAACTTTTTAGATATATTGGAGGACTTTCTGAGTAGACAAGTTGACTGAAGCAGGAAAATGAAATAATCACTTGTACATTCCTCTCACTACCACTCTGTAATATATCATCCTTTTTCTTTCCGTTTTAAAATTGTTTTCTCACATTATCATGATATTTTTCTTTATTATTTTTAATTTTTATTTATTTATAGCCTACTATTTCCTTTAAAAAAAAAACATACTTATTAAACAAATTTCATCTTTTTCATTTTGTCTTTTTGATAGTAATTTTTCTATGGTTTTAATTTTTTATGCTACAATTTTTAACATAACTTTTAAATAAGTATAATCTTTTGTTGTACTAAATAAAATCTCAATGTGTACACACCTACTCACTACTCAACATCCAGTCATACATGAACTTAAGACCTGCCACTTTCCGGTGCACTGTGCATCCCATAAATACACCCTCCTGCAATCTCTGAAATCCATCTGATTCTGCAGCTGTGCAATTAATAGATGCTTGCTTCTTGGAATGAAAGCTATGACAAACCTAGACAGCATATTAAAAAGCAGAGACCTAACTTTGCTGACAAAGGTCCATATAGTCAGAGCTATTGCTTTTCCAGTAGTCATGTATGGATGTGAGTGTTGGACTATAAAGAAAGCTGAGCACTGAAGAATTGATGCTTTTGAACTGTGGTGTTGCAGAAGACTCTTGAGAGTCCCTTGGACTGCAAGGAGACCCAACCAATTAATCCTAAAGGAAGTCAATCCTGAATTCATTGGAAGGACTGATGCTAAAGCTGAAACTCCAATACTTAGGCCACCTGATACAAAGAACTGACTCACTGGAAAAGACCCTGATGCTGGGAAAGACTGAAGGCAGGAGGAGAAGGGGACGGCAGAGGATGAGATGGTTGGATGACATCACCGAATCAATAGACTGAGTTTGAGTACACTCCTGGAGTTGGTGATGGACAGGGAGGCCTGACGTGCTGGAGTCCATGGGGTCACAAAGAGTTGGACACTGAACTGAACTGAATGGTTTTTCCAGTAGTCATGTACAGATGTGAGAACTGGACCATAAGGAAGGCTGAGTGCTGAAGAACTGATGCTTTTGAATTGTGGTGCTGGAGAAGATTCTTGAGAGTCCCTTGGGCTTTGAGGAGATCAAACCAGTCAATCCTAAAGGAAATCAACCCTCAATATTCATTAGAAGGACAGAAGCTGAAGCTCCAATACTTTGGCCATCTGATGGGAAGAGCTACCTCATTGGAAAAGACCCTGATGGTAGGAAAGATTGATGACAAAAGAAGGAGATGGCAGAAGATGAGATGGTTAGATAGCATCACCAACTCAATGGACATGAATCAGAGCAAACCAGGGAGTAGTGAACAAAGGAGCCTGGCATGCTGCAGTCCATGGGTCACAAACAGTTAGACATGACTTATCAACTAAATGATAGCAACAACTCGTTTGTCTTTGGGGGTCTGACTAAAAACCTGATATGCCTCTAACTAAGCAGATTCTCCAAAAGCTATATTCCTTTCCCTTTTCTTTTCAACTCATCCATGTTGCTTTAAAAGTGCATTTAGTTCATGAAGTTGTTTTCCGAAGTGGACCATAGTTTTCTTCGTAGTGAGTTCCAGCTCCACCCACCAGAACTCCAACACAAGCCTCCCTAACCAGGAAACCTTGACAAGCCACTGATAGAACCCCACCCACAGTGAGGAAGCTCCATAATAAAGAGGACCCCACAAATTAACATAATATAAAAAGGCCACCCCAAACGCAGCAATATAACCAAGATGAAGAGACAGAGGAATACTCAGCAGGTAAAGGAACAGGAGAGTTGCCCACCAAACCAAAGAGGAAGAAGTAGGGAATCTACCTAAGAAGGAATTCCGAATATTGATAGTGAAAATGATCCAAAATCTTGAAATCAAAATGGAATCACAGATAAATAGCCTAGAGACAAGGATTGAGAAGATGCAAGAAAGGTTTAACAAGGACCTAGAAGAAATAAAAAAGAGTCAGTATATAATGAATAACGCAATAAATGAGGTCCAAAACACTCTGGAGGCAACAAATAGTAGAATAACGGAGGCAGAAGATAGGATTAGTGAAATAGAAGATAGAATGGTAGAAATAAGTGAATCAGAGAGGAAATAAGAAAAACGAATTAAAAGAAATGAGGACAATCTCAGAGACCTCCAGGACAATATGAAATGCTCCAACATTCGAATTATAGGAGTCCCAGAAGAAGAAGACAGAAAGAAAGATCATGAGAATATCCTTGAGGAGATAATAGTTGAAAACTTCCCTAAAATGGGGAAGGAAATAATCACCCAAGTCCAAGAAACACAGAGAGTTCCAAATAGGATAAACCCAATGTGAAACACCCCAAGACAAATATTAATCAAATTTAAAAATATCAAACACAAAGAACAAATATTAAAAGCAGCAAGGGAAAAACAACAAATAACACACAAGGGGATTCCCATAAGGATAACAGCTGAGCTTTCAATAGAAACTCTTCAGGCCAGGAGGGAATGGCAAGACATACTTAAAGTGATGAAAGAAAATAACCTACAGCCCAGATTACTGTACCCAGCAAGGATCTCATTCAAATATGAAGGAGAAATCAAAAGCTTTACAGACAAGCAAAAGCTGAGAGAATTCAGCACCACCAAACCAGCTCTGCAACATATGCTAAAGGATATTCTCTAGACGGGAAACATGAAAAGGGTGTATAAACCCGAACCCAAAACAATAAAGTAAATGGTAACGGGATCATACTTATCAATAATTACCTTAACATTAATGGGTTGAATGCCCCAACCAAAAGGCGAAGACTGGCCAAATGGATACAAAAACAAGACCCCTCTATATGCTGCTTACAAGAGACCCACCTCAAAACAAGGGACACATACAGACTGAAAGTGAAGGGCTGGAAAAAGATATACCATGCAAATAGAGACCAAAAGAAAGCAGAAGTGGCAATACTCATATCCGATAAAATAGACTTTAAAACAAAGGCTGTGAAAAGAGACAAGGAAGGCCACTACATAATGATCAAAGGAACAATCCAAGAAGAAGATATAACAATTATAAATATATATGCACCCAATATAGGAGCACCACAATATGTAAGACAAATGCTAACAAGTATGAAAGGGGAAATCAACAATAACACAATAAGAGTGGGAGACTTTAATACCCCACTCACAACTATGGACAGATCAACTAAACACAAAATTAACAAAGAAACGCAAACTTTAAATTATACATTAGATCAGTTAGACCTAATTGATATCTATAGGACATTTCACCCCAAAACAATGAATTTCACCTTTTTTTCAAGTGCTCATGGAACCTTCTCCAGGATAGATCACATCCTGGGCCATAAATCTAAACTTGATGAATTCAAAAAAATCGAAATCATTCCAAGCATCTTTTCTGACCATAATGCATTAAGATTAGATCTCAATTACAGAAGAAAAACTATTAAAACTTCCAACATATGGAGGTTGAACAACACACTTCTGAATAACCAACAAATCACAGAAGAAATCAAAAAAGAAATCAAAATATGCATAGAAACTAATGAAAATGAAAACACAACAACCCAAAACCTGTGGGAGACTATAAAAGCAGTGCTAAGAGGAAAGTTCATAGCAATACAGGCATACCTCAAGAAACAAGAAAAAAGCCAAATAAATAACCTAACTCTACAACTAAATCAACTAGGAAAGGAAGAATTGGAGAACCCCAGAGTTAGTAGAAAGAAAGAAATCTTAAAAATTAGGGCAGAAATAAATGCAAATGAAACAAAAGAGACCAGAGAAAAATTAACGAAGCCAAAAGCTTGTTCTTTGAAAGGATAAATAAAATTGACAAACCATTAGCCAGACTCATCAAGAAGCAAAGAGAGAAAAATCAAATCAATAAAATTAGAAATGAAAATGGAGAGATCACAACAGACAACACAGAAATACAAAGGATCATAAGAGACTACTATCAGCAGTTGTATGCCAATAAAATGGACAACAGGGAAGAAATGGACAAATTCTTAGAAAAGCACAATTTTCCAAAACTGAACCAGGAAGAAATAGAAAATCATAACAGACCCATCACAAGCACGGAAATTGAAACTGTAATCAGAAATCTTCCAGCAAACAAAAGCCCAGGTCCAGACGGCTTCACAGCTGAATACTACCAAAAATTTCGAGAAGAGCTAACACCTATCCTACTCAAACTCTTCCAGAAAATTGCAGAGGAAGGTAATGTTCCAAACTCATTCTATGAGGCCACCATCACCCTAATACCAAAACCTAACAAAGATGTCACAAAAAAAGAAAACTACAGGCCAAGATCACTGATGAACATAGATGAAAAAATCCTCAACAGAATTCTAGCAATCAGAATCCAACAACACATTAAAAAGATCATACACCATGACCAAGTGGTCTTTATCCCAGGGATGCAAGGATTCTTCAATATCCGCAAATCAATTAATGTAATTCACCACATTAACAAATTGAAAAATAAAAACCATATGATTATCTCAATAGATGCAGAGAAGGCCTTTCACAAAATTCAACATCCATTTATGATAAAAACTCTCCAGAAAGCAGGAATAGAAGGAACATACCTCAACATAATAAAAGCTATATATGACAAACCCACAGCAAACATTATCCTCAATGGTGAAAAATTGAAAGCATTTCCCCTAAAGTCAGGAACAAGACAAGGGTGCCCACTTTCACCGCTACTATTCAACATAGTTCTGGAAGTTTTGGTCACAGCAATCAGAGCAGAAAAAGAAATAAAAGGAATCCAAATTGGAAAAGAAGAAGTAAAACTTTCACTGTTTGCAGATGACATGATCCTCTACATAGAAAACCCTAAAGACTCCTCCAGAAAATTACTAGAGCTAATCAATGAATATAGTGAAGTTGCAGGATATAAAATCAACACACAGAAATCCCTTGCATTTCTATACACGAATAATGAGAAAGTAGAAAAAGAAATTAAGGAAACAATTCCATTCACCATTGCAATGAAAAGAATAAAATACTTAGGAGTATATCTACCTAAAGAAACTAAAGACCTATATATAGAAAACTATAAAACACTGATGAAAGAAATCAAAGAGGACACTAATAGATGGAGAAATATACCATGTTCATGGATCGGAAGAATCAATATAGTGAAAATGAGTATACTATCCAAAGCAATTTACAAATTCAATGCAATCCCTAGCAAGCTACCAGCCATATTTTTCACATAACTAGAACAAATAAATTCAAGATTTGTATGGAAATACAAAAAACCTCGAATTGCCAAAGCAATCTTGAGAAAGAAGAATGGAACTGGAGAAATCATCTTGCCTGACTTCAGGCTTTACTACAAAGCCACAGTCATCAAAACAGTATGGTACTGGCACAAAGACAGACATATAGATCTATGGAACAAAATAGAAAGCCCAGAGATAAATTCACACACATATGGACACCTTATATTTGACAAAGGAGGCAAGAATATACAATGGAGTAAAGGCAATCTCTTTAACAAGTGGTGCTGGGAAAACTGGTTAACCACTTGTAAAAGAATGAAACTAGATCACTTTCTAACACCGCACACAAAAATAAAGTCAAAATGGATTAAAGATCTAAATGTAAGACCAGAAACTATAAAACTCCTAGAGAAGAACATAGGCAAAACACTCTCAGACATAAATCACAGCAGGATCCTCTATGATCCACCTCCCAGAATTCTGGAAATAAAAGCCAAAATAAACAAATGGGATCTAATTAAAATTAAAAGCTTCTGCACAACAAAGGAAAATATAAGCAAGGTGAAAAGACAGCCTTCTGAATGGGAGAAAATAATAGCAAATGAAGCAACTGACAAACAACTAATCTCAAAAACATACAAGCAACTCCTGCAGCTCAATTCCAGAAAAATAAACGGCCCAATCAAAAAATGGGCCAAAGAACTAAACAGACATTTCTCCAAAGAAGACATACGGATGGCAAACAAACACATGAAAAGATGCTCAACATCACTCATTATTAGAGAAATGCAAATCAAAACCACAATGAGGTACCACTTCATACCAGTCAGAATGTCTGCGATCCAAAAATCTGCAAGTAATAAATGCTGGAGAGGGTGTGTAGAAAAGGGAACCCTTCTACACTGTTGGTGGGAATGCAAACTAGTACAGCCACTATGGAGAACAGTGTGGAGATTCCTTAAAAAATTGCAAATAGAACTACCTTATGACCAAGCAATCCCACTTCTGGGCATACACACCGAGGAAACCAGAATGGAAAGAGACACATGTACCCCAATGTTCATCGCAGCACTGTTTATAATAGCCAGGACATGGAAACAACCTAGATGTCCATCAGCAGATGAATGGATAAGAAAGCTGTGGTACATATACACAATGGAATATTACTCAGCCGTTAAAAAGAATTCATTTGAATCAGTTCTGATGAGATGGATGAAACTGGAGCCGATTCTACAGAGTGAATTAAGCCAGAAAGAAAAACACCAATACAGTATACTAACACATATATATGGAATTTAGAAAGATGGCAGTGACGACCCTGTATGCAAGACAGCAAAAATGACATAGATGTGTATAACGGACTTTTGGACTCAGAGGGAGAGGGAGAGGGTGGGATGATTTGGGAGAATGGCATTGTAACAGGTATACTATCATGTAAGAATCGAATCGCCAGTCTATGTCTGACGCAGGATACAGCATGCTTGGGGCTGGTGCATGGGGATGACCCAGAGAGATGTTATGGGGAGGGAGGTGGGAGGGGGGTTCATGTCTGGGAATGCATGTAAGAATTAAAGATTTTAAAATTAAAATAATTAATTAATTAATTAATTAATTAAAAAACCTGTCACATAAGAATGTTCTACCTGGTGAAGCTGTCCTTAGGAAATAAAGGAAAGAGACTGTTTTTTGGCACACAAAAGTTGAGGAAATTCATCACTAGTAGATCTACCCTCAGTTCAGTTCAGTCCAGTTCAGTCACTCAGTCACTTCCGACCTACCAGAAAGAAAAAAAAAAATGTTAAAGCAAGTTCTTTCTGTCAAAAATAATGCTAAATAACATCATAAAACCTTAAAAAAACAGTGTAAAACTCACTGGTAATGGTAAATATAAAGTCAAAGTCAAATTTTGTAATATGGTAATAAGAATGTATAGTTCACTTAAAACTGCCTTAAAAATTTAAAAAAAAATAGGAAAAATAAGCACAATTATAATAATGTTTTCAGTTATGCATTATGCAAATTATAACGTGGATAATCTAAAATGTTATGACAAATAGAGGGGGAAACAATGGAAACAGTGAGAGACTTTATTTTCTTAGACTCCAAAATCACTGCAGATGGTGACTGCAGCCATGAAATTAAAAGATGCTTGCTCCTTGGAAAAAAAAGCTATGACCAACCTAGACAGCATATTAAAACGCAGAGATGTTACTTTTCTGACAAAGGTCCATATAGTTAATGATATGGCTTTTCCAGTAGTCATATATGGATGTGAGAGATGGAGCATGAAGAAGGCTGAACACCAAAGAATTAATGCTTTTGAACTTCAGTGTTGGAGAAACTCTTGAGTCCCTTGAACAGCAAGGAGATCAAACCAGTAAATCCTAAAAGAAATCACTCCTGAATATTCATTGAAAGAATTAATGCTGAAGCTGAAGCTCCAGTACTTTGGCCACTTGATGCAAAGAATTGACTCATTGGAAAAGACCCTGATGCTGGGAAAGTTAGAAGGCAGGAGGAGAAGGGGACGACAGAGGATGAGATGGTTGGATGGCATCACTGACTCAATGGACATGAGTTTGAGCATGCTCCAGATTATCATGAAGAACAGGGAAGACTGGCATGCTGCAGTCTATGGGGTCACAAATAGTCAGACATGACTGAATAACTGAACAACAAAAAAAAGTTTGTGGGAATGAGGTAGAAAAAGTGTAAGTTTTAAGAATTATATTGAAGTTAAGTTGTTATTAATTTAAAATAGTGTCATAATGTTAAGATATTTTATGTACCTTTCATGGTAAATACAAGGTAAAAACCTGTTGCAATTACACAAAAGAAATTGATTAAAAGCAATGAATACTAAGATTAAAAAAAATCAAAGCACAGCAAAAGATAGCATGTTAAGTAACAAGAAAGAATGAGTTTACAAATTAATTAGAAAGCAATGAACAAAACGGCAATAGTAAATTCTTGCTGCTACTGCTGTCACGTCAGTCGTGTCCGACTCTGTGCAATCCTATAGATGGCAGCCCACCAGGCTCTCGTCCCTGGGATTCTCCAGGCAAAAATAATGGAGTGGGCTCCCATTTCCCTCTCCAGTGCATGAAAGTGAATTCGACTCTGCGACCCCATGGACTGTAGCCCACCAGGCTCCTCCGTCCATGGGATTTTCCAGGCAAGAGTACTGGAGTGGGTTGCCATTGCCTTCGCCCAGTAAATCCTTACTTATCAATAATTATTTTAAACACAAAAGTTTTAAATTCTAGAGTCAGAAGACAAAGGAAAAGATCCAACAGTGTATTTCCTACATCACACTAGCTTTAGGCATAATAACATATAGACTGATAGTGGTGGTGGTAGTGGTTTAGTTACTAAGTCGTGTCTAACTTTGTGATTAAATGGACTGTAGCCCAATTAGGCTCGTTTGTCTATGGAATTCCCCAGCCAAGAATACTGGAGTGGGTTGACATTTCCTTTTCCAGGGTGAAGAGAGAGAAAAAGATATGTCAAGCAAATAGTAGCCCCAAAGAAGCAGAGCTAAGTATGTTATATCAGAAAAAGTAAGAATTAAAGTGTCTAAAAAGGAAAAGAAGGTTATTATATGATGAAAAAGGGATCAATCCATTAAGAAGATATAACAATTGTAAATGTTTATGTGCCTAACACAGGAACAACTAAAGTTATAAAAAAAAATGAACAGAGCAAAAAGGAGAAACAATCAGGAATACAGTAATGATTGTGGGATTTATTCCTCAGTCTCAACAATAGCTAAATTATCTGGATAGAGAATCAATAAACAAAGAGTTTAATAGATTTGAACAAATGTAGAAGCCAAGTATTGGAGAAGGCAATGGCACCCCACTTCAGTATTCTTGCCTGGAAGATCCCGTAGATGAAAGAGACTGGTGGGCTGCAGTCCATGGGGTTGCTAAGAGTCGGACATGACTGAGTGACTTCACTTTCAATTTTCACTTTCATGCATTGGGGAAGCAAATGGCAACCCACTCCAGTGTTCTTGCCTGGAGAATCCCAGGGATGGGGGAGCCTGGTGGGCTGCTGTCTATGGAGTCACACAGAGTTGGACACAACTGAAGTGACTTAGCAGCAGCAGCAGCAGAAACCAAGTACACCTATATGACATATGTAGAAAGTTATATCCAAAAACAACAGAATATTCATTCTTCTCAAGTGTAGATGGAAAATGTTCTACTGCAAATCATAATTTAGGCCACAAAAGAAACGTTACCAAATGCATGAAAACTAACATTGTATCAAGGGGTTTTCTCTGACCTCAAAGGCATGAAACTACAAAAAAAAAAAAAAAAAAAGAAAGAAAGTTGGAAAACTCATGAATGCATAAAAATTAAATGGCACTTTTCTGAACTACCAATAGATCAAATAAGAAATTGAAAAGAATTAAGTTCATTTATGTTGTATTTTAAATTCCACATATAAGTGATATAATATGAAACAGAAACAGACTCACAGACATACAACAAACTATGGTTGCCAAGGGAAAGGGGGAGTGGGTGAGTGCTAGGGTCCAGCCCCGGTGGATCCAGGGTAATTCGAAGGGGAGATGGTGTCAGCGATCAGGAAATAATTATTTATTTAGAGATATAAAGAGAGATTAAAAGAGAATAGTCTAGTAGAGAAAAAGGGGCTGAGATTCCTTGGTTTACACAAGAAGCCAATAAAGTTCTGAGACAAGGAACTTGCACCGTCTATGTTAGGCCACAGGCACCCTCCTGGTCTCCCGGAGGAGCAGAGACACAAAGCATCTCCCCGTTTGGGTCTTAGATGCCCAGGAAAAATTAGTAGACATGGCGAGCCTTTGTGTTCCAGATGGGAATTCAGCCTGAAAAAGAGAGGGAGGGAGAAGGAGAAAGAGAGAGAGAAAGAATTGACATGAGGGGAGCCAGATTTCTGAGAAACTGGTCCGTCTCTTTATTTTCCAGGAAAGCTTTTATACTGTAAGTTGTATGTAGAGATCAATGGATAATACAAAGTCATGCAGGGTCAGCAGCCCTGACCCTTATCGAGACCAGGCTTTCTCTCTGCATACCTAGCTGTATACACAGGTCTTAGATGATTTATATCATCTTCTGGCCAGGAGGCCTATTAGCATTTTATGGCCCTTTTCTGATAAGGGTCCGTCAACCAGAAAACTTATTTGCCCTAAAAGTGTTGTTCTTACTAAAGTCTGGTGCCACTCTCAGAGAGCACTATTAAAGTTACATTCTTACATAGCAAGGACACAACAATTTATAACAAAGAAAGAGGAGTATGGTGATTTATAATAAAGAGAAAATTCATTAACTCAAAAGTCTAGTATTGCTAACATCAAAACTACTATTTTCTTTTTTCTACATTCCAATTACATTGATTAATATCCTCCAGGTGCCTAAAAGATAAAGGATATGGAGGCCTGGCAGCAGTCATTAACTCAACAATGAAACCCTTCACCAATATAATTCTTAGCTGAAGGGTTAATGCGGCCACAATAGGGAAAATGGAGATGTGCTGCTGCAAACAGGATGTTCTGCCAAGGAGACGGACACACCCTTGAGACTAACAGTCCCTTGCTAATAAGGGAACATTCCTTTCTTATGATAAGGGCTCTGGACAGACTCTGCATTAAGCCAGAATTTCACTCCCTTTTGCTGTACCATAACATTTGTGCACATGTGCTGTACTGAACAAGTTTGGTCATACAGTCTGGAATTCTGCCCAGAGGGGATGTATATAAACCGCGAGCTCGCTGGCTTGCACAGTTCTTGTTCCTCTGGCCAGAGTGTATGTCTTTTGTATGGGTCTCATATGTCTCGTATGTTCTGTGTCATTTCACTCGTAATCTCCAGAAATCTCCTACATCTGGTGCTCAACGCGGGCCTCGAGTGAAACCGAAAGAGGTAAGAAACCGTAGGGGGATTTTAGATCCATAGCAGGGGAGCTTTCAGGAACTTGGGGAATTCCTCAACCTAGTGGAAGAAAAATTGCTAGGTGAATCCTTGTACATAATCATGGGGAATTCCTAACCCTAGCAGATGGGAACTTTCAAAAGTTCCTGGTTCAGAAAACCATGGGGAAATCCTGCTAGAAGAAATAAATGTTTATTATGGGCACAATACGTGAGTTTATGTATAAAATCATGTTGTGGAATTTATGTAATGCTATAATAGAGGCTTTGACTTTGCTATTTACTGATAATGAGACTAAATCTAATGTTTTAATGAAGGAAGAGGCAATTTATGAGGATGTACCAAATATTGGTGGGATTTCTGCATTGCCTGAGGGTAAGGATACAAATAAGCCTCCTTCTGGAAATGGTGAAACATCTGATAGGTCAGAATCAGATACAGAGGCTTCTTCCGTTTTGTCAGAGGGGGGTAAAGAGATTAAAGAAATGACCCATCTATTTCAGGGTGGAGATCCCATAGGGAGGAGAGGAAATCTGCGCCTTCTGCTCCTCCTTATGCTTCTCTTTACCCCACTGCGGTTGGTCAGCCCAGTGTGGGCAGGGAACATTGTCAGTTCTCCTTTCCTTTGTCTATGCTTCATGATGATGACTTGCTTGCTCCTCCTAGTGGTTTTATTGATCCTCCACAATTATTTCCCATCCAGAGACAGCAAGATGGCAACGTGATGAATATTCAATACACTCCTTTGGAATATAATTAAAAAAAAAGATCTTAAACCTGCAATAGCACAATACGGTCCTCAATCTCCTTTTATTTTGGCTATGCTAGATTCATTGGGGAAAAGGTAGCTTAGGGGAAAGATAAAATTTCAGAGATATTATTACAAACTTTAGCATTTGAGAATGCAAATACTGAATGCAAACATATATCAGGGATTTTCCTCCCTGTCCTCCTGCCATCCCGCATACCCCAACCAGAACAATGATTTTTCCTTAAAGTGCTTCTTCTTAAATTCTTAATCTGCGCCACCCTTAAAATACAGAGTTACATTCTCATGGAGCAAAGATTCAGCAGGTTACAGCAAGAAAGAACTTATTAACTCAGAGTCTAATGTTGCCAATGCTAAGGCTATTACTTGCTTCTTCTACATCCTGACTATACGCACTCCCAGGAACACAGTGGATAAGGGATATGAGAACTTGGCAGCAAGCATTGTATAGGCTCAACAGTGTTGCAAGAGTCTGTTAAAGCTGCCATGTAAGCTAGAATGCTAACAGAGGGTTTGAAACACTCCTTTCATGCCCAGGAGATTTATCAACTGGAACCCTAGGTTAACTCTTTTGGTCAGAGACAGCCCCTTGCTAATGTCAGAAGAGCTTCATCTCTTTTTGACTCTTACTAATGAACAAATAGGAAGATTTAGAAATACTGGATGACATGTATTTTGGGAAATGCTTATCAAAGATTCTCACCCTATTCTCTCCTGATTATACAAGGAAAAAAACTTTGAAAGACTATTAGACACAGGAGCAAATGTTTCAGTTATTTCTCCTCAACAATGGCCCCAAGATTAGAAAAAAGAAAAAAGCCTTTTAATGCTGACGGGATTACACTCTATTGCAGATGTCTGGAAGAGTACCCATCCCTTACAATGCCAATTCCATAATGGAAAATCAACATTTGTTACCTTTTATATTGTAAACATACCTATTAATATTTGGGGACGAGATCTCTCTCTTTTGGGGGCTTCTGTAACCATTCCCCCGGAAAACTAGTAGCCACTGCTCAAATTCCTCGAGCACTTCCATTAAAATGGTTGACCAATACTCCAAAATGGGTTGAACAATGGCCATTACCACAAATGAAGCTCGAGGCATTAGAACAATTATCACAAGAACAACTCCAACTTGGTCATATAGAGCCCTCTACCTCTCCCAGGAATTCTCCTGTTTTTGTTATAAAAAAAAAAAAAAAAAGAAATCTGGAAAATGGAGAATGTTAACTGATTTACGAGAAGTTAATAAATGTATTGAACCTATGAGAGCCTTACAATTGGGACTCCCCTCTCCAGCTCTTATTCCTCAGAATTGGTCCTTAATGGTGCTAGATCTCAAGGACTGTTTTTTTTTTTTTTTTCCATTCCCCTACAATTACAAGATAGAGATAAATTTGCTTTTACAGTTCCTGTTCTTAATCATGCTCAGCCTATTAAGCATTATCAATGAACGATCTTACCATGAGGAATGACAAATAGTCCTACTTTATGTCAAGAATTCAGAGCTCACTCTTTACAAATAAGGCCACAAAAGTTGCAAATCAGAAGAGACCACCTCAAAACTTTAAATGATTTTCAAACGTTATTGGGAGATATCAATTGGCTACACCCGGTACTTGGGATTCCTACTTATCAATTACGACATTTGTTTTCTACTTTAGAGAGAGATACAACTCTAGATAGCCCCCGAACTTTAACCCCATTGGCTTTACAAGAACTTCTAAATGACGTTTTTTTTACTTACTTACATGCGTCTCAACCTATTTCGTTTATAATATTTCATACCCCTTATTCTCCATCTGTTGTAATTGCTCAAGAAAAAGGATTAATAGAATGGATTTTCTTACCTAACAGCTTTTCCAAAAAATTGACTACAGATTTGGATAAATTAGCCTTCCTCATACCGAAAGGTCACCATCGTATTTTACAATTGTCAGGATATGAACCATACCAGATTGTTACTCAATTAACAACTGCTCAAATATCTCACTGGTAAACTTCTCTTGCCTCATTTCCTGGTTCGTTTTCTACTCATTATCTGTCATCTAAATTGATTAATTTTCTCCAGAATAACTCTATGATATCTCAATTCCCAATTTCAGATGTTCCAGTTAAGGGACCCACTATTTTTATAGATGTAAATGAAAATACTGCTGGATATTGGACCCTGGAGAATTCTAAGTTTCTTCCCCACTCATTTCCTTCTGTACAGCCTGCTGAATTGTGGACTATTTATTTAGTTTTACAAGATTTTCCCCAAATTCCTATTAACATTGTTTCAGATTCTTGATATGCTGTTCTCTCTTGCCTACAGCTTCCCCATGTCTCTCCTCCACTGACCCTTCAAACAACTATTGATAAATTGTTTTACCAGGTACAACAATTGATCTTGCAGCGTTCAGAATTAAATTTCTTTACTCACATTCGTGCACATTCTGCCCTTCCAGGACCCTTATCTTTCCGAAATGCTACAATTGATGCCTTACTTTATCCTAAAGAAGCAGCAAAACAAGAACATCTCTTACAGCATACCAATTCCAAAGGGTTACAAAAATCGCATGCTATTACTCGAAAACAAGCTCAAAATATTGTTCGTTCTTGTTCCATATGTGCACCTTTTGCTTTATCATTTACCTCACCAGGTGTCAACATAAGAAGACAACAAAAATATATGCATCATACTATAGATACGTATACACATTTTCAGTGGGCCACTGCATTACATTCTGAAAAGACTGATGCTGTTATTACTCATTTGTTATCTTGTTTTGCAGTTATGGGATTACCAATTGAATTGAAAACTGATAATGCACCTGCCTACTAATCCGCGAAATTAGCTCACTTTTTATCTCAATACCATATAACTCATACTTTTAATATTCCTTATAATAGTCAAAGGCAAATTATCATTGAAAGAGCTAATCATACCTTGCATAAATACCTTAAAATAAAATAAAAAAAGGGGGAACAAGAGAGATTTATTATGAAACCTAAAGACATTTTGAATAAAACAACCTAAAGACATTTTGAATAAAACAACCTAAAGACATTTTGAATAAAACCTTACTTACCCTAAACTTTTTGAATATTTGGAGCAAGAGAAATTTATCAGCAGTAGAATTGCATTTTCAAAAGGAAAAAGAAGACAAGAAGATCTTGAATACGCCTATCTGTTATAAAGAGAAAGAGAAAGAGAAAGGTTGGATCGTGGGACGAGGGTATGCTTTCATTTCTGTTAATAATTACAGGTTTTGGACCCCAGCAAGATTGATCAACATCAACAATGGCTGATCCCTTTGTTCAAAAATTCGAAGAGTTTACTATACAGAGAAGCTTTACTTTTTGTACAAGGGAAGTAACACCTACGTGGGGTCAAATGAAGAAGTTGACCCAAGAAGCAGAAAAAACGTTAATGAAAGCAGGACAACCTCTGAATCCTACCAATCTTTTGCTTGCCATGATGGCGGTAATGACATGTCAGGTAATTGGTGTATCGACAAGTAATCATACATATTGGGCATATATACCTAATCCCCATTTAGTAAGAGTAATTTCCTGGGGGGAACCAAAAGTGCAGGCATGCACCAATGAGACTGCCTTCTTTCTCCCACTAGCTTGTGGGGGAATAGAACAACTATCTCATCATAAACAAGAATATAATATTAGTAATTTGACCATTGCAATGGAAGGTATTCCTTTGTGCATAGGAGGGCACCCCTTTTGTCTGCCCACCAAGTAACGTTCTCATCATTCCTATAATGCATGGGGGATGAAGTACAATAATTATCATTTTGCTACTTTTGCTGTGCTTGTTTCCACCAAGGGCTTTAACACCTTGATAGAACCAATAGACATTCATAATGGAATACATATGTCACTATGTCATGTTAACTTTTTACTTCTTCTCTAGTATCTTTAGAATGGGAACATTACCAAAGTCATTGACCTTTTAAAGTCATGAGTCATTCTGGGTCTATCATTATAGATTGAAGTCCAGATCATGGGTAATTCTTAGAAAAATGGTCAAATAAGTCTCTTAGGTGGCATCATGCAAATGGTACTTTGATGGGCAATGGAAATGAAACAATTAAATGGCAACAATTTGTGCTTGTCCCTCCTCAATTACAATTGCAGGGATATCCACACATTCAAGGGGATATTTGGAAACTATGGGCAGTTTCTGGTAATCTTACTGTTTGGTCAGGAAACTATACTTTGGATAGTGGCGACTCTTTGGGTTCATTTCATGTTAATTTACATGTTAATAAATCTTATTCCACAATGGCATGTGTAAAATATCCTTTTGCATTGTTACATGGGAATTGGACTTGGAATGATACTGTGGGGTCTATGTCATGTGATTATTGTAATCTAACTCAATGTGTAAATCAATCTTGGTGGAAAGAATTTGAAGGAAGAGCCTGTAACTCTAATCTTTCGTTAGTAATTGTTAAAGCTCGGACAGAAGTATGGTTGTCTATAAATCTGACTAGGCCATAGTCGGATTCTTTTGCTGTTTCTCATCTAGTAACCGCTGTACAGACTTTACTACATCGATCTCAACGTATGCTTGATGTGATCATTGCTTCAATTCTAGCAGCTCCATCAGTGACTGTAACAGCAACAATGGCAGGCCTTGCGTTACACCAAGGAATTCGAACAGCTGATTTGGTTTGGGACTGACATAAAGACTCTCATTTGTTATGGCAACAACAACGAGATTTGGATGCTCAACTTGCTACCAACATACTCAATCTTCAACACACCATTTCCTGGCTTGGAGATCAATTAGCTGTTTTAGCTACACGAACTGTGTTGAAATGTAATTGGAATTCTTCTCAGTTTTGTATAACACCTGTACCATTTAACATGAGCCCTTCAAGAAATCAACCAAGACATATAAATAAAAAGAGTTCTAGATGCCCATCATCTAGAGAGATACCGCCTAGCCCCCAAGAGGTGGCTGGATAGCCAATGACGGGTAAGACCCCCAGAGGAAGGCAACCTAAGACAGGCACAGCCGAAAGTGGGGCTGGTGAGGCTGCAGGTTGGCCACCTACAGCTTTATGCCTTGCTCTACAGAACATCAACACAAATGTCTCGAGGGCTTAAATAAAATAAAAAAGGGGGAAATGAAGGGTTAATGCGGCCACAATAGGGAAAATGGAGATGTGCTGCTTGCAAACAGGATGTTCTGCCAAGGAGACAGACACAGCCTTGAGACTAACGGTCCCTTGCTAATAAGGGAACATTCCCTTCTTATGATAAGGACTCTGGACAGACTCTGCATTAAGCTGGAATTTCACTCCCTTTTGCTGTACGATAACATTTGTGCACATACACTGTACTGAACAAGTCTGGTCATACAGTCTGGAATTCTGCCCAGAGGGGATGTATATAAATAAACCTCGAGCTCGCTGACTTGCACAGTTCTCGTCCCTCTGGCCAGAGTGTATGTCTTTTGTATGCATCACGTATGTCTCATACGTTCTGTGTCATTTCACTCATAATCTCCAGAAATCTCTTACATTAGCTCTTTAAAAGTGCTCTATATCTTTAAGATATTTTAAGCTTCGTGCCTCTCGCAGTTGGGAGGCTGAAACAATCACATGTGTAGTTGTAAAAGTCCGGGTAAACCTGTCAGGCAAGTTAGAGAGCAATAAGAGGGGTTTGAGCTGAGATACTCCTTTTATATGCAGGAGACTGTTAACTGAAGCTCTAAGTTAACTTTTTCCAGAGAAAGGTGGTCAAGGATAGCACCCTGTTAATGTCAGAGGAGTCGATGAAAGTCATAAAATAATAAGACAGACAGATTCTGGTTTTGCGGTAGATGCTCAAGAAGTTCCAGGGGGGCCCCACGAGGCCTGATCCCACCTTTGCATGCCAGGCCCCTTCCTCATGACCTTTGCCATGGGCAGGATTCCCTATGCTGGCTCCCGGCAGGTGAGGGACCCCCCATTGGGGGTTCAGAAATAGCAGATACAAACTTTTATGTATAGAATGAATAAGCAATAAGGTCCTGCTGTGTAGCACAGGGAGTTATATTCAATACCTTGAGAAAAAACCTAATGGAAAAGAATGAATATATACGTATATATGGGCATGAAACTGAATCACTTTGCTCTACAGCAGAAATCAACACATGCAAATTAATTACACTTCAATAAAATACATTTTTTAACCAAATTAAGAAGAAAATTTGAAAATTATCTTGAAACTAACAAAAATGGAAACAAAACATACCAAAACTTATGGGATGAATCAAAGCAGTCCTAACAGGGAAGTTATTATCATAAATGTCAACACCAACACTAGCATTTAAAATTAAGTTTAAATCCCAATTAAACATCTTAACACTACACCTTAACTCAAATGTTGTTTTTCAGTCACTAAGTTGTGTCCAACTCTTTGCGACCCCATGTACTACAGCACGCCAGGCTTTCCTGTCCTTCACCATCTTCTAGAGTTTGCTCAAACTCATGTTCATTGAGTCAGTGATGCCACAAAGCCACTTCATCATCCTCTGTCACCACTTTTTCTTCCTGCCCTCAATCTTTCCCAGCATCAGGATTTATTTCAATGAGTCTGCTCTTTGCATCAGGTGGCCAAAACATTGGAGCTTCACTTTCAGCATCAGCCTATCCAGTGAATATTCGGGGTTGATCTCCTTTAGCATTGACTGGTTTTATCTTGTTGACTAATGGACACTTCAGAGTTTTCTTCAGCACGACTAAAAAGCATCAATCCCACTGTGCTCAACCTTCTTTATGGTCTAACACTCACATCTATACATGACTACAGAGAAAACCATAGCTTTGACTATGCAGACATTTATTGGCAAAGTGATGTCTCTACACTTATTAAATTTCTTTTTTAATTAATTCTTTATTTTTATTGACAGATAGTTGCCTTACATATTTGGTTGTCTTCTGTCAAACCTCAACACGAATCAGCCATGCTGCTGCTGATGCTGCTAAGTGGCTTCAGTCGTGTCCGACTCTGTGCAACCCCATAGGCGGCAGCCCACCAGGCTCCCTCATCCCTGGGATTCTCCAGGCAAAAACACTGGAGTGGGTTACCATTTCCTTCTCCAATGCATGAAAGTGAAATCAGCCATAGGTACACCTATATCCCTTCCCTTTTGAACCTCCCTCCCATCTCCTTTCCCATCCCAACCCTCTAGGTTGATACAGAGCCCCTGTTTGAGTTTCTTGAGCCATACCAAAAATTTCCATTGGCTATCTATTTTACATATGATAATGTAAGTTTCCATGTCACTCTTTTCATGCATCTCACCCTCTCCTCCTCTATCCCATGGTGCATAAGTCTATTCTCTATGTCTGTTTCTCCATTGCTGCCTTGTAAACAAATTCTTCAGTACCATTTTTCTAGATTCTGTATATAAGTGTTAGAATATGATATTCATCTTCCTCTTTCTGAGTCATTTCACTCTGTATAATAGGTTCTAGGTTCATCCACCTCATCAGAACTGACACGTGTTCTTTTTATGGCTGAGCAATATTCCATTGTGTATATGTACCATAACTTCTTTATCCATTCAACCATCAGTGGACATCTAGGTTGCTTCCATGTTCTAGGTTTTGTAAATAGTGCTGCAATAAATAATAGGATTGCATTTTGGTTTCCTCAAGGTGTATGCTTAGGAGTGGGATTGCTGAGTCATATGCTGGTTGTATTCCTAGTTTTTTTTTTTTAACGAGTGTCCACATTGTCTTCCATAGGGGCTGTACCAATTTACATTCCCACCAATAGTGCAAGAGTGTTCCCTTTACTCCACACCCTCTCCAGCATTTATTGCTTGTAGACTTTTTGACAATGGCCATCTGACCAGACTGAGGTGATATCTCATTGAAGTTTTGATTTGCATATCTCTAATAATGAATGATGTTGAGCATCTTTTCATGTGTTAGAAATCTGTATGTCTTCTTCTTTGGAGAAATGTCTTCTTAGGTCTTCTTCCCACATTTTGATTGGGTTGTTTGTTTTTCTGGCATAGAGTTGCATAAGCTGCTCCATATTTTGGAAATTAATCCTTTGTCAGTTGTTTTAGTTGCTATTATTTTCTCCCATTCTGAGTGTTGTCTTTTCACCTTGGGTATAGTTTCCTTTTCTGTGCAAAAGCTTTAAAGTTTAATCAGCTCCCACCTGTCTACTTTCGTTTTTATTTCCAATTTTTTAGGAAGTGGATCATAGAGGATCTGGCTTTGACTTATGTCACTGAGTGTTCTGCCTATGTTTTCTTCTAAGAGTTATATATTTACTGGTCTTACATTTAGGTCTTTAATCCATTTTGAGTTGATCTTTGTGTATGGAGTTAGGAAGTATTTTAAGTTCATTATTTTACATGTAGCTGTCCAATTTTCCCAGCACCATTTATTGAAGATGCTGCCATTGCCACACTGTGTATTCTTGCCTTGTTTGTCAAAAATAAGGTACCCATAGTTGCATGGGGTTATTTCTGGGCTTTCTATCTTGCTCCATTGGTCTATATATCTGTTTTTCTATCAGTACCATACTTTATCGATGATTGTAGCTATGTAGTATAATCTGAAGTCAGGAAAGTTGATTCCTCCAGCTCCATTCTTCTTTCTCTAGACTGATTTGGCTATTTGGGGTCTTTTGTGTTTCCATATGAATTGTGAAGGTTTTTTTTTGTTTGTTTTTGTTCTAGTTCTGTGAAAAATGTCACTTGTAATTTGATAGGGATCACATTGAATCTGCATATTGTGCTTGGCAATATAGTCATTTTCACAATATTGATTCTTCCTACCCAGGAACATGGAATATATATCTTCTGTTTATGTCTTTGTTTTCTTTCATTAGTGTCTTATACTTTTCTGTGTACAGTTCTTTGTCTCCTTAGGTAAGATTCTTTCTAGATATTTAATTATTTTTGTTGCAATGGTAAATGGGATTATTACTTAATGTCTCTTTTTGATTTTTCATTTTTAATATATAGAAATGCAAGTCATTTCTGTGCATTGATTTTGTATCCTGCAATTTTCCTCAATTCACTGAATAACTCTAGGAATTTTCTGATACTATCTTCAGGGATTTCTATATATAGTATCATGTCATCTGCAAAAAGTGATAGCTTTACTTTTTTTTCCAGTTTGGATTCATTTTATTTCTTTTTCTTCTCTGGTTGCTATACCTAGGACTTACAAAACTATGTTGAATCATTGTGTTCAAAGTGAACACCCTTGTGTTGTTCCTGATCTTAGGGGGAATGCTTTCAGTTTTTTGACATTTCAAATAATATTTTATTTAGGCTTATTATATATGGCCCTTACCATGTTGAGCTAGGTACCTTCTATGCCCATTTTTTGAAGAATTTTAATCATAAATTATTGCTGAGTTTTGTTAAAGGTTCTTTCTGCATCTATTGAGGTTACCATATGATTCTATCTTTCAATTTGTCAATATGGTGCATCACATTTGAATATATTGAAGAATCCTTGCGTCCTTGGAATAAATCCAACTTGATCATTGTGTTTGAGTTTTTTATGTGTTGCTGAATTCTGTTTGCTATAATTTTGCTGAGGAATTTTTTTTTTAAATCTCTGTTCATCAGTGATATTGGCCTGTAGTTTTTTTTTAAAAATTTTTTTTTAATTTTTTATGTGTGTGTGTGTGTTGTCTTTCTCTGGTTTTGGTATCATGGTGATGGCAACATTGTAGAATGAGTTTGGAAGTCTTCCTTCCTCTTCCAGTTTCTGAAAGAGTTTTAGAAGCATAGGCATTAGCTCTTCTCTAAATGTTTGACAGAATTCTCCTGTGAAGCTATCTGGTTCTGGGCTTTTGTTTTTTGGGAGATTTTTAAATTACAGCTTCAATTTCTTTCTTTTTTTTTATTTTTATTTTTATTTTTTTTTTTAGTTTTCTATTTTTTAAATTTTAAAATCTTTAATTCTTACATGCGTTCCCAAACATGAACCCCCCTCCCACCTCCCTCCCCACAACATCCCCCCGGGTTATCCCCATGCACCAGCCCCAAGCATGCTGCACCCTGCGTCAGACATAAACTAGCGATTCAATTCTTACATGATAGTATACATGTTAGAATGCCATTCTCCCAAATCATCCCACCCTCTCCCTCTCCCTCTGAGTCCAAAAGTCCATTATACACATCTGTGTATTTTTTCCTGTCTTGCATACAGGGTCGTCATTGCCATTTTCCTAAATTCCATATATATGTGTTAGTATGCTGTATTGGTGTTTTTCTTTCTGGATTACTTCACTCTGTATAATTGGCTCCAGTTTCATCCATCTCATCAGAACTGATTCAAATGAATTCTTTTTAATGGCTGAGTAATACTCCATTGTGTATATGTACCACAGCGTTCTTATCCATTCATCTGCTGATGGACATCTAGGTTGTTTCCATGTCCAGGCTATTATAAACAGTGCTGCGATGAACATTGGGGTACATGTGTCTCTTTCAATTCTGGTTTCCTTGGTGTGTATGCCCAGCAGTGGGATTGCTGGGTCTGCATGTAGTTGGGTTGTTCATAGTTTCTATTTCTTCTTTGTTCAGTCTTGGAAGGTTGAACTTTAGTAAGGATCTGTCTATTTTTTTCCAAGTTAACCATTTTATTGCCGTAGAGTTGTTCATTATATAGCCTCTTATAATCCTTTTTATTTCTTCATTGTCTGTTGTATCCTCTCTTTTTTTCCTTTCTAATTGTGCTGATGTGTTACTTCTCTCAATTTTTCTTGATGAGTCTGGATAAAGGTTTGTCAATTTTGTGTATCTTCTCAAAGTATCAGCTTTTAGTTTTATTAATCTTTATTATTGTCTTGTTAATTTCTGTTTCATTTATTTCTGATTGGATCTTTATGATTTCTTTCCTTCTAGTAATTTTAGGGATTTTTTTTTGTGTTCTTCTTTTTCAAGTTGTTTTAAGTGTAAAATTAAGTTGTCTATTTGATGTTTTTCTTGTTTCTTGAGGTAGGATTCTATTGCTATAGACTTCTCACTTAGAACTGCTTTTGCTGTATCTCATAGTTTTGAGTTGTTATGTTTTCATTGTCATTTTTTTCTAGACATTTTTTGATTTGCCTATTGATTCCATCTGCAACCTTTTGGCTATTTAGAAATGTGTTGTTTGATCTCCATGTGTTTGTGTCTGTTACATTTTTTTTCTTGTAGTTGACATCTAGTCTCACAGTGTTATGGTCAGAGAAAATACTTGATAAAACTTCCATTTTCTTACATTTGCTGAAGTTCCATTTGTGACCCACAATGTGGTCTATCCTGCAGAATGTTCATGTGCACTGGAGAAGAAGGTGCATTCTTCCACATTTTCATCGAATGCCCTAAAGATATTAAGGAAATCTACCTTATCTAGTGTATCATTTAAAACTTATGTTTCCTCATTAATTTTCTGTTTTAATGATCTGTCCATTGGTGTGAGTGGGATGTTAAATTTGCTGTCAATTTCTCCTTTTATGTTTGTGTTTGTCTTTTGTATTGAGGTGCCCCTATTTTGAGTATATAGATATTTACAATTGCTTTGTCTTCCTCTTGGATTGATACCTTGATCACTATGTAGTGTACATTCTTATCTCTTGTAATATTCTTTATTTTAAGATCTATTTTGTCTGATATGAGGATTGCCTCTCCAGTTTTATTTAGCTTCCGTTTGCATGGAATCTATTTTTCCATCCTCTCACTTTTAGTCTCTATTTTTCTTGAGGTCTGAAGTGGGTTTCTTGTAGACAGCATATATATAGGTCATGTTTTTGTATCCATTCAGTCAATCTGTGATTTTTGTTGGAACATTTAATCCATTTACATTTAAGGTAATTATTGATATATGTGTTCCTATTGCCATTTTCTTAATTATTTGGGGTTGATTTTGTAGATCTTTTTTCTTCTCTTGTACTTCTTGACTATATAAGCCCCTTTAACATTTGTTGTAAAGCTGGTTTGGTGGTACTGAATTATCTTAACTTTTGCTTATCTGAAAAGCTTTTTATTTCTCCATCAATTTTGAATGAGATCCTTGCCAGGCACAGTAATCTTGGCTGTAGAGGTTTCCCTTTCAGTACTTTAAATATATCTTACCACTCCCTTCTGGCCTGCAAAGTTTCTGCTGAAATATAAGCTGTTAAGGCTATGGGGTTTCCCATGTATATTACTTGTTACTTCTCCCTTGCTCCTTTTAATATTCTTTCTTTGTGTTAAACTTTCTCAGTTTGATTCTTACATATCTTAGCATGTTTCTCCTTGAGTTTCTCCTCTATGGGACTTTTTGTGCCTCTTGGACTTCATTGCCTGTTCTGTTTTCTATTTTGGGGAAATTTTCAACTATAATCTCTTCAAAAATGTTCAACCCAAAGCCTATGGGATTCAGTAAAAATGGTGTTAAGGGGAAGATTCATAGCAATACAAGCTTACCTCAAGAAACAAGAAAATATATTAAAAAAATATTAACCTAACTTTACATCTAAAGAAACTAGAAAAAGAAGAAATTAAGAACCCAAAGGTTAGCAGAAGGAAAGAAATCATTAAAAAAAAAAATAGCACAGAAATAAATGAAAAAGAAACAAATGAGACCATAGCAAAGATGAACGAAATTAAAAGCTAGTTCTTTGACAAGATAAATAAAATAAACAAAATATTAGCCAGACTGATCAAGGAAAAAAGTGAGAAGAATCAAATCAATAAAATAACAAATGTAAATGGAGAAATCAAAACAGATAACGTAGAAATACAAAAGATCACAACAGACTACTATTAGAAACTATATGACAGTAAAATGGGCAACTTGGAAGAAATATGTGAATTCTCAGAAAAGTATAACCTTACAAAATTGAACCAGGAAGAAATAGAAAATTGTAACTGATCCATTACAATCACAAAAATAGAAACCATAATAAAAAATCTTCTAACAAAGAAAAGCCAAGGACAAAATGGCTTCATAGCTGAATTCTACCAAAATTTTAGAGAAGAGCTAATACCTATCCTACTCAAACTCATCCAGAAGATTCCGGAAGAATATAAACACTGAAACTCATTCTATGAGGTCACCATCACCTTAATACTAAAACCAGACAAAGATGCCACAGAAAAAGAAAACTAAAGGCCAATATCACTGATGAACATAAAGATGCAAAAATCCTCACAAAAAACTCTAGCAAACAGAATCAAACAACATATTAAAAGGATCATACATCATGAACAAATGGGCTTTATACCAGGGGTGCAAGGATTCTTCAATTTTCACAAATCAATCAATGTGATACACCACATTAAAAAATCAAAAGATAAAAACCATATGATTATCTCAATAGATGCAGAGAAAGTCTTTGAAAAAATTCAATATATATTTATGATTAAAATCAAAACAATACCTCCAGAAAGCAGGTAAAGAAGAAATATACCTCAACATGATAAAAGCCATATATGAGAAGCCCACAGCAAACATTATCCTCGATGGTGAAAAATCGAAAACATTTCCCCTAAAGTCAGGAACAAGACAAGGGTGCTCACTATCATCACTACTATTCAGCACAGTTTAAGACGTTTTATAAACAGCAAGCAGAGAAGAAAAAGAAACAAAAGGAACCCAGATTGGAAAAGAAGTAAAACTCTCACTGTTTGCAGATGACACAATCCTCTACATAGAAAACCCTAAAGACACCACCAGAAAATTGCTAGAGCTAACCAATGAATATAGTAAAATTGCAGGGTATAAAGTTAACACAAAGATATACTTGCATTCCTATACACTAACAATGAGAAAACAGAAAGAGAGATTAAGGAAGCAATTCTATTCACCATTGTAACAAAAAGAAAATACTTAGGAATAAATCTAGGAAAGAAACAAAAGACCTATACATAGAAAACTATAAAACACTGAAGAAAGAAATCAAAGATGACATAAATGGTTGGAGAAATATACCATTTTCATGGATTGGAAGAATCAATATAGTGAAAATGAGTAAACTACACAAAGCAACCTATAGATTCAATGCAATCCCTATCAAGGTAGCAACATTATTTTCCACAGAACTATAACAAATAATTTCACAATTTGTATGAAAATACAAAAACAAACAAACACCTCAGATAGCCGAAGCAATCTTGAGAAAGAAGAATGGAAATGGAGGAATCAACCTTCCTGACTTCAGACTACACTACAAAGCTGCAGTCATCAAGACAGTATGGTACTGGTACAAAGACAGACATATAGATCAATGGAACAAAATAGAAAGCCCAGAGATAGATTCACGCCCCTATGATCACCTTATCTTTTACAAAGGAGGAAAGAACATACAGTGCAGAAAAGACAATCTCTTTAACAAGTGATGCTGGGAAAACTGGTCAGTTCAGTTCAGTTCAGTCTCTCAGTCGTGTCCGACTCTTTGTGACCCCATGAATCGCAGCACGCCAGGCCTTCCTGTCCATCACCAACTCATGGAGTTCACTCAGACTCACGTCCATCGAGTCTGTGATGCCATCCAGGTATACCATCCACTGGCGTCCCCTTCTTCTCCTGCCTCCAATTCCTCCCAGCATCAAAGTCTTTTCCAATGAGTCAACTCTTCGCATGTAGTGGCCAAAGTACTGGAGTTTCAGCTTTAGCATCATTCCTTCCAATGGAAATCTCAGGGCTGATCTCCTTCAGAATGGACTGATTGGATCTCTTTGGAGTCCAAGGGACTTTCAAGAGTCTTCTCCAACACCACAGTTCAAAATTATTAGGTTTTCGGCGCTCAGCCTTCTTCACAGTCCAACTCTCACATTCATACATGACTACTGGAAAAACCATAGCCTTGACTAGACAGACCGTAGTGGGCAAAGTAACGTCTCTGCTTTTGAATATGCTATCTAGGTTGATCATAGCTTTCCTTCCAAGGAGTAAGTGTCTTTTAATTTCATGGCTGCAATCACCATATGCAGTGATTTTGGAGCCAAAAAAATAAAGTCTGACACTGTTTCCACTGTTTCCCCATCTATTTCCCATGAAGTGATGGGACCAGATGTCATGATCTTCGTTTTCTGAATGTTGAGCTTTAAGCCAACTTTTTCACTCTCCACTCTCACTTTCATCAAGAGTCTTTATAGTTCCTCTTCACTTTCTGTCATAAGGGTGCTGTCATCTGCATATCTGAGGTCATTGACATTTCTCCCGGCAATCTTGATTTCAGCTTGTGTTTCTTTCAGTCCAGCGTTTCTCATGATGTTCTCTGGATAGAAGTTAAATAAGCAGGGTGACAATATACAGGCTTGATGTACTCCTTTTCCTATTTGGAACCAGTCTGTTGTTCCATGTCCAGTTCTAACTGTTGCTTCCTGACCTGCATACAGATTTCTCAAGAGGCAGGTCAGGTGGTCTGGTATTCCCATCTCTTTCAGGATTTTCCACAGTTTATTGTGATCCACACAGTCAAAGGCTTTGGCATAGTCAATAAAGCAGAAATAGATGTTTTTCTGGAACTCTCTTTCTTTTTCCATGATCCAGCGGATGTTGGCAATTTGATCTCTGATTCCTCTGCCTTTTCTAAAACCAGCTTGAACATCAGGAAGTTCACGATTCACATATTGCTGAAGCCTGGCTTGGAGAATTTTGAGCATTACTTTACTAGCATGTGAGATGAGTGCAATTGTGTGGTAGTTTGAGCATTCTTTGCACTGCCTTTCTTTGGAATTGGAATGAAAACTGTGGATGGCCCATATTCAGAAGTCAGAATGAAACCACAATCGAGCTCCAGAGTCAGGGTGACTAAGGAAGAGGAACAAAATGCTTTCCATCAACTGCAAAATCTGCAGGTTAAATCCACATATTCAACTAATAATGGAGCCTGTGTCTATGAAATATATAAACAGACAATGAGGGTTCCCACAAAAGAAGATGCTCTGTCTCTGGCAGCTGTGGGCATGGAGGCAAGGACACATTGAAATACATCAAGAATAGAGTCTGAGCTGTCATTGCACCATGTGAAGAGACCAGCCCTTTTCAGCATTGGGCGTATACCTTTAGGGAGGTATAAGCTGGCTGTGGTTCAGAGCAAGGGCAAGGATATTAACAGCTGAGATCCTCGGAAAAGATTTATTGCTATATTTTTTTCTGTTTTGATTCATTCTGTTAGTTATTTCTCTATTTTTTTCTATATAGGCTTTTAGGGAATTTTTACTCATAATTTAATATTTTTATGTTTCTCCTTATGTTTTGGCTATCTGCTGTTCTATTTTTGTTTGTTTATTTGCTTGTTTTATTTTTTCTTTAATATATACAGCTTTATAAAAAATAAACTTCTAACTTTGCTTTTCTATTTTTTCAAAATTTTTGTCTTTTTGTTATTGCTGTTGTTGTCTTCATCTTATTTCTCAATTGACACATTGCTTTGATTTGCTTGTTTGTTTTGTGTTTTAGTTACTTCTATTTTAATTGGTTAATTATTTCTGGTTTCTTTTGTTTGGTGGGTCACTGTCTTGTACTTTGTTTTCCTAGGTCTGGTTTGGTTTCCTGTGTGTATCTGTGTGTGTTCCTTTGTTGTTGTTTCTATTTATCTGATTTTTCTTTTAACATTTATGTAGACTTTTTTGTTTGTTTTTGTTTTTAAAATCCTCTTTATTGCCATGACAAATGGGTTGTAGAGTCTTGGTTCCCTGATTGGAAGTCAGGCCTGAGCCTCTGCAGCGGGAGCACTGAGTCCAGCATTCTAGGCCATCAAGGAACTCCTGATCCCAGGCAGTATTAATCAGTGATAAATCCCACCAAGGTCTCTACATAAATAAAAGTTTGACACCACTCAACTGTCTGAAGCACCAAGTGCTGGAAACATCACCCAAATAACAAATAAGAAAGCAACACAAACCCAGCCATGAGAAGACAGACTGCCCACAGACACACCAAAACACACAACCTTGGATGACCCTGCCAATCAGAGGGAATCCTAAAGGAAATCAACCCTGAATATTCATTGGAAGGACTGATGCAGAGGCTGAAACTCCAATACTTTCTTCACCTGATGTAAAAAGCCAATTCAATTCATTGAAAAAGAGCCTATGCTTGGGATGTTTGAAGGCAAAAAGAGAAGCAGGTGGCAGAAGATGAGATGGTTAGATAGCATCATCAACTCAATTAACGTGAATTTGAGCAAATTCCAGGAGTTAATGAATGACAGGGGAGCCTGTCATATGGGGTCCCTGAAAGTCAGACTAGACTTAGTGACTGAATAATAACAAAAATCAGAGCAAGAAAACTCATTTCTACCCATCAAAATGCAGGGACAAGTCCCTCCAAACAAAAAACCTGTACAAGTTACTGAACCAACCTCACCTACTGGAGTCATAGACCAGAAGCGGGAATAACTATGACCCAATATTCTGGAAAGAAAAGAGACACACTTATACACATCTGTGTCTCTTTCCCTGTCTTGCATACAGGGTCGTCATTGCCATCTTCCTAAATTCCATATATATGTGTTAGTATACTGTATTGGTGTTTTTCTTTCTGGCTTACTTCACTCTGTATAATCGGCTCCAGTTTCATCCATCTCATCAGAACTGATTCAAATGAATTCTTTTTTACAGCTGAGTAATACTCCATTGTGTATATGTACCACAGCTTTCTTATCCATTCATCTGCTGATGGACATCTAGGTTGTTTCCATGTCCTGGCTATTATAAACAGTGCTGCGATGAACATTGGGGTACATGTGTCTCTTTCAATTCTGGTTTCCTCGGTGTGTATGCCCAGAAGTGGGATTGCTGGGTCTCAGAGGGAGAGGGAGAGGGTGGGATGATTTGGGAGAATGACATTCTAACATGTATACTATCATGTGAATTGAATCGCCAGTCTATGTCTGACGTAGGATGCAGCATGCTTGGGGCTGGTGCATGCGGATGACCCAGAAAGATGTTCTGGGGAGGGAGGAGGGAGGGGGGTTCATGTTTGGGAATGCATGTAAGAATTAAAGATTTTAAAATTTAAAAAATAAAAAACTAAAAATTTAAAAAAAAAAAAGAAAAAAGAAAAGAGACACACTGAGTTAAACCAAATGAAAAGACAGAAAAAATTTTGTACCAATGAAAGAGAAAGGTAAAAACTTAAAAGGAAAAATAAATGAATAGGAAATAGACAAAAAAGCCAAAAAGAATTCAGAATAAATGATCATAAATATCGTCCAAAATCTCAAAAATAGAATTGAAAAAGTGCAAGAATTATTTAACACATTTAACAAGGACCTAGGAGAAACAAAGAATAAATCAACAGTAATGAACAGCACAATTACTGAAATTAAAAATACTCTGAAGGAGGTAATCAATAGCAGCATAACTGAGGCAGAAGAATGAATAAATGAGCTGGAGGACAGAATTATTTGAATACCTACTACAGAGTGAAATAAGAAAAGAAAAACAGACTGAAAAGAATTGAAGGTAGACTCAGAGACCTCGTGACTATTTAACACATCAATATTTGAATTATAGAGTTCCCAGGGGAAGAGAGAAGGCCTGATAAATCATTTAAGATTATACTTGAAAACTTTCCTAATATGGGAAAGGAAATAGCCATCCAATCCAGAAAACACACAGAGTCCCATACAAGATAAACCAAAGGAGAAATACACCATGACACATATTAACCAAACTAACAAAAATTAAACACACTCAAAAATATAGTAGAAGTAGCAAGGTAAAAACAAGAAGTAAAATAAAAAGGAATCCCTATAAAGTTAAGAGCTGATCTTTCAGCAGAAACTGCAGGCTGTAATGAAGTGGCAGGATATACTTAAAGTAATGAAAGGGAAAAATCTAAAAACAAGATTTTCTAGTAGCAAGAATCTTATTGAAAACTGATGCATAAATCAAAAGCTTTACAAGCAAGCAAAAGTTAAGAAAATTCAGCACTACCAAATCAGCTTTACAACAAATTCTAAAGGGAATTCTCTAGGCAGGAAACACAAGAGAAGGAACAGATCTTCAAAAACTAACTGAAAACAATTGAGAAACTGTCAGTAAGAAAATATATATCAGTAATTACTTTAAATGTAAATGGATTAAATGTTTCAATCAAAAGGCACAGACTGGTTGAATGGATACAAACATAAGACTTGTGTGTATGTTGTCTACAAGAGACCCACTTCACAGGACAATTTCAGACTTAAAGTGAGGGGATGAGAAAAAGATATTTCATGCAAATGGAAATCAAAATAAAGCTAGAGTAGCAAATCTTGTATCCGATAAAATTTACTTCAAATAAAGGATGTTACTAGAGATGAGTAAGATCACCACATAATGTTCAAGGGCTCAATTCAAGAAGAGGATATAAAAATTGTAAATATCTATGAAACCAACTTAGGAACACCTCAATTCACAAGGCAAATGCTAGCAGATATAAAAGAGAAAATTAACAGCAACACAAAATAGTTGGAGATTTCAACAGACTACTTGCACCAATGGACAGATCATCCAGACATAAAATTAAGAATGAAACAAAAGCCTAAATGGCACATCATACCACAAGGACCTAATTGATATCTAAAGACATATAATCCAAAAACAACAGAATGCACTTTTTTTTTTTCCACAAGTACACACAAAATATTCCTCAGAATAGGTCACATCTTAGATAACAAAGCAATCCTCAGTACATTTCAGTTCAGTTCAGTCACTCAGTCATGTATTACTCTTTGCGAACCCATGACCTGCAGCACACCAGGCCTCCCTGTCCATCACCAACTCCTGGAGTCCACCCAAACCCGTGTCCATTGAGTCGGTAATGCCATCCAACCATCTCATCCGATGCCGTCCCCTTCTCCTACTGCCCTCAATCTTTCCCAGCATAACGATTTATTCCAATGAGTCAGCTCTTTGCATCAGGAGGCCAAAATATTGGAATTTCAGCTTCACCATCAACCTTCCAATGAACACCCAGGACTGATGTACCTTAGGATGGACTGGTTAGATTTCCTTGCAGTCCAAGGGACTCTCAAGAGTCTTCTCCAACACCACAGTTCAGAAGCATCAATTCTTCGGTGCTCAGCTTTCTTAATAGCATAACTCACATCCATACATGACCATTGGAAAGACAATAGCCTTGACTAAACGGATCTTTGTTGACAAAGTAATGTCTCTGATTTTTAATATGCTGTCTTGTTTGGTCATAACTTTCCTTCCAGGGGTAAAGGTCTTTTAATTTCATGGCTGCAATCTCAATCTGTAGTGATTCGGGAGCTCAGAAAAATAAAGTCAACCACTTTTTACACTGTTTCCCCATCTATTCACCATTAAGTGATAAGACCAGATGCCATGATCTTAGTTTTCTGAATATTGAACTTTGAGCCAACTTTTCCACTCTCCTCTTTCACTTTCATCAAGAGGCTCTTTACTTCTTCACTTTCTACCATAAGGGGGGTGTCATTTGCATATCTGAGGTTATTGAGATTTCTCCCGGCAATCTTGATTCCAGCTTGTGGTTTTTCCAGACCATCGTTTCTCATGAAGTACTCTGCATGTAAGCTAAATAAGTAGGGTAACAATATATAGCCATGATGTACTCATTTTCATACTTGGAACTAGTCTTTTGTTCCATGACCGGTTCTAACTATTGCTTCCTGACCTGTGTACAGATTTCTTAAGAGGCAGGTCAGGTGGTCTGGTATTCCCATCTCTTTCAGAATTTTCCACAGTTTATTGTGATCCACACAGTCAAAGGCTTTGGCATAGTCAATAAAACAGAAACAGATTTTTTTTTTCTGGAACTCTCTTCCTTTTTCCATGATCCAGTGGATATTGGCAAATTGATCTTTGGTTCCTCTGCCTTTTTTAAAACCAGCTTGAACATCTGGAAGTTAATGGTTTGTGTATTGCTGAAGCCTGGCTTGGAGAATTTTAAGCATCACTCTACTAGTGTGTGAGATGATTGCAATTGTGCAGTAGTTTGAGCATTCTTTGGCATTGCCTTTCTTTGGGATTGGAATGCAAACTGACTTTTTCCAGTCCTGTGGCCACTGCAGAGTTTTCCACATTTGCTGGCATATTGAGTGCAGCACTTTCACAGCATCACCTTTCATGATTTGAAATAGCTCAACTGGAATGCCATCACCTCCAATAGCTTTGTTCATAGTGATACTTTCTAAGGCCCACTTGACTTCACATTTCAGGATGTCTGGCTCTAGGTGAGTGATCACACCATCGTGATTATCTGGGTCGTGAAAATATTTTTTGTACAGTTATTCTGTGTATTCTTGCCACTTCTTAAGATCTTCTGCTTCTGTTTGGCCTATATCATTTTTGTCCTTTATGGAGCCCATCTTTGCATGAAATTTTCCCTTCGTATCTCTAATTTTTTTGAAGATATCTCTAGTCTTTTCCATTCTATTGTTTTCTTCTATTTCTTTGCATTAATTGCTGAGGAAGACTTTTTTTTTATCTCTCCTTGCTGTTCTTTGGACCTCTGCATTCAAATGGGTATATCTTTCCTTTCCCCCTTTGCTTTTTGCTTCCTTTCTTTTCATAGCTATTTGTACAGCCTCCTCAGGCAGCCACTTTGCTTTTTTGCATTTCTTTTTCTTGGAGATGTTCTTGATTCTTGTCTCTTGTACAGTGTCACAAACTGCCATCCATAGTTCATTAGATACTCTGTCTATCAGATCTAGGCCCTTAAATCTATTTCTCACTTCCACTGTATAATCATAAGGGATTTGATTTAAGTCATATCTCAATAGTCTAGTGGTTTTCTCCACCTTCTTCAATTTCAGCCTGAATTTGGCAATAGGAGTTCATGATCTGAGCCACAGTCCTCTCCCAGTCTTGATTTGCTGACTGTATAGAGCTTCTCCATCTTTGGCTGCAAAGAATATAATCAATCTGATTTTGGTGTTGACCATCTGGTGATCTCCATGTGTAGAGTCATGTGCATGAAGGACCCTACTTCAACCCAATAAATGTTATATATGACAAACCCACAGCAAATATTACTGTCAATGGTGAAATTACTGAAAACATTTCCTCTAAGATCAGGAACAAGACAAAGTTACCCACTCTCGCTATTATTATTCAATATAGTTCTGGAATCCTAGCCATGGGAATCAGAGAAGAAATGAAAGGAATCCAGATTGAAAAAGTAGAACTAAATTTCTCACAGTATGCAGATGAAGTCATATGACACATTTGTTGTTGTATTAGTTGCTATGTCATGTCTGACTCTTTTGCGACACCGCAGACTGTAGCTCTCCAGGCTCAGCAATCCATGGGATTTCCCAGGCAAAAATACTGAAGCAGTTTGCCATTTTGTTTACCAAAGGATCTTTTTGACCCAGGGAGTGAGCCTACTTCTGCATTTACAGGCAGATTCTTTATTACTGATTCAGCAGCGAAGCCTGATACTACACATAGAAAACTCTGAAAATATCACCAGAATTTACTAGGGCTAACCCATGAATTTAATAAAATTGCAGGAAACAAAATTGATAAGCAGAAATTCCTTGCATTTTACATACTAAAAATAAAAAGAAAGATAAATTAAGGAAGCAATCTCATTCACCATTGTAATAAAAAAGAATAAAATATCTAGGAATAAACCTACCTAAAGACACAAAACTATGTATTCAGAAAGTTATATGACAATGATAAAATAAATCAAAGGTAACATAAGCAGATGAACAGATACAGCATTTTGGTGGGTTGTAAGAATCAATATTGTACAATGAATATAATGCCCAAACAATCTACAGATTCAATGCAATCCTTATGAAATTACCAATGCCATTTTTCACAGAAATAGAACAAATTTTTTTTTACAATTTGTATAAAAAGAGAAAATATTATGAATAGCCGAAGCAATGTTAAGAAAGAAAAACGAACCTGGAATAATCAATCTTCTTGACTTCTGACTATGCTATAAAGCTACAGTAATCAGGATAGTATGATACTAACAGAAAAACAGAAATACAGATTAATACAACAGGATATAAAGCCTAGAGAAAAACTCACACACAAATGGTCAGCTAATCTTTGATAAAGAAGGCAAGAGCATACAATGATGGAAAGACAGTCTCTTCAAAAAGTGGTACTGAGAAAACCGGACAGCTACATGCAAAGGAATGAAAATAGACTACTTTCTAACACCATACACAAACATAAAATCAAGATGGATTAAAGATCTAAATGTAAGGCTGAAACTATAAAATTCTTAGAGGAACACATCGGCAGAACACTCGTGCACATAAATTGCATCATGATCTTCTTTGACCCACTTCTAGAGAAATAGAAATAAAAACAAAAAAAAAAATGGAACCTGATTAAGCATAAAAGTTTTTCATAACAAAGAAAGCTATAAAAAAGATGAAAATATAACCCTCCACATGGGGAAAATATTTACAAATCAAGCAACAGACAAAGGATTAAACTCAAAAATATATAAGCAGTTTATGTCACTCAATATGAGAAAAAAAAATCCACTAAAAAATTAGCAGACATACCTGTGGTTGACTCATGTCTATGTATGGCAAAAACCACCACTATATTGTAAAGTAATTACCCTCCAATTAAAATAAATTAATTAAAAAATTAGGAAACCTAAACAGACATGTCTCCAAAGAAACCGTACAGATGACCTACAAACACAAGAAACTGTGCTCAACATTACTCGATATTAGAAAAAAATGTAAATCAAAACTACAATAAGGTATCACCTCACACCAGTCCAAATGGCCATCATTAAAAAAAATCTTCAAACAGTAAATACTGGAGAGGATGTGAAGAAAAAGGAACCTTCTTGCACTGTTGGTGGGAATATAAATTGTTACAGCTATTATGGAGGACAGAATGGAGATTTCCTAACAAACTGGGAGTAAAGCTTCCCTGTGACTCAGCAATCCCACTACAGGGCATATACCCAGAGAAAACCATAATTCAAAAGACACATATACCACAGTGTTCATTGCAGTACTATTTGCAATAGCCAGGCTTCAGCAATACATGAACCATGAACTTCCAGGTGTTCAAGCTGGTTTTAGAAAAGACAGAGGAACAAGAGATCAAATTGCCAACATCTGTTGGATCATAGAAAAGGGAAGAGAGTTTCAGAGAAACATCTATTTCTGCTTTATTGCTATGCCAAAGCCTTTGACTGTGTGGATCACAATAGTTTATGGAAAATTCTTCAAGAGATGGGAATACCAGACAACCTGACCTGCCTCTTGAGAAATCTGTATGCAGGTCAGGAAGCAACAGTTAGAACTGGGCATGGACCAACAGACTGGTTCCAAATAGGAAAAGGAGTACATCAAGGTTGTATATTGGCACCCTGCTTATTTAACTTATATGCAGAGCACATCATGAGAAACGCTGGACTGGAAGAAACACAAGCTGGAATCAAGATTGCTGGGACAAATATCAATCACCTCAGGTATACAGATGACACCACCCTTAGGCAGAAAGTGAAGAGGAACTAAAAAGCCTCTTGATGAAAGTGGAAGTGGAGAGTGAACAAGTTCCTTAAAGCTCAACATTCAGGAAACGAAGATCATGGCATCCGGTCCCATCAGTTCATGGCAAATAGATGAGGAAACAGTGGGAACAGTGTCAGATTTTATTTTTTGTGGGCTCTCAAATCACTGCAGATGGTGACTGCAGCCATGAAATTAAAAGATGCTTACTCCATGGAAGGAAAGTTATGACCAACCTAGATAGCATATTAAAAAGCAGAGACATTGCTTTGCCAACAAAGGTCCTCCTAGTCAAGGCTATGGTTTTTCCTGTCATGTATGGATGTGAGAGTTGGACTGTGAAGAAAGCTGAGTGCTAAAGAATTGATGCTTTTGAACTGTGGTGTTGGAGAAGACTCTTGAGAGTCCCTTGGCCTGCAAGGAGATCCAACCAGTCCATTCTGAAGGAGATCAGCCCTGGGATTTATTTGGAAGGAATGATGCTAAAGCTGAAACTCCAGTACTTTGGTCACCTCATGTGAAATGTTGACTCATTGGAAAAGTCTCTGATGCTGGGAGGGATTGAGAGGCAGGAGGAGAAGGGGACGACAGAGGATGAGACGGCTAGTTGGCATCACTGACTGGATGGACATGAGTTTGGTGAATTCCTGGGGTTGGTGATGGACGGGGAAGCCTGGCATGTTGCAATTCATGGTATCACAAAGAGTCGGACACGACTGAGAGACTGAACTGAACTCATCTAAATTGAGGACATGGAAACAATCCAAACGTCCATCAACAGATGAAAGGATAAAGAAACGTGGTACATATATACAATGGAGCATCACTCAGTGATAAAAAGGAACAAATGAGTCAGTTAAAGTGAGGTGGATGGACTTAAAATCTGTTATACAGAGTGAAGTAAGTTAGAAAGGGAAAAAGCAAATAACATATATTAATGTATGTACATGGAATATAGAGAAATGGTACTAGTGAACCTATTCCCAGGGCACAAATAGAGACACAGATGTAGAGAACAAACCTGTGGACACAGAGCAGGAAGGAGAGGGTGAGACTAACTGAGAAAGTCACATTATATATATACACTATCATATGTAAAATATCTAGTGGGAAACTGCTATATAATATAGGGAGCTCAGCTGGATTCTCTGTGATGACTTAAAGGGATGGGATGGGGGTGGGTGCAAGGGAGGAAAAAGAGGGAGTTTATATATGTATAGTTCCAGCTGATTTACTTTGTTGTACAGCAGAATCCAACAGAATATTATACAGCAATTATCCTTCAATTAAAAATAATTATAAATATTATTCTAGCTATGAAAAAATAATCTAACATTTTGCTATTTTCCAAGTACTTTTATATGAATTATTTCATTAGTTGCATTACTGAAATGTTAACTGAAATTATATATTTTTACATATTATCTAATCAGAATGATCACATTTTCTTTCTGCCACTACTAAAAAAAATCACATACTAATTGCAGTTATACGAGTAAACTGAAAATGTGGTGGTGGTTTAGTTGCTAAGTTATATATTTTTTGAAAACATAATTTTTCCTATATTATACCAGGGCAGGATAAAAACAAGAAATCTTTTAAATCATCTAGTCCAAGATTGACAAAAAGTAGTCGAGAACCTTGATAACAATGTAGTGCTTAAAAATGATTATGGAACTTAGTTGCCTGGTTTTCAGTACAGTTCAGTCGATCAGTCTTGTCCGACTCTTTGTGACCCCATGAATCGCAGCACGCCAGGCCTACCTGTCCATCACCATCTCCCGGAGTTCACTCAAATTCAAGTCCATCAAGCCCGTGATGCCATCCAGACATCTCATTCATGGTCATCCCCTTCTGCTCCTGCCCCCAAGACCTCCCAGCATTACAGTCTTTTCCAATGAATCAACTTTTCGCATGAGGTGGCCAAAGTACTGGAGTTTCAGCTTTAGTATCATTCCTTCCAAAGAAACCCCAGGGCTGATCTCCTTCGGAATGGACTGGTTGGAACTCCTTGCAGTCCAAGGGACTCTCAAGAGTCTTCTCCAACACCACAGTTCAAATGCATCAATTCTTTGGCTCTCAGCCTTCCTCACAGTCCAACTCTCACATCCATACATGACCACAGGAAAAACCATAGCCTTTAATAAACAGACCTTAGTCGGCAAAGTAATGTCTCTGCTTTTGAATATACTGTCTAGGTTGGTCATAACTTTTCTTCCAAGGAGTAAGCGTCTTTTAATTTCATGGCTGCAGTAACCATCTGCAGTGATTTTGGAGCCCACAAAATAAAGCCTGACACAGTTTCCACTGTTTCCCCATCTGTTTCCCATGAAGAGATGGGACCAGATGCCATGATCTTCGTTTTCTGAATGTTGAGCTTTAAGCCAAATTTTTCGCTCTCCTCCTTCCCTTTCATCAAGAGGCTTTTTAACTCCTCTTCACTTTCTGCCATAAGGGTGGTGTCATCTGCATATCTGAGGTTATTGACATTTCTCCTGGCAATCTTGATTCCAGCTTGTGTTTCTTCCAGTCCAGCGTTTGTCATGATGTACTCTACATATAAGTTAAATAAGCAGAGTGACAATATACAGCCTTGACATACTCCTTTTCCAATTTGGAACTGGTCTGTTCCATGCACAGTTCTAACTGTTGCTTTCTGACCTGCATACAGATTTCTCAATAGGCAAGTCAGGTGGTCTGATATTCCCATCTCTCAGAATTTTCCACAGTACATTGTGATCCACACAGTCAAAGGCTTTGGCATAGTCAATAAAGCAGAAATATATATATATATATATATATATATATATATATATATATATATATATATATATATATATTTCAGGAACTCTCTTGATTTTTCCATGATCCAGCGGATGTTGGCAATTTGATCTCTGGTTCCTCTGCTTTTCCTAAAACCAGCTTGAACATCAGGGAGTTCAGGGTTCACCTATTGCTGAAACCTGGCTTGGAGTATTTTGAACATTACTTTATTAGTATGTGAGATGAGTGCAATTGTGCGGTATTTTGAGCATTCTTTTGCATTGCCTTTCTTTGGAATTGGAATGAAAACTGACCTTTTCCAGTCCTGTGGCCACTGCTGAGTTTTCCAAATTTGCTGGCATATTGACTTCAGAATTTTCACAGCATCTTCTTTCAGGATTTGAAACAGCTCAACTGGAATGCCATCACCTCCACTAGCTTTGTTCATAGTGATGCTTTCTAAGGCCCCCTTGACTTCACATTCCAGGATGTCTGGCTCTAGATGAGTGATCACACCATCATGATTATCTGGGTCAAGAAGATCTTTTCTGTACAGTTCTTCCATGTATTCTTGCCACCTCTTCTTAATATCTTCTGCTTCTCTTATGTCCATACCATTCTGTCCTTTATCAACCCCATCTTTGCATGAAATATTCCCTTGGTACCTCTAATTTTAATGAAGAGATCTCTAGTCTTTCCCATTTTGTTGTTTGCCTCTATTTCTTTGGATTGATTGCTGAAGAAGACTTTCTTATCTCTTCTTGCTATTCTTTGGAACTCTGCATTCAGAAGCTTATATCTTTCCTTTTCTCCTTTGCTTTTCACCTCTCTTCTTTTCACAGCTATTTTTAAGGCCTCCCCACACAGCCATTTTGCTTTTTTGCATTTCTTTTCAATGGGGATGGTCTTGATCCCTATCTCCTGTACAATGTCATGAACTTCATTCCATAGTTCATGAGGCACTCTCTCTATCAGATCTAGGCCCTTAAATCTATTTTTCACTTCCACTGTATAATCATAAGGGATTTGATTTAAGTCATACCTGAATGGTCTAGAAGATTTCCCTACTTCCTTCAATTTGAGTCTGAATTTGGTAATAAGGAGTTCATGATCTGAGCCACAGTCAGCTCCTGGTCTTGTTTTTGTTGAATGTATAGAGCTTCTCCATCTTTGGCGGCAAAGAATATAATCAATCTCATTTTGGTGTTGACCATCTGGTGACGTCAATGTGTGGAGTCTTCTCTTGTGTTGTTGGAAGAGGGTGTTTGCTATGACCAGTGCCCTTTCTTAGCAAATCTCTATGAGCTTTTGCCCTGCTTCATTCTGCATTCCAAGGCCAAATTTGCCTGTTACTTCAGGTGTTTCTTGACTTCCTACTTTTGCATTCCAGTCCCTTATAATGAAAAGGACATCTTTTTTGAGTGTTTGTTCTAAAAGGTCTTGTAGGTCTTCATAAAACCATTCAAATTCAGCTTCTTCAACATTACTGGTTGGGACATAGACTTGGATATCTGTGCTACTGAACAGTTTGCCTTGGAGACGAACAGAGATCATTCTGTCATTTTTGAGATTGCATCCAAGTCCTGCATTTCAGACTCTTTTGTTGACCATGATGGCTACTCCATTTCTTCTGAGGGATTCCTGCCTGCAGTAGTAGATACAATGGTCATCTGAGTTAAATTCACCCGTTCCAGTCCATTTTAGTTCGCTGATTCCTAGAATGTCGACGTTCACACTTGCCATCTCTTTTTTGACCACTTCCCATTTGCCTTGATTCATGGACCTGACATTCCATGTTCCTATGCAATATTGCCCTTTACAGCATCAGATCTTGCTTTTATCACCAGTCACATCCACAACTTGGTATTATTTTTGCTTTGGCTCCATCCCTTCATTCTTTCTGGAGTTATTTCTCCACTGATCTCCAGTAGCATATTGGGCACCTAATGACCTGGGGAGTTCCTCTTTTGGTATCGTATCAATTTGCCTTTTCATACTGTTCATGAGGTTCTCAAGGCAAGAATACTGAACTAGCTTGCCATTCCCTTCTCCAGTGGATCACATTCTGTCAAACCTCTCCACCAATACCTGCCTGTCTTAGGTTGTCCCACAGGCATGGCTTGGTTTCATTGAGTTAGACAAGGCTGTGGTCCTAGTGTGATTAGATTGACTTGTTTTCTGTGAGTATGGTTTCAGTGTGTCTGCCCTCTGATGCCCTCTTGCAACACCTTTTAAATACTTACTATTGCATGGTAACAATGTAAACTTGAAAGAATAATTTAATGTTGCCTTGACTTGATAGCCTCACCTGTAAAATGGAGCCAATAATATCTGTCTCCTAAGATTGTTTGACGATTAAATGAGGCTTAGAATAAGTATTTGTTGTTGTTGTTTAGTTGCTAGATTTCTTCTTCTGCCCTTTCCTAGTAATTCAGTGGTAAAGAATCTGACTGCTAATACAGGAGACACAGGTTACATCCTTGATCTGGGAGGATCCCACATGCCACGGATCAACTAAACCCATGTGCCACAACTATTCAGACTGCTCTAGGATCTGCAACTACAGAGCCCATGCAATGCAACTACTGAAGCCCATGCACCCTAGAGCCTGTGCTCTGCAACAAGAGAAGCCCCTGCACAACAATGAGAAGTCTACGTGCTGCAATTAGAGACTAACCCCGATTCACCACAACTAGAGAAAAGCGACACTCTGAATGATTAACTATTTTTGGTTTTCAGTAAGCTAATGAGGAACACACTTATGGAGCTTTTTCAACTTTCCAATTTACTTTAAATCCCAAACAACCATAGAATGGTTAACTTTGAGTACTTTGGCAACTTCTCATGTAGTTGTAAGAGGATTAGCTTCAATGATATTCTCAATTGGTTATTGTCAAGTTCCAATGCCCAGGCACTATGCTCTCCATTTTCAAGACTCTCGTCTCCTTTGCAAAACTTCTTGACCACCACTGCACTGTATGTTCATTAGCAGTTCCTGAGTCAAGTGTGTTGTTGATGTTGTGAGTTGTCTCTGCTGCTTTACAACACATTCGGAACTCAAATAAGAGCATAGACAGGGTTCTAACCCAGGTCTCCCGCATTGCAGGCAGACGCTTTACCGTCTGAGCCACCAGGGAAGCTCATATGCCTTGTAACTTCACCATACTCTTTCAGGTGCTGGCTGCTGAGAGTTTGTTATATTTAGAGAATGAGCTCTGGCATACAGTATATCTAAATATATATTTTAAATTGAATCAATGCATGATTCCTTTGTATTTCTGAATTTAAGAAAGCATGCATGTTCAGTGACTCAGTCGTCCAAACTCTTTGAGACTCCATAGATGTAGCCCACCAGGCATCTGTTCATGGTGTTTTCCAGGCAAGAATATGAGAGTGCTCTATGAATATGAGAGTATTCATATAAATACTAACATATTTCAATGTCCATCCCCCATTTTGTTATTTTCCAAGCTTAATTATTTAATTACACAAAGATCTTCTGAGCGAAGTTATTGGTCTCTTGGCTAAGAGTTGTCAAAAGTGTTCCTTTAAAGTTAATATCAAACCAGGCATTTGGAAGCATCTAGCGAAGAAAGAACATCCTAAATCTAAATTCAAACCTTTAAAGGGAAGACAGATTTTTCCTCCTGAATAATAAATGTTTTTCTCTTTGGATATTACCAATTTTATCATAAAAGTGTATAAAAACTTTCTTCTTTCTCCTATCTGAAAAAAAAGCAGCTTAAACTTTTCCTTTTCCCCTCACTTCTTTTGGGTAGATCTGACCTAAACAATGCCATATATGCTCCTTTGCTTCTCTTGTATCAATACCTGTTTCACTCTTAGCATAGTGTGTCATCATTTTATTTCATTCTGGAGAATCATCTCTTTTGCTTAGTTTACTTTGCATAATAACCAATTTTAGAGTTTAATTTGAGCATTAAATGAATCATGAAACATTTTGAGGTATGGTGAGGAGGATGTTCTGGAGCTTCTTTTGAATCAGACAAATTAATATTGTAAAGGAGCTTATGTTAATGAATAAATCATGATATTTGGCAGAAATCTGGTAGACATATCCCTGTTAATGTTCATTTATAAACAATTATTCACCTTGTGAAATATGGACTGAGCTTCATTTAAGGCTATATAAAAAGAAAAAAAAAATAGCCTCACTCTGCTTCAACTGCAAAGTAAGGCAAAAAACTGTGGCCTCCAATAGAACCTGCTCAAAGAAGAATTTCAGACTTATTTTGAATTACCCAGGAAAAAAATAGATAATAATTTAATACATTTTCAAGAGTTATCCTTGTATTCAAACTCTCCAGTCTATGGTGCTTTTTTTTTTTTTTTTTTTGTTAAATCAACCTTACAAGGTTTTAGAAATCGTGTTGAACTCATGAAGTCTACTTTCTAGACAAAGATGGAAATATTTAATATTATATCCAAAAAAATGGAAATGTTTCTGTACAGAGTTTAGGAAAAAGCTTTATACAGTTTCTAACTATAGACTCAATCACATATTGTGATTGATATATTAAAAACAGAGGCAATGCATTTCTCTTCATGTATATTTGAGCAGCATATTTAAAAGATTAATAAGACAAGGACTGGAAAATGATCTGTCAACTGGACTCCATTTAGGGAGAGACAGGTAACTAAGATAAATGGAAATAAAAAAGAAAGTACTAAGTAGTGTTGGGGTCTTTTAATGGACCAATACCTGGCAGTCTGGAGGTGACGATAAGAAAGTGAAAGAGAGAAAGAGGCTGATATTCTCTGGTTTATGTAGAAAACCAATAAAGTCTTTGACACAGCACTTGTGTCCCTCATGAAGGCACTGGGCGTCCTCTCGGGGGAGTGGGGGGGGGCAGGTTGTGAAGGCACAGAGTGCCTTTTTGAGAGTCTTAGAAGCCCGGGCAGGAGAGTGAGCAAGACAGATCTCTGTGTTTTAAGGAATCAGCCAAAGAAAGAGAGAAAGAAAAAAAAAGACATGGGGACCCACGTTCTGATGGAGTAAAGGTGTTTTAATGATTTTTTTGTGAGTATATATTGCTGTAGTATAAGAAGTTGTTGTTGTTGTTGTTGTTTGTCAATGATAAAGATCAGAAAACCAAACGTACAGTAACCGTTACTAAGGGAACAAGGGATGATGATGGTCACAAGGTTAGGAGACAATGTATATCTCAAGAAAGGGGATCAAGACTAAGCTGATTTGTCATAAAGAGAATGTTTACTAAAGGAGATTCAAGCCTGTCTCAAACATTGACCGCAGTTCCTGGCAGCATCGTGCTGTTCCACTTAAAAAGAAACAAAGGACTTGTGAGAAACAGCAGGTAGGAATCCTCCTGTTAAACATTCCCTGACAATTTTATTATTATTATTTATTTATAACATTTGTAAAAAAGAGTTTTGAGTATTAGAATTTGTTTAGTTTTAACAATCTTTGTATGAAGGCAATGGAAGATGTCAAATATAATTATCAATACAGTCATTAAAATCACAATTTTAGCCCGTTTTGAAACCATCTGTGTGTTTCTAGCCAGATAACTGATTAGTTAGTTGTTTAGTTAAAATTTTTAAATTAGCGGAAGAGGGCAGATTATTAGAAAAGGTTTCAAATATTTTTTTAAGAACATCAGTCTTATCTGCTATGAAATTCAGTGAAGGCCAGTGTAATCAAAAAGTGAAAACCAGAAATAAGATGCAACTTGTGAAAAATATTTGGGGAAGTGTTTCCTGGAATGTATTAGGACTAAGAAAAATATCAGGGAAAACATTGCCCATTAAATGAGAACTGCAACTGTTTTGTTTTTTTTTTTTAATTCCAAAAGTAAATGATTTTTAATGCTTATTCTAAAAATCTCTGCCTTTGTATAGAAATAAATAAAACGACTATGAATCATAAAAGGCAACGGAAAGAACAAGAAAAAGTTGGATAGAGAAGGGGAAGATATGAGAAATACTTACTCAAGTAAGCTGAAAATAAGGACTATATACATTTATTTTTTATTTGAAATAATAACTAAGTGCCTGTAGACAATTTATTTATCTATGAAAATATTAGGAAATGGATACATGAAATCTATAGCAGAAACCTGAAAAAAATATCTCTTATTGGCCACATAGGAAAAATTAAAGTAAATTATAGAGAAAAAGGCACATTATTTTATTTAGGAGTGAAATTTTCATTTTTAATTTAAATTTTTAAATAAAAATGTAACCCATTTTTTGGACAGAAAAAAAATGAGCACTTATTTTCTATCTCTTCCTCTTGCATAATTGACTTTGTAGATCTTTGAAGTTTAATGATTTTTGGATTGTATACATCAGCAACATAATCAACAACCTAAGTGAATTCTTAGGTTATTATTAGTAGCTGCTGAACCAGTTGTTTTATATGCATTGCCTACACATCCATTCAGTGAAAGATTTTAGCTTCCCTAATATGTGCCAAGCTATCATGCTAAGACCAAGGAGTGAGGAGGCATCACAAACATTCGTGTTTTCAATCCTTCTAGAAATAAAGGTCCTTAATAAAATGTAAAGTATGTTAATGAAAAACATAGTCAAGTAGCAATACCCAAATTGAATATTAATACAAAGTGAGGACTTTAGAAGAGCATCTCTAAAACAATTGATTATTGGTTTTAAAATCCTAAAATTTTCATGTTTCATGTGTACTTTGTCATGCATAATTTAAACTCTGTATCTTAGCTGTTCTATCAGCAAGTTTAAGTATTTCCCTATTGTGTGTGTACGAGTGCATGTTTTTTGTGTATTTGGTAAGATTATACACCTAAGTTTTTTTTAATATGTTTTATTGAGTCATTACATATTGAATTAATATTCATAGATAATATTTTTAGGTTCTAAGTTATGAATAGACCACAGTTATTTAAATAAAGAGTTTAGGAGAGAGTATGAAATAAAATACCTGTGAACTTCACTTTGTAAATAGTGTTCGCTTTCAACTTTTGAACTAGATGAGAAAATAATCTAAGGCTATAGTAATTGTGGAAAAAACTACATCACATCTTGGTATCCAAATGTCATTCTCTTTATAGTTCATAAAGGAAAAGGATCCATTTGGACAGCAATAACATAACCATTGTAATCATTATAAATTGTTAGATAAACTTTGAGATAAAACATTCCCAATAAGAATAAGTTTTGGAAGACACTTTTGGAAACATTAAAATTACTTAAAAAAAAAAAAAAGGCCATCAGAGTAGCAACATTTTCAGGGACAGAAATTAAAACAAAATATAACACTAAGTATATGTAACCATAATGTTACTTATCTCATTTTCTGATGCACCACATGAATTGTCTCTGAGAGAAAGTATACAAAATACCCTTCTAGAATGGTTTGTGCAATTGATTGTCTGTTGGAATAAGAGTGGATCCTCCCACAGCTTGCATTCTGAAGGTGTCAATGTTCTTTTGAGTGTTAGAAATCAACTCTCTATTGTCATCTATTTTATATTTACACACATATTCAAATGTATGCACAGTCATGTACATTCATTTACATATTTTAGGTTAGTATTATACATTTGAATGTGCTAAAATATTCCATCCTCTTAGTTGTTTTAAGCATAGACACTATCACCACCTCATTGCCATGCTGTCACATAAATATTCTCTTACCTCTGAAGATCTCCACATCTACAGCAGGAGTGCTAGGGGTCAAACTCACAAAGTTGCTGTCCCCCAATTGCAGCAAACACCACCATGTGTTGTATGTTTGATGAATTAAAAGGGTGCTGCCAACTTAATTACACTGTAACCCTTCAATAAAAAAAGGGCAGAGCTGATTAACTAGTGAATAATTGGGGACTGATTGATGGCTCTCTCCCTCACTGCTGAAGGCTGTATATATAATTATTTTGCCTTTGGGCCTAATTTTGCCACTGTTAGCTTCCACTTTTGTCATCAGTTGTAATTTATAGACTGGGCCTGCAGCCTTATATAAAAGGAGGATAGAAGATAGAGTAGCTCTAAATCCCTATATATGTCACCTGCAAAAGGCCAGCAGGCAGCCTTGAATATCAACATTTGCAGTCACTTAATAGCATTCACACTTCATGCTTAGAAAGAAACCAATATTATAATTTGTCAATGATTATATTATCAGCTTTTGCAAGCTTGAAATCATATTGCATCACCCAGTGATTTTGAATATACTTTTAGTACAAGATTAATTGGTTATAAGTCAAAAAATTTTTCTCTCATTCTCAACCCAGCAGCACATTCCTTATTTTTAATATACTAACAAAGCTGTGAAAAATCTTTCTTTCAAATGGAACAGAGTGTAGTTTCTTCAAAGGAAACTAAAAATAAACAGACATCTTCAACCATCTCAAATATTAGTAAAACATAACCATCACTAAAAATCAGTTAGTACTACAGAATATTTTAGCAACAAAATGTATAAGCATTTATTAAGCATTTTCAATATACAAGGTACAGTGCACAATTTGAAAAATATACATAAGTGATTAACAGTCATGTGCTAAACCTCCATATATCAAACCATAAACTTCAAACATATTCTATGAAACACTTCACCCATAACACTATTATAAAACATACCAATTCAGAGAAAGCAAACCATTCACAACAGAAGGTCTGTTTTCATATAATTTTTCAAGTTTTATGAAGAAACTAGCTTCTTATGATGAAGGAGAAAAATAAATCTAAAGAAACATTTTACAGATTGCTGTTCTCTTATTTATTCTAAGTAATGCAAATGGCTTTATATTCCAAATTTCTTCCACCATGGTGATAACATCTTAGAAACATAATTTCAGTAACTAATCATTTAAAACACTGCAATCACAAAGCATCTAATTTATAAGCCAAGATATACAAGTTCTCTCTGTCAGATTTCCTTTGTTGTCTAGTCCTATGAGAACCCCCTAGACTATGAATCACAGGACAATTTGAAGAACCTTTCAGTAAAAGCTCAGTAGTGTGCCAGTGGGCCCAGGCTAAGAGGAAAAAAATAAAATAAAATAAAGATTGATATTTGCCCTCTCTTCTTATCTACACTTGATTTATATGTCTGTGTGAGTATGCAAGAGAAATAAAGGCAAAGACCTTGATGCTTCCCTGTGGAGAATATGCACCATTTGGATTGAAGGCATGAAAGAGGGAAAATTAATTGTAAGCTGTTCATCTGTCACTACTGCCAGCCTGAAGGCTTTGCAGAGCAAGAGAGAACTATATGATATGCTCTCCAGTGAAGGGCAAGTCTGTCCACTATTATCTTGTTATAAACACAGTTTTCTGGGTTTCCAAGGGATTAAAATTTAAAATAAGACTGTACTTTTAGTAGATGAATATTTACAGTAGTTTATTTCTTTAAAGTGTTAACTTGTAGAATTCTGCTTGTTTTAGGAAGAAGAGATATGTTCTCTTTTCATTCTATTTTTTTCTCCCTTTCATTTAAAAAAAAATCTTTTTTCCTTAACAATGTGGCTTGGCCCTTTTACATCTGGCTGCATTTTTCCTGCTGTTACACTGCAGTGAAATGTAAACAGGTACTGAATATTAGGAACATGCAAAATGTGGAGAACTTAGTTATATTTCACTAAATATAGCAAAATACAGAAAATTATTGAAAAGCAGAAATTATAACGTAGGATTTTCCACTTTCATTGAAGTAGAATCATGGCTATGAAAATATTATGAAGTATACACTTAACCAGGAAAATTATCATAAATGAAAGTTTTATCTTCAGTTGAAGATCAAGAAAGCCATGTTCATTTTATCATTTTATTATTGGAATGATTTATGATAATAAGGTCTTGACATAGTGACATAACACTGGTTGGTTTGGGTGGGAAATAGAGTAGTATATAAATTAACAGTTGAAACTAAGGTTTCATATTCTTCACTCAGACTTCTAATATAAGAAAAATGACATTTTTTGAGAAAAAGAGGATTTTGTATTTGCTTTTTTATTATTTTTTAATTTAAATTTATTTTAAATGGAGGCTAATTTTTAATTGAAGGATAATTGCTTTACAGAATTTTGTGAATTTTGTTGTTTTCTGTCAAACCACAACATGAATCAACCATAGGTATACATATATATCCCCTCTCTTTTGAAACTCCTTCCCATCTCTCTAGGTTGATACAGAGCCCCTATTTGAGTTTCTTGAGCCATACAGCAAATTCTCATCAGCTATCTATTTTATATATGGTAATATATGTTTCCATGTTACTCTTTCCATATACCTCATCCTCTCCTCCCCTCTTCCCATGTCCATAACTTTATTCCTTATGTCTATTTCTTCATTGCTGCCCTGTAAATAAATTCTTCAGTACCATTTTTCTAGATTCTGTATATATGTGTTAGAATACAATATTTATCTTTCTCTTTCTGACTTACTATATTTTGTATAGTAGGTTCTAGGTTCATCCACCTCATTAGAACTAACTCAAATGTATTCCTTTTTATGGGGATCTTGCACTTGTAATTCTATTTGCTATTCAAATTATTTTCACTTATTGGATAAATTTTTTATAACAAATCAACCAAGAAACAGATAAAAGAAGATATTGGCAAAGTATTTAAAGTAGGGGAGTATGCAAAGTAAGAGAGCAAGCAAACTTTTAGTAATTAGTGTCTGATTTATCATTATATTTCAATGAAGAAACTTTTTTGATAGATAGCAATTAAACCTCAGCACAGAGAAGCATAAATATTTGAAATACTTTATAAGTGCCTAAAATAACATCAATTATAAAATTATTCATAAATTTTATTTCCTAGAATTTAAATAAATATAAAAAATACTAAGTTTTGATGTGACATATACCCATATAAGTAAGATTCAGTATACTTGCTTCAATATGGCATTCTAACAGCAGAATAAAATGAAACAATAATACAAATAACTAATACAATGAAAAATATCAATAATATATTACACAAGAGAAGTAAGAACAAAAATACAAAAGATTTCTGGGAATTCAAACATGAAATAAATTATTCTACGTTATAGAAGAATAACATGAAAAAAGTGGTATTTGATCTGAACTTCAAACAGTTGAGAGGACTTAGATAAAGGAAATGGGGAAGAGGCTGTTCAACTGGAAAATGACTATGTTGTCATAAAGGATGTTCAGGAAATTGCAAGTACTTCAAGTTAGCTTGAGTAGGGGGAAATGGAAGGACAGTGGTGGAAGATAAAACTGAAAAATCAGGGTTTGTTTATATTATACAAAGCAGTGAATGCTCTAATAAGAATTTGAGTCTTTGTTTATAATCAGAAATACTCACAGGAATAAATTTAGTTAAAAATCGAGTAAACATAACTGAATCAATTATTTAGTAGTGTTGATTTGTTAGAAAGTTATATCATAGACTGAAGTAGAAAGAAACTGGAGGCCAAAAGACTACTTAGAAGACAATAACAATTATGCATATGAAAGGTAATATGAGTCTGGGTAAGGGGAGAAAGAGCAAGAATGGAGAGGAGGGGATGGAATTTAACATTCAGGTGAAGATTGAATCCATAGTACTGTTCATAGCTGACTAGTGGTTGGTATTGAGTTTGGATGACAGAAAGATGATGATGATCACATGAAAAATAGGAAAAATAGAAATAAAGTGGAAATACCTTAGAAGTTACTTAAAAATGTAGAACTAGAATTCTTATTAGGATTGGAGATTGAGCATTGGGAGGTAGCAGAACTAGACCAAAATGCATTTCAATATTGTTTCTTTTGATGTTAACTTTCAAAAATATTAGATAAAATTCAATATTTTGAGTTTATAGACAGCAGTGACAATCAACAATATTGGAAAACTCTTTGGTCATTTATTAATGAACCAGAGACAAATCAGCACATCTGAACAGTGCATAGATCAGACAAATCTATGCACATTGACTTATCCTGGCTATTTGCCTAGGTTGTATCATGTAGAGGGAGATGTGCCCCTCTAACCCTCAAGAGTTAGTGTGGTTGGACTAATAATAAAACCGACATGATACAAATGAACAGAACAGAAAGAAATTTTAATTCATACACATGGAAATCTCATAGAAATAGGAACTCAGATGTTTTCAAAGCAGACAGCTTTTATACTTTTTAGACTGAAGAAACAATACATTTGTGAGGAATTGACAGAAGAAAAAGAAGAAAAAAAAGAAAAGAAATTTAGATTTTGGATAATCCAGAAGTGAAGAATCTGAACAGAGTTTAATATTGGGTAGGGAATGAAAGAAGTAAGGTTTGCTTATATAGGTTATTTGACCTGAATGTCCTGTCTTTGAAAGTAAGGTGTTTTTCTACCTTCAAATACCTGGAGTGCAGCTTTTATAGAAAATATCTTTCCAGTAGTCATGTATGGATGTGAGAGTTGGACTGGGAAGAAAGATGAGAGCTGAAGAATTGATGCTTTTGAACTGTGGTGTTGGAGAAGACTGTTGAGAGTCCCTTGGACTGCAAGGAGATCCAACCAGTCCATTCTAAAGGAGATCAGTCCTGGGTGTTCTTTGGAAGGACGGATGCTAAAGCTGAAACTCCAGTACTTTGGCCACCTCATGCGAAGAGTTGACTCACTGGAAAAGACTCTGCTGCTGGGAGGGATTGGGGGCAGGAAGAAAAGGGGATGACAGAGGATAAGATGGCTGGATGGCATCACCGACTCCATGGATGTGGGTTTGAGTGAACTCTGGGAGTTAATGTTGGTCAGGGAAGCCTGGCGTGCTGCAATTCATGGGGTCACAGAGTTGGACATGACTGAGCGACTGAACTGAACTGAACTGAACTGTTCCGTACTTTCAGGAAGACAGACAGCAGGATGTATTCCTCTTGCATTGACAAATTCTTAAGTAATTTCAATTTAAAATAATCAATATACAACTGAGGCACGTTTTAGGGTGGCCCATCTTTTGCCCCAACAGTTCCCTTCAAGTTTCCAGGATGTTTCATTCTTAAAAGCTGAGCTGGTAACTGTAAAAACAGAAACTAAGTTAGTAGAGTCTTGGAGAAGACTCTTGAGAGTCCCTTGGTCAGCAAGGAGATCAAACCAGCCAATCATAAAGGAAATCAACTCTGAATATTCATTGGAAGGGCTGACATTGATCTGAAGCTCCAATAATTTGGCCACCTGATGTGAAGAGCTGACTCACTGGAAAAGACCCTGATGCTAGAAAGGTTGAGGGCAAGAGCAGAAGGGGGCAACAGAGGATGAGATGGTTGGATGAAATCAATGATTCAATGTATATGAGTTTGAGCAAACTCCAGGATATGGTGAAGGACAGGGAAGCCTGGCATGCTGCAGTCCATGGGGTCACAAAGAATCAGACACACCTTAGAAACTGAACAACTGCAACCACTTCACTGAATCAGTTTTTTGGTTCTGAGAACAGATCAGTCCAGTTAAACATTTATATCACATTTCAGGAGGCAATGGGCTCCTACAGGTAGGCCAATGGTGTCAGCAATCAGGTATTTAATAAGAGGCATTTCTATGGAAATTCAGGAAAAGCAAATTTTAATAAGAGTAGATTTTAAACCAGCATCTGAGCCCAAGGGACAATCAATCAAGAATATACAAATGGCTATATTTAAAATGGATAATCCACAAGGACTTTTATATAACATTGGAAACTGTGCTCATATTACTTGGCAGCTTGGATGAGAGGGGAACTTGGGGATGAATGGATACACACACACACACACACACACACACACACACACATATATATATATATATATATATATATATATATATATATATATACCACTTTGGTCTCCACCTAAAACTATCACAATATTGTCAATCAGCTGTACTCCACTACAAGATAAAAAGCTTAACAAAATAATATTTCTAAATATCAGAGTCAAAGCCTGTTTTGAAATGTCTGATGATATCATCAATTGTTCAGGTAAGCATTCTGAGTGTTTTTTCATCAATAGACAGGGAGATTGTTTGAATATGAGTTATTGTGGCCTTGAAGCCTATATTGAGTCTATATCAAGTCATCCAGCTTCAGCTTGCAGGAATTCAGGAAAAGGAAAGTTTTAGTTGTCAATGATTCTGACAAAAAAGGTGGGAGAAAATAGAAAATGTTAGAGAATTGTAGCCAGGTAGAGAAAAAAAAAACCTAGAAAAAAAAGGGGGGGAATCCAGTTCAGTTTTTGTGTAAATAATAAAACCTCAAGGAAAATTAATAGAACTAAAATTAATAATCACAAGTGTGTATTATAATTTTTATTAGGAAATAATGTTCCCTACAAAATTACTCTCATTTCTACCAAAGATAACCAAATTAAGACTAATTAATTCACAAAAAAATCTAGATTCAATAAATTGGCCTAATTATTTATGTAAGTCCAGTAAGAATAGCAACTGACCATACAGGCTCTTTGAAATCTGCTTTGTTGGAGCTGTTTATAAAGAACATACAGGCTGAATTTGCAAGAGTCTCTTGAGGCTAAGAAGCCAAGCCAAACACTTGCCATCACACTTTGCCTGTGATACTTGTACGTATGGGTGGATTCCTTTCTTCCTAAGGTTTCCCAAATATTCAGAGTTTCCTATGTTTAGCAGGAAATGACCTTCCTTACTCACCTGATAAAGTTGCTGGGAACACTGAAACATCCTTTTTTTCCAAAAGACATTATTGGTTCCATCAAGTTAAACAAAGTTTCTTTTAGCTGTCTGTTCATATCTGTTATGCATGTCTCTCTCAAATATGACATTCCATTCAAAGCTTTGGTAATATAGTCAATATTTCCAATTGTGTCCTGTTATAAAGACACCAGATTTTCCTTGAATCTGTGCAAATATCTATATTGCCAAGAAAATAAGATTACTTACTGAGTGTTTCTGAATTATGGAGAGATCAAGTAGAGACAAAAGTATAAGTGTTTTAATTTATATTACAAAGGTATAATTGATCTTTCTTTAAATTTCTGTAAGTCTTCGAAAAACATTTTTGCATCTGGAAAAAAGATAAAAAATTAATATTTTTATTATGTCATAAAAATTACAATCATTCATCAGTTTATTCAATTCCATGTAAGTAATTCTTATTCTGCTTGAGTTCAGTTTTTCCACTTGTTCTGTCAATGTTGTCTGATGATTTATGTTAATGTCCCTAATACAGTGATAATTTTGAGAAGTTTGAAAAGTTTTGTTAAGGCTCATATTATTTGCCTCATGAGGTGGGTGCTTTGTTACTGGAGATTGCAGAAGGTGCACCCCCAGTGGAAAACACATTTTCTAATAGTTTTTGCCCTGTGAGAGCATCAGCAAAAGAAAGGTTTGCAGCAAAGAAAGGTTTTAACCTATTTAGAAAACATGCATACAATAACAACAACAGTTAGATGAAGTCCAATGGTAGGTGTTAAATGGTCCAAAAAGGAAAGATCTGAGGCCTCTGGGAATAAAAATATTTATTTTCCAGAATTATGGACATTTCTGGTAAATTGTTTTCATAATTTTATAGGAATCTTGCTGACAAAATCTAAACGCAAGTTGAATCATCTTAAATGCACTATTATGGTTGAATGAGTGCAGAAAAAGCACACACAACAAAACTAAAAACAAGATTTGTTTGGGAGACAAAAAGAACTAAGCAATGGTCTTCAGTTTTCCATAGCCCTTATTGTTTTTTTTTTTTTAATATAAAGTTATTGCTTACCATCTTGTATTTTAAAAATTATTGGAATATAGTTAATTTACAATGCTGTGTTAGTTTCAGTTTACAGCAAAGTGAATCTGTTAAACACATACATATATCCACTCTTTTTAAGTTTATTTTCCCATATGTGACATTACAGAGTAAGTATTGAGTAGAGTTATATGTGGTGTATGGAAGATCCTTATTATTTATCTATTTTATATATAGTATGGTGCATATGTTAATTCAAATCTTCCTTACCCTCAATGCTCTCCTAATCATAAGTTTGCTTTTTACAATTGTAACTTTATTTCTGCTTCATCAAAAGTTCATTTGTATCCTTGTTTTAGATTGCACACATAAATTATATCATATGGCATTTGTCTTTCTTAGTTTGATATACTTCACTCAGTATGACAAGCTCTAGGTTCATTGATGTTGCTGGAAATGGAATTATTTTGCTCTTTTTATGGCTGAGTAAGATTCCATTGTATATATATGCATATATACATATATACATATATATGTATATATATACACTCCATAGTATACCCCATCTTCTTAATCCATTCTTATTTATTTTTCATTTTTAATATCAATCTATTTATTTTAATTGAAGGTTAATTACTTTACAATATTGTATTGGTTTTGCCATATATCAACATGAATCCACCACAGGTATACATGTGTTCCCCATCCTGAAACCCCTCCCTCCTTCCTCCCCTTACCATCCCTCTGGGTCGTCTCATTCTTCTTTAGATGAACATTTAAAATTGCTTCCATGTCCTGACTATTGTAAACACTGCTGCATGAACATTGAAGTGAATGCAACTTTCAAAATATGGTTTTCTCCAGGTGTATGCCAAGAAATGTGATGGTTGGATCATATGGTAGTTCCATTCTGAGTTTTATAGTATTCAGCTTTTTTTAATTTAAATTTATTTATTTTAATTGGAGGGTAATTACTTTACAATATTTTTTAAAAGAAATTTCCATTCTGTTCTCCATAATTGTTGCACTAATATACATTATCATCAACAGTGTCAAAGGGTTCCCTTGTCTCCATACCCTTTCCAGCATCTGTTATTTGTAGAATTTTGATGATGGTCATTCTTACTACTGTGAGATTATACCTCATTTTACTTTTGACTTAATAATTAGTGATGTTGAACATCTTTTCATGTGATCTTTATGCAGCTGAATGTCTTCTTTGGAGGAATGCTTATTTAGAATTGCCACCCATTTTTTGATTGGGTTCTTTGTTTTTTTGATATTGAGCTGCATGAAATCTTTGTATATTTTGGAGGTTAATCCTTTGTTGGTTACTTCGTTGGCAAACATTTTCTCCCATATTGAGGGTAGCCTTTTCATATTGTGTATGGCTTTTTTTACTGTGTAAAAGCTTTCAGGTTTTTGCTTACTTTATTTTTTATTTTCATCACTCTAGGAGGTGGATCAAAAAATATCTTGTTGTAATTTATGTCAGTGTTCTACCTATGTTTTTGTGTAGGAGTTTTATAGTATTCAGCTTTTTAAATTTAAATTTATTTATTTTAATTGGAGGCTACTTACTTTACAATATTGTATTGGTTTTGCCATACATCAATATGAATCCACCATGGGTGTACACGTATTCCCAATCCTGTATTCAGCTTTATATTTAGCTCTTTAATTAATTTTTAGTTCATTTTTGTGTGTGGTGTAAGTGAGTATTCTAATTTCAGTGATTTGCATGTTGCTGTCCAACACTACCAGCACCATTTATTGAAAAAAAAAAAATCTTTCCTCTATTGTATCTTCTTCCCACCTTTATCATAGATAAACTGATCATAGGTGCATGGGTTTATCTCTTGGCTTCCAATCCTTTTCCATTGATCTATATTTCTGGTTTTTGTACCAGTGCCATACTGTTTCGACTACTGCAGTTTTGTACTATTGTCTAAAGTCAAGAAGCCTAATTTCTCCAGTTTTGTTTTTCTTTAATAGGATTGCCTTGACTATTTGTGGTCTTTTATATTCTCATGCAAAGAAGGGCGCAAGAAAGGACAGAAATGGTAAGCACCTAAAAAAAAAAAAATCAAAAGTTTTTAAGAAGAGGTGGCAAGAATACACAGAAGAAATAAGGTCTTAATGACCCAGATAATCACAATTGTGTGGTCACTCACCTAGAGACAGATATCCTGGAGTGTGAAGTCAAGTGGGCATTAAGAAGCATCACTAAGAACAAAGCTAGTGGAGGTGATGGAATTCTAGTTGAGCTATTTCAAATCCTAAAGGAAGATAGTGATAAAGTGCTGCTCTCAATATGTCAGCAAATTTAGAAAACTCAGCAGTGGCCACAGGACTGGAAAAGGTCAGTTTTCATTCCAATTCTAAAGAAAGTCAATGGCAAACTATGTTCAAACTACCATACAATTGCACTCATTTCACATACTAGTATGATAATATTCAAAGTACTGAAAGCTAGACTTTAGTAGTAGGTGAACAAAGAATTTTCAGATGCACAAGCTAGATTTAGAAAAAGCAGAAGAACTAGAGATCAAATCACTAACATCCATTTGATCATAGAGAAAGCAAGGGAATTTCATAAAGTACAACTACTTCTGCTTCACTGACTATGCTAAAATCTTTGACTATGTGGATCACAACAAACTGGAAAATTCTTAAACATGAATATCAGAGCAGCTTACCTGTCTCCTGAGAAACCTGTGAGCAAATATGAAGCAACAGTTAGAACTGGACATGGAAAAACAAACTGATTTGAAATTGGGAAAGGAGTATGCCAAGTCTGTATATTGTCACTCTGCTTGTTTAACTTACACAGAGTACATCATACAAAATGCCAGGCTGGATGACTCACAAGCTGGAATCAAGATTCCCAGGAAAAATATCAGCAATCTCAGATAATATTCTAATACCACTCTAATGGCAGAAAGCAAAGAGGAACTAAAAACCCTCTTGATGACTGTGAAAGAAAGAATGAAAGCAAAGTTGCTTAGTCATGTCTGAGTCTTTGCGACCCCATGTCCTGTAGCATGCCAGGCTCCTCCATCCATGGATTTTCCAGGCAAGAACACTGGAGTGGGTTTCCATTTCCTTCTCCAGGGGATATTCCTGATGTAGGGATTGAACCTATGTCTTCTGCATTGCAGACAGACTCCTTACCATCTGAGCCACCAGGGAAGTCTGGGTGAAAGAGAAGAGTGAAAAAGCTGGCATAAAACTCAAAATTCCAAACACTAAGATCAAAATATCTGATCCCATCATTCCATGACAAAGAGATGGGAGAAAAAGTGGAAACTGTGACAGAATTTTTTTTGGTTCCAAAATCACTGTGGTCTCCAAAATCACTGTGAAGGGTGCTGCAACCATGAAATTAAAATATGCTTCCTCCTTGGAAGAAAAGAAAAGTTATGGCAAACCTAGACAGTGTATTAGAAAGCAGAGACATCACTTGGCCAACAAAGGTCCGCATAGTCAAATCTATGATTTTTCCAGTAGTCATGTATGGATGTGAATGTTAGATCATAAAGAAGGGTGAGCACCAAGGAATTGATGCTTTTGAATTGTGGTACTGGAGAATACACTTGAGAATCCCTTTGACAGCAAGGAGATCAAACCAGTCAACCCTAAAGAAAATCAACACTAAATATTATTTGGAAGGACTGATGTTGAAGCTCTAATATTTTGGCCACCTGATGTGAAGAGCTGATTCACTGGAAAAATCCCTAATGCTAGAAAGGTTGAGGATAAGAGAAGGGGATGATGTAGCTGAGATGATTGGATGCCATCACCAACTCAATGGCATGAGTTTGAGCAAAGTATGGGAGACAGTGAAGACAGGGTAGCCTGGCGTGCTATAGTTCATGGAATCCCAAAGAGTCAGACATCACTTGGTGACTGAAAAACTAAAAACAAATCCTAAAAATAAATGTTTTAATTCTGTGAAATGTGTTTTGTTGTTTTAATTCTGTGAAACATGTTTGGTTGTTCAAATTTAATCTGTAGATTGCATTGAGCAATATAGTCACTTTCACAATACTGATTTCCTCCAGTCCAGGATGATGGTACATCTCTCCATGTTTTTGTATTTTTCCTTTCTTTCATCAATATCTTATGGTTTTCTAAGTACACTTATTTTTTTCCTCTGTAGGTTGGTTTATTCCTAAGTATTTTAACCTTTCTTGATCTTTTGCTGTTAGTGTGTAGAGATGGAAGGATTTCTGTGTATCAATTTTGCATCCTGCAGCTTTACCAAATTCATCAATAAGCTCTAGTTGTTTTCTGGTAGCATTTTTAGGGTTTTCTATGTATAGTATCATGCCATGTGCAAACAATGACATTTTTTCTTTCTTTTCCAATTAAATTCCCTTTATTTTTTCCTTCTCTGATTAGTATAACTAGGGCTTTCAAATCTATGTGGAATAAAATTGGTGAGAATGGCCATTCTTGTCTTTTTCTTGATCTTAGAGGAAATGCTTTCAGCTTTTCACCATTGACTATGATTTTAGCTGTAGTTTTGTAATACATGGACTTTATTATGCTGATGTTTCTGGGCAATTTTCAAAAATAATAAATGGGTGTTAAATCTTGAAAAAAAAGCATCTGTTGACATAATTATATGTTTTATTCTTCAATTTGATTATGTGGTATATCACACTGATTTGTCTGTATAGAAAAATTCTTGCATCCCAGGGATCATGGTTTATGATCCTTTTAATATGTTCATGTGTTTGGTTTAGTGGTATTTTGCTGAGGATATTTGCACTTATATTCTTCAATGATTTTGACTTGTAGTTTTCTTTTTTGTGATATCTTTGTCTGGTGTTGGTATCAGGGTGATGGTGGCTTTGTAGAACGAGCTTTGGAGTGTTACTTCTGCACTTTATAGGAAGAATTTCAAAACAGTAAATGTTGACTCATCTAAATATGTGACAGAATCTGCTTGTGAAACCATCTGACACTGGGTTTTTGTTTGTTGCAAGATTTTTAATCACAGTTTCAATTTAAGTACTTGTGATTCTTCTGCTCATATTTTCTATTTATTCCACGTTCAATCTCCACAGACTGTACTTTTCTAATAATTTGTCAATTTCTTCCAGATGGTCCATTTTATCAGTGATAGTTGCATTTAATTGGTGATAACTTTTATGATAGCTTGTATTTCTGTTATGTCCTTTGTAATTTCTTTTTCATTTCAAAGTTTATTGATTTGAATATGCTCATTTTTTTTCTTGATGAGTTTGTTTAAAAGCATATCAGTTTTGCATATTTTCTCACAAAATTGTATGGAATTTCTCACTAAAAGAACTGGCTTTTAATTTTATTGATCTTTGCTATTTTTTTTTACTTGTCTATTTCTTTCATTTCTGCTTAGATAGTCATGATTTATTTCCTTCTACGAATTTCAGGTTTTGCTTTTCCTTTTTCTATAGTTTCTTTAATTATAAAGTTATGTTTTTTGAGACTTTTCTTTCTCTTAAAGTAAGATTTACTTCTGTAAACTTCTGATATAACTGCTTTTGCTGTGTCCCATAGGTTTTGGATTATTGTGTTTTCATTGTCATTTGTCTTGAGGTATATTTTTATTTCCTCTCTGATTTCTTCAGTGATCCATTGGTTATTTAGTAACAAACCTATGTATTTTACTCTATGTATTTTTTAGGCTCTATTTATATGTATTTTTTACAGCTTTTTTTGTTTTGTTTTGTTTTAATCCTGTTCAGTTCAGTTCAGTCGCTCAGTCATGTCTGACTCTTTGCCACCCCATGAATCACAGCACTCCAGGCCTCCCTATCCATTAGCAACTCCCGGAGTTTACTCAAACTCATGTCCATTGTGTCGGTGAAGCCATCTAGCCATCTCATCCTCTGTCAGCCCCTTCTCCTCCTGCCCGCAATTCCTCCCAGCATCAGGGTCTTTTTCAATGATTCAGCTCTTCACATGAGGTGGCCAAAGTTCTGGAGTTTCAGCTTTAGCATCAGTCCTCACCCAGGATTGATCTCCTTTGGATGGACTGGTTAGATTTCCTTGCAGTCCAAGGGACTCTCAAGAGTCTTCTCCAACACCACAGTTCAAAGCATTAATTTTTAAGCTCTCAGCTTTCTTGACATTCCAATTCTCACATCCATACATGACCACTGGAAAAACCATAGCCTTGACTAGATGGACCTTTGTTGGCAAAGTAATGTCTCTGCTTTTAAATATGCTATCTAGGTTGGTCATAATTTTCCTTCCAAGGAGTAGCCATCTTTTAATTTCATGGCTGCAATCACCATCTGCAGTGATTTTGGGCCCCCCAAAAATAAAGTCTGACACTGTTTCCACTGTTTCTCCATCTATTTCCCATGAAGTGATGGGACAAGATGCCATGATCTTCGTTTTCTGGATGTTGAGCTTTAAGCCAACTTGTTCACTCTCCTCTTTCACTCTTATCAAGAGGCTTTTTAGTTCCTCTTCACTTTCTGCCATAAGGGTGGTGTCATCTGCATATCTGAGATTATTGATATTTCTCCCAGCAATCTTAATTCGAGCTTGTGTTTCTTCCAGTCCAGCGTTTCTCATGATGTACTCTGCATATAAGTTAAATAAGCAGAGTGGCAATATACAGCCTGAACGTACTCCTTTTCCTATTTGGAACTGGTCCATTGTTCCACGTCAAATTCTAACTGTTGCTTCCTAGCCTGCATATAGCTTTCTCAGAAGGCAGATCAGGTGGTCGGGTATTCCGGTCTCTTTCAGAATCTTCCATAGTTTATTGAAATCCACACAGCCAAAGGCTTTGGCATAGTCAATAAAGAAAAAAATAGATGATTTCTGGGACTCTCTTGCTTTTTCCATGATCCAGCGGACATTGGCAATTTGATCTCTGATTCCTCGGCCTTTTCTAAAACCAGCTTGAACATCTGGAAGTTCAAAGTTCGTGTATTGCTGAAGCTCGGCTTGGAGAATTTTGAGCATTACTTTACTAGCATGTGAGATGAGTACAATTGTGCAGTAGTTTGAGCATTTTTTGGCATTGCTTTTCCTTGAGATTGGAATGAAAACTATCCTTTTCCAGCCCTGCAGCCACTGCTGAGTTTTCCAAATTTGCTGGCATATTGATTTCAGCACTTTCAGATCATCATCTTTCAGGATTTGAAATAGCTCACCTGGATTCCATCACCTCCACTAGCTTTGTTCGTAGTGATGTTTTCTAAGGCCCACTTGACTTCACATTCCAGGATGTCTGGATGTAGATGAGTGATCACATCATCGTGATTATCTGGGACGTGAAGCTCTTGCTTGTACAGTTCTCCTGTGTATTCTTGTCACCTGTTCTTAATGTCTTCTGCTTCTGTTAGGTCCATACCATTTATGTCCTTTATCGAGCCCGTCTTTGCATGAAATGTTCCCTTGGTATCTCTAATTTTCTTGAAGACATCTCTAGTCTTTCCCATTTTGTTGTTTTCCTCTATCTTTGCATTGATCCCTGAGGAAGGCTTTCTTATCTCTTCTTGTTATTCTTTGGAACTCTGCATTCAGATGCTTATATCTTTCCTTTTCTCCTTCGCTTTTCACCTCTCCTCTTTTCACAGATATTTGTAAGACCTCCTTAGACAGCCATTTTGCTTTTTTTCATTTCTTTTTTTGATGATGGTCTTGATCCCTGTCTCCTGTACAATGTCACGAACCTTCATCCATAGTTCATCATGCACTCTATCTGTCAGATCTAGTCCCTTAAATCTATTTCTCACTTCTGCTGTATAATCATAATGGATTTAATTTAAGTCATACCTGAATGGTCTAGCAGTTTTCCATACTTTCTTCAGTTTAAGTCTGAATTTGGCAATAAGGAGTTCATGATCTGAGCCACAGTCAGCTCCTGGTCTTGTTTTTGTTGACTGTATATAGCTTCTCCATCTTTGACTGCAAAGAATATAATCAATCTGATTTCAGTGTTAACCATCTTGTGATGTCCATGTGTAGAGTCTTCTCTTGTGTTGTTGGAAGATGGTGTTTGCTATGACCAGTGTGTTCTCTTGACAAAACTCTATTATCCTTTGCCCTGCTTCATTCCATACTCCAAGGCCAAATTTGCCTGTTAGTCCAGGTGTTTCTTGACTTGCTACATTTGTATTCCAATCCCCTCTAATGAAAAGGACATCTTTTTTAGGTGCTAGTTCTAAAAGGCCTTGTAGGTCTTCATAGAACCATTCAACTTCAGCTTCTTCAATGTTATTGGTTGGGGCATAGGCTTGGATTACTGTGATGTTGAATGGTTTGCCTTGGAAAGAAACAGAGATTATTCTGTCATTTTTGAGATTGCATACAAGTACTGCATTTCAGACACTTTTGTTGACTATGATGGCTACTCCAATCCTTCTAAAGGATTCCTGCCCACAGTAGTAGATACAATGGTCATCTGAGTTAAATTCACCCACTCCAGTCCATTTTAGTTTGCTGATTCCTAGAATGTCGACATTCACTCTTGCCATCTCCTGTTTCACCACTTCCAATTTGCCTTGATTCATGGAGCTGACATTCCAGGTTCGTATGTAATATTGCTCTTTACAGCATCAGACTTTACTTCTGTCACCAGTCACATCCACAGCAGGGTATTGTTTTTGCTTTGGCTCTGTCCCTTCATTCTTTGGGAGTTATTTCTCCACTGGCCTCCAGTAGAATATTGGACACCTTCTGACCTAGGAAGTTCCTCTTTCAATATCCTATCATTTCGCCTTTTCATACTGTTCATGTGGTTCTCAAAGCAAGAATACTGAAGTGGTTTGCCATTCCCTTCTCCAATGTACCACATTCTGTCAGAACTCTCCTCCATCACCCACCCATCCTGCGTGGCCCCACAGGGCATGGTTTAGTTTCATTGAGTTAGACAAGGCTGTGGTCCGTGTGATTAGATTGATTAGTTTTCTGTGATTATGGTTTCAGTGTTTCTGCCCTCTGATGCCCTCTTGCAACACTTACCGTCTTACTTGGGTTCTCTTACCTTGGACGTGGGGTATCTTTTCACAGCTGTTCCACCAAAGCACAGCCACTCCTCCTTACCTTGGTAGAGGGGTATCTCCTCACTGCTGTCTCTCCTGACTTTGAATGTGAAGTAGCTCCTCACAGCCCTCCTGTGCCCTCACAGCCAATGCTCCTTGGATGTGGGGTTGCCCCTCTGGGCCACCTCCCCTGACTTCGGGCATACGGTAGCTCCTCTCGGCCACCTCCCCTGACCCCAATTGTTATGTAAGCTGATAGAACTTTTAGAAAAGATGTTTGATGTGATTTCTATTTTCTTAAATTTATCCAGGCTTGATTTGTGACTCAAGATGTGACATATTTTGAAGAATATTCCATATACACTTCAGAAGTGTATTCTATTGCCTTTGGATGAAATATCCTATAAATATCATCTAAATCTATCTGTTTTTATGTGTCATTTTAGGCTTGTGTTTTCTTACTAGTTTTCCGTCTGGATGATCTGCCCTTTGGTGTATTTGGGTTGTTAAAATCTGCCATTATTTTTGAGTTACTGTTCATTCCCCCAGGTGCCTTTTAGCATTTCATTATATATAGAGGTTTTTCTATGTTGGATGCATGTATTTACAAATGTTATTTTTCCCTCTTGGATCTATCCCTTGATCATTATGTAGTATCCTTCTTGTCTCTTGTAATAGTCTTTATTTGAAAATCTATTTTGTTTGATATGAATATGGCTACTCCAGCCTTCTTTTGATTTCCTTTTGCATGGAATATCTTCTTCCATCTCCTCATTTTCAGTCTCTATGTGTCCCTAGGTGTGAAGTGGGTTTCCTGTTTTATATGTGTGTGTGTGTGTGTGTCTGTGTCTGTGTGTGTGTCTGTGTCTGTGTCTGTGTCTGTGTGTAGGAAATGATGCCCTAATCCAGTATTCTTGCCTAGAAAATCCCATGAACAGAGCAGCCTGGAGGGCTACAGTCCATCTGGTTGCAAAGAGTTGGACATGATTAAAGCAATTTACCGTGTGTGTGTGTGTATGCATATATGTATGTTGGGGCTTGTCAACAAAGGTCCTTATTCATTCAGCCAGTCTATGTCTTTTGGTTGAAGTATTTAATTTATTTACATTTAAGATAATTGCTCATATATATGTTCTTATTGCCATTGTCTTAATTGTTTTGGATTTCTTTTTGTAGGTCTTTTTTTTTTCCCTCTCTTCCCTTCTCTTCAGTTTTCCACCTAAAGATTTTCTTTTAACATTTCTTGTAAAGTTCATTTTGTTTTCCTTTTATTACCTCTAAAGCTTTTGATTTCTCCATCAAATCTGAATGAGAACCTTGCTGAGTAAAGTATTCTTGGTTGTAGATTTTTTCTCTTTCATCACTTTAAATGTATAATGCCATTCCCTTCTGGCCTGCAGAGTTTGTGCTTGAAAAAACAAAATCAGCTGATAACCTTCTGGGGATTCCCTCATAAGTTTTTTTTTTTCTGCTTTTAAATTTTTTTTTTCTTTGTCTTTAATTTTTGCTTATTTGACTAACATGTCTCAGGATATTCTTCCTTGGTTTCACCCTATATAGGATGCCCTGCACTACTTGGACTTTGATGACTATTTGCTTTCCCATGTTAGGGAAGTTTTAAACTATAATCTGTTCAAATATTTTCTCAATATATTTCTCTTATTCTTAGCAGACCTCTAACATTTGAATATTGGTACATTTAATGTTTTCCAAGATGCACCTGAGACTGTCCTCATTTCTTTTTTTTTTTTATTCTTCATCACTGGAGATTTTCACCATTCTGTGGACATTCCACCTATTCTAGATCACTTGTGTGTTTCTTTTCATCAGTTATTCTATTGATTCCTTCTAGTGTATTTTTTTTAATTCCAGTTATTGTATCGTTTATCTGTGCTTGTTCTTTACTTCTTTTAGGTCTTTGTCTAACATTTCTTTTACCATCTCAATTTATGCCTACATTCTTCTTCTGAGACCATGGATTGTCTTTCCTTACATTACTCTGATTTTTTTTTTTCCCAACTAAATTGCCTGTCTCCTCTTCATTTAGTTTTTCTTTATACCTTCAACTCACTTGCTTCTTCATCTGTCTTCTCATTTTGTTAAACGTACTGTATTTTTAATTTTGTTAAACTTACCTCCTTTCCTCAAGTTGCAGGATACTAGTCTCTCTTGCTCCTTGTGTTTTTCCCCCGCCACCCTGGTGGGTGAGTTAGTACCCAAGGTTTGTGCTGTTATCACCTTGATAGGAAATTTCTTCGGTGTTGCAGTGAACAGAGCCTGCCCTTGATATTGAAAAGAGCCTCCCCTTTGTGCTGGGATTGTCACTGATTTGCAGGTCTGGGCCACTGACAAGAGGTAATAACCAGGTAATAATACCTAATTATTTGTATAGAGGGCCACTGATCTGTTTCCCAGCTGTGTTTCTCATCTGTGGTGAGAGGCAGGCAGCACTGGAGGACTTCTGCTGGGAGAGAAGCCCTGAGTATTCCTCCTCTGGAGCTATTTCCTTGTGAATGTGCTCTGTTGTGTCCCTTTGCGTGTCCCTTTTGCCCATTGTGTGGGGTAACAAAGTACATTGTAGTTGTCAGTGCTCTCAGTTCCACTTTAACTGTGCGTATGCCAGCAATTGACCCCAGTAGCTCTCAGGTATTGTGTTCACCATGGCACTGGTGCAGATCCACTGAAGTCATATCCTAAGACTGAAAGAGTCATGCAACTTGGCCCACTATGGATGATATGGAAGCAGCTTGGAGTCTAACCTGGCCCTATCCTCATGTGTACATGCCCAGAAACCTACAGCTGCTAAAGTTAGACGTATTCCAACTCCAGAAGCAACTGCTGTCCTATAAGATTTTTTTTTTTTTTTTGCAGATACTTAATCAGTAGAAGTGTAAATCCATGGATCATACACCTGCGAGGAGAGAGTTCAGCACTTTTTACTCAGTCACACAAACCTTTGGGGCTCAGCTATGGTTTCAATCCCACCTCTGCATGTGTTGCTCCCACTAAAGTCTGCTCCAGAAGTTGCAAGAGTACACAGGCCTGTAAGGCAGGAAAGAACTCAGTCAGTGATCTGGGCAAGCAGGTCATCCAGGTAGAAATGTGCTTGTGTAGAGGCTAGAATATGTGACCCCATAAAGCAGTGATCAAAATGAGGGTATAAGCCAGAGTGAGAGGTGGATGCAGAGGAGTTAATTGCAGGGGGTACACCAACAGGATCTGTCCCTAGAGCCTGTGAAGTCAGGGACTGAGAGAAGCTGGAATGTATATCAACGCTGGCACTTTGATTCTGTGGCAGTCCAGGCTTTCTCCAAAAGCATTCCTAGTTTTACAACTCCTCACTCCCATCCCCTCAGCCTGTCTCTTTATAGTGAAAGTGAAGTCGCTCAGTCGTGTCCAACTCTTCGCGACCCATGGACTGGACTGTAGCTCGCCAGGCTCCTCCGTCCATAGGATTCTCCAGGCAAGAATACTGGAGTCGGTTGCCATTTCCTTCTCCATGGGATCTTCCCGACCCAGGGATAGAACCCAGGTCTCCCACGTTGCAGGCAGACGCTTTAACCTCTGCACCACCAGGGAAGCCAAAGTCAACTGCATACCATCCCTAGGTTTGCTCTCCAAACACCACATTCCAACACCCAGCCACCTTGCATACGAGCAGAATTCTCTTTCAAGCTGGAGTATGTAGGGCTGTGACAGAGACCATCTATAAATATCACTCTTCCCTATTTGCCACAGACCAGCTTTTGAGCTCTCCTCTGAGGCATGAGGCTCTCTTTTATGCAACTGATCTTCCCACAAGAGAAAGGATCTCCCCATCTATGCTATTCTCAACTTCACCTCCCTACCAGAGGTGCAGGTCCCATTTTACTTCCAATCATCCCTTTCTCTTCTTTCTTTCATCCTATCCTATCATGTGAGGACCATTCTTGTCTTTTTAGGTGTCTGAGGTCTTCTGCTAGTGTTCAGCAGGTGCTCTGTGAGAATTTTTACATTTGTAAATGTATTCTTGATGCATTTGTGGGGAGAGATGAATTTCACATCTTACTTTTCACCATCTTTGAAATTCCTATCTTAAATATTCTGATTCAGGAGCAGACTGTTGTCATCTTACAGAGGCATCAGGATGACAAAAGTATTGCAGCTGGGGTCAAATTTCTTCATAATTTTAATGTACTTCATTCACATGTCCCATCAATCTTTAGATATTCTGTTGCTGCTGCCTTGGCATGAAAGTCAGTTAGGACATTTCCTGATATTCCGGTTCAGTTCTTTTAGAGTGAGCCTCAATTTTGATGACAGATCACATTTTCTGCCAAGATATATAAGACTTCCAGGAATTTCACACAATTTTTAGAGCATTTGTAGTATATATCTATACAGATACAACATAAATAAGCCTTCAATTTATTATTTAATTATGCTTTTCATGTAATTTAATATATCAAATATACGTAAATAGTTTAACATATCTCTTATTATTATTATTATTATTAAGAGAGAAAGCCACTCTTTGGAATGATTCAGGGATATCTGAAATACCCCATGCATCAAAATTAGTTCTAACTCTATAAGACTTTATTATTTTATTTGGGGGAATTTGTCTAAAATATAAAAAATGATGTTAAAACACTTAGGTCACTGTGAAACAATGCTTATGGATTAATTTAGCCAAAATAATAATAAAAAATATTCATCAGCAAATGTAGAAGGTTATATTGTTCTGAGAAAAACTTAGCTCTTTTAATATTGAGAGCCCTAGGGTTGTCTTAAGTAATCAAAATTCTTATAAAGAAAACAGAACATAAGTAATTATTTTGACAAGTCATGAAACTTTTCCTAAGCAGTTTAATTAAAATTAAAATAAAACTTTAATCCTTGTTATTAAGAAAATACCAACAGAGAAATACTTTGTCCTTTTAATAGAGAAAAAAGAATTTCAAATTTGCATCAGTTTGCTTTTGATAATAAAATTCATTTACTTAAGTAAACTCATTCCAATCTTATCTTGACAACACATACAATTCATTTCAAAAGATCCTTTTTTTCACAAAACTTTTATAAATTTTATGCTCATTTCAGCTTGTCCATTATTTACTTTCCCATTTAGAAATAATCTGCTTTAAGATAGAATCACTTTTTTTTTGTTAATGACAACAAAAAACCCTTCATTTCTAATAACTTTTCTTACCCCCAAACACATCTTATTTCTATTATTATATCTGGCAGTTTTAACCACAAAAAAAAAAAAATAAAACAAAACAAAACAAAAACAAAAACAAACAATTAAAATTTTTAATTCTTTGATTTTTTTTTTTTTAGTAAAAATAAAGAAGCAAACAATTGTGAGCTCTCTTATTTTGTGATTTGGAATACTTATAAACCCATTTTGTATTTTCTGGAAATATATGGTACTTCACAGTACAATATTTCAATAAAACACAAGGTGTATTTACTAGTGGACCCAGACATCCCTAGTGTTTGTGTATTATGAGGTCAAAGGTAGGCAAACTAAAATTTATTTAGCAATTAATATTTTATTATTTCGTCTTATTTGAACATGATCTAGACATTCAATGAATTTCCATTATTTAATTTAACTTAGAAAACTGTAAGGATGTAAATTACCAAAGAGGTTTAGGAAACTAAGTAACACAATTGTTGCTAAAAACTGAAAACATATTTAAATATATTTATTCCATTTATTCTTTAAAATAATTATTAAAATACTTATGAAAATTTCATTAGACCTTAAAAACAGTCATATCTTAAGTTTGTTTATTTGTTTGTTTATTTATATTTACATACTTTGCAACAGAGGTAACATTAACCCACCTGACTAGCAAACTCATGTTGAACAACAGTTATTTACTGGCATTATATTTAATGCTAACTCTGAAGACATACCTGTATAAATTAAACCAATAAGCTTAAAATTAGCTTTTATTTACTCAAGTTTTTCCTAGATTATGTTACTTTAAAAAACTTTGGAGTTAACTTTTATTATATGAAAAAATATGTGTTTTAGCTAATCATGTAGAGCTCTTTTACACATTAGTTTTGGCAATAATATCTTTAGGTAGAAAAATACAATTTCTAAACTGTACACCTAAAAGCATATAGACAGCACAACCAAAGAGCTTATGCTTTCATTTTAAACCTTTAGTTACAAATCAGGTACAATACAAAATCCACTAGTTTGTAAACAATTGTTTGAATAAACTAAGTTTACTCACATATATGAAGGGCTTCCCTGGAGGCTCAGATGGTAAAAAAAATCTGCCCACAATGAGCAAGACCCAGATTTGATCCCTGGGTTGAGAAGAGGCCCTGGAGAAGTGAATGTAGCCTATTCCAGTATTCTTACCTAGAGAATCCCATGAACAGAGGAGCCTGGTACATGAGGTCGCAAGAGAATTGGACATGACTGAGTGACTAACACTTTCATTTTCACTTTAACTCATTTAGATATATTGTTTTTATTGCTTGTGGAGAAAATGTGTATGGTTTGTTTGTATTTGCCCTGGACAAGCAATTTTAAAGAAGGTGTTTGGGCAAGAGAGTTCTTATAGCAGTTTGTTTTTTAAAATACCTTGTTCCCTTTGTAATTTTTTGTTGTTGTTGTAGATTCTACTAATTAATATAACCTGTGTTCAATCTCAGGCAATGTGAGCTGTGTTTACATTTCAAAGACATGATGAGTTTTATCATTTTAGGGGGCAGATAAGGAAAACACAAGTTTTATGCTAGGAGTTTTGGTGTATTTTTGCCTATTATCATAAGTGTTACGGTAGTAATATTAATTTTTTCCTGAATATAAGAGAATTTTGCTCCAATATCCTACAAACATTTTGAGAGGGATAGGCAAAGCCTTAGAATTGGTACATATAGGTGAGTCTTTTGTCTTTTGTAGAGATTTGCAAGACAAAAACAGTATTTTATTAGCCTTTGAAGATATTAGCCCTTGAATAGAGATGAATATAGCCCTTGAATAGAGGTGAGTCTTTTGTAGAGATTTGCAAGACGAAAACAGTATTTTTATTAGCCCTTGAATATTTGCTTCCAGATGATTTATTTTCTGATTAATCTCAGGAAGACCTATGGGATAGCTGAAGAGATAGGGTTTAAAAAATAATTTCTGTTGGATCTTTAAGTTTTTATGTGTGTGTGTGTATTTTTTTTTTTCATCTTAATAAGGGATTCCTTAAGGCTGGTCATCATACTTTTTTTTTTTCCCTTCAGTTTGTGCATCCCATAAGTACCAATGTGACAAAGGTAACGTGAGTACTGATGTGACACAATTTATTTTTTTTATTTTAAATATAGCCAGTTTAAATCCATTATCTGATCATCAACAAGTGGGTACTTTCAGTGATTTCAAATAATGCATTATACCAATAAGCCTTTTTTATGGGTTGAAAGAAAACATACAAGAGGCATCTCACAAGAGAATATATAGTCCTCACAAGATCCAAAAGATTATTCTCAGACCTAGTCTAAGAAAGTAAAAATCCTTTGTGAAACTGCAAGGAAGGAGACAGGGCATAACCCTGAAAACAGTGACACAACCATTAAGAAGAATAGGATAGCACCAAAAAAAATGGTTAGAACCTACTAGGCCCAAGGTGTCAAAATATTAAACTTCCATTAGACTTTGAGCTTCATTATACACTCAATGTAATGCATCAGCATGCTAAATGACACTCCCACAGGCATCATGACAGTTCTGAGGCTCACTTTAAAAGGTCAAAAAGTGGGTGGTACACCAGTTCCTAGAAATCCCCATCCTTTCTCCAAGATAGTTAGAATATTCCTTCACTCATTAGCCTATGAGATTACTCAGCCCATAAAAACTAACCACCCCCACACTTCAGGGCCACTCTGATTTTGCTAGACAGCCCCATGCTCTGGAGTTGCCTCACACCTTCTGAGACAGCCCATACTCTGTCTATGGAGTATGTAAATCTCTAAATAAACCTGCTTTCACTTTACTATAGTTTGCTCTTGAATTCTTTCCCGTGCAAAACCAAGGACACTCTCTTAGTGGCCCATTCCAAGGACGCACCCAAGACCAGGGACATGACCATCCTCTCATGCTCCATTTTTCCTACATTTCTTACTGCAGATAGTAACAATAATGTAGTGAAAATAGGGTTTCTGGTGTTTCACAATAAAGTGCATAATATACAAATTTATGCCCCTGAGTAGGTGTCCCTGGAGTGGAACTTTACCAGTACGTGTAAGCAATTTATGTTGAAGTGACAAAGGTCCCTTATGGACTGGAATCACTTATGAAAACATTTCCTGAAAGCTGGTATGGCCAAAGAGAGTGTTACTTGTAACTTCATGTCTCAGAAACCCAATCTATTCAACTAGCCACCAGATGCACCCCAATAAATACACCTTCTGGATAGTTAAGGACAGAGAGAATATTCTCACTGGATACAAAGCCAAGTTCTCAGGACATAGAACAAGATGAAAGAAAAAAAAAAAAACTCATTTGGATTTTACACAAAGAATTTGCAGCAATGTTTACCTAAATAAATACTGCTCTGGTGAGAATTGTTAACTCACTGGTTTGTAAGACCTCCTTAGCAGCAGACTTCTAGGACCTATGTCTGAAATCTACCCCAATGGTTCTTCCTCAATGATAAACAAAACAAAAGAAACAATAAATTAAAAAAAAAAAAAACATTGGGGATCTCAGGAAGGAAAAGGATCTCCTAGGGTTGCTAGTTCAAAAAACTAGACCAAGAGGACTATTATCCATACAACTTTTTCTTCCACTAGACCTTGCAGGCAGGCTGATATTGTAAGGAATCTTATTTTCTGCCAAAAAGTCTGAAAGTGAAGTCACTCAGTCATGTCCGGCTCTTTTGACACTTCCATAGACTGCAGCCTAGCAGGCTCCTCTGTCCATGGGATTTTCCAAGCATGAACACTGGAATTGGTTGTCATTTCCTTCTCCAGGGGATTTTCTCAACCCAAGGATCGAACCTGGGTCTCCTGCATTGTAGGCAGATGCTTTTATCGTCTAAGCCACCAGGAAAGTCTCAATATTTTTGGCCAGACTTTGCTAAATGTCACAAAATCTCTTCTTTGCAGGTGATTCTAGGCAGAAAGCAGGGTCCAATAGTCTCTTGCTGACTTGCCAAATGTTGGGTAGGGGGAAATTTCTCCCTCTACATGCTTGAGTTTTTGTGGATGAATTAATAATAAAGTTGAAAAAAAAAGACAGATTAATAGAAGGAAAAGAAATAAATTTTAATTGGCGTACACAAAAATTTCAGAAATATAAGACCTTAATGTGGCCAAAGAATATATTGAAGAATCCTTGCTTCTCTGCAATAAAGCCCACTTTTTCATGATGTATGATTTTTTTCTAAATGTGTTATTCTATTCCATTTGCTAGAACTTCATTGAGGATATTTGCATTTATGCATATCAGTGATATTTGTCTGTAATTTGTGTGTGTGTGTGTGTGTGTGTGTGTGTTATCTTTGTCTGGTTTTGGTTTCAGAGTGATGGTGGCTTTGTAGAATGAATTTGGGAGTTTTCCTTCCTTTGCAATTTTCTGGACGAGTTTGAGCAGGATAGGTATTATCTGTTTTCTAAACTGTTGATTGAATTCACCTGTGAACCCATTTTGTCCTTTGCTTGTTGGAAAATATTTTATAACAATTTACATTTTTGTGCTTGTTATTGGTCTGCTCATATTTTCTATTTCTTCTTGTTTCAGTTTGGGAAGGTTATATTTTTCTAAGACTTTGCCCATTTATTCCAGTTTGTCCAATTTACTGGATTATAGCTACTTGTGGCAGTCTCTTATGATCCCTTGCATTTCTGCATTGTCAGGTGTGACTTCACTTTTACTTCTATTTTATTGATTTGAGTCTTCAACCTTTCTTTCTTAATGAGTCTGGCCAAAGGTTTGTCAATTTTGTTTATCTTCTCAAAGAAAGAACTTTTAGTTTTATTGATCTTTGCTATTGTGTCCTTCATTTCTTTTTCACTTATTTCTGCTCTGATCTTTAGATTACTTTCCTTGTAGTAACTTGTTTTTGGTGTTGTTATTCTTTTTCTAGTTGCTTTCAGTCAGTTCAGTCACTCAGTCGTGACTGACTCTTTGTGACCCCATGAACCACAGTACACCAGGCCTCCTTGTCCATCACCAACTCCCAGAGTCCACCCAAACCCATGTCCATTGAGTTGGTGATGCCATGCAACCATCTCATTCTCTGCCGCCCCTTCTTCTCCTGCCCTCAAACTTTCCCAGCATCAGGGACTTTTCAAATGAGTCAGCTCTTCGTATGAGGTGGCCAAAGTTCTGGAGTTTCAGCTTCAACATCAGTCCTTCCAATGAACATCAATGACTGATCTCCTTCAGAATGGACTGGTTGGATCTCCTTGCAGTCCAAGGGACTCTCAAGAGTCTTTTCCAACACCACAGTTCAAAAACATCAATTCTTCTGCACTCAGATTTCATTGTAGTCCAACTCTCACATCCATACATGACCACTGGAAAAACCATAGCTTTGACTAGACGGACCTTTGTTGACAAAGTGATGTCTCTGCTTTTCAATATGCTATCTAAGTTGATCATAACTTTCCTTCCAAGGAGTAAGTATCTTTTAATTTCATGGCTGCAATCACATCTGCAGTGATTTTGGATCCCCGAAAAATAAAATCAGCCACTGTTTCCACTGTTGACCCATCTATTGGCCATGAAGTGATGAGACTGGATGCCATGATCTTAGTTTTCTGAATGTTGAGCTTTAAGCCAACTTTTTCACTCTCTTTCACTTTCATCAAGAGACTCTTTAGTTCTTCTTCACCTTCTGCCATAAGGGTGGTGTCATCTGCATATCTGAGATATTGATATCTCTCCCGGAAATCTTGATTCCAGCCTGTGCTTCATCCAGCCCAGTGTTTCTCATGATAAACTCTGCATATAAGTTAAACAACCAGGGTGACAATACACAGGCTTGACGTACTCCTTTCCCAATTTGAAACCAGTCTGTTGTTCCATGTCCAGTTCTAACTGTTGCTTCCTGACCTCCATACAGGTTTCTCAAGAGGCAGATGAGGTGGTCTGGTTCGCCATCTCTTGAAGAATGTTCCATAGTTTATTGTGATCCACACAAAGGCTTTGGCATAGACAATAAAGCAGAATAGATGTTATGGAACTATCTTGTTAGTTGCTTTAGGTGTAATGTAAGGTTGTTTATTTGACATTTCTCTTATTTCTTGAAGGAGAGTTAAAAACCATATGATCATCACAATAAATACAGAAAAAGATTTTAACAAGATTTATTACACATTTTTTATTAAAAAAGAAAACATAGAAAGAATGTTTCTCAACAAAATGATGGCTGCATATGACAAAGGCAGAGCAAACATTATTCTTAATGGTGAAAAATGGAAAGAATTTCCTCTAAGATAAGGAAAAAGACAATGATGCCCACTCTCAGGATCATTATGCAACATAGTTTTGGAAGTTCAAACAACAGAAATCAGTGAAAAAAAAAAAACAAAAAAAACAAAAAAAGATTATCTAAAATGGAAAATAAGTAAAACTCTCACTAGTTGCAGATTACATGGTACTGTACATAAAAAAAAAAAAAAAAACTAAAGACACCACCAGAAAATTACTAGATCTAATCAAGGAATACAGTGAAGTCACAGGATATAAAATTAATGCACATAAATCCATTGACTATACACTAACAGTGAAAAGTCAGAAATAAAAATTAAGTAACCAATCCCATAAAACATTTCAACAAAAATAATAAAATATCTAGGAATAAACATAGCAGTCTATGAGGTCACACAGAATCAGACATGACTGAAGCGACTTAGCAGCAGCAGCAGCAAACATAGCTAAAGTGAGAAAAAAACTTTTATGCAGAACACTATAACACATTAATGAAAGAAATCAAAGAGAACACAGATGGGGAAGTATACCATAATTTTGGGTTGGAAAAATCAATCTACAGATTCAACACAATCCCTATCAAGCTACCAGTGGTATTTTTCATAAGTAGAACAAAATTTTTCGCAATCTGTGTGGAAAGACAAAACGTCCCAGATAGCCAAAGAATCTTGAGAAAGAAGAATGGAACTGGAGAAATCAACTTGCCTCACTTCAGGCTCTACTACAAAGGCACAGTCATCAAGAGACTATGGTACTGGCACAAAGACAGAAATATAGATCAATGGAACAAAATAGAAAGCCCAGAAATAAATCCACACACCTGTGGACACCTTATCTTCAAGAAAGGAGGCAAGAATATACAATGGAGAAAAGACAATCTTTTTTAAAAAAGGTGCTGGGAAAACTGGTCAACCACTTGTAAAATAATGAAACTAGAACACTTTTTAACACCATACACAAAAATAAACTCAAAATGGATTAAAGATCTAAATGTAAGAGCAGAAACTATAAAACTCCTAGAGGAGAACATAGTCAAAACACTCTCTGATGTACATCACAGCAGGATCTTCTATGACCCACCTACCAGAATACTGGAAACGAAAGCAAAAATAAACAAATGGGACCTAGTTAAAATTAAAAGCTTCTGCACAACAAAGGAAACTATAAGCAAGATGAAAAGACGGCCTTCAGAATGGGAGAAAATAATAGCAAATGAAGCAAATGACAAACAACTAATCTCAAAAATATACAAGCAACTCCTGTAGCTCAATTCCAGGAAAATGAATGACCCAATCAAAAAGTGGGCCAAAGAACTAAACCAACATTTCTCCAAAGAAGACATACAAATGGCTAACAAACACATGACAAGGTGCTTAACATCACTCACTATCAGAGAAATGCAAATCAAAACCACAATGAGGTACCATTTCACGCCAGTCAGAATGGCTGTGATCCAAAAGTCTACAAGCAATTAATGCGGGAGATGGTGTGGAGAAAAAGGAACCTTCTTACACTTTTGGTGGGAATGCAAACTAGTGCAGCCACTATGGAGAACAGTTTGGAGATTCCTTAGAAAACTGGAAATAGAACTGCCTTATGACCCAGCAATCCAACTGCTGGGCATACACACCGAGGAAACCAGAATTGAAAGACACAGGTGTACCTCAATGTTCATTGCAGCACTGTTTATAATAGCCAGGACATGTAAGCAACCTAGATACCCCTCAGCAGACGAATGGATAAGAAAGCAGTGGTACATATACACAATGGAGTATTACTCAGCCATTAAAAAAATACATTTGAATCAGTTCTAATGAGGTGGATGAAACTGGAGCCTATTATACAGAATGAAGTAAGCCAGAAAGAAAAACACCAATACAGTATACTAACGCGTATATATGGAATTTAGAAAGATAGTAATGATAACCCTGTACGAGAGACAGCAAAAGAGACACAGATGTATAAAACAGTCTTTTGGACTCCACGGGAGATGGCGAGGGTGGAATAATTTGGGAGAATGGCACTGAAACATGTATAATGTCACATGTGAAACAAATCGCCAGTCCAGGTTCAATGCATGATACAGGATGCTCGGGGCTGGTGCACTGGAATGACCCAGAAGGATGGTATGGGAAGGGAGATGGGAGGGGAGTTCAGGATGGGGAACACATGTACACCCATGGCAGATTCAAGTTGATGTATGAGAAAACCAATACAATATTGTAAAGCAATTAGTTTATAATTAAAATAAATAAATTTATATTTAAAACAAAGAGAAGAATGTAGCTGTAAGAATCACGCTTCCTGACTCCATACAATACAACAAAGCTACAGTCATTAAGATAGTAGGGTACTGGCACAAAAACAGAAATACAAGCCAATGGAACAAGGTAGAAAACACATATCTAAACCCACACACCTATGGATACATTACCTTAGACAAAGTAGGCAAGAATACCCAATGGAGAAAGATAGTCTCTTCAATAAGTGGTGCTGGGATATCCAGACAGCTACATGTAAACAAATGAAGAGAATGCTTCATGTGTATGTGTGTGTGTTCAGTGGTTTCTAGCACTTTATGATCCTATGGACTGCAGCATGCTAGGCTTCCCTGTCCTTCACTATTTCCCAGATTTTTTTTTTCAAATTCTTGTCTATTGAGTCAGCGATGCTATGCAAAACTCATCCTCTGCCACCCCCTTCTTCTTTTGTCTTCAGTCTTTTCCAGGATCAGGGTCTTTTCAAATGAGTCAGCTCTTTACATCAGGTGGCCAAAGTATTGGAGTTTCAGCTTCAGCATCAGTCCTAATGGATATTAAAAGTTGATTTCCTTTAGGGTTGACTTGTTTGATCTCCTTGTTGTGAAAGTGACTCTCAATAGTCTTCTGCCACACCACAATTTGAAAGAATTTATCCTTTAGTGCTAAGCCTTTTTTTTTTTTTTAATTGTCCAGCTATCACGACCTTACATGACTACTGGAAAAACCATAACTTTGGTTATACAGACATCTGTTGGCAAAGAGATGTCTCTACATTTGAACATACTGTCTAGGTTTGCTATATTTTTCTTCCAAGGAGCAAGGGTCTGTTAATTTCATTGCTATAATCACAGACAGCATTGATTTTGGAGCCCAAGAAAATAAAATCTGCTACTGCTTCCACTTTTTTCCCCTTCTATTTGCCATGAAGTGACAGTACCAAATGTCATGGTCTTAGCCTTTTAAATGATGAGCCTTATGCCAACTCCTTAATTCTCCTTTGTCAGAATTATCATCCCCATCAAGAGGCTCTTTAATTCCTCTTCACTTTATGCCATTAGAGTGGTATCATTTGCATATCTGAGGTTGTTGCAATTTTTTCAGCAATCTTGAGTCCGGCTTATGATTCACCCAGCCTAGCATTTAGCAAGATGTACTCTGTATATAAATTAAATAAGCAGGGTGACTTCTTTGTTGTACTTTGTTCCCAATTTTGAATCAGTCATTTGTTCCATGTCTGGTTCTAACTGTTGCACTTCTTGACCTGCATACAGGTTTCTCAAGAGACAGGTAAGTAAGATGGTCTGGTATTCCCATCTCTTTAAGAATTTTCCAGTTTGTTGTGATCCACACAAAGGCTTTTGCATAGTTAATGAAGCAGAAGTAGATGTTTTTTCTGTAATCCCCTTGCATTGTCTATGATCCAATGAATGCTGGCAATTTGATCTCTTGTTCTGCCTTTTCTCAGCCCAGCTTACACATCTGGATGTACTTGCTTCATGTACTACTGAAGACTTGCTTGAAGGATTTTAAGCAAAAACTTTCAGTACAGTTCAGTCGCTCAGTCGTGTCCGACTCTTTTCAACCCCATGAATCGCAGCACGCCAGGCCTACCTGTCCATCAACAACACCGGAGTTCACTCAGACTCATGTCCATCGAGTCAGTGATGCCATCCAGCCATCTCATCCTCTGTGTTCCCCTTCTCCTCCTGCCCCCAATCCCTCCCAGAATCAGAATATTTTCCAATGAATCAACTTTTCGTATGAGGTGGCCAAAGTTTTGGAGTTACAGCTTTAGCATCATTAATTCCAAAGAACTTCCAGGGCTGATCTCCTTCAGGATGGACTAGTCGGATCTCCTTGCAGGCCAAGGGACTCCCAAGAGTCTTCTCCAACACCACAGCTCAAAAGCATCAATTCTCTAGCTCTCAGCTTTCTTCATAGTCCAGCTCTCACATACATACATGACCACTGGAAAAACCATAGCCTTGACTAGATGGACCTTTGTTGGCAAAGTAATGTCTCTGCTTTTCAATATGCTATCTAGGTTTGTCATAACTTTTCTTCCAAGGAGTAAGCGTCTTTTAACTTCATGGCTGCAGTCACCATCTGCAGTGACTTTGGAGTCCAAAAAATAAAGTCTGACACCTTTTCCACTGTTTCCCCATCTACTTCCCATGACGTAATGGGACCACATGCCATGACCTTTGTTTGCTGAATGTTGAGCTTTAAGCCAACTTTTTCACTCTCCACTTTCACTTTCATCAGGAGGCTTTTTAGTTCCTCTTCACTTTCTGCCATATGGGTGGTGTCATCTGCATATCTGAGATTATTGATATTTCTCCTGGAAATCTTGATTCCAGTATGTGATTCTTCCAGGCCAGCATTTCTCATGATGTACTCTGCATATAAGTCAAATAAGCAGGGTGACAATATACCACCTTGATGTACTCCTTTTCCTATTTGGAACCAGTTTGTTGTTCCATGTCCAGTTACTAACATGCTAAATGAATGTAATTGTTTAGTAACTTGAGCATTCTTTGGCACTGCCCTTCTTGATGACTGGGAAGAAAACTAACCTTTCCCAGTACTGTGGCTCCTACTGAGTTTTCCAAATTTGCTGACATTTCCTTACATCATACAAAAAATAAAGTCAAATCGAGTAAAGACCTAAATCTAGACCAGAATCTTTAAGCCTCTTACAGGAAAACACAGGCAGAACACTTTTTGGCATAAATTACAGCAAGTTCCTCTATGACCCACCTCGTAGAGCAATGAAAATAAAAATAAACAAAGTGAACTTAATTAAATTCAAATTATTTTTCTCAGTGAAAGAAACTATAAATAAGAAAAAAAGACAACCCATAGAATGAGAGAAAATAATAGCAAATGAAGCAACTGATGATGGATTAATCTCTGAAATATACAAGCAGTTCATGTAGCACAATATCAGGAAAAAATTAACCCGATCAAAAAGTGGGCAGAAGAACTAAACAGACATTTCTCCAAAGAAGACACACAATGGATACTGAGCACAGGAAAAGCTGCTCAACATCACTCATTATTTGAGAAATGCAAATCAAATCTACAATGAGATATTGCCTTACAGCAGTCAGAATAATCATCATCAAAATACCTATATGTGAGATAGCAAAAGAGACAGAGATATAAAGAACAGGTTTTTGGACTCTGTGGGAGAAGTCAAGGGTGGGATGAATTGTGAGAATAGCATTGAAACATGTATATTACCATATATGAAATAGATCACCAGTCCATGTTTAATGCATGAAAAGAGCACTCAAAGCCAGTGCACTGGGACAACCCTGAGGGACAGGATGTGGAGGGAGGTGGGGGGGGGGTTCAGGATGGGGGACACATGTACACCCATGCCTCATTTATTTCTATGCATGGCAAAACCCACTACAATATTATAAAGCAATTAGTCTCCATTTAAAATACATAAATTAATTTTAAAAATAAAAAAAATCATATCTATAAACAATAAATGCTAGACAGCATGTAGAGAAAAGGGAATCCTCTTGCACTGTTGGTAGGAATGAAAACTGATGCAGATATTATGGAGAACAGTATGCAGATTCTTGAAAAAAAAAGAAAGAAAGAAACTAGGAACAAAAATACCATCAGGTTCAGATCACATGGTCATGATCGACTGCTTCCAATCCCATGGTCTGCAGCAGGACAGGCTTCCCTGTCCATGACCAACCCGGGGAGTTCATTCAAACTCATGTCCATCTAGTCAATGATGCCATTCAACCATCACACCCTCTGTCATACTCTTCTCCTTGCACCTTCAATCTTTCTCAGCATCAGTGTTTTTTCCACTGAGTCAGTTATTCACATCAGGTGGCCAAAGTATTGGAAATTCAGCTTCAGCAGTCCTTCCAGTGTTATTCAGGACAGTCCTTTAGGATTGACTGGCTTGATCTTCTTGCAGCCCAAGGGACTCTCAAGAGTATTCTCTAACACCACAGTTCAAAAGCATCAATTTTTCAGTGTTCAGCATTCTTTATACTCCAACTCTAACATTCTCACATGACTTCTGAAAAAAAATAATAGCATTGCCTAGATAGACTTCTATTGGCAAAGTAATGTCTCTGCTTTTTAATATGCTGTTTAGTTTAGTCATAACTTTTCTTCCAAGGAGCAGGTGTCTTTTAATTTCATGGCTGAGGTCACCATCTCCAGTGATTCTGGAACCCCCAAAACTAAGGCTGTCACTGTTTCCACTGTTTCCCCATCTATTTGCCAGAAAGTGATTAGACCAATTTTTATTTTGTGCCATAAGGGTGGCTTCATCTGAATATCTGAGGTTATTAATATTTCTCTTGGCAATCTTGATTTCAGCTTGTGGTTCATCCAGCACAGCATTTCTCATGATGTACTCTGAAAGTAAGTTAAATAAGCAGAATAACAATATGCAGCCTTGACATAATCCTTTCCTGATTTGGAACCAGTCTGTTGTTTCATGTCCAGTTCTAACTTGTTTCTTGACCTGCAGGCACATTTCTCAGGAGCCAGGTGCAGCGGTCTGGTAGTCCCATCTCTTGAAGAATGTTCCACAGTTTGTTGTGGTCCACATAGTTAAAGGCTTTAGCATAGCCAATAAAGCAGAAGTAGATGATTTTCTGGAACTCTCTTGATTTTTCAATGATCCAACGGATGTTGACAATTTGATCTCTGGTTCCTTTGTCTTTTCTAAATCCAGCTTGGACATTTGGAACGTCACAGCTCGCATACTGTCGAAGCCTGGCTTGGAGAATTTTGAGCATCACTTTTCTAGCATGTGATGAGTGCAATTGTGTGGTAGTTTGAGCATTCTTTGCATTGCTTTTCTTTAGGATTGGAATGAAAATTGACCTTTTCCAGTCCTATGGCCACTGCTGAGTTTTCCAAATTCGCTGGATTATTGAGTGAAAGACTTTCACAGCATCATCTTTTAGGATTTGAAATAGCTCAACTGGAATTCCATCACCTCCACAAGCTTTGTTTGTTTTGATGTTTCATAAGTCCCACTTGACTTCACATTCCAGGATATCTGGCTCTAGGTGAATGATCACACCATCGTGGTTATCTGGGTCATGAAGATCTTTTTGTATAGTTCTTCTGTGTAATCTTGCCACCTCTTCTTAATATCTTCTGCTTATGTTTGGTCCATATGATTTCTGTTCCTTATTGAGCCCATCTTTGCATGAAATAACCCTCTGGTGTTACTAATTTTCTTGAAAAGATCTTTAGTCTTTCCCATTCTATTGTTTTCCTCTGTTACTTTGCATAGATCACTGAGGAAGGCTTTCTTATCTCTCCTTGCTAGTCTTTGGAACTCTGCATTCAAATGGGTATATCTGTCATTTTCTCCTTTGCCTTTTGCTTCTCTTCTTCTCTCAGCCATTTGTAAAGCACTTTCAGACCACCATTTTGCCTTTTTGCATTTCTTTTTATTGGGGATGGTCTCGATCCCTGATTCTGTACAATGTCATGTACCTCTGTCCATAGCTCTTCAGGCATGCTGTCTATCAGATCTAATGCCTTGAATCTGTTTCTCATTTCCACTGTATAATCATATGGGATTTGATTTAGGTCATACCTCAATGGTCTAGTGGTTTTCCCTATTTCTTCCATTTAAGTATGAATGTGGCAATAAGGAGTTCACGATCTGAGCCACAGTCAGCTCCCGTCTTGCTTATGGTGACACTAATAACTTCTCTATATTTTTCTGCAAGGAATGTAATCAATCTGATCTCAGTATTGAATATCTGGTGATGTCCATGTGTAGAGTTTTTTTCCTGTGTTGTTCGAAGTGGGTGTTTGCTATGACTAGTGCACTCTCTTGTCAAAACTCTGTTAGCCTTTCCCATGCTTTCTTTATACTCCAAGGCGAGGTTCTCCTGTTACTTCAGGTAGCTCTTGACTTCCTTCTCTTGCATTCCAGTCCCCTATAGTGAAAAATACATCTTTTTCAGGTGTTAGTTTTAGAAGGTCTTTTAGGTCTTCATAGAGCTGTTCAACTTCAGCTTCTTCAGCATTACTGGTTGGGGCATAGACTTGGATCACTGTGACATTGAATAGTTTGGCTTGGAAATGAACGTTGATCATTCTGTCTCCGAGTGCTGCAGTTCTTGAGACTGCATTCAAGCACTGCATTTCAGACTCTTGTATTAACTACGATTATACAGTTGGAAGTGAGAAATAGATTCAAGTGACTAGATCTGATAGACAGAGTGCCCGATGAACTATGGACAGAGATTCGTGACTTTGTATAGGAGACAGGGATCAAGACCATCTCTAAGAAATAGAAAGGCAAAACAGCAATGATGTCTGTCTGAGGAGGCCTTACAAATAGCTGTGAAAAGAAGGGAAGCGAAAAGCAAAGGAGAAAAGGAAAGATACACACATTTGAATGCAGAGTTCCAAAGAATAGCAAGGAGAGATAGGAAAGCCATCCTCAGCGAACAATGCAAAGAAATAGAGGAAAACAATAGAATGGGAAGACTAGAGATCTCTTCAAGAAAATTAGAGATACTAAGGGACCATTTCATGCAATGATGGGCTCGGTGAAGGACAGAAATTGTATGGATCTAACAGAAGCAGAAGATATTAAGAAGAGGTGGCAAGAATACACAAGAGAACTGTACAAAAAAGAGCTTCAAGACCCAGATAATCACGATGATGTGATCACTCACCTAGAGCCAGACATCTTGGAATGTGAAGTCAAGTGGGCCTTAGAAAGCATCACTATGAACAAAGCTAGTGGAGGTGATGGAATTCCAGTTGAGCTGTTTCAAATCCTGAAAGATGATGCTGTGAAAGTGCTGCACTCAATATGCCAGCGAATTTGGAAAACTCAGGAGTGGCCACAGAACTGGAAAACGTCAGTTTTCATTCCAATCCCAAAGAAAGATAATGCCAAAGAATGCTCAAACTACTGCACAATTGCACTCGTCTCACACGCAAGTAACATAAGGCTCAAAATTATCCAAGCCAGGCTTCAACAATATATGAACCATGAACTTGTAGATGCTCAAGCTAGTTTCTGGCAGAAGAACCAGAGATCAAATTGCCAACATCTGCTGGATCATCAAAAAAGCAAGACAGTTCCAGGATAACATCTATTTCTGCTTTATTGACTATTCCAAAGCCTCTGACTGTGTAGATCACAAGAAACTGGGAAATTCTTCAAGAGATGGGAATACCAGACAGCCTGACCTGCCTCTTGAGAAACCTATATGCAGGCCAGGAGGCAACAGTTAGGACTGAACATGGAACAACAGACTGGTTCCAAATCGGAAAAGGAGTACATCAAGGATGTATATTGTCACCCTGGTTGTTATAACTTACATGTACAGTATATCATGAGAAACACTGGGCTGGATGAAGGACAGGCTGGAATCAAGATTGCCAGGAGAAATATCAATAACCTCATATATGCAGATGACACCACCCTTATGGCAGAAAGTGAAGAACTAAAGAGTCTCTTGATGAAAGTGAAAGAGGAGAGTAAAAAAGTTGGCTTAAAGCTCAACATTCAGAAAACTAAGATCATGGCATCCAGTCTCATCAGTTCATGGCCAATAGATGGGGAAACAGTGGCTGACTTTAGTTTTTGGGATCCCAAATCACTGCAGATAGTGATTGCAGTCATGAAATTAAAAGACGCTTACTCTTTGAAAGGAAAATTATGACTAACCTAGACAGGATATTGAAAAGCAGAGATATTACTTTGCTAACAAAGGTCCATCTGGTCAAGGCTATGGTTTTTAGTAGGCATGCATGGATGTAAGAGTTGGACTATAAAAAAACAAAACAAAACAAAAACTGAGTGTTGGACAATTGATGCTTTTGAACTGTGGTGTTGAAGAAGAGTCTTTTTTAATATAAATTTATTTATTTTAATTGGAGGCTAATTGCTTTACAATATTGTATTGGTTTTGCCATACATCTACATGAATCCACCACGAGCGTGCATGTGTTCCCCATCCTGAACCCCCCTCCACCTCCCTTCCCATATCATCCTTCTGGGTCATCCCATAATAAGCATCAAACCTGGACTTGCGATTCGTTCCACATATGATATTATCTTGAGAATCCCTTGAACTGCAAGAAGGTACAATCAGTCCATCCTACAGGCGATCAGTTCTGGGCATTCATTAGAAGGACTGATATTGAAGCTGAAATACATGATAGGAAGAGCTGACCCATTTGAAAAGACCCTGATGCTGGAAAAATCGAAGGCAAGAGGAGAAGGGGATGACAAAGGATGAGATGGTTGGATGGCACCACCGACTCAATGGACATGAGTTTGGGTAAACTCTTGGAGTTGGTGATGGACAGGGAGGCCTGGATAGCTGTGGTTCATGGGGTTGCAAAGAGTCAGGCATGACTGAGCGGTTGAACTGACTGACTGCATTTCAGACTCTTTTCTTAACTATGATGGCTACTCCATTTCTTCTAATGGATTCTTGCCCAAAGTAGTAGATATGTCACCTTATTTAAATTCACCCATTTCAGTCCATTTTAGTTCGCTGATTCCTAAAGTGTTGATATTCACACTTGTCATCTCCTGTTTGACCACTTCCAGTTTACCTTGATTCATGGACCTAACATTCCAGGTTCCTATACAATGTTACTCTTTAAAACATCATACTTGAATTACATCACCAGTCACATCCACAATGGGGTGTAGTTTATCTTTGGCCCCATCTCTTCATTCTTTTTGGAGTTATTTCTCCATCGATCTCCATCAACATATTGGGCACCTACCGACCTGGGGAGTTCTTCTTTCAGGGTCCTATAGTTTTGCTTTTTCATACTGTTCATAGGGATCTCAAGACAAGAATACTGAAGTGGCTTGCCATCCCTTTCTCCAGTGGACCACGTTTTGTCAGAGCTCTCTATCATGACCCATCCATCTTTGGTGGCCCTACATGGCATGCCTCATAGTTTCTTTGATTTAAAGAAGGCTGTGGTCCATGTAATCAGTTTGATTAGTTTTCTGTGATTGTAGTTTTCATTCTGTCTGGCATCTGATGGATAAGGATAAAGGCTTCTTGGAGCTTCTTGATGGGAGAGACTGACTGTTGGGAAATTGTGTTTTGTTCTGTTGCATCGTGCTCAGTAAATCTTTAATCCAATGTTCTGTTAATGAGTGGAGCTGTGTTCCTTCCCTGTTGTTTCACCTGAGGCCAAACTATGGTGAAAGTAATGAAGATAATGGCTTTTGACCTCCTTCAAAAGGTCAGATGCAGGCACTGCGACACTCAGTGCCCCCGACACTGCAGCAGGCCACCGTCAACCCGTGCCTCCACCAGAGACTCCTGGACACTCACAGGCAATTCTGGGTCAGTCTCTTGTGGGGTTAGTGCTCCTTTCTTCTGGGTGATGGGTCACACAGGGTTTTGTTTGTGCCCTCCAAAATTTTGTTTCCCCAGTCCCTATGGTGTTGTCAATGGTGACCTTCTCCAAGAGAGCTTTTGCCATACCCAGCCACTGATGACCTATACCTCCATTGGAGACACTCAAGCACAGTTTTGGTTCAGTCTCTGTGGGATGTCTGGGTCTTGGCACACACAAGGTTTGTTTGAGCCCTCCAAGCATTTCTAGAGGTTAGGGAGTTTGATTCTAAATGTGACTTTGCCCCTCCTAGCATCTTGCTTGAGCTTCTCCTTTGCCCTTGGGCAGGGAGTATCTTTATTTGATAGGATCCAACATTCTCCTGTCAACAGTCGTTCATCAGTGAGTTGTAATTCTGGAGTTCTCTCTAGAAAGGATGAGCACATGTCCTTCTACACTACCATCTTGTAATCAACTACCATATGACCCAAAAATTTCACTTCTAAGCATATACCCTGAGGAAACTATATTTGAAAAAGACACATATATTTCGATGTTCCTTGTAGCACTATTTACAATAGGTAGGCCATGGAAGCAACCTAGATGTCCATTGACAGATGAATGGATAAAGAAATTGTGGTTCATATATACAATGGATTATTACTCAGCCATAAAAAAACACTTTTGAGTTATTTCAAAAGAGGTGGATGAACCTAGAGCCTATTATACAAGTGAAATATGTTGGAAAGGAAAAACAAACATTGTATATTAATGCATATATATGGAATCTAGGAAGATGGTACGGATGAAGCTATTTGCAGGGCAGCAATGAAGATGCAGGCGTAGAGAAAAGACTTATGGACACACTGAGGGAAGGAGAGGGTTAGACAAATTTACAAAATAGCATTGAAACATATGCATTACTTGTGTAAAATTAGATATCCAATGGGAATTTGCTGTATGATGCACGGAGCTCAAGTTCGGTGCTCTGAGACCACTTAGGGGGTCGAATGCTGTGGGAGGTGCAAGGGAAGTTCAAGAAATAGAGAACATATGTATATCTATGGCTGGATTATGTTTATTTATGGCAGAAATGAACATAATATTGAAAAACAATTATCCTCTAATTAAAAATAAGTAAATTTTAGAAATTAAAAAAGCATTAATTAAATAACCTATATAACTATGAAATTACTTGTAGCTAACTGATTTTCAAAAGCTTTTCAAAACATAGGATTTAACTTTCTATCTCTTTTGCATGATCCCAAATTGTCCAATGGGAACCCATTCCAGTACTCTTGCCTGGAAAATTCCATGGATGGAGGAGCCTGGTAGGCTGCAATCCATGGGGTCGCTAAGAGTCGGACATAACTGAGCGACTTCACTTTCACTTTTCCTTTCATGCATTGGAGAAGGAAGTGGCAACCCACTCCAGTGTTCTTGCCTGGAGAATTCCAGGGACGGGGGGCCTGGTGGGCTGCCGTCTATGGGGTTGCACAGAATCAGACACGACTGAAGTGACTTAGCAGCAGCAGCAGCAAAGTGTCCAGAATAAAGACCAATAGGAAAAGAATTACTGAATGGATGAATGGAGATAAAAATGAAACTTCTATTATACCTTGAATTGTGGTTTTATCTGTTTTTAATATTTTAAATGTTGGCAATTTGCATTTAGAGAGCATAATGATCAAAGGTCTTTCCTATTTATTGCTTTATTTATTTATTTGAAATTATTTAATCAGCAAAGCAGATATTATCATTAAGAATGCATGTGCAAAGTTAGATTGGATTATGGTAAGAACGATGAAATAAAAAGGAAACAGAAGAGTAAAAGAATAAATGCTGACAGTAGAATTTTTATCATACTAAAATATGTAAAATATACCACATCTTTTTAGTCATTTTCAGCATAAAATTTAGTGACATTAATTACAGTCATCACAAATAACTAAATTACTTGCATCATCCTAAATAGAAATTTTGTACCTATTAACAAATAGGCTTTCATTTCCCTCTTTTCCTAGCTCCTGGTAATATCAAATCAACATTCTGTCTCTATGGATTTAATATAAATATTTCATATAAATGGAATCATGCAATGTTGTTTTCTTTCATGTCTTGGTTATTTCTCTTACCATGGTGTTTCCAAGGTTCATCCACATCGTAACATGTATAGGAATTTGATTTCTTTTTATAGCCAAATAATATTCCATAACATTAGGTATACACCCCCTTTTTATTTATCTATTCTTTTCTTGATGAACAGTTGGGTTCTTTCCACAATTTGGCCATTGTGAATAATGCTGCAATGTTTGAGACAGTCTTTAATTCTGTGGGGCATATACCTAGGAATATAAGTCCTGGGTTGTATAATGTTTAACTTTTTGAGAAGCCATCGAATCATTTTCCACAGTGACCACACCATTTTATATTCACAAAAGCAATGTATGAGGGTTCCAATTTCTCCATTCTCATCAACATTTGTTCTTTTATTTTTTTAAAGTATAGACAACTTAATTGGTATGAAATAATATCTAATTGTGATTTTTATTTTCCTAATAACAAATGATGTTGAGTATTTTTTAAAGTGTGTGCTGATCATTTGTATGCTTTCTTTATAGAAATGTTTATTCAAGTCATTTTCTCATAACTTGAAAATGCTGTTTATCATTTCAGTTGAGCTGTAAGTTATTTAGATATTCAAAAATTAAATCATTATCAGATAACAATGTGAAAATATTTTTATTCAATCTATAAATTGTCTCCTTTTTCATTTTTAAACATTTTTATTTTATATTTTTGGCCACAAAACATGGCTTATGGGATCTAAGTTCCCCCACCAGAGAGTTAACTTATGCCTAGTAAAAGTGCAGCATCTTATCTATTGGATTACTAGGGAATTCCCTTCTTGTTTTCATAATAATGCTCTCCATGACAAAAAACAAACAAACAAAAAAAAAACACTTAAATTTGATGAATCTGTATATCTGTTCTAAATTTTATTGTTTATGCTTTGATGTTATATCTAAGAATTCATTTCCTACACAAATTCATGAAGATTTATCCTTATACTTACTTAGCAGTTTTATGATTTATTTCCTACGTTTAATTCACAGATACATTTTGAGTTAACTTACAATGTAAGCTAGAGAGCCAATTTATTATTTTCAAGTTTATATCTAGTTGACCTGACACAGTGTTTTGGAAAGCAGCTATGCTCACAAATATACCACCAGTGCCTGACACTATTTTGAAGAGGCTAATTTCCCCCCAAGTACTGCATTCTCTCCCTCTTTTGTTGACTGTGATGGCTACTCCATTTCTAATGGATTCTTGCCAACAGTAGTAGATATAAAGATCATCTGAGTTAAATTCACCCATTCCAGTCCATTTTAGTTTGCTGATTCCTAAAACGTCGACATTCTTACTTGCCAAAGCCTGTATGACCACGTCCAATTTGCCTAGATTTGTGGACCTAATATTCCAGGTTCCTTTGCAATCTTGCTCTTTAGAACATTGTATTTGCTTCCATTACCAGTCGCATCCACAATGGTGTGTTGTTTTTGCTTTGGCTCCATCTCTTCATTCTTTTTTTTTTTTTTTAATTTTATTTTATTATTTTTTTAATTTTTTTTTAAATAATTTTAAAATCTTTAATTCTTACATGCGTTCCCAAACATGAATGCCCCTCCCACCTACCTCCCCATAACATCTCTCTGGGTCATCCCCATGCATCAGCCCCAAGCGTGCTGTATCCTGCGTCAGACATAGACTGGCAATTCAATTCTTATGTGATAGGATACATGTTAGAATGCCATTCTCCCAAATCATCCCACCCTCTCCCTCTCCCTTTCTGGAGTTACTTCTTCATTAATCTCCACCAGAATATCGGGCACCTACCAACCTGGGGAGTTCATCTTTCAGGGTTCTATTTATTTTTTTGCCTTTTCACACTGTTCATGTGGTTCTCCAGGCAAGAATACTGAAGTGGTTTGCCATTCCCTTCTCCAGTGGTCACCATTTTATCAGAACTCTCCACCATGACCCGTCTGTGTTTGGTGGCCCTACATGGCATGTCTCATAGTTTCACTGAGTTAGACAAGGCTGTGTTCCATGAGATCAAATTGGTTAGTTTTCTGTCATTGTGATTTTCAGACTGTCTGCCCACTGATGGAGAAGTATAAGAGGCTTATGATAGCTTCCTGATGGGAGAGACTGAGGGGGAAACTCCAAGAGGAGCTACCCCATCTCCGAGGTCAGGGGCACCGGCCGAGAGGAGCAACCCCATGTCCAAGGAGAGATGGCTGTGTGGGTGCAGGAGGGCCAAGAGGAGATACTCCACATTCAAGGTCAGGAGGGGTAGGGGGGAAGAGATTCCCCTCATCCACAGTAAGGAGCAGCAGCTGAGCTTTGCTGGAGTAGCTGAGAAGAGATACCTTGTGGCCAAGGTAAGAGAAACACAAGTAAGACAGTAGGTGTTGCAAGAGGGCATCAAGGGCAGACACACTGAAACCATACTCACAGAAAACTAATCAATCTAATCACACTAGGACCACAGCCTTGTCTAACTCAATGAAACCAAGCCATGCCCTGTGGGCCCATGCAGGATGGTTGGATCTGAGAGAATCAGGCCCACTGGAGAAGGGAATGGCAAATCACTTCAATATTCTTTCCTTGAGAAACCCATGAACAGTGTGAATAGGCAAAATGATAGGATACTGAAAGAAGAACTCCCCAGGTCAGTAGGTGCCCAATATGCTACTGGAGATCAGTGGAGAAATAACTCCAGAAGGAATGAAGGGATGGAGCCAAAGCAAAAACAAGACCCAGCTGTGGATGTGACTGGTGATAGAAGCAAGGTCCGATGCTGTAAAGAGCAATATTGCATAGGAACCTGGAATGTCAGGTCCATGAATCAAGGCAAATTTGAAGTGATCAAACAGGAAACAGCAAGAGTGAACATGGACATTCTAGGAATCAGCGAAATAAAATGGACTGGAATGGGTGAACTTAACTCAGATGACCATTGTATCTACTACTGTGGGCAGGAATCACTTAGAAGAAATGGAGTAGCCATCATGGTAAACAAGAGTCTGAAATGCAGTATTTGGATGCAATCTCAAAAGTGAAACAATGATCTCTGTTCATTTCCAAGGCAAATAATTCAATATCACAGTAATCCAAGTCTATGCCCATACAAGTAATGTAAAGAAGTTGAAGTTGAACGGTTCTATGAAGAACTACAAGACCTTTTAGAACTAACACCCAAAAACGATGTCATTCTCATTATAGGGGACTGGAATGAAAAAGTAGGAAGTCAAGAAACACAAGGAGTAACAGGCAAATTTGGCCTTGGAATATGGAATGAAGCAGGGCAAAGGCTAATAGAGTTTTGCAAAGAGAAGGCAGTGGTCATAGCAAACACCCTCTTCCAACAACACAAGAGAAGACTGTACATATGGATATCACCAGATGGTCAACATCGAAATCAGATTGATTATATTCTTTGTAGCCAAAGATGGGGAAGCTCTATGCAGTCAGAGAAACAAGACCGGGAGCTGACTATGGCTCAGATCATGAACTCCTTATTGCCTAATTCAGATTTAAATTGAAGAAAGTGGGGAAAATCACTAGACCATGCAGGTATGACTTTAATCAAATTCCTTATGATTATACAGTGGAAGTGAGAAATAGATTCAAGGGATTAGATCTGATAGAGTGCCTGAAGAACTATGGACAGAGGTTCATGACATTGTAGAGGAGACAGGGATCAAGACCATCACCAAAAAAAGAAATGAAAAGAAAAAAAAAAGCAAAATGGCTGTCTGGGGAGGCCTTACAAATAACTGTGAAAAGAAGAGAGGCAAAAAGCAAAGGAGAAAAGGAAAGATATAAGTATCTGAGTACAGAGTTCCATAGAATAGCAAGAAGAGAAAAGAAAGCTTTCCTCAGTGATCAATGCAATGAAATAGAGGAAAAAAAAAAGAATTAGAAAGACTAGAGATCTCTTCAAGAATATTAGATATACCAAGGGAATATTTTATGCAAGGATGGGATCGATAAAGGACAGAAATGGTGTGGACCTAATAGAAGCAGAAGATATTAAGAAGAGGTGGCAAGAATACACAGAGAACTGTACAAAAAAGATCTTCATGACCCAGATAATTACGATGGTATGATCACACACCTAAAGCCAGACATCCTGGAATGTGAAGTAAACGTGGGCCTTAGAAAGCATCCCTATGAACAAAGCTAATGGAGGTGATGGAATTCCAGTGGAGCTAATTCAAATCCTGAGAGATGATGCTGTGAAAGTGCTGCACTCAATATGCCAGTCAATATAGTAAACTCAACATTGGCCATAAGACTGGAAAAGGTCAGTTTTCATTCCAATATCAAAGAATGACAATGCCAAACAATGCTCAAACTACTGCACAATTGCACTCATCTCACACACTCGTAAAATAATGCTCAAAATTCTCCAAGCCAGGCTTCAGCAATACATGAACCGTGAACTTCCAGATGTCCAAGCTGGTTTTAGAAAAGGCAGAGGAACACGAGATCAACTTGTCACCACCCTCTGGAACATTCAAAAGGCAAGAGAGTTCCAGAAAATCATCTATCTCTGCTTTATTGACTATGTCAAGGCCTTTGACAGTGTGGATCACAATAAACTGTGGAAAATTCTGAAACAGATGGGAATATCAGACTACCTGACCTTCCTCTTGAGAAACCTATATGCAGGTCAAGAAGCAACAGTTAGAACTGGACATGGAAAAACAGACTGGTTCCAAATAGGAAAAGGAATACATCAAGGCTGTATATGGTTCCCTTGCTTATTTAACTTATACGCTGAGTATAACATGAGAAAAGCTGGTCTGGAGCACTAGCTGGTATCAAGATTGTCGAGAGAAATATCAATAACCTCAGATATGCAGATGCCACCACACTTATGGCAGAAAGTGAAGAGGAACTAAAAAACCTCTTGATGAAAGTGAAGAGGAGAGTGAAAACGTTGGCTGAAAACTCAACATTCAGAAAACGAAGATCATGGCATCTGGTTCCATCACTTCATTGGAAATAGATGGGAAAACAGTGGAAACACTGTCTGACTTTATTTTGGGGGCTCCAAAATCACTGCAGATGGTGACTGCAGCCATGAAATTAAAAGACACCTACTCCTTGGAAGAAAAGTTATGACTAACCTAGATAGCATATTAAAAAGCAGAGACATTACTTTGCCAACAAAGTTCTACCTAGTCAAGGCTATGGTTTTTCCATTGGTTATGTATGGATTTGAGAGTTGGACCGTGAAGAAAGCTGAGAGCCAAAGAATTGATGCTTTTGAACTGTGGTGTTGGAGAAGACTCTTGAGAGTCCCTTGGACTGCAAGGAGATCCAACCAGTCCATTCTAAAAGAGATTAGTCCTGGGATTTCTTTGGAAGGAATGATACTCTAGCTGAAACTCCAGTACTTTGGCCACTTCATGTGAAGACTTGACTCATTGGAAGACTCTCACGCTGAGAGGGATTGGTGGCAGGAGGAGAAGGGGACAGCAGAGGATGAAATGGCTGGATGGCATCACCAACTTGATGGACGTGAATTTGAGTGAACTCCGGGAGTTGGTGATCGACAGGGAGACCTGGCATGCTGCAATTCATGGGTTTGCAAAGAGTCGCACACAACTGAGTGACTGAACAGAGCTGAACTGAGGGGGAACTGTACAAAAAAGATCTTCATGACCCAGATAACCGCGATGGTGTGATCACTTACCTAGAGCCAGACATCCTGGAATATGATGTCAAGTGGGCCTTAGGAAATACCAAAACAACCAAATCTAGTGGAGGTGATCAAATTCCAGTTGAGCTATTTCAAATCCTAAAAGATGATGCTGTGAAAGTCTTGCACTCAATAGTCCAGCGAATTTGGAAAACTCAGCAGTGGCCATAGGACTGGAAAAGGTCAATTTTCATTCCAATCCTAAAGAAAAGCAATGCAAAGAATGCTCAGACTACCACATAATTGCACTCATCTCACATGCTAGGAAAGTGATGCTCAAAATTCTCCAAGCAAGGCTTCAACAGTATGTGACCCATGACGTTCCAAATGTCCAAGCTAGTTTTAGAAAAGGCAGAGGAACCAGAGATCAACTTGCCAACATCTTCTGGATCATGGGAAAAGCAAGAGAGTTCCAGAAAATCATCTACTTCTGCTTTATTAACTATGCCAAAGCCTTTAACAATGTGGATCACGACAAACTGTGGAACATTCTTCAAGAGATGGGACTACCAGACCGCTGCACCTGGCTCCTGAGAAATGTGCATGCAGGTCAAGAAGCAGTAGTTAGAACTGGACATGAAACAACAGACTGGTTCCAAATCAGGAAAGGATTATGTCAAGGCTGCATATTGCTATTCTGCTTATTTAACTTACTTTCAGAATACATCATGAGAAATGCTGTGCTGGATGAACCACAAGCTGGGGAAAATATCAATAATGTCACTTATGCAGATGACACTACCCTTATGGCAGAAAGTAAAGAAGGACCAAAGAGCCTTGTGATTAAATTTAAAGAGGAGAGTGAAAAAGCTGGCCTAAGACTCAACATTCAGCAAACTAAGTTCATGGCATCTGGCCCCATTACTGTATGGCAAATAGACGGGGAAACAGAGGAAGCAGTGATAGATTTATTTGTGGAGGGCTCCAAAATCACTGTAGATGGTGACTGCAGCCATGAAATTAAAGGACACTTACTCCTTGGAGGAAAAGTTACAACTAACGTAGACAGCATATTAAAAAGCAGAGACATTGCTTTGCCAACAAAGGTCCATCTAGTCAAAGTTATGGTTTTTCCAGTAGTCATGTATGGATGTGATAGTTGGACTATAAAGAAAGTTGATTGCCAAAGAATTGATGCTTTTGAACTGTGGTGTTGAAAGACTCTTTTTGAGTCCCTTGGGCTGCAAGGAGATCCAACCAGTCCATTCTAAAGGAAATCAGTCCTGAATATTCTTTGGAAGGTCTGATTCTGAAGCTGAAAGTCTGATATTTTGGTCAACTTATGCGAAGAAGTGACTCATTTGAAATAATCCTGATGCTTGGAAAGGTTCAAGGTGGGAGAAGATGGGGATGGCAGAGAATGAGATAGATGGATGGCATCACTAACTCAATGGACATGAGTTTGATTGAACTCTGGGAGTTGGTGTTACACAGGGAGTCCTGGCTTGCTGCAGTCAATGGGGTCGCAAATAGTTGGACATGATGGAATAAATGAACGGAAGTTAATTTTTTCCCACTGAACGGTTTTAACACACTTGTGTAAAGTCAGTTGGTCAGGTATTAATTTCAACAAAATGTCAGACAGAAGCTCTGATCTATTTGTCACTCATGGAAATGTCAGGTAATTACCAGAAGCTGTCCGAAGCATCCTTATTGAAGCACTGGAGCACATTAAAACTTTCTAGAAGCTAAATAAATATTCAATCAACAAAAGCCACCTAGAAAACAGTAGGAAGTTTGATGACTTTTCTTTGTGCTTAGTCCTGAAACTGAAGGACAATTGCTTAACTCAGATCTCAGTAATGAAATAGTCATTGAAAATGCTTGCAAAAACAGCAAGGAGTACAGACTCACCAATGACTGGAGAAAGATATTACAGATGAAAAATAAAATAGACCATATAAGATCTAAAGAAGAGCTGGATGAAAATTTGTGGGAAATTAAGACACTTAAATGAATCTATGTGAATGGGGGGATTCAGAAAACTAAATCTAGGCAACTTGCACGCTCACAAAAGAAGGAAGACCTTAATCTTTCTTAAGTTGGTCATGTGAAGATATAAACATGTCCTGTAAAGTTAAATATGCAAGCAACTATAACACCAAAGGACTATGATTTTGATTTGCAACCCATCTTTAGGTTTTCTATGATTTTTAAATGGAAAGCACATAAAACATAAATATTTATCACTGTGTACATAAGATATTAATATAATTATGTAATTATGGCAAAATATAAAACAGAGGTAAGAGTGTATAGAAATATATTTTTTACAGGATTGAACATAAGTTGGTATTGAGTTTTATAATTTTAAGATATTATACATAATTCTGATGGTAATGTCAAAGAAAATATCCACAGAATATACGGAAAAGAAAAATGAGAGGAGGATAAAATATGTCATTGCAAAATTCAACTAAACACAAAATGAAATCATGAAGAAAAGACAGAAAAATCAATGAGACAAAAAGGAAAAAAGTAACAAAATATCCAAAGTATTTTTGTTCATCAATAATTTCCCTAAAATACACGGAATAAACTGTCATATCAAATGGAACAGAACAGCAGGAAAGATGAAAAGCACATAATCAAAACGTGTGCAGTGAGCTTAATTTTACTTGTAAAAACAAATAAAATTAAAAGTAAAAGCATGGAAAAGGGAATTTCATGCAAATATTAACCAAAAGAACTTGGGAAGTTTATATTAATAAAAGACAAAATAAACTTTATGTAAAAAGTACTATAAGTGATAAAGAACAGTGTACATTTATAAAAGACCAGTTCGTCCAAAAAGGTATAATAATTGTAAACATATATGAAATAAATATCAGAGCTCCAAAATATAGAAAGCAAATATAACAGTTTTGATACTTACAATGTTTGTTGGATATTTCAAAACTCCATTCTAAACAATGGATAGAACAAACAGATAGGAGTGAGATTAGAATCATGGCAGCATACGAGATTCTTATATTTAGAACTCACTTCCCCTTAAAAAAAAAAAAAAGTAATCCACAAACAAACGTGCCTTTGTAGGAATAGTGGGATATATTAGCATATGCCAAGAGAACTAGGAGGAACCACACCTACCTTTGCATTTAGTAAGGGGAAAACTGACTTAGGTATGGGCTGCAAAACGAGCATTATCTAGCAAACTTCATGGTTACCCAGGAAAAACCTGGAGAATTCTGGCTTGGAGAAAAAAAACATGGACAAGAGAAAACTTTGTAGAAAACCAGCACTTCTGAGCTGATATTCTAGCTTATTGCTGGAGTAAGGAAATTAATAAAAGGGGGGAGTGTGGACACATTGAAGAGGGGAATAGTAACTTTGCCAGCACTGTTTCTATCCAAAAGGCAACAGAGCTTGGGGCAATAATTGTCACCAGTGACTTCTTCCACTTCTCCACTTATCCAGAAGGAGAAGAATGAATGACTACTGGACTTCCTCAATTGTGTGGGACACTGCTAAATATAATCACACTTGTCTTCAGAAGCATCCAAAATACTGAGGGAGGAACTTCATGACTGTGGGGAGGGAAGAGGTTAGGAAAGAGAGATTTGAACGTCAGAGGACATTTAAAAGTATAATTTGTGTTGACTGTGCTCAGTATTTCAGTGTGAAGTTCATTCACTAGCCTCCGGTAAAATCTCAACTGAACACCTCTCTACTGGGCCGTCAGACACCTCTAGTGTTCAGAGTTGTAAAACCACACCTACTCCCTCTCTTTGAGTATCGCCCATTACACATTCTCAAGTGTGGTATCAAGGGGCAAGCTCTTATAAGTTGAATGCTACTAGGAAAATTGATCAGGATCTGTGGGCAAGGGAAAAAACCAGAAACTTGTACTCTAAAGTCATTTCTGGAAAATGAAGAGATATTTCCAGCAGCTAGCATGGTGAGTTGTGAGAAGCAGATAAGACATGAGAGCTTAAGAATCCTATTGATTTAACCAAAAAGTCCCTTCAGTTTTTTTAAAAAAAAATAAAAGACACACTTTTCATTTTCACCAAGAACTTTATTAAACCATGTATTCACTATTTTGTTTCACTACCTTCTGCCATTTTTCAGGCAACTTTATAATTATGTCTTCCCAAAACTCAGAGAAGGCAATGGCAACCCACTCCAGCACTCTTACTGGGAAGGTCCCACGGATGGAGGAGCCTGGTAGGCTGCAGTCCACGGGATCCCTAGGAGTTGGACATGACTTCACTTTCACTTTTCACTTTCATGCATAGGAGAAGGAAATGGCAACCCACTCCAGTATTCTTGCCTGGAGAATCCCAGGGATGGGAGAGCCGAGTGGGCTGCCGTCTATGGGGTTGCACAGAGTCGGACACGACTGAAGTGACTTAGCAGCAACTTAGCAGCAAAACTCTTTATCTTTTTGAGCAAAGAACTGCTCCAGGTGCTTTTATATTCTTCCAGGTAATTGATTTTTTTTCTGCTAAAATAATTTTGTATTATACAGAATGAAGTAAGTCAGAAAGAGGAAAGCAAATATTAATAGAGGAAAGCAAAGTTTATATATATATATATATATATATATATATATATATGGAATCTAGAAAGATGGTAACTGATTAACCTATTTGCAGGGCAGTAATTGAGACATAGACATAGGGAAAAGACTTATGGACATGGATGGGGGAAGAGGAGTGGATGGGACACATGGAAAGAGTAGCATGGATGCATATTCACTATCATATATAAAATAGATAGTCAATGGAAATTTGCTGTATGACTCAAGGAACTCAAATTGTGGCTATGTAGCAATCTAGAGGGGTGAGAAATGGTGGGAGGTGGGAGTGAGTTTTAAGAGGGTGGGGACATGTGTATACTTATGGCTAATTCATATTGATGTATGGCAGAAATCAAAGCGATATTGTAAAGCAATTATCCTTCAATTAACAATAAATAAATTAAAAAATAAAGACTGAAATAAATAGAAATCTGAAGGTGTAATTTCTGCTGAATACAGTGGATGAAACAGAACTTCACAGTGAAACTGTCAAAGTTTTTACCCAGTCATCAAAGAAACACGGGGTCTTGTGTTAACCTGATGGAAGATCATGCATTTTCTTTTGAATAATTCCAAAGTTTTGAATTGAGTACTGCTTTCAATTGGTCTAATTGAGAGCAATACTTGCTGGAATTAGTTTTTTTGTTTTGTTTTGTTTTCCAAAAGGAGCTCATAATAGAGGACTCCCTTTCAATCATACCATGTACACAACATTACCTCCTTTAGATGAAGACCGGCCTTTGGTTTGATTTGTGGTTGTTCATTTCACTTGCCCCACAATCTCTTCCATTCCAAATAATTGTATGGTATCCACTTTACATCGCCAATTATAATTTGTTTTAAAAACAAACTTTTTAATTACATTTAAGTAGAGAATCAAGTGTAGAAACATGATCAAGAAGAGTTATTCTTTGCTTAACTTATGTGGAACCCAAACATCAAAGCGAATAACCTAAATAAGCTGGTTAAAATGATTTTCAGTGCTTGATTTGGATATCTTGTGTATGTCAACCATCTCCTGCATGGTATAACATTGATTGTTCTCAATTAATGTCTCCATTGGATTTGCTATCAGCTTCAACTGCTTTACCCAACCTTGGAGAATTGATCAGCAAGAAATCTTAAGTATAAAATCTCATAACCACTGTCAACATGTTAAATCAGTCACAAGACATTTTACATACACTGCACAAATCTTTTTGTGTATGTGTTTCAAATGTCTTTTTAATATTTCTTGAAATAATAGTGTATATGCCAAGTATATTTTTTATTCCATCTCAAATATTATAATGGCTATACAAAAATTCACCAATTTTGATTTTTTAAAATTCACTCTGATATGACAGATGTCAAAATGCAATATAAGAAAATTGTTTTTAATCAAATTAAAGACAGCTAAGCAATACTCAAGCCATTTTTTTTTACCTACCCAATACCATAAGAGCAGTGGAACAAGTATATTGATATAAGGTCCATGGAAACGTAAAACAAAACAGGACCAATAAGTAATATATCCTACGAGAAGACAACTAGTAAAGATTTGAGGGAGTATCTGCTATTGCAAAAGTGAAAGCATCAAGTTGGAAGATTAACAGGTACAAACTACTATGTATAAAGTAAATAAGCCGCAATAATATATTTGTACAGTGCATGGAGTGTAGCCAGTATTTTATATTTTAGATAAAGGATAATCTGTAAAAATACTGAATCACTAAATTGTATACTTGAAACTACTATCACATTGTAAATCAATTAGATTTCATAAACAAATATAAAAATGTGAAAGAAGCAATGGAAAATTCCAAGGAACATAATGAATCAGGAAGAAAAAAAAAGTCATCATTAAAAGATGAAAATAAGCCTCAGAGCCAAGATGATTAGGAGGGAAGACGTGGAGTCCATGTCTCCCCACAATTAAGATACTCACCAGATGCTGGTGGGGGACCTTCTAAACTCAGGCAGATAGGAGGAATTCCAAAATGACCATGTAGGATATAGTAGAGAACAGGGGAGGGAGGAGAAGTAAAGGCCACACAGGACCTGTGTGACTGAGGGGTGGTTGGGAAATGAGAGGGGAGCAATTTAGCCACCTGGAGAGACACACTTGCCTATAGGAGATTGGTCTGGAGGAAGAGGGGCTCTCAGGGATCAGAGGAGCTGGGAACCTCCAGGTGTTCCCCCTCCCACTTGGCCTCAAGGAGCCTCCTTAGACCCCAGGTTGGACTCTCTGTCTTTGGTGGCCCCCTCCACCCTCTGGGAATACTCTCTGACCTCCAGGGCCCCCTCAACAATCCAGGATCCCCTCTCCCTAGAGGTTCCTCTTCATCTTCAAGGGCCCTCTCTGTTTGCATAGGTCCTGTGGGTGTAAGCGGATGTGAGAGGAGAAAGAGCCAGAGTAGTCAGGGAAAAATTTCTTGGGGTTTCAAAAGCAGGGAACCCACCTGGTGATCCTTTCCCACTTGGACTGTGAGAGACTGCTGGGATCCTGGGCCTGATTCTCCTCACCCTGATGTTAGAGGAACTCCATAGGTCCCCTTGGTTGAGCTGAGCCTTGTTTCCACCCCACACCCCCAATTAGAATTTTTTCTTGCAAAGTGGATCCTGAATTAAGACTCACTTCAACCTAAACCTTTGCCTAAACCCCAGGGCCTCCTAAGCCCTTCTCCACCTAAGCCCCATCCCCCACAGCTGTTGTGTTTTATTGTTGTTGTTGCTGTTGATTTCCTCTTTCCTAGTGGAGTTTGGTTTTATCCATCATTGGTTGTTTCTTATTTATTCTTATTTGCTTATATTATTTATGTTAGTTTTCTGACCATATTTTATATTTTCTTTGTTATTGTTCTGCAGTCTTTTAATTATAATTTCTTCTTTGATAATGGAGTTCAGTTTTACCTTCTAGTGCTTGCTTCATTCAGTTTATTATGTTTTCCAAAGTTTTAGTTAGTTTTGTAAATTTACTTTATTTTTTTTTATTCTTTGTTATTGATCTGTTCCTTTCTCTCTCTCTCTTTTTTTTTTTTTTTTTCCATACCCTACAGTTTGTGAGACCAGAGTTCACTGGCCACAGATCTGGTTTCAGCCCCTGTAGTGGGAGTGCTGAGTCCACACCACTGGAATAACAGAGACTATAAGCCCCCAGAGAATATTAATAGAATGAGGTATTCCAGAGGTCCACATCTCAACACCAGTACCTGGTGCTACCCAACTGTCTGCAAACTCCATTGTTAGATACTTCAGGCCAAATAACTAGTAAGACAAACTCATTCTTATCCATCAAAAAAAAAAGTGAGATAACAAAAATTAATATGTTACAGAAGAGGAAATAAGCAATCAATTTGAAAAATAATTCAGAGTAAAGAGAGTAAAAAAAAAGTTCCAAACTGTAAAAACAGAATGGAGAAAATGCAAGAAACGTTTAATAAGCATCTAGAACTTAAGAATAAACAAGCAGTGACAAACAGCACAATAACTTAAATTAAAAATATTCTAGAAGGAATCAATAAGAGAATAAGTGGGACAGAAGAACAGATAAGTGAGCTGGAAAATAGAATGATGGAAAAAACTGCTGAGGAGCAGAATAAAGATAAAAGACTGAAAAGAATGGAGAACAATTACAGAGACCTCTGGGACAGTATTAAATGAACAAACATCTGAATTATAGGGATCCCAGAAGAAGATAAAAAGAAAGGGTTGGAGAAAATATTTGAAGGGATTAGAGTCAAAAACATCCTTAAAATGGATAAGGAAATAGCTACCCAAGTACAGGAAGTGCAGAGAGTCCTATATAGGATAAATCCTAAGAGAAACACACCAAGACAATATTAATCAAATTAATAAAAATAAATATAAATAAAAATATTAAAAGTAACAAGGGCAAAGCAGAAAATAATATAAAAGTGAATCCTCATAGGGCTATTGGCTGATTATTCAACAGAAACTCTGCAGGCCAGAAGGGAGTGGAAGGAAACATTGAAAGAGATGTAAAGGAAGAATCTACTACCGAGATTACTTCACCCAACAAGGATCAAATTCAGATTTGACAGAGAAATTAAAAGTTTTATACACAAGCAAAAGCTAAGAGAGTTTACCACAGGCAAACAAGCTATGTAATAAAACCTAAAAGAAATCCCCTAGGCGTAAAATAGAAAAAAAGGAAAAGATCCACAAAAACAAACCCAAAATAACTAAGAAAATACCATTAGGAACATATGAAAAGTGAAAGAAAGTGAAAGCTGCTCAGTCATGTCTGACTCTTTGTGACCCCATGGACTATACAGTCCATGGAATTCTCTAGGCCAGAATACTGGAGTGGGTACCCTTTTCCTTCTCCAGGGATCTTCCCAACCCAGGGATTGAACCCAAGTGTCCCGCATTGCAGGCAGATTCTTTAGCCACAAGTACATATCAATAATTACCTTAAATGTAAATGTATTAAATGGTCCAACCAAAAAACACAGACTGGCTGAATGAATACACAAACAAGACGCCTATATATGCTGTCGACAAGAGACCCACTTCAGACCTAGAGGCACATACAGACTGAAAGTGATGGAATGGAAAAAGATATTCCATGCAAATGGAAATCAAAAGAAAACTGGAGTAACAAAACTCATATCAGATACAATAGATTTTAAAATAAAGACTTATGAAAAATAAGGAAGAACACTACATAATAATCAAGGAATCAAAGCAAGAAGAAGATATAATAATTATAAATATTTATGCACCAAACTAAGGAGCAACTTAACACATAAGGCAAACGCTAACAACCATAAAATGAGAAACTGACAGTAATACAAAAACTATTTGGGGACTTCATTACCCTACGTACACTAATGGATGGATCATCCAGACAGAAATTAAATAAGAAAACACAAACTTGAAATAACACAGTAGATGAGATAAATATATTTGATATTTACAGGGTATTCCACCTGAATGTATCAGAATTCACTTTTTTCTCTAGTGCCCATAAAACATTCTTCTTGGGTTAGAAGAACCAATGTAGCAAAAATTAATATACTAACCAAAGCAATCTACACAATCTTTAGGGTGATGACTATTAAATGCCAGTGGCATTCTTCACAAAAGTAGAATTTTTTTTTTAATATTTGTATAGAAACAGAGAAGGCTCTGAATAGCCAAAGTAATCTTGACAAAGGAAGACAGAACAGGGGAAATCAGGCTCCCACACTTCAAACTATACTACAATGCTAAAGTAATCAAAACGGGATGGTCCTGGCACAAAAACAGAAATGTAAACCACTGGTACAGAAAAGAAAGTCCAGTGATAAACCCATGCCCCTATGGTCAACTAATCTATGATAAAGGAGTCAAGAATATACACTGGAGGAAAACCAGTCTCTATAATAAATGGTGCTGGAAAATCTGGACAGGTTCATGTACAAGAATGAAATTAAAACACTGCCTAACATCATGCACAAAAATAAACTAAAAATAAGTTAAAGACATTAATGTAAGACCAGACACTTTAATATTCTTAGAGGAAATTTTAGGAAATAATTTTTTTTACATAAATCACAGCAAGGTATTTCTGGACCCATTTCCTATAATAATAAATATAAAACAAAAATAAACAACTGTGACCTAAACAAACTTAAAAATTGTGCACAGCAAAATGAACTATAATGAGATGAAAATGCAATGCTCAGAATGGGAGAAACATTTCAAACAATGTTCTACTCTTTGGGACCCCATGGACTGCAGCATGCCAGGCTTCCCTGTCCATCACCAACTCCTACAGTTTACTCAAACTCATGTTCATTGAGTCGGTGATGCCATCCAACCATCTCATCCCCTGTCATCCCTTTCTCCTCCTGCCTTCAATCTTTGCCAGCATCAGGGTCATTTCTAATGAGTCAGTACTTCCCATCAGGTGGTCTAAGTATTGGAGTTTCAGTTTTAGCATCAGTCCTTCCAAAGACTATTCAGCACTGGTTTTGTTTAGGCTGGACTGGTTGGATCTTCTTGCAGTCCAAGGGACTCTCAAGAATCTTCTCCAACACTACAGTTCAAAAATTCCATTTCTTGGATGTTCAGCTTTCTTTATAGTCCAACTTTCATATCCATACATGACTACTGGAAAAACCATAGCTTTGACTAGATGGACCTTTGTTGGGAAAGTAATATCTCTTCTTTTTAACATGCTGTCTAAATTGATCAAAACTTTTCTTCCAAGGAGCAAGTGTCTTTTAATTTCATGGCTGCAGTCACCATCTTCAGTGATTTCAGAGCCTAATAATAATAATAATAAAGTCTATCATTGTTTCCACTGTTTCCTCATCTATTTGCCATGAAGTGATGGGTCTAGATGCCATGAACTCAATTTTCTGAATGTTGAGTTTAAGCCAAATTTATCACTGTCTTTTCATTTTCATCAAGAGGCTCTTTAGTTCTTTGGTTTCTGCAATAAGGATGGTGTCGTCTGCATATCTGAGGTTATCTATATTTCCCCAGGAAATCTTAATTCCAACTTGTGCTTCGTCCAGTCGAGTATTTCTCATTATATACTCTGCAAATGTTAAATAAGCAAAGTGACAATATACAGTCTTGACATACTCCTTTCCCGATTGGGAACCAGGCTGTTGTTCCATGTCCAGTTCTCACTGTTGCTTCTTGACCTGCATGCAGATTTCTCAGGAGGCAGGTCATGTGGTCTGGCGTTCCCATCTCTTTAAAAATTTTCCACAGTTTGTTGTGATCTACCCAGTCAAAGGCATTGTCATAGTCGATACAGTAGAAGTATATGTTTTTTACTGGAACTCTCTTGCTTTTTCCATGATGCAATGGATGTTGGCAAATTGATCTCTTGTTCCTCTGCTTTTTCTAAATCCAGCTTGAACATCTGAAAGTTCATGGTTGACATACTGTTGAATCCCTGCTTGGAGAATTTTGAGCATTACTTCGTGTGAAATGAGTACAATTGTGCTGTAGTTTGAGCATTCTTTAGCATTGCCTTTCTTTGGGATTGGAATGAAAACTGACCTTTTCCAGTCCTGTGGCCACTATTGAGTTTGTTTCCAAGGCAAACCATTCAATATCACTTTACTTCAAGTCTATGTCCCGACCAGTAACGCCGAATAAGCTGACATTGAACGATTCTATGAAAACCTACAAGGCCTTCTAGAACTAACACCCAAAAAAAGATGTTCTTTTCATTATAGGGGACTGGAATGTAAAACATATGAAGTCAAGAAATACCTGGAGTAGCAGGCAAATTTGACATTTGAGTACAGAATGAAGCAGGGCAAAAGCTTATAGAGTTTTCCCAAGAGAACACACTGGACATAGCAAACACCCTCTTCCAACAATTCAAGAGAAGACAAAGGATTAATCTTAAAAATATACAAATAGCTTATGGAGCTTAATATCAAAAATAAATAATGCAGTCAAAAAATGTTTAAGACCTAAACAGATATTTCTCCAAATAAGACATACTGATGGCCAAGAGACACTTGAAATGATATTAAATATCACTGATTATTAGATAATTGCAAATCAAAACAACAAAGTATCACCTCACACCAACAAGAATGGCCATCATCGAGAAATCTACGAACAGTACATACTCGAGAAGATTTGGAGAAAAGGGATCCCTCTTACACTGTGGGAATGTAAACTGGTCCAGCCATTTTGGAGAACAGTATGGAAGTTCCTTTAAAAACTAAACATAGAGCTGCCATATGACCCAGCAATCCCACTATTAGGTGTATACCGTTAGAAAACCATACCTTATAAGGACACATGGAAACCAATATTCATTGTAGCACTATTTATAATAGTCAGAACATGGAAGCAGCCTAAAAATCCATGGACAGATGAATGGACAAAGAAGATATGGTACATGTATACAATGGTATATTACCAAGCAATAATAAGAAATGAAATTGAGTTGATTAGATTCATGTCAATGTATGGCAAAATCAATACAGTATTGTAAGGTAAAATAAAGTAAAAATAAAATTAAAAAAAAAAAAGTGATTGCAGAGCCTGTCATAGAGAGTGAAGTAAACCAGAAAGAGAAAAACAAAGAGTTTGTAAGAGTGCTTATAATATGGAATCTAGAAAAATGATACAGATGAATGTACTTGCAGAGCAGGAATAGAGGCACAGATATAGAGAACAGACTTGTGGACATAGCAGTTGGGGGGAAGTAAGGGAGGCACAACTGACAGATTAGCATTGGCATGTGTATACTACCATGTGTAAAATAGATAGCTAGTGGGAAGCTGTTGTATAACACAGGGGGCTCAGCTTGGTGCGCTGTGCTGACATAGATTAGTGGAATGGGGGTTCAGAAAGAGGCTCAAGAGGAGGGGATATACATATGCACATAGTTGATTCATTCATGATGTTGTACAGCAGAAACTAACACAACACTGTAATTATATTAACATTAAACACACACACACACACACACACACACACATATCTCCCAAAGTGTACCCTCTTTCACTGTTGGTGGGAATACAAACTAGTATAACCACTATGGAGAACACTATGGATGTCCCTTAAAATATTGAAAATAGAGCTACTATATGATACAGTAATCCCATCCTTGGGCTTATATCCAAAGAAAACAATAGTTCAAAATGATAGCATGCTCTCCAATGTTCATTGTAACATGATTCACAATAATCAGGACATGAAAACAATCTAAATATCCACCAACAAAGGAATGGATAAAGAAGATTATATATATATTTATATATATATATATATATATATATATAATGGAATTTTATTCAGCTATAAAAAGAACGCAAAGGATGTCATTTGTAGCAATTTGGATGGATCTACAGATTTGGATGATCTTCCCTGGTGGCTCAGGTGGTAACAAATTGACTTACACTGCAGGAGACCTGGGTTCAATTTCTGGGTTGGGAAGATCCCATGGAGAAGGAAATGGCAAACCACCCTGTATTCTTGCCTGAAAAATTCCATGGAAAGAGGAGCCTGGTGGGCTACAAAGTTGCAAAGAGTTGGACATGACTGAACGAGTTTTCACTTTCACTAACAGATGTGAAGGTTAAGTAAAGTAAGTTAGCCAAACATGAATGCCATATGATATTGCTTGTATGTGGTATCTTAAAAAAGGCTACAAATGAACTTATCTGCAATACCAAAATAGTTACATATGTAGAAAATAATCTTAAGGTTACTAGGTGTAAGAGGGGAGGGATAAGTTGAAAGACTGGGACTGACACATACATTTTTCTAGTTATTGCTCAATTGCTCCTTGTGTGCAACTTTTTGTGACCCATGGACTGCAACACGTCAGATTCCCTGTTATTCACCATCTCCAGGAGTTTGCTCAAATTCACATCCATTGAGTAGGTGACGCCATCCAACCATCTTATCTCTGTTTTCCCCTTCTCCTGCCTTCAATCTTGCCCAGCATCAAGATCTTTTCCAATGATTCCACTCTTTGCAACAAGTAGCCAAAATATTGGAGCTTCAGCTTCAACATCTGTCCTTCCAATGCATATTTAGGGATGTTTTTCTTTAGGATTGACTGATTTGATCTCCTCACAGTCCAAGGGGACTCTCAAAGGTTTTATCCAACACCATAGCTCAAAAGCATCAATTCATCAGTGCCGTCTTTATGGTCCAGCTCTCACATTTGTCCATGACTAAAGGAAAAACCATAGCTTTCACTATACAGACATTTACTGGCAAAGTAATGTCTCAGCTTTTTAATATCCTCTATAGGGTATCAGAGCTTTTCTTCCAAGGAGCAAGGGTCTTTTAATTTCATGGCTGTGATCACAAGGTGCAGTGATTTTGGAGCCCCCCAGAATAAAGCCTGTCACTGTTTCCATTGTTTCCCATCTATTTGCCATGAAGTGATGGGACTGGATGTCCTGATCTTAGTGTTTTGAATATTGAGATTCAAGCCAAATTTTTCACTCTCCTCTTTCACTTTCATCAGGAGGCTCTTTAGTTCCTCTGTTTTCTGCCATAAGGGTGGTGTCATCTCCATATTTGAGGTTATTGATATTTTTCCTGGCAATCTTGATTCCAGATTGTACTTCATCCAGCCTGGCATTTCACATGATGTACTCTGCATATGTTAAATAAACAGGGTGACAATATACAGTCTTATGTACTCCTTCCCCAATTTGGAATCAGTCCTTTGTTCCATGTCCAATTCTAACTGTTGCTTCTTGATCCACTTACAGGTTTCTCAGGAAGCAGGTAAGGTGGTCCTGTATTCCCATTTCTTTAAGAATTTTCCACAGCCTAAGACAGCAGAGGAATAGTACGGGGAGACCACTTTCTTCCCCACAACTAATTGAAAGATCATTTCAACGCTGAGCAAATTCCACAAAACAACTTCTGAATGCTGGCAGAGGACACCAAGCACCGAGAAAGGAAGTCTATTCTCTTCAAAAGGAGATAGGACAAAATATAAAAGATAAAAGAGTGACAAAAGAGTTAGGGATGGAGATCCATCCCAGGGAGGGAGTTGTGAAGGAGGAGAAGTTTCCAAACACCAGGAAACCCTCTCACCAGTGGGTCTGTTGGGAGTCTTGGAATCTCACAGGGCAACATAAACGGGAAGAAAAAAAAAAAATCCACAGATTATGCGCCTAACTGCAACTCCCAGAGAAGTAACACAGACGCTTGTGTCCACCACCAGCAAGCAGGGGCTGAAGAGGGAGTCATGGGCTGCATTGCTTTGGGTAAAGGCCAGGACTGAATGCCCTGAGGACAATCTGAGGGAGTTAACATGAGATAGCAACCCAAACTGAGGGATAGCTAGAGAGTGGGAAAAAAGAGAGAGGAAAAAAAAAAAAAAAAACTTTCCCATGAAAAGCTACAAGGCCCAACCTGGTCTGCTCACAGAACAAAGGACTGAGTGAATACCAGAAGAGAGCGAACCAGCTGTGGACTGGCCTCTGTCCCTGCTGGAGGCAGAGAGACAGGCAGGCAACACCCAGAGCCAGAGGGTGAGGGGCAATCTTTGCCCCAGAGATGCATTCTCCACCAAACAGTGAGCAGGCTCCCAGTTGCTAACCAAGTCTTCCTGGGATGCTGGATGATTGATATCTGCCAGGAGGGTAACAGCCAAAGATCAGCTCCCCAGAGGAGTCACATGGCACACTTAAGATGGCACTCCTGCTGCACACCCAGGAAACTGAGGGGCTGGGACCACGGAGGTGATAAGACACACCATCCACCTAGGGAGAGTGTACTTGCCAAGCACCTGGTTGCTGAGCTGCTCAGACAAGGGAAGGGCACAAAATGCAGGCCCAACTGAATCTGTGCTTTTGTGGAATACCCAAGAACCTGACAAGTGAATCTGTGCCTTTGTGGAATACCCGAGAACCTGAACCAGAGGGGCTTAGACCTTGGAAGTTCATGCAAGCCAGGGCCCACTTTAGTCAGTTCCCATTCAGAGCAATATTAAGCCTGAACAGTGTAGACTGGGAAAGCACACAGGCTGAAAGTGGGGGCAAACCCAGTGTGGCCCAGACACTGTGAGAACTCCCCACACATATCAGTGATATTTGTTTGCCGTGTTCCTCCTTCCCCACAGCAGAACTGAACAAGAGAGCCTTAATAAGTGACCACCTCCACCCCCTTTTGTCAGGGTGGAAATTAGGCATTGAAGAGACTTGCAAACAGAGAAAGCCAAAATAAACAAAGATGGAACCACTTTGGAAGAGATGGGTACAACAGATTAAAACACTGTAGTTAGCACTGACTAAGTCCGAGGTCAGGGGTGGCAGCTGGGAGGAGCCACATGGTATCCAAAGTCAGGAGCGATGGCTGAGAGGAGCCACCCCACACCTGAGGCAAAGGGCGGTGGCTGGGAGGAGCAACCCCAAGTACAAGGAGCAGTGGCTGCGTGGGCACAGAAGGCATAGAGGAGCCATCCCACATTGAGGGTCAAGAAGAGCAGTGATGGGGAGATATCCCTCATCCAAGGTAAGGAACAATGGCTGCTCTTTGCCAGAACAACCGTGAAGAGATACCCCATGCCCAAGGTAAGAGAAACCCAAGTAAGATGGTAGGTGTTGCAAGCAGACATCAGAGGGCAGACACACTGAAACCATACTCACAGAAAACTAGTCAATCTAATCACACTAGTACCAGAGCATTGTTTAACTCAATGAAACTAAGCCATGCCCACAGGGCAACCCAAGAGGGGCAGGTCATGGTGGAGAGGTCTGACAGAATGTTGTCCACTGGAGAAGGGAATGGCAAAACACTTTAGTATTCATGCCTTGAGAACCCCATGAACAGTATGAAAAGGCAAAATGATAGGATACTGAAAGAGGAACTCCCCAAGTCAGCTCAGTTCAGTTCAGTTGCTCAGTCGTGTCCGACTCTTTGCAAAACCATGAATCTCAGCACGCCAGGCCTCCCTGCTCATCACCAACTCCCAGAGTGCAATCAGACTTACGTCCATTGAGTCAGGGATGCCATCTAGGTATCTCATCCTCTGTCGTCCCCTTCTCCTCCTGCCTCCAATCCCTCCCAGCATCACAGTCTTTTCCAATGAATCAACTCTTCACATGAGGTGGCCAAAGTACTGGAGTTTCAGCTTTAGCATCATTCCTTCCAAAGAAATCCCAGGGCTGATCTCCTTCAGAATGGGCTGGTTGGATCTCCTTGATGTCCAAGGGACTCTCAAGAGTCTTCTCCAACACCACAGTTCAAAAGCATCAATTCTTCAGTGCTCAGCCTTCTTAACAGTCCAACTCTCACATCCATACATGACTACCGGAAAAACCATAGCCTTGACTAGATGGACATTAGTCGGCAAAGTAATGTCTCTGCTTTTGAATATACTGTCTGGGTTGGTCATAAGTTTTCTTCCAATGAGAAAGCACCTTTTAATTTCATGGCTGCAATCACCATAAGCAGTAATTTTGGAGCCCCCCAAAATAAAGTCTGATACTGTCTCTACTGTTTCCCCATCTATTTCCCATGAAGTGATGGGACCAGATGCCATGATCTTCGTTTCCTGAGTGTTGAGCCTTAAGCCAACTTTTTAACTCTCCAATTTCACTTTCATCAAAAGGCTTTTTATTTCCTCTTCACTTTCTGCCATAAGAGTGGTGTCATCGGCATATATGAGGTTATTGACATTTCTCCCAGCAATCTTGATTCGAGCTTGTGATTCTTCCAGCCCAGCGTTTCTCAAGATGTACTCTGCATATAACTTAAGTAAGCAGGGTAACAATATACAGCCTTGACATACTACTTTTCCTATTGGGAACCAGTCTGTTGTTCCATGTCCAGTTCTAACTGTTGCTTCCTGATCTGCAAACAGATTTCTCAAGAGGCAGGTCAGGTGGTCTAGTATTCCCATTTCTTTCAGAATTTTCCACAGTTTATTGTGATCCACACAGTCAAAGATTTTGACATAGTCAATAAAGCAGAAATAGGTGTTTTTTCTGGAACTCTCTCGCTTTTTCCATGATCCAGTGGATGTTGGCAATTTGACCTCTTGTTCCTCTGCCCTTTCTAAAACACGCTTGAACATCAGGAAGTTCACAGTTCACATATTGCTGAAACCTGGCTTGGAGAATTTTGAGCATTACTTTACTAGCATGTAAGATGAGTGCAATTGTGTGTTAGTTTGAGCATTCTTTGGCATTGCCTTTTTTGGTAATTGGAATGAAAACTGATCTGTTCCAGTCCTGTGGGCACTGCTGAGTTTCCCAAATTAGCTTGCATATTGAGTGCAGCACTTTCACAGCATCTTCGTTCAGGATTTGAAATAGCTTAACTGGAATTCCATCACCTCCATGAGCTTTGTTCGTAGTGATGCTTTCTAAGGCCCACTTGACATCACATTCCAGGATGTCTGGCTCTAGATGAGTGATCACACCATCATGATTATCTGGGTCGTGAAGATCTTTTTTGTACAGTTCTTCTGTGTATTCTTGCCACTCTTCTTAATATTTTATGCATTTCTTTTTCATGGGGATGGTCTTGATCCCTGTCTCCTGTACAATGTCATGAACCTCATTCCATAGTTCATCAGGCACTCTATCATATCTAGGCCTTAAAATCTATTTCTCACTTCTACTGCATAATCATAAGGGATTTGATTTAGGTCATACCTGAATGGTCTAGCGGTTTTACTTCCTTTCTTCAAATTGAATCTGAAATTGGTAATCAGCAGTTCATGATCTGAGCCACAGTCAGCTTCTGGTCTTCCTTTTGTTGACTGTATAGAGCTTCTCCATCTTTGGCTACAAAGAATATAATCAATCTGATTTTGGTGTTGATCATCTGGTGATATCCTTGTGTAGAATAGGTCAGGTCAGTAGGTGCCCAATATGCTACTGGAGATCAATGGAGAAATAACTCCAGAAGGAATGAAGGGATGGAGCCAAAGCAAAAACAATACCCATCTGTGGATGTGACTGGTGATAGAAGCAAGATCCAAAGCTGTAAAGAGCAATATTGCATAGGAACCCAGAATGTCAGGTCCATGAATCAAGGCAAATTGGAACTGGTCAAACAAGAGATGACAGGAATGAACATTGACATTCTAGGAATCAGTGAACTAAAGCGGACTGGAATGGGTGAGTGTAACTCAGGTGACCATTATATCTACGACTGCTGGCAGGAATCCCTCAGGAGAAATGGAGTAGCCTTCATGGTCAACAAAATAGTCTGAAGTGCAGTACTTGGATGCAATTTCAAAGATGATAGAATGATCTATGTTAGTTTCCAAGGCAAACCATTCAATATCATAGTATTCCTAGTCTATGGCCAAACCAGTAACGCTGAAGAAGCTGAAGTTGAACGGTTCTATAAAGACCTTCAAGATCTTTTAGAACTAACACCTAAAAAAGATGTCCTTTTTATTCTAGGGGACTGAAATGCAAAAATTGGAGGTCAAGAAACTCCTGAAGTAACAGGCAAATTTGGCCTTGGAATGCAGAATGAAGCAGGGCAAAGACTAATAGAGTTTTGCCAAGAAAATGCACTGGTCATAGCAAACACCCTCCTCCAACAACAGAAGAGAAGACTCTACACATGGACATCACCAGCTGATCAACACTGAAATCAGATTGATTATATTCTTTGCAGCCAAAGGTGGAGAAGCTCTATACAGTCAACCAAATCAAGACCAGGAGCTGACTGTGGCTCAGATCATGAACTCCTTATTACCAAATTCAGACTTAAATTGAAGAAAGTAGGGAAAATCGCTAGCCCATTCAGGTATGACCTAAATCAAATCCTTTATGACAATACAATGGAAGTGAAAAATAGATTTAAGGGCGTAGATCTGATAGATAGAGTGCCGGATGAACTATGAAATGAGGTTCATGACATTGTACAGGAGACAGGGATCAAAACCATCCCCATGGAAACGAAATGCAAAAAAGCAAAATGGCTGTCTGGGGAGGCCTTACAAATAGCTGTGAAAAGAAGGATGGTGAAAAGCAAAGGAGAAAGAAATGATATAAGCTTCTGTATGCAGAGTTCCAAAGAATAGCAAGAAGAGATAAGAAAGCCTTCTTCAGTAATCAATGCAAAGAAATAGAGGGGGAAAAAAAAACAGAATGGGAAAGACTAGAGATTGCTTCAAGAAACTTAGAGATACCAAGGGAACATTTTATGCAAAGATGGGCTTGATAAAGGATAGAAATGGTCTGGACCTAACAGAAGCAGAAGATATTAAGAGGAGGTGGCAAGAATACACAGAAAACCTGTACAAAAAAGATCTTCACGACCCAGATAATCATGATGATGTGATCACTCATCTAGAGCCAGATATCCTGGAATGTGATGTCAAGTGGGCCTTAGGAAGCATCACTACGAACAAAGCTCATGGAGGTGATGGAATTCCAGTTGAGCTATTTCAAATCCTGAAAGAAGATGCTGTGAAAGTGCTGCACTCAATATGCAAGCAAATTTGGAAAACTCAGCAGTGCCCCCAGGACTGGAAAAGGTCAGTTTTCTTTCCAATCGTAAAAAAAGGCAATGCCAAAGAATGCTCAAACTACCACACAGTTGCATTCATCTCACATGCTAGTAAAGTAATGCTCACAGTTCTCAAGCCAGATTTCAGCAAAGGTGAACCATGAACTTCCTGATGTTCAAGCTGGTTTTAGAAAAAGGAGAGGAAAAGAGATCAAATTGCCAACATCCACTGGATCATGGAAAAAATGAGAGATACCGAGGAAAACATCTATTTCTGCTTTATTAACGATGCCAAAGCCTTTGACTGTGTGGATAACAATAAACTTTGGAAAATTCTGATAGAGATGGGAATACCAGACCACCTGACCTGCCTCTTGAGAAATCTGATGCAGGTCAGGAAGCAACTGTTAGAACTGGACATGGAACAACAGACTGGTTCCAAGTAGGAAAAGGAGTATGTCAAGACTGTATACTGTCACCCTGCTTATTTAACTTATATGCAATATACATCATGAGAAACGCTGGACTGAAATAATCAAATATGGAATCAAGATTGCCAGGAGAATTATCAATAACCTCAGATATGCAGATGACACCACCCTTATGGCAGAAAGTGAAGAGGAACTAAAAAGCCTCTTGATGAAAGAGGAAGAGGAGAGTGAAAAAGTTGGCTTAAGGCTCAACATTCCGAAAACTAAGATCATGGCATCTGGTCCCATTACTTCATGGGAAATAAATGGGGAAACAGTGCAAACAGTGTCAGACTTTTTTTTTTTTGGGGGGGGGCTCCAAAGTCACTGCATATGGTGATTTCAGCCATGAAATTAAAAGACGCTTACTCCTTGGAAGAAAAGTTATGGCAAAACTAGATAGCATATTGAAAAGAAGAGATATTACTTTGCCGACTATTGTCTGTCTCGTCAAGGCTACGGTTTTTCTGGTAGTCATGTATGGATGTGAGAGTTGGACTGTGAAGAAGGCTGAGCGCTGAAGAATTGATGCTTTTGAACAGTGGTGTTGGAGAAGACTCTTGAGAGTCCCTTGGACTGCAAGGAGATCCAACCAGTCCATTCTGAAGATGATCAGCCCTGGGATTTCTTTGGAAGGAATGATGCTAAAGCTGAAACTGCAGTAATTTGGTCACCTCATGCGAAGAGTGTACTCATTAGAAAAGACTGTGATGCTGGGAGGGATTAGAGGCAGGAGGAGAAGGGGACGACAGAGGATGAGATGTTTGGATGGCATCACTGACTCGATGGACATTAATATGAGTGAACTCCGGGAGTTGGTGATGGACAGGGAAGCCTGGCGTGCTGTGATTCATGGTTTTGCAAAGAGTTGGACACGACTGAGCGACTGAACTCAACTGAACTGAAGTATTGAAAAGGGCCTGTAGACCTTGAAATGTATAAGCTAGAACAAGGAACTATCTGAACCTGAACTGTTCCCACACTGCACTCAATAGCTCCAAAGAAATTCCTAGATACATCTTTACTATTTTCATTTTAATTTTTTAAATGTTTTATTATTTGTTTTATTTTCATTTTTATAACCTACTATTACCTTGCAATAAAGACCTCATTTTAAAGCAAATTTCATATATATATATATATATATATATATATATATATATATATATATATATAAAATAATTCTCTTGATTTTTTTTCTTTAATATTGTATTTTTGAGAGTCTAAACTCTACTCTAGATTTTTAATCTTTGGTTTCTGGTATTTGTTATAAATTTTAACAAAATTCAAGAATCCAATCTTCAGTACCCATTTTTACTTAGAAGTGTGTTTACTGGCTTGATTGCCCCCTGTCTCTTGTGACTTCCCTTTTCTCCCCCAGGTCACCTCTATTTCTTCCCTCCCACTTCTCTCTTCTACCCAACTCTGTGAATCTCTCTGGGTGTTCTGGACTGTGGAGAACACTTAGGGAACTGACTACTGGCTAGACCTGTCTCTCTCCTTTTGACTCCCCCTCTTCTCCTCCTGAACACTTTTATCTCCCTCCTCCCTCTTCTCTTCTCCATGTAACTCTGTGAACCTCTCTGAGTGTCCCTCACTGTGGAGAATCCTTTCACCATTAACCTAGATGTTTCATCACCAGTGCTCTATTGGTGGAGAAGTCTTAAGATTACTGTAAGAATAAAACTGAAATCCAGAAGCAGGAGGCTTAAGTTCAAAACTTGAGAATACCAGAAAATTCCTGACTTCAAGTACCATTAATCAACAAGAGCACATTCAAAAACCTCCATACCTACACTGAAACCAAGCTCCACCCAAGAGCCAACAATTTTCAGAGCAAGACATACCAAGATAATTCTCCAACAACGCAGGAACATAACCCTAGCATTAAAATCCAGGTGGCCAAAAATCACACCAAATGCACCGACACCTCAAAACTCACTACTGGACACTTCATTGGACGCCAGAGAAGAGAGACCCAGCTCTACGAACAAGAATACCAACGCAAGCTTCCCTAACCAGGAAGCCTTGACAAGCCACTCGTCCAACCCCACACACAGGGAAGAATCTCCACAATAAAGAGGAACCACAGACTTCCAGGATACAGAAAGGCCATCACAAACACAGCAGTCTAAACAAGATGAAAAGGCAGGGAAATATTCAGCAGGCAAAAAAAAAAAAAAAAAAAGATAAATGCTTAGCCAAAAAAAAAAAAAAAAAAAAAGAAAAGAAGAAAAGAAAAAGAAAGAAAGAGAGAGATAGGGAACTTACCTGAAAGACAATTCAATATAATTATAATAAAATTAAATTATCCAAATCTTGAAAACAAAATGGAGTTAAAGATAAATAGTCTGGAGACAAGGATTGAGAATGCAAGAAAGGTTTAACAAGGACCTAAAAGAAATTTTAAAAAGAGTCAATCAGTAATGAATTAGGTAATAACTGAGATCAAAAACACTCTGGAGGGAACCAACAGTAGACTAATGGAGGCAGAAGATAGGAGTCAGATAGAAGATAGAATGCTGGAAATAAATGAAGCAGAGATGAAAAAGAAAAAAAAAATCACAAGAAATGTGGACAACCACAGAGACCTCTGAGACAATGTCAAAAGACCCAACATTCAAATCATAGGAGTCCCAGAAGAGGAATACGAAAAGAAAGGCCATGAGAAAATACTTGAGAAGAAAATTATTGAAAACTTCCCTAAAGTGGGGAAGGAAATAGCCACCCAAGTCCAAGAAACCTAGAGGGTCACAAACAGGACAATCCCAAGGCAGAACACCCTAAGACACATATTAATCAAATTAATGAGGATCAAACACAGGGAGCAAATATTAAAAGCAGTAAGGGAATATCAACAAATAACATAGAAGGGGATTCCCATAAGGATAACAGCTGATCTTTCAACAGAAGCTCTTCAGGCCAGAAGGGAATGGCAAGACATACTTAAAGTGATGAAAGAGAAAAATCTACAGCACAGATTACTGTAGCCATCAAGGATCTCATTCAAATATAAGGAGAAATCAAAAGCTTTACAGACAAGCAAAAGCTGAGAGAATTCAGCACTAACAAACCAGCTCTTCAACAAATACTAAAAGTTCCTCTCTAGACAACAAACACAGAAAATGTGTATAAACTCAGACTCAAAACAATAAAGTAAATGGAAATGGGATCATACTTATCAATAATTACCTTAAATGTAATGCCCAACCAAAAGAAAAAGACTGGCTGAAAGGATAAAAAACAGGACCCCTAAATATGCTGTCTACAAGAGACTCATCTCAAAACAAGGGACACATACAGACAGAAATTGAAGGATGGGAAAACGATATTTCACCCAAATGGAGACCAAAGGAAAGCAGGAGTAGAAATACTCATATCAATTAAGATAGACTTTGAAATAAAGGCTGTTAAAAGAGACAAAGAAGGACACTACATAATGATCAAAGGATGAATACAAGAAGAAGATATAACAATTATAAATATATATTCACCCAACATAGGAGCACTGCAATATGTAAGGCAAATGCTTACAAGTATGAAAGGAGAAATTAACAATAATACAATAATAGTAGGGGGCTTTAATACCCCACTCACACCTATGGATAGATCAAAAAACAGGGAAAATTAACAAGGAAACACACATTGTAAAGGATACAATGGACTAGTTAGACCTAATTGATAACTATAGGACACTTCATCCGAAAACAATGAATTTCACTTTTTTCTCAAGTGCACATTGAACGTTCTCCAGGATAGATCACATCCTGGACCATAAATTTAGTCCTGATAAATTAAAAAAAAAAAAAAACTGAAATCATCCCAAGCATCTTTCCTCACCACAACGCAGTAAGATTAGATCTCAATTAGAGGGGAAAAAGTACTAAAAATTCCAACATATTGAGTATGAACAACACACTACTGAATAACCAACAAATCACAGAAGAAATCAGGCTATGCATTGAAATGAATGAAAATAAAAACACAACCACCCAAAATCTATGGGATTTAGTAAAAACAGTGCTAAGAGGAAGAAATCTTAAAAATTAGTGCAGAAATAAATGCAAAAGAAACAAGAGACCATAACAAAAATCAACAAACCTAAAAGCTGGTTCTTTGAGAAAATAAATAACATTGACAAACCGTTAGCCAGACTCATCAAGAAACAAAGAGAAGAATCGAATCAACAAAATTAGAAATGAAAATGGAGAAATCACAACAGACAACACAGATATACAAAAGATCATAAGAGACTATTATCAGCAACTATATGTTAATAAAATGGACAATTTGGAATAAATGGACAAATTCTTAGAAAAATATAACTTTCCAAAACTGAACCAGGAAGAAATAGACTATCTTAGCAGACCCATCACAAACATGGAAATTGAAACTCATAAGAAATCTTCCAGTAAACAAAAGCCCAGGACCAGATGACTTCACAGTTGAATTCTACCAAAAATTTAGAGATGATCTTACACCTATCCTACTCAATCTCTTTCAGAAAAGTTCAGAGGAAGGTAAACTCCCAAACCCATTCTATGAGGCCACCATCACCTTAATACCAAAACCAGATGCAAAAAAAAAAAAAAAAGGAGAAAACTGCTTGCCAATATCACTGATGAAAATAGATAAAAAAAACTCCTTAACAAAATTCTAACAAATACAATCCAACAACATATATATATTTTTTCATGATATTGCTTTGATTTTATTAAAATATAGTTTACAGATTTACAGATACTTACCTAGGATGTTACATTATTCTAGTAGTTCAATGTTATACAAACTTTAAAAATAAAATACAGAGCTATAATAAATAGTCGTCAAAGATTTCTAAACTTATTAAACTCTCAAAAAATATGATTGGAGGTATAATACTCCTTTAAGAGGTTTTATTTCTTGTCCATCATCAAGTTTGAATCTTGGTTTTAGGGACTTTTTTTCTTTCTCTTTTAAATATAAATTTATTTCTTTTAATTGGAGACTAATTACTTTAAAAGATTATATTGTTTTTGCCATACATCAATGTGAGTCTGCCACCAGTGTACACGTGTTCCCCATCCTGAACTCCCTCTCCCACCTCCCTGTCCATACCATCCCTCTGGGTCATCACAGTGCACCAGCCACAAGCATACTGTATCCTGCATTGAACCTGGACTGGTGATTCATTACATATATATCATGCATGTTTCAATGCCATTTTCCAAAATTATCCCACCCTCTCCCTTTCCCACAGAGTCCAAAAGACTGTTAGATACATCCGTGTCTCCTTTGCTGTCTCGCATATAACATTATCATTACCATCTTTCTAAATTCCATATATATGTGTTAGCATACTGTACTGGTGTTTTCCTTTCTGGTTTACTTCACTCTGTATAATAGGCTCCAGTTTCATCCACCTCATTAGAACTGATTCAAATATATTCTTTTTAATGGCTGAATAATACTCCATTGTGTATATGTACCACAGCTTTCTTATCCATTCGTTTGCTGATGGACATCTAGGTTGCTTCCATGTCTTGGCTATTATAAACAGTGTTGTGATGAACATTGAGGTACACGTGTCTCTTTCAATTCTGGTTTCCTTGGTGTGTTTACCCAGTAGTGGTATTGCTGGGTCATAAGGCAGTTCTATTTCCAGTTTTTTAAGGAATCTCCACACTGTTCTCCCTAGTGGCTGTACTAGTTTGCATTCCAACCCACAGTGTAAGAGGGTCCCCTTTTCTCCACACCCTCTTCAGCATTTATTACTTGTAGACATTTGGATAGCAGCCATTCTGACTGGCATGAAATGATACCTCATTGTGATTTTGATTTGCATTTCTCTGATAATGAGTGATGTTGAGCATATTTTCATGTGTTTGTTAGCCATCTGTATGTCTTTGGAGAAATGTCTATTTAGTTCTTTGGCCCATTTTTTGATTGGGTCCTTTATTTTTCTGAAATTGAGCTGGAGGAGTTGCTTGTATGTTTTTGAGATTAGTTTTTTGTCAGTTGCTTCATTTGCTATTATTTTCTCCCATTCCAAAGGCTGTCTTTTCACCTTGCTTATAGTTTCCTTTGTTGTGCAGAAGCTTTTATTTTTAATTATTTCCCATCTGTTTATTTTTGCTTTTATTTCCAGTATTCTGGGAGGTAGGTCATAGAGGATCCTGCTGTAATGTATGTCGGAGAGTGTTTTGCCTTTGTTCTCCTCTAGAAGTTTTATAGTTTCTGGTCTTATGTTTATATCTTTAATCCATTTTGAATTTATTTTTGTGTATGGTGTTAGAAAGTGTTCTAGTTTCATTCTTTTATAAGTGGTTGACCAGTTTTCCCAGCACCACTTGTTAAAGAGATTGTCTTTTCTCCATTGTATATTCGTGCCTCCTTTGTCAAAGATAAGGTGTCCTTAGGTGTGTGGATTTATCTCTGGGCTTTCTATTTTGTTCCATTGATCTATATTTCTGTATTTGTGCCAGTACCATACTGTCTTAATGACTGTGGCTTTGTAGTAGAGCTTGCCAGTATCATACTGTCTTAATGACTGTGGCTTTGTAGTAGAGCCTGAAGTCAGGCAGGTTGATTCCTCCAGTTTCATGCTTCTTTCTCTTAAGTATGATACATCATGACCAAGTGGGCTTCATCCCAGGGACGCAAGGATTCATCAATATTTGCAAATCAATCAATATGATGCTCCACGTTAACAAATTGAAAGATAAAACCACATGATTATCTCAATTGATGCAGAGAAAGCCTTTGACAAAATTCAACATTCATTTATAAAAATAACCCTCCAGAAAGCAGGAATAGAAGGAACATATCTCAACATAATAAAAGCTATATACGATAAACACACAGCAAGAATTATCCTCAATGGTGAAAAAATGAAAGCATTTCTCCTGAACTAAAGAACAAGACAAAGGTGCTGACACTGACCCCCACTATTCAACAGAATTTTGGAAGTTTTAGCCACAGCAATCTGAGAAGAAAAAGAAAAATAAAAGGAAACCAGATTGGAAAAGAAGAAGTAAAACTCTCACTGTTTGCAGATGACATGATCCTCTACATAGAAACGCCTGTAGCCTCCACCAGAAATATGCTAGAGCTAATTAATGAATATAGTAAAGTTGCAGGATATAAAATTAATACAAAGAAATACCTTGCATTCCTATATACAAGCAATGAGAAAATAGAAAAAGAAATTAAGGAAACAATTCAATTCACTGTTGCAACATAAACAATAAAATACTTAGGAATAAATCTACCTAAAGTTACAAAAGAACTACATATAGAAAACTATAAAACACCAAATAAAGAAATCAAAGGTGACACAAATAGATGGAAAAATATAACATGTTTATGGATCAGTAGAATCAATATAGTGATAATGAGCAATCTATAGATTCAATGCAATCCCTATCAAACTACCAATGATATTGTTCACAAAACAAGAGCAAATTTGTATTGAAATTAAAAAAAAATAGCCAAAGCAATCTTGAGAAAGAAGAATGGAACAGGAGGAATCAACCTGCCTGACTTCACACTATACTACCAAGCTATAGTCATCAAGACAGTATGGTACTTGCACAAAGACAGAAATATAGATCAATGGAACAAAATAGAAAGCCCAGAGGTAAATCCACACACCTATTGACACCTTATCTCTGATAAAGGAGGCAAGACTATATAATGGAGAAAAGACAATCTCTTCAACAAACACATGAAAAGAGGCTCAACATCACTCATTATCAGAGAAATGCAAATGAAAACCACAATGAGGTACCATCTTACTAGGGTCAGAATGGCTGCTATCAAAATGTCTACAAACAATAAATTCTGGAGAGGGTGTGGAGAAAAGGGAACCCTCTTACACTGTGTGTTGGAATGCAAACTAGTACAGCCACTATGGAGAAGAGTTTGGAGATTCTTTAAAAAACTGAAAATAGAAATGCCATGCAACCCAACAATCCCACTGCTGGACATACACACCAAGGAAACCAGAATTGAAAGAGACACATGTACCCCAATGTTCGTCGCAGCTCTGTTTACAGTAGCCAGGACATGGAAGCAACTTAGATGTCCATCAGCAGACGAATGGATAAGAAAGCTGTGGTACATATACACAATGGAGTATTATTCAGCCATTAAAAGAAATGTATTTGAATCAGTTCTAATGAGGTGGATGATACTGGAGACTATTATTCCAAGTAAAGTAAGTCAGAAAGGAAAACACCAATACAGTATATTAATGCTGCTGCTGTTGTTAAATCGCTTCAGTCTGTCTGTCTCTGCACGACCCCGTAGACAGCAACCCACCAGGCTCCATCGTCCCTGGGACTCTCCAGGCAAGAACACTGGAGTGGGTTGCAATTTCTTTCTCCAATGCATGAAAGTGAAAAGTGAAAATGAAGTTGCTCTGTAGCGTCTGACTTTTTATGACCCCATGGACTGCAGCCTACCAGGTTCCTCTGTCCATGGGATTTTCCAGGCAAGAGTACTGGAGTGGGTTGCCATTGCCTTCTCTGAATATATTAATGCACATATATTAAATTTAGAAAGATGGTAATGATGACCCTATATGTGAGATAGCAAAAAAGACAGATGTAAAGAACAGTCTTTTGGACTCTGTGGGAGAAGGCGAGGGTGGGGTGATTTGAGAGAATAACAGTGGAAAATGTATATTATCATATATGAAACAGATTTCCAGTCCAGGTTTGATGCATGAGGCAGGATGCTCAGGGCTGATGCACTGGGAGGACCCAGAGAGATGGGATGAGGAGGTGGGAGGGGGGTTCAGGATGGGAAACACATGTACATCCATGGTTGATTCATGTCAATGTATGGCAAAAACCACCTCAATATTGTAAAGTAAATAGCCTCCAATTAAAATAAATTAATTAATAAAAAAAGAAATTTCCACAATTTTGTGTGATCCACACAAGCAAAGGCTTTAGCTTAGTCAATGAAGCAGATGCAGATTTTTTTTTCCCTAGAATTTTCTTGCTTTTCACATGCTAGCAAGGTAATGCTGAAAAGCCTTCAAGCTAGGCTTCAACAGTATGTGAACCAAGAAATTCCAGATGAACAAACTGGATTTAGAAAAGGCAGAGGAACCAGAAACCAAATTGCCAACATCCATTGGCCACCTGATGCAATGAGCTGATTCATTTGAAAAGACCCTGATTTTGGGGAAGATTGAAGGCAGGAGGAGAAGGGGACGACAGAAGATGACATGGTTAGATGGCATCACCAACTCAATGGACATGATTTTGGGTAAACTCTGGGAGTTAGTGATCCAATAATAGTTTAGTCGCTCAGTCATGTCCAATTCTTGTGAACCCCATTGACTATAGCCTGCCAGGCTATTCTGTCCATGGAGTTCTCCAGGCAATAATACTGGAGTGGGTTGCCATTTCCTCCTCTAGGGGATCTTCCCATCCCAGGGAATTAACCTGGGTCTCCTGCATTGCAGGCAAATTCTTTACTGACTGTGGTATGAAGGAAGCTCATGATCCAATCAGTTTAGTTCAGTTCATTCACTCAGTTGTGTCCGACTCTTTGCGACCCCATGAACAGCAGCATGCCTGGCCTCCATGTACATCACTAACTCCCGGAGTTTACCCAAAATCATGTCCATTGAGTTGGTGATGCCATCTAACCATGTCATCTTCTGTCGTCCCCTTCTCCTCCTGCCTTCAATCTTCCCCAAAATCAGGGTCTTTTCAAATGAATCAGCTCATTGCATCAGGTGGCCAATGGATGTTGGTAATTTGGTTTCTGGTTCCTCTGCCTTTTCTAAATCCAGTTTGTTCATCTGGAATTTCTTGGTTCACATACTGTTGAAGCCTAGCTTGAAGGCTTTTCAGCATTACCTTGCTAGCATGTGAAACGATCGCTATTGTGCATTAGTTTGAGCGTTCTTTTGGCATTGTTCTTCTTTGATATTAAAATTAAAACTGACCTTTTCTAGTACTGAGGCCACTGCTGAGTTTTCCAAATTTGCTGGTGTATTGAGTACAGCACTTTAACAGCATCATTTTAAGAATTTTCATTACCTCAGCTGGAATTCCATTACCTCCACCAGCTTTGTTCGTATTGATGCTTCCTAAGGTCCACTTACCTTCACACTCCAGGATGTCTTGCCCTTGGTGAGAGATCACACCTTAATGACTACCTAGGTCGTTAAGATTTTTTCATACAGTACTTCTATGCATTCTTGCCACCTCTTCCTAATATATTTTGCTTCTGTTAGGTCCACACCATTTCTGTCTTTTATCCTACCCTTCTTCACATAAAATATGCCCTTGGTATGTTTCTTAAAGAGATCTCTAGTCTCCCATTTTATTATTTTCCTCTATTTCTTTGCATTGTTCACTTATAATATCAGATGTCCTAATGGACCCAGTCATATGCTCATTTCGGCTATTCTGAGCTATATACTCCAGGGGTATGCTCATGTGGCTTGCTTAGGTTTTACTGTTGTGGCAGGATTTGACTACTATTGCTGTACTAGTAGTTAGAATTGGTCCCTCATCTTATTGGCTATTAAGCACTGTCTTTTACAACAGCTTCAAAACTGCTTAAGACTGTGACTGGGTCCTGGTATGGCTGCCTGTGTGGTACATAGGATTCAAGCACTGGAGGTCAGTTAATGGTGGATGGGCCTGTGTCCCAGCAGAGATGGATGAACAGCCCAGGGAATCCTGACGCTGGGGTTTTCTTTTTAGTGGGTTAAACTTGATCTTGGCATAGTTTACTGCATTGCTTATGTGGATTCCAGCACTGGTGTTGGCCTGATGACTGGCAGGGTAGGGTCCTCAAGCAGCTGAATTTGGGGACTCTCTGGATTTGAATGGTGCCAGCCCACTGGTGTGTGCAGCTATGTTCTAGGGTATCTGGGATTTGGAGTTTGGCAGGGATGAGGTTGGTGTCGGCCTCCTTGTGGGAGTGGCCGATTTATAAAACTGTTAGTTGTGAGATCAGCATGGCACACTGTTAGTGTCAATTTGCTGGTGGACAAGACCTAGTTTTGGAGCAGCTGACTGTGGGTCCTTGGGGGCTCATGGTTAGTGTCAGCCCCTGTTTTAAAGACTAGTGGCGGAGGTAAAAGAAGACATTTTCCTACTCAATTGTTCTTGTGGTAGAATGAGCTCCCCAACGTGGCTTTGGCCATCTACTATGCCTCCATAAGAAGTCTCAGTTGCTTTCTTCCTGTCTAGGGGGCTCTCCAAGATCAGCAGTTGGGTCTGAAAGGCTTCTTTTTTTGTTACTTTTTTTTTTTTGATTGGAGGCTAATTACTTTACAATATTATATTGGTTTTGGCTTTTTTTTTTTTTAATTACTACTTCTTCACTAGGACTCAGGGCATGTGAGATTTTGCACATGTCCTTTAAGAGTAGAGTATCTGTTTCCTAAAATCCTCTTACTCTGTATATGGAAGCCCTGCTCATCTTCAAAGTTAAGCATTCTGGCGGCTCATATTTATGTTTCAGGTCCTCATGCAGGTGTAGAGAACCTGACATGGATCTCCAATCTCTCATTCCTTAGAGAGAACCTCTGCAGTTGTGATTATTCTCCAGTTTGTGAGTCTCTTATCTGGAAGTCTAGTCTGGACTATACATTGTCTCTGCCTTCTTTTGTCTGTCTCATTGTGGTTACTTGATCTTTAACTGTGGAAATATTTTCTGTTAGTCTTCTAGTCATTCTCCTAAATATTTACTTTATAAATATTTGTAATTTTAATGTGTTCATGGGGAAGGAGGTAGGCTCGGGCTCTTTCTACTCTTCTGTCTTGGCCACACATGTTTATGATTTCTTCTGACTTTAACAGAGAAATTGAAATTCAAAGTTTGCACATTATACTTTTGACATTAAAAGTTGTTTCTAAACTTAAATAAATTTATTCCAGTATTAGTCAGCCTGGTGACACATCATACTCATTTCTCAACATTCCTTTTCCTCAAACCATGCATTCTGTCTTCCTTATCTACTTTTAATATACAGTTGTTTTCTTTTACCCTTATTTCAGTAATTTTATTTTTACATATTGTTTCCAAATTATGAAAATAGTGAAAGTGAAAGTCACTCAGTTGTATCTGACTCTTTGCAACCACATGGGCTATATTGTCCATGAAATCCTCCAGGCCAGAATACTGGATTGGGTAGTCTTTCCCTTCTCCAAGGGATATTTCCAACCCAGGGATCCAACCCAGTTCTCCCATATGGCAGGCAGATTCTTTACCAGTTGAGCCACCAGGAAAGCCCAAGAATCCTGGAATGGGTAGCCTATCTCTTCTCCATCTTATCTTCCCCACCTAGGAATTGAACCAGGGTCTCCTGAATTGCAGGCAGATTCTTTACCAGCTAAGCTACAGAGGAGTATAACTGATAGTAAATAATATTTGCTTTTTGATTAAAGCTAGAAGTAGGTCCTTGTGAAATGTCTACCATATAATAACATTTTTAGTAAATTATTGAATTTATAAATATATTTTATAATATTGCAAGTATATTATTTCAAAGTGCATATCTATGTTGCCGCAAAGTCACTTCAGTCGTGTCCGACTCTGTGCGACCTCGCAGACGGCAGCCCACCAGGCTCCCCCATCCCTGGGATTCTCCAGGCAAGAATACTGGAGTGGGCGGCCATTTCCTTCTCCAATGCATGAAAGTGAAAAGTGAAAGTGAAGTGAAGTCGCTCAGTCATGTCCAACTCTTAGCAACCCCATGGATTGCAGCCTACCAGGCTCCTCCATCCATGGGATTTTCCAGGCAAGAGTACTGGAGTGCGGTGCCATTGCCTTCTCTGGCATATCTATGTTACACGAGTATATTTTTAGTAGATTAAAATGTTTTATCTCTATATAATATGTTAAAAATCCTAAAGTAGATAAATTTGTTTGGCATTTAAAGTTTACCTTATTTGGAAATAGTTTAAATATTCAATGAATATAAATTTTCAATTTATCTTGTTTTAAACATTTATATTATTTACATTTATTTAGCTTACTTGCTTTTAATAATTATGCTTCATTTAGACAGCAAACAGCTAGCTAACATTTTAAATTATTATTTTGCTAAAAAATTCTCATGACATTTTTGCTTTTATTAAACCAGCAAACTTAAATTATCTCTCATTTATCAAAGTTTGTCCTAGATGATATTAACTTGATAAAACACTTGGGTTAGTTTCTATATTTCTGAGAATATGCCTAATTTATACAAATACTTAATTTTCTTGAAGTTAATTAAATAAAAGTCTTTAAAAATTAATTTTGGCCAAGCTATTTGAGGTAAAATGATACCAAATATCTATAATATACATTTGTAAACATATACAAACATAGAGACACACACAGAGATCTGTTAGCTTTTCTCCTAAAATTGCAGCCATGTGTCAATTATAAAACTCATAATAGTTGCTTCAAAAGTGTGATTCTGGCACATCAACTAAGTTAATGTTATCTGCTCAGTTGGCTCAGACATTAACAAATTTTTATTAAAGATTTTTTTTTGTTGGTTGGTTTTTTAAATTTACTTTCATGCTGCAAAGATTCTTTTAGAGCTGTGTTAGACTGTGTGTATATATATATATATATATATATATATATATATATATATATATCATGCATAATAGCCAAGCATGTGTTCCATTGTCTCTGGAGTTTGGTAAATCTATTTTGCATTGGTACCAATTAAGGTGGACTTATCTAAATTAAAGTTTCATAGAAATACAAGTTTGCATCAAGAAACAAGAGACATATCAAATAAATAACCTACTTTTACACATAAAGCAGATAGAAAAACAAGAAATGTAGAACCCCAAAGTTAGTAGAAGGAAAGAAATCATAAAACGTTTCTCCAAAGTGGCTACTATAATTCTAAAATTTCATCCGTTTCCCAAAAAGGCATAGGATTCTACTCAGACCACCAAGAACCCATATTTTCCTTTAGATTTCCAAAGGCATCTTAACTATGAGTGGTCCTTTTTTCAACATTTCTTCCTAAATGAAAGGAATCACATATCTCCCCCTTTTGGAGCAGAATAGGGAGATTAAAAAGAACTTTTAGCAAAGAAAATACAGGTAGAGATAATAATATTAGAGATCTCAAAATCCAAAGACAGAAAAGCTCACATCTAAGATAGACTTACACTTAGAGTCCAGGGTCAGTGAGCACAATGATCCCTTTGGGTACCAGTATCTGTTTGCTCAGTGGACTTGAAATTATTGGGGGTCTTTTATTGGATCCCACTTCTTATAACATATAATGTCAAAGTTTATAAATAACATAAGTATACCAAACAACCATCGAAGTGCTAATTACTGAAATTTGTCATGCACACACCAAAAAGAGAGTTTGCAAGCCAGGAGCACTCAAACCAAAATGTAAATGAAGCTAAAGTATATATCCTTATGAAGCAGCTTATGCAGTGAGAAATTAATGACAGTTTATCCTTCATGATTATTCATCATAATTTTTTTTTCTAAAATGATAGGGAATTGATCAGTGAATAACTCATACTAATTTTGGAAAACTTCAAGATTTGGTTATAATTTCCAGAGGTATAAACACGAAATGAACCAGGTCATGTTTGTTTGGCAAGCTAAATCAAGTTTTGCTTGTATTACTGAACGGATATTGTCTGCTCAGGGAATTTTCAAGTTTTGCCTTTATGGACTTTTGATTTTAACAGTGTTAATGTCTAAAATACATCAATAACTCATATAACCCATTAAAAACCTGATTAAAAATATGTAGAGGACAATTTCCAAAATAAGACATCCTTATGGCTAACGGATTCATGAAAAGATGCACAATATTACTAATCATCACAAAAATTCAAATAAAAACTTTAGTGAGATATGACCTCATATCATTTAGAATTACAATAATAAAAAGGCAAGAGATAACAAGTTGGTGAGAATGTGGAGTAAAGGGAACCACTGTAACCTGTTCGGGGAAATTTAAATTGGTTCACCCACTGTGGAAAACATTTTGGAGATTCCTCAAAAAATTAAAAATGGAATCAAAACATGCTATGCTCTACAGAGAAACAAAATCAATATTTAATACCAAAGGCAGTGTGATGACAGAATTTCTTTTTTCTCTGGATATATATATCTTATTCTGTTAAGGACATTGACAGATTGGATGAGATCCATCCACATTTGGAGTGTAATCTGCTTTAGTAAAAAGTTTCTATTTCATTGTTATTAAAAATTAGCAAAGCATCTAGAATAATGTTTGAACAATTATCTGTGCATTAAGACTTTGCAATTTGATTCATAATTTTAAGAAAAGAGAATAACAGGATATTATAAACCATATAAAACAAGCAGACATATATAGACCGCCTCATTTAGAAACAGCACAATACATATTTTTCTCAAGTGCATGTAAATTATTCTCCATAATAGACCACATATCAGGTCACAAAACAAGTATTAATATATTTAAATCTTGAAAATGTAAAAAAAACAAAAACAAAAAAAAACACCTTTTTCAAATTATAAGAGAATGAAGCTCTGATAACGAGGTAAATTTGAAAATACACAGGTATGTGGAAATTAAATGACATCTTCTCAATCAACAAATGGATTATAAAAAAAAAGTGGGGATTTTTTTTAAAAGTATTTATTTATTTATTTAAAATTTATTTATTTATTTTAATTGGAGGCTAAACACTTTACAATATTGTAGTGGTTTTTGCCATATATTGACATGAATCAGCTATGGTTGTACATGTGTCCCCCATCCTGAGTCCCCCTCCCACCGCTCTCCCCATCCCATCCTTCAGGGTTGTCCCAGTGCACCAGTTTTGAGTGCCCTATTTCACGCATTGAACTTGGACTGGTGGTCTATTTCACATATGGTAATATACATGTTTCAATGATATTCTCTCAAATCATCCCACCTTTGCTTTCTCCCAGAGAGTCCAAAAGTCAGTTCTTTATATCTGTGTCTCTTCTGCTGTCTTGCATATAGGGTCATTGTTATGATCTGTCTAAATTCCATATATATGCATTAATATACTGTATTGGTGTCTTTCTTTCTGACTTACTTCACTCTGAATAATAGTCTCCAGTTTCATCCACTTCATTAGAACTGATTCAAATGCATTCTTTTTTAATAGCTGAGTAATATTCCATTATGTATTTGTACTACAGCTTTCTTATCCATTCGTCTGCTGATGGACATCTAGGTTGCTTCCATGTCCTAGCTATTGTCAACGGTGCTGCAATGAACATTGGGGTACAGGTTTCTCTTTCAATTCTGGTTTCCTTGTTGTGTATGCCCAGCAGTGGAATTGCTGGGTCATATGGAAGTTCTATTTCCAGCTTTTAAAGGAATATCCACACTGTTCTCCATAGTGGCTGCACTAGTTTACATTCCCACCAACAGTGTAAGAGGGTTCCCTTTTCTCCATATCCTTTCTACCATTTATAGTTTAAAGACTTTTGGATAGCATCCATTCTGACCAGCATGAGGTGGTACCTCATTGTGGTTTTGATTTGCATTTCTCAAATAATGAGTGATGATGAACATCTTTTCATGTGTTTGTTAGCCATCTGTATGTCTTCTTTGGAGAAATGTCTGTTTAGTTTTTTGGCCCATTTTTTTGATTGGGTCGTTTATTTTTCTGGTATTGAGCTACATGAGCTCCTTGTATATTTTTGAGACTAATTATTTGTTAGATGCTTCGTTTGCTATTCTTTTCTCCCATTCTGAAGGCTGTATTTTCACCTTGCTGATAGTTTCCTTTCTTATTAAAAAGCTTTTAAGTTTAACTAGGTCCAGTTTGTTTATTTTTGCTTTTATTTCCATTACTCTGGGAGTTGGGTCATAGAAGATTTTACTGTGATTTATGTCAGAGAGTGTTTTGCTTACGTTTTACTCTAGAAGTTGTATAGCTTCCGGGCATGCATTTAGATCTTTAATCCATTTTGAGTTTATTTTTGTATATGGTGGTAGAAAATATTCTAGTTTCATTCTTTTACAGGTCGCTGACCAGTTTTCCCAGAATCACTAGTTTAAGAAATTGTCTTTTCTCCATTGTATAGTCTTGCCTCCTTTATCAAAGATACACTGTTCATAGGTGCATGGATTTACCTCTGGGCTTTCTATTTTGTTCCATTGATCTATATTTATGTATTTGTGCCAGAACCATACTGTCTTGATGACTGTAGCTTGGTAGTATAGTCTGAAGTCAGGCAGGTTGATTCCTCCTGTTCCATTCTTCTTTCTCAAGATCACTTTGGCTATTCAGGGTTTTTTGTATTTCCATATAAATTGTGAACTTCTGTGAAAAATACCATTAGTAGATTGATAGGAGGAGAAGGAAATGGCAATCCACTCCAGTATTCTTGCCTGGAGAGTTCTGTGGACAGAGGAGTCTGGTGGGTTGCTATCCATGGGGTCGCATAGCGTTGGACAGGACTGAAGTGACTTAGCATTCATGCATGCATTAGAGAAGGAAATGCAACCCAATCCAGTATTCTTACACAGAGAATCCCAGGGACAGAGGAGCCTGGTCGGCTGCCATCAGTGGGCTTGCACAGAGTGGGACACAACTGAAACAACTTAGCAGCAGCAGCAGCAGCAGCTTGATAGGTATTGGTATTGAATCTATAGATTGTTTTGGGTAGTATACTCACTTTAACTATATGATTTTTCCAATCCATGGACATGGTATATTTCTCCATCTATTTTTGTCATCTTTGATTTCTTTCATCAGTGTTTTATAGTTTTCTATATATAGGTATTTCATTTCTTTTTCTGTTTTGTTTTTTAATATAAATATATTTATTTTAATTGAAGGTTAATTATTTCACAATATTGTATTGTTTCTTTAGGTAGATTTATTCCTAATTATTTTACCCGATAACTGGAACCTGAGCAGCTTAGACCTAGAAAGTGCACCAATTGCAGGGCCCACTTTTGACAGTACCCTTGCAGAGGAACCTGGAGCCTAAGCAGTGTAGACATGAAAATCACATCCTGCCCTGAGCTGGGGCAAACCCAGTGTGGTCCATACAGTGCAGAGCAATCCCCACATATGCCAGTGATATTTGTTTGCAGTGTTCCTCCCTCCCCACAACACAACTGAACAAGTGAGCCTAAATAAGTGACCACCTTCACCCCCTTGTGTCAGGGCAGCAATTAGACACTGAAAAGACTTGAAAACAGAGGAAGACAAAATAAAAAAAGAAGAGGGAACCACTCTGAAAGTGACAGGGGCAACAGATTAAAACCATGTATGTAATGTTGACTAAGCATTGGAAGGGGCCTATAGACCTTGAAAAAACGTATATGCTGGATCAGGAAACTATCTGAAACTGAACTGACTCCATAATGCTCATAACAGCTCCACAGAAATTTCTAGATACATTGTTATATATATATATATATATATATATATATATATATATATATATGTATATATACACATATATTTTATTTTAAAGTTCTTTATTTTTAATTGAAGGATACTTGCTTTACAGTATTATCTTGGTTTCTGCCATCAGTTTAGTTCAGTTCAGTTTCTCAGTCGTGTCTGACTCTTTGTGGCCTCATGAATCGCTGCATACCAGGCCTCCCTGCCCATCACCAACACCCAGAGTTCACTCAAACTCACATCCATCGAGTTGGTGATGCCATCCAGCCATCTCATCCTCTGTCGTCCCCTTCTCCTCCTGCCCCCAATCCCTCCCAGCATCAGAGTCTTTTCCAATGAGTCAACTCTTCGCATGAGGTGGCCAAAGTATTGGAGTTTCAGCTTTAGCATCATTCCTTCCAAAGAAATCCCAGGGCTGATCTCTTTCAGAATGGACTGGTTGGATCTCCTTGCAGTCTGCAGTCCAAGGGACTCTCAAGAGTCTTCTCCAATACCACAAACACAGTTCAAAAGCATCAATTCTTTGGCACTCAGTTATCTTCACAGTCCAAATCTCACATCCATACATGACTACTGGAAAAACCATAGCCTTGACTGGACGGACCTTTGTTGGCAAAGTAATGTCCCTGCTTTTGAATATGCTATCTAGGTTGCTCAAAACTTTCCTTCCAAGGAGTAAGTGTCTTTTAATTTCATGGCTGCAATCACCATATGCAGTGATTTTTGAGCCTACCAAAAAATAAAAGTCTGACACTGTTTCCACTGTTTCCCCATCTACTTCCCATGAAGTGATGGGACCAGATGCCATGATCTTCATTTTCTGAATGTTGAGCTTTAAGCCAACTTTTTCACTCTCCTCTTTCACTTTCATCAAGAGGCTTTTTAGTTCCTCTTCACTTTCTGCCATAAGAGTGGTGTCATCTGCATATCTGAGGTTATTGATATTTCTCCTGGCAATCTTGATTCCAGCTTGTGCTTCTTCCAGTCCAGCATTTCTCATTATATACACTACATGTAAGTTAAATAAACAGGGTGACAATATACAGCCTTGACATACCCCTTTTCCTATTTGAAACCAGTCTGTTGTTCCACGTCCAGTTCTAACTTTTGATTCCTGACCTGCTTTGTTTCTGCCACACATAAACATAAATCATCCATAATCCATAAGTATACATATGTCACCTCTCTCTTAAACCTCCCTCCCACCGCATCCCATCTCTCCAGGTTGTCACAGAACCCCAGTGTGAGTTTCCTGAGTCATAGAGAAAATTCTCATTGACTATTTTACATATATTAGTCCATTGAATCCACAAGAGAGTCACGTATGACTTAAAGACTAAACAACAATAAGTTCAAGAAGCAAAGCCCTCATGAATTGAATCAGTGTCCTTTTAAAAGAGATCCTGCAGAGCTTCCTCATCCATTCTATCATGCAAAGAAACACTGAAAAGAGCGCTCTTGATGAGTCATGAAACTGGATCTTTTCAGACATGGGAACTGGCTCACAATTTGATTTTGGGCTTCATAACCTTTGTTACTGCGAGAAATAATTTGATATTGCTTATCAGCCACCCAGATATGGTATTCTAAAGTAGCAGTTCAAATTGACTAAGGAATTAGTGGGGGGAAAGACAAAACTAAACTCACATCTGTGGCTCAGTGGTAAAAAAGCCACCTGTCAATGCAGGAGATGTGGGTTCAATCCCTGGGTTGGGAAGATCCCCTGGAGTAGGAAATGGCAATCTGTTCCTGTATTCTTGCCTAGAAAATTCCATGGCACAGGACTCCATGGTGTCATGAAGAGACAGACACTACTGAATAACTCAGCACACATACACACAAACTCAAATCTAGCGGAAGGAAATAATAGATATGTGATGGAAAATAACAAGAAAAAAAATCAACAAAACAGCATATTGTTTTTTGAAAGGATCAATAAAATTTTCCAAATGTTAGCTAGGTTGAATAAGAAAAATGAGAGCAAAATCATTACCTGAAATCAGAAATTAATGTGGTGTTATCACCACCAATTTGAAAAAATAAAATATATTACAAAATAATTCTTTGGACAATTGTATCTCAATGATTTGGATAACCTAGATCAAAGGGACAAATTCTTCAAAACAACCTATCAAGACTGAATCATGAATGGAAAATCTGAATAGATGTATAACTGACAAGGAGTTTGGATAAATAATAATAATAAAAGCCTAGGACCAGATAACTAAAAAGGTGAATGATGCCAAATATATGTTGTTGCTGTTCCGTTGCCCAGTTGTGTTTGACTCTTTGAGACCCCATGGACCACAGCATGCCAAACATATAAAATAAACAATATGAATTAGTCTGAAACTCTTCCAAAACTTGAAGAGAGAACAAGTCTTAACTCAATCTATGAGGCCAGTTTTACCCTAAACCTAAAGCAAGACAGACACTACAAGAAAAGTTGAGACCAATATCCTTGTTCAATATTAAGGCCAAGACAATAAAAAATTACTAGAAAAAATAATCCATAAAAATTAAAAGTTTCATATCCTGTGTCCAAGTGGGATTAATTCCTGGAACACAGAGATAGTGTCAATATATAAAAACTAATCAAAGAAATATACAGAATTAGCAGAACTGAGAAAAAACACAGCTCTTTAAGATGACGCATAAAAGCATTTGACAAAAGTTGACACTCATTCATGACAAAAGTACTTAATAACAGAAACATAGTAAGACATTTTCTCAACATATGAAAAATTGCATAAGAAATTTCTCAAATAATAAAATGCTCGGTGGTGGAAGATTGAAAGCTGTTACCCTGAATCAAGATTAAAACAAGAATGTTCACCTATACAACCCCTGTCCAACATTTTTTTAGAAGTTTTAATTAGGGCATTTAAGTAAGAAAATAAATTAAAGGACAGTTTAGAAAGAAAGAAGCTAAATTATCTTAAAAAAAAAAAAAAAGAATATACGATTGATATATAGAAGACACTAAAAACTTGGGTGGAACATGGCTATTAGACCTAAGAAACATTCAGTAAACTAACAGAACACAAATGTAACTGTCAGAAATCAGTTGTGTTTTTGTATAGTAAAAATCATCATTCCAAAAGGGAAGCCAAAAAAATAATTTCACTTTTGGTTGGATTAAAAAGAAAAAACACCATTTATTAGAGAATAGTTTATTTAAAATGTTGTTTCAGTTCTAGCTATACAGCTAAGCTAAATAGTTATATGTATACATATATCAACACATTTTTTTATATTATTTCCCGTATATGTCATTACAGAGAATGATTTCACTTTCTTTATTAGTTAATTAATTTATTTTTGTCTGCACTGGATCTTTGTTGGTTCATGTGGACTTTCTCTAATTGTGGCTACCAGGGCTATTCTTTGTTTCAATGTGTGGGCTTCTCACTGTGGTGGCTTCTCTTATTGTGGTGCACAGGCTAAGTGTGGGGATTTCAGTATGTGTAGCATGTGGACTCAGTAGTTCTGGCTCATTTGCTCTAGAATATAGGATCAGTAGCTTTGGAACATGGACTTAGATTGCTTCATGACATATGGGAACCTCCTGGATCAGGGTTAAACTCACACCCCGAACACTGGCAGGTAGATTCTTAATTTCTAGACCATCAGGGAGAACCTTGTTTCACTTTTGATTAAAAAAAAAAGAAGAAGAAGAAAAGAATACACTGTTTAGGAGCAAATTTAACCAAAGCAGCAAATAATATATATTATGAACAGAAAAAAAAAGGAAACCTCTGAAAGAAATGATCAAAAACATGAATGGAAATATATTGCACATTCATACATGGAAGACTATATTCTTACGATGCCAATAGTACTCAGATGATCTACAGCTTAATGCAACTGCAACCAAAATCCTACTATTTTTGATGGAAATAGGGAAAACAAATCCTAAAATTCACATGTAACCCCAAAAGAGTTTTATCAGCTATAAAAATCTGGAAGAAGGAAAGTTGTTGAACTCACACTTATTTCAACTCTTGCTACAAATATGCAGTAATCAAAACAACCTAGCAAAGGAATGAGGAAAGACATAAAGATCGTTTGGAAATTACAGTTAAGACATATATATATATATATATATATATATATATATATATATATATGGTTAAATAATATCTTCCAAGAGTGTTTAGACAATTCAATAGGAAAAGGACCATCTTCTCAAATAGTGCTCAGAAAATTGCCTACATGCAAAACACAGAAGTTGGGTTCTTTTCTTATACTTTATACAAAAATTAAGTCAAAATAAGTCAAAGACCAAAACATAAAAGGGAAATCACTTGGAGGAAAAAGTTAACGAATTTGAATTAAGCAGTGGTTTCTACAATGTAACAATAAAAGCATATACAACAAAAAAGAATAGTTTAACAAAATTTTAAAATTTGATGCAATAAGAGACACTAGCAAGAGAGTAAAAGACAATATGGGAGACACTATTTGTTATGGAAAGAATTGTGTTCCTTTGAAATTCATATATTGAAGGTCTGAATCTCAGTGCCTCAGTGCCTCAGTGAAAATAGGGTCTTTAAAGAGGCAATTAAAGTTAAATGATTGCCTTTGAGGGGTCTGTTGGTAGAAATGTGAACTTTATAGGTGATTCTAGAAAAGAATAAGAAAGAAAAGAGATTTATAGAAAAAGGTTCTATCTTCATAAATAATCATGAAGAAAATGTTGGTAGATACAGGAATGTTAAAAGTGCCTCTGATGAGATCTCAGAATGAAATGAAAAGCATGTTAATGGAAACTGTGGGAAAGTTGACACTTTTTATGAAGTGGCAAATATAACTTGCCCAAACTGTGTTCTATTTTATGGAAAATAGGTTTTTTTTTTTTAAATGATAAACTTAGACATAAGTCTGAAAAACTTTGGAACAAAGTATTAGAAGTATGGCCTAATTTCTCACTTCTTAGATTGAAGTGCAAGAAAAAATAGCCAAAGTGAAGAGTAAGTTGTTAAGAAAGGGAGAGGAGAAAAGATGGCAAATTAGAAGGGTATGAACTCACCTCTTTGATGTAAAAAACAAAATCCAAATTAACTGTTAAATAACCATCAATAAAAGCAAACACTGGAACTTAAAAAAAAAATTCCTATATCCAAATAAAAATAAGCCAAAAGGAGATGGTAGGATGGGTTCAACTGTGATAAATCAAATCCCATACACAATAGGCGAGCAACTCACAAACTGGAAAATAGTTATAACACAGAAGTTCTCCTAAAGGAGTGAAATGTCTGAACCCCATATCTAGCTTTCTAGGTTGGGGATATGGCAATGGGAAGAGGAGACAATAGAGAGTCTGATTTTGAAGGACAGTGAAGTTATATCACAGGAATTTCATAGAACTGTGGAAAACAGAAAATATACTCCTACAGGATGTTCACAGGGTCTCATATGAACTAAGACCCAGGAAAAATAATTGTTGTTGTTCAATTACTAAGTTATATCTAACTCTTTTGTGACACCATCAACTACAGCAGCCAGGTTTTCCTGTCCTTCACCATTTCCTAGAATTTACTCAGACTCATGTCCATTGAGTTGGTGATGCCATCCAACCATCTCATCCTCTGTCATCCCCTTTTCCTTCTGCCTTAAATATTTCCCAGCATCAGAAGAGTGGTGGTCTCATGAGAGACTGGGCCAAAATTACCTGTAAATATTGAAGGGACTCCTGTGGAGGTGGGAGACAGCTGAGGCTCACTGAAGAGACAAAGACATTTGAAGAAATAGTTCTGGAATGTATTCACTGGAAAGAGCCCTCTTGGAGGGCCCTCCTGACAGCCCATGTGAAAAGGGCTGGGATGCCTCAGGCCAAGCAACCAACAGGATGGGAACACATCCCCACCCATCAACAGAGAGCTGACTAAAGTCATCCTTAGTACATGGCTGTCAAGTCTACACACTTCTTACATGATCCTGTTCACCATTAGGACATGACCCACCTTCACCCATCAATGATAGGTATCAGTCCCTCCAAGCAGGAAGCCTGAAAAAGCCTTTTAGAGAGTCTCATCCACCAGGGAGCAAGGAACAGAAGCTAAAACCACAACACAGCAGCCTGCAGAATAAAAATTACCCACCACAGAAAGTTAGACAAAATGAGATGTCCAAAAAGAATATGTCTTACATGAAGGAACAAGAAACATATCCAGAAGAACAATTAAGAAAAATGGATATTAACAATATACATGGAAAAGTATTCAGAGTAATGAAAGCAAAGATGATGCGAGATCTTGGAAAAATAATGGAGGAACAGATAAAGAAGATACAAGAAATGATGTTTAACAAAGACCTAGAAGAAGTAAAGAACAAACAGAACTGAACAATACAATAAATGAAATGAAAAATACACAAGAAGGAACCAATAGCAGAATAACTGAAGCATAAGAAATGAGCTAGAAGGTACAATGGTGAAAATAACTGCTGTAGGACAGAATAAAGAAAAAATGAAATAATAACAACAAATGAGGACAATCTAACAGTCATACAGGAAAATATGAACTGCACCAAAATGTATATTATAGGGTTCTCACAAAGAGAAAGGAACTGAGAAGATACTTCAAAAGATTATAGTCAAAAACATTCCTAACATGGTAAAGGAAACAGTCATCCAAGTCCAGGAAGTGAAGTGTCCCAGACAGGAAACTCAAGGAGGAACATGCTGAGACACATAGAAATAAAACTGACAAATAAAGACAGAGAAAAAATATTAACAACAACAAGGTAACAGTAACAAATAACATAAAGGGAATCTGCACAAGGTTATCAGCTGATTTCTTCATGGAACGTCTGTAGAATAGAAGAGGCATGATATATTTAAAGTGATAAAAGAAAAATCCACGACAGTTAATACTTTACCCAGCAAGGCTCTCATTCCCATTCAATGGAGAAATAAAAAACTTTACAGACAAGAAAAAGTTAAGAGAAGTAAAGGAAAAGTGCAGACCAGCTTTGCATCAAATGCTGAAAAGAGCCTGAGCAGAAAAGAAAAAGCCACAACTAGAAATAAGAAAATTACTACCAGAAAAGCTCATCAGTAAAGGCAAATAAACCATAAATATTGGAAATCATCCACACAAAGATATTACATCAAAACCAACAAATGTGAGCAGCATACAATGCTTGATATTGTAAGTGAATTTGAAATTAAGAGACCAGCAGCTTAAAACAAACTTGTAAATATGTAAACTACTATATAAAAACCTCATGAAAATCACAAACCAAAAATCTTTAATAGATATACACATGAAAAGGGAGAAAAGAGAATCTAAACATAACACTAAAGAGAGTCATCAAATCACAAGAGAGGAAAACAAGAGGAACTGAAGAAAAACAGCAACAAAACAAATTCAAAACAATTAACAAAATGGCAATAAAATTGTATCTATTGATAATTACCAAACCATAAATGGATTAAAAGCCCCAACTATAAAACATAGTCTGGCTCAAAGAATACAGCAGCAAGACATGTATGTATGCTAAGAGATCCACTTCAGATCTAGAGCCAAACACAAATCTAACTGAGGGAATGGAAAATATATTTCACTTAAATGGAAATCAAAAGAAAATCACAATACTCATACCATACAAAATAGACTTTAAAATAAAAACTGTTGCAGGCTTTATCCCAGGGATGCAAGGATTCTTCAATATCTGCAAATCAATCAATGTAATTCACCACATTAACAAATTGAAAAATTATTATCTCAATAGATGCAGAGAAGGCCTTTGACAAAATTCAACATCCATTTATGATAAAAACTCTCCAGAAAGAAGGAATAGAAGGAACATACCTCAACATAATAAAAGCTATCTATGACAAACCCACAGCAAACATTATCCTCAGTGGTGAAAAATCAAAAGCATTTCCCCTAAAGTCAGGAACAAGACAAGGGTGCCCACTTTCACCGCTACTATTCAACATAGTTCTGGAGGTATTGGCCACAGCAATCAGAGCAGAAAAAGAAATAAAAGGAATCCAAATTGGAAAAGAAGAAGTAAAACTCTCACTGTTTGCAGATGACATGATCCTCTACATGGAAAACCCTAAAGACTCCACTAGAAAAATACTACAGCTAAGCAAGGAATATAGTAAAGTTGCAGGATATAAAATCAACACACAGAAATCCCTTGCATTCCTATACACGAATAATGAGAAAGTAGAAAAAGAAATTAAGGAAACAATTCCATTCACCATTGCAATGAAAAGAATAAAATACTTAGGAATATATCTACCTAAAGAAACTAAAGACCTATATATAGAAAACTATAAAACACTGATGAAAGAAATCAAAGAGGACACTAATAGATGGAGAAATAGACCATGTTCATGGATTGGAAGAATCAATATAGTGAAAATGAGTATACTACCCAAAGCAATTTACAAATTAAATGCAATCCCTATCAAGCTACCAGCCACATTTTTCACAGAACTAGAACAAATAATTTCAAGATTTGTATGGAAATACAAAAAACCTCGAATAGCCAAAGCAATCTTGAGAAAGAAGAATGGAACTGGAGGAATCAACTTGCCTGACTTCAGGCTCTACTACAAAGCCACAGTCATCAAGACAGTATGGTACTGGCACAAAGACAGACATATAGATCCATGGAACAAAATAGAAAGCCCAGAGATAAATCCACACACATATGGACACCTTATCTTTGACAAAGGAGGCAAGAATATACAATGGAGTAAAGACAATCTCTTTAACAAGTGGTGCTGGGAAAACTGGTCAACCACTTGTAAAAGAATGAAACTAGATCACTTTCTAACACCGCACACAAAAATAAACTCAAAATGGATTAAAGATCTAAATGTAAGATCAGAAACTATAAAACTCCTAGAGGAGAACATAGGCAAAACACTTTCAGACATAAATCACAGCAGGATCCTCTATGATCCACCTCCCAGAATTCTGGAAATAAAAGCCAAAATAAACAAATGGGATCTAATTAAAATTAAAAGCTTCTGCACAACAAAGGAAAATATAAGCAAGGTGAAAAGACAGCCTTCTGAATGGGAGAAAATAATAGCAAATGAAGCAACTGACAAACAACTCATCTCAAAAATATACAAGCAACTTCTGCAGCTCAATTCAGAAAAATAAACGACCCAATCAAAAAATGGGCCAAAGAACTAAATAGACATTTCTCCAAAGAAGACATATGGATGGCTAACAAACACATGAAAAGATGCTCAACATCACTCATTATTAGAGAAATGCAAATCAAAACCACCATGAGGTACCACTTCACACCAGTCAGAATGGCTGCGATCCAAAAATCTGCAAGCAATAAATGCTGGAGAGGGTGTGGAGAAAAGGGAACCCTCCTACACTGTTGGTGGGAATGCAAACTAGTACAGCCACTATGGAGAACAGTGTGGAGATTCCTTAAAAAATTGCAAATAGAACTACCTTATGACCCAGCAATCCCACTGCTGGGCATACACACCGAGGAAACCAGAATTGAAAGAGACACATGTACCCCAATGTTCATCGCAGCACTGTTTATAATAGCCAGGACATGGAAACAACCTAGATGTCCATCAGCAGATGAATGGATAAGAAAGCTGTGGTACATATACACAATGAAGTATTACTCAGCTGTAAAAAAGAATTCATTTGAATCAGTTCTGATGAGATGGATGAAACTGGAGCCGATTAGACAGAGTGAAGTAAGCCAGAAAGAAAAACACCAATACAGTATACTAACACATATATATGGAATTTAGAAAGATGGCAATGACGACCCTGTATGCAAGACAGGGAAAGAGACACAGATGTGTATAACGGACTTTTGGACTCAGAGGGAGAGGGAGAGGGTGGGATGATTTGGGAGAATGACATTCTAACATGTATACTATCATGTAAGAATTGAATCGCCAGTCTATGTCTGACGCAGGGTGCAGCATGCTTGGGGCTGGTGCATGGGGATGACCCACAGAGATGTTATGGGGAGGTAGGTGGGAGGGGGGTTCATGTTTGGGAACGCATGTAAGAATTAAAGATTTTAAAATTTAAAAAATAAAAAACTAAAATTAAAAAAAACAAAAACAAAATGTTACTGTGAACTACCCCCCCCCCAAAAAAAATCACTTTCTTTTAAAATAAAAATAAAAAAAAACAAACAAACAAAAACTGTTGCAGGAGACAAAGTCATTGCATAATTATCAATTCAATAAGATAGAACAATTGTAAATATATAGTTACCCAACATAGGAGCACTACAATATGCAAAGCAAATACTAACAACCATGAAAGGAGAAATCAATAGTAACACAATAATTGTGGGAGACTTTAGAACTTCACTTTCTTGAACGAACAGATCATCCAGACAGAAAATTAACAAGGAAGCACAGGTCTTAAGTGACACAGGTCAGATGTACTTAATGGATATTTATAGAACATTCCATTCAAAAGAGACAGAATACACATTCTTCACAAGTGCATATGGAACATCCTCCAGGACAGATTTCCTATTAGGCCAGATAGCTAGCCGTCACAATTTTAAGAGAATTGAAATCATATCAAGCATCTTTTCCAAACAGAATGCTATGAGATTAGAAATTGATTACAAGTCAAAGAAAACAATGTTAAAACCCACAAACAGTTGAAGGCTCAATAATAGGCTATTAAATAACTAATGAATCACTGAATAAATCAAAGAGAAGAGGAAGAAGAAAAAAAAAAGACATGAATTGGGTTTCCCAGGTGCCTCTAGTAGTAAAGAACCTGCCTACCAATACAAGAGATACAAGGGATGTGCTTTTGATCCCTGGATCAGGAAGATTCCCAGGAATTGAGCATTGCAATCCACTGCAGTGTCCTTGCCTGGAGAATCCCATAGACAGAAGGGCCAGGCAGGTTATGGTCCATAGGGTTACAAAAGAGTCAGACATGACTAAAGTGACTTAACACACAACAGATATGAACTAACAGAAAACACAATCATCCCAAACTTATGGGATACAGCAAAAAAAAAAAAAAAAAGGAAAGAAAAAAATTTCTAAGAGGGACGTTCATAACAATGCAACCTTACTTCAGGAAGCAAGAAAATTTTCAACTAAACAACATTTTATATGTAGCTGTCAAGTTTTCCCAGCCACATTTATTAAAAAGGCTTTTGTATTCTATTGCTTATATTGTTGTTTCTTTTGTCATAGGATTAGGTGATCATATATATGTGGGTTTGTCTCTGGGATTTCTACCTTGTACCTGGTCAATATTTCTGTTTTTGTGGCAGTGCCATATTGTCTTGATTGATATAGCTTTGTAGTAATGTCTAAATTTAAGGAGTCTGATTCCTCCAGCTCCATTTTTCTTTCTCAAGATTGCTTTGACTATTCAGGGTCTTTTGTGCTTCCATAGAAATAAGATTTTCTATTCTAGTTCTGTTAAAATTGAGATTAGTAATTTAATAGAGATTGCAATGTATCTGTAGAGTGCCTGTGGTAATATAGTCATCTTCACAATATTAATTCTTCCAATCTAAGAATATGGTATATCGATCTGTCTGTTTGTATCATGTTTGATTTCTCTCAACAGTATCTTGCAGTTTTCTGCATACAGGTATTTTGCCTCCTTATGTAGATTTATCCCTTGGTATTTTATTTGTTTTTGTTGCAATGGTAAATGGGATTGTTTCCTTAATTTCTCTTTCTCATCTTTCATTGTTAGTGTCATTGTTAGTGTGTAGGAATCTAAGAGGATTTTGTAGATTAATTTTACTTCCTGCAATATTACCAAATTCATTAACTCTAGTAGTTTTCTGATGGCAGACAGCTTTAGGATTTTCCATGTATAGTATCATGTCATCTGCAAGCAGTGACATTTTTTACTCCTTTATCAATTTGCATTCCATTTATTTTGTATTTTTCAGTGATTGCTGTGACTGGGGCTTTCAAGACTTTGTTGAATAATAGTGGTGAGGATGGACACCCTTGTCTTGTTACAGATATTAAAAGAAATGCTTTCAGTTTTTCACAATTGAGAATAAGGTGTGCTGTTGATTTGTCATATATGGGCTTTATTATGTTGAGATAGGTTCCCTCTTTGCCTACATTCTGGAGAGTTTTATCACAAATGGGTTTTGAATTTTGTCAAAAGTTTTCTCTTCATCTACTGAGATAATTAAGTGTTTTTTCTTCAATTTTTAAATATGTTGCATCCCATTGATTGATTTGTCTATACTGACGAATCTTTGCATCAATGGAATAAATCCCATTTGACCATGTTGTGTGATGATTTTAACAGCTACATTCATAAGAATGAAATTAGAATAATCCCTAACACCATACAAAAGTAAACCAAAAATGGATTAAAGACCTGAATGGAAGGCCAGACACTATAAAACTCTTAGAGGAGAACATATGCAGTTGATTCTTTGACACAAATCACATCAGGATCTTTTTTGACCCAATTCCAAGAGTAATGAAAATGAAAACAAAAATAAACAAATGGTAACTAAGCAAACTTAAAGCTTTTGCCCAGCAAAGGAAACCATAAACAAGATGAAAACACAACCCTTATAATGGGGAAAATGGTATTTGCAAAGAAAGAAATTGACAATAGATTAATCTCCAAAAGATACAAATAGCTTATGCAGGTTAATTAAAAAAAAAAAAAAAAGCTCAATCTAAAAATGGTCCAAAAGCCTAAATAGACAGTTCTCAAAGAAGACATACAGGTGACCAACAAATACAGGGAAAGATGCACAAGGTCAGCAATTATTTTTAAAATGCAAAGTAAAACCACAAAAAGGTATCACCTCACACCTGTCAGAATGATCATCATTTTAAAAAAAATCTGCAACAATAAATGCTAGAGAGGATGTGGAGAAAAGGGAACCTGCTTGCACTGTTGGTGGGAGTTTAAGTTGATACAACCACTATGGAGAACAATATGAAGGTTCCTTGACTCAAAAAAAAAAAAAAAAAGTAGAACTAACATATTGCCCAGAAGTGCCACTACTGGGTATATACCCAGAGAAAATTAATTAAAAAAAAATTCACCACCCCAATGTTCATTGTAACACTATTTGCAAGAGTCAAGATAAGGAAATACTTAATGTTATCAACAGAGGAGTGGTTAAATAAGGTGTGTGGTGTGGTGCACGTATATTACTCAGCCAAAAAAAAAAAAAAAAGGAACAAAATTTGATTATTTGTAGAGATATAGATGGACCTAGATACTACTATAGAGAATGAAGTGAGTCAAAGAGAGCAAACCAAATGCTGTGTATAAACACATATATATGCAGTCTATAGGGGTTTTCCCAGTGGCTCAGCAGTAAAGAATCCACCGGCAATGCAGGTCAAGAAGACACTGCAGGAGGGCATGGCAGCACACTCCAGTATTCTTGTCTGGAGAATCCCATGGATTGAGAAGCATGGCAGGCTATAGTCCATACAGTTGCAAAGAGCCAGACAAGACTGAAGTGACTGAGTGTGCACGCACAGGCAACCTAGGGAAAAAAATGATATAGAGGTTCTTGTTTTCAAAGGAGAAATATAAACACAGGCATAGAGATCAAATTTAAGGTTACCAAGTGGGTAGGGTGTGGGGTGTGAAGAATTGGTAGACTGAGATTGACATATACACACTATTGATGCTGTATATAAAATAGATTACTAATGAATATCTACTGTAAACCTCAGTGAATCCTACTCAGTTCTCTATGTTGACCTAAATGGGAAGGAAACTCACAAAATAAGGGATATATGTGTAGATAACGGTGATTCAAATGGCTGTACAGTAGAAATTCACTCTACATTGTAAAGCTACTATATTTCAGCAAAATTTCACTAAAATACCATAATCTTATACCTAAAGCAACTATTAAAAAAAAGACAGACAAAATCTAAAATTAGGAAAAGGAAAGAAATCATAAAGATCATAGTAGAAATAAATGAAGTAGAGACAAAGAAGCCAATAGAAAACATCAATGAAATGAAAGGCTGGTTCTGTTAAAAGATAAACAAAATTGATGAACCTTTAGCCAGACTAATTAAGGAAAAGAGAAAGAACACTCAAATCATTAAACTTAAAAATGAAAAGGAGAAGTAACAACAGAAACCACAGGGAAAAAAAAAAAAGGATCATGTGACTACTACATGCAAACACATGTCAAAAAAAATGGACAAATTGGAGGAAATGAACACATTCTTAGAAAATTGCAATCTCCAAGGAATGAACCAGGAAGATCACTGGTTTGATGGTTCACTAAAAGAACCATCAAAATCACTGGTGAAATGGAAAATATAAAAAAAAAATTAATCACAGGTACCAAAATTGAAATTATTATTAAGAAACTCCAACAAACAAGAGTCCAGGAACAGATTGCTTCATAGGTAGATTTTATCAAACATTTAGAGAGGAGTTAATGCTTAGTCTTCTGAAACTATTCCAAAAATTGCAGAGTAAGGGGCATTCCCTTACTCATTATATGAAGCCACCATAATCCTGATACCAAAATCAGACAGATACACCAAAAAAAAAAAAAATCAAACGCCAAAATCACTGATGAACATATACTCATTGATCAAGCAACAGTCATCTCAGTGATGGAACAGCTTTTCAACATTCTCAAATCAATTAGGGTGATACACCATATCAACAAATTGAAGAATAAACACCACATGATCATTTCAATAGATGCAGAAAAAGCTTCTGACAAAATTTAACACACATTTATTATAAAAGCTCTCCAGAATGTGAATAGAGAGGGAATCTACCTCAACATAATAAAGATCATATAACAATAAATTCACGGCAAATTTCATTGTCAATAGTGAAAAACTGAAAGCATTTTCTCTAAGATCTGGAAAAAGTGAGAACTGTTCACGCTAGATGAATTCAGTTAGGTTCAGTGACTCATTCATGTCTGACTCTTTGTGATCTCATGGACTACAGCACTCCAGGCTTTCCTGTCTATCACCAACTCTTGGAGCTTGCTCAAATGCATGTCCATCAAGTTGGTGATGTGGTCCAACAATCTCATCCTCTGTTATCCCCTTTTCCTACTTCCATCAATCTTTCTGAGCATCAGGGTCGGGTCTTTTTCCAATGAGCGAGTTCTTCACATCAGGAGGCCAAAGTATTGAGCTTCAACTTCAGGATCAGTCCTTCCAATAAATATTCAGGGTTTATTTCCTTTAAAATTGACTGCTTTGATCTCCTTAGAGTCCAAGGGACTCTCAAGAATCTTCTCCAATACCACAGTTCAAAAGTATCAGTTCTTCCATGCTCAGCTTTCTTTATGGTCCAACTCTCACATCTACACATGACTACTGGAAAAGCCAGAGCTTTGACGATATGGACTTTTGTTGGTAAAGTAATGTCTTTGCTTTTTAATATGGCCTCTAGGTTTCTCAAAGCTTTTCTTCCAAGGAGCAAGTGTCTTTTACTTTCAAGGCTGCAGTCACCATCTGCAGTGATTTTGGAGCCCCAAAAGTAAAGTCTGTCATTGTTTCCATTGTTTTCCCATCTATTTGCCATTAAGTGATGGGACCACATGCCATGATCTTAGTTTATTGAATTTTGAGTTTTAAGCCAGCTTTTTCACTCTTCTTTTTCATTTTCATCAAGAGGCTTTTAGTTCCTCTTTGCTTTCTGCCATAAGTGTTGTGTCATTTGCATATCTGAGGTTATTGGTAATTCTCCCTGCAATCTTGATTCCAGCTTGTGCTTCATCCAGCCTGGCATTTCACATGATGTAACCTGCATATAAGTTAAATAAGCAAGGAGACAATATTCAGCCTAGAAGTACTCCTTCCCAATTTGGAACCAGTCCAGGTTCCACATCCAGTTCTAAATGTTGCCTCTTGACCTGCATACAGATTTCTCTGGCGGCAGGTACAATCTGTTGTGATCCACCCAGTCAAAGACTTTAGCATAGTCAGTGAAGCAGAGGTAGATGTTTTTCTGGAATTCTCTCTCTCTTTTTTTTTTTTTTTTAATCATCCAGCAAATGTTGGCAATCTGATCTTTGCTTCCTCTGCTTTTTCTAAATCCAGCTTGAATATCTGGAAGTTCCCAGTTCATGTACTGTTTAATCCTAGCTTGGAGAATTTTGAGCATTACTTTGCTAGTGTGTGAGATGAGTGCAAACTTTCAATAGCATGAATAATCTTTGACAATGACTTTGTTTGAGAATAGAATGAAATTTGATCTTCTCCATTCCTGTGGCCACGACTGAGTTTTCCAAATTTACTGTCATATTGAGTGCAGCACTTTTGCAAAATCATCTTCTAGGTTTTGAAATAGTTTAACTGGAATTTCATCACCTCCACTCACTTTGCTCATAGTGATGTTTCCTAAGTCCCACTTGACTTTGCATTCCAGGATGTGTGGCTCTAGGTGAGTGATCACACCATCCTGGTTATCTTGGTCATTAAGATCCTTTGTGTATAGTTCTTCTCTGTATTCTTCCCACATCTTCTTAATATCTTTTGTTTCTGTTAGGGCCATACTATTTCTATCCTTTATTGTTCCCATTGCTGCATGAAATGTTCCCTTGGTATCTCTAATTTTCTTGAAGAAATCTCTAGTCTTTCCCATGCTATTGTTTTCCTCTATTTCTTTCCACTGATCCCTAAGGAAGGCTTTCTTATCTCTTCTTGCCATTCTTTGGAACTCTGCATGCCTTTGACTTCTCTTCTTTTCTCAGTTATTCGTAAGGCCTCCTCAGACAACCATTTTGCCTTTTTGTATTTATTCCTGGGAATGGCTTTGATCATAGCCTCCTGTACACTGTTATGAACCTCCAGAGTTCTTCAGACACTCTATCAGATTTAATCCCTTGAATCTGTTTGTCACTGCCACTGTATAATCATAAGGGATTTGATTTAAGGCATACCTAAATGGACTACCAGTTTCCTCTACTTTCTTCCATTTAAGTCTGTATTTTGCAATATGCTGTTCATAATCTGAGCCACAGTCAGCTCCTGGTCTTCTTTTGCTGACAGCATAGAGCTTCTCCATGTTCACCGCAAGCAGTATAATCAATCTGATTCCTGATTAATCTTCTGGTAATATCCATGTGGTTGTCACCCTGCTTATTTAACTTATATGCAGAGTACATCATGAGAAACGCTGGACTGGAAGAAACACAAGCTGGAATCAAGATTGCCGGGAGAAATATCATTAATCTCAGATATGCAGATGACACCACCCTTATGGCAGAAAGTGAAGAGGAGCTAAAAAGCCCCTTGATGAAAGTGAAAGAGGAGAGTGAAAAAGTTGGCTTAAAGCTCAACATAAAAAAAATGAAGATCATGGCATCTGGTCTCATCACTTCATGGGAAATAGATGGGGAAACAGTGGAAACAGTGTCAGACATTATTTTGGGGGGCTCCAAAATCACTGCAGATGATGACTGCAGCCATGAAATTAAAAGACGCTTACTCCTTGGAAGAAAAGCTATGATCAACCTAGATAGCATATTCAAAAGCAGAGACATTACTTTGCTGACTAAGGTCCGTCCAGTCAAGGCTATGGTTTTTCCTGTGGTCATGTATGGATGTGAGAGTTGGACTGTGAAGAAGGCCGAGAGCCGAAGAGTTGATGCTTTTGAACTGTGGTGTTGGAGAAGACTCTTGAGAGTCCCTTGGACTGCAAGGAGATCCAGCCAGTCCATTCTGAAGGAGATCAACCCTGGGATTTCTTTGGAAGGACTGATGCTAAAGCTGAAGCTCCAGTACTTTGGCCACCTCATGCGAAGTGTTGACTCATTGGAAAAGACTCTGATGCTGGGAGGGATTGAGGGCAGGAGGAGAAGGGGACGACAGAGGATGAGATGGCTGGATGGCATCATGGACTCGATGCACGTGAGTCTGAGTGAACTCCCGGAGATGGTGATGGACAGGGAGGCCTGGGGTGCTGCGATTCTTGGGGTCACAAAGAGTCGGACACGACTGAGTGACTGAACTGAGAGTCATCTCTTGTGTTGTTTGAAGAGTTTGTTTGCTATGACCAATGCGTTCTCTTGTCAAGACTCTGTTAGCCTTTACCCTGCTTCATTCTGTACTCCAAGGCCAAATTGGCCTCTTATTCCACGTATCTCTTGAATTTTTATTTTTGCATGCCAGTCCCTTGTGACAAAAAATACATCTTTTTGTGGTGTTGATTCTAGAGATCTTATAGGTCTTCATAGAACTATTTGACTTCAGCTTCTTCAGCCTTAGTGTTTGAGGTATAGACTTGGATTATTGTGATATTGAATGGTTTGCCTTGGAAACGAACAGAGATCATTCTGTTGTTTTTGAGAGTGCACCCAAGTACTGCATTTCAGACTCTTTTGTTGACTAAAAAGGTGACTCCATTTTTCCTAACAGATTATTTCCCACATTAGTAGATATAATGTTCATCTGAGGTTAAATGTGCTTGTTTCAGTCCATTTTACTGCACTGATTCCTAAAATGTTGTTGTGCATTCTTGCCATCTTTTTGACCACTTCCAATTTACCTTGATTCATGGACCTAACATTCCAGGTTCCTATGCGATATTGTTCTTTACAGCATCGGACTTTTCTTCCATCACCAGTCACATATATAACTGGGCATTGTTTTTGCTTTGGCCCAGCCTCTTCATTCTTTCTGAAGCTATTTCTCCAGTCCTCTCCAGTTGCATATTTGGCACTTACCGACCTAGGGAGCTCATCTTTTTCTGTAATAACTTCTTGCCTTTCAGTGGCACATCTTTTTGCCTTTTCACTCTAAATACTTTTATTCAACATAAATTTGGATTTTCAGTCATTGTAACCAGAAAAGGAATATAAACAAAGGGAATCCAACTTGGAAAGGAAGTAAAACTGTTCCTATGTGCAGATGACATGTTACTATATATAGAAAACTTTAAGGATGCTACCTGAAAGATACCAGTGCTAATCTTTGAATATAATAAAGTTGAAGAAGACAACATTCATACTTAGGAATCTGTTTCATTTCTACGCATCTAAAAGAAAATTTCAGAAAAAGAAATTAAAGAAACTAACCCTTTTACTATCACACCAAAAGGAATAAACCTACCTGAGGAGGCATAAAACCTGTACTCTGAATGCTATAAGATGCTGGTGCAAGTAATCAAATACAACACAAATGGATGGAAAAATATGCTATGTTCTTGATTGGAGGAATCAATATTGTCTAAATGATTGCACTATCCCAGGCAACATATGATATCAATGCAATTCTTATCAAATTAACAATGACATTTTGCTGGATACCTAGAAGAAAACTTCCTAAAATTTGTATTTAAATACAAAGAGCCCAAATAGCAAAAGCATCTTGAGAAAGGAAAACAACTGGAGGAAGCAGACTCCCTGACTTTAGACTATACTGCAAGGTACATTCATGTAAACAGTATAGTATGGCATAAAAACAAAAATATAGATTGATAGAACAGAATAAAATCCCAGAAATAAACCCAAAACCCCATGGTCAATTGATCTATGACAAAGGAGACAAAGCTGTACAATAGAGAAATTATATTCTCTTCAATAATGAAATTTGAAGATTTAAATCATACATAAAAATAAACTCAAAATGTATTAAATACCTAAATGTAATTCTAGATACTATAAAACTGTTAGAGGGAAAGTTAGGCAGTATATTTTTTAACATAAATTGCAGCAGTGATTTTTGTGGATCCATCTCCTTGAATAATGGAATGAAAAACAAAATTAGGCACATGGGACATAATTAAATTCAAAAAGCTTTGCACAGCAAGAGAAATGATAAACAAAGTAAAAAGACCACCCACAGAATGGGAGAATGTATCTTCAAATGATACAAAAGACAAGAGTTTAATCTCAAAAATTTACAACAGTTCATGTGGCACAATGTAAAACAAACAAATTAAAAATGGGCAGAAGACCTAAATAGATATTTCTTAAAAAAAATTACATATGATCATGAGGCACATGAAAATATGCTCAATATCATTAATTATTAGAGAAAAGGACATCAAAACTATAATGAGATATCACTTCACAAGAGTCAGAACAGCCATCATCAAAAATTTTACAAAAAAAAAAAATACTGGTGCGGGTGTGGAGAAAATAGAACTAATCTACAGTGTTGGGGAAATGAATGTTGGTACAGTCATTATTGAAAATGGTATGGAGGCTCCTTAAGAAACTAAAAATGGAGCTCCCACATGATCCAGAGAGCCTAGTGGGCCCCAGGGCATTTATCCAGAGAAAAATTTGATTCAAAAGTATACACGCACCTCATTGTTCACTGCAGTGCTGTTTACAATGGCCAAGACATGGAAGAAACCTTAATGTCCATCAACAGATGAATGGATAAAGAAGATATGTACATATAAACCATGGAAGTTAACTGAGCCATTAAAAAGAATGAAATAGCAGCATTTGTAACAACATGGGTGGATCTGAAGATTATCACACTAGTGAAGTATGTCAGACAGACAAATTTCAAATTATATCAGGTATATGAAGAATCGAAAATAAAAGTGATACTAATGAACTTTCAAAACAGAAACAGACTCAACATTTTAGAGAACAAATTTATGATTATCAGAGTGCATGGATAAGGGGAGGGACATATTGGGACTTTGGTATTCATATGTGTATGTTTCTACATTTAAAATAAATAACCAAGAAAAACCTATGGTATAATACAGGGAACTCTGCTCAATATTCAATAAATAGGAAAACAATTTGAAAATGAATAAACACATATTTTCCTGTATACCCCAAACTAACACACTGTTGTTAATAAAATATATTCCAACATAAAATAAAAATGAAACAAAAAAGGAAAAACTAAAATAAAATTGAAAAATGTTAAGAAAAGGGAACAAAAATGAAGATTTGGTAAATTGTCATTCTACTTGTATTGCAGAAAATAAAAGAAAAGCCATGCTTTAGAGAGAACACTAAGGTTATAGCAGAAAAACATTTGCTGAACAGATAATAGCCTTGTGACTTATGGATCCAAGCATCCATTTCATCCGAAGCAACAAACAGAAATGGTGTTATAATAGTACATCACTTCCAGCTTGAACTGAAGAGGAGAAAGCTAAAATAAAATAAACATAACTGTTAGACTTGTATACATATAAAACAAGAAGATTAAGACAAAGACACACAGAATGAAAGGAGCATATAATGGCAGTAAGATACTGTGTCCAACTAAAAACCAAGGAGAGAAGCCTCAAATAAATTATCCCTACTGGCACCTTGATCTTGGACTTCTAGGCTCTAGAACAGTGAACAAAATATATTTTTGTTTTTTAAGTCACCCAGTCTGTGGTACTATAATGTTAGCCTTAGTAAACTAGTACACAACATTTTTTGTTTGTTTGTTTGTTTTAAACGTGGCACATTTCTTTTGGGGTAAAAAATCAGCAAAATTTAATAATTTCAATATTCCAAAACAAAATTTTGGCTATGCTTTTCCCCCAAATATGTTTAGATTTTTTTTTTTTTGAAGTATCAGTTCAGTGCAGTTGCTCAGTCGTGTCTGACTCTGAAACCCCACGGACTTCAGCACACTGAGCTTCTCTGTCCATCACCAACAGTTGGAGTTTGCTCAAATTTATGTCTATCGAGTTGGTGATGCCATCCTACCATCTCATCCTCTGTCGACCCCTTCACCTCCCGCCTTCAATCTTTGCCAGTATCAGGGTCTTTTCCAATGAGTCAGTCCTTCATATCAGGTAGCCAAAGTATTGGAGCTTCAGCATCAATCCTTTCAATGAATATCCAGGACTGAATTCTTTCAAGATTGACTGGTTTGATCTCCTTGCAGTCCAAGGGACTCTCAAGAGTCTTCTCCAAAACCAAAGTTTAAAAGCATGGATTCTTCGGCATTCAGTTTTCTTTAGGGTCCAACTCTCACATGACTACTGGGAGAACCATAGCTTTGATTCTAAAGACCTTTGTTGGTAAAGTAATATCTCTGCTTTTTAATATTCTGGTAGGTTGGTGATAGTTTTTCTTCCAAGGAGCGAGAGTCTTTTAATTTCATGGCTGCAGTCAGTATTGGCAGTGATTTTTGGCGCCCCCCCCCCAAAAAAAAGTCTCTCACTGTTTCATTGTTTCCCCATCTATTTTTCATGAAGTGATGATCTTAGTTTTCTGAATGTTGAGTTTTAAGCCAACTTTGGCAATCTCCTCTTTCACTTTCGTCAAGAGACCCTTTAGTTTTAGTTGTTCACTTTCTGCCATAAGGGACATGTCATCTGTATATCTGAAGTTATTGGTGTTTCTCTCAGCAATCTTGATTCCAGTTTGTGATTCATTCAGCCTGGTATTTTGCATGATATCTTCTGCATATAAGTTAATGAGCAGGGTGACAATATACAACCTTGATGTACTCCTTTCTCAACTTGGAACCAGTCTGTTGTTCCATGTCCAGTCCTAACTGCTGCTTCTTGGCCTGCATAAAGATTTCTCAAGAGACAAGTCAGGTGGTGTGGTGTAGCTTCTGTTTAAGAATTTTCCACATTTTGTTGTAATCTATATAGTCAAAGGCTTTGGCATCATCAATAAAGTAGAATTAGATGTTATTTTGTGAAACTCTCTTGATTATTTGATGATCCAACAAATGTTGGAAATTTAATCTCTGGTACCTCTGCCTTTTCTAAATCCAGCTTGAACATCTGGAAGCTCTCGGTTCATGAACTGTTGAAGCCTGGCTGGGAGACTTTTGAGCATCACATTTCTAACATGCATGATGAGTGCAGCTGTGTAGTAGTTTGAACATTCTTTGGCGTGGCCTTTCTTTGAGGTTTGAATGAAAACTGTCGTTTTCCTGTCCTATGGCCACCGATGAGTTTTCAAATTTTACTAGCATATTGAGTGCAGCACTTTCACAGCATCATCTTTTAGGATTTGAAATAGTTCAACTGGAATTTTTTCACCCCCACTAACTTTCTTCTTAGTGATGCTTAGTATTGCCCACTTAAATTCGCATTCTAGGATGTCTAACTATAAGTGAGTGATCACATCATCATGGTTATCTAGGTCGTGAAGATCTTTTGTGTATCAGTTCAGTTCAGTTCAGTACCTCAGTCGTGTCTGACTCTTTGTGACCCCATGAATCGCAGCATGCCAGGCCTCCCTGTCCATCACCAACTCCTGGAGTTCACTCAGATTCACGTCTGTTGAGTCAGTGATGCCATCCAGCCATCTCATCCTCTGTTGTCCCCTTCTCCTCCTGTCCCCAATCCCTCCCAGCATCAGAGTCTTTTCCAATGAGTCAACACTTCGCATGAGGTGGCCAAAGTACTGGAGCTTCAGCTTTGGCATCATTCCTTCCAAAGAAATCCCAGGGCTGATCTCCTTCAGAATGGACTGGTTGGATCTCCTTGCAGTCCAAGGGACCCTCAAGAGTCTTCTCCAACACCACAGTTCAATAGCATCAATTCTTTGGCACTCAGTTTCCTTCACAGCCCAACTCTCACATCTATACATGACCACTGGAAAAACCATAGCCTTGACAAGACAGACTTTTGTTGGCAAAGTAATGTCTCTGCTTTTCAATATGGTATCGATATTGGTCGTAAATTTTCTTTCAAGGAGTTAGAGTCTTTTAATTTCATGGCCGCAGTCACCATCTGCAGTGATATTGGAGCCCAAAAAAATAAAGTCAGCCACTGTTTCCACTGTTTCCCCCATCTAGTTCCCATGAGGTGATGGGACCAGATGCTGTGATCTTCGTTTTCTGAATGTTGAGCTTTAAGCCAACTTTTTCACTCTCCTCTTTCACTTTCATCAAGAGGGTTTTTAGTTCCTCTTCACTTTCTGCCATAAGGGTGGTATCATCTGCACATCTGAGGTTATTGATATTTTTCCCAGCAATCTTGATTCCAGCTTGTGCTTCTTCCAGCCCAGCGTTTCTCATGATGTACACTGCATATCAGTTAAATGGCAGGGTGACAATATACAGCCTTGACATACTCCTTTTCCTATTTGGAACCAGTCTGTTGTTGCATGTCGAGTTCTAACTGTTGCTTCCTGACCTGCATATAGGTTTCTCAAGAGGCAGGTCAGGTGGTCTGGTATTCCCATCTCCTGAAGAATTTTCCACAGTTTATTGTGATCCACACAGTCAAAGGTTTTGGCATAGTCAATAAAGCAAAAATAGATGTTTTTCTGGAACTCCCTTGCTTCTTCCATGATTCAGCAGAAGTTGGCAATTTGATCTCTTGTTCCTCTGCCTTTTTCAAAACCTGCTTGAACATATGGAAGTTACAGTTCACATATTGCTGAAGCCTGGCTTGGAGAATTTTGAGCATCTCACACGCTTACTTTACTAGTATGTGAGATGAGTGTAATTGTGCGCTAGTTTGAGCACTCTTTGGCATTGCCTTTCTTTGGGATTGCAATGAAAACTGACCTTTTCCAGTCCTGTGGCTACTGCTGAGTTTTCCAAATTTGTTCCCATGTTGAGTGCAGCACTTTCACAGCATCATCTTTCAGGATTTGAAAGAGCTCAACCGGAATTCCATCACCTCCACTAGCTTTGTTTGTAGTGATGCTTTCTAAGGCCCACTTGACTTCACATTCCAGGATGTCTGGCTGTAGATGAGTGATCACACCATCATAATTATCTTGGTCTTGAAGCTCTTTTGTGTACAGTTATTCTGTGTGGTCTTGCCACCTCTTCTTAGTATCTTCTGCTTCTGTTTGGTCCAGACCATTTCTGTGTTTTATCGAGCCCAACTTTGCATGAAATGTTCCCTTGGTATCTCTAATTTTCTTGAAGACATCTTTAGTCTTTCCCATTCTCTTATTTTCCTCTATTTCTTTGCATTGATCACTGAGGAAGGCTTTTTTTTTTTCTCTCCTTGATATTCTTTAGAACTCTTCATTCAGATGCTTGTATCTTTCCTTTGGTTCTTTGCTTTTTTCTTATTTTCTTTTCACAGCTATTTGTAAGGCCTCCACAGACAGCCATTTTGCTTTTTTTGCATTTCTTTTCCATGGGGATGTTCTTAATCCCTGTTTCCTGTACAATGTCACAAACCTCATTCCACAGTTCATCAGGCATTCTATTTATCAGATCTAAGCCCTTAAGTCTATTTCTCACTTCCACTGTATAATCATAAGTGATTTGATTTAGGTCATTCCTGAATGGTCTAGTGGTTTTCCTTACTTTCTTCAATTTGAGTCTGAATTTGGTAATAAGGAGTTCATGGTCTGAGCCACAGTCAGCTCCTGGTCTTGTTTCTGTTGACTGTATAGAACTTCTCCAACTTTGGCTGCAAAGAATGTAGTGAATCTGATTTCAGTGTTGACCATCTGGTGATGTCTATATGTAAAGAGATCTCTTGTGTTGTTGGAAGAAGGAGTTTGCTATGACCAGTGCATTTTCTTGGCAAAACTCTATGATCCTTTGCCCTGCTTCATTCAGTATTCCAAGGCATAAATTGCTTGTTACTCCAGGTGTTTCTTGACTTCCTACTTTTGCATTCCAGTCCCCTATAATGGAAAGTACATCTTTTTTGGGTGTTAGTTCTAAAAGTTCTTGTAGGTCTTCATAGAACCGTTCAACTTCAGCTTCTTCGTCGTTACTGGTTGGGGCATAGACTTGGATTACTGTGATATTGAATGGTTTGCCTTGGAAACGAACAGAGATCTTTCTGTTGTTTTTAAGATTGCATCAAAGTACTAGTTCTGTGTATTCTTGCCACCTCTTCTTAATATCTTCTCCTTTAATTAGGTCCATACCATTTCTGTCTTTTATTGTGCCCATCTTTGTATGAAATATTCCCTTGGTATCACTAATTTTCTTGAAGAGATCTTTAGTCTTTCCCATTCTATTTGTTTCTTTTGTTTCTTTGCTTTGATCACTGAGGAAGTCTTTCTTATCTGTCCTTGCTATTATTCTTTGGAACTCTGTATCCAAATAAGTATACCTTTCCTTTCATCCTTTACATTTGGCTTCTCTTCCTTTCTCAGCTATTTGTGGGGCCTCATCAGACAATCATTTTGCCTTTTTTGCATTTCTTCTTCTTTGGGATGGTCTTGATCACTGCCTCCTGTATAATGTTTCAAGCCTCCATTTTTAGTTTTTCAGGACATCTAACAGATCTTATCCCTTGAATCTCTTTGTCACTTCCACTGTATAAATGATTTGATTTAGGTCATACGTGAATGGTCTTGTGGTTTTCCCTTCTTTCTTCAATTTAAATCTGTATTTAGCAATAAGGAGTCCATGATCTGAGCCACAGTCAGCTGCTGATATTGTTTTTGCTAGCAGTATAGAGCATCTCCTTCTTTGGCAGGAAATAATATAATGTCTGATTTCAGTACTGACCGTCTGGTGATGTCCATGTGTAGCATCTTCTCTTGTGTTGTTGGAAGAGTTGTTTGCATATCTGAGGTTATTGATAGTTCTCCCTGCAATCTGGATTCAAACTTGTGCTTCATCCAGCCTGGCATATCACATAATGCACCCTGCATATAAGTTAAGCAAGGTGACAATATCTAACCTGGACGTACTCCTTTCCCAATTTGAAACCAGTCTGTTGTTCCATTTCCAGTTCTTACTCTTGCTTCTTGATCTGCATACAGATTTCTCAGGAAGCCGATAAGGTGGCCTGGTATTTTCATCTCTTTTAGATTTTTTCACAGTTTGTCCTTGAAGTATAGTTAAGTTACAATGGTGTTTAGTTTAAGGTGTATAGCATAGTGATATACATACATACATACATATATGTTATTTTGTTTTATAGGCCATCAAACATTGGATATATTTTCCCTATTGATTATGCACTTTGTATATAGTAGTGTGAATGTTAATTCAAAACTCCTAATTTACAACTCCTTTTCCACATTGGTAACCATAAGCTTATTTTCTCTATCTGTGAGTCTACTCTTGTTTAGTAAATGAATTTACTGTTATCCTTTTTTTAATCCACCTATATGATATCATAGAATATTTGTCTTTCCCTGTCTGACTTGCTTCACTTAGTATGATAATCTCTAGATCTATCCATATTGCTTCAGATGACATTTATTTCCTTTTTTCTGGCTGAATAATATGCTTGGAAAGATTTAAGGCAGGAGCAGACAGGAGCAACAGAGGATGAGGTGGTTGGATGCCATCACTGACTCAATGGACATGAGTTTAAGCAAGCTCCGGGAGGTGGTGAAGGACAGGGAAGCCTGGCATGTTGCAGTTCATGTGATAACAAATATTCAGACATGATTGAGCAAGCAAACAACAATACATGTGCATAAGTGTGTGAGTGTGTGTGTGTATATATATATAGTCTCCTTTAGTCATGTGGTGATGGACATCTAAAGTAATCTCATATCTTGGCTATTGTAAATATTTCTGGAATGAACTTCAGAGTGAATGTATCTTTTTCAGTTATGGTTTTCTATGAATGTATACAAAGGAGTGGGATTGCAGGATTATACAGAAATTAGCTTTTTTAAGGAAACTGCATGTGGTTCTCTATAGTGGCTGTACTAATTTTCATTCCCATCAACAGTGTAGGATCATTTATTTTACTCCACATTGTCTCTAGAATTTTTTTGTTATTAGATCTTTTGATGATGGTCATTCTGATTGGAGTTAGATGTAAACTTGTCTTAGTTTTACTTTGCATTTCTTTAGTAATTAGTAATGTTAAACATAATTTCATGAGGTTTTTGGCGATCACTATGTCTTTTTTGGATATACATCTATTTAGATAATCTGCCATTTTTAACTGGGTTGATTTTTTTTATTGTTATTTATAAACTGTTTCTATATTTTGCCAGTCTTAATTTTTTGAAAATATTTTCTCCTGTTCTGTAGGCTGTCTGATTTGCTTTTGGTTTCATTTGTTGCACAAAACCTTTTAAGTATAATTAGATTCAGTTATTTATTTTTGTTTTTGTTTCCAAACTCTGTAATATGGATCCAAATAGATATTGTCGCTATGTATGTCAAAGATTGTTCTGTTTATGTTTTCTTTTAGGAGTTTTTATCTTTTATTATTTTTATTTTTTAAATTAATTAATTTATTTATTTTACTTTACAATATAGTATTGATTTTTCCATACATTGATTTGAATTTGCCATGAGTGTACATGTGTTCTCTATTCTGAACCCTCCTCTCACCTCCCCCCTCCACGTCCCATCCCTCTGGGTCATCTCAGTGAACCAGCCCCGAGCACCCTGTCTCATGCATCAAACCTGGACTGACGATTCGGTTCACATATGATATTTTACATGTTTCAATGCCATTCTCCCATATCATCCTGCCCTCGCTCTCTCCCACAGAGTCCAAAAGACTGTTAGGTACATCTGTGTCTCTTTTGCTGCCTCTCATACAGGGTTATCATTACCTTCTTTTTAAATTCCATATATATGTGTAAGTATACTGTATTGGTGTTTTTTTTTTTTCTGGCTTACTTGACTCTGTATTATAGGCTCCAGTTTCATAGACCTCATTAGAACTAATTCAAATGTATTCTTTTTAATGGCTGAGTAATACTCCATTGTGTATATGTACCACAGCTTTCTGATCCATTCATCTGTTGATGGGCATCTAGGTTGCTTTCATGTCCTGACTATTATAAACAGTGCTGCAATGAACACTGGGGTGCATGTGTCTCTTTCGATCTGGTTTCTTCAGTGTGTATGCCCAGCAGTGGGATTGCTGAGTCATATGGCAGTTCTATTTCCAGTAATTGAACTATATTTGATTTTTTGGAGAAGGAAATGGCAACTCACTCCAGTTTTCTTGCCTGGAGAATCCCATGGACAGAGGAGCCTGGCACACTGTAGTCCATGGGGTTTCAGGAGTTGTACATGGCTTAGCGACTAAACCACCATATTTGATTTATAGCATTGTGTTAATTTCTACTGCACAGCAAACTCTAGAAGCTGTATAATATCTAGTATTTAGTGCCTTTTGAGTTTACTTTGTATGTGATGTTAGAGAACTTTCCAATTTCATTCTATTACATGTAGCTGTCCATTGTTCCAGCAGTACTTATAGAAGAAATACCATTTTTCCACTGTATATTCTTGCCTACTTTCTCATCAATTAATTCATCTTAGATGTATGGGTTTATTCCAAGGCATTCTATCCTGTTTTACTGAAGTATGTGTTTACTTCTGTGCTACTACCATACTGTTTACATGACTGTAGCTTTATAGTACTGCCTGAAATCAGGGAGCCAGATTACTCCGGCTTCATTTTTCTTAATATTTCTTTGGCCATTCAGGGTCCTTTGTGCTTCCATACAAATTTTAAGATATTTTCTTCGAGATCTGCAAAAGAAAAAATGCCATTGTTAATTTGATATAGATTGCATTGAATATGCAGTTTACCTTAGGTAGTACAGTCATTTTAACAATACTGAGTTTTTCAATCCATGAATATGGTATATATTTCCACCTGCTTGTGCTGTCTTCAGTTTCTTTCATCAATGCTTATTGTTTTCCCAATACAGTCCTTTTTTTTTTCCTACAACAAAAGAAACTTTATTTTAAAATATTTTTTACAGACATGGGTGCCTGAAAAAGTCTTTAGTTAACATTAGTATAACAGAACTTCTAAGCATTAATATATTGGCAAAACAAAATTGACTTAAAATGAAAATGACTCTTAAAGCTCTGCTATTCTCTGTAAGAATATTTACCTTCTTTTTTATTCTAGACAGATGAGAATGATTAAATACTGCTAATATAATTTTTTTATATTGACACATTTATAAAATAGTCCACAAAAATCTCATCTAAGGTTTCATTTTATGTTTAACACTGATATACAAATGGGACTCTTCATTCTGGAGAAAGCATCAAGTTCTCTCAAGCCCCACACAGGCCAAGAATGTCAAAATCCTGAATAAAGGAGGACTTTGAAAAGAACTGTTTTTATCTCCCAATTCTTTATAAAGTTAAAGGCAAGAAAGAACTGAGAAGAGGGAAAGACTTGTCTTGTCTTTATGCTGGATCCTGAACTGGCCTAGACCTCCTGCCTCTCTCTTAAGACTAGGCTTTCCTTTCATTTGAAAACTTCAGTCGTAGAGCATTAAGCAGATAGTGCCTCCGCAGGGGTGTTTTCCCCTGGGCAGGGCAGCAAGGACCACATACCAGAACAGAAGCCTGTCCTCAGTATGGTTGCCACTGTAGGTTTCAACAACAACAAAAGTTTTCTGTATAATGATGTTTTACTTGTATCTGTCCCAGTACAGTTCTTTTTCCTTCCTAGGTCCATTTATTCTAAGGTATTTTATTTTTGATACAATAGCAAATGGGATTGTTTCCTTAATTTCTCTGATATTTCATTTTTTTAATTTTTTTTAGTTTTTTATTTTTTTAAATTTTGAAATCTTTAATTCTTACATGCATTCCCAAACATGAACCCCCCTCCCACCTCCCTCCCCATAACATCTCTCTGGGTCATCCCCATGCACCAGCCCCAAGCATGCTGATATTTCATTTTTATTGTATAGGAAAGAAACTGATTTCTGTGTATCAATTTTTTATTCTCCAATTTTGCTGAAATTATTGATGAGCTCTAGTAGTTTTCTAAAAACAAGGTTTCTCAAATGGGCAAGAAATTGAACAAATATTTCTTCAAAGATTTCAAAAAGCTAATAAGTACATTAAAAATGCTGAAATGACTAGTCAATAGGGAAATGTAAATCAAAACCACAATGAGATAGCACTTTGCAACTATAAAAAATATTGGAAAATAGAAAGTGTTGGTGATGATGTGGAGAAATTAGAAACCTTGTTCACTGATGGTTGGAATGTAAAATGTGCAGCTTTTGCATAAAACAGTGGGACAGTTCCTCAGAAAATAAACCATAGTGTACCTTGTGTGTGTGCTGAGTCTCTCAGTTATGTCTGACTCTTTGGCGACCCGCATGGACTGTAGCGCGCCAGACTCCTCTGTCTAGGAGATTTTCCCAGCAAGAATACTGGAGTGGATTGCTATTTCCTTCTTCAGGAGGTATTCCTAATGCAGGGTTCGAACCACATCTACTACATATCCTGTATTGACAGGTGGATTCTTTACCACTGAGCCACCTGAGCCATATGATACATCAATTCCATTTGAATATATATAGCCAAAGAATTTAAAGTGGGGCCTACAAAATGATGAAAATCCATGTTTATAACAGCATTGTTCATCAGAGCCATAAAATATAATTAACTCACATGTCCATGAATAAATGAACAGATAAGCAAATTGTGGCATATACATAAAGATGATAATTTTCAGTCTTAAAAATGAATAAAGCATTGTGCTACACAATACAGCATGGATGAATACTGAAAATAACTATGCTAAGTAAAATAAGTCACTCAGTAGTGTCCAACTCTTTGCAACTGCATGGACTGTAACACGCCAGGTTCCTCTGTCCATGGGATTCTCCGGGCAAGAATACTGGAGTGGGTTGCCATTTCTTTCTCCAGGGGATCTTCCCAAACCAGGGATCGAACCCCGGTCTCCTGCCTTGCAGGCAGACGCTTTATCCTCTGAGCCACCAGGGAAGCCCCTAAGTAAAATAACCCAGACACTAAATGGCAAACATTTTATTATTTCACCTATATTAGGTATATAGAATAGTCAAAGTTGTAGAGACATAAAGAAAATTATCTGGGTACAGTAGAGAATAGAGGTTTCCAGGAGTTGAATGGAATATATATTATAATGGAGTTATCATGTACTATGTGCAAAATTCCTGTTTAGTTTAATATATTTTGGAGATGTATTGTGATGGTTGCACAATATTGTGAATGATGTCAATACCACTGAGCTGTACAAACAAAAATGGTTAAAATTGAAATTTATGTATATTTTATATATACTATAAAAATAAACTAGATTTCTAGAATTTATATCTATACATTTGATATGTGGATTTATATTTGGATTCTCATTTTTATTCTATTCTATGTCTAGCCAAATGTCAATACCACACTGTTGTTTACAATGACCTTGAGGTATTGATCAATATAAATGTTGATATTGGAAACAATATTCTACTTTTGTTGTTCTGTTTCAAATTTGTTTTGTTTGTGTTTGCTTGTAATTCCATAGGAATTTTAGGATTAGTTTTTCAAATTTTGAAAGAAAACACAACTATCAAAAATTTATTTATTTTAATTGGACTATAATTATTTTACCATATGGTGATGGCTTTTTGCCATATCTCAGCATGAAAGGGCATTAGTATAAATATGTCCCCTCCCTCTTGAAACCCTCTCCTTTCTCCCTCCCCATCCCAAACCTCTAGTTTGTCACAGAGCACTGGCTTTGCCTTCCCTGTGTCATGTATTGAACTCCCACTGGCTATCTATTTTACATATGGTAATGTATGTGTTTCAATGCTATTCTTTCATATCATCCCATCCTCTCCTTCCTTCACTGTGTCCAAAATGTCTTGTCTCCTTTACTGCTCTCCAAGTAGGATCATCAGTACTGTTTTTCTAGATTCCATACATATGTGTTAATATAAAATATTTGCCTTTCTGACTTACTACACTCTGTATAATAGGCTCTAGACTTATCTACCTCATTAGAATTGACTCAAATGTATTATTTTTTTATGGTTGAGTAATAGTCTACTTTGTATATGTACCAAAACTTCCTTATCCATTTATGCATCAATAGATCCATCATTGAAGTTGCTTCCATGTCCTCGCTATTGTAAATAGTTCTGCAATGAACACTGGGGTACATGTGTCCTTTTCAATTTTGATTTCCTCAGGGTATATGTCCAGTAGAATGATTGCTGGGTTATATGGTACCTTTATTTCTAGGTTTGTAAGGAATCTCCATAGTGGCTATATAAATTTGCATTCCCACCAACAATATGAGAGGGTTCGCTTTTCTCCACATCATCTCTAGCATTTATTGTTTGTATGATGATGCCCATTCTAACCAGTGTGAGATGATATCTCATTATAGTTTTGATTTGCATTTCTCTAAAAATGAGAGTTGTTGAGTATCTTTTCATGTGTTTGTTAGCCATCTGTATGTCTTCTTTGTAGAATGGTCTGCTTAGATCTTCTGTCCAATTTTTGATTGGATTGTTTGTTTTTCTGATATTGGGCTGTATGTCTTGCTTGTATATTTTAGAGATTAATTTTTTGTCAGTTTTGTTTGCTCTTAATTTCTCCCATTTTGAGGGTTGCCTTTTCACCTTGCTTCTAGTTTCCTTTGTTTTGTAAAATCTTTTAAGTGTAGTTAGGTACCATTTGTTTATTTTTCTTTTTATTTCCATTATTCTAGGAGGTGTGCCATAGAGGATCTGGGTGCAACTTATGTCAGAGAGTGTTTTGCCTGTCTTTCAAAATTTCTGGTCTTACATTTGGGTCTTTAATTCATTTTGAGTTTATTTTTGTGTATGATGTTACGAGTGTTGTATTTTCATTCTTTTACAAATAGTTGATCCATCTTCCCAGCACCACATGGTGAAGAGATGATCTTTTCTCTATTGTATACTTATGCTTTCTTTGTCAAAGATAAGGTGCCCATAGGTCCATGGACTTATGTCTAAAGTTTTAGTTTTGCTCCATTGGGTCTAAATTCCTGATTTGGGAGAATGGCATTGAAACATGTATGCAGGATACAGCATGCTTGGGGTTGGTACATGGGAATGACCCAGAGAGATGTTATGGGGAGAGAGGTGGGAGGGGGGTTCATGTTTGGGAACGCTTGTACACCCGTGGTGGATTCATGTCAATATATGGCAAAAACCAATACAGAATTGTAAAGTAAAATAAAGTAAAAAAAAAAAAAAAATCCTGTTTTTGTGCCAGGACCATATCGTCTTGATGACTATAGCTTTGTAGTATAGTCTGAAGGCAGGAAGGTTGATTCCAACATTTCTATTCTTCTTTTTAAAGATTGCTTTGGCTATTTGATGTCTTTTGTGTTTCCATAAAAATTTCAAAATTATTTGTTTTGTGAAAAATACCATTAGTAGTTTGATAAGGATTGCGTTGAATCTATAGATTGCTTTAGGTTGTATCCTCATTTTCACTATATTGATACTTCCAATCGCAAAACATGGTGGATTTCTCCATCTATTTGTGTCATCTTTGTATTTTTTAATCAGTATCTTATGATTTTCTGTATACAGGTCTTTTAAAGTATAATTGATTTACAATATTTCAGGTGTATGGCAAGTTGATTCAGTTATACATATATTACTTTTGAAATTATTTTCCATTTGCCTCTCCCACTTTCTTTGGTCTACATTTGCGTGAAATATCATTTCCCATGCCTTTAGTTTCAGTCTGTATGTGTCCCTAGGTTTGAAGTGGGTTCCTTGTAGACAGCATATATAGGAATTTTCTTTTTGCATCCAATTGGCCAGTCTTTGTTTTTGGTTGGAGCATTTAATGCATTTACCTTTAAGGAATTATTGGTAAGTATGATCCTGTTATTATTTACTTTGTTGTTTGGGGTTTGTTTTAATAAACCTGTTCTGTGATTCCTATCTAGAGAAGATATTTTAGCGTTTTTTGTGAAGAGTTTGTTTGGTGGTGCTGAATTATCTCAGCTTTTACTTGTTTACAAAGCTTTTGATTTCTCTTTCAAATCTGAATAAGATCCATGCTGGGTAAGTTAATCTTGGTTGTAAGATTTTCTTTCATCACTTTAGCTATGTCCTGGCATTCACTGCTCTCTTGAAGAGTTTCTATTGAAAAACCAGCTGTTATTCTTGTGGGGATCTCCTTGTATGTAATTTATTGTTTTTTTCCATACTGCTTTTAATATTTGCTCTTTGTGTTTAATTTTTTTTAAATTTGGTTAATATATGATTTGGGGTGTTTATCTTTGGGTTTATTCTGTTTGAGACTCTCTGGATTTTTGGATTTGGGTGGCTATTTCCTTCCTCATTTTAGGGAAGTTTTTGGCTATTATCACCTCAACAGTATTTTCTCATGGCCTTTCTTTTTGTCTTCTTCTTCTGGGACACCTATGATTTGAATGTTGGGGCATTTAACATTGTCCCAGTGATTTCTGAGGTTGCCCTCATTTCTTTTTTCCACTCTGCTTAAATTATTTCCAACATTCTATCTTTCAGCTCACATCCTTTTTCTGTCTCAGTTGCTATACTCTTGGTTCCCTCCAGAGTGATCTAGTTATTGCATTATTCATTATTGATTGAGTCTTCTTTATTTTTTCTAGGTCATTGTTAAACATTTCTTACATCTTCTCAATCCCTGTCTCTAGTCTATCTACCTGTAACTCCATTTTGTTTTGAAGATATTGGATCGTCTTTACTATCATTATTCTGAATTCTTTTTCAGGTAGACTCCATATCTCCTCCTCTATAGTTTTGTTTGGTGGGTTTTTATCATATTCCTTCACCTGCTGGATATTTCTCTGCTTTTTCATTTTGTTTAGATTGCTGTGTTTTGGCATCCTTTTTGCACACTGAAGAGTCATGGTTCCTCTTAATTGTGGAGATTTCTCCATGTGGGTGGGGATAGATCAGTGGCTTGTCAAAGTTTTCTGGTTGGGGGAACTTGTATCTGTGTTCTGGTGGATGGAACTGAATCTCCTCTCTCTGGAGTGCAATGGAGTGTCCAATAGTGAGGTTTGGTGTGTCTATGCATTTGGTATGGATTTGGGCAGCCTGCATTTCAATGTTTAAGGTTGGGTTCCAGTTTTGTTGGAAAATTAGTGTGGGTTGTCTTGAAATGAAGCTTATTTTTGTTTTTATCTGGTACTTTCCTCTATGGAGTATTCATTTCTTCACTCTAGTATTCTTTTAGTGAAATTTTTGAGAATGTATAGAATCATCTCATTTACACTGACAGTTTTCCTTCTTTCTTTTCAGATTTGAAGTCCTGTTTTCCTTTTCCCTCCTAATTTTCTGGCCAGAAATTCTAAAGCGATGAAAAATAACAAGAGTGAATGTAACGTGACTCTATGTGTTCTGGACTTAAGAGGAAAGGTTTCAGCCACTCAACATCCAGCCTGAGGTTTGTTATGAGTTTTTCACATATGTCTTTGTCTGCTTGAGGAAGATGAGGAAGATTTTTTTTTGCTTGTTTTCTTAATTTTCTGAGTGTATTTATTGTGAAAGTGTTTGAATATTTTTCCAATGAAATATTTTATTATTTGAGATGATTTTTTCTTTACATTTTATTAATGTATTATGTTGCACTGATTTTGCTATGATTAAACAACTTTGCATTCCTGGGATAAATACCGCTTGTATAAGCTGTATAATATTTTCAATATAATCTTATGTTTGCTAGCATATTGTGGATATTTTTTGTATCTATATTTATAAAAGGTATTGGTATCAGTTCAGTTCAGTCACTCAGTCATGTCCGACTCTTTACAACTCCGTGAATTGCCAGGCCTCCCTGTCCATCACCAACTCCAGGAGTTCAAACAAACTCATGTCCATCAAGTCGGTGATGCCATCCAGCCATCTCATCCTCTGTCCTCCACTTTTCCTCCTGCCCCCAATCCCTCCCAGCAGCAGTCTTTTTCAATAAGTCAACTCTCTGCATGAGGTGGCCAAAGTATTGGAGTTTCAGCTTTAGCATCATTCCTTCCAAAGAAATCCCAGGGTTGATCTCCTTTAGAATGGACTGGTTGGGTCTCCTTGTAGTCCAAGGGACTCTCAAGAGTCTTCTCCAACACCACAGATCAAAAGCATCAATTCTTTGACACTCAGCTTTCTTCACAGTCCAACTCTCACATCCATACATGACCACTGGAAAAACCATCGCCTTGACTAAATGGACCTTTGTTAGCAAAGTAACGTGTCTGCTTTCCAATATGCTATCTAGGTTGGTCGTAAGTTTTCTTCCAAGGAGTAAGTGTCTTTTACTTTCATGGCTGCAGTCACCATCTGCAGTGATTTTGGAGACCCCAAAAATAAAGTCTGACACTGTTTCCACTGTTTTCCCATCTATTTCCCATGAAATGATGGGACCAGATGCCATGATCTTCATTTTCCGAATGTTGAGCTTTAAACAAAGTTTTTCACTCTCCTCTTTCACTTTCATCAAAAAGTTTTTTAGCTCCTCTTCACTTTCTGCCATAAGGGTGTGTCATCTACATATCTGAGGTTATTGATATTTCTCCTGGCAATCTTGATTCCAGCTTGTGCTTCATCCAGCCCAGAGTCTCTCATGATGTACTCTGCATATAATTTAAATAAGCAGGGTGACAATATACAACCTTGACATACTCCTTTTCCTATTTGGAACCAGTCTGTTGTTCCATGTCCAGTATCTGACTATGGTATCAGGGTAATGCAATGCTACCCTTACAAAAGGTATTAAGAATTGTCTTTTCTCCATTTTTAGAAGAGTTTGTGAAATATTGGTGTTTTTAAATATTTGATAATATTTGCCATTTGATTCTGGACCTACTTATTGTTTTTAGTGGCGGCTAGTTTTTAATTACTGATTTACTCACTTCAGTTGTTGTTGTTGTTGTTGTTTTTTAGCATAGTACTTGTTTTATTTTTTTATTATTAATTTTTATTTTTACTTTATTTTACTTTACAATACTGTATTAGTTTGAAAAGGCACAGTCTTTCTGCATTTAATTATATTGTCATTCTTCAAAAATCACTTGGACATATATGGAAAGATATAGGGAGGGCTTATATGTACTATTCCTACGGTCTATATATGTTTAAATGGAAATATCAGACATTTGATTATTATTATTTGCATTGTTTTTAACTTAGGAAGGCTAAGACTTTCAAAGTTTTTATTGTTTTTCAAGATTATTTTGACTATTTGACATTTCTTATAATTCCTCTTGAATTTAGGATGGATTTCTGTGTTTTTGTCTAAAAAGCTATTGAATTTTAATAGAGATTAGATTGAATCTATAAAGTCTTTGTGTTGTTGTCCAGTCACTCAGTCAATCTGACTCTTTGTGATCTCATGGACATTAAGCCACACTTCTCTGTTCTTCATCTCCTGGAGTTTGCTCAAACTCATGTCTGTTGAGTCAGTGATGCCATCCAATCATCTCATTTTCTGTCAACCCTTCTCCTCCTGACCTCAATCTTTCCCAGCGTCAGGGTCTTTTCCAATGAGTCAGCTCTTTGCATCAGGTGACCAAAGTATTGGAGCTTCGGCTTCATCATCAGTACTTTAAAAGAATATTCATGGTTGATTTCAGTTTTGACTGGTTTGATCTCCTTGTAGTCGAAGGAACTCTCAAAAGTCTTCTCCAGATCCACAATTCAAAGTACCAATTCTTCAGAGCTAATTGTCTTTTTTATGATCAATCTCACATACATATATGACTACTGGAAAAAACCATAGTTTTGACTACACAGACATTGGTTTGCAAATGGGTTATTACTACACTGTCCTTGTTTGTCATAGCTAGCTTTTCTTCCAAAGAGTGAGAGTTTTAAATTTCATGGCTATAACCATCATTTGCAGTGACTTTGGAGTCCAAAAAAGTAAAATCTTTAACTCTGTCCATTTTTTCCCCAACTGTTTGCCATGAAGTGATGGGACTGGATGCCATGATCTTCGTTTTTTCAGTGTTGAGTTTTAAGTCAACTTTTTCGCTCTCCTCTTTCACCTTCATCAAGAGGTTGTTTAGTTACTCTTCAATTTCTGTCATGAGGATGGTGTAATATGTATTCCTGAGGTTATTGTATTTCTTCCTGCAATGTTGAGTCCAGCTTGTGCTTAAGCTAGCCTCCCATTTCACATGATGTACCCTGTGTATAAGTTAAATAAACAAGGTGACAATATACAGCGTTGATATATTCCTTTCTGAATTTTGAACCAGTCCATTGTTCCATGTCTGGTTCTAACTGTTGCTTCTTGATCTGCATACAGGTTTCTCAAGAGATGTGTAAGTTGGCCTGGTAGTCCCATTTCTTTAAGAGTTTTCCAGAGTTTGCTGTGATGCACACAAAGTTTTTATTGCAGTCAATGAAGCAGAAGTTGATGTCTTTCTGGAACTTTCTTGTTTTTTTTCTATGACCCAGTGGATGCTGGTAATTTCATCTCTGGTTCTGCTGCCTTATCTATATACAGTTTGTACATCTGGAAGTTGTCAGTTTACATACTGTTAAGGCCTAACTTGAAGGATTTTGAGCATTACCTTGCCATCATGTGAAATGAGTGTAATTTTGCCTTACTTTGAACTATTTTTGGTATTGTCTTTTTCTGATATTGTTATGAAAGCTAATTTTCCTACACCTGTGCCCATTGGCAAATTTTCCAAATTCACTGGCATATTGAGCACAGCACTTTAACAGCTTGAAATTTTAGATTTCCATTTGCATGGAATATATGTTTCCATCCTCTAACTTTCTGTCTATATGTGTCTTTAGATCTGAGGTCATGGTGGAGAAGTCTGACAGAATGTGGTCTATTGGAGAAGGAAATGGCAAACCACTTCAGTATTCTTGCAGAGAACCCAATGAACAGTATGAAAAGGCAAAATTATAGGATACTGAGAGAGGAACTCCCCAGGTCGGTAGGTGCCCAATATGCTACTAGAGATCAGTGGAGAAATAACTCCAGAAAGAATGAAGGGATGGAGCCAAAACAAAAACAATACTCAGTGGTGGATGTGACTGATGATAGAAGCAAGGTCCGATGCAGTAAAGAGCAATATTGCATAGGAAATGGGACTGTTAGGTCCATGAATAAAGGCAAATTGGAAGTGGTAAAAGAGGAGATGGCAAGAGTGAATCTCAACATTCTAGGAATCAGCGAACTAACATGGACAGGAATGGGTGAATTTACTCAGATGACCATTATATCTACTACTGTGGGCAGGAATCCCTTAGAAGAAATGGAGTAGCCATCATGATCAACAAAAGAGTCCGAAATGCAGTACTTGGAAACAATCTCAAAAACGACAGATGATCTCTGTTCGTCTCCAAGACAATACATTCAATATCACAGTAATCCAAGATGATGCCCCAACCAGTAACATTGAAGAAGCTGAAGCTGAACGGTTCTATGAAGACCTACAAGGCCTTTTAGAACTAACACCCCAAAAATATGTTTTTTTTTTTAATTATAGGGGACTGGGATGCTAAAGTAGGAAGTCAAGAGACACCTGGGGTAACAAAAAATTTGTCCTTGTAATACAGAATGAAGCAGGGCAAAGGCTCATACAGATTTGCTAAGAAAATGCACTGGTCATAGCAAACACCCTCTTCCAACAACACAAGAGAAGACTCTACACATGGACATCATCAGATGGTCAACACTGAAATCAGATTGATTATATTCTTTGCACCCAAAGATGGAGAAGCTCTATACAGTCAGCAAACACAAGACCAGGAGCTGACTGTGGCAAAGATCATGAAACCCTTATTGCCAAATTGATATTTAAATTGAAGAAAGTAGGGAAAACCACTAGGCCATTCAGTCATGACCTAAATCAAATCCCTTATGATTATACAGTGGAAGTGAGAAATAGATTTGTGGAACTAGATCTGTTAGACAGAGTGCCTGATGAACTATGGGCGGAGGTTCATGGCATTGCACAGTAGATTGGGATGAAGAACATTCCCATGGAAAAGAAATGCAAAAAAGCAAAATGGCTGTCTGGGGAGGCCTTACAAATAGCTCTGAAAAGAAGAGAAGTGAAAAGCAAAGGAGAAAAGGAAATATATAAGCGTCTAAATGCAGAGTTCCAAAGAATAGCAAAGAAAGATAAGAAAGACTTCCTCAGTGATCAATGCAAAGAAATAGAGGAAAACAACACAAGGGGAAAGACTAGAGATCTCTTCAAGAAAGTTAGAGCTATCAAGGGAACATTTCATGCAAAGATGATTCTGATAAGGGACAGAAATGGTATGGACCTAACAGAAGCAGAAGATATTAAGAAGAGGTGGCAAGAACACACAGAAGAACTGTACAAAAAAGGTCTTCATCAAGATAATCACAATGGTGTGATCACTCACCTAGAGCCAAACATCCTGGAATGTGAAGTCAAGTGGGCCTTAGAAAGCATCACTACGAACAAAGCTGGTGGAGGTGATGGAATTCCAGTTGAGCTATTTCAAATCCTGAAAGATGATGCTGTGTAAGTGCTTCACTCAATATGTGAGCAAATTTGGAAAACTTCGCAGTGGCCACAGAACTGGAAAACATCAGTTTTCATTCTAATCCCAAAGAAAGGCAATGTCAAAGAATGCTCAAACTATGGCACAATTAGACTAATCTCACATGCTAGTAAAGTAATGCTCAGAATTCTCCAAACCAGGCTTCAGCAATACATGAACCGTGAACTCCCTGATGTTCAAGCTGGTTTTAGAAAAGGCAGAGGAACCAGAGATCAAATTGCCAACTTCTGCTGGATCATAGAAAAAGCAAGAGTTCCAGAAAAAAACATCTATTTCTGCTTTATTGTCTATGCCAAAGCCTTTGACTTTGTGGATCAAAATAAACTGTGGAAAGTTCTGAAAGAGATGGAAATACCACACCACCTGACCTGTCCCCTGAGAAACCTATATGCAGGTCAGGAAGCAACAGTTAGAACTGGGCATGGAACAACAGAGTGGTTCCAAATTTGAAAAGTAGCATGTCAAGGTTATGTATTGTCACCCTGCTCATTTAATTTATATGCAGAGTACATCATGAGAAATCCTGGGCTGGAAGAATCACAAGCTGGAATCAAGACCGACAGGAGAAGTATCAATAACCTCAATTATGCAGATGATATCACCATTTTGCAGAAAGTGAAGGGGAACTAAAAAGCCTCTTGATGAAAGTGAAAGAGTAGAGTGAAAACGTTGGCTTAAAGCTCAACTTTCAGAAAACGAAGATCATGGCATCTGTTCACATCACTTCATGGGAAATAAATGGGCAAACAGTGGAAACAGTGTCAGACTTCATTTTTTGGGGCTCTGAAATCACTGCAGATGGTGATTGCAGCCATGAAAATGAAAGACACTTACTTTTTGGAAGGAAAGTTATGACCATCCTAGATAGCATATTCAAAAGCAGAGACATTCCTTTGCCAATGAAGGTCCGCCTAATCAAGGCTATGGTTTTTCCAGGGTCATGTATAGATGTGAGAGTTGGACTGTGAAAAAAGCTGATCTCCGAAGAATTGATGCTTTTGAAATGTGGTGTTGGAGAAGACTCTTGAGAGTCCCTTGGACTGCAAGGAGATCCAACCAGTCCATTCTAAAGGAGATCAGCCCTGGGTGTTCTTTGGAAGGATTGATGCTAAAGCTGAAACTACAATACTTTGGCCACCTGATGTGAAGGGTTGACTCATTGGAAAACACTCTGATGCTTGGAGGAATTGGGGGCAGGAGGAGAAGGGGACGACAGAGGATAAGGTGGCTGGATGGCTCACTTACTCGATGAACATGGGTTTGAGTGAACCGTTGGAGTTTGTGATGGACAGGAAGGCCTGGCTTGCTGTGGTTCATGCAGTTGCAAAGAGTTGGACACTACTGAATTGAACAGAACTTATATATGTATACATGTATATGTATATGTGTCTGTATATATATATATATATATACACACATATATATATATACACACACACATATATATATATATATATATACACACACACACATATATATATATATATATATGTATGTATTCCTATTGCCATTGTCTGAATTGTTTGGAGTTTGCTTTTGTATGTCTTTTTGTTCTCTTGTATTTTCCATCTAAATAAGTCTCTTAACTGTTGCTTGTCCATAAAACTCTTTATTTCTTCTTCAATTTTGAATGAGATCCTTCCCAGTTTGAGTAATCTTCATTACAAATTTTTCCCTTTCAATATTTTAAATAAATCCTGCCAATTTTCCCTAGCCTACAGAGTTTCTTCTGAAAGGTCAGCTGTTAAATCTGTTGGGTTTCCCTTGTATGTTACTTGTTGCTTTTCCCTTGCTTCTTTTAACATTCTTCCTTTGTGTTTAATCTTTGTTAGTTTGCTTAGTATGTGTCCTGCCATGTTTCTCCTTGGGTTTATCCTTCATGACACTCTGCACTTTTTGGACTTGAGTGACTATTTTTTTTCCCCCATGTTAGGGAAATTTTCAAGTATAATCTCCGAAAATGTTCTCATATTCTTTCTCTTCTTTTTCTGGGACCCCATAGTTCAAATATTGGTGCTTTTAATATTGCTGCAGAGGTCTCTGAAGTTGTCCTCATTTCTTTTCTTTTCTTTCTTTTTTTTTTTTTGCTTTTTTCTCTTCTTCAGCAGTTATTTACAATGTTCTATCCTCCACCTCTATTTTCCATTCTTCTGCCTCAGATATTTTGGTGTTGGTTACTTCTAGAGTATTTTTAATTTCAGTTATTGTGTTTGTCTCTGTTTGTTTATTCTTTATTTCTTCTAGGTCTTTGTTAAGTGTGTTAATTGATTCTTGAATTTTCTCCATTCTGTTTTCTAGGTTTTGAATTATCTTAAGTATCACTACTCTGCATTCTTTTTCAGGTAATTTTCCTATTTTCTCTTCACTTATTTGGACTTGTGTGCTTCTTTGTTGTTTCTTCAGCTGCTCAATATTTCTCTGCCTTTTCAATTTTTTTTAACTTATTGTGCTTAAGGTCTCCTTTCCCCAGGCTTCAAGGTTGAATTATTTGTTCCTTTTGGCTTCTACCCTCAGTGTGTAAGGTTGATCATGTGGTTTGTGTAAGCTTCATGTAGAGTGTGACTTGTGCTTGAATTCTGGAGGAAGGAGGTGAGTTGTTTATTTTATTTGTTTTTTTTTTTTTCCTCTGATGGACAGTAATGTTGTCTGCTGATGACTGGGTTTATATTTTTACCTTGCTTGTTGTTTGGATAAGGTGTCCTTTACAGTGCTACTGGCAGTTTGGTGATGCCAAATCTTGTATACAGGTGGTTGCCTTTGTGCAAGTTCTCACTAATTAATACTCCCTAGATTTAGGAGTTCCCTGGTTGTCTAGCATCTTGGAGTCAGCGCTCCCCTTCCAAAGTTTCAGGGACTGATCTCTGGCTAGGGAATGAAAATTTCACAGGTGGTTTGTTATGGCATTGAATGACATGAAAACAAACAACAAAATACACACCCAAGACAAATGGCAGTTATAAAATCAGGCAAATAATAACTAAAATAATTGTATAAATACACATACATATACACCCATAAACAAAACCAAAACAATCCAAAAAATATAAAATGTAATTGATTGACCTGGGGAGCAAAGGAAACCAAAAATGATATCAACTAGTTAAAAACAAAAATAATTAAAGTACAAACTGAAAACAAAACTAAAGCAAGGTGTCAACTGGAGAATAAAGGAACAAAATCACAACAAACTAATTAACATGATGAGAAAAAGAACAGAAAGAGGAGAAATGCGAAGATAGTAGTAGACAAAGAAGATTTATATACATTTAAGAATAACTACAATGGGGAAAAATAGTAGGAAGAGAAAACAAGATAATAAATGTAGAAAACTTGTTTGCAAGCATTTTCTTATGCTATCCTTATGCAATTCCTTCTGCTATCCTTTTTGTTTTGTCAACGATTTCATCTGCTATGCAAAAGCTTTTAAGTTTAATCAGGTCACGTTTGTTTAGCTTTGCTTTTGTTTCCATTACTATAGGAGATGGATCAAAAAAAATATTGTTGTGATTTTTGGCAAAGATTATTTTACCTATGTTTTCATTTAAGTGGTTCATAGTATCCAGTCTTATATTTATGTATTTAAGTCATTTTAATTTTATTTTCATATTTGGTTAGAGAATGTTTTAATTTCATCTTATTGAAGAAATTGTCTTTTCTCCATTGTATATTTTTGCCCACTTTGTAATGAATTAAATGACCGTGAGTGAGTGGGTTTCTTTCCTGGCTTTCTATCCTGTTCCATTTTCTTATGATTCTGGTTTTGTGCCAGGACCATAGTGTTTCGTTTATTGTGGCTTTGTAGTATAGTCTGAACACAGAAAGCTTCATTCTACTACTTCTGTTCTTTCTCAAGTTTATTTTAGCTATTCTATATATATATATATATATATATATATATATATATATCAATTATATATATATTTCAATTATATATATATTTCAATTATATATATATATTTCAATTATATATATATATTTCAATTATATATATATTTCAATTTTCCTGCAAAATTTAAAATTATTTGCTTCAGTTTTGTGAAAAATGCCATTGGTAATTTTCATGTGGATTGGATTAAATTGGGAGGTTACCTTGGGTATTATGGTCATCTTAACAGTATTGTTTCTTTTCTTTTTTTAATTTTTTTTTAATTGGAGGCTAATTACATTACAATATTATAGTGGTTTTTGCCATTCATTGATATGAATTAGCCATGGGTGTACATATGTCCCCCATCCTGAACCCTCCTCCCACCTCTCTCTCAATCCCGTCCCTAAGGGTCATCCCAGTGCTCCAGCCCTGATCACACTGTCTCATGCATCAAACCTGGACTGGCAATCTATTTCACAGATGATAATATACATGTTTCAAAGCTATTCTCTCAAATCATCCCACCCTCACCTTCTCCCAAGAGACCAAAATTCTGTTCTTTACATCTGTGTCTTTCTGCTGTCTCGCATACAGCGTCATCATTACCATCTTTCTAAATCTCATATATATGCATTAGTGTACTGTAATGGTGTTTTTCTTTCTGACTTACTTCTCTCTCTATAATAGGCTCCAGTTTCATCCACCTCAATAGAACTGATTCAAATGAATTCTTTTCAACAGCTGAGTCATATTCCATTGTGTATATATACAACAGCTTTCTTATCCATTCGTCTGCCGATGGACATCTAGGTTGCTTCCATGTTCTAGCTACTGGAAATATTGCTGTGATGAAATTTGGAGTACATGTGTCACTTTCAGTTTTGGTTTCCTTGATGTGTATGCCCAGCATTGCTAGTTTGCATTCCTGCCAACAGTGTAAAAGGGTTCCCTTTTCTCCACACCCTTTCCAGCATTTATTTCTAGACATTTTTTTATAGCAGACATTCTGACCAGCATGAGATGGTACCTCATGTGATATTGATTTCCATATCTCTGATAATGTGTGATGTTGAGCATCTTTTCATGAGTTTGTTAGCCGTCTGTATGTCTTCTTTGCAGAAATATCTGTTTAGTTCTTTGGTTCATTTTTTTATTAGGTTGTTTATATATATATATATATATATATATATTTTGGAATTGAGCTGCAGGACCTGCTTGTATATATATTTTTTATTTTTATTTTTTATTTTTTTTTACATGATAGTATACATGTTAGAATTCCCATTCTCCCAAATCATCCCACCCTCTCCCTCTCCCTCTGAGACCAAAAGTCCGTTATACACATCTGTGTCTTTTTTCCTGACTTGCATACAGGGTCGTCATTGCCATCTTCCTAAATTCCATATATATGTGTTAGTATACTGTATTGGTGTTTTTCTTTCTGGCTTACTTCACTCTGTATAATTGGCTCCAGTTTCATCCATCTCATCAGAACTGATTCAAATGAATTCTTTTTAACGGCTGAGTAATACTCCATTGTGTATATGTACCACAGCTTTCTTATCCATTCATCTGCTGATGGACATCTAGGTTGTTTCCATGTCCTGGCTATTATAAACAGTGCTGCAATGAACATTGGGGTACATGTGTCTCTTTCAATTCTGGTTTCCTCGGTGTGTATGCCCAGAAGTGGGATTGCTGGGTCATAAGGGAGTTCTATATTTTTTAAATTATAAGTTTATTTAAATTGGAGGTTAATCACTTTAAAATATTGTATTGTCTTTGCCATACATCAACATGAATCAGCCACAAGTATACACGTGTTCACCATCCTGAATACCACCTCCCTCCTCCCTGGAACCTATTATACAGAGTGAAGTAAGCCAGAAAGAAAAACACCAATACATTATACTAACCTGCCTCTTCAGAAATCTGTATGCAGGTCAGGAAGCAGCAGTTAGAACTGGACATGGAACAACAGACTGGTTCCAAATAGGAAAAGGAGTGCTTCAAGGCTGGATATTGTCACCCTGCTTATTTAACTTATATGCAGAGTACATCATGAGAAACACTGGACTGGAAGAAACACAAGCCGGAATCAAGATTGCCGGGAAAAATATCAATAACCTCAAATATGCAGATGACACCACTCTTATGGCATAAAGTGAAGAGGAACTAAAAACTTTCTTGACAAAAGTGAAAGCGGAGAGTGAAAAAGTTGGCTTAAAGCTCAACATTCAGAAAACGAAGATCATGGCATCTGGTCCCATCACTTCATGGGAAATAGATGGGAAAACAGTGGAAACAGTGTCAGACTTTATTTTTTGGGGCTCCAAATCACTGCAGATGGTGACTGCAGCCATGAAATTAAAAGACACTTACTCCTTGGAAGAAAAGTTATGACTAACCTAGATAGCATATTCAAAAGCAGAGACATTACTTTGCCGACTAAGGTTCATCTAGTCAAGGCTATGGTTTTTCCAGTGGTCATGTATGGATGTAAGAGTTGGACTGTGAAGAAGGCTGAGCACTGAAGAATTGATGCTTTTGAACTGTGGTGTTGGAGAAGACTCTTGACAGTCCCTTGGACTGCAAGGAGATCCAACCAGTCCATTCTGAAGGAGATCAGCCCTGGGATTTCTTTGGAAGGACTGATGCTAAAGCTGAAACTCCAGTACTTTGGCCACCTCATACGAAGAGTTGACTCATTGGAAAAGACTGATGCTGGGAGGGATTGGGGGCAGGAGGAGAAGGGGATGACAGAGGATGAGATGGCTGGATAACATCACTGACTCGATGGGCGTAAGTCTGAGTGAACTCCAGGACTATGGTGGTGGACCGGAAGGCCTGGTGTGCTGTGATTCATGGGGTAGCAAAGAGTCGGACATGACTGAGTGACTGAACTGAACTGAACTGAACTGAACACGTATATGTGGAACTTAGAAAGATGGTAACAATAACCCTGTATGCGAGACAGCAAAAGACACAGATGTATAGAACAATATTTTGGACTCTGTGGGAGAGGGAGAGAGAGGCGGTGGGATGATTTGGGAGAATGGCATTGAAATATGTATAATATCACATATGAAAAAAATCACTAGTCTGGGTTCAATGCATGATATTGGATGCTTGTATATTTTTGAGATTAATTCTTTGTCAGTTGCTTTGGTTCCTGTTACTTTTCTCATTCACCTTGCATATAATTTCCTTCATTTTGAAAAAGCTTTTAAGGTTAATCAGGTTTCATTTGCTTATTTTTGCTTTTATTTCCTTTACTCTGGGAGCTGGGTCATAGAGGATCCTGCTGTGATTTATGTCAGAGTGTTTTGCCTGCTTTCCTCTAGGAATTGTATAGTTTCCGGTCTTACACTTAGATCTTTAATCCATTTTGAGTCTATTTTTGTGTAAGGTGTTAGAAAGTGTTCTCAGTTTAGTTCAGTTAAGTTCAGTCACTCAGTCGTGTCCGCCTCTTTGGAACCCCATGAATTGCAGCACGCCAGGCCTCCCTCTCCATCACCAACTCCCGGAGTTCATTCAGACTCATGTCCATCTAGTCGGTGATGGCATCCAGCCATCTCATCCTCTGTCGTCCCCTTCTCCTCTTGCCCTCAATCCCTCCCAGCATCAGCGTTTTTTCCAATGAGTCAACACTTCACATGAGGTAGCCAAAGTATTGGAGTTTCAGCTTTAGCATCAGTCCTTCCAAAGAAATCCCAGGGTTGATCTCCTTCAGAATGGACTGTTTGGATCTCCTTGCAGTCCAAGGGACTCTCAAGAGTCTTTTCCAACACCACAGTTCAAAAACATCAATTCTTCAGGTTTCAGCTTTCTTCGCAGTTTAACTTTCACATCCAAAGTGTTCTAGTTTCATTCTTTTGCAAGTGATTGACCAGTTTTCCTAGCACCACTTGTTAAAGAGATTATCTTTTCTCCATTGAATATTCTTGCCTCCTTTGTCAAAGATAAAGTGCCCATAGGTGCGTGCATTTATCTCTGGGCTTTCTATTTTGTTCCATTGGTCTATATTTCTGTCTTTGTGCCAGTACCATACTGTCTTGATGACTGTAGCTTAGTAGTATAGTCTGAAATCAGGCAGGTTGATTCCTCTAGTCCCATTCTTCTTTCTCAAGATTGTTTTGGCATGCGAGGTTTTTTGTATTTCCATAAAAATTGTGAAATTTTTTGTTCTAGTTCTCTGAAAAATGCCGTTGGTAGCTTGACATGTATTGCATTAAATCTATAGATTGTTTTGGGTTGTATACTCATGTTCACTATATTGATTCTTCTGATCCATGAACATGGTATATTTCTCCATCTATTTGTGTCATCTTTGACTTCTTTCACCCGTGTTTTATAGTTTTCTATATATAGTTCTTTTGTTTCTTTAGGTACATTTATTCCTATATATTTTATTCTTTTTGTCACAGTGGTGAATGGAATTGCTTCTTTAATTTCTCTTTCTGTTTTCTCATTGTTAGTGTATAGGAATGCAAGGGATTTCTATGTGTTAATTTTATATCCTGCAACTTTACTATATTCATTGGTTAGCTCTAGTAATTTTCTGGTGTTTTCTTTAGAGTTTTCTATGTAGAGGATCACAACATCTGCAAACAATGAGAGTTTTATTTCTTCTATCTAATCTGAATTCCATTTATTTCTTTCTCTTCTCTGTTTGCTGTACCTAGAAATTCCAGAACCATGTTGAATGATAGTAGTGAAAGTGGACACCCTTGTCTCATTCCTGGTCTGAGTGAGAACGCTTTCATATTTCTCCATTGAAAACAATGTTTGCTGTTGATTTATCATATATGGCCTTTACTATGTTAAGGTAGGCTCCTTTTATGACCAAGAGTTGAAGAACTTTAATGGTAAATGGATGCTGATTTTTTTCAAAGACTTTTTCTCCATCTATTGAGATTGTCATGTTTTTTTTAATGTTTTGATATGTTAATATTGTGTATCACATTAATTGATGTATATATTAAAGAATTCTTGCATCCTTGGAATAAACCCAGCTTGTTCATGATGTATGAACTTTTTGATATGTTGCTGAATTCTGTTTGCTAAAATTTGACTGAGGGTTTTTGCCTTTATGTTCACTCGTGATATTGTCCTGTAATTTTCTTTTTTGTGTGTGTTGTATTTGTCTTGTTTTGGTATCAGGGTCATGGTGGTCTTGTAGAATGAGTTTGGAAATGATCCTTCCTCTCCAATTTTTGAAAGACTTTTAGAAGGATAGGCATTAGCTCTTTTCAAAATGTTTTATAAAATTCTGCTGTGAAGCCATCTGGTCCTGGGCTTTTGTTTTTTGGAAGATTTTTTTATCACAGTTTCAGTTTCAGTGCTTGTGTTTGGGTTGTTCATAATTTCTGTTTCTTCCTGGTTCAGTCTTGGAGATTGAACATTTCTATGACTCTGTCCATTTATTCCAGTTTATCCATTTTATTTTCATATAGCTGCCCATAATAATCTCTTACACTCCTTTGTATTTCTGCACTGTCTGTTTTAACCTCTCATTTTTATTTCTAATTTTGTTGATTTGATTCTTCTCTCTTTTTTCTTGATGAGTCTGGCTAAAGGTTTGTCAATTTTGTTTATGTTCTCAAAGAACCTACTTTTAGTTTTATTAATTTTTACTAATGTTTCTTTCATTTCTTTTACTTTTCTTTCTGTTCAGACCTTTATGATTTCTTTTCTTCTACTAATTTTGGGTTTTATTATTATTATTATTTCTGTTCTTTTTACAGTTGTTTTGGCTGTAAAGTTAGGTTGTCTATTTGATATTTTTCTTATTTCTTGAGGTAGGGTTTTATTGCTATAAACTTCCCTCTTAGAACTGCTTTTGTTGCATCCCATATGTTTTGAGTTGTGTTTTCATTGCCATTTGCTTCTAGAAATTTTTTGATTTCCCTTTTGATTTCTTTCATAACTTGTTGGTTACTTAGAAATGTGGTGTTTAATCTCGATGTGTTTGTGTTTCTTACCTTTTTTTTTTCTTTTTTTTTCTTTTTTTCCCTTGTGAATGATACCTAGTCTCATAGAATTGTGGTCGCAGAAGATGCTTGATAAAATTTCCATTTTCTTAATATTACTGATGTTTGATTTGTGACCCAAGATATGGTCAATCATGGAGAATGTTCCATGTACACTTGAGAAGAAGGTGTATTTTTCTGCATTTGGATGGAACGTACTAAAGATGTCAATGAGATCCATCTTATCTACTCTATCATTTAAGACATGTTTCTTCATTAATTTTCTGTTTTGACGATCTGTCCATTGGTGTGAGTGGGGTGTTAAAGTCTCCAACTATTATTGTGTTACTGTCAGTTTCTCCTTTTATTTCTGCTAGTGTTTGTCTTATGTATTGAGGTGTTCCTATGTTGAGTGCATATATATTTACAATTTTTATGCATTCCTCTTGGATTGATCCATGATCATCATGTAGTGTCCTTCCTTATCTCTTGTAATCTTCTTTATTTTAAGGTCTATTTTTTCTGGCATGTGAATTGCTACTCCAGCTTTCTTTTTTTCCTTCCATCTGCATGGAATATATTTTTCCATGCTGTCTCTCTCAGTTTATATGTGTCTTAAGTTCTGAAGTGGGTTTCTTGTAGACATCATATATGTAGATCTTGTTTTTGTATCTATTCAGCCAGTCTGTCTTTTGGTTGGAACATTTAATCCATTTATATTTAAAGTAATTATTGATATAGTGTCCCTATTGTCTTTTTCTTAAATGTTTTGGGTTGATTTTATAGATCTTTTCTTCTTCTGTTGTATTTCTGAACTATATAAGTCCCTTTAACATTTGCTGTGGGGCTTCCCTGGTGGTTCTGAGGGTAAAGTGTCTGCCTGCAATGTAGGGGACCTGGGTTAGATCTCTGGGTTGGGAAGATCCCCTGGAGAAGAAAAAAGGCAAGCTTATTTGGTGGTACTGAATTCTCTTAACTTTTGCTTGTCTGAAAAGCTTTTTATTTCTCCATCAAATTTGAATGAGTTCCTTGATGGGTACAGTAATCTTGATTGTGGATTTTTCCCTTTCAGTAATTTAAATATATCCTGACATTCCCTTCTGGCCTGTAGAGTTTCTGCTGAAAGATCAGCTGTTAAGGATATGGGCTTTCCCTTGTATGATACTTATTTCTTCTCTCTTGCTGCTTTTAATATTCCTTCTTTGTGTTTAGTCTTTGTTTGATTAGTATGTGTCTTGGCATGTTTTTCCTTGTGTTTATCTTGTGTGGGACTCTTTGTGCCTCTTGGACTTAAATGACTGTTTCCTTTTCCATGTTGGGGAATTTTTCAGCTATAACCTCTTCAAAAATTTTCTCATAGCCTTTCTTTTTCTCTTTGTCTTCTGGAACACCTATAATTCAAATTTTGGCGCATTTGATATCACCCCAGAGGTCTCTGAGACTGTCCTCAGTTCTTTTCATTCTTTTTACTTTATTTTGCTCTTCAGAAGTTAATTTTGCCATTTTATCTTCCAGTTCACTGATTCGTTTTTCTGCTTCAGATATTCTGCTATTGATTCCTTCTCAAGTATTTTTAATTTCAGTAATTGTGTTGTTTGTCTCTGTGTGTTTATTATTTAATTCTTCTCTGTCTTTGTTAATTGATTCTTTCATTTTCTTCATTTTATTTTCAAGATTTTTTTTTAAATATAAATTTATTTATTTTAATTGGAAGTTAACTACTTTACAATATTGTATTGGTTTTGCCATACATCAACATGAATCTGCCACAGGTATACACGTGTTTCCAATCCTGAACCCCCCTCCCCCATCCCTCCCCATACAATCCCTCTGGGTCGTCTAAGTGCACCAGCCCCAAGCATCCAGTATCACGCATCAAACCATCTTTACTATCATTATTCTGAATTCTTTTTCAGGTAGTTTGTCTATTTACTCTTCATTTGTTTGGACTTCTGTGTTTCTAGTTTGTTCCTTCCTTTGTGCAGTATTTCTCTGCCTTTACATTTATTTTTTTAAGTTATTGTGTTTGAAGTCTCTTTTATAAGGCTTCAAGGAAAGTTGAATTCTTTCCTTGAAGAAGGTTGAATTCTTTCTTCCTTTTGGTTTCTGCCCTCGTAAGATGGGTCCAGTGGCTTGTGTGAGCTTTGTATAGGGTGAGATTCATTCTGAGTTGTTGTTATTGTTGTTGTTTGTTTTTCCTCTGATGGGCAAGGCTGAATGAGGTGGTAATCTTGTTTGCTGATAATTGGGTCTGTATTTTGTTGTTGTTGTTGTTAGATGAGGCATCCTACACAAGGTGCTACTGGTGGTTGGGTGATGAAAGGTTTTGTATTCAAGTGCTTTTGTTTTTTTGGGAATTCTCACTATTTAATACTCCCTAGGGTTTGTTGTCTGGTATTCTAGGGTCTTGTAGTCAGTGTTCCTTCTCTAAAGGCTCAGGCTTGATCTCTTTGTGGTAAAGATTCATTGGCAGAGGCACAAGGGAACCTTCTGAGGAGCTGGTCATGTTCTGCGTCTTGATAGTAGTTTAAGATCTGTCCATTTCACAATAATTAAATACTATCTGACTAAAAAAAGACTCAGCCACGAAACTTTCTGAAACTTTTCAGTCTCTTTCACAATCCAGTTTTTAGAAAGTACATTAAAAAAAAAAAAAAAAAAAAAAAAAAAACCTTATAATGACTTAACAGGACAGAGTCCTGGATGATTCGAGTTCTTTTTTTTTTTTTTTTTATTCGAGTTCTGATTCACCTCCGTGGTGAAGATGGTTGGAACCAACATGGCCGATTCCAGTCTTTCCATTTTATCTTATCTCTAGTTGCATTGTTTTCAGGCAGATTTCAAATCAGAGAACAAGAGTAGATTTCCTATACAGCTGGGTGTACTTGAATAAAAATAGTGCCCCCCTTTTTTTTTTCATTCTGCTTGCTTTTTTGAAATTACTGTTCGTATGTATCTGAGTGAATGTTTTCCAAAGCATAAGGAATTTAAAAAAAAATCAGAAATATTAATCTGTAAGCAATTAAAATGTTATTTTACCTATGAAAAGAAAAAAGATTTAGTTTCCACCTAGTTGAATATAAAAATAATTTCTTTTAAGCTATGTTTTAATTGTATGCCTTCACATGTTAGAGTTAACTTAAATGGACACTTTGCTAATTTTAAGATATCTGTGTATTCTCATTCCAATTTTACTATACCTCCTGGCTATATTCAGGGGCTTTATATCTTGAGGACTCCTGACCTATTCAGGAGTTCTTCAACACCTATCTTGGTATGTGACACTCAGAATATAAATCTGAAAAGTATTTTGCTTGATGCCATATTTGGTTGGTATAAGTAGGAAATAATAAAACTTTTGCAAAACAATAATTCACTTAATTCATATTTTTTCTATGCAGTTTGCTTCTTTTGTGCATTTATTGACTGAGCACAATGTTTGTAAGCTCAAGAATCATTTCCATGTTTTAATGAGCATGTTTATTTATAATGTCCCCTTTAGTCCTGTAGTTATATTAGGGAGGATAAATGGATCTATATTTTATGGCAAACTAAAACATTATTTTGTTCCAGGTTCAAAGAAATGCAATTAAAGTTTATATATGATCAACAAGAGATGCACTGAAGAAACATGAAGATTGGAAAAATGGCCAAATTTAGAAATTACTTTTCATACAGAAGCATTTTTAGAAATCTCATTGCATAAGTGAGGCTCATTTAAAAAAGTACATGACTTTGAAATCAACCAGACCAATTACATTATTTGTCTTGAAAATATTCATGAAACATTGGAAGATCCCATTTATGTTGTATCTGTGATTGTGAATGCAAATTGTGTTGAATTTTTTAAAGTAAAACTGTTTGAAAAGATATATCTTTGTTTTAAAAAGGAACAACTTTTTTCAGTGCAATTTATTTTCATTTTAAAGAAGTATCTTTACTGAAACAAGTTTTAATCTGCCCCTTCTTGCTACATTTTAATAAGAAATATTTGGCATACAATGTTGTATAATATTACTGTATATAATATATTGATTTGATGCATTTATGTTGCAATATGTGGTATTTTTTAATACCTGTATCACATCAGAAAGCTATTTCTTCTAGCATTGGGAGCAATTAATATCTATAAAACTTTTTAATACAGCTTTGTTTTCCATAATCACTTTAATGTGTATTAGCTTTCCAGAACTTATTTATCTACTTCTTGCAAGTAAGTACCCTTAAATATTCCATTCCTTTACCCCCCATACCCTGGTAATCATCATTTTACTGTTGGCTTGTATCACTAAAATCTATTTAATTTCACATATAAGAGAGAGCATATGGTGTTTGTCTTCATTGACTGACATATCTCACTCAGTAAAATGTCCTCAAGTTCTGTCCATGTTCTTTTATACAGCAGAATATCCCTTTTTTTCATGGGTGAATAGTTGTATGTATATGCCATAACTTTTTTGTTTATTCATTTATTGATAGACAAGTTGTTTCAATACTTCAGCTACTATGAATAACACTGCAAAAAACATGGGATTGCACACACCTCATTGGCAGCCTGTTTTCATTTCCTTTGTGTATACACCCAGAAGTGGGATTGCTGGATTATGTGGTTTATATCTTTTTAATTTTCAAGCAATCTCCATATTGTTCCTCATAGTGTCTGGACCAGTTTACAATCTCATCCACAAAGCACTAGGGTTAGTTTTTCACTGCATATTTCTCTACTCTTTTCATCTCTTGTTTTATTAATTTCGCCAATGTTACAGGTGCAGAGTGATATCTCATACTAATTTTGAGTTTTATTTTTTTAATGATTAGTAATGTTGAGCACCTTATCATGTACCTGTTGGCCATTTGGATGTCTTTGGGAAAATGTCTAGTTCTTTTGCCCATTTCAAAATAGTATTGAAGGGATTGTTATTCAATTTTATAAGTTCTGTATGTTTTGAATATTAACCCATTATCCAATATGAGCTTCTAAAATGTTCTTCCTTTCTAGAGAATGCCTTTTAATTATTTGATTGTCTCTTTTGCTGTGTAGAAGGTTTTAAGTTTGATGTAGTCCCATTTATTTATGTTTTTCTTTTGATATCTGTGCTTATGATATCATAGGCAAAATAAAATGTCATTGACAAGACCAATGTTGAGAGGATTCTTCCCTGAGTTTTCTTCTATGAGATTTATGATTTCAGGTTTTATGTTTAAGACTTTGTTACATTTTGACTTTACTGTTGTGAGTGGGGCAAGAGATGGGTCCAGTTTCATTTATCTGCATGAGGTTGTCAAATTTTCTCAATACCGTTTCTTGAACATATTATCCTTTCCTCTGGATATTACTGACAATTGACTATATATGGGGGAGGGACGGTTAATTCTGGTTTCTCTATTCTGTTCCACTGTTCTACATGATTATTTTTATGCTGAAGAATTGATACTTTTGAACTGTTGTATTGGAGAAGACTCTTGAGAGTCCCTTGAACTGTAAGGAGATCTAACCAGTCCTTCCTAAAGGAAATCAGTACTGAATATTCATTGGAAGGGCTAGCAGGGCAAGGACTAATAGAGTTTTGCAAAGAAAATGCACTGGTCATAGCAAACACCCTCTTCCAACAACACAAGAGAAGACTCTACACATGGACATCACCAGGTGGTCAACACCAAAATCAGATTGATTTTATTCTATACAGCCAAAGAAGGAGAAAATCTATACAGTCAACAAAAACAAGAACAGGAGCTGACTGTGGCTCAGATCATGAACTCCTTATTACCAAATTCAGACTTAAAGGGAAGAAAGTAAGGAAAACCACTAGACCATTCAGGTATGACCTAAATCAAATTCCTTATGATTATACAGTGGAATTGAGGAATAGATTTAAGGGCCTAGATCTGATAGATAGAGTGCCTGATGAACTATGGAATGAAGTTCATGACATTGTGCAAGAGACAGGGATCAAGACCATCCCCTTGGAAAAGAAATACAAAAAAGCAAAATGGCTGTCTGGGGAGGCTTTACAAATACGTGTGAAGAGAAGAGAGGTGAAAAGCAAAGGAGAAAAGGAAAGATATAGGCATCTAAATGCAGTGTTCCAAAGAATAGCAAGAAGAGATAAGAAAGCCTTTTTCAGCAATCAATGCAAAGAAATAGAGGAAAACAACAGAATGGGAAATTCTAGAGATCTCTTCAAGAAAATTATAGATACCAGGGGAACATTTCATGCAAAGATGGGCTCGATAAAGGACAGAAATGGTCTGGACCTAACAGAAGCAGAAGATATTAAGAAGAGATGGCAAGAATACACGGAAGAACTGTAAAAAATAGATCTTCATGACCCAGATAGTCATGATGATGTGATCACTAATCTAGAACCAGACATCCTGAAATGTGAAATCAAGTGGGCCTTAGAAAGCATCACTACGAACAAAGCTAGTGGAGGTGATGCAATTCCAGTTGAGCTGTTTCAAATCCTGAAAGATGATGCTGTGAAAGTCTTGCACTCAATATGCCAGCAAATTTGGAAAACTCACCAGTGGCCACAAGACTGGAAAAGGTCAGTTTTCATTGCAATTCCAAAGAAAGGCAATGCCAAAGAATGCTCAAACTACTGCACAATTGCACTCATCTCACATGCTAGTAAAGTAATGTGCAAAATTCTCGAAGCCAGGCTTCAGCAATAGGTGAACCGTGAACTCCTTGACGTTCAAGCTGGTTTTAGAAGAGGCAGACGAACCAGAGATCAAATTGCCAACATCTGCTGGTCATGGAAAAAGCTAGAGAGTTCCATAAAAACATATATTTCTGCTTTATTGACTATGCCAAAGCCTTTGACTTTGTGGATCACAATAAACTGTGGAAAATTCTGAAAGAGGTGGGAATACCAGACCACTTGACCTGTCTCTTGAGAAATTTGTATGCAGGTCAGAAAGCAACAGATAGAACTGGACATGGAACAACAGACTGGTTCCAAATAAGAAAAGGAGTACGTCAAGGCTGTATATTGTCACCCTGCTTATTTAACTTATATGCAGAGTACATCATGAGAAACGCTGGACTCGAAGAAACACAAGTGGAATCAAAATTCTTGGGGGAAATATCAATAACCTCAGATATGCAGATGACATCACCCTTATGGCAGAAAGTGAAGAGGAACTAAAAAGCCTCTTGATGAAAGTGAAAGACGAGAGCGAAAAAGTTGGCCTAAAGCTCAATATTCAGAAAACGAAGATCATGGCATCTGGTCCACCCACTTCATGGGAAATAGATGGGGAAACAGTAGAAACAGTGTCAGAATTTATTTTTTGGGCTCCAGAATCACTGCAGATGTTGACTGCAGCCATGAAATTAAAAGACTCTTACTCCTTGAAAGAAAAGTTATGACCAACCTAGATAGCATATTCAAAAGCAGAGACATTACTTTGCCAACTAAGGTCCGTCTAGTCAAGGCTATGGTTTTTCCTGTGGTCATGCATGGATGTGAGAGTTGGACTGTGAAGAAGGCTGAGCACTGAAGAATTGATGCTTTTGAAGTGTGGTGTTGGAGAAGATTCTTGAGTGTCCCTTGGACTGCAAGGAGATCCAACCAGACCATTCTGAAGGTGATCAACCCTGGGATTTCTTTGGAAGGACTGATGCTAAAGCTGAAACTCCAGTACTTTGGCCACCTCATGTGAAGAGTTGACTCATTGGAAAAGACTCTGATGCTGGGAGGGATTGGGGGCAGGAGGAGAAGGGGACGACAGAGGATGAGATGGCTGGATGGCATCACTGACTCAATGGACATGAGTCTGAGTGAACTCCAGGAGTTGGTGATGAACAGGGAGGCCTGGCGTGCTGCAATTCTTGGTGTCGCAAAGAGTCGAACACGACTAAGCGACTGAACTGAACTGAACTAAACTGATGTTGAAGCTGTTAAAACTGAAACTCCAATACTTTGGCCACCTGATGCAAAGAGCTGACTCATTTGAAAAGACCCTGATGCTAGGAAAGGTTAAAGGGATTACAGAGGGTAAGATAGTGGGATGGCATGACTGACTCAATGGACATGAGTTTGAGTAATCTCTGGGAATTGGTGATGGACCGACATCCTGGCATGCTGCAGTCCATGGGGTCACAAAGAGTTGGACATGACTGAGCACCTGAACTGAACTGATCCATATTGTTTAAATTACTATAGCTTTCTAGTATGGTTTGAAATTGGAAATCACGTTTACTCTTGCTTTGTTCTTTCTCAAGATTACTTTGGCTGTCTGAGGTCATTTGCAGTTCCATAGAAATTTTAAGATTATTTTTTCCCACTTCTGTGAAGAATACCATTGGAATTTTTATAGGTACTGTATTTAATCCATAGATGGTTTGGGGTATTATGGCACTGGTATAACATGGCAGCAGTGGTCTGAAGAGGCAGCGGCAGCACAGGAAGTGGTTTTGCATAATTTACAGCAGAGGCAGAGGTGGAAACAAGGTAGTGATTGGTGTCCTGAGTTCCTAGCTTGATGGGGCAGAAGGTTGCAAAGCACTGTGCATCCCCATCAGGGCAGGTGGGCTCACCAGATCTGGACAATACCAAGGATTCTGAGGAGATGAAAGGTGGTGGCCAGACCTTGGCCATAGGTATGCCATGTGGGGAGCAGAATGGCTCCAATGTGTCCAGTGACAGTACTGAGGCCAGGGAGCCCTCCGCTTCTAGGCATGCCTCAACCTTGGCTCCAGCCTTTCCCACACCCCCATCCAGGCAATGCCAGCAGGGCCTTTGCCCCAGTCTCTAGGAAGGACGTTGACCAACACCTGATGGCTGGTAAGGTTTACACACTCAACGAGGACCAGCAGTGAGAAAATAGTGGCGCCACATTGGGCAGGTCATTGGGCTACTTGGAACAATTGAAGGGCATGTTCCTGCTAGTTAGGGCCTGACAAAATGTGTTTCACTGGAGAAATAAATTGCAAACCACTTCAGTATATTTGCCTTGAGAACCCCATGAACACCATGAAAAGGCAAAAAGATATGACATTGGAAGATGAGCCCCCCAGGTTGGTTGGTGTCCAATATGTTACTGGGGAGGAAAAGAGAAACAACTCCAGAAAGAATGAAGAGGCTTGGCTAATGTGGGGACATTTCTCAGTAGTGGATGTGTCTGGTGGTGAAAGTAAAGGCCAGTGTTGCAAAGAAAAATACTGCAGAGGAACCTGGAATGTCAGGTCCATGAATCAAGATAAATTTGATGTGGCCAAGGAGGAGAAGACAAGAGTGAGCATTAGCATTTTAGGGATCAGTGAACTAAAATGGATGGGAAAAGGTGAATTCAATTAACATGAACATTTTATCTACTTCAAATGATTTAAATGATTGGTTTTCCCATGGGATCTGAATCACTATATTTTGTATTCTTCCAGGTTAGTAAACTGATCTACTTATTACCAAATCTCTAGAGTCTAACAAAGTTTGCAAAACATAATAAATGTTAATAAATTCATTTATGGAAAGACTGAAAGAGCTGGAGTAGTGATAAAATTACTAAAAAGCATATTCTGACAAAACATATATGTGAGAAGAAATAAATATGTTATAAATAATGCAACACTTGAGAAATATATATGAAGAAACTAATCTGAACTTGAGAATGGATGAAAGACAAGAAAAGTCTTTTAGCCATATGATCTTGGAAATTAATTTTTGTTCTGCTTCCATATTTCTAAAATAAGAATTTTGATGTACAAAGATTTTCTTGCTTTTTAAATTTTATTAAATTTTAAAACATCATATATGCTTTTATTTGCCATGGAACAATTTTTTTTTCAAACTAAACCATATTCAGAAGCCTAATAAGATAATTTATCTTTAGCAGTCATTTGAAAACTCAAATTTGCAGTTTAAGAGAGGTTATGTTTAATCATATGTGTTTGACATTTAATATACAAGAAAAGAATGATGAGATCCTCCAGGTAAATTAAGAGGGGAAAGATGGTGATAATGCTAGGATATTACTAACTACTGAGAATTATCTGAAGAAATGTGTATTCTCACTGTAAAATTCTTAAATCTTCTGATTCCACCATGGAAGAAGTAATCATTTTCTTTTTTGGTATAAAAGCAAACATTTACTTAATATAAAGAAGAACTTATAGCAGATTATTTTTTTTCTATAAATAGTGACAAATACTTCTATGCAGCAAAAAATAATGTCACTGTAAAAGAGGTCTTATTTTTGTCCTTGGCTACTGGAAAGTGATCTAGGTTCTGTAATGCCTGATAAGACATTGCTATTTTTTGGCCTGAGGGCTTTGGCCACTAAATAGTCTGTCAACATAATTTATGATAGAGACTTTGGGCTGGTGACAAAAACATTTCCTCATATTGAAGTATATGTGAAATATATACAATGGAATCTTTAACAGTCTTTTGGATCATTTGGATTTTGAGTTAAAACAGTAGTCTTGGCTGGTAATGTATGTTTGACAATCATGCAGTTATACACAGGATAAAACTGAAGAAACAGGACTGAGGGAGACTAATTCAGGTAAGGATTATAAATAAGGACAGCAAGCATACAGTTATGGTAAGTGCTTAAGTATTGGTTAAATAAGCAGGCAGGAATCCTGATTAACTTTGTGAAAATTCAGTATGTAACCTCCCTGTTAAGTTTCCTCGTTTATAGATATATTAGTAGTATTCTCATAGGGTACTTAGTAAATGTTCTCTAAATTTTAAATCTTATAAACATCACTATTATTATTATCATCACTAAAGAAGAAGAAAAAGGAACATATAGGAAAGAAATGTAAAACCAGTTGAAAAGTCACAATCATTGAAGAAGAGGAAGATACAGTGAATATAGATAACTTTTTCAGATAGCTTCAAAGAAAAGTGAGGAAACAGAGCTTAAGGTAAAATGTGAAAAGAAGTCATGGTTGAACACCTTTGATTAACTTAAGAAAACTTCTCTGATCATTTTAGAGATATCTGATCAGCTCTGTAAGCTAAGTGATTATGTAAATAGAAAACAGAATGACGATATCTAAGACTCCATGGGACTAATTGCTGGAAGGAATGAGAAATAACCAAGTGGAAGATTGAATCTGGAAAAATAATGAACACTTCATTTCCTAGGACAAGAAAGTTGATTAAAAAAGTAGAGATGCAGATATTTGGAGATCTAAGTAAGTAAAGGCACATAACCTCTCATCAGAAGAATTTGATCTTCTTAGTAACAGACTGTACTAAAACAGAGATCACCTTTAGTAAGAGTGAAAGTTTGGATGAAGTTGAAAGACAGAAAAATATGATCAAATATGGACTTTCATATTTTACAATACAGGGGTTAGAACAGATGTGAGAGATATTGAGTTTTATGTGGCAGCTGGATAAACAGAGGTGCTGAGATATTTTAAGGCAGAAGTGACAAGTGCTGATTCAGCAAAAGGAAGCAATGAGAGGGAATGAAATAAGGCAGATACCTGCTCTGGCCAAGGATATTTCATAAAATCAATTAGATAAAAATAATTTCCTATTGTTTGATAACATGTGTTGAAATCATTAAAGAGCTTTAGAGTGGTGTGAGAGGAAATCAGAATTCACTCACTTTCGTTGATAAAAGAAGGAGCATGGTCACTAAAACACATAGGGTATTTGGGTGGGAAAAAAGAGGTTAGATGGCAGAAGAGTAGGTGGCAGAGGAGTACTTTTCTCCCCACGGATACGTCAGGAATACACCTTCAGACACAGAACTGTATGCAGAACACCAGCTGAGAGCAGACAGGAGTACTTGATCAGAGGAAAAGAATATATAGAACCTGCAAAACTAAGTAGGATGAAGTAACTAGGGGGAAAAACAGAAGTATTAGTAGGATTGGATCTGCCTATGGCAGGTGGGGTAATTGAAGCAGGGGTTGGATCCCCACATCAGGGCAATTGCCTGAGTCAGAGGAGAAATGTTTAAGGCTGAAAGTGAAACAGCTGATCTGTGGCAGCCTAAAGGGAATGCGAATCAGACAGTCCTTGCCACAGTCATACATAATCTGGACAGGAATGCTGGTCCCCTGGGAGGCTCAGTGGCTGGGAGCTGGAATTTAGAGATTGTGGAACAATCCCAGGGCAAGGGCTGCTGTTGACTGTGGAAAGAATTGAGGGAATGTGAGGCGGGAGACTATCATGGGAAATGCCTGTGGAGGAAAGCCAGATAGCCACAGAAGCAAGACAATACTGCTGAGTCATGCACAGGGGGTGGAGCTATTGCCATAACCTCTCTCTCCCCACATGCCAGCATCAGCAGCTAAATAATAGAGAGCCTGGCCCATCAAATGCCTGACGCACTAAACTACAGAGCAGGACCCCACCCAGGGGGCTCTTTTAGGTGACTGATGCTCCAAACTACAGAGGAAGACCACACCCAGGTGCCCCTTTAAGTGCCTGACATGTCCATCTAGAGTAGGACTCCAGCCGGGGGTGAGGGGGGAGGGGGGCCCTCTATGTGCCTGATGCACTGAACAGAGAAGGACCCCAGGCAAGCAAACCCTCTAAGTGCCTAAATGGATAGCACAATGGAGAAAGACTGGACAAAAAGGCCTTCTGATTACCAGCTACAAGAGGGTCAGAAAAAGACTCTGATAGTGCCATAACTATTGCAGTGGAGGCAGTTCATGTCCCTGCACACTTAGCACTGCCAGGATCCCCGCAAGCCAAGCACCTGTGCTACATTTATGCTCAACTCTCACTGGGGCAGAGCTTCCACAGGCAGAAAAAAAAAAAAAAAAATTCTTGCCTCTATACGTGCAGGGTCGCTTTAGTCACGTCCAACTCTTTGCGACCCTGAAGACTGTGGCCTGCTAAGCTTCTCTGTCAGGGGTTTCTCTAGGCAAGAATACTGGAGCATATTGGCCAATATTGGTTGCCATCCCCTTCTAGAGCACTATTTTTCTTGCTACCCTAGCTGCCAACTCCCCTGAGTACTTGGTTCAGCCAGATCCCCTGAGACCCAATCATCTGTATGATCCCCATACCAGGCCTCACAGGGGCAAACACAAGTCCTCCAGGGCAACCACAGGAGCAAACCCCCGTGTATGACCCACATGAAGAGATAGAAATAAAACCACAATTTAAACTCAGGGGCAGTGTGGCTAAGGAAGAAGACCCAAAACCTTCCCACAAGGAAGGTTTAATTTGTACAAGCTGCAAATTAAATCCATGTGATCAACTAAGCAAACTCTGTATCTATTGAGTATATAAAAGGTCATTGAGACCTCCAAAAAAAAGAAAATGTACTAGTTCTGATAGCTGTGAACATTGGAGGCAAGAAGACCAGGAGTAGCACCAAATTAGAATCTGAGCTGCCCCCACAGCATGTCCACAGATCAGCATAATGTTGGAGGGCATCCTAGGGAAGTGAGGTGGACTGTGACTCTCTGCGAGGGAAAGGACTCTGACAGCAGTGACTCAACAAAACATTTATTATTCTTATGTTTTGACTTGTTAAAGGATTCTTCAATATATGCAGATAAAGCAATGTGATACACTATATTAACAAACTGAAAGATAAAAACCATATGATAATCTCAATAGATGCAGAAAAAGCCTTTGACAAAATTCAGAACCCATTTATTATTAAAACTTTCAAAAAATGGGCATAGAAGGAGCCTACCTCAATATAATAAAGGTAGTAAAGGCTATATATGATAAGACTACAACAAACATTATTCTCAATGGTGAAAAACTGAAAGCATTCCCCTCTATGATCAGGAACAAGACAAGGGTGTCCACTTTCACCACTATTATTCAACATAGTTCTGGAAGTCCTAGCTACAACAATCAGAGAAGAAAAATAAATAAAAGGAATCCAGATCAGAAAATAAGAAGTAAAGCTGTCACTTTTTGTAGATGACATGATACTATACATAGAAAACCTTTAAGATCGTATCAAAAAATTACCAGAGCTAATCAGTGAATTTAGCAAAGTTTCAGGGTACAAAATCAATACACAGAAATCACTTGCATTTCTATATACTAACAATGAAAACTCAGAAAGAGAAATTAAGGAATCAATTCCATTCACCATTGGAGCAAAAATAATTAAGTATCTAGGAATAAACTTACCTAAGGAGAAAAAAGTACTGTACACAGATTATTGTATGATACTAATGAAAGAAATCAAAGACATAAACAGATGGAGAGATATTCCATGTTCCTAGGTAGGAAGAATCAATAATGTGAAAATGACCATACTACCAAAGGCAATCTGCACATTCAATGTGATCCCTATCAAATTACCAATGGCATTTTTCACAGAACTAGAACAAAATATTTCACAGTTCACATGGAAACACAAAAGACCCTGAATAGCCAAAGCAGTCTTGAGGAAGAAGAATGGAGCTGGAGGAATCAACCTTCCTGATGTCAGATTATACTACAAACCTACAGTCATCAAGGCAGTAAGGTACTGGCATAAAAACAGAAATATACACCAATGGAGCAAGATAGAAAGACCAGAGATAAGCCCATGCACCTCTGGGGACCTTATTTTTGACAAAAGAGTCAAGAGTATACGGTGAGGCAAAGATAGCCTCTTCAATAAATGGTGCTGGGAAAACTGGACAGCTGCATATAAAAGAATGAAATTAGAACACTTTCTAATAGCATACACAAAGATAAACTCAAAATGTATTAAAGACCTAAATGTAAGACCAGAAACTATAAAACTCTTAGAGTAAAACATAGGCAGAACATTCGATGACATAAATCAAAGCAAGACCCTCTATGACCCACCTCCTAGTGTAACATAAATAAAAACAAAATAAACAAGTGGGACCTGATTAAACTTAAAAGTTTTTTTTCCAGCAAAGTAAACTATGAGCAAGGTGAAAAGACAACCCTCAGAATGGGAGAAAATAATAGCAAATGAAACAATTGATAAAGGATTAATTTCCAAAATATACAAGCAGCTTATACAACTCAATGCCAGAAAAACAAACAACCCAATCAAAAAGTGGGGAAAGACCTAAACAGACATTTCTCCAGAGAAGACATACAGATGACTAATGAACACATGAAAAGATGCTCAATATTGCTCTTTATTAGAGAAGTGCAAATCAAAACTACAATGAGATATCACTTCACACTGGTCAGAATGGCCATCATCAAAAAGTCTACAAACAATAAGTACTGGAGAGGGTGTGGAGAAAAGGGAAGGCTCTTCCACTGTTGGTGGGAATGTAAATTGATACAGCCACCATGGAAGATGGTATGGAGATTCCATAAAAAAATCTAGGAATAAAACAACCATATGACTCAGCAATCCTACTCCTAGGCATATACCCTGAGGAAACCAAAATTGAAAAAGACACATGTACCCCATTCTTCACTGAAGCACTATTTACAATAGCCAGAACATGGAAGCAACCTTGATGTCCATCGACAGATGAATGGGCAAAAAAGTAGTGGTACATATACACAATGGAATATTACTCAGCCATAAAAACGAATGCATTTGAGTCAGTTTTGATGAGGTGGATGAAACTAGAACCTATTATATGAGTGAAGTAAGAAAGGAAATGGGGCAGAGCTGGGAGATGCCCCTACCAGAAATTATCACGAGGGCTAGCTGCAGCCTGCTGAGCATCCAGGAAGACAGTGAACTCTGAGAGGTGGTATTTTCAGTGTCCTCCCTAAGAAAAATTTGCCTTCCCCAGTGTCATGAAGAGGTCTGGTTTCACTTATGGAGGAACCAAAGCTTATGGAGGTTGAAGGTGGTCCTAAGATGGCAGAGGAATAGGACGGGAAGACCACTTTCTCCCTCAAAATTCCTCAAAAGAACATTTCAACGCTGAGCAAACTCCACAAAACAACTGCTGAATGCTGGCAGAGGACATCAGGCAACCAGAAAAGCAGACCATTGTCTTCAAAAGCAGTGAACCTCTCTGGGTGTCCCTCAATGTGGAGAAACTTTTCATCATTAATCTAGAAGTTTTATCATTGGTACTGTATAAATGGAGAAGTCTAGAGGCTATTGTAAAAATAAAACTGAAAACCAGAGGCAGGAGGCTTAAGTCCAAAGCCTGAGAACTTCAGAGAACTTCTGAATTCAGGGAACATTAAGCAATAGCAGCTCATCAAATGCCTCCATACCTACACTGAAACCAAGCTCCACCAAAGGGCCGACAAGTTCCAGAGCAAGACATACCACACAAATTCTCCAGCAACACAGGAACACACACCTGAGCTTCAATATACAGGCAGCTCAAAGTTACTCCAAAACCTTTGATGTCTCATAACCCATTACTCGTCATTCCACTGCACTCCAGAGAGAAGAAATCCAGCTCCATCCACCAGAACTCCAACACAAGCCTCCCTAACCAAGAAACCTTGACAAGCCACTGATAGAACGCCACCCACAGTGAGGAAGCTCCATAATAAAGAGAACTCCACAAATTATCAGAATATAGAAAGGCCACCCCAAATGCAGCAATATAACCAAGATGAAAAGACAGAGGAATACTCAGCAGGTAAAGGAACAAGAGAAATGCCCACCAAACTGAACAAAAGAGGAAGAGATAGGGAATCTACCTGAGAAAGAATTCCGAATATTGATAGTGAAAATGATCCAAAATCTTGAAATCAAAACGGAATCACAGATAAATAGCCTAGAGACAAGGATTGAGAAGATGCAAGAAAGATTTAACAAGGACCTAGAAGAAATAAAAAAGAGTCAGTATATAATGAATAACGCAATAAATGAGATCAGAAACACTCTGGAGGCAACAAATAGTAGAATAATGGAGGCAGAAGATAGGATTAGTGAAATAGAAGATAGAATGGTAGAAATAAATGAAATCAGAGAGGAAAAAAGAAAAACGAATTAAAAGAAATGAGGACAATCTCAGAGACCTCCAGGACAATATGAAATGCTCCAACATTCTAATTATAGGAGTTCCAGAAGAAGAAGACAAAAAGAAAGACCATGAGAAAATCCTTGAGGAGATAATAGTTGAAAACTTCCCTAAAATGGGGAAGGAAATAATCACCCAAGTCCAAGAAACACAGAGAGTTCCAAATAGGATAAACCCAAGGTGAAACACCCCAAGGCACATATTAATCACATTAACAAAGATCAAACACAAAGAACAAATATTAAAAGCAGCAAGGGAAAAACAACAAATAACACACAAGGGGATTCCCATAAGGATAACAGCTGAGCTTTCAATAGAAACTCTTCAGGCCAGGAGGGAATGGCAAGACATACTTAAAGTGATGAAAGAAAATAACCTACAGCCCAGACTACTGTACCCAGCAAGGATCTCATTCAAATATGAAGGAGAAATCAAAAGCTTTACAGACAAGCAAAAGCTGAGAGAATTCAGCACCACCAAACCAGCTCTCCAACAAATTCTAAAGGATATTCTCTAGACAGGAAACACAAAAAGGGTGTATAAACCCGAACCCAAAACAATAAAGTAAATGGTATTGGAATCATACTTATCAATAATTACCTTAAACACAAATGGGTTGAATGCCCCAACCAAAAGGTGAAGACTGGCCGAATGGATACAAAAACAAGACCCCTCTATATGCTGCTTACAAGAGACCACCTCAAAACAAGGGACACATACAGACTGAAAGTGAAGGGCTGGAAAAAGATATTCGACACAAATAGAGAACAAAGAAAGCAGGAGTGGCAATACTCATATCCAATAAAATAGCCTTTAAAACAAAGGCTGTGAAAAGAGACAAAGAAGGCCACTACATAATGATCAAAGGATCAATCCAAGAAGAAGATATAACAATTATAAATATATATGCACCTAATATAGGAGCACTGCAACATGCAAGACAAATGCTAACAAGTATGAAAGGGGAAATCAACAATAACACAATAAGAGTGGGAGACTTTAATACCCCACTCACACCTATGGACAGATCAACTAAACAGAAAATTAACAAAGAAATGCAAACTTTAGATGATACATTAGACCAGTTAGACCTAATTGATATCTATAGGACATTTCACCCCAAAACAATGAATTGCACCTTTTTCTCAAGTGATCATGGAATCTTCTCCAGGACAGATCACATCCTGGGCCATAAATCTAACCTTGATAAATTAAAAAAAAAAAAATCGAAATCATTCCAAGCATCTTTTCTGACCATAATGCATTAAGATTAGATCTGAATTACAGGAGAAAAACTATTAAAAATTGCAACATATGGAGGTTGAACAACACGCTTCTGAATAAACAACAAATCACAGAAGAAATCAAAAACATTAATCAAAATATGCACAGAAATGAATGAAAATGAAAACACAACAACCCAAAACCTGTGGGACACTATAAGAGCAGTGTGAGAGAAAAGTTCATAGCAATACAGGCATACCTCAGTAAGCAAGAAAAATGTCATATAAACAACCTAACTCTACACCTAAAGCAATAGAAAAGGAAGATTTGGAGAACCCCAGAGTTAATATAAGGAAAGAAATCTTAAAAAATAGGGCAGAAATAAATGCAAAAGAAACAAAAGAGACCATAGCAAAAATCAACAAAGCCAAAAGCTGTTTCTTTCAAAGGATAAATAAAATTGGCAAACCATTAGCCAGACTCAACAAGAAGCAAAGAGAGAAAAATCAAATCAATAAAATTAGAAATGAAAATGGAGAGATCACAACAGACAACACAGAAATACAAAGGATCATAAGAGACTACAGTTAGCAATTATATGCCAATAAAATGGACAACGTGGAAGAAATGGACAAATTCTTAGAAAAGTATAATTTTCCAAAACTGAAAGAAGAAGGAATAGAAAATCTTAACAGACCCATCACAAGCACGGAAATTGAAACTGTAATCAGAAATCTTCCAGCAAACAAAAGCCCAGGTCAAGACAGTTTCACAGCAGAATTCTACCAAAAATTTTGGAAGAGCTAACACCTATCCTACTCAAACTCTTCCAGAAAATTGCAGAGGAAGGTAAACTTCCAAACTCATTCTATGAGGCCACCATCAACCTAATACCAAAACCTGACAAAGATACTACAAAAAAAGAAAACTAAAGGCCAATATCACTGATAAACATAGTTGCAGAAATCCATAAGAAAATTCTAGCAATCAGAATCCAACAACACATTAAAAAGATCATACACCATGACCAAGGGGGCTTTATCCCAGGGATGCAAGGATTCTTCAATATCCGCAAATCAATCAATGTAATTCAGCACATTAACAAATTGAAAAATGAAAGCCATATGATTATCTCAATAGATGCAGAGAAAGCCTTTAACAAAATTCAACATCCATTTATGATAAAAACTCTCTAGAAAGCAGGAATAGAAGGAACATAACTCAACATAATAAAAGCTATATATGACAAACCCACAGCAACATGATCCTCAATGGTGAAAAATTGAAAGCATTTTCCCTAAAGTCAGGAACAAGACAAGGGTGCCCACTTTCACCGCTACTATTCAACATAGTTCTGGAAGTTTAAGCCACAGCAATCAGAGCAGAAAAAGAAATAAAAGGAATACAAATTGGAAAAGAAGTACAACTCTCACTGTGTGCAGATGACATGATCCTCTACATAGAAAACCCTAAAGACTCCACCAGAAAATTACTAGAGCTAATCAATGAATATAGTAAAGTGGCAGGATATAAAATCAACACACAGACATCCCTTGCATTCCTATACACGAATAATGAGAAAGTAGAAAAAGAAATTAAGGAAACAATTCCATTCACCATTGCAACGAAAAGAATAAAATACTTAGGAATATATCTACCTAAAGAAACTAAAGACCTATATATATAGAAAACTATAAAACACTGATGAAAGAAATCAAAGAGGACACTAAATAGATGGAGAAATATACCATGTCATGGATTGGAAGAATCAGTATAGTGAAAATGAGTATACTACCCAAAGCAATTTACAAATTAAATGCAATCCCTATCAAGCTACCAGCCATATTTTTCACAGAACTAGAACAAATAATTTCAAGATTTGTATGGAAATACAAAAAGCCTCGAATAGCCAAAGCAATCTTGAGAAAGAAGAATGGAACTGGAGGAATCACCTTGCCTGACTTCAGGCTCTACTACAAAGCCACTATCATCAAGACTGTATGGTACTGGCACAAAGACAGAAATATAGATCAATGGAACAAAAGAGAAAGCCCAGAGATAAATACACACACATATGGACACCTTATCTTTGACAAAGGAAGCCAGAATATACAATGGAGTAAAGACAATCTTTAACAAGTGGTGCTGGGAAAACTGGTCAACCACTTGTAAAACAATGAAACTAGATCACTTTCTAACACCACGCACAAAAATAAACTCAAAATGGATTAAAGATCTAAATGTAAGACCAGAAACTATAAAACTCCTAGAGGAAAACATAGGCAAAACACTCTCGGACATAAATCACAGCAGGATCCTCTATGATCCACCTCCCAGAATTCTGGAAATAAAAGCAAAAATAAACAAATGGGACCTAATTAAAATTAAAAGCTTCTGCACAACAAAGGAAACTATAAGCAAGGTGAAAAGACAGCCTTCGAAATGGGAGAAAATAATAGCAAATGAAACAACTGACAAACAACTAATCTCAAAAATATACAAGCAACTTATGCAGCTCCATTCCAGAAAAGTAAAGGACCCAATCAAAAAATGGGCCAAAGAACTAAATAGACATTTCTCCAAAGAAGACATATGGATGGCTAACAAATACATGAAAAGATGCTCAACATCACTCATTATTAGAGAAATGCAAATCAAAACCACAATGAGGTACCACTTCACACCAGTCAGAATGTCTGCGATCCAAAAATCTGCAAGCAGTAAATGCTGGAGAGGGTGTGGGGAAAAGGGAACCCTCCTACACTGTTGGTGGGAATGCAAACTAGTCCAGCCACTATGGAGAACAGTGTGGAGATTTCTTTAAAAATTGCAAATAGAACTACCTTATGACCCAGCAATCCCACTGCTGGGCATACACACCGAGGAAACCAGGATTGAAAGAGACACATGTTCCCAATATTCATTGCAGCACTGTTTATAATAGCCAGGACATGGAAACAACCTAGATGTCCATCAGCAGATGAATGGATAAGAAAGCTGTGGTACATATACACAATGGAGTATTACTCAGCCATTAAAAAGAATACATTTGAATCAGTTCTGATGAGATGGATGAAACTGAAGCCGATTATACAGAGTGAAGTAAGCCAGAAAGAAAAACACCAATACAGTATACTAACACATATATATGGTTTTAGAAAGATGGCAATGATGACCCTGTATGCAAGACAGCAAAAAAAGACACAGATGTGTATAGCAGACTTTTGGACTCAGAGGGAAAGGGAGAGGGTGGGATGATTTGGGAGAAAGGCATTGAAACATGTATACTATCATGCAAGAATCGAATCGCCAGTCTATGTCTGATGCAGGATACAGCATGCTTGGGGCTGGTGCATGGGGATGACCCAGAGAGATGTTATGGGGAGGGAGGTGGGAGGGGGGTTCATGTTTGGGAATGCATGTACCCCCGTGGTGGATTCATGTCAATGTATGGCAAAAACAATACAGTATTGCAAAGTAAAATAAAGTAAAAATAAAAATTTAATTTAAAAAACTGAGAAAATAAATAAATAAATAAAAAGAAGGAAATGATAACTATTGTATTCTAATATACATATATGGAATCTAGAAAAATCATACCAAAGAATTTATTTACAGGGCAGCAACGGAGAAATAGACATAGAAAATAGATATATGAACATGGGGAGAGGGGAGGAGAAGGTGAGATACATGTAAAGAGTAACATGGAAAATTATATCAGTGTATGTAAAATAGGTAGCCAATGTGAATTTTCTGTATGATTGAGGAAACTCAAACAGGGACTCTGTATCAACCTTGAGGGCCTGGATGGAGAGGGAGATGAGAGAAAGTTTCAGAAGGAGGGGATAGATATATACCTATGGCTGATCCATGTTGAGGTTTGACAGAAAACAACAAAATTCTGTAAAACAATTATTCTTTGATTAAAAAGAAATTATTAATAATAAAAACAAATAATCATATAAATAAATGAGAAGATGAAACACACACACACAAAGAAGCTAGGGAGGAACATCTGTTAGGAAGCTATTTTAGTTATCCTCTTCTGAGCCATAAAGAGTGATACAATGTAGAGGATCATGTCATTTGCAAATAGTGAGAGTTTTACTTCTTCTTTTCCAATTTGGATTCCTTTTATTTCTTTTTCTGCTCTGATTGCTGTGGCCAAAACTTCCAGAACTATGTTGAATAGTAGCGGTGAAAGTGGACACCCTTGTCTTGTTCCTGACTTTAGGGGAAATGCTTTCAATTTTTCACCATTGAGGATAATGTTTGCTGTGGGTTTGTCATAGATAGCTTTTATTATGTTGAGGTATGTTCCTTCTATTCCTGCTTTCTGGAGAGTTTTTATCATAAATGGATGTTGAATTTTGTCAAAGGCCTTCTCTGCATCTATTGAGATAATCATATGACTTTCATTTTTCAATTTGTTAATGTGCTGAATTACATTGATTGATTTGCGGATATTGAAGAATCCTTGCATCCCTGGGATAAAGCCCACTTGGTCATGGTGTATGATCTTTTTAATGTGTTGTTGGATTCTGATTGCTAGAATTTTGTTGAGGATTTTTGCATCTATGTTCATCAGTGATATTGGCCTGTAGTTTTCTTTTTTTTGTGACATCTTTGTCAGGTTTTGGTATTAGGGTGATGGTGGCCTCCTAGAATGAGTTTGGAAGTTTACCTTCCTCTGCAAATTTCTGGAAGAGTTTGAGGAGGATAGGTGTTAGCTCTTCTCGAAATTTTTGGTAGAATTCAGCTGTGAAGCCATCTGGACCTGGGCTTTTGTTTGCTGGAAGATTTCTGATTACAGTTTCAATTTCCGTGCTTGTGATGGGTCTGTTAAGATTTTCTATTTCTTGCTGGTTCAGTTTTGGAAAATTGTACTTTTCTAAGAATTTGTCCATTTCTTCCACGTTGTCCATTTTATTGGCATACAACTGCTGATAGTAGTCTCTTATGATCCTTTGTATTTCTGTGTTGTCTGTTGTGATCTCTCCATTTTCATTTCTAATTTTATTGATTTGACTTTTCTCCCTTTGCTTCTTGATGAGTCTGGCTAATGGTTTGTCAATTTTATTTATCCTTTCAAACAAGCAGCTTTTGGCTTTGTTGATAATTACTAGAGCTCATCAATGAATATAGTAAAGTTGCAGGATAAAAATCAACACACAGAAATCCCTTGCATTCCTATACACGAATAATGAGAAAGTAGAAAAAGAAATTAAGGAAACAATTCCATTCACCATTGCAAAGAAAAGAATAAAATACTTAGGAATATATCTACCTAAAGAAACTAAAGACCTATATATAGAAAACTATAAAACATTGATGAAAGAAATCAAAGAGGACACTAATAGATGGAGAAATATACCATGTTCATGGATTGGAAGAATCAATATAGTGAAAATGAGTATACTACCCAAAGCAATTTACAAATTAAATGCAATCCCTATCAAGCTACCAGCCATATTTTCCACAGAACTAGAACAAATAATTTCAAGATTTGTATGGAAATACAAAAAACCTCGAATTGCCAAAGCAATCTTGAGAAATAAGAATGGAACTGGAGGAATCAACTTGCCTGACTTCAGGCTCTACTACAAAGCCACAGTCATCAAGACAGTATGGTACTGGCACAAAGACAGACATATAGATCCATGGAACAAAATAGAAAGCCCAGAGATAAATCCACACACATATGGACACCTTATCTTTGACAAAGGAGGCGAGAATATACAATGGAATAAAGACAATCTCTTTAACAAGTGGTGCTGGGAAACCTGGTCAACCACTTGTAAAAGAATGAAACTAGACCACTTTCTAACACCGCACACAAAAATAAACTCAAAATGGATTAAAGATCTAAATGTAAGACTAGAAACTATAAAACTCCTAGAGGAGAACATAGGCAAAACACTCTAAGACATAAATCACAGCAGGATCCTCTATGATCCACCACCCAGAATTCTGGAAATAAAAGCAAAAATAAGCAAATGGGATCTAATTAAAATTAAAAGCTTCTGCACAACAAAGGAAAATATAAGCAAGGTGAAAAGACACCCTTCTGAATGGGAGAAAATAATAGCAAATGAAGCAACTGACAAACAACTCATCTCAAAAATATACAAGCAACTTCTGCAGCTCAACTCCAGAAAAATAAACGACCCGATCAAAAAATGGGCCAAAGAACTAAATAGACATTTCTCCAAAGAAGACATGTGGATGGCTAACAAACACATGAAAAGATGCTCAACATCACTCATTATTAGAGAAATGCAAATCAAAACCACCATGAGGTACCACTTCACACCAGTCAGAATGGCTGCGATCCAAAAATCTGCAAGCAGTAAATGCTGGAGAGGGTGTGGAGAAAAGGGAACCCTCCTACACTGTTGGTGGGAATGCAAACTAGTCCAGCCACTATGGAGAACAGTGTGGAGATTCCTTAAAAAATTGAAAATAGAACTGCCTTATGACCCAGCAATCCCACTTCTGGGCATACACACCGAGGAAACCAGAATTGAAAGAGACACATGTACCCCAATGTTCATCGCAGCACTGTTTATAATAGCCAGGACATGGAAACAAACTAGATGTCCATCAGCAGATGAATGGATAAGAAAGCTGTGGTACATATACACAATGGAGTATTACTCAGCCATTAAAAAGAATACATTTGAATCAGTTCTGATGAGATGGATGAAACTGGAGCCGATTATACAGAGTGAAGTAACCCAGAAAGAAAAACACCAATACAGTATACTAACACATATATATGGAATTTAGAAAGATGGCAATGACGACCCTGTATGCAAGACAGGGAAAAAGACACAGCTGTGTATAACGGACTTTGGACTCAGAGGGAGAGGGAGAGGGTGGGATGATTTGGGAGAATGGCATTCTAACATGTATACTATCATGCAAGAATTGAATCGCCAGTCTATGTCTGACGCAGGATACAGCATGCTTGGGGCTGGTGCATGGGGATGACCCACAGAGGTGTTATGGGGAGGGAGGTGGGAGGGGGGGTTCATGTTTGGGAACACATGTAAGAATTAAAGTTTTTAAAATTTAAAAAAATAAAAAACTAAAAAAAAATTTAAAAAAAAGAGTGATACAAACAAACAGAAATACGCAATTAAAATAAATTACTTAATTTTTAAAATGAAATATATCAATTTTTTTTCATAAAACTTGCTATATTACTTAAAAATTGATAATTGCCATATTATAATTACATTTTAAGTAATTTCACAAAAATACACCTGAAATGAAATAAATATATATAGTGTTCATGCATATGTACTTAGTTGCTCAATCTGTCCAACTCATAGCAACACGATGGACTGTAGACCACCAGGATCTTCTGTGCATGGGATTCTCCAGGCAAGAATACTGGAGTGGATTGCCATTCTCTTCTCCAAGGGAGCTTACTGACCTATGGATTGAACCTTATCTATTGCATTGCAGGTTGTGGCTCAGCAGTAAAGAATCTGGCTGTCAAATAGGAGATCAGGGTTTGACGCAAGTAGGAGATCTGGGTTTGACGCCCTGGGTCAGGAAGATCCCCTAGAGAAGGAAATGGCAACCCACTCCAATATTCTTGCCTGGGAAATCCCATGGACAGAGGAGCCTGGTGGGATACAATCCATAGAGTCACAAAGAGTCAGATATGACTGAGCGACTAAGAACAGCAACTTTATAGTGATGTTGTATAATCTATTTCTCAGTTTATATTTAATAATATAAACTGACATTGAAATTAATATTTCCTTTTTATGTAACTTGTAAGAAAAAATTTCCGCTTAACATAAATTCAACTTATAGACCCTCATGAATCAAGGCTTATCAAAATTAATTAGAGGAAACACTGTAAATTTTAATGCAGTAAAATGAATTTATAAATAGAAAATATGGGGAAATTTTATACTTTAACTTATCACCATCCTCACCCCAATTTCTGCTTTTACATGGTCAACTTCAGTGGTATCTTTAATTAGTATAACTACTCATTTTCTATTTTAATAGAGAGTATATATATTCATAGTCATAGCTTAAGTAAATTAATTAAAATATATAGCTTTGTCCATATAAGAAATTCAGAAACTATTTTCACTACTCTCTCAAAGTGAATATTTATATTACAATATTATATAACTCAGTTTCAAACTCTTAGGAAATTGTAATAGTAGAATAATGCAAGAAATTTCAATATTTTTTTCAGGCCACTCCCTACCTCAGGAGACGATTGGTCTTGAATCATGCCAACGACTTTATTCCTATATAGAAAAGAAAGATTTTCATTCTTTATAGTCTGGAAGTCTCCAGCTGTATAATAAACTTACATTAAAAAATATATTTGTTGCATCATTTCAGTTCAGTTCAGTCACTTAGGCGTGTCCGACTCTTTGTGACCCCATGAATCGCAGCACGCCAGGCCTCTCTGTCCATCACCATCTCCCAGAGTTCACTCAGACTCACATCCATCGAGTCAGTGATGCCATCCAGCCATCTCATCCTCTGTCGCCCCCTTCTCCTCCTGCCCCCAATCCCTCCCAGCATCAGAGTCTTTTCCAGTGAGTCAACTCTTCACATGAGGTGGCCAAAGTACTGGAGTTTCAGCTTTAGCATCAGTCCTTCCAAAGAAATCCCAGGGCTGATCTCCTTCAGAATGGACTGGTTGGATCTCCTTGCAGTCCAAGGGACTCTCAAGAGTCTTCTCCAACACCACAGTTCAAAAGTATCAATTCTTCAGCGCTCAGCCTTCTTCACAGTCCAACTCTCACATCCGTACATGACCACAGGAAAAACCATAGTCTTGACTAGAGGGACCTTAGTCAGCAAAGTAATGTCTCTGCTTTTGAATATGCTATCTAGGTTGGTCATAGCTTTTCTTCCAAGGAGTAAGTGTCTTTAAATTTCATGGCTGCAATCAGCATCTACAGTGATTTTGGAGCCCCCAAAATAAAGTCTGACACTGTTTCCACTCTTTCCCCATATAATCAAGCTATTCACTGCTGCTGTTCCTGCTGCTGCTGCTGCTAAGTCGCTTCAGTCGTGTCCGACTCTGTGCGACCCCATAGATGGTAGCCCATCAGGCTCCAGCATCCCTGGGATTCTCCAGGCAAGAACACTGGAGTGGGTTGCCATTTCCTTCTCCAATGCATGAAAGAGAAAAGTGAAAGTGAAGTTGCTCAGTCGTGTCCGACTCTTAGTGACCCTATGGACTGCAGCCTACCAGGCTCCTCCATCAGTGGGATTTTCCAAGCAAGAGTACTGGAGTGGGGTGCCATTGCCTTCTCCGAGCTATTCACTACTCTTCATAAAATAGCCCTTCATTTACTTGCAATCTGTTCCTAGTGATATTTGACATAAGGCTATCAGGTCAAATATTTTGGCCAAAAATATTTTTAACCAAAACAAAGCAGCATTAGTCAACTTTTAGAACAAAAAGTCCTTTGGGATGGTATACCTTGCTACTTGTTTTTTGTTGTTGTTGTTGTTGTTGTTGTTTAAAATTTTTGATTCAGTGGTGATAGAAAATATGTCCCACAGTAACAATAACAATGATAATTCTTTCTCTTTTTTGCATTGAAAGCAGAAAGCAAAGGTCATTTCATGCTCTGAAATAAACAACAAGTTATAGAGGTACATACTTGGATATATTTTACTGTATAACCAATCAAACGTGCAGGAGGATTAATCTTATATCCATTTAATGTATGATTTTTTTTAAAAATACTGAGACATGACAATTAGTTATAAGGTGATTAGGCTGCATAAAGGTCACCATTCACTTTTATTCAAACAGAAAATCTGAAGCAATTTTCTAAACTTTTCTAAACTACTGCATGTGAATAGCTTCTGTATGTTATAAGGCTTATTTAAGTACAAGATGATGGTTGTGGGAGCTCTAGTAATCAATGTATATTAACTACATTTCTTGATATCAAGGATAAATTTAACTCAATATTTTCATTGCATTCGTGGCCAGAAATATTAAAAGATAAAGAGCCTGTATTTAATTCACTGATGGCTGAAGTTGACTATAATCTCCCGTCAAATGTGCATTCTATCAGTCCTCTTCCTCCAAATTTCTTCTTCAAACAACAGGTGCACCTGGTTCCCTACAATCTCCCTAGGCATCATGGTGCTGGAGGTGTCCAAGTAGTAGAACTCTGATCCAAGATGTTGGGGATTTCTCCTGGAGAGCTGTCAGTACTATATTCCTGCTGCAGGTTGGGATTATCTGACCCAGACCAAGTATGTTCTATGCATTCTTATTGTCAGATTCCCTCTGTTCTCTCTTCTATTCCAATGAGTTTTCAGTCTACAATAGAGTGTGTTTGCTCACTATATATTCTTCCATATTATTTAGGAAATGAAATTTTAAACTATGAGTTCTTTAGTATTTCATCTTTGAAATCACTCTTCTGATCTGTTGGAAATTAAAAATCTATTTTACTAAACTCTCTGTAATAAATGGGATCTTTCTGATCTCTTTGTACTTCTTCAATATGTGTTTCCTGAGAATGTGATAATTGAGTGCCCTAGTTGCCTGACCTGGATTAATGGCCACTGGCATGAGTAAAATACATAGGGTAAAAGAGAAAAGCTAATTCATAATAAGTATTTCAAATTAATATTTTATCTCTAGTTGGCTTATTTATCCTCCACTAAGGAGAATGATTTTCAAATTACTCCTCAAAACACAGATACTATATTTATCTTATTTGTATTTTTTCTATTATCCATGCACAGTGCTAAGAATTAACTATGAGCTCAAAAATATATATTAGTCTGTTTACATTGACATAGGTCCAGAATGTCACTATGGTCTTTAATGAAAGCTTCAATTTTATTAATCCATTCAATATTCCAAAGATATTTATTGAGACGTTTCAATGTGCCAGCCACTGATAAGTTTTAGGGATGGAAACACAAAAACCTAAAGGTTGCACTGCTGTGCCATTAAAGAGATAACAGTCTCTTTAAGATAGCCAAGGAAATAGAAATGAAGACAGCCAAGGAAATAGAAAATAACAAAAACTATACAAACTCCATGATAGCAGTCATCATTTTGGTTCACTAATGTATCCCCAACACCTAACATTGTATCTGATATAGAATAGTTGTACCATAAACTTTTATTGGCTATTTTATGGCTAAGTACTATAAAAAACAACAGTTCTCTAATGAGTCATGATTAGGTTTGAGGTTATTTCACAAGCAAGGTGTACCCAGTTACTGCTAAACTATCAATATTTGCAAAAAAAAAATCTTTTTTTTTTTAAATGAAGTATTTAGCTTTATTGGTAATATAATTGCCTCTCATTTGTTTTTCAAAGTACTTAGAAAGACTGGTGTATAAATTCTGCTAAAGTGAGACTGTGCTTTTTTTTTTAAAGTAGATTTTTATCACAGCACTATTTTTATTTGGTCAGACTGTCTTGTAATCCTGCTTTCAATTCTTATTACAAATGTGATTTTTCAGGAGGCTACCTAATTTGTCTGGGCTTTACTTTCCTCGTTTGTAAAATACAGATAATAGTAGTCCTATTTCATGGATGTGCTATATGGATTAAATGCTTCAAAAAGTGCTCATAATAACCCTAACATGTAGTGTTATAGGCAATAAGCTCAGCCAAGAGGAGCTACCCCATGTCCGAAGTCAGGGGCAGAAGCCCCGAGGACCCAATACCCGAATGGCGGCAGCCAAGAGGAATTATCCCACATCCGAGCTCAGGGGCGGTGGCTGAGAGTGCCAGGCTGTGATGGCACAGGAATGGCCAAGAGGAGCTATCCCATGTCTGTAGCCAGGGGCAGCGGCCAGGAGGAGCAACCCCACGTCCAAGGAGCAGTGGCTGTGTGGGTGCAGGACGACCTAAAGGAGCTAACCCACGTTGAAGGTCAGGAAGGGCGACGATGAGGAGATACCCCTCATCCAAGGTAAGGAGCAGTGGCTGAGATTTGCTGGAGCAGCCGTGAAGAGATGACCCAAGCCCAAGGTAAGAGAAACCCAAGTAAGATGGTAGGTGTTGCAAGAGGGCATCAGAGGGCAAACACACTGAAACCATACTCACAGAAAACTAGTCAATCTGGTCACACTAGGACCACAAACTTGTCTAACTCAATGAAACTAAACCATGCCTGCAGGGCAACCCAGGACAGGCGGGTCATGGTGGAGAGGTCTGACAGAATGTGGTCCACTGGAGCAGGGAATGACAAACCACTTCAGTATTCTTGCCTTGAGAACCCCATGAACAGTATGAAAAGGCAAAATGATAGGATACTGAAAGAGAAATTCCCCAGATCATTAGGTGCCCAATATGCTACTGGAGATCAGTGGAGAAATAAACGCAGAAAGAAAGAAGGGATGGAGCCAAAGCAAAAACAATACCCAGATGTGGATGTGACTGGTGATAGAAGCAAGGTCCGATGCTATAAAGAGCAATATTTCATAGGAACCTGGAATGTCAGGTCCAAGAATCAAGGCAAATTGGAAGTGGTCAAACAAGAGACCGCAAGAGTGAACGTCGGCATTCTAGGACTCAGAGAACTAAAATGGACTGGAATGGGTGAATTTAACTTAGATGACCATTATATCTAATACTGCTGCCAGGAATACCTCAAAAGAAATGGAGTAGCCATCATGCAGAATGAAGCAAGGCAAAGACTAATAGAGTTTTGCCAAGAAAATGCACTGGTCGTAGCAAACACCCTCTTCCAACACCACAAGAGAAGACTCTACACATGGACATTACTAGATGGTCAATATTGAAATCAGATTGATTATATTCTTTGCAGCCAAAGATGGAGAAGCTCTATACAGTCAACAAAAACAAGACCAGGAGCTGACTGTGGCTCAGATCATGAACTCCTTATTACCAAATTGAGACTTAAATGGAAGAAAGTAGGGAAAATTGCTAGACCATTCAGGTATGACCCAAATCAAATCCCTTATGATTATACAGTGGAGTTGAGAACTAGATTTAAGGGCTTAGATCTGATAGATAGAGTGCTTGAAGAACTATGGAATGAAGTTCATGACATTGTGCAGGAAACAGGGAACAAGACCATCCCCATGGAAAAGAAATGCCAAAAAGCAAAATGGCTGTCTGGGGAGGCCTTACAAATAGCTGCGAAAAGAAAAGAGGTGAAAAGCAAAGGAGAAAAGGAAAGATATAAGTATCTGAATGCAGAGTTCCAAAGAATAGCAAGAAGAGATAAGAAAGCCTTCTTCAGCAATCAATGCAAAGAAATAGAGGAAAAGAACAGAATGGAAAAGACTAGAGATCTCTTCAAGAAAATTAGAGATACCAAGGGAATATTTCATGCAAAGATGGGCTTGATAAAGGACAGAAATGGTATGGACCTAAAAGAAGCAGAAGATATTAAGAAGAGGTGGCAAGAATACACAGAAGAACTGTACAAAAAAGATCTTCATGACCCAGATAATCACGATGGTGTGATCACTCATCTAGAGCCAGACATCCTGGAATTTGAAGTCAAGTGCGTCTTACAAAGCATCACTATGAACAAAGCTAGTGGAAGTGATGGAATTTCAGTGGAGCTATTTCAAATCCTGAAAGATGATGCTGTGAAAGTGCTGCACTCAATATGCCAGCAAATTTGGAAAACTCAGCAGTGGCCACAGGACTTGAAAAGGTCAGTTTTCATCCCAATCCCAAAGAAAGGTAATGCCAAAAATTGCTCAAACTACGACACAATTGCACTCATCTCACATGCTAGTAAAGTAATGCTCAAAATTCTCCAAGTCAGTTTTCAGCAATATGTGAACCATGAACTTCCTGATGTTCAAGCTGGTTTTAGAAAAGGCAGAGGAACCAGAGATCAAACTGCCAACATCCGCTGGATCATGGAAATAGCAGGAGAGTTCCAGAAAAACATCTATTTCTGCTTTTTTGACTATACCAAAGCCTTTGACTGGGTGGATCACAGTAAATTGTGGAAAATTCTAAAAGAGATGGGAATACCAGACCACCTAACTTGCCTCTTGAGAAATCTGTATACAGGTCAGGAAGCAACAGTTAGAACTGGACATGAAACAACAGACTGGTTCCAAATAGGAAAAGGAGTACGTCAAGGCTGTATACTGTCATCCTGCTTATTTAACTTATATGCAGAGTACATCATGCGAAAAGCTGGACTTGAAGAAACACAAGCTGGAATTAAGATTGTCAGGAGAAATATCAATAACCTCAGATATGCAGATGACACCACCCTTATGGCAGAAAGTTAAGAGTGACTAAAAAGCCCCTTGATGAAAGTGTAAGTGGAGAGTGAAAATGTTGGCTTAAGGCTCAAAATTCAGAAAACAAAGATCATGGCATGTGGTCCCATTACTTCATGGGAAGTAGATGGGGAAATAGTGGAAACAGTGTCAGACTTTATTTTTTTGGGCTCCAAAATCACTGCAGATGGTGATGGAAGCCATGAAATTATAAGACCGATCTAGATAACATATTAAAAGCAGAGACATTACTTTGCCCACTAAGGTCCATTTAGTCAAGGCTATGTTTTATCCTGTGGTCATGTATGGATGTGAGATTTGGACTGTGAAGAAGGCTGAGCGCCGAATAATTGATGCTTTTGAACTGTGGTGTTGGAGAAGATTCTTGAGCATCCCTTGGACTGCAAGGAGATCCAACCAGTCCATTCTGAAGGAGATCAGCCCTGGGATTTCTTTGGAAGGAATGCTGCTAAAGCTGAAATCCAGTACTTTGACCACCTCATGCAGAGAGTTGACTCATTGGAAAAGACTTTGATGCTGGGAGGGATTGGGGGCAGAAGGAGTAGGGCAGGACAGAGGTTGAGATGGGTGGATGGCATCCCTGACTCTATGGCCGTGAATCTGAGTGAACTCCGGGAGTTGGTGATGGACAGGGAGGCCTGGCATGCTGTGATTCATGGGGTCACAGAGAGTCAGACACGACTGAGTGACTGAACTGACCTGAATTTTAATGTTATATTGCTGGCGACGGAATGAAACACCAACACTGCAGAGTGGTTTAAATCTTTATATTTTAACACTTGCTTTTTACAGCTGCTTTATTTTATATCCCTTGCACAACAACCTACAGGGCAAGTTGCCAAGCGCTATGATTCAAAGACTATACAGTGCGTAGGCGCAGGGCGAGATAACCTTTACCTTGACTTATTTACTGCAGCTAAAACTTTGTTTTGGGGAACTTCCTTATCAACTTAGAATCCGTTTTGTCCCAGGGTCTGTTCCTTTTGAGGAATCAGAGAAACATCCTTGTGTGCAAGAAATGTTCTTTTCCCATGGGAACAAACAGGATTCTTAGCTGAACATCTCGTTTGCAAGAATGTTCAGCTCAGGTTGAGAGTCTCGTTTGCAAGCACTTCTCAACCTTCCTTAAACCTAGTTCCCTACACTGGGCAGAACATCTCATTTGCAAGAATGTTCAGCCCTGGTTGAGAGTCTCGTTTGCAAGCACTTTTCAACCTTCTTTATACCTTGTTCCCTATAGTATATGAAATTGAAAGTAGTGAAAATGAAAGTTGCTCATTCATGTCCAACTCTTCGTGATCCCATGGACTATATAGTCCAAGGAATTCTCTAGGCCATAATATTGGAGTAGGAAGCCTTTCCCTTCTCCAGGGGATCTTCCCAACCCAGGTCTCCTGCAGCGCAGGCAGATTCTTTACTAGCTGAGCCACAAGGAAAGCCCAAGAATACTGGTGTGGGTAGCCTATCCTTCTCCAGAGGATCTTCCCTACCCAGGAATCGAACTGGGGTCTCCTGCATTCTAGTGAGTTCTTTACCAATTGAGCTATCAGGGAAGCCCACTAACTATTCTTATTATGCTACAACTTTTTTTTTATACCAATGAGGAAAATAAAAAAACAACAACAGAGGGTGGAGTCCAGACTAGCATGTTGACATTTCCATATTATTCTCTGGATGGCCCATAAGAATGGTTGAACTATGAGAACTATCATTTGATCATAGCAGAAAAACAGATTAGAAAAACCATAATAGAATGGGTATAGGATATCCTGAGAGCCAATAAGTACAGTATCTCAGGCCTGCACATTCTCAGTAGCTGTGAAGCATATATTATACAGGTTAATTTATTTATCTTAGGTCAGTTATCTATTCTCTTGCTGCCTGATTTCTAGTATCTTCACTCAATATTCTTTCTTATTCTTTCAGTTAAGATAATGTATTTTAATATCAGAGTTAATATATTCCCTAGAAGGAAGTTAGATATTTAGATGTATTTTTTTTCCTTTAATCTCTGATTTATTTTACCCTGTGCCCTTAAGGTAGTTCTGACAATGCCATTGTTCAACCTAGAAAATGAAAGTTTTATAAATTTCAAAATGTTCATAAAATACTTTAAAATTTTAGGTATTTCCAACTCATTACCACTGTTGTCACTTGGAAGCATGCCACTACTTATTGTGTAGTCTTTCAGTCATGTCCCAGTCTTTGTGATGTCATGGACTGCAGCACAACAATCTTCCTTGTCTTTCTCCAGCACCTAGAGCTTGCTCAAACTGATGTCCATTGAGTCAGTGATGCCATCGAACCATCTGATCCTTTGTCGTCCCCTTCTCTTCCTTTCTTCAATATTTCCCAACATCAGGGACTTCTCCATTGAGTCAGTTCTTCACATCAGGTGGCCAAAGTATTGGAGTTTCAGCTCCAGCATCAGTCCTTCCAATAAATAATCAGGACTTGCTTCCTTTAGGATTGACTGGTTTGATCTCCTTGCAGTCCAAGGGACTCTCAAGAGTCTTCTCTGACAGTACAGTTCAAAAGCTTCATTTCTTTGGTGCTCAGCCTTCTTTATAGTCCAGTTCTCACATACATACATGACTACTGGAAAAACCATAGCTTTGACTAGACGAACCTTTTAGGGAAAAGTAATGTCTCTGCTTTTTAATATGCTGTCTAGGTTGGTCATAACTTTTCTTCCAAGGAGCAAGCATCTTTTACTTTCATGGCTGCAGTCACCATCTGCAGTGATTTTGGAGCCCAAAAATGTAAAGTCTGATACTGTTTACATTGTTTACCCATCTATTTGCCATGAAGTGATGGGACTGGATGCCATGATCTTCGTTTTTCAAATGTTGAGCTTTAAGCCAGCTTTTTCACTCTCCTCTTTCACCTTCATTAAGAGGCTCTTTAGTTCCTCTTCACTTTCTGCCATAATGGTGGTGTCATCTGCATATCTGAGATTATTGATATTTCTCCCATAAATCTTGATTCCATTTTGTGCTTCATCCAAACTGGCATTTTGCATGATGTACACTGCATATAAGGTAAATAAACAAGATTACATTATACAGCCTTAAGTCACTCCTTGCACAATTTTGAACCAGTCTGTTGTTTCATGTTCGGTTCTAACTGTTGCTTCTTTCCCTGAATGCATGTTTCTCAAGAGGTAAATAAGGTGGTCTGGTATTCCTATCTCTGGAAGAATTTTCCACAATTTGTGGTGATCTGCACAGTCAGTCTTTAGCGTAGTCAATGAAGGTAAATGATTTTCTGGAATTCTCTTGTTTTTTTCTATGATCCAACAGATGTTGGCATTTTGATTTCTGGTTCCTCTGCCTTTTTTAAATCTAGCTTGAACATCTGGAATTTCTCAGTTCATGTACTGTTGAAGCCTAGCTTGAATAATTTTGAACATTAGTTTGCTAGCATGTGAAATGAGTGCAATTGTACAGTAGTTTGAACATTCTTTGGCGTTGATATTACTATACATAACTATCATTAGAGTTTTCTTTTCCTTCTGTTATCTAGATGTAACCATTGCAGGAACCAAAACTAAAGGCCAACCCAAACAATGATGGAAGGAAAGACAATGGCTGTCTGTTAATCATTAACTAGTGATTCCTTTTAATGGTTATCCTATCTCCAGTTATCTGGCTTCAAGTCTTATTGGCAATCATCCTTATACTGTGGATCAGGACATTTCTTGGCTCCTTATGAAGAGCTTTGTTAACTAGTGTAGAGGTAAGATTGAATTTTCAAGATGTTATACTTTTGTTTCCAGAAATTTACATTGCAGTGGTAACTAGAAAACTTTCATAAGAGCTAATGTCAGGTGTGTTAATGTTTATTATTTACATAATTTTCACCTAAAAAGGTATTGGGCTTATTTCAGTAACCATATATTTCTGTAAAATATTCTACATAAGCAAAACAACAACAACAACAACAACAACAACACTGTTTTCTTGGTTTGTTTCTTTTACAAATTTGTATAGCATTTTAAAAGAATATGTTGTCCCATAATCAATAATCTGGATAGGTATGTTATTGTTTTTCTAGATCTTAGGTCTCTAGTTTTTTCCATTTTATCCCTTCTATTGCTTTCCTCTATTTCTTTGCATTGTTCAGTTAAGACAGCTTCCTTGTCTCTCCTTTCTATCTTTGTAACTCTGTATTCAGTTAGGTATATCTTTCCCTTTCTCCTTTGCCTTTCACTTCTCTTCTTTTCTCAGCTATTTTTAAGGCCTCCTCAGGGAACAGCTTTTCTTCTTGCATTTGTTTTTCTTGGGGATGGTTTTGGTCACCACCTCCTGTACAGTGTTACGAACCTCTGACCATGGTTCTTCAGGTACTTTCTCTATCAGATCTAATCCCTTGAATCTGTTTGTCACTTCCACTGTGAAAGATTGATCATATCTGAATGCCCTAGTGTTTTTCCCTACTTTATTCAGTTTGAATCTGAATTTTGTAGTAAGGAGCTGATGATCTCAACCACAGTCAGCTCCAGGTCTTGTTGTTTCTGATTTTATAGAGCTTCTCCATCTTGGGCTGCAAATAATAAAATCAATCAGATTTTGAAACTGATCATCTGGTGATGTCCATGTATAGAGCTATCTCTTGCATTGTTGGATGAAGGTATTTGCTAGACAGCATATTCAAAAGCAGAGATATCACTTTGCCAGCAAAGGTACCTATAGTCAAAGCGATGGCTTTTCCAGTATTCATGTACAGATGTGACAGTTGGACCATAAAGAAAGCTGAGCACTGAAGAATTGATGCTTTCAAACTGTGGTGCTGGAGAAGACTCTTGAGAATCTCTTGGACAGCAAGTTGATCAAACCAGTCAATACTAAAGGAAACCAATCCTGAGACTCATTGGAATGACTGATATTGAAGCTGAAGCTCCAATACTTCAGCCACCTGATGCAAACAGCCAACTCATTGGAAAAGACTCTGATGTTGGGAAAGATTGAGGGAAAGAAGAGAACGGTGCAACAGAAGATGAGATGGTTAGGTGACACAATTGACTCAGTAGATGTGAGTTTGAGCAAACTCATTGAGATAGTGAAGGACAGGGAGGCCTGACATGCTGCAGTTCATGGGGTCATAAATAGTCAGACACAGCTTAATGACTGTGTGATAACAACAAGATCTTAGAAATATGAATATTAAGATTTCTTCTTCATATGCTGCTTACTATTCAACAGTCTCACGTATAAATTTCTATCATTTATAAAAATCCACTACAGGAAAGAGTGTGCATGCACACACACACACGCCCAAGGTCTTCACATTGAAATAACAGCTGTTTTGGAGCTAGTAGAGTCTTGCTGTTAGAAAATGTGTTCAGTAAGAAAGCTATGTTTTATAATCTAAATCTTCTCTAAATGTTTTCTAGCAATGTCTACTATGTTCCTCTCTATATTTAGGTCTGAGCGTTATCTGTGTTTCCATGTAACTTTTTTTTTTTTGCTTTGATTTTGCTTTATGTTTAGGAATATTTTAAAATAGAGGTGTTAAGACACTATATAATCTCAATTTGCAGCCTCAATACAGTAAGATCATTGAGTTTCTTCAGGCATCAACAGTCAACCATGATAGGGTCATAATGTGGATCAAAAAGTAATATCACATGCATTCTTTATTAATTTCACAACCATTTTCTTAAATTTATGTTATCACAAAGTTTTTTCTCCAAGTGAATACTTTTTTAATGTCTATTGTATGTATAGATTGTTAGATAAATTCCACGTTTGTGTGTAATCTGTAAAACATGAAAATTGATATCCACTGAGGTACCTTTTTAGCAACACAGAACATAGATGACTGACAGAACAAAGCATATGGAAATAAAGAAGAATCTAACCCACATTTAGATCTAAGAAAAGATATTTGCCTGAAGGGAAAATATTAATTAGTTTGTCTACATAGAAGATAAAAGTCTGGAAGATTATCCATCAAAGGCAGTGGAATAAACAGCAAAATGGAAATTATTTGTAACTTAAGAGTAAACTTGGCAAACATTTAAGGGATAAACAAGTTATTTGAAATGCAAATCACTTTGAAATCACAGCCTCTGTCAGGAGGTATCTACGCATAGCTTCACTTGTTTGACAGATATTAACATTTCACAGAAATGTTTATTGCATGCTAAAGATTTCTTCACCCTTCTTAATTATTTTTAATCACTGCTTCAGAATGTTCCATATAGACACTCAAAAACGTTAAAATATACAAAGTCCAGCTTTATCAATAATAGAGTCACTGCACTCTGGAATTGACTAAAATACCTACCAAATTCAAGTTGTTTAAGTAAATGAGGAAAGTTTATTTTCTGGATGAAACATATAAGCCATGTAACTCAAATACCCTTATAGTACTGGGAAAACTAAAATTGGTTTTTAAGGTAAAGAAAACACCTCACCCACTTTTATCTCTCCTAAAAGGAATTAGGAGATTTACTTTGGATTTGCAAAGGAATTACTTTGGCCACTTAAATCATTGGAAAAGACCCTCATGCTGGGAAATATTGAAGGCAGGAGAAGGGGATGACAGAGAATAAGATGGTTGGATGGCATCACTGAGTTGATGGACATGAGTTTGAGCAAGCTCTGGGAGTTGGTGATGGGCAGGGAAATCTGGCATGCTGCAGTCCGTGGGGTTGCAAAGAGTCAGAAATGACTGAGCAACTGAACTGAACTGAAAAGGAATTAAAATCATCCAAGAGTTCAAAAGTCCACAGGAAAAAAACAAAACAAAACATTTTTTACTATCTTCAAAGTTTTATATAACTATTCAGACAATCTAGTAAATGTTATATAGTATAAGGTTTATCATCCCAAATATTCAGAAATCCTATTTCTGCCACTTAAGAGTTGTCAGTTAACTTATCTGACTCTATCTTCATCAATAAAGAGTAAGAGGTCAAATTAATCTTTTCTGAAATTTCTTCTAATCTATAATTTGGATGTTATGGGTTATCTGAAATTTGAATATTACTTTTCAAAAGATCAAGTAAAAATTGTCTCAATCAAAAAATAATATTCCTTCCCTTTCTAAATTTATTTACTTTTTATGAGAGACTTTTATGAACAAAAGTCCAGGTGTCTTTCAAAATCAGAGAAATTTTACCTTTTAGAAAACTGAAGTTCACAGAGTTTAATTTACTTGAACTTAAGTGTTATGTTTACAGTAGTTCATGTATGTTCCAGGCCCTTTGTTGCTGCCGCTGCTGCTGCTGCTGCTGCTGCTGCTGCTGAGTCACTTCAGTCATGTCCAACTCTGTGCGACCCCATGAACAGGCTACCCCATCCCTGGGATTCTCCAGGCAAGACCACTGGAGTGGGTTGCCATGTCCTTCTCCAAAGCCCTTTGTTAAGTACTTCAATTTTATTGTCTCACTTTTCTCACTTGATTATTAAAACAGCATATGAAGTAGGAGGGCAGTCTAGTGGTAGAATCAAAATCAAAACAAAATTCCTTGATTCAAAGTCTAGTGTTTCCACATCACTATATTCAATAAATTAAGTAGGCAGTTGCCTGTTTAAAGCATACTTCAAGGGAATCTGCTGACCAATTATTATGCCTTCAGATTAATTCTTATTTTAATAACTCAGAATCTTTCTGGAAGCTTATTATTAGTAGTCAGAAAAAACAGCTAACACAGTGATTCCTTAGTGCTTGCCTGTAACAAAGATTTCACTTAGCAGAAAAGTCAATTAGTTGTTTTTCATAAAGCTAGTTTTAATTTGTTGGAAGTATCCTTTATCAATCTAAATTATTCTTCTATTATTTTGGTGTTAAAAGATGTTTCTCTTATGAAATGGTGGTTTGTGTGGAAGATAATATACCTGATCTAGTCTGGCAGAAGCAGTTTGGCATGATAGCTGAAAGTGGAGCTCTGGTTGGAAAGTGGATCTCAAGCTATTCTGGTTGTAAAGCATCCATTTCACTTCTAATTCTACAACTTTGTACAAGTGATTAAATCTCTCTAAAACTTCAACTCTACAAGTTAGCTTATAGTGGTATCCTTTTCATAATGATCAGTTCAGTTCAGTCACTCAGTCATGTCCGACTCTTTGTGACCCTATGAATCGCAGCACGCCAGGCCTCCCTGTCCATCACCAACTCCCAGAGTTCACTCAGACTTACGTCCATCGAGTCAGTGATGCCATCCAGCCATCTCATCCTCTGTCGTCCCCTTCTCCTGCCCCCAGTCCCTCCCAGCATCAGAGTATTTTCCAATGAGTCAACTCTTCGCATGAGGTGGCCAAAGTACTGGAGCTTCAGCTTTAGCATCATTCCTTCCAAAGAAATCCCAGGGCTGATCTCCTTCAGAATGGACTGGTTGGATCTCCTTGCAGTCCAAGGGACTCTCAAGAGTCTTCTCCAACACAACAGTTCAAAAGCATCAATTCTTTGGCGCTCAGCCTTCTTCACAGTCCAAATCTCACATCCATACATGACCACAGGAAAATAATCAAGTTAATGCATATGAGGTGTCTTGTACAAGTTAATGGCATGATAAGTGTTAGCAGTTACTTCTATAGTAGAGTGTGGAAAAACGTGTGTAAGTATGTGCACATACAAATGTGATTTTTTAAAAATATCTCTGCCTGTTAATAAGGTATTTTAGCCAAGTCTCAACTGCTTGCTTAAGCTAAAATCAGATTTCCTGCACAGCAATCATGCAAACCAACCAATCAGATAAAACTGGGAAAAGAAGAACTAAAAGACAAATGAGCTCATATAGAATAACAATTTTGTGTTTTACCTTTATAAACTTCACTGGATTCTAGTTTAATCCAGTGGAACACAACTAGTTGTATGGTTGAATATGTGTGACCCTGGCTACAGTTCTCATAGTCTCCTGAATAAAACTCATTATTTTGTCATTTGGGGGTTCAGAAATTGTATAAGTTGACATTTCATGGAATAGTCAGCAGAACCCACAACAACTGACCTGGATCTTAGGACTTCCCTGGACTTATGGCTAGTACACCCAAGAGACTCATTCTCTAATACCTCTCTTGACTGACTGGTAACTCCAGCAATAAGTCCTCTGGACAGAAAAAAAAAAAAGAAATAAAGAAAGAAAAACTCCTAGAGAAAATCATTTCAACTTGGAGAATTAAAAAAAAAAAAAGCATAGTGATAGGGGAATTCATTTTATGGGACAAGTATTGAAGAATGTATGTAGCATTTGGCCAGTAATACATTTCCATTGTTCATACTCTCTTCAATCATCGGGTTTTGTGAAATGCATAAATGGAACAAGTAAGATACGACAAAGTCAATGATAGTCTTAGAATCGAAAGTTAATAGTCAATAGTCTTTTTAACATGTCAGGGCCTAAAACTCTACTTTAGTCTCACTTACCTAAGGATTTTCCCCCACAAGTAAACAGATTCTCTACATTTGAAGTAATCACTAACACATGGGCCTAGGTGAAGGAATGTATTAAACACTGTTGGGGGGGGGAAACTATTAACATAGAGTAAAAATATTATTAAGGCCCTATCACATAGTACTGGCTTCCCTGGTAGCGCAGATGGTAAAGAATCTGCCTGCAATGCAGGAGACCTGGGTTTGATCCTTGAGTCAAGAAGACCCCTGAAAAAGGGAATAGTAACCCACCCCAGTATTCTTGCCTGGAGAATTCCATGGACAGACCATGGGGTCACAAAGAGTCAAACACGATTGAGTGACTAACACACACATCGTGTAATACTAACCTTGTTTCAGACTCTTTCCATAGCATGTTCGTAGGAGAGGAAAATATTCAACATCATACTCCACAACCATGTTTGTATACTGGGAGAAAAATCTAAAGAGATTTTCTCTGACCAAAGTGAAACGGACCCTGCTAGGTATTACTGATAAATCTTTGTGCTACAAAACTAAGAGATATTGAATTTTAGATATATAATATACATCTCATTAAAAAAAAGTTTATAATCCCTACACTGGAGTAGACTGCTTCCCCAATATCAGACATCTGATTGAAGCTGACTGAGAGCTGAACACCTTGAATCAGGCAGCAGCTAATGTAAACAACTTTTCCAAGACCCAGGACCAGCCCTGCATAATATGAATAATCCTTGCATTTACTATGTAGTGAATGTTAAACATAATTATTATTTACTTGCTCAATTTAGAACATGGTATATAACTAATACTACTTCTGCACCTAGATAAATGCATCACAACAGGTCCAATTGAAACTGGTAAACATATAAAACTGGCAGAGAATCTCTTAAAGGTTGATTCAGTTCTCCTCTGGACTGGTTCAATTTTAAATTTCCTAACTTCTTTAGTTGGCTCCCTACAAAAATCATGGCCCTACTTCATTCAAGCCTCCAACTTATACTTTTAATACTTAGTGTAACACTCACACTGTTACTGCTGTTTACGCTACTCTTACTAATTAAAGGAAAATGCTTGAGCCAATATGCAACCAAGATCATGATCACTCAAGATATAACCTATATAGACTACAACAATCTGAGCCAAATGGCCAGAGAATATAATTGCTCTATTCACACTATTCTTACCCTGATAAATATTGAATCCACCTTACGGCCTTCTTTATTGTGTCTCAGTGCAAATTTCAAAGGAATGTGCAATCGTTTTGAACATCGGCACCTGTTGTGTTTTTGTTTTGATTACTATGAGTTTCAGCTCATTAAATGATGGTTAGTTTCCTTGATTGGCTGTATCAATCCTGGTACCATAAAGTCCCACTGAAGAACAAAATGGAACTTGGGCAAGATGAACTCTCCATCCCCCTAGCAAGGAAGGATCAAAGCAAAAATAAATTTCTTTTAATATTTAGATTGTCAAAGTCACAAAAGCAGGTCTTGATCAAAAAGGAGAAATTATAAGAAATCAAGGAAGATTTAATAGAAATTTTATGTGAACCGCCATTTAAGTTGGATTCACAGTGGTTTAGGGGAACTAAAACTGTAATTAAGGCCAAGTGGACATCTGTGAGCTGATTTCCCACCCACATTTTTCACAGAAAAACCACAGAATATAATTTAGCCAAGACTCAACTGCTTGCTTAAGCTAAAATCGGGTATCTTGTATAGTAATCATGCAAACCAGCCAATCAGATGAGAATGGAACAAGAGGAATTAAGACAAATGAACTCATGTAGAGTAACAGTCTTGCGGTTATTGCCTTAATACATTTTTACTGTAAATTTCATCTGATGGAACACAGCTCAATTTTATGATTGAGTCAGTGTCCCTGGGCTAAAGTCTTCATACTCTCTTAAATACAAATCATCCCTTTGTCCTTTTGTTGTTCAGGAGTTTTATAAGTTGACCTATTACTAAAACTAGGTAATTTAATAGCATGAAAGTGTCATCCACAACAATTATTTGAATATTTTTGAAGGTAAATAACTGTAAATAACTGGTTCATATAGTATCACTGGTAAATCAAAATATATGAACTGTGCTTTTATTTTTGGTTGACTTTAATAAGACTCATAAATTGAGACTATAAAGACATGTAAGGGAGAACAGTAAATATATTCCTTATTAAAACATACTTAAAATTTAAAAACTAAAAAACTAATTAAAAAAAACATACTTAGTGGTTTCATTCATTTCTGTCTTGCATCACTTCTGTCACTGATCTTTAAGTTTAAGGGTACCCGAGTTATTAAAATGAAAATTTATACAAAGAGCTCATTCCAAAATATTCCAAATAAAGTAGGAAATATCATGTGATTTTAGGTTAAAACCTTACAATATTAGAGCTTGGACAATTCTGTGAGGATTTCTTGCCTTTAATTAAAAATTTAACAGAAACAATGACAATGCATTATTCTGTAATAGCTGTCTGTCCAGAATTAAAATACTTAGAGTTCATGTAAAATTGGGGTGTTTTGGTTATGAATTATTTATTGATAAGAATATGTGTAAGAAATGTAAGCATTAATGATTGATGTATTGACAATATCTTAAGATAATTTGTCATGTTATGATAAAGAAGAAGGTATCTGTACAGACATGGCTAAGTAAATTTACTGCTATAGGACTGAGGTACCTTCTAGTTCAGGGGAAATGTATGGAATGATACTCTTGAGTTTAGTAGTATAGCTCAAGATCAAATTTTTTAAAAAGTAAAACAGCACAGTTTTTACATCAAAAACTTGGGTAACAAGCAAATGGTTTTCCTATTTTTCTCATTACTACTCATTTCCTAAACCAGAAATAAATCAGAAATATAATTCAATGAGTTTTGTCATTTTAATGACAAGAATCAAGCTAACTTTCTGAGCATCCTGTACTGCTCCTGGGTACACCTGTTCTCTAGTCACTAAACTGTATGCTCTCTATTTCATCTTATTGATCCCTGGCTCAAACAATAGTTTTTCATTCTCTCTCTCTCTCTCTCTCTCTCTCTCTCTCTCTCTCTCTCTCTCTTCAAATAATCAATCTAAAATATAATTGGGAGACTTTAAACTCCTAGAACTTTTAAGAATATTTTTTTAAACCGTGCATAGTAGTTCATGCTTCCTTGTAGACAAATTTTATGATGTCCTATAGTTCTCGAACACATTTCAATGTACATCTTTCCTTTCTAATTGAATATTAATACCTCTTTATTTGAATGGCTTCTTTTGAACAAGTTACAGAACTTACTGCTAAATAAGAATTATTGCAAAATGAATAAATTCTGGGAATTTAATGTACAACATGGTGACTATGGTTAACAATATTGCATATTTGAAAGTTGATAAGACAATATCTCTAAAATTTCTCACCACAAGAAAGAAAAATAATTAGTAATTATATGTGGTGATAAATGTTACCTACACATTGAGGTGATAGTTTCAAAAAATACACATATATCAAATAATCATGCTTTACTCCTGAAATTACTATGTCAATTGTATCATGATGAGACAGCAACAACTAACTTGCACAAAAATAAACAACAACAAAAATTTAAACATTATAAATAAATGCTATAGACATATGCCAATAAATTTAGTAGCCTACATAAAAGGAACAAATTAATAGGAAAACACAAACTACTGGAAGTGGCTCAAGAAGGAAGATAAAATATGTAGAAACCTATAATAAGTAAAGAAATTGAATACGTAAAGAAATTGAATAAGTAATAAAAACCAACTTATAAATAGAATCACAGTACCAGATGGCAATATAGTGAATTCTATCTATCTTTTAAGGAAGAATTAACAGACTGGAGTAGCATAATAAAATGTCAAAAAGGAATTTTCTAACATCTGTCTTCCTAGGAAAACTGATTTTGATAATCATCTACGGATGAGAGAGCCTTTGTGGAAATCTGAGTCAAGTGGAGAAGTTAAAGCACGCCACTGGAGGAAAAAAAAAAAATCTGAAACTGGATGCATTGAAGAGGGTAAGATGAATAATCTTGCTTTACTTGCATATCTCATTTCCTAAGGCAACACCACTCAGTGCCAAGAGGGATCTTCTTGTTCTTGACTTCTACCATGAGAAAGTAGGAAAATATGAGTGAGCACTAGATTTCTCCAGCAACGCAGGACACTTTTAAGTGATTCATTGTTTTCTCCAGAGCACTGAGGTGGTGCTGCTTGGCTGAAGGTGCAAATCAATTGAGAGAAAAGCAGCCGGAGCTTTAAAAGTACATCAAAGGGACATGAATTTTGAAAACTATTAACATCAGGAAGCTCTCATATGAGATGTGGAGGATGCCTTTCCTGTGAGTTCCCCAACTGACCCATGGGAATCCCCGGAGATTCTCACATCTTTACCATGTGGCCAGCTCCATGTATGCACCTCTAAGGGTGGCTAAAATGAGGCTTTGCAGACATCTGGTGAGCTTGTATGTAAACTGGCACAAACCTTCAGGATTCAGAGAAAGCACACAAACTTGAGCATCACTGCCCTAGGGAAAGCAAAGGGGAGCATATTAACAACTCTCCTGGTTTGCAGACTCAGAAAAATAGACACAACCTATGAATCCTCACTTCCAAAGAGGGATGTGGCATAGGTGAATCTATAGAAAATTGCTGAGAAAAGTTCAGAACTACTAACAGGGCTAATGGAAGTCACTATTCTCTAGAAGCAAACCTGTAAGGATGGAGGAGGTGACTACTGTTGCAAATTCAGACATCAATAAGAGAGTTCAATGAATGTGAAAAAACAAAGAGATAAGTTACCATAAAAAGAACACAATAACAGTCCAATAACCAAACCCATATAAAAAGGGATATCTGTGACAAGATCACTATAAAATTTTAAAATATTTGTTTTAAGACATCTCATTGAGCTACCATTCAAATTCAGAGTAATCCAAATCTATGCCTCAATCTAATGCCAAGGAAGATGAAGTTGAATGGTTATGAAGACTTCTAAGACTTTATAGAGCTAACATCAAAAAGGATGTCAATTTCATCATAGAGGACTGGAATGCTAAAGTGGAAATTCAAGAGATATCTAGAGTAACAGGAAAATTTGGCCTTGGAGTACAAAATGAAGCAAGACAAAGTTTAAAAGAGTTTTGCCAAGAGAACACACTGGTTGTAGCAAACACTCACTTCCAACAACACAAGAGATGACTCTACACAGGGACACTACCAGATGGTCAATACCAAAATCAGATTGATTATATTTTTGGCAGCCAAAAGTAGAGAGGCTCTAATTTTTTTAATTATCATTATTATTATTATTTTACTTTACAATATTGTATTGGTTTTGCCACACATCAACATGAATCCACCATGTTACCAATTCCGAACCTCCCTCCCTCCCACCTCCCCCCTAACACCATCCCTCCAGGTTTGGGTCATCCCAGTGCACCAGCCCCACGCATCCTGCACCCTGCATTGAACCTAGACTGGTGATTCGTTTCTTATATGATATTATACATATTTCAGAGGCTCTATACAGTCAGCAAAAAGAAGACTGGGAACTAACTGTGAATCAGACTTTCAGTTCTTTACTGCAAAATCAGGCTTAAATAGAAAAAAGTAGGGAAAACTACTAGGCCATTCAGGTATTATCTAAATCAAATTCCTTACCATTATACAGTGGAAGTAGTAAATAGATTCAAAGGATTATATCTGAATCAGTGCCTGAGAAACTATGGATGGAAGTTCATAATATTGTAGAGAAAGAGGTGGTCAAAATCATCCAAAGAAAAAGAAGTGCAATAAGGCAGAATGGTGGTCTGAGGAAGCCTTACAAACATCTGAGAAATGAAGAGAATCAAAAGATATGGAGAAAAGGAAACATATGTAACTGAATGCAGAATTCCAAAGAATAGCAAAGAGAGATAAGAAAGCTTTCTTAAATGAACAATGTAAAGAAATAGAGGAAAACAATAGAATGGGAAAGACTAGAAATATCTTCAAGGAAACTATAGATAACAAAAGAGTTTCATGCAAAGATGAGAACAATAAAGAACAGAAATAGTATAGACCGTAAAGAACCAGAAGAGATTATAAAGAAGTGGCAATAATACACAGAAAAGCTGTATAAAAAAGGCCTTAAAGACCCAGATAACCTTGCTGGTATGGTCACTCACCGTGAACCAGACATCCTAGAGTATGAAGTCAAGTAAGCATTAGCGAGCATACAATTCAGTTCAGTCGCTCAGTCGTGTCCGACTCTTTGCGACCCCGTGAATTGCAGCACACCAGACCTCCCTGTCCATCACCAACTCCCGGAGTTCACTCAGACTTAAGTCCATCGAGTCAGTGATGCCATCCAGCCATCTCATCCTCTGTTGTCCCCTTCTCCTCCTGCCCCCAATCCCTCCCAGCATCAGAGTTTTTTCCAATGAGTCAACACTTCGCATGAGGTGGCCAAAGTACTGGAGCTTCAGCTTTAGCATCATTCCTTCCAAAGAAATCCCAGGGCTGATCTCCTTCAGTATGGACTGGTTGGATCTCTTGCAGCCCAAGGGACTCTAAAGAGTCTTCTCCAACACCACAGTTCAAAAGCATCAATTGTTCGGCTCTCAGCCTTCTTCACAGTCCAAATCTCACATCCATACATGACCACTGGAAAAACCATAGCCTTGACTAGACGGACATTTGTTGGGAAAGTAATGTCTCTGTTTTTGAATATGCTATCTAGGTTAGTCATAACTTTTCTTCCAAGGAGTAAGTGTCTTTTAATTTCATGGCTGCAATCACCATCTGCAATGATTCTGGAGCCCCCCCAAAAAATAAAGTCTGACAGAGTTTCCCCTGTTTCCCCATCTATTTCCCATGAAGTGGGTGGACCGGATGCCATGATCTTCATTTTCTGAATGTTGAGCTTTAAGTCAGCTTTTTCACTCTCCTTTTTCACATTCATCAAGAGGCTTATCAGTTCCTCTTCACTTTGTGCCATAAGGGTGGTGTCATCTCCATATCTGAGGTTATTGATATTTCTCCCAGCAATCTTGATTCCAGCTTGTGATTCTTCCAGTCCAGTGTTTCTCATGATGTACTCTGCATATAAGTTAAATAAGCAGGGTGACAATATCCAGCCTTGATGCACTCCTTTTCCTATTTGGAGCCAGTCTGTTGGTCCATGTCTACTTCTAACTGTTGCTTCCTGACCTGCATATAGGTTTCTCAAGAGGCAGGTCAGGTGGTCTGGCAATCCCACCTCTTTCAGAATCTTCCACAGTTTATTGTGATCCACACAGTCAAAGTCTTTGGCATAGTCAATAATGCAGGGATAGATGTTTTCCTGGAACTCTCTTGCTTTTTTGATGATCCAGCGGATGTTGGCAGTTTCATATCTGGATCCTCTGCCTTTTCTAAAACCAGCTTGAACATCAGGAAGTTCACGGTTCACATATTGTTAAAGCCTAGCTTGGAGAATTTTGAGCATTACTTTACTAGTGTGTGATGAGTGCAATTACACAGTAGTTTGAGCATTCTTTGGAATTTCCTTTCTTTGGGATTGGAATGAAAACTGACCTTTTCCAGTCTTGTGGCCACTGATGAGTTTTACAATTCTGCTGGCATATTGAGTGCAGCAGTTTCACACCATCATCCTTCAGGATTTGAAATAGCTCAACTGGAATTCCATCACCTCCACTACCTTTGTTCGTAGTGATGCTTTCTAAGGCCCACTTGACTTCACATTCCAGGATGTCTGGCTCTAGATGAGTGATCACACCATCGACTGGGAGCTGACTGTGGCTCAGATCATGAACTCCTTATTACCAAATTCAGACTTAAATTGAAGAAAGTAGGGAAAACCGCCATACCATTTAGGTATGACCTAAATCAAATTCCTTATGATTATACAGTGGAAGTGAGAAATAGATTTAAGGGTCTAGATCTGATAAATACAGTGCTTGATGAACTATGGAATGAGGTTTGTGACATTGTACAGGAGACAGGGTTCAAGACCATCCCCGTGGAAAAGAAATGCAAAAAAGCAAAATGGCTGTTTGGAAAGACCTTACAAATAGCTGAGAAAAGAAGAGAGGCGATAAACAAAGGAGAAAAGGAAAGATATAAGCATCTGAATGCAGAGTTCCAAAGAATAGCAAAAAGAGATAAGAAAGCCTTCTTCAGCAATCAATGCAAACAAATAGAGGAAAAGAACAGAATGGGGAAGACTAGAGATCTCTTCAAGAAAATTAGAGATACCAAGGGAATATTTCATGCAAAGATGGGTTCGATAAAGGACAGAAATTGTCTGAACCTAACAGAAGCAGAAGATATTAAGAAGAGGTGGCAAGACTACACAGAAGAACTGTACAAAAAAGATCTTCACGACCCCGATAATCATGATAGTGTGATCACTCATCTAGAGCGAGCATTACTACAAACATAGCTAGTGGAGGTGATGGAATTCCAGTTGAGCTATTTCAAATCCTAAAAGATGATGCTGTAAAAGTGCTATGCTCAATAGGCCAGCAAGTTTGGAAAACTCATCAGTGGCCACAGGACTTGAAAATGTCAGTTTTTATTCCAATCACAAATCAAGTCAATGTCAAAGAATATTTAAACTATAACACTTTTGTACTCATTCCATATGCTAGCAAAGTGATGTTCAAACTCCTTCAAGCATGAAGTGAGTACGTGTACATGTACATCAACAGTACATAAAGTGAGAACATCCAGATGTTCTCTGGATAAAGCTGGGTTTATAAAAGCCAGAGTAATCAGAGATCAAATTGCCAACATCTGTTTGATCATATAAAAAGCAGTAGAATAAAAAAAAAATCTTCTGCTTCATTGACTATGCTAAAACCTTTGACTGTATGGATCACAGCAAACTGTGGAAAATTCTTAATGAGATGGAATACAGACCACCTTACCTACCTTCTGAGAAACCTGTATGCAGGTCAAGAAGCAACAGTTAGAACTGGACATGTAACAACAGCCTGGTTCAAAATTGGGAAAGGGGTAAGTCAAGACTGTATATTGTCACCTTGCTTATTTACCTTATAAGCAGAATACATCATGAAAAATTTTGGATGGATAAATCAGAAACTGGAATCATGTTCCCTGGGAGAAGTATCAATAACCCCATACATGCAGATGACATCACCCTAATGGTAGAAGCAAAGAGGAACTAGAGAGCCTCTTGATGAAGATAAAAGAGGAGCATGAAAAAGCTGGCTTAAAACTCAACACTATATAAGTGAAGATCATAGCATCCAGTCTCATCATTTCCATGGCAAAAAGTAGAAGCAGTAATAGATTTTGTTTCCTTCTGCATAAAAATCATGGATGGTGACTTAAGCCATGAAATTAAAAGACAGTTGCTCCTTGGAAGAAAAGATGTGACAAACCTAGACAACACATTAAAAAGCAGACATCGCTTTGTTAACAAATATCTGGATGGTCAAAGCTTTGGCTTTTATAATAGTCATGTAGAGACAAGAATGTTGAACCATAAAGAAGACTGAGTGCTGAAGAATTGATGTTTTCAAATTGTGGTGCTGGAGAACACTCTTTTTTTTTTTTTTTTAGTTTTTTATTTTTTAAATTTTAAAATCTTTAATTCTTACATGCATTCCCAAACATGAACCCCCCTCCCACCTCCCTCTCCATAACATCTCTGTGGGTCATCCCCATGCACCAGCCCCAAGCATGCTGCATCCTGCGTCAGACATAGACTGGCGATTCAATTCTTACATGATAGTATACTTGTTAGAGTGTCATTCTCCCAAATCATCCCACCCTCTCCCTCTCCCTCTGAGTCCAAAAGTCCGTTATACACATCTGTGTCTCTTTCCCTGTCTTGCATACAGGGTCATCATTGCCATCTTCCTAAATTCCATATATATGTGTTAGTATACTGTATTGGTGTTTTTCTTTCTGGCTTACTTCACTCTGTATAATCGGCTCCAGTTTCATCCATCTCATCAGAACTGATTCAAATGAATTTTTTTTTTACGGCTGAGTAATACTCCATTGTGTACATGTACCACAGCTTTCTTATCCATTCATCTGCTGATGGACAAAACATCTTTAATTTAAGAATATTTGAGTACCCCAATGTTCATTGCAGCACTGTTTATAATAGCCAGGACATGGAAACAACCTAGATGTCCATCAGCAGATGAATGGATAAGAAAGCTGTGGTACATATACACAATGGAGTATTACTCAGCCGTTAAAAAGAATTCATTTGAATCAGTTCTGATGAGATGGATGAAACTGGAGCCAATTATACAGAGTGAAGTAAGCCAGAAAGAAAAACACCAATACAGTATACTAACACATATATATGGAATTTAGGAAGATGGCAATGATGACCCTGTATGCAAGACAGGGAAAGAGACACAGATGTGTATAACGGACTTTTGGACTCAGAGGGAGAGGGAGAGGGTGGGATGATTTGGGAGAATGACATTCTAACATGTATACTATCATGTGAATTGAATCGCCAGTCTATGTCTGACGCAGGATGCAGCATGCTTGGGGCTGGTGCATGGGGATGACCCAGAAAGATGTTCTGGGGAGGGAGGTGGGAGGGGGGTTCATGTTTGGGAATGCATGTAAGAATTAAAGATTTTAAAATTTAAAAAATAAAAAACTAAAAATTAAAAAAAAAAAATAAACTGCATTGGGAGGCAGGTTCTTTACCACTAGCGCCATCTGGGAAGCCCCAGTGCGTTAAATAACTCTGTCTATACCCTAGTTTACCCCTGCCTGGATCCCTAAGCTCTTTACTTCAACAGGACACCATGAGACTTTGATTCTCTTAAGAATGGGTAACCTTATAGTTACCTTAAAGGCCCTTGTAGTACAAAATTGACACACAGTTGAAAATGAATGCAAAAGAAAAACGTTTGAATGTGGGTAGTTGGGGGTTAGAGAGTACACATTTATACAATAAATACCACCCCCTTCACTTATAAATTAATATGGTTTTGCAAATATGTGCAAGGCAAATGTTGTGATGGCCTTATTGAGACTGGAGAACAGGGTGGGAGAGAGAGGGATCAACACGGAAATAATCTCCTGACTGATTATTTTGAGAAGGATTCTGAGAGCTCATTTAGGCTCAGTAAGAAATAGCAATTTGTTGATTTGATGATATCTGCCAGTCGGGTGCATGACAGCAGGTAGCCTGAATAATGGTCCAGAGCAGTGGCCAAAAACCAAGATCCAGGAGACAGAACTTGGCCTGGAGACATGTTTAGCTTGGGGAACCCAATGGAGAACACTCTTAAGAATCCCTTGGACAGCAAGGTGATCAAATCAGTGAATCCTAAAGGAAATCAACCTTGCATATACATTGGAAGGACTGATGCTGAAGCTCCAATCTTGGCCACCTGATGCAAAGAGCCAATTCTTTGGAGAAGTCTGTGATGCTGGGAAAGTCTGAGGGCAAGAGGATAAGGGGGCTTCATAAGTTTGTTGGCATCATTAACATGAGTTTGAGAAAATTCTGGGAGATAGTGAAGGACAGAGAATCCCAGTGTGTTGCCGTCCATGGGGTCACAAAAAGTTGGAAACGACTGAACTGAACAACACACTTGGTCTACTGTAAGATGGAACCTCTTGAATTTCTGAATAGATGTGTTTAGTACTTGTTTCATTACTTGGCTAAATATCTTTAACTGTTCTTCTGTTCACTGAGCCTCCATTAGAGTGATTTCCAAAGATGGAGATGAGCTAGTTTCTAAGAATAGCTTGTGTTTCACATCTGTCAAAAGTCTAATACACTTGCAAAAAATAAAATTTTCCAGTGTGCTGCATCAGATTCTTGTCCTGTTCACATTAAAGTTTTTGTTTTTACCAGTTGTCAGATAGTACCACTTTTTCATTAAGACTATCTTGACAACAGAACGTTCTTTCCCATCTACCATATATTGTTCCATACAGAGTCTTTACTATGGGCTAGTGTCCCCTGAGGCCCACTGAGTTGGAGGACACAACCAAATATTGCTTTTAAAGGTGCAGCTTAGCATTGAAACTGGCATCCAAATTTTACATTCAGTCTTTTATCTAACAGAGGCCAGTGGTTCATGATTGGCCTATGCATTTTTTTAATATACTCCTTATTTAAACCAACTGTATTACTTGGCATAACTGTTCTTGACCAGCTCTGGGACTGAAGCAGAAGGACACAAAGATGAAGGTTACAGTTGCCAATTATTTCATAGCCTTTGGGGACCATTAAGTCTCCATGCTGAGCTGTCTAGCCTTCTGCTCCAGTATGGTAAGACAATGTTTTTATGTCACTTCTGACTCTATAGTTACCTTGAAGCCATTAGTTGACACTGGCAGCTGCTAACTGATATTGTTTTCAAAACAGTTGATTATGTCCTTAAGTCTGACAAATTTTAGAAAAGTCAAGTTCTCAGTAACACAAGAATTTGTAATGTGTCAGAAACAACATTCACAATGATCATTCAGCTTTATTATGGATGCCTGAATCACAGTTACTCTATTTTGAGTTTTAAGTGTATTTTTCCATAATGTTTAAAGAAGATATATGATGCATGCTTGAATGGTTACAAAACAGGCTGTACTAGTTAGCCAGAATAATTTCTTCACACTTTGATATTTGAACATTTACTCTATCATTTCTCCTTTTTGTTTGTAAATCTTTGAATAGAAAGTGTTGACAAGCAAAACATTTGTACCCCAGTACCAGTGTAGCTGCTCCCTCTCTGTCCATCAGGTTATAACTACCTGTGATATGCACCACTGTCTAATTATGTGCCTAATTATACCCATTATGGGAAAACAAATTAGACATAAAAATCAAATACAGAGGTATGCCAATGGAGAAACATTTTATACTCTATAAATTTTGTCAATTATACTGAGTTGTCACAGAAACATTGTGCATGTGCTTCAAATAGTAGACTTATGAAAGTGGAAGTGTTAGTCACTCAGTCATCTCTGACTCTTTGTGACCCCATGGACTGTACCCGACCAGGCTCCTCTGCTTATGGGATTCTTCAGGCAAGAATACTGGAGTGGGTAGTCACTCTCTTCTCCAGGGAATCTTCCCAACCTAGGCATTGAACCTCGGTCACCTTCACTGCATGTGGATTCTTTACCATCTTTACCAAGGAAGCCCTAGTAAGCAGTTATACATGTTACAGGTAGTTATATTCTTTGAGAACTTCACTAGAGAATTTTATTTCCATCCTGAAAGTTATATTCAAAAGTGTAGCTACAAATAAAATAATAACTTTCTATTAGCTATTAGAATTGTTTAATTTCTTACACAGTTCAGTAGTATGATTGGAATATTATCAGAAACCTGTATTCATCAAAAAGTTTTTATATAATCTTCTTAAAGATGAAGCATTTTTGCAAAATATTAGAGTAAAATAATAACTGTCTATGGATGACAAAATAATTGAAAGACATAGATAAAGGTCTGATTACATGCAATGACAAAGGAGTTTAATCAAGTTGTTTTGACATACAACATTTTAAGACAGCAACTAGAATTATGACTGATAACATTTATATGGAGAAAGAAAACATGAATAGTCCAAACAATTTGAGAACGAAAAATTGAACTGGAGGAATCAGGCTTCCTGATTTCAGACTATACTACAAAATTACAGTCATGTAAACAGTAAGCAGTTTACACTTTCCATGTAAACACTGGAACACAACCAGAAATAGCACAGAAAGTCCAGAAATAAACATGCACTCCTATGGTAATTCAATCAATGAGGATAACATAAGTAGAATAAATTTAGACAGTTTTGCAAATTTCTAGACTTATGGAAAGAAAACATGTTTTGATCTCCTAGACTAATGGAAACAAAAACAAAAACAAAAAAAAAAAAAATGGGACCTGATTAGACACAAAAGTTTTTCCCACAAAGGAAACCATAAACATAAACAAAGAATGTTAAAGGTAGCCAGGCAAATAAAGAAAATAAATTATAAAATAATTTCCATTTGGCTCTCAGGGAATTTCTCATTACAGACTTGGAAGTCTAGAAAAGAATTCAAGGGCACATTAAAAATGTGCAAAGAAAAAAAAAGTGCCTTTAGATATGAAAGAGAAATAAAAGTTTTCTCAGACAAACTAATGCTAAGGGAGTTCACCACCACTAGACTTGTTTGAAAAAATAAAGAAATTCTTCAGGCTGAAATTAAAAGACAGTAATCACAGACATTAAAACATATGAAGACATACAACACACTGATAAAGGTAAAAAAAAATAGATTTAGAAAACTGTAACTCTATATTATGATGGTGAGGTAAATCACTCAACTATCAAACTTGAAATGTAGTACAAGTAAAAATCAGTTCAGTTCAGTCGTGTCCGACTCTTGGCAACCCCATGAATTGCAGCACACCAGGCCTCCCTGTCCATCACCAACTCCCAGAGATCACTCAGACTCACGTCCATCGAGTCAGTGATGCCATCCAGCCATCTCATCCTCTGTCATCCCCTTCTCCTACTGCCCCCAATCTCTTCCAGCATCAGAGTCTATTCCAATGAGTCAACTCTTCGCAAGAGGAGGCCAAAGTACTGGAGTTTCAGCTTTAGCATCATTCCTTCCAAAGAAATCCCAGGGCTGATCTCCTTCAGAATGGACTGGTTGGATCTCCTTGATGTCCAAGGGACTCTCAAGAGTCTTCTCCAACACCACAGTTCAAAAGCATCAATTCTTCGGTGCTCAGCCTTCTTCACAGTTCAACTCTCACATCCATACATGACCACAGGAAAAACCATAGTCTTGACTAGACGGACCTTAGTCAGCAAAGTAATGTCTCTACTTTTGAATATACTATCTAGGATGGTCATAACTTTCCTTCCAAGGAGTAAGCGTCTTTTAATTTTATGGCTGCAATCAGCATCTGCAGTGATTTGGAGTACCTCAAAAATAAAGTCTGACACATTTTCCACTGTTTCCCCATTTATTTACCATGAAGTGATCGGACCACATGCCATGATCTTCATTTTCTTAATGTTGACTTTAGGTTAAATTTTTCATTTTCCACTTTCACTTTCATCAAAAGGCTTTTTAGTTCCTCTTCACTTTCTGCCATAAGGGTGGTGTCATCTGCATATCTGAGGTTATTGATATTTCGCCCAGGAATTTTTATTCCACTTGTGTTTCTTCCAGTCCAGCATTTCTCATGATGTAATCTGCATAGAAGTTAAATAAGCAGGGTGACAATATCCAGCCTTCATGCACTCCTTTTCCTATTTGGAACCAGTCCGTTATTCCATGTCCAGTTCTAACTGTTGCTTCATGACCTGCATACAGATTTCTCAAGAGGCAGGTCAGGTGGTCTGGTATTCCCATCTCTCTCAGAATTTTCCACAGTTTATTGTGATCCACACAGTCAAAGATTTTGGCATAGTCAATAAAGCAGAAATAGATATTTTTCTGAAATTCTCTTGCTTTTTCCATAATCTAGCAGATGTTGCCAACTTGATCTCTGGTTCCTCTGCCTTTTCTAAAACCAGCTTGAGCATCAGGAAGTTCATGGTTCACGTATTGCTGAAGCCTGGCTTGGAGAATTTTGAGCATTACTTTACTAGCGTGTGAGATTAGTGCAATTGTGCAGTACTTTGAGCATTCTTTGCCATTGGTCTTCTTTGGGGTTGGAATGAAAACTGACATTTTCCAGTCCTGTGGTCACTGTTGAGTTTTCCAAATTTGCTGGCATATTGAGTGCAAGACTTTCACAGCATCATCTTTCAGTATTTGAAACAGCTCAACTGGAATTCCATCACCTCCACTAGCTTTGTTGGTAGTGATGCTTTCCAAGGCCCACTTGACTTCACATTCCAGGATGTCTGGCTCTAGATGAGTGATCACACCATCATGATTATCTGGGTCATCAAGATTTTTTTGTACAGTTCTTCTGTGTATTCTTGCCACCTCTTCTTAATATCTTCTGCTTCTGTTAGGTCCAGACTATTTATGTCCTTTATCGAGCCCATCTTTGCATGAAATATTCCCTTGGTATCTCTAATTTTCTTGAAGAGATCTCTAGTCTTTCCCATTCTGTTCTTTTCCTCTATTTGTTTGCATTGATTGCTGAAGAAGGCTTTCTTATCTCTTCTTGCTATTCTCTGGAACTCTGCATTCAGATGCTTATATCTTTCCTTTTCTCCTTTGCTTTTCACCTCTCTTCTTTTCACAGCTATTTGTAAGGCCTCCCCAGACAGCCGTTTTGCTTTTTTGCATTTATTTTCCATGGGGATGATCTTGATCCCTGTCTCCTGTACAATGTCATGAACCTCATTCCATAGTTAATGAGGCACTCTCTCTATCAGATCTAGACCCTTAAAACTATTTCTCACTTCCACTGTATAATCATAAGGGATTTGATTTAGGTCATACCTGAATTGTCTAGCGGTTTTCCCTACTTTCTTCCATTTAAGTCTGAATTTGGTAATAAGCAGTTAATGATATGAGCCACAGTCAGCTCCTGGTCTTTTTTTGTTGACTCTATAGAGCTTCTCCACCTTTGGCTGCAAAAAATATAATCAATCTGCTTTCGGTGTTGACCATCTGGTGATGTCCATGTGTAGAGTCTTCTCTTGTGTTGTTGGAAGAGGGTGTTTGCTATGACCAGTGCATTTTCTTGGCAAAACTCTATTAGACTTTGCCCTGCTTCATTCCACATTCCAAGGTCAAATTTGCCTGTTACTCCAGGTGTTTCTTAACTTTCAACTTTTGCATTCCAGTCCCCTCTAATGAAAAGGACATCTTTTTTGGGTGTTAGTTCTAAAAGGTCTTGCAGGTCTTCATAAAATCATTCAACTTCAGCTTCTTCATCGTTACTGGTTGGGGCATAGACTTGGATTACTGTGATATTGAATGGTTTGCCTTGGAAATGAACAGAGATCATTCTGTCGTTTTTGAGATTGCATCCAAGTACTGGGCTTTATACTCTTTTGTTGACCATGATGGCTACTCCATTTCTTCTGAGGGATTCCTGACCGCAGTAATAGATATAATGGTGATCTGAGTTAAATTCACCCATTCCAGTCCATTTTAGTTCACTGATTCCTAGAATGTCAACGTTCACTCCTGTCATCTCTTATTTGACCACTTCCAATTTGCAAGGACGTCCAACCAGTCCATTCTGAAGGAGATCAGCCCTGGGATTTATTTGGAAGAAATGATGCTAAAGCTGAAACTCCAGTACTTTGGCCACCTCATGCAAAGTGTTGACTTATTGGAAAAGACTCTGATGCTGGGAGGGATTGGAGGCAGGAGGAGAAGGGGACGACAGAGGATGAGATGGCTGGATGGCATCACTGACTCAATGGACATGAGTCTGAGTGAACTCTGGGAGTTGGTGATGGACAGGGAGGCCTGACGTGCTGCAATTCATGGGGTTGCAAAGAGTCAGACACGACTGAAGTGACTTAGTATGCATGCATACATTGGAGAAGGAAATGGCAATCCACTCCAATATACTTGCCTGGCGAATCCCAGGGGGAAAGGAGCCTGGTGGGCTGCCATCTGTTGGTTCACACAGAGTCGAACATGACTGAAGTGACTAACAGCAGCAGCCTTCAGAGCAACCTGGTGCCTGGGCAGTGTAGACCAAGAAAGCATAGGTGGCATGACCTGGGGCCAACCCAGTGTGGTCCATACACTGTGAACACTCCTCACATATGTCAGTGATATTTGTTTGAAGTGTTCCTCCCTCTCCTCAGCACAACTGAACAAGTGAGCCTAAATAAGTGACCATATTCACCCGCTTGTGTCAGGGTGGCAAATAGACACGGAAGAGACTTGCAAACAGACAAAATCAAAATAAACAAATAAGCAGGAGCCACTCTGGAAGTGACAGGTGAAACATATTAAAAGCCTGTAGTTAGCATCGACTAAGCATTGGAAGGGGCATATAGACCTTGAGAAGAAGTATAATCCGGAAGAAGGAACTATCTGAAACCGAACTGGCCCTACATGCCTTCAACAGCTCCAGAGAAATTCCTAGGTATGTCTTTACTATTATCATTTTTAAGTTCTTTATTACTCCTTAATTTTCATTTTTATAACCTAATATTACATTGCAAAAAAGACCCTATTTTAAAAGCAAATTTCATATATATATATATATTATATATATATATAATTTTTGTGACTGATTTGATTTGTATTTTTTTAATATTGTATTTTTAAGAGCCTAACTTCCACTCTAGATTTTTAATCTTTCCTTTTTGGTGTTTGTTATCAATTTTGTACCTTTAAGAATCTAATCTCCAATATCCATTTTTACTTATGGCTGTGATTACTAGCTTGATTTTTCTCTCCACTTTCAACTCTCCTTTTTCTCCCCTAGGTCACCTATATCTCCTCCCTCCCCGTTCTATCCTCTACTTAACCCTGTGAATCTCTCTGGGTGTTCCAGACTATGGAGAGCACATACGGAATTGATTACTGGTTAGATTTATCTCTCCTCTTTTGACTTCCCTGCTTCTCCACCTGATCACCTCTATCTCCCTCTTCCCTCTTCTCTTCTCCATGTAACTCTGTGAACCTCTCTTGGTGTCCCTCACTATGGAGAATCTTTTCACAATTAGCATAGATGATTTATCATCAGTGCAGTATGGATGAAGAAGCCTTGAAAATACTGTAAGAGTAAGACTGAAAGACAGAAGCAGGAGGCTTAAATGCAAAACTTGAGAACACTGGACAACTCCTCACTCCAGGGAACATTAGTCAACAAGAGCCCATCCAAAAGCCTCCATACCTATACTGAAACCAAGCTCCACACAAGAGCCAACAAGTTCCGGAGCAAGACATACCATGCTAATTCTCCAGCAATGCAGGAACATAGCCATTTGCATTAAAATATAGGCAGCCTAAAGTCACACCAAACCCATAGACACCCCAAAACTCACTACTGGACACTTCATTGCACTCCAGAAAAAAGAGATCCAGCTCCACCCATCAGAACACCGATGCAAATTCCCCTAAGCAGGAAACTTTGACAAGCCACTAGTACACCCCCACCAACAGGGAGTAACCTCCACATTAAAGAGGAACCACAAACTTCCAGAATACAGAAAAGCCACCCCAGAGACAGCAGTCTAAACAAGATGAAAAGACAGATAAATATTCAGCAGGTAAAGGAACATGATAAATGAGCACCAAACCAAACAAAACAGGTGAAGATAAGGAGTCTAGCTGAAAAACAATTCAGAATAATGATAGTAAAGATGATCCAAAATCTTGAAAATAAAATGGAGTGACAGATAAATAGACTAGAGACAAGGATTAAGAAGATGAACTAAATGTTGAACAAGGACCTAGAAGAAATAAAAAAGAGTCAATCAATAATAAATAATGTAATAACTGAGATCAGAAACACTCTGGAGGGAACTAACAGGAGAATAACTGAGGCAGAAGATAGGGTAAGTGAGATGGAAGATAGAATGGTGGAAATAAATGAAGAAGAGAGGAAAAATGAATGAAAAGAAATGAGGACAACCTCAGTGACCTCTAGGACAATGTTAAACACCTGAACATTCAAATCATAGGTGTCCCAGAAGAAGACAAAAATAAAGGCTATGAGGAATACTTGAGGATATAATAGTTGAAAACGTCCCTAAAATGGGGAAGGAAATAGTCACTCAAGTCCAAGAAAACCAGAAGGTCCCAAACAGGATAAATCCAAGGGGAAATGCCCCAAAACACATATTAATTAAAAATTACCAAACACAGATGTTATGGGGAGGGAGGTGGGAGGGGGGTTCATGTTTGGGAATGCATGTAAGAATTAAAGATTTTAAAATGTAAAAAATAAAAAACTAAAAATAAAAAAAATAAAAAAAAATTACCAAACACAAAGAACAAGTATTAAAAGCAGCAAGGGAAAAAACAAAAACAAATAAGACACAAGGAGATTCCCATAAGGATTACAGCTGATCTTTCAATACAAACTCTTCATACTTAAAGTGATGAAAGAGAAAAACATACAGCCTAGACTACTGTACCCAGCAAGGATCTCATTCCAATATGAAGGATAAATAGAAAGCTTTACAGACAAGAAAAAGTTGAGAGAATCCAGCACCACCAAACCAGCTCTTCAACAAATGCGAAAGGATCTTCTCCAAACAAGAAACACAGAAAAAATACATAAACATGAACCCAAAACAACAAAGTAAATAGCAACGGGATCATACTTATCAATAATTACCTGAAATGTAAATGTGTTGCATGTTCCAAGCAAAAGACAACGACTGGCTGAATGGATAAATAAACAAGACTCCTATATACTCTACCTACAAGAGACCCAACTCTAAACAAGGAACACATACAGACTGATAGTGAAGGACTAGAAAATATATATTTCTCACAAATGGAGACCAAAAGAAAGCACAAGTAGCAATACTCATATCAGATAAAATAGACTTTAAAACCAAGGCTGTGAAAAGAGACAAAGAAGGCCACTACATAATGATCAAAGGATCAATCCAAGAAGAAGATATAACAATTATACATATACATGCACCCAACATAGGAGCACAGTAATATGTAAGGCAAATGCTAACAAGTATGAAAGGGGAAATGAACAGTAACACAATAAGAGTGGGAGACTAATATCCCACTCACACCTATGGATAGATCAACTAATAGAAAATTAGCAAGGAAACACAAAATTTAAATGATACAATGGACCAGTTAGATATAATTGATATATATAAGACATTTCACCCCAAAACAATGAATTTCACTTTTTTCTTAAGTGTGCATGGAACATTCTCCAGGATAGATCACATTCTGGGCCATAAATCTAGCCTTGGTAAATTTAAAAAAAGAAAAAAAAAAAAACCCTGAAATCATTTCAAACATTTTTTTTCTGATCACAATATGGTAAGATTAGATGTCAACTACAGGGGAAAAAAGTTTTAAAAATACAAACATATGGAGGCACAAATCACAGGAGAAATTTTAAAAATGCATGGAAACGAATGAATACAACAACATGACAACCCAAAACCTATGGGATTCAGCAAAAGCAGTGCTAAGGGAAAGGATCATAGCAGTACAAGCTTACCTCAAGAAGCAAGACAAAAGTCAAATAAAAAACCTAACTTTCCACATAAAGCAACTAGGAAAAGAAAACATGAAGACCCCCAGGGTTAGTAGAAGGAAAGAAATCATAAGAATTAGGGTGCAAATTAATGAAAAAGAAACAGAGGAGACTATAGCAGAAATCAACAAAGCTAAAATCTGGTTCTTTGAGAAGATATATAAAACAGACAAACCATTAGCCAGACTCATAAAGAAACAAAGGGAGAATAATCAAATCAACAAAATTAGAAATGAAAAGTGGAGAAATCACAACAGACAACACAGAAATACAAAGGACCATGAGAAACTACTATCAAAAACTATATGCCAATAAAATGGACAACTTGGAAGAAATGGACGAATTCTTAGAAAAGTATAAACTTCCAAAACTGAATCAGGAAGAAACAGAAAAATTGACAGACCTAAAACAAGCATGAGAATCGAAAGTGTAATCAAAAATTTTCCAGCAAACAAAAGCCCAGTACCAGATGGCTTTACAGGTGAATTATACCAATAATTTAGAGAAGAACTAACACCTATCCTACTCAAATTCTTCCAGAAAATTGCAGAGGAAGATAAACTTCCAAACTCATTCTATGAGGCCACCATCACCCGAATACCAAAGCCAGACAAAGATGCCACAAAAAAAGAAAACAACATGCCAATATCACTGAAAAACATGGATGCAAAAATCATTAACAAAATTCTAGGAAACACAATTCAACCATGTATAAAAAAATACATCATGGCCAAGTGGGCTTTACCCCAGAGATGCAAGACTTCTTCAATATTCACAAATCAGTGAATGTGATACATCACATTAACAAATTTAAATATAAAAACCATATGATTATCTCAATTGATACCAAGAAAGCCTTCGACAAAATTCAGCATTCATTTATGATAACCGCCCCCCAGAAAGCGGTGTAGAAGGAACATATTTCAATGTAATAAAATCTGTATATGTTAAACCCACAGCAAACATTATCCTCAATGATTGAAAATTGAAAGCATTTTCCCTAAAGTCAGAAGCAAGACAAAGATGTCCACTCTCACCACTAGTATTCAACAGAATTTTGGAAGTTTTAGCCACAACAATCAAAATAGAAAAAAGAAATAAAAGGAATCCAGATTGGAAAAGAAGAAGTAAAACTCTGTTTGCAGATGACATGATCCTCTACATAGAAAACCCTAAAGACTCCTCCAGAAAATTACTAGAGCTAATCAATGAATACAGTAAAGTTGCAGCATATAACATTAACACAGAAATCTTTTGTAGCCCTATACACTAACAGTGAGAAAACAGAAAGATAAATTAAGGATTGTGATGAAAATAATAAAATACTTAGGAATAAATCTACCTAAAGAAGCAAAAGACCTTTATATAGAAATCTATAAAACACTGATGAAAGACATCAAAGATGATACAAACAGATGGAGAAATATACCATGTGTATGGATTGGAAGAATCAATATAGTGGAAATGAGTATACAACCCAAAGCAAACTATAGATTCAATGCAATCCCTATCAAGCTAACAATGCTATTTCTCAGGGAACTAGAACAAATAATTTCACAATTTGTATGGAATTACAAAAAACCTTGAATAGCCAAATCAATCTTGAGAAAGAAGAATGGAACTGGAGAAATCAACCTACCTGAGTTCAGACTATACTATAAAGTTACAGTCACTAAGACAGTATGGTACTGGCACAAAGACAGAATATAGATCAGTGGAACATAATAGAAAGCCCAGAGATAAATCCACACACCTATGGACAGCTTATCTTTGACAAAGGAGACAAGAATGCACAATGGAGAAAAGACAATCTCTTTAGCAAGTGTTGATAGGTAAACTGGTCCACCTCCTGTAAAATAATGAAACTGGAATACTTTCTAACACTATACATAAAAATAAACTCAAAATGGATTAAAGATCTAAATGTAAGACCAGAAACTATAAAACTCCTAGAAGAAAACATAGGCAAACACTCTCTGACATAAATCACAGCAAGATCCTCTATTACCCACCTCCCAGAGTAATAGAAATAAAAGCAAAAATAAACACATGGGACCTAATTAAACTTAAAAACTTTTGCAAAAAGAAGGAAATTATAAGCAAGGTGAAAACACAGCTTTCAGAATGGGAGAAAATAATAGCAAATGTTGCAACTGACAAAGAATTAATCTCCAGCATATACAAGCAGCTCCTGAAGCTCAATTCCAGGAAAAAAAAAAAAAAAAAAAAAACAATTGGCCAAAGAACTAAACACACATTTCTCCAAAGAAGACATCCAGATAACTAACAAACACATAAGATGCTCAGGATCACTCATTATCAGAGAAACGCAAATCAAGGACATAATGAAATACCATCTCTCGTCAGTCAAAATGGCTGCTATCAAAACGTCTAGAGAAAAAAAAAAATGCTGGAGAGGGTGTGGAGAAAAGGGAACCCTCTTACACTGTTGGTGGGAATGTGAACTAGCACAACCACTATGGAGAACAGTGTAGAGATGCCTTAAAATACTGGAGATAGAACTCCCATATGACCCAGCAATCCCACTTCTGGGCATACACACCAAGGAAACCAGAATTGAAAGACATACTTGTACCCCAATGTTCATTGCAGCACTGTTTACAATAGCTAGGACATGGAAGCAACCTAGATGTCCATCAGCAGATGAATGGATAAGAAAGCTGTGGTACATATACACAATGGAATATGACTCAGCTATTTAAAAGAATGCATTTGAATTAGTTCTAATGAGCTGGATGAAACTGGAGCCTATTATACAGAATGAAGTAAGTCAGAATGAGAAACACCAATACAGTATATTAAGACATATATATGGAATTTAGAAAAATGGTAGTAATGACCCTATATTTGAGACAGTAAAAGAGACAGAGATGTAAAGAACAGTCTTTTGGATTCTGTGCAAGATGGAGAGGGTGGGATGACTTGAGAGAATAACATTGAAACATGTAGACAACATATATAAGGGTCTTGTTTTTGTATCCATTCAGTCAGTCTTTGTCTTTTGGTTGAGGCATTCAACCCATTTACATTTAAGGTAATTATTGATAAGTATGATCACATTGCCATTTACTTTATTGTTTTGGGTTCGAGTTTATACACCAGGTTCGATGCAGGATACAAGATGCTTGGGGCTGGTGCACTGGGATAACCCAGAGGGATGGTATGGGGATGGGGGTGGGAGGGGCTTTCAGGATGGGGAACACACGTACACCAGTGGTGGATTCATGTTGATGTATGGCAAAAACAATACAATACTGTAAAGTAATTAGCCTCCAATTAAAATAAATATTTTTAAATTCAATGACAAAACAAAACAAAACAAAAAATAAACGTGTACATTATTATCTGTGAAATCATTCTCCAGTCCAGTTTCAATGCATAAGACAGGGCGCTCAAGGCTACTGCACTGGGATATCTCTGAGCAACGGGATGGGGAAAGAGGTTTGAGGGGGATTCTTGATGGAGTACACCCATGGCTGATTCATGTCAATGTATGCCAAAAACCACTGCAATATTGTAAATTAATTAGCCTCCAATTAAAATAAATTAATTAATTTTAAAAAAAATTGAGGAAACTCCCACTAGTAAGAGTTGAAACTATGGGAATCAATTTGCTCACCTAGAAACGCTAAATCGACTGTAGCAGAAGGAATGATAGAAGACAATGTTCCTAGAGACAAAGTGGAGAAATTGATGAGAGATTAGAAGGAAAAGAATGAGGAGAATCACATAAGTCAACAATATTTCAAACAGGATTGTTGTCCAAATCGAATGCATTGAGAAGTCCAACAAGATCAGATTGAACTTGCAATGAAGAATTCATTAGCAACACTATAAAGGCAGCAATTATAATTTTAAATTACCTGCTTGGGGCTGGTGCATGGGGATGACCCAGAAAGATGTTATGGGGAGGGAGGTGGGAGGGGGGTTCATGTTTGGGAATGCATGTAAGAATTAAAGATTTTAAAATTTAAAAAATAAATAAATAAATAAATAAATTACCTGATAAAGTTCGTATTATGTCTTATTATGTCTACTGAATGACTAAAAACAAGGTTATGATTCCTTAAAAAAAATAAAATAAATAAAAGCTAAAGAAATCTCAAACTAATAACCTAGCTTCATACCTTGAGGAACTAGAAAAAGAAGAGCAAGAACAAAATAGAAAAGGAAGGAAATAAGACCTATCAGAGCAGAAATAAAGGAAATGGAGACCAGAAAAGCAACAAAAGAGATTAACAAAACCAAGATTAGGGTTTTTTTTTTTTTCATTTTTTAAAAATATAAATTTATTTATTTTAATTGGAGGCTAATTACTTTACAATATTGTTTTGGTTTTGCCATACATCAACATGAATCCGTCACGGGTGTATACATGTTCCCCATCCTGAATCCCCCTCCCACCTCCCTCCCCAAACCATCCCTCTGGATTATCCCAGTGCACAAGCCCTGAGCATCCTGTATAAGGCATCAAACCTGGACTGTTGATTTGTTTCACATATGATATTATACTTGTTTCAATGACATTTAAAAAGATAAATAAAACTGAAAAAAACTTTAGTGACATTAAGAAAAAATGAGATGACTCAATTAATAAGAAATAAAAAAGAAGAAATGATAAAGTAAAACTATGAAAATAAGTAGGATAATAAGAAACTACTATGAATAATTATATGCCAATAATAGATAATTCAGGAGAAATGGATCATTTCTAGAATTATAAAATCTACCAAGACTGGATCAGGAAGAAAGAGCAAGTTTGAAGAATAAAACTGTAGAACAATATGCCAGATGACTATAGATGCAAAAATTTGACTCTTGAGCTACAGGAGTTGCTTGTATATTTTTGAGATTATTTCTTTGTCAGTTGCTTCATTTGCTATTATTTTCTCCCATTCTGAAAGATGTGTTTTCACCTTGCTTATACTTTCCTTCATTGTGCAAAAGCATTTAAGTTTAATAAGGTCCCATTTGTTTATTTTTGCTTTTATTTCCATATCCTCTGGAAACAATGCTGCTATAAACATTGGGGTGCATATATCTTTACAAAGTAATGATTCTATTTTCTTCAAACACACACCCAGGAGTGGAACTATTTAACCATATGGTAGTTTTATTTTTAGTTATTTAAGGAGCCTCCATACAGTTTTCCACAGTGGTTGCACAATTTATACGCACCCTGACAGAGTACGAGTGTTCCCTTTTATCCACATCCTTGCCAGTATTTATTATTTGTTGTCATTTTGATGATGTCTGTTATAATAAATGTGAAGTGGTATTTCATTGTGGTTTTGCTTAGTATTTCTCTCATGGTTAACAGTTTTGAGCATCTTTTCATGTGCTTGTTGGTTATCTGTGTATCTTCTTTGGAAAATTGTCTATTCAGGCCTTCTGGCCTTTTTAAATTGTGTTAATTTCTTGATGTTGAGTTGTATGAGCTATTTATATATTTCAGATATTAACTCCTTACTAGTCATACCATTTGCAAATATTTTTCCCATTCAGTAGGTTGGTTTTTTTTTTCTTTTTGTGTATGATTACCTTTGCTGTGCAAAGTTTTTTGAGTTTAATTAAGTCCTGTATTTTTGTTTGTTTGCCACAAGAGAACAATCTAAAAATCATTGCTGCAATTTATGTCAAGGAATGTTGTGCCTATCTTTTCATCTATGACTTTTATGGTTTCTGTTCTTACATTTAGATCGTTAACACATTTTGAGTGTGTTTCTGTATATGCTGTTAGAAAAATACTCAAATGTCATTATTTTACTATGTAGGGCTTATTTTCTAAGCACCACTTGCTGAAGAGACTGTCTCCATTGTATATTCTTGCCTCTTTTGACGTATCTTAATTGATCTATGTGTGTGTGAGGGCTTATTTTTTGTAGTCTCTTCCATTGACTGATGTGTCTATTTGGTGCCAGTACCGTACTATTTTGATTGCTATAACTTTGTGGTATAGTCTGAAGTGGGAGAGCATGATACTTCCAGCTCTGTTCTTTTCAAGATGTTTTGGATTTTCAGGGTCTATTGTGTTTCCATATAAATTTTAAAATAATTTGCCTTACTTTTGTGAAAAATGATATTGGCATTTAATAGGGATTACATTGACTCCACAGACAGCCTTAGGTAGTAATGGTCATATTAACATGTAATGATGCTCACCATTACTAATAATTAGGTAAATGCAAATCAAAACTACAATTCATGAACACAGTATATCTTTCCATGTGTTTATGTTATCTTCAATTTCTTCTATTAGTGTCTTATAGTTATCTGAGTAAAGGCCATTTACCTCATAAGGAATGTTAATTCTGAGGTGTTTTTTTTTTTTCTTACTTTCTTTCTGATACTTCACTGTTAGTGCATAGACATGCAGCAAATTTCTGTATATTAATTTTGTGTCCTGCAACTTTACTGGATTCATTAGGGAACTCTAGAAGTGTTTTGGGGGGCATCTTTATGATTTCTATATAAAGTATTATATCATCTACAAACAGTGACAATTTGACTACTTTCTTTCTGTTTTTTAATCTTTTTCTTCTTTTCCTTTTCTGAATGCTATAGCTAGGACTTCCAGAACTATTTTGAATATAAGTAGCAAGAATGAATATTCTTGTCTTGTCCGTGATAGTAGAGAATATGTTTTCAGCCTCGAGTATGACGTTAGCTGTTAGCTTATCATATATGGCCTAAATTGTGTTAAGGTATATTATCTCTATAACCACGTTCTGGAGAGTTTTTATTAGAACTGGATGTGGAGCTATGTCAAAGGTGTTTTTTCTTTTTTTTTTTTCCCCTGATCTATTAATATGATCATATGGATCCTATTTTTCAATTTGTTAATGTGGAGTAACCACAATGATTGTTTCCCAGATACTGAAAAATGCTTGTATCTCTGGGAGAAACCCTTCTTTATGATGTTGTACAATTCTTTAAATGTATTTCTTGGTTTTGTTTGGTAATACATTGTTGACGGATTTTAAATCTATGGTCATCAGTAGTATTGGCCTTTAATTTTCTTTTCTATGATATTTTTGTCAGTTTTTGTTATCAGGATGATGCTGGTCTCATAGAATGTGTATATATGCTTTCTTTCCTCTGCAATTTTTGGACAAATTTCAGAAGGATAGGTGTTAACTCTTCTCTAAATGTTTGATAGAATTCACCTATAGTCCTTCACTTTAGTTTGTTAAAAGTTGTTTTTTTTTCCTTAATTTACTTTTAATTGAAGGATAATTGCTTTAACACATTGGTTTGACTTTTACCATACGTTAGCATGAATTAGCCATAGGTGTACATATGTCCCCTCCCTCTTGAAGCTGCCTCCCACCTCCCACACTTTCCCACCTTTATAGGTTGTTACAGAGCCACACTTTGAGTTCCCTGAGTCATACAGCAAATTACCACTGGTTATCTGTTTTATATATGGTAGGGTATATGCTTCCATGCTACTCTCTCTATTCATCTCATCCTCTCCTTCCTCCCCCGGCCGTTGTCCTTAAGTCTTTTTTCTATGTCTTCATCTCCACTACTGCACTGCAAGTATGTTTATTAGTACCATCTTTCTAGATTATATATATATATATATATATATATATATATATATATATATGTGTGTGTGTGTGTGTGTGTGTGTGTGTGTGTGTGTGTGTGAATATATGATATTTGCTTTTATCTTTCTAATATATATATGTGTGTGTGTATGTGTATTTGTGTGTGTGTTAATATGTGATATTTGCTTTTATCTTTCTGACTTACTTCACTCTGTATGATAGGCTCTAGGTTTATCTGCCTCATTAGAACTGACTCAAATGCATCCCTTTTATGACTGAGTAGTATTCCTTTATACATATATACCACAGCTTCATAATCCATTCATCCATCAATGGACATCTAGGCTGCTTCCACGTCCTAGCTGTTATAATAGTGTTACAATGAACACTGGGGTGCATTTGTCTTTTTTAAGTTTTGGTGTCTTCAGGGTATATGTCTAGAAGTGGTATTGCTAGGTCATATATTATTTTATTCCTAGTTTTTTAGGGAATCTCCATACTGTCTTCCATAGTAGCTGTATCAATTTACATTCCAACCAGCAGTGCAAAAGGCTTCTCTACTCTCCACACCCTGTCTAGCATTTGCTGTTTGTGGATTTTCTTTCTTTCTTTCTTTCTTTCTTTCTTTTTCTTTTTTTTTTTTTGATAATGGCCATTCTGACAAGTATGAGGTGATATCTCATTACAGTTTTGATTTGTATTTCTCTAATAATGAGATATATTGGGCATCTTTTAATGTGTCTATTAGCCATCGGTATGTCTTGTTTGTAAAAATGTCTGTTTAGGTCTTTCGCCCACTTATCGATTGAATTATTTGTTTTTTTCTGGTATTGACTTGTATGAGCTGTTTCTATATTTTCAAAATTAATCAAGTCAATTGTTTCATTTGCTATTATTTTCTCCCATTGTGAGGGTTTTCTTTTCATCTTGTCTATAGTTTCCTTGGCTGTGCAAAGACTTTTAAGTTTAATCAGGTCTCACTTGTTTATTTTTATTTTTATTTCCATTATCCTGGGAAATGGGTCATAGAGGATATCTTCCTATGATTTATATCATACAGTGTTCTGCCTATGTTTTCCTCTAAGAGTGTTATAATTTCTGGTTTTACATTTGGGTCTTTAATCCATTTTGACTTTATCTCTGTGTATGGTCTTAAGAAGTGTTCTAATTTCATTATTTTACATGTAGCTGCTCAGTTGTCACAGCACTGCTTATTGAGTAGACTATCTTTTTTCCATTGTATATTCTTGCCTCCTTTCTCAGATAAGGTGCTCATAGATGTATGGGTTTAATCTCTGTGCTTTCTATCTTGTTCCATTTGTGTATATTTCTATTTTTGTGCCAGTACCATACTGTCTTGATAGCTGTAGCTTTGTAGTATAGTCTGAAATCAGGCAAGTTGATTCCTCGAGCTGCATTCTTTCTCAAGATTGCTTTGGCTACTTCAGGTCTTTTGTATTTTCATGCAATTGTGAATTTTTTTTGGTTGTTGTTCTAGTTCTATGAAAAGTGCCATTTGTAATTTGATAGGGATTGCATTGACTCTGTAAATTGCATTTGGTAGTATAGCTATTTTCACAATATTGATTCTTCCTACTCAGTAGCATGGAGTATCTCTCCATGTGTTTATGTCATATTTGATTTCTTCCAACAGTGTCTTATACTTTTCTGTCTACATTTTTTGTCTCCTTCGGTAGGTTTATTCCTAGGTATTTTATTCTTTTCATTGCAATGGTAAATGGACTTGATTCCTTAATTTCTATTTCTGACTTTTCATTGTTAGTGTATAAGTATGCAAGTGATATCTGTGTATTGATTTTATATCCTGTGACTTTACTAATTAACTGTTTAGCTCTAGCAATTTTCTGATAAAATCTTTAGTATTATATTATATACCATTATTAATATTATGTATTGATTATTGTAGACAGCCTATCTAGTGGATAGCATTCTATATATTAGACAAGCTGGATCTTATCTCTCTGAAGTGCAACATCATGTCCAGTAGTAAATTTTGGGGTGTCTGTGGGTTCAGTATGGCTTTGGGGAGGCTGTCTGCTAGTGTGAAGCATCGTGTTTCTGTTTTGTTGAAGGACTGGCGTGTGGTATCTGCGCACTGGCGCTTGCTAGCCTTTGATTGGGCTTCATTTTGGTTTTGAAGTGGAGACCTTTGGGTCAGCTCATGCTTATTCATGTTCCCTGGGGATGGGAATTCTCTGGTAGTTCAGAGTCTTGGACTTGGGTTTCATCTCAGGGGTTCAGGCTCAAAGCCTATTGAAGCTCAAAGACCTCACAATACACCTAGTGCAAAAGACAAGTTCCCTATATTCTTGGTAAAGGCAACATTCAGCAGCCCAGAATATCCAATGAGACTTACACCAAAGTTCTTTCATATTTGTAGGAAGGTCACTGGAGCTGTTGTGGACAGCATGGGATGAGTTCAATCTCAGATCTGACCTTATTCCAGCTTGTGGTTTCTCCTAATATTCACAGTTGACCCTAGAGTCCACTGTCTGTTTCCCACCTGGACATGAGAGGGTGAAGGCTGAGGCTCATTAGGGCTCCCTTTCTCTATTGGTCAGCGAAAAGGGGAGGGGTATAGTAGCTGCATATGGATTGTACTGTGGAGTGCCTGTGGCAATAGTACCTGTTAGATGTTATTATATTCCGAGGTGGGTCATGCATTCTCCCAAAGGATAAAGCCCCAGGTTGGGGGTCCCTAGAAAGAACTCAGCTGTTTAAGCTTCCAGTCAGGTTCAGGCAGTAACCTGTGCCTGATCACATCCTGTTGCAGCTTCAAATTTTGGGATTGGGACCATAACATGGTGTTTTGTCAGTTGCATCCAGTACCCATACTGGTTTTGGCAGTCATCAGTTCAGTTCAGTTCAGTCAGTCACTCAGTCGTGTCCAACTCTGCGACCCCACGAATTGCAGGACACCAGGCCACCCTGTCTATCACCAACTCCCGGAGTTCACTCAGATTCACGTTCATCCAATCAGTGATGCCATCCAGTCATCTCATCCTCTGTCATCCCCTTCCCCTCCTGCCCCATATCCTTCCTAGCATCAAAGTCTTTTCCAATGAGTCAACACTTCGCCTGAGGCGGCCAAAGTACTGGAGCTTCAGCTTTAGCATCAGTCCTTCCAAAGAAATCCCAGGACTGATCTCCTTCAGAATGGACTGGCTGGATCTCCTTGCAGTCCAAGGGACTCTCAAGAGTCTTCAACACCACAGTTCAAAAGCATCAATTCTTCGGTGCTCAGCTTTCTTCACAGTTCAACTCTCACATCCATACATGACTACTGGAAAAACCATAGCCTAAACTAGATGGACCTTAGTAAGCAAAGTAATGTCTCCGCTTTTTAATATACTATCTGGGTCAGTCATAACTTTTCTTCCAAGGAGTAAGCGTCTTTTAATTTCATGGCTGCAGTCACCATCTGCAGTGATTTTGGAGCCCAAAAACATAAAGTCTGACACTATTTCCACTGTTTCCCCATCTATTTCCGATGAAGTGATGGGACCAGATGCCGTGATCTTTGTTTTCTGAATGTTGAGCTTTAAGCCAACTTTTTCACTCTCCTTTTTCACTTTCATCAAGAGGCGTTTTAGTTCCTCTTCACTTTCTGCCATAAGGGTGGTGTCATCTGCATATCTGAGGTTATTGATATTTCTCCTGGCAATCTTGATTCCAGCTTGTGTTTCTTCCAGTCCAGTGTTTCTCATGATGTACTCTGCATATAAGTTAAATAAGCAGGGTGACAATATACAGTCTTGACGTACTCCTTTTCCTATTTGGAACCAGCCTGTTGTTCCATGTCCAGTTTTAACTGTTGCTTCCTGACCTGTGTACAGATTACTCAAGAGGCAGGTCAGATGATCTGGTATTCCCATCTCTCTCTGAATTTTCCACAGTTTATTGTGATCCACATAGTCAAAGGTTTTGGCATAGTCAATAAAGCAGAAATAGATACTTTTCTGGAATTCTCTTGCTTTTCCATAATCTAGCAGATGTTGCCAACTTGATCTCTGGTTCCTCTGCCTTTTCTAAAACCAGCTTGAACATCAGGAAGTTCATGGTTCATGTATTGCTGAAGCCTGGCTTGGAGAATTTTGAGAATTACATTACTAGCATGAGATGACTGCAATTGTGCGGTAGTTTGAGCATTCTTTGGCATTGCCTTTCTTTAAGATTGCAATGAAAACTGACCTTTTCCAGTCCTGTGGCCACTGCTGAGTTCTCCAATTTTGCTGGCATATTGAGTGCAGCACTTTCACAGCATCAGCTTTCAGGATTTGAAACAGCTCAACTGGAATTCCATCACCTCCACTAGCTTTGTTCATAGTGATGCTTTCTAAGGCCCACTTGACTTCACATTCAAGGATGCATGGCTCTAGATGAGTGATCACACCATCGTGATTATCCAGGTCATGAAGATCTTTTTTGTACAGTTCTTCTGTGTATTCTTGCCACCTCTTAATATCTTCTGCTTCTGTTAGGTCCATAACATTTCTGTCCTTTATCAAGCCCATCTTTGCATGAAATATTCCCTTGGTATCTCTAATTTTCTTGAAGAGATCTCTAGTCTTCCCATTCTGTTCTTTTCCTCTATTTCTGTGCATTGATCGCTGAGGAAGGCTTTGTTATCTCTTCTTGCTATTCTCTGGAACTCTGCATTCAGATGCTTATATCTTTCCTTTTCTCCTTTGTCTCCTGTACAATGTCACGAACCTCATTCCATAGTTCATCAGGCACTCTCTCTATCAGATCTAGGCCCTTAAATCTATTTTTCACTTCCACTGTATAATCATAAGGGATTTGATTGAGGTCATCCTTGAATGGTTTAGCGGTTTTCCCTACTTCCTTCAATTTGAGTCTGAAATTGGTATAAGGAGTTCATGATCTGAGCCACAGTCATCTCCTTGTCTTGTTTTCATTGACTGTATAGAGCTTCTCCATCTTTGGCTGCAAAGAATAGAATCAGTCTGATTTCGGTGTTGACCATCTGGTGATGTCCATGTGTAGAGTCTTCTCTTGTGGTGTTGGAAGAGGGTGTTTTCTATGACCAGTGCATTTTCTAGGCAAAACTCTATTAGTCTTTGTCCTGCTTCATTCCGCATTCCAAGGCCAAATTTGCCTGTTACTCCAGGTGTTTCTTGACTTTCAACTTTTGCATTCCAGTCCCCTATAATGAAAAGGACATCTTTTTTAGGTGTTAGTTCTAAAAGGTCTTCTAAGTCTTCATAGAACAGTTCAACTTCAGCTTCTTCAGCATTGCTGTTTGAGGCATAGACTTGGATTACCATGGTATTGAATGGTTTGCCTTGGAGACGAACAGAGATAGCTCGTTTTTGAGATTGCATCCAAGTACTGCATTTCGGACTCTTTTGTTGACCATGATGGCTACCTCATTTCCTCTGAGGGATTCCTCCCCGCAGTAGTAGATATAATGGTCATCTGAGTTAAATTCACCCATTCCAGTCCATTTTAGTTCGCTGATTCCTAGAATGTCGATGTTCCATCTTGCCATCTCTTGCTTGACCACTTCCAATTTGCCTTGATTCATGGACCTGACATTCCAGGTTCCTATGCCATATTGCTCTTTATAGCATCAGACCTTGCTTCTATTACCAGTCACATCCACAACTGGGTTTTTTTTTTTTGCTTTTGCTTCATCCCTTCATTCTTTCTGGAGTTATTTCTCCACTGATCTCCAGTAGAATGTTGGGCACCTACTGACCTGGGGAGTTCCTCTTCTGGTATCCTATCGTTTTGCCTTTTCATACTGTTCATGGGGTTCTCAAGGCAAGAATACTGAAGTGGTTTGCCATTCCCTTCTCCACAGGACCACATTCTGTCAGACCTATCCACCATGACCCACCTGCCCTTGGGTTGCCCCACAGGCATAGTTTAGTTTCATTGAGTTAGACAAGGCTGTGGTCCTAGTCTGATTAGATTGACTAGTTTTCTGTGAGTATGGTTTCAGTGTGTCTGCCCTCTGATGCCCTCTTGCAACACCTACCATCTTACTTGGGTTTCTCTTACCTTGGGCGTGGGGTATCTCTTCACGGCTGCTCCAGCAAAGTGCAGCCACTGCTTCTTACCTTGGACGACGGGTATCTCCTTACCGCCACCCTTCCTGACCTTCAACATGGGATGGCTCCTCTAGGCCCTCCTGCACCCACGCAGCCACCATTCCTTGGACTTGGGGTTTCTCTCCTGACTGCTGCCCCTGGCCTCGGGTGTCACCCCTGGTGTCAGATGCAGGGTGGCTCCTCTCTGCCACTGCCCCTGACCTCGGATGCAGGGTAGCTCCTCTCAGCCATCGTCTCTGATGTGGGGTAGCTCCTCCTGGCCGTTTCTCTTGACCTCAGACGCGAGGTAGCTCCTCCTGGCTGCCACCCCTGACCTCAAATGTAGGGTAGCTCCTCTTGCCTGTTCCTGCACAGTCGCAGTCTGGCACTCTAGGCTGCTGCCCTTGACCTCGGATGTGGGGTTAACTTCTCTTGGCCACCACCCTTCAGGCATGGGGTCCTCCTGGCTTCTGCTCCTGACCTCAGACGTGGGGTAGCTCCTCTCGGCCGCTGCCGCCTGTGCTTAGTGTGCCGTCATAGTCAAGTCTATTTCCAAAACTGTGTCTAAGTAGCCCTCTCAGTACATCCTCACTACCGCCAGCCCTCTACCTCTCCCTGGGATCTTTCCTGGAGCCCATGCTCCCATTCCCTCCCTCTGTTGCAGGCTGAAGCTTGCTAATGACTTCTCTAGGCTCCCCGCCCCCATGCTTTGCTCAGTGGAGGCTTATGTGCCACTTTTCTTGGACCCCTGCCCCCTCTTTCTGGGCCAGACTGGGGCTTGCTAACTGCTTCTCTAGGCTCCCTACCCCTACACTCCATTCTGGGATGAGGCTTGTGACCTGCTTATGGGCTGAGTAGTGCTATTCCACTTTTTCTGTATTTTGTCTCCTGAGTCCTTGATGTTGCATGGCACTCTGAGGTTCCACAGTCCTCCATTGGTACCACCTGTGAGGGGGTTTCCTTGTGCATGGAAACTTTCCTCCTTCATGAGTTTCTCCATCTCTAGGGGCAGAACTCCCATCCTGAATTCCTCTGTCTTCATTTTTTCATGTTGCTATTTTTTTTATTAAATTTTATTTTTAAATATAAATTTATTTACTTTAATTGTAGGTTAATTACAATATTGTATTGGTTTTGCCATAAATCAACATGAATGGGGAACAAGTGTATACCTGTGGCAGATTCATATTTTTATCTTTTGTCCTACCTTTTTTCAAGGAGACCAACTTGCTTTTTTGGAGGCATGGGGGTCTTCTGCTATTGTTTAAAAGTTACTCTGCAGGAATTGTTCCATATTATGATCAGTTTTTGATGTGTTTGTGGGGAGGCAGGCAATCTCCCCATCTCCTCTACCATGTATTTCTGCTTTAAACATTTATAAATTTTTGAATAACTAATTTAATTTCACTTACAGGTAATGGGTCTGTTCATATTTCCTATGTTTTCCTGGTTAAGTAAGGCGATTGTACATTTCTAGAAATTTATCCATTTCTTCTAGACTATCCTTTTTTTGGCATATACTTGTAGTAGTTTCTCATGATTTTTTGTATATCTGTGATGCTGGTTGTAACTTATTGATTTAGTCCAAGTATTATTGATTTGGCACTCTCTTTTTCTTTATGTGTCTGACTAAAGGCTTTCAAAGAAACAACTCTTTGTTTCATTGATCTTTTGTGTTTTTTATTCTCTATTTTATCATTTCGGAGAAGGCAATGGCACCCCACTCCAGTACTCTTGCCTGGAAAATCCCATGGATGGAGGAGCCTGGTGGGCTGCAGTCCATGGGATCAGTAAAAGTCGGACACAACTGAGCCACTTCACTTTCACTTTTTTACTTTCACTTTTCACTTTCATGCACTGGAGAAGGAAATGGCAACCCACTCCAGTGTACCATTCTGATAAGTGAAAGTCGCTCAGTCATGTCTGACTCTTTGTGATTCCATGGATACACAGTCCATGGAATTCTCCATATTTCTTTTTATTATGTTTGAATTTTGTTTGTCCTTTTTCTATTTTCTTTACGTATTTTTGAAACCCCATGAACTGCAGCACGCCATATTTCCCTGTAATTCACTATCTTCTGGAGTTTGATCAAACTCATATTCATTAAGTTGATAATACCATCCAATAATCTCATCATCTCTCACCCCCTTCTCATTTTGCCTTCAATCTTTTCCAGCATCAGAGTCTTTTCCAGTGAGTTGGCTCTTCCACATCAGGGGGTCAAATTATTGGAGCTTCAACTTCATTATCAGTACTTCCAGTTAGTATTCAGGATTGATTTCCTTTAGGATTGACTGATTTGATCTCTTTGTTTTTCAAGGGACTCTCAGGAGTCTTCTTCAGCACCACAGTTGAAAAGCATTAATTTTTCAGTGTTCAGCCTTCTTTATGGTCCAACTCTCACACTCATATATGACTAGTTGGGAAACCATAGTTTTGGCTATCCAGGCATTTATCAGCAAAATGATGTCTCTGTTTTTGAATATGCTGTCTAGGTTGGTCATGGCTTTTCTTCCAAGGAAAAAGTACTTTTTAATTTCATGCTTGAAGTCACCATCCACAGTGATTTTGAAGCCCAAGAAAATAAAGAATTACTGTTTCTATTTTTCCCAGTTCTATTTGTCATGAAGTGATGGAACCAGATGCCATGATCTTCATTTTTTGGTGTTAGTTTTAATCCAACTTTTCACTCTTTCTCACCTTCATCAAGAAGCTCTTTAGCTCCTCTTTGCTTTCTGCCATTTGTGTGGTGTCATCTGCATATCATAGGTTGTTGATATTTCTCCTGACAATGTTGATTCCAGTTTGTTCTTCATGCAGTCAAAATTTTTGCATGATATAATCTGCTTATAAGTTAAATAAGCAGTGTGACAATATAGAGCCTTGACATTCTCCTTTCCCAACTTGAAGCAGTCTGTTGTCCAGTTCTAACTTTGCACCCTGACCTGCATACAGGTTTCGTAGGAGGCAAGTATGACACTATGCTATTCCTATCTCATTAAGAATTTTTCACAGTTTGTTTTGATCCACATAGTCAAAGGATTTAGCATAGTCAATGAAACAGAAGTAGATATTTTTCTGGAATCCCCTTACTTTTTCTACAATCCAATTGAGGTTGGCAATTTAATCTTTGATTCCTTTGCCTTTTCTAAGTTTATCTTGTACATTTGAAAGCTCTCAGTAGCCTAGCTTGAAGGATTTTGAAGGTTACCTTGCTAGCATGTGAAATGAGAGCAATTGTGCAGTAGTTTGAATATTCTTGGCATTGCCCTTCTTTGGGATTGGAATAAAAACTGACTTTTACCAGTCCTGTGGCCACTGCTGAATTTCCAAATTTTCTGGTATATTGAATGAAGCACTTTAACAACATCATCATTTAGAATGTTAAATAGCTCGGTTAGAGTTGCATCACTTCCACTAGCTTTTTTCCATAGTAATGCTTCCCAAGGCCCACTAGACTTCACACTTCAGAATGTCTGGCTCTAGGTGAACAATCAGACCATCATGGTTATCCAGGTCATTAAGATCTTTCTTGTAGTTTTTCTGTATATTCTTGCTGCTTCTTCTTAATATCTTCTGCTTCTTTTAGGTTCATACTGTTTATGTCATTTACTGTGCCCATCTTTGCATGAATGTTCCTTTGGTAGCTCTAATTTGCTTGAAGAGATCTCTAGTCTTTCCCATTCTGTTCTTTTCCTCTATTTCTTTGCATTGATCCCCAGGAAGTATTTCTTATCTCTTCTTGCTAGTCTTTGGAAATCTGTGTTCAGATAGGCATATCTTTCCTTTTCTCCTTTGCCTTCCACTTCTCTTCTTTTCTCAGCTATTTGTAAGGCATCCTCAGACAACCATTTTGCCTTGTTGCTTTTTTTTTTCCCCCTTAAGGATTGTTTTGGTCACCTCACCCTGTACAATGCTATGAATCTTCATCCATAATTCTTGAGGCACTCTATCAGATCTAGTTCCTTGAATCTATTTTTTCACTTTCACTGCATAATCAAACTGGATTTTATTTAAGTCATACCTGAACAACCTAGTGGTTTTCTCTACATTTTTAAGTCTAGGGAACTGCTACTTATTTGAGAGTTTATTTTCTGAGATAAGCTTGTATGACTGCAGACTATCCACTTATTACTACTTTTTCTGTGTTCCATAGACTTTTTGTTTATTTTCATTTTCATTTTCTCTTACCTATAGCTATTTTTTTTTAATTTACTTTTTGATATTTTCAGTGATGTACTTTGTTTACTAGTATATTGTTGAGCATTCAGGTGTCTGTTGTTTTTGCAGTTCTTTTCATATAGCTGAAATTTAGTTTCATAGTGATATGGTTCAAAAACATTGTACTTTATATGATTTCAATTTCTTTAAATTTACAAGGCTGGTTTGTGGCCTAGATGGTTTCTTACCCTGGAAGATACCTCATGTGCACTTGAAAATAATGTGTATTCTGCTGATTTTGCATGGAAATTGCCCACAAAGAACCAGCCTCAGCTAGGGGAAGAGGGAGGGAGAACAAGAAGGTGGAGTAGGTGGACATGGGGTACATCTCTCTCCATGGATACATCAGGAATACACCTTCAGACAAAGACGTGCTTGTAGAACACCAGCTGAGAGTGGACAGGAGTACTTGACCACTGGAAAAGAATACATAGAACCATGAAAAACTTAGTAGGATGGGGCATCTAGGGGGAAAAACAGGAGTGTTTGTAGGACTATACCTACATTTGGCAGGTCGGGGAACTGAAGCAGGGATCCAATCCCCTTATCAGGGCGACTGTCTGAGCCAGAGGAAAAATATTTAAGGCTGAGAGTGAAGCAGCTGATCTGTGGCATCCTAAATGGAATGAGAATAAGACAGTCCTTGCCACAGATGTATGTGCCCTGGACAAGAATGCAGGTCACTTAGAAGCCACAGCAGCTTGGAGCTGGAGTTTAAGAATTGTGAAGCAATCTCATGGCTGCTGCTGACTGTGAACAGATGGACTGAGGGGATGTCAGGGAGGAGGTTGTGGTAGGAAATGCCTGTAGAGAAAAAAGGAAGCCATTGAAGCAAGATGATACTACTGAGTCATGTGTAAGGGGTGGAACCATCACCAAAGCCGCTCTCCCCACCCCCTCCACCACAGGCCAGCATCAGCAGCTGAACAAAAGAGAGGCTGGCTCATCAAGTGCTTGATACTTGATGAACTATAGAGTAAGTCCCCACCTTGAGTGCCCCTTTAAGTGGCTGATGCGCCAATCTACAGAGTACAAGCCCAGACAGGGGAGATGCTCTTTGTGTGTGATGCACAAAAAAAACAGAGGACCCCAGGCAAAGGGGCCTTCTAAATGCCTGAATGGGTGGAGCTATGGAGAAAAACTAACCAAAGAGGTCTTCTGATTGCCAGCTATCAGAAGCCTGAAAAAACACTCTGACAAGGCCATAACTCATGTGGCTGAGGTAGTCACTGACCCTGTACAGTTGGAGCCATCAGAGTATCCACCACCCAAGTACCTGTGCCACCTTCTTTCTCAGCACTCACTGTGGCAGAGCTTTCACAGGCAAAAAAAGTCTTGCATCTATGCACACAGGGTCACTTCGGTGGTGTCAAACTCTTTGAGACCCTGTGGACTTTGGCCTTCCAGGCTTCTCTGTCAGTGGGGTTCTCCACGCAAGAATACTGGAGTGTATTGGCCAGTACTGGTTGTCGTACTCTTCTAGAGCACTACATTTCCTGCTGCCCTTGCCACCAACTCACCTAAGTTCCTGGTACGGCCAGAACATCTGTGACCCAAGCAACTGTATCACCTCCAAAGAAGGCCCTTACTGGGGCAGACCCGAGTCCTCCAGGTCAGCCTCAGGTGCAAACCCCAGTAGACAACCCACATGCAGAGACGGAAATAAAGCCACTATTGAAACCTAGGGGCAATGTAGCTAAGGAAGAAAACCCAAAGCCTTCCCACCAGCTGTACAAGTTACAGATTAAATTCATATAATCAGCTATGTAGACTGTGTGCATATGGAATATATAAAAGACATTGAGAGCTTCCACATACACACACACACACACATGCAAATACACTAGTTCTGATATTTGTAGACATTGGAGGAAAGAACACATAGGAATAGGACCAGATTAGAGTCTGAGCTGTTCCCACAGAAGGTCCAGAGACCAGTGCAATGATGGAGGGCATCCTAGGCAGGTGACGTGGGCTCTGTTTCCCAGTGAGGGAAAGGACGCTGACAGCAGTGACTCAAGTAAAACATTTATTATTCTTATATTTTGACTTGTTATGCAGTTTTCTTTTAGATGTTTTTCATTACCATTATTTTCTTCTATTGTCCTTTTTATTAGCACTATTAAATCTTCAGTTGTTTTTGTTTTTTAATCACACTTTCTATTGCTATTGTAAACCTCTACCTCTACCTTGGCCTTTTGCAGTTCTGTGGAGTTTTTTTTTTTTTTTAATAATTTTAATTTTTGAAATTTTTAAGCCTATGATCATTTTTTTCTACATTTATTCCTTTATTTGCTTTTCCTATCAATCTTTTCCCCTTGCAATTAATCGTTAATGTATATAAATCTTCTTTGTATGTCTTTATTTAAATTTGCATATCTATTCTTTTCTTCTTCTCTCTCTTTTTCTCACCATGTTCTTTAGTTTTGTATTCATTGTTTTACTCCTCAATTGGCACCTTTGTATAGTTTTGTTCTCCAGTGTGTGCTTTAGTTAGTTTTGTTCTTAACTGGTGGATATGATCGTTGACTTCCTTTGTTCTCCAGGTCAATCTATTGTATTTTATTTTTGTTGGGCTGTTTTGATTTCACTTATGGGTGTATATGTGTATATTCCATTATTTTAATCATTATTTGCCTGATTTTGTAACTGCCATTTGTCTGAGGTTCATTTTGGTTTCTCATTTTGGTTATTTGTTTTAATCTTACTTAATGGCATAAAAGGTCATTTGTGTAATCTCTCTTCCTGGTCAGAGATCATGCCCTCAGTCTTTGAACTGGGAGCCCTGACTCCAATACCCTACTCTACCATAGAACTCTTAACTCTAGGGAGTATAAAATAGTGACAACTCCCTCAAAGGAAAACACTTGAATACAAGTTCTGGCATCACCAAACTACCAGTAGAAAACTGTGCAGTAGACCTCATCCAAACAACAAATAAGACAAAACTAAAAATTCAATCATTAGCAGACAGAATTAAAACCTCACACAGTCCTGCCCATTAGAGGAAAAAAAATCAACACAAATTTCACATTTTACTAAGCTTACACATATCAGAGGGCCAACATTAAGAGGGCTGAAAACAAAAGGAAGAAAGAATTGAACTTTGAAGCCTGGGAAAATGAGACTTCAAATACAATGAGTTTAAAAATAAAGAATGAAAAGGCAGAGATTAAACAGCATGTGAACCATGAAATTCCAGATGTTCAAGATGATTTTCTAAAAGGCAGAGGAACCAAAGATCAAATTTTCAACATGTGTTGGATTATTGAAAAGTAAACAGATTTCCAGAAAACTATCTATTTCTGCTTTATTGACTATGCCAAAACCTTTGACTGTGGATCACCACAAACTGTGGAAAATTCTTCAAGAGATGGGAATACCAGACCACCTGACCTGTTCCTTGAGAAATATGTATGCAGGTCAGGAAGCAACAGCTAGAACTGGACATGGAACAACAGACTGGTTCCAAATAGGAAAAGGAGTACGTCAAGGCTGTATACTGTTACCCTGCTTATTTAACTTACATGCAGAGTACATCATGAGAATTTCTGGGCTGGATGAAGCACAAGATGGAATCAAGATTGGCAGGGGAAATATCAATCACCTCAGATATGCAGATGACACCACCCTTATGGCAGAAAACGAAGAACTAAAGAGCCTCTTGATGAAAGTGAAAGAGGAGAGTGAAAAAGTTGGCTTAAAGCTCAGCATTCAGAAAAATAACATCATGGTATCTGTTCCCATCGCTTCATGGCAAATAGATGGGGAAACAGTGGAAACAGTGTCAGACTTTATTTTGGGGGGCTCCAGAATCACTGCAGATTGTGATTGCAGCCATGAAATTAAAAGACTCTTACTCCTTGGAAGAAAAGTTATGACCAGCCTAGACAGCATACTAAAAAGCAGAGACATTACTTTGCCAACAAAGAATCGTCTAATCAGGCTATGGTTTCTCTAGTAGTCATGTATGGATGTGAGAGTTGGACTATAAAGAAAGCAACAAAGAATTGATGCTTTTAAAAAGTGTTGGAGAAGACTCTTGAAGTCCTTTGGACTCTAAGGAGATTCAACCAGTTCATCCTAATGGAGATCTGTCCTGAATATTCATTTGAAGGACTGATGCTGAAGCTGAAACTCCAATACTTTGGCTATCTGATGCAAAGAATCGACTCATTTGAAAACACACTGATACTGGGAAAGTTTGAAGGCAGGAAGAGAAGCAGACGACAGAGGATGAGATGGTTGGATGGCATCACTGACTCAATGGACATGAGTTTGAGTAAACTTTGGGAGTTGGTGATGAATAGGGAGGCCTGGTGTGCTGTGGTTCATGGGGTTGCAAAGAGTCAGACATGACTGAGCTGAATGAAAGGCAGATAAACACTGCACAAATGAAGGAACAAACTGGAAACACAAAAGTCCAAATAAATGAAGAGGAAATGGGCAAACCATCTGAAAAAGTATACAGAATAATGATAGTAAAGCTGATCCAAAACCTTGAAAATAGAATGGAGAAAATACAAGAATCAATTATGAAATAGCTAGAAGAATTAAAGAAAAAGAATACGGAGACAAACTACACAATTACAAAATTAAAATACTTTAGAAGGAATCAATAGAATATTTGCAGCAGAAGAACGAATCAGTGAGCTGGAAGATAAAAGGGTAGAAATAACTTCTGAAGAGCAGAATAAAGTAAAACAGATGAAAAGAACTGAAGCCAGTCTCAGAGACCTCTGGGACAATATCAAATGCGTTAATATTCCAATTATAGGGTTCCCAGAAAAGGATGAGTAAAGTAAATGGTATGAAAAAAATTTTGAAGAGATTATAGTTAAAAATTTCCCCATCATGGAAAAGGAAATAGTCAATCAAATCCAAGAGGCACAAAGAAACCCATACAGGATAAACCCAAGGAGAAACATGCCAGACACATACTGATAAAACTAACAAAGACTAAACACAAAGAAAGAATATTAGAAGCAGCAAGGGAGAAGCAACAAGGTACAACGGAAATCCCATACCCTTAACAGTCGATCTTCCAGCAGAAACTCTGCAGGCCAGAAGGGAATGGTAGGATATATTTAGACTGCTGAAAGGGAAAATCTACAACCAAGGTTACTGTACCGAGCAAGGAGCTCATTCAAAATTGATGGAGAAATAAAAAGCTTTTCAGAGAAGCAAAAGTTCAGCACCACCAAACCAGCTTTATAACAAATGTTAAAAGGACTTATATAGCCACAAAATAGAAGAGAAGAAAAATATACCAAATAATTAATAAAATGGCAATAGTAACATATATATCAATAATTACTTTAAAAGTAAATGAATTAAGCACTCCACCCAAATGACACAGACTGAATGAATGGATACAAAAACAAGACCCATATATATGCTGTCTACAAGAAACACACTTCAGACCTTAAGACACATATAGACTGAGAGAGAGAGCATGGAAAAAAATATATTCCATGCAAACGGGAAGCAGAAGAAAGCTAGAGTCACAATCCTCATATCAGAAAATAGACCTTAAAATAAATAAGATTGCAAGAGATAAGGAACACTACATAATGATCAAGGGAACAATCCAAGAGGAAGACATAAGAATTATAGATATCTATACACCCAACAAAAGAGCACCTCAATTCATAAGACAAACACTAACCAACATAAATGGAGAAATTGACAGCAACACAAGAATATTTGGAGACATTAACAGCCCACTCACACCAATGGACAAATTATCGAACAGAAAATTAATATGGAAACACAAGCCTTAAATGATACATTAGATTCCATGGATCTCGTTGATATCTTCAGGACATTCCATTCAAATACAGAAGAATATAACTTCTTCTCAAATGCACATGGAACATTCTCCAGGATTGTTGCGGTCCTTTAATGGACCGGAACCTGGTGGTCTGGGTTTGACGATAAGAAAATGAAAGAGAGAGAGAAGCTAATATTCCCTGGTTTATGCAGAGAACCAGTAAAACCCTAGAACAGGGCTTGCACTGCTCACAAAAGCACAGGGTGCCCTCTCGAGGAGGTCTTGAAAGCCCGGGCAGGAGAGTGAGCTCGGCGGGTTTCCACACTCCAGAGAATCAGCCAGAGGGAGGGTGGGAGGGAGAGAAAGAGAGAGAAAGAGAGAGAGAGAGACATGCGGACCCAAGCCTCTGGTGGAGGAAGGGTGCTTTAATATTCTATCTTTGAGTATATATAGGCTGTTGTACAAGAAATTTCTTTAGACAATGATAAAGATCATAAAACCAAATCTACAGCAACTGTTATCAAGAGAACAAGGGGTTAATAATGGTAATAAGGTCAGGAGACAATCCATATCTGAAGAAAGAGGATCAAGACTAAGCAGTTTTGTCATAAGGAGAATGTTAACTGAAGGAGATTCATGCATGTGTTTCATCTTATGACCTCAGTCCTGGGAGTGGCATGACATTCCACTCATTTCTGTTGCCAGAAACTGATAAGGAACAAAGGATTTATGAGAAATAGCATGCAGGAATCCTCCTGTTAAACGTTCCCTGACACAGGATAGATCATATCTTGGGTCAAAAATCAAACCTCTGTAAATTTAAGAAAATTCAAATCATATCAAGCATCTTTTCTGACCACAACTCTATATGAGATTAGATATCAATTATAAGGTAAAATAACTGTAAAAAAAAAAACACATGGAGATTTAACAATGCATTTCTAAATAACCCTCAGGTTTATGAAGAAATAAAAAGGGGGGGACTAGAAAAATGACAATGGAAACTTGACAATTCAAAACTTAGGAGATGGAGCAAAAGCGGTTCTAAGAGGGAAGTTTATAACAATACAATCCTATCTCAAGAAACAAGAAAAACATCAAAGAGGGAACTTAAATATACACCTAAGACAACTAGAAAAAGAAGAAAAAAATATTAGTAGAAGGAAAGAAATTATAAAGATCTGGGCAGAAAGAAATGAAAGAAACAATAGTAAAGATTAATAAAACTAAAAGGTGTTTCTTTGAAGATAAACAAATTCGACAAACCTTTAGCCAGACTCATCAAGAAAAAATGAAGAAGAATCACACCTACAAAATTAAAAATGAAATGAGAGGTTGCAACAGACAATGCAGAAATAGAAAGAATCATAAGAGAATATTATGAACAATTATATGGCAATAAAATGGATAACCTGGAAGAAATGGACAGAGGTTTAGAAAAGTTCAGTGTTCCAAGACTGAACCAGGAAGAAATAGAAACTATGAACAACCCAGTTACAAGCACTAAAATCAAAGGATGATTAAAAAAAAAAATCTCCTAAAAAACAAAAGCCCAGGATCAGATGGCTTCACAGGTAAATTCTATTAAACATTTAGGGACGAGCTAATGCCTATACTCCTAAAACTCTTTCAAAAAATTCCAGAGGAAGGAACAGTTTCAAACTCATTCTACAAGGCCACCATCACCATGAAACCAAAACCAGACAAAGACAACACAAAAGAGAAAACTACAGGTCAATATCACTGATGACCGTAGATTCAAAAATCTTCAACAAAATTTTAGGAAACAGAATTCAATAGCACATTTAAAAGTTCATACACCATGACCAAGTTGGGTTTATTCCTGGGATACAAGGATTTTTCAATATATGCAAATCAATCAAAGTGATACACCATGTTAACAAACTGAAAGATTAAAAAATATATGATAATTTCAATAGATGCAGGAAAAGCATTTGACAAAATTCAGCACCCATTTATGATTAAATGGGCATAGAAGGAATCTACCTCAAAATAATAAAAGCCATATATGATAAGCTCACAGCAAACATTATTCTCAGTGGTGAAAAACTGAAAGCATTCCCCCTCAGATCAGGGACAAGACAAAGGTGCCTACACTCACTAATATTATTCAACAGAGTTTTGGAAGTCTTAGCTACCGCAATCAGAGAAGAAAAATAAATAACAGGAATTCAGAACAAGTAAAGCTCTCACTGTTTGCAGAGGACATGCTGCTATCCATAGAATAGCCTAAAGATTCTATCAGAAAATTACTAGAGCTAATCAGTAAATTTAGCAAAATTGCAATATACAAAATCAATACAAAGATTGCAAAGTAAAATAAAGTAAAAATAAAAATTTAATATTTTTTAAAAAATCAATACGAAAAAATCACTTGTATTCCTATATACTAAAAATGAAAAATCAGAGAAATTAAGGAATCAATCCCATTCACCATTGCAACAAAAAGAATAAAATATCTAGGAATAAATCTACCTAAGGAGAAAAAAAGAACTGTATACAGAAAATTATAAGACACTGATGAAAGCAATCAAAGATGACATACAAAATGGAGAGATATTCTATATCACATTACTAACACTTATATACGGAATCTAGAAAGATAATAGCAAATAATTATTTGCAGCTTAGCAATGGAGAAATAGACATAGGTAACAGTATTACGGACATGGGGAGAATGGAGGAAAGGGTGAGATATATAGAGAGAGTAACATGGAAACGTATTACCATGTGTAAAATAGATAGCCAATGGGAATTTACTGTATGTGTCAGGAAACTCCAACAGGGTCTCTGTATCAACCTAGAGGGGTGGGATGGGGAGGGAGATAGGAGGAAGGTTCAAGATGGAGGGGGTATATGTATACCTATGGCTGATTCATATTTAGGTTTGACAGAAAAGATAAAATTCAGTAAAGCAATTATCCTTCAATTAAAACAAATTTTAAAATAAAAGAAAAATTTAAAAGAGTAAAAGAAAGAGAGAGAGAAAAAGAGAAAGCTTTTCTGGTCTACTTTGTTATTTAAAGCCAATGTTTTCTATTTATTTTCTATCTATTCATGCACATGGAAACTTTTTGTGCATAATTTTGATAATTCATTTTAAATGCAAATTATTAGAAAATATACATTAATAAAATCAATACATATTTAAATAAAATAGTCACTGAAGAAATCAGTGAAAAACTAAATTTTTATGTCAGTTTCTTAAATTGCCACTTGATTAAACATATTATGCGTTTTAGATATCTTTCTATTATAGTTAGTCACTCTTTTTAAAGAGTGAATTGATTCACATTTCTTCTGATTTACTTGAAAACTATCTAATTTACTTCAAAACTATTTTCTTAGAAGGACATTTTTAGTCGGCTGCATTAGAATCTCTAAAAACACACCACTCTACAAAAGCAATTATAAAACCACTGGGAAAAAATAAGTCAAAATCAACTTTTTCAGACTTCTTTTAACTAAAATATGAGTATCACTGATTTAAGAAAAAATCTTGAATCTCAGTAACAATAGTAGGGCAGATTATGGCATAGCGAATTGATTTATTGCTACCTTAATTTCCTTAGGTCTCCCATAGTTTGGAATATCAGCAACTTTACAACCATGATAACTATGAGAAATAGTACACTTCACAGTCCTTGGACAGGAGAGGTTGAATTTGGAGCTCATACTTGAGGAGATAATAGTCGAAAACTTCCCTAAAATGGGGAAGGAAATAATCACCCAAGTCCAAGAAACCCAGAGAGTTCCAAAAAGGATAAACCCAAGGCAAAACACCCCAAGACACATATTAATCACATTAACAAAGATCAAACACAAAGAACAAATATTAAAAGCAACAAGGGAAAAACAACAAATACCAAACAAGGGGATTCCCATAAGGATAACAGCTGATCTTTTAATAGAAACTCTTCAGGCCAGGAGGGAATGGCAAGACACACTTAAAGTGATGAAAGAAAATAACCTACAGCCCAGATTCCTGTACCCAGCAAGGTTCTCATTCAAATACAAAGGAAAAATCAAAAACTTTACAGATAAGAAAAAGCTGAGAGAATTCAGCACTACCAAACCAGCACTCCAACAAATGCTAAAGGATATTCTCTAGACAGGAAACACAAAAAGGGTGTAGAAACCTGAACCCAAAACAATAAAGTAAATGGCAACGGGATCATACTTATCAATAATTACCTTAAACGTAAATGAGTTGAATGCCCCAACCAAAAGGCAAAGACTGGCTGAATGGATACAAAACAAGATCCCTATATATGCTGACTACGAGAGACCCACCTCAAAACAAGGGACACATACAGACTGAAAGTGAAGGGCTGGAAAAAGGTATTCCACACAAATAGAGACCAAAAGAAAGCAGGAGTGGCAATACTCATATCCGATAAAATAAACTTTAAAAAAAAAAGGTTGTGAAAAGAGACAAAGAAGGCCACTACATAATGACCAAAGGATTAATGCAAGAAGAAGATATAACAATTATCAATATATATGCACCCAACATAGGAGCACCACAATATGTAAGACAAATGCTAACAAGTATGAAAGGGGAAATTAACAATAAGACAATAAGAGTGGGAGACTTTAATAACCCACTCACACCTATGGACAGATCAACTAAACAGAAAATTAACAAAGAAACACAAACTTTAAATGATACATTAGACCAGTTAGACCTAATTGATATCTATAGGACATTTCACCCCAAAACAATGAATTTCACCTTTTTCTCAAGTGCTCATGGAACCTTCTCCAGGACAGATCATATCCTGGGCCATAAATCTAACCTTGATAAATTAAAAAAAAATCGAAATCATTCCAAGCATCTTTTCTGATCACAATGCAATAAGATTAGATCTCAATGACAGGAGAAAAACTATCAAAAAATCCAGCATGTAGAGGCAGAACAACACGCTTCTGAATAAACAACAAATCACAGAAGAAATTAAAAAAGGAATCAAAATATGCAGAGAAATTAATGAAAATTAAAAAAAAGAAACCCTTGGGACACTACAAAAGCAGTGCTAAGAGGAAAGTTCATAGCAATACAGGGATATCTCTAGAAACAAGAAAAAATTCAAAAGCAACAAGAAAAGGAATAAATGGAGAACCCCAGAGTTAGTAGAAGGAAAGAAATCTTAAAAATTAGGGCAGAAATAAATGCAAAAGAAACAAAAGAGACCATAGCAAAAATCAACACAGCCAAAAGCTGGTTCTTTGAAAGGATAAATAAAATTGACAAACCGTTAGCCAGACTCATCAAGAAACAAAGAGAGAAGAATCAAATCAAAAAAAAATTAGAAATGAAAATGGAGAGATCACAACAGACAACACAGAAATACAAAGGATCATAAGAGACTACTATCAGCAATTATATGCCAATAAAATGGAGAACGTGGAAAAAATGGACAAATTCTTAGAAAAGTAAAACTTTTCAAAACTGAACCAGGAAGAAATAGAAAATCTTAACAGACCCATCACAAGCACAGAAGTTGAAACTGTAATCAGAAATATCCCAGTAAACAAAAGCCCAGGTCCAGACAGCTTCACAGCTGAATTCTACCAAAAATTCAGAGAAGAGCTAACACTTATCCTACTCAAATGCTTCCGGAAAATTGCAGAGGAAGATAAAACTTTCAGACTCATTCTATGAGGCCACCGTCATCCTAATGCCAAAACCTGACAAAGATGCCACACATACACACACACACACACACACACAAATACAGGGCAATATCACTGATGAACACAGGTGCAGAAATCCTTAACAAAATGCTAGCGATCAGAATGCAACAACACCAAGTAGGCTTTATTCAAGGATAAAGGATTCTTCAATATCTGCAAATCAATCAATATAATTCACCACATTAACAAACTGAAAAATAAAAGCCATATGATTATCTCAATAGATGCAGAGAAGGCCTTGGACAAAATTCAACATCCATTTATGATAAAAACTCTCCAGAAAGCAGGAATAGAAGGAACATACCTCAACATAATAAAAGGTATATATGACAAACCCACAGCAAACATTATCCTCAATGGTGAAAAATCGAAAGCATTTCCCCTAAAGTCAGGAACAAGACAAGGGTGCCCACTTTCACCACTACTATTCAACATAGTTCTGGAAGTTTTGGCCACAGCAATCAGAGCAGAAAAAGAAATAAAAGAAATCCAAATTGGAAAAGAAGAAGTAAAACTCTCACTGTTTGCAGATGACATGATCCTCTACATAGAAAACCCTATAGACCACAAGAAAATTACTAGAGCTAAACAATGAATATAGTAAAATTGCAGGATAAAATCAACACACAGAAATCCCTTGCATTACTATACACTAATAATGAGAAAGTAGAAAAAGAAATTAAAGAAAAAATTGCATTCACCATTGCAATGAAAAGAATAAAATAGGAATATATCTAACAAAATAAACTAAAGACCTATATTTTGAAAATTGCAAAACACTGATGAAAGAAATCAAAGAGGACACTAACAGATGGAGAAATATACCATGTTCATGGATCGGAAGAATCAATATAGTGAACATGAGTATACTACCCAAAGCAAGCTACAGATTCAATGCAATCCCTGTCAAGCTACCAGCGGTATTTTTCACAGAGCTAGAACAAATAATTTCATAATTTGTATGGAAATAGAAAAAACCTCGAATAGCCAAAGCAATCTTGAGAAAGAAGAATGGAACTGGAGGAATAAACCTGCTTGACTTCAGGCTCTACTACAAAGCTACAGTCATCAAGACACTATGGTACTGGCACAAAAGGAGAAATAAAGATCAATGGAACAAAATAGAAAGCCCAGAGATAAATACACACACATATGGACAACTTATCTTTGACAAACGAGGCAAGAATATACAATGGATTCAAGACAATCTCTTTAGCAAGTGGTGCTGGGAAAACTGGTCAACCACTTGTAAAAGAATGAAACTAGATCACTTTCTAACACCGCACACAAAAATAAACTCAAAATGGATGAAAGATCTAAACGTAAGACCAGAAACTATAAAACTCCTAGAGGAGAACATAGGCAAAACACTCTCGGACATAAATCATAGCAGGATCCTCTATGATCCACCTCACAGAATTCTGGAAATAAAAGCAAAAATAAACAAATGGGACCTAATTAAACTTAAAAGCTTTTGCACAACAAAGGAAACTATAAGCAAGGTGAAAAGACAGCCTTCAGAATGGCAGAAAATAATAGCAAATGAAGCAACTGACAAACAATCCCAAAAATATACAAGCAACTCCTGCAGCTCAATTCCAGAAAAATAAATGACCCAATCAAAAAATGGGCCAAAGAACTAAACAGACATTTCTCCGAAGAAGACATATAGATGGTTAACAAACACATGAAAAGTTGCTCAACATCACTCGTTATCAGAGAAATGCAGATCAAAACCACAGTGAGGTACCATTTCACACCATTCAGAAAGGCTGTGATCCAAAAGTCTGCATGCAATAAATGCTGGAGAGGGTGTAGAGAATAGGGAACCCTCTTACAGTGTTGGTGGGAATGCATACTAGTACAGCCACTATGGAGAACAGTGTGGAGATTCCTCAAAAAATTACAAACAGAACTGCCTTATGACCCAGCAATCCCACTCCTGTGCATACACACCGAGTAAACCAGAATTGAAAGAGACACGTGTATCTCAATGTTCATTGCAGCACTGTTTACAATAGCCAGGCCATGGAAGCAACCTAGATGTCCATCAGCAGACGAATGGATAAGAAAGCTGTGGTACATATACACAATGGAGTATTACTCAGCCATTAAAAAGAACACATTTGAGTCACTTCTAATGAGGTGGATGAAACTGGAGCCTATTATACCGAGTGAAGTGAGCCAGAAAGAAAAACACCAATACAGTATACTAACACATATATATGGAATTTAGAAAGATGGTAATGATGACCCTGTATGCGAGACAGCAAAAGAGACACAGATGTGTAGAACAGAGTTTGGGATCTGTGGAAGAGGGAGAGGGTGGGATGATGTGGGAGAATGGCATTGAAACATGTGTACTATCATGTAAGAAATGAATCGCCAGTCTACATTTGATATAGGATACAGGATGCTTGGAGCTGTTGCATGGGGATGATCCAGAGAGATGATATAGAGTGGGAGGTGGGAGGGGGGTTCATGATTGTGAACTCATGTACATCTGTGGCAGATTCATGTTAATATATGGCAAAACCAATACAGTATTTTAAAGTAAAATATAGTAAAAATAAAAATTAAAAAAAGAAATAGATAAATGGAGTAAGCTTGTAAAAATTACAATATTAAATTGTTAATAAAGAAATTATTCTTAATGGACAGACTTGGCTCCAGTGTTTGTTGAATTCTATGAAACATGGAAATGGGAGTTAATAGCAATTCTTTATAAACTCTTCCAAAATATATAAAAGGAAATAATGCATACTAATTAATTGTATCATTCCAGTATTACTATGATACTGCTGCTGTTGCTAAGTCACTTCAGTCATGTCCAACTCTGCACAACCCCATAGACGGCAGCCTACCGGGCTCCTCCGTCCCCAGGATTCTCCAGGCAAGAAAACTGGAGTGGGTTGCCATTTCCTTCAATGCATGAAAGTGAAAAGTCAAAATGAAGTCGCTTAGTCGTGTCTGACTCTTAGCGACACCATGGACTGAAGCCCACCAGGATCCTTGATCCTTGGGATTTTCAAGGCAAGTGTACTAGAGTGGGGTGCCATTGCCTTCTCCGACTCTGATACTAAAGCTCAGCAAATACAACAAAGTAAGGAATACCACAGGCCAAATCTTTTTTGAATATAAATTAAAAAACTTCCAACCTGGAGCCTATTATACAGGGTGAAGTAAGCCAGAAAGAGAGAGATAAATGCTGTACATTAATGTATATATATGGAGTTTAGAAAGGTTGTGCCAACAATCCTACATGCAAGGCAGCAAAATAGACAAAGATGTAAAGAACAGAATTTTGGACTCAGTTGAGAGAAGTTGAGGGTGGGATGATTTGAGAAAATAACACTGAAACATGTACATTACTATATGTAAATTATATTACCAGTGCAAGTTTGATGCATGAAGCAGGGCACCCAAAGATGGTGCTTTGGGACAACTCAGAGGGATGGGATGGAGGTTCATGATGGTGGGGGACACAACTATACCTGTGGCCAATTCACATTGATGTATGGCAAAACAAAATCACAATACTGTAAAGTAATCATCCTCCAACTGAAATTAATTAATTGATTGATTAATTTTAAAAAGCTTCCAACAAAATACTAGCAAGCAGAATCCAGCAATATATAAAATTAACCATATACTACAACTAAATGGGAATTATCTCAGAAAATTTATGTGGTTTTAATCTAAGGAATTCAATTAATACAATATACCATATCAATAGAATAAAAAGCACCACATAATCATAGTAATAGGCACAGAAAATACTCTAACAAAAATCAAATACTTTTCATGATAAAAGCACTTAATGAACTAGGAATAGATAGGAACTTTCATATACTGCTTTAGAGCATCTGTAAAATATCTCTATTCTACTTAATAACAAAAGACTAGATGCTTTGTCTCCAAGATCAGGAAAAAAAACAAGGCTGTTTGCCGTCACTACTTGAGGTTCTAATCAGTACACTAGACAAGAAAATGAAACAAAAAAAACTCATATTATAAAGAATGATTTTCTCTATTTTCAAATGACATGACTCTATAAGTAAAAATCTTAATTTATGCACTGAAATGTATTCAAACTGAGTTGAAAAAGGTGACAGGCTACAAGGTCAATATAAAATTCAATTTTATGTCTATACACTTGAAATGAACAATCCAGAAATAATATTAAGAAAACAATTATGTTTCTATTATTATCAAAAACAATATTAAATTTAATAAATGAATTGTTAAGCTCATTCTGAAAACTACAGAACATTTTAAATAAAAATTATAGTAAGCCTCAGAGGGATAAGGTGGGGAGAGAGGATGGAGGGGGGTTGAAGATGGTGTGATATATGTCTGACTCATGTCGATATAGGGCAAAAATCGCCACAAAATTGTAAAGTAATTAGTCTCCAATTAAAATAGACTAATTTAAAAAATTATAGTAACTCTCAGTTCAGTTCAGTTCAGTCGCTCAGTCATGTCCGACTCTTCATGACCCCATGAATCACAGCACACCAGGCCTCCCTGTTCATCACCATCTCCCGGAGTTCACTCAGACTCATGTCCATCGAGTCCGTGATGCCATCCAGCCATCTCATCCTCAGTCGTCACCTTCTCCTCCTGCCCCCAATCCCTCCCAGCATCAGGGTCTTTTTTCCAATGAGTCAACTCTTCGCATGAGGTGGCCAAAGTACTGGAGCTTCAGCTTTAGCATCATTCCTTCCAAAGAAATCCCAGGGCTGATCTCCTTCAGAATGGACTGGTTGGATCTCCTTGCATTCCAAGGAACCCTCGAGAGTCTTCTCCAACACGACAGTTAAAAAGCATCAATTCTTTGGCACTCAGCCTTCTTCACAGTCCAACTCTCACATCCATACATGACCACAGGAAAAACCATCGCCTGACTAGATGGACCTTACTCGGCAAAGTAATGTCTCTGCTTTTGAATATAGCATCTAGGTTGGTCATAACTTTTCTTCCAAGGAGTAAGTGTCTTCTAATTTCATGGCTGCAGTCACCATCTGCAGTGATTTTGGAGCCCCAAAAAAGAAAGTCTGACACTGTTTCTACTGTTTCCCCATCTATTTCCAATGAAGAGATGGGACCAGATGCCATGATCTTCATTTTCTGAATGTTGAGCTTTAAGCCAACTTTTTCACTCTCCTCTTTCACTTTCATCAAGAGGCTTTTTAGTTCCTCTTCACTTTCTGCCATAAGGGTGATGTCATCTGCATATCTGAGGATATTGATATTTCTCCTGGCAATTTTGATTCCAGCTTATGTTTCTTCCAGCCCACCATTTCTCATGATGTACTCTGCATATCAGTTAAATAAGCAGGGTGACAATATACAGCCTTGACGTACTCCTTTTCCTATTTGGAACCAGTTTGTTGTTCCATGTCCAGTTCTAACTATTGCTTCCTGACCTGCATACAGAACAAATAGAAATATTTCCCTGGTACATGGATCAGAAGACAGTATTTTTAAGTGGAAATACTCCCCAAATTGATATAACGTTTCCACAAATTCATATTGGAATCCCAAGTGGCTATTTGAGAAATTGGCAAGTTGTTAATAGAGCTTATATGATAATGAAAAGAATATAAGAATGACTAAAGTAATTAAAAAAAAAAAACACAAAGCTTTCTGATTTCAAAGCCTAAAACAGAAAAACTTGAAGCAAGAGAAGGTGGTACTGGCCTAAGTATAGAAATGTAGGTCAATGAGATAGAATTATGAGTACAGAAATAACCACTTATATTTAGAGTAAAATTAATTTTTGAAAGTGTACCCATATAATTCAATAGGGGGGAAATGCATTACCAACAAATATTCCTGGGATACCTGAATAGAAATATGTAAAAGAGTAACTTGGATCCGTACTTTATACCACATAAAACAATCACTCAAAATCACTCAAAGATTTAAATGTAAAACCAAAAAGTATAAAACAGAAAAGAAAATATATGAGTAAATCTCTGTGAACTTGGATATGGCAATGTATTCTTAGGCATGACATCAGAAGCCTAATTAGTGAAAGAGAGATGGACAAATTCGACTTCATCAAACTTAAAAATATTTGTATTTCAAAGGGCCACATCACACTATCAAGAAAGTAAAAACATATCCAACAGAATAGGAGGATATATTTGCAATTTTTTTCTTTTATAAATTTATTTTTATTGAGGTAACATTGATTTATTACATTCTATAAGTTTCTTTTTTTATTATTGTTGTTATTTTATCTTACTCTACATTACTGTATTGGTTTTCCCATACATTGACATGAATCTCCCCCAGGTGTACATGAGTTCCCAATCCTGAAACCCCTCCCAACCTCCCTCTCCATATCATCTCTCTGGGTCACCCCAGTGCCCCAGCTCCAAGCATCCTGTGTCCTGTATCCTGTACCGAACCTAGACTGGCAATTTGTTTCCTACATGATAGTATACAGGTTTCAATGCCATTCTCCCAAATCATCCCACCTTCTCCCTCTCCCACAGAGTCCAAAAGTCTGTTCTACACATCTGTGTCTCTTTTGCTGTCTCGCATACAGGGTCATCATTTTCATCTTTCTAAATTCCATATATATGTGTTAGTATACTGTATTGGTGTTTTTCTTTCTGGCTTACTTCACTCGGTATAATAGGCTCCAGTTTCATCCACCTCATTAGAAGTGACTCAAATGTGTTCTTTTTAATGGCTGAGTAATACTCCATTGTGTATATGTACCACTGCTTTCTTATCCATTCGTCTGCTGATGGACATCTAGGTTGCTTCCATGGCCTGGCTATTGTAAACAGTGCTATGATGAACATTGGGGTACACGTGTCTCTTTCAATTCTGGTTTACTCAGTGTGTATGCACAGGAGTGGGATTGCTGGGTCATAAGGCAGTTCTATTTGTAATTTTTTGAGGAATCTCCACACTGTTCTCCATAGCGGCTGTACTAGTATGCATTCCCACCAACAATGTAAGAGGGCTCCCTTTTCTCCACACCCTCTCCAGCATTTATTGCTGGTAGACTTTTGGATCGCAGCCATTCTGACTGGTGTGAAATGGTATCTTATTGTGGTCTTGATTTGCATTTATCTGATAATGAGTGATGTTGAGCATCTTTTCATGTGTTAGTTAGCCATCTGTATGTCTACTTTGGAGAAATGTCTATTTAGTTCTTTGGCCCATTTTTTGATTGGGTCGTTTATTTTTTCTGGAATTGAGCTGCATAAGTTGCTTGTATATTTTTGAGATTAGTTGTTTGTCAGTTGCTTCATTTGCTATTATTTTCTGCCATTCTGAAGGCTGTCTTTTCACCTTGCTTATAGTTTCCTTTGTTGCACAAAAGCTTTTAAGTTTAATTAGGTCCCATTTGTTTATTTTTGCTTTTATTTCCAGTATTCTGGGAGGTGGATTATAAAGGATGCTGCTGTTATTTATGTCAGAGAGTGTTTTGCCTATGTTCTCCTCTAGGAGTTTTATAGTTTCTGGTCTTACGGTTAGATCTTTAATCCATTTTGCGTTTATTTTTTGTGTATCGTGTTAGAAAGTGATCTAGTTTCATTGTTGTACAAGTGGTTGACCAGTTTTCCCAGCACCACTTGTTAAAGAGATTGTCTTTAATCCATTGTATATTCTTGCCTCCTTTGTCAAAGATAAGGTGTCCATATGTGTGTGGATTTTTCTCTGGGCTTTCTCTTTTGTTCCATTGATCTATATTTCTGTCTTTGTGCCAGTACCATAGTGTCTTGATGACTGTGGCTTTGTAGTAGAGCCTGAAATCAGGCAGGTTGATTCCTCCAGTTCCATTCTTATTTCTCAAGATTGCTTTGGCTATTCGAGGTTTTTTTGTATTTCCATACAAATCTTGAAATTATTTGTTCTAGCTCTGTGAAAAATACCGCTAGCAGCTTGTTAGGGATTGCATTGAATCTGTAGCTTGCTTTGGATAGTATACTCATGTTCACTATATTGAGTCTTCCAATCCATGAACATGGTATATTTCTCCATCTATTAGTTTCCTCTTGATTTCTTTCACCAGTATTTTATAGTATATATATATATATATATATATATATATATATATATATATATGTCTTTATGTTATTTAGTTTCTTTAGGTAGATATATTCCTAAGTATTTTATTATTTTAATTGCAATGGTGAATGCAATTGTTTCCTTAATTTCTCTTTCTGTTTTCTCATTGTTCATGTATAGGAATGCAAGGGATTTCTGTGTGTTGATTTTATATCCTGCAACTTTACTATATTCATTGATTAGCTCTAGTAATTTTCTGGTGGAGTCTTTAGGGTTTTCTATGTAGAGGATCATGTCATCTGCAAACAGTGAGAGTTTTACTTCTTCTTTTCCAATTTGGATTCCATTTATTTCTTTTTCTGCTCTGATTGCTGTGGCCAAAACTTCCAGAACTATGTTGAATAGTAGTGGTGAAAGTGGGCACCCTTGTCTTGTTCCTGACTTTAGGGGAAATGCTTTCAATTTTTCACCATTGAGGATAATGTTTGCTGTGGGTTTGTCACATATAGCTTTTATTATGTTGATGTATGTTCCTTCTATTCCTGCTTTCTGGAGAGTTTTTATCTTAAATGGATGTTGAATTTTTTCAAAGCCTTTCTCTGCATCTACTGAAATAATCATATGGCTTTTATTTTTCAATTTGTTAATGTGGTGAATTACTTTGATTGATTTGCAGATATTGAAGAATCCTTGCATCCCTGGGATAAAGCCCACTTGGTCATGGTGTATGATCTTTTTAATGTGTTAACGTTGTCCATTTTATTGGCATATAATTGCTGATAGTGGTCTCTTATGATCCTTTGTATTTCTGTGTTGTCTGTTGTGATCTCTCCATTTTCATTTCTATTTTTATTGATTTGATTTTTCTCCTTTTGTTTCTTGATGAGTCTGGCTAATGGTTTGTCAATTTTATTTATCCTTTCAAAGAACCAACTTTTGGCTTTGTTTATTTTTGCTATGGTCTCTTTTGTTTCTTTTGCATTTATTCTGCCCTAATTTTTAAGATTTCTTTCCTTCTACTAACTCTGGGGTTCTCCATTTATTCCGTTTCTAGTTGCTTTAGGTGTAGAGTTAGGTTATTTATTTGATTTATTTCTTCTTCCTTGAGGTATGCCAGTATTGCTATGAACTTTCCCCTTAACACTGTTTTTATAGTGTCCCACAAGTTTTGGATTGTTGTGTTTTCATTTTGATTTGTTTCTGTGAATATTTTGATTAATGTTTTTGATTTCTTCTGTGATTTGTTGTTTATTCAGCAGTGTGTTGTTCAGCCTCCATATGTTGGACTTTTTAATAATTTTTCTCTGTCATTGAGATCTAATCTTACTGCATTGTGGTCAGAAAAGATGCTTGGAATGATTTCAATCTTTTTGAATTTATCAAGGCTAGATTTATGGCACAGGATGTGATCTATCTGGAGAAGGTTCCATGAGCACTTCAGAAAAAGGTGAAATTCATTGTTTTGGGGTGAAATTTCCTATAGATATCAATTAGGTCTAACTGGTCTATTGTATCATTTAAAGTTTGCATTTCTTCATTAGTTTTCTATTTAGTTGATCTGTCCATAGGTGTGAATAGGGTATTAAAGTCTCCCACTCTTATTGTCTTATTGTTAATTTCCCCTTTCATACTTGTTAGCATTTGTCTTACATATTGTGGTGCTCCTATGTTGGGTGCATATATATTTATAATTTTTATATTTTCTTCTTGGATTGATCCTTTGATCATTATGCAGTGGCCTTCTTTGTCTCTTTTCACAGCCTTTGTTTTAAAGTTTATTTTATCTGATATGAGTATTGCTACTCCTGCTTTCTTTTGGTCTCTATTTGCATTGAATATCTTTTTCCAGCCCTTTCCTTTCAGTCTGTATGTGTCCCTTGCTTTGAGATGGGTCTCTTGTAGACAACATTTATTTGGGCCTTCTTTTTGTATCCATTCAGCCAGTCTTTGTCTTTTGGTTGGGGCATTCAACCCATTTACATTTAAGGTAATTATTGATAAGTATGATCCTGTTGCCATTTACTTTACTGTTTTGTGTTCGGGTTTCTAAACCCTTTTTGTGTTTCCTGTCTAGAGAATATCCTTTAGCATATGTTGCAGAGCTGGTTTGGTGGTGCTGAATTCTCTCAGCTTTTGCTTGTCTATAAAGCTTTTGATTTTTCCTTCGTATTTGAATGAGATCCTTGCTGGGTACAGTAGTCTGGGCTGTAGGTTATTTTCTTTCATCACTTTAAGTATGTCTTGCCATTCCCTCCTGGCCTGAAGAGTTTCTATTGAAAGATCAGCTGTTATCCTTATGGGAATCCCCTTGTGTGGTATTTGTTGTTTTTCCCTTGTTGCTTTTAATATTTGTTCTTTGTGTTTGATCTTTGTTAATGTGATTAATATGTGCTTTGGGGTGTTTCGCCTTGGGTTTCTCCTGTTTGGGACTCTCTGGGTTTCTTGGAGTTGGGTGATTATTTCCTTCCCCATTTTAGGGAAGTTTTCAACTATTATCTCCTCAAGTATTTTCTCATGGTCTTTCTTTTTGTCTTCTTCTTCTGGGACTCCTATAATTCGAATGTTGGAGTGTTTCATATTGCCCTGGAGGTCTCTGAGATTGTCCTTATTTCTTTTAATTTGTTTTTCTTTTTTCCTCTCTGATTCATTCATTTCTACCATTTTGTCTTCTATTTCCCTAATCCTATCTTCCACCTCAGTTATTCTACTTTTTGTTGCCTCCAGAGTGTTTTTGATCTCATTTATTGCATTATTCATTATATATTGACTCTTTTTATTTCTTCTAGGTCCTTGTTAAACCTTTCTTGCATCTTCTCAATCCTTGTCTCCAGGTTATTTATCTGTGATTCCATTTTGATTTCAAGATTTTGGATCATTTTCACTATCAATATTCAGAATTCTTTATCAGGTAGATTCCTTATCTCTTCTTCTTTTGTTTCATTTGGTGAGCATTTATCCTGTTCCTTCACCTGCTGGGTATTTCTCTGTCTCTTCATCTTGGTTATATTGCTGGGTTTGGGGTGGCCTTTCTGTATTCTGGCAGTTTGTGAAGTTCTCTTTATTATGGGGTTTCCTCACTGTGGGTGGGGTTGTATCAGTGGCTTGTCAAGGTTTCTTGTTTAGGGAAGCTTGTGTTGGAGTTCTGGTGGGTGGAGCAGGATTTCTTTTTTCTGGAGTGCAATGAAGTGTCCAGTAATGAGTTATGAGATGTCAAAGGTTTTGGAGTAACTTTAGCCTGTATATTGAAGCTCAGGGATGTGTTCCTGTGTTGCTGGAGAATTTGCATGGTATGTCTTGCTCTGGAACTTGTTTGCCCTTGGGTGGTACTTAGTTTCAGTGTACGTATGGAGGCATTTGATGAGCTCCTATCAATTAATGTTCCCTGGAGTCAGGAGTTCTCTGATGTTCTCAGGATTTGGACTTAAGCCTCCTGCTTCTGGTTTTCAGTTTTATTTTTATGGTAGCCTCAAGACTTCTCCATCTATACAGCACCAATGATAAAACATCTAGATTAAAGATGAAAAGTTTCTCCATATTGAGGGACACCCAGAGAGGTTCACAGAGTTACATGGAGAAGAGCAGAGGGAGTGGGGAGGTAGGGGTGACTGGAATTAGATGAAGTGGGATCAGGAGAGGAGAGAGCAAGCTAGCCAGTACTGACTTCTTTATGTGTGCTCCATAGTCTGGACCGCTCATAGATGTTCATGGAGTTATACAGAGAAGAGGAGAGGGAGGAAGGAGACAGAGGTGGCAAGGAGGATAAAAGAGGGAAATGAAATGCAGAGAGACAGATCCAGCCATTAACCAGTTCCCTAAGTGTTCTCTACTGTCTGGAACACACAGAGATTCAGAGTTGGGTAGAAAAGAGAAGGGGGAGGGAGGAGACAGAGACAACCTGGTGGAGAAAAAGGAGAGTCCAAAGGAGGAGAGAACAGTCAAGCTCTCAACTAAATCTGACTATTGGGTTTTTAAAGGTACAAAATTAATAAGAAATGCCAAAAAGCAAAGATTAAGAATCTACAGTAGGGGTTGGATTTTCAAAAATACAATATTAAAGAAAAGAACAAGAAGAAGAAAGAAAGAAAAAGTCACAAGAATTATTTTTTAAAAAAGCAACAACTACCACAAAACAATATATGTGGAGTTTGCTTTAAAAATAGAGTCTTTTTTTTTTAATAGTAGGATATAAAAATTAAAGGAGAAATAGAGGACTTAAAATTAAAAAAAAATGTTTTAAAAAAGAAGAAAAGGAAAAGAAGACAAAACAACAACAACAAAAAAAAGAATGATCATAAAAATACTAAAGGTATATCCGGGACTTTCTCTTTTATTGCTGTAGGCAGTGTGGGGTCAGTTCATTTTCTAATAGTTGTTGGTCCAGCTTATATTTCTCAAGATCTATCGGCCCCTTCTTATGTAGTATGTAGACAGGATTTTAATCTATTGCACCTGTCACTTCCAAGGTGGTTCCCTCTGTTTTGGCTTCTTCTGTTTGCTGGTCTGTTCAGTGTCTGTTTTCCACCGTGACACAAGGGGGGAGGTGGTGGACATTTATTTTTAGGCTCACTTGTTCAGTCACGTTGTTGGGAGGGACTGATGCTGCAAACAAATAACACTAGCGTGTGCTTGTAGTGTCTCAGTCAACTGGGCCTGCCCCCACTCATGGTGCTCACAGCTCAGGCTCTAGGTTGCTCTGTCGGGAACAGTTTGAGACCAGCCCTGGGATGCATGCACCTCCCCGGTCTAAGCTGCTCAGGCTCAGTCACTCAGGTAGTCCTCAGAGGTGCAGACTCAGTTAGGCCTGCGTTTTGTGCCCTTCCCAGGTCCTAGTAGCTCAGTTGTTTGGCGAATCCAATCGCTGTGACTTATCACGTTTCTCATCCCTGCTGCTCAGTTTTCTGGGTGTACAACTGGCACCCATTCTCAGGTGAATGGTGACTGTCCAGAACCCCAAGAAGTCTTAGTTAGCAAAGAAGCTTGCATGCAGTTTCGTAGGTAATGTCTCTCTGGGGCTGCGATTGCCCCCTTCCGGCCCTTCCAGCCCTTCCATCTCTGGCTGCCTGTCACCAGAGGGGGATGGTCTGCAGCGGGCTAATTCCATTTCATCCTTAGTTCTGTGTGTGGTCCTAGCGATGTCTTATGTTAGAGCTTTTTGCGTGGTAGCTATCCCACAGTCTGGTTTGCTAGCCCAAGGTAGTTCACTCTGGTCACCCTCGGGACATTTCGGCCCGATTCTTAAAAAGCATTGCAGCCCTCGCCTCCCTGCCCAGCCTCCGCTTGCTAGTGGCAGATGCAGGCGTCTGCGCTGCTTCTCTGCTGGGGGAGTTACCAATGGGCTCGTAATCTGTTGCTTTTAATTATTTATTTATTTTTCCTCCCTGTTATGTTGCCCACTGTGCTTCCAAGGCTCACCACAGACTTGGCAGCAAGAGTATTTCCTGGTGTTTGGAAACTTCTCTCTTTTTAAGACTCCCTTCCCAGGATGGAGCTCCCTCCCTATCTCTTTTGTCTCTTTTTTTGTCTTTTATATTTTTTCCTACCTGTTTTTGAAGACAATGATCTGCTTTTCTGGGTGCCTGATGTCCTCTGCCAGCATTCAGAAGTTGTTTTGGGGAATTTATTCAGCGTTTAAATGTTCTTTTGATGAATTTGTGAGGGAGAAAGTGGTCTCCCTGTCCTATTCCTCCACCATCTTAGGACCGCCTCCTCCTCTGCCTTTTTTAGTTCTAGCTTGTACATCTGAAGGAGATCAGCCCTGGAATTTCTTTTGAAGGAATGATGCTAAAGGTAAAACTCCAGTACTTTGGTCACCTCATGCGAAGAGTTGACTCATTGGAAAAGACGCTGATGCTGAGAGGGATTGGGGGCAGGAGAAGGGGACGACAGAGGATGAGATGGCTGGATGGCATCACGGACTCGATGGACGTGAGTCTGAGTGAACTGTGGGAGTTGGTGATGGACAGGGAGGCCTGGCGTGCTGTGATTCATGGGGTCGCAAAGAGTCGGACATACCTGAGTCACTGAACTGAACTGAACTGTACATCTGGAAATTCTTGGTTCACATACTGCTGAAGCCTAGTTTGAAGGATTTTGAGCATAAACTCCTTAGCATGTAAAATGAATAGAGCAAACTTGGAAAACTCAGCGGTGGCCAAAGAACTGAAAAAATAAATTTTCTTTCCAATACCCAAATAATGTTCAAACTACCATTAAATTGTGCTCATTTCACATGTTAGCAAGTTTATGCTCAAAATCCTTCTAGCTTGGCTTCAGGAGTACATAACCAATACCTTTCAGATATAAGAGCTGGATTTCTTTCTGGAAGAAAAAGCAGAGATCAAGTTCCGGTTACCAACCAAAAAGCAAGGGAATGTCGCCACCTCCTCCGACAAAAAAAAAAAAAAAAAAGGGAAGAAAAATACTTCTACTACATTGACTACGTGAAATCCTTTGACTTTGGCTGTGTACATAAAAACAAAATGTGGATAATTCTTAAAGACAATGGAGTACCAGACCACCTTACTTGTCTCCTGAGAAACAGGAGATCTTCATAGAACCGTTCAACTTCAGCTTCGTCAGCATTACTGGTTGGGGCATAGACTTGGATTACCGTGATACTGAATGGTTTGCCTTGAAAACGAACAGAGATCATTCTGTCGCTTTTGAGATTACATCCAAGTACTGCATTTCGGACTCTTTTGTTGACCATGATGGCTACTCCATTTCTTCTAAGGGATTCCTGCTACAGTAGTAGATATAATAGTCATCTGAGTTAAATTCACCCATTCCAGTCCATTTTAGTTTGCTGATTCTTAGAATATCAACATTTAGTCTTGCCATCTCCTATTTGACCACTTCCAATTTGCCTTGATTCATGGACCTGACATTCCAGGTTCCTATGCAATATTGCTCTTTACAGTATTGGACTTTGCTTCTGTCACCAGTCACATCCAGAGCTGGGTACTGTTTTTGCTTTGGCTCCATCCCTTCATTCTTTCTGGAGTTATTTCTCCACTGATCTCCAGTAGCATATTGGACACCTACTGACCTGGGGAGTTCCTCTTTCAGTATCCTATCATTTTGCCTTTTCATACTGTTCATGTGGTTCTCAAGCCAAGAATACTGAAGTGGCTTGCCATTCCCTTCTCCAGTGGAGCACGTTCCATCAGACCTTTCCACCATGACCTGCCTGTCTTTGGTGGCCCCACAGGGCATGGCTTAGTTTCATTGAATTAGACACGGCTGTGATCCGTGTGATTAGATTGACTAGTTTTCTGTGATTATGCATAGTAAAAAGCAGAGACATCACTTTGCCAACAAAATCCCATATATTTGAAGCTATCATTTTTCTAATTCTTATGTATGGATGTATGATTTGGACAGTAAAGAAGGCTGAGCACTGAAGAACTGATACTTTTGAATTGTGGTGCTAGAGAAGACTCTCAAGAGTCCTTTGAACTGCAAGGAGATCCAGCCAGTCAATGCTAAAGGAAACTAATCCTGAATATACATCGTTATGACTGTTCCTGAAACTGAAGCTTCAATAATTTAACAGTCTGATGGGAAGAGGCAACTTCTGATAAAGGGAAAAATTGAAATCCAAAGATAACTGGCCACCTAAGGGTGAGATGTCTAGATAGCATCAGTGACTCCATGGAAATGAACTTGAGGAAACTGGGATATAGTGGAGAGAGGAGCTTGGCATGCTGCTTCCCATGGGGTTGCAAAGAGTAGGATACGACTTAGCAGCTTAACAACAACAAAAAATATGTTTTGAGTTGCTGATATTCTTCTCATTTTTTACTAGATACGTTTTTCTAATTTGTCTTTTTTTTTTTTTCTTCAATGACCCATTTGTGAAAGAGATAGGAATACCAGACCACCTAACCTGCCTCTTGAGAAATCTGTATGCAGGTCAGGAAGCAACAGGTTCCTATGCAATATTGCTCTTTACAGTATTGGACTTTGCTTCTGTCACCAGTCACATCCAGAGCTGGGTACTGTTTTTGCTTTGGCTCCATCCCTTCATTCTTTCTGGAGTTATTTCTCCACTGATCTCCAGTAGCATATTGGACACCTACTGACCTGGGGAGTTCCTCTTTCAGTATCCTATCATTTTGCCTTTTCATACTGTTCATGTGGTTCTCAAGCCAAGAATACTGAAGTGGCTTGCCATTCCCTTCTCCAGTGGAGCACGTTCCATCAGACCTTTCCACCATGACCTGCCTGTCTTTGGTGGCCCCACAGGGCATGGCTTAGTTTCATTGAATTAGACACGGCTGTGATCCGTGTGATTAGATTGACTAGTTTTCTGTGATTATGCATAGTAAAAAGCAGAGACATCACTTTGCCAACAAAATCCCATATATTTGAAGCTATCATTTTTCTAATTCTTATGTATGGATGTATGATTTGGACAGTAAAGAAGGCTGAGCACTGAAGAACTGATACTTTTGAATTGTGGTGCTAGAGAAGACTCTCAAGAGTCCTTTGAACTGCAAGGAGATCCAGCCAGTCAATGCTAAAGGAAACTAATCCTGAATATACATCGTTATGACTGTTCCTGAAACTGAAGCTTCAATAATTTAACAGTCTGATGGGAAGAGGCAACTTCTGATAAAGGGAAAAATTGAAATCCAAAGATAACTGGCCACCTAAGGGTGAGATGTCTAGATAGCATCAGTGACTCCATGGAAATGAACTTGAGGAAACTGGGATATAGTGGAGAGAGGAGCTTGGCATGCTGCTTCCCATGGGGTTGCAAAGAGTAGGATACGACTTAGCAGCTTAACAACAACAAAAAATATGTTTTGAGTTGCTGATATTCTTCTCATTTTTTACTAGATACGTTTTTCTAATTTGTCTTTTTTTTTTTTTCTTCAATGACCCATTTGTGAAAGAGATAGGAATACCAGACCACCTAACCTGCCTCTTGAGAAATCTGTATGCAGGTCAGGAAGCAACAGTTAGAACTGGACATGGAACAACAGACTGGTTCCAAATAGGAAAAGGAGTACGTCAAGGCTGTATATTGTCACCCTGCTTATGTAACTTCTATGCAGAATACATCATGAAAAACGCTGGACTGGAAGAAACACAAGCTGAAATCAACAATGCCAGGAGAAATATCAATGACCTCAGATATGCAGATGACACCATCCTTATGGCAGAAAGCAAAGAGGAACTAAAAAGCCTCTTGATGAAAGTGAAAGAGGAGAGTGAAAAAGTTGGCTTAAAGCTCAACATTCAGAACACGAAGATCATGGCATCTGGTTCCAACACTTCATGGGAAATGGGGAAACAGTGGAAACAGTGTCAGGCTTTATTTTTTTGGGCTCCAAAATCACTGCAGATGGTGACTGCAGCCATGAAATAAAAGACGCTTACTCCTTGGAAGAAAAGTTATGACCAACCTAGATAGTATATTCAAAAGCAGAGACATTACTTTGCCGACTAAGGTCCATCTAGTCAAGGCTATGGTTTTTCCTGTGGTCATGTATGGATGTGAGAGTTGGACTGTGAAGAAGGCTGAGCACTGAAGAATTGATGCTTTTGAACTGTGGTGTTGAAAACTCTTGAGCGTCCCTTGGACTGCAAGGAGATCCAACCAGTCCATTCTGAAGGAGATCAACCATGGGAATACTTTGGAAGAAATGATGCTAAAGCTGAAGCTCCAGTCCTTTGTACACCTCATGTGAAGAGTTGACTCATTGGAAAAGACTCTGATGCTGGGAGGGATTGGAGACAGGAACAGAAGGGGACGACCCAGGATGAGATGGTTGGATGGCATCACGGACTCGATGGACGTGAGTCTGAGTGAACTCCGGGAGATGGTGATGGACAGGGAGGCCTGACGTGCTGCAGTTCATGGGGTCACAAAGAGTCGTACATGACTGAGCAGCTGAACTGAACTGAATGTATTGTTTTTTGTACAGTTCTTCTCTGTATTCTTCCTACCTCTTCTTAATATCTTCTGCTTCTGTTAGGTCCATAGCATTTCTGTCCTTTATCGAGCCATTCTTTACATGAAATGTTCCCTTGGTAACTCTAATTTTCTTGAAGATATCTCTAGTCTTTCCCATTCTGTTTTCCTTTACTTCCTTGCATTGATCACTGAGGAAGGCTTTTTAAATCTCTCCTTGCTATTCTTTGGAACTCTGCATTCAGATGCTTATATCTTTCCTTTTCTCTTTTGCTTTTTGCTCCTCTTCTTTTCAGAGCTATCTGTAAGGCCTCCTAAGACTGCCATTTTGCTTTTCTTGCATTTCTTTTTCATGGGGATGGTCTTGATCCCTGTCTCCTTACAAGCTCATGAGCCTCCATCCATAGTTCATCAGGCACTTTGTCTATGAGATCAAGTCCCTTAAATATATTTCTGACTTCCAATGTATAATCATAAGGGATTTGATTTAGGTCATACCTAAATGGTCTAGTGGTTTTCCCTACTTTCTGTGGCAAGAATACGCAGAGGAACTGTACAGAAAAGAACTTCATGACCCAGATAATCACGATGGTGTGATCACTCACCTAGAGCCAGATATTCTGGATTGTGAAGTCAAGTGGGCCTTAGAAAGCATCACTACGAACAAAGCTAGTGGAGGTGATGGAAATCCAGTTGAGCTTTTTCAAATCCTGAATGATGATGCTGTGAAAGTGCTGCACTCAATATGCCAACAAATTTGGAAAACTCAGCAGTGGCCACAGGAGTGGAAAAGGTCAGTTTTCATTCTAATCCCAAGGAAAGGCAATGCCAAAAAAAATGCTTAAACTACCACAGAATTGCACTCATCTCACCCACTAGTAAAGTAATGCTCAAATTTCTCCAAGCCAGGCTTCAGCAATATGTGAACCGTGAACTTCCAGATGTTCAAGCTGGTTTTAGAAAAAGCAGAGGAACCAGGGATCAAATTGCCAACATCCGCTGGATCATGGAAAAAGCAAGAGAGTTCCAGAAAAACATCTATTTCTGCTTTCTTGACTATGCCAAAGCCTTTGACTGTGTGGATCACAATAAAATATGAAAAATTCTGAAAGAGATGGGAATATCAGACCACCTGACCTGCCTGTTGAGAAACCTATATGCAGGTCAGGAAGCAATAGTTAGAACTGGACATGGAACAACAGACTGGTTCCAAATAGGAAACGGAGTACACCGTGGCTGTATACTATCACCCTGCTTATTTAACTCATATGCAGAGTACATCATGAGAATTTCTGGGCTGGAAGAAACACAAGCTGGAATCAAGATTGCCAGGATAAATATCAATAACCTCAGATATTCAGATGACACCATCCTTATGGCAGAAAGTGAAGAGGAACTAAAAAGCCTCTTGATGAAAGTGAAAGAGGAGAGTGAAAAAGTTGGCTTAAAGCTCAACATTCAGAAAACGAAGATCATGGCATCTGTTTCCATTACTTCATGAGAAATTGATGGGGAAACAGTGGAAACAGTGTTAAACTTTATTTTTATTTATTTATTTATTTATTTATTTTTAGCTCGAAGATCAGTGCAGATGGTGATTGCAGCCATGCAGTTAAAAGACATTTACTCCTTGGGAGTAAAAAGTTATGACCCACCTAGATAGCATTTTCAAAAGCAGGGACATTACTTTACCAACAAAGGTCCACCTAGTCAAGGCTATGATTTTTCCTGTGGTCATGTATGGATATGAGAGTTGGACTGCGAAGAAAGCTGAGTGCCAAATAATTGATGCTTTTGAACTGTGGTGTTGGAGAAGACACTTGAGAGTCCATTGGACTACAAGGAAATCCAAACAGTCAATCCTAAATGAGATCAGTCCTGGGTGTTCATCGGAAGGACTGATGGTGAAGCTGAAACTCCAATACTTTGGCCATGCGATGCGAAGAGTTGACTGATTGGAAAAGACTCTGATGCTGGGCGGGATTGGGGGCAGGAGGAGAAGGGGACGACTGAGGATGAGGTGGCTGGATGGCATTACCGACTTGATGGACATTAGTTTGGGTGAACTCTGGGAGTTGGTGATGGACAGGGAGGCCTGGCGTGCTGCAGTTCATGGGGTCACACAGAGTCACACATGAGTGAGCAACTGAACTGATTTGAATGTATTGTTTAGCTCCCATGTGTCTGTGTTTTCAATTTTTTTTTTTTTTTTTTTTGCTATAATTAGTTTCTAATCCCATAGCCCTGGAAAATACTCTTGATTTTATTTCAGTTTTCCTAATTTTGTCAAGGCTTTATTTGTAATCCAAGATGTGATCTCTTTTGGAGAATGTTCCATGTGCACTTGAGAAGAAATTGTACTCTGCTGCTTTCATATAAAATATTCTATCAACATGAGGAAAGTCTATGTGTTCTAAGACATCATTTAAGGCTTCTGTTTCCTTATTAAATTTATTTCTGAATCATCTACATTGGTCACTTTCCTTTTTTATGCCTGGTAGCATTTGTCTTGTATATTGAGGTGCTACTGTCTTAACTGCTTATATATTTACAACTGTTATGTCTTCTTGGATTTACCACTTGATACTCATGCTAAGAGTTGACTCGCTGGAAAAGACTCTGATCCTGGGAGGGATTGGGGGCAGGAGGAGAAGGGAACTACAGAGGATGAGATGGCTTGATGGCATCACTGACTCATTGGACGTGAGTCTGGGTGAACTCCTGGAGTTGATGATGGACAGCGAGGCCTGGCGTGCTGCAATTCATGGGGTGACAAATCGTTGAACACGACTGAGTGACTGAACTGAACTGAATTATATAATGTCCTTCTTTGTCTCTTGTAACATTTTTTATTTTAAAGTTTTTTTTTTTTTTTTTTTTCTGATATGAGTGTTGCTTCTGCTGCTAAGTCGCTTCAGTCGTGTCCAGCTCTGTCCAGCCCCATAGACAGCAGCCCACCAGGCTCCCCCATCCCTGGGATTCTCCAGGCAAGAACACTGGAGTGGGTTGCCATTTCCTTCTCCAATGCATGAAAGTGAAAAGTGAAGGTGAAGTCATTCAGTCGTGTCCAACTCTTAGCAACCCCATGGACTGCAGTCTACCAGGCTCCTCCAGCTATGGGATTCTCTAGGTATGAGTGCCAGAGTGGGTTGTCATTGCCTTCTCCTGAATGAGTGTTGCTACTGCAGCTTTATTTTGATTTCCACTTGCATGAAATATTGTTTCTGTGTTGTTCCTAGGTCTTAAATAGGTGTCTTGAAAACTTATACATGAGTCTTCTTTTGTATCAATTATGCAAGTATATGTCTTTTGATTGGAGTATTTAATACATTTATATTTAGAGTAATTAGCAATATGTATGTTAACAGTTTCCTGTTTCGGGCTTGTTTCTGTAGGTCTTTTTCTTCTGTTGTGTTTCCCATATAGAAAAATTATTTTAGCTTTTATTGTAAGGCTTCTTTGATATTGTTGATTTCTCTTAGTTTTTGTTCTTTGTAAAGCTTTTTATTTCTCTGTCAAATCTCAATTAGTGTCTTTCTGGGTAGGTTAATCCTCATTTGTAGGTTTTCCCCCTTACATTATCTTATATATGGCCTTATGGCCTGCAGTGTTTTTGCTGAAAAATCAGCTGATTACGCTTTGGGTATTTTATTGTATGTTTTTTTTTGTGTGTTACTTTTCTCTTGATTATTGAAATATTGATATTTTTCTTTGTATTCAATTTCTTAACTTGATTTATAGGTGTTTTGGTGTGATTCTTCTTGGGTTTATTTTATATAGATCTCTCTACAGCTCCTGCACTGTGGTGATTATTCCCTTTCCCATGCTAGGGGAGATTTTGACTATATCTTTTGAAATATTTTCTCAGGACTTTCCTATTTCTCTTCTTTTTCTGTGGTCCCCATAATTAGAATGTCATATTTAATCTTGTTCCAGAAGTCTCTGAGACTGTCCACATTTCTTTATATTCTGCTTTCTCTCTTCTCCTCTGTGATAGTTATTTTAACCATTCTATCTTCCAGCTCACTTATTCCTTCTTCTGCCTCAGTTATTCTGGTATTGATTTCTTCTAGAGGTTTTTTTTTTTTTTTAATTTAACTTATTTTACTGTTAATTGCCCTTTGTTATTTAATTCTTCTATTTGTTTGTTAAAATTTTCTTTTATCTTCTTGATTCATGTCTGCATTCTATTTCTGAGACCTTGGATCTTTTTTGCTATGATTACTCTGAACTATTTTTCAGGTAGAGTGGTTATTTCATTTTCATTTATTTAGTCTTGAAGGTTTTTTTTTTTTTCTCCTTCATCTCCAAATTATTTCTCTGTCATCTTATCTTGTCTAACTTACTGTGCTTATGGTCTCTTTGCTGTAGACTGCAAAATTATAGTTCCCGTTGGTTCTAGTGTTTGGCCTTGGTAGGTGAAGCTGATCCAAGGGCTCCCTGGTGGGAGGGACTGGTGCCTGCACTATAGTGGCTGGACCTTGCTCTTGTCCCTCGGTTGTCAGGGAAATGTCAAGAGGTGTAGTTTCGGGGTGTCTGTGAACTTAGAACACCTTAAGGCCATCTGTATGCTGATGAATGTGTCTTTGTTCCTGTCTTACTGGTTGTTTGTCTTGAGGCTTTCCAGCAATGGAGCTTGCAGGTAGTTAGCTGGAGCCAGGTCTTGGTGCTGTGATGGGGACTTCAGGAATATCTCACACTGATTATTATTCCCAAGGATTTGTAATTCTCTCATGGTCCAGATACTTGGATTTAGTGCTCCCACAATGAGGTTTTGTGCTTGACCACCTGCCAGCCACACAAGTGGCAGAGAATGACAGGAGGTAGCATCATGGGCATTCAGGTTCACTTTTGTGTGAGGAGGACAAGGGGGCAACAATTGAGATGTGCCTGCAACCTCAGATATGCAGATGACACCACCCTTATGGCAGAAAGTGAAGAGGAACTAAAAAGCCTCTTGATGAAAGTGAAAGAAGAGAGTGAAAATGTTGGCTTAAAGCTCAACATTCAGAAAACAAAGATAATGGCATCCGGTCCCATCACTTCATGGGAAATAGATGGGGAAACAGTGGAAACACTTTCAGACTTTATTTTGGGGGGCTCAAAAATCACTGCAGATGGTGACTGCAGCCATGAAATTAAAAGACACTTACTCCTTGGAAGAAAAGTTATGACTAACCTAGATAGGTTATATAGGTTATATCTAGGTTATAACCTAGATAGTATATTCAAAAGCAGAGACATTACTTTGCCGACTTTGCTGTCTATTCAAGGCTATGGTTTTTCCTGTGGTCATGTATGGATGTGAGATTTGGACTGTGAAGAAGGCTGAGCGCCGAAGAATTGATGCTTTTGAACTGTGGTGTTGCAGAAGACTCTTGAGAGTCCCTTGGACTGCAAGGAGATCCAACCAGTCCATTCTGAAGGAGATCAGCCCTGGGATTTCTTTGGAAGGAATGATGCTAAAGCTGAAGCTCCAGTACTTTGGCCACCTCATGCGAAGAGTTGACTCATTGGAAAAGACTCTTACGCTGGGAGAGATTGGGGACAGGAGGAGAAGGGGGCAACTGAGAATGAGATGGCTGGATGGCATCACGGACTCAATGGACGTGAGTCTGAGTGAACTCCGGGAGATGGTGATGGACAGGGAGGCCTGGCGTGCTGCAATTCATGGGATTGCAAAGAGTCGGACACGACTGAGCAACTGAGCTGAACTGAACTGCTCATTTTGGTGGTAGTCCCTCCAAATGTCTGCAAAGGCAGGGTCTGGCATGTGGAGAGGGAAGACACAATGGCTGCTCAGCCCCTTGTATGCCACTGAGCAATGGTGTCTTGCTTCCATGCCAGTCTTCACTTCCTCCAGGACATTCCTGGCTGCAGAGTTCCTCATTCTCTTCCCCTCAGGCTGTTTCTGTGCACCAGAGCTCCTTATTTCCATCCCTTTAGATCATCTCCAAGAAGCCAGCATCAGGAGTCTCCCCAAGTCCACTCTCCAAACCCCAGACTTCATCATCCTCCTACTCCCAGCACTGGCAGGAACCCATCTCATAATGGAGCTTGCAAGGATGTGGCACATTCTTTATGCATGTCTTGTTCTGTCCTTCCTCCCACAAACAAGCTGCTGTGCTTTCCTCTTATATCCCTTGAAGCTCCTCTCTATTTCAACTGATACCAACACATATATGGCTTCCTTCCCAGGTGTAGTAATCTCCCCTCTCTTTCAATTTCATCCCAGGGTTGTGAGTCCCAGCCCATTTTCTCTTTTCTTTCTCATTTTCTCTCTTTCATCTTGCATGTTTATGAGGAGACTGTTATTGTTCTTTTAGGTGTCTAAGGTTCTCTGCTAGTGTTCAGCAGGTGTTCTGTGTAAATTCTTCCACTTGTAGATGTATTCTTGATATAATTGTATGAAGAGGTGAACCCCGGATCCTTCTATTCCACCATCTTGACTTCTTCCTTGTTAAATGTTTTCTTATTGCTTTTAGTTCTTTTATTGTCATTCCTTTTTTCTTGTTTTGCTCCCTTTCTTTATTTGATGATTATCCTTAGTGTTATGTTTAAATTCCTTTCTCTTATTTTTTTTGCATGTATGTCTTACAGATAGTAATCTATACATGCATGTGATTATTTTAACTAGCTAATCTCATAAATTCAAACACATTTAAGCAACCCTGTATTTTTACTATCCCCATGCCATATTAAATTTTCTTAGCTATAACTTGTTTTCATTTATTTTCTTTTCACTTCCTTTTTTTTAAATTTTCAAACTATAGAAGTATGATAATACATTCACAGGAAGCTTGGAAAATGCAGAACAAGGTTACATATAGTTCCACCACATATTACAATTATTTTTTGATAGATAAATTAAGATTTTTAGTTGGAGTTTCAAAATCAGTATCAAAATCAGTCTCAAAAGCTGATAGAATAAATAGACTGATAGAAAAGTAGACTGATATAGTATATTTGAAGAGCACTATAAGCCAGTTCATCATGATTAAGATTTATACAATTACACACCACAGTAAGATGAAAATTCTATTCAAGTTCCCATTAGAGAATAAATTAGGAGACACTAGAACATATTCACGGACATAAAACAAGGTGCAAAAATTTTATGGTCTACAGGTATTGAAACTATACAGAGTCTGTTCTCTTACCATGGTGAAATTATTAATATGTTATAAATCAATATCAAAAGATATTTGAAAATAACTCACATATTTTCAAGTGCAATGTGACACTTACCAAAAGAGCTTTTTGACTTAGCCATTGAAATAATCATAAAGTTAGAAGACTGAGAAAACACAGAAGGTGATTGCAGATAAGGAAGCATTTAAAAGAGAAATTAGCATCAAAATGAGAAATTATTATCAAAGGATTTCAACAACCCCAATTATTTGAAAATTAAGTATCCACTTTAAATGATGGGTGTATCTAATAAGCCATAACAAGGAAAATTAAGAAATATTATTGTAACAGAAAAAATAAAAGAAAACAGAATTTACCAGAATGTGTTGCATGAAACTGACGCTGCACGATGCAGCTAAATGCTATGTTGTATATTGAATAATGTATGAAAACAAACAATGGATGCTACCATGAAATGTTGTGAAATTTGAACAAAATCTGTACTTCAGTTAATAATGCTGAATCAAATGTCAATCTCCTGTTGTTTTTTTTTTTTTTAATTTTTGTTTTTTGGTTTGCTTGATTGTTTTTACAATATAGTATTGCTTTTTATTCTCAGAATTGGATTATAAGTTTCAAGCCTCATCTTTTTTTAGTCACTAAGACAATATATTTTCTATTCTTTTAGCAGTAACATTAGATGCCAAAAATACATGGAAGTATATCAAAGTTTTGAGTGAATTTGTTAGAAATCCAGCATTATATTCATAATATGTCAAACAAGTGGAATCAAAGTGCCATTTTTTTTTTTGCCTAGGTAAAAATTCATGAGCTTTCTAAAATATATATGTATATATTATATTATGCATATGTGTATGCTAAGTCACTTCAGTTGTGTCCAACCTTTTGTGACCCATAGACTATAGCCTGCCAGACTCCTTGGTCCATGGAATACTCCAGGCAAGAATACTGGTTGCCATGCTCTCCTCCAGGGGATCTTTCCGATTCAGGGATTGACCCCATAACAGTTGTCTCCTTCAATGGCTCTTTACCATTAGAGCCACCTGGGGAGCAATAATATAATACATATTATTTATACATGTGCGTGTATAATAGCTTTTCTAATACATTGATAAAGACTTGAGAAAGAAAAACAGGAAAAAAAAAGAGAGAGAAATTGGAAACAATAAACTACATGAAATGGAAGCACTGAATATGAAATAGAAAAGGTGAAACAAACCAGATGAAAGCAAAAAAATGATCACATAGTCCAGTTACTTTTAAACATGAATGCTCATTAGAAACACAACTGGAGCTTTGGGAAAAAATAAAGCAATAAATAAATAAAAAATAAATTTGTATTTTTCAAAAATTCTAAGATAGTTCTGATATACATATGGATTTTAAAAAATGATTACAGGTTTTTCTGTTAAATGTCTGTTTTAATGATACAGAATTCTATTGATTTGTGTTGACCAATCATAATACAAAGGCATTAAATGGATAATTGTTACATAATCACAATAGAAAAATATGTTTATCAGTTTTCACAATCAAAAGCCAGAAAACAAATAAAAATAATTACAATTGCAAGCCATAATGGAAACATAATTAACCGAATAATATAAAACAATTGCATACAATTTGGGGCTTAAGTATATTCATGTGATAAGTAGAAGTGAATACTTGTACATGTTTTCATTCTCCCAGTCAATGTCTTTTGGTCAGTACATTTAAAGTAATTATCAGTAAGTAAAGAATCCACCTGCCATGCAGGAGACCCCAGTTCGATTAGTGGATCAGGAAGATCCTCTGGAGAAGGAAAAGGCTACCCACTCCAGTTTTCTTGGGCTCCCCTTATGGGTCAGCTGGTAAAGAATCCGCCTACAAATGTGGGAGACCTGGATCCAATCCCTGGGTTGGGAAGATCCCCAGGAGAAGGGAAAAGCTACTCACTCCAATATTCTGGCCTAGAGAATTCCATGGAGTATATAGTCCATGGGGGTCTCGAAGAGTCAAACACAACTGAGTGACTTTCACTTTCACTTTTCATGATCCTATTACCATTTTCTTAACTGTTTTGGGTTTATTTTGTGTACGTCTTTTCCTTCTCTTGTGTTTCCTTCTAGCAAATTTCCTTTGGCATTTGTTGTAAAGTTGGTATGGTGGTGCTGAATTCTCTTAACTTTTCTTGTCTGGAAAGCTTTTGATTTCTCTATCAAATGTGAATAAAAATCTTTCTGGATAAAGTATTCTTGGTTGTAGGTTCTTCCCTTTCATCACTTTAAATATACCATGTCATTCCCTTCTGGCTTGTGGAGATTTTGTTGATAACGTTATGGGAGTTCCCTTGTATGTTATTTGTCATTTTTCCCTTGTTGCTTTTGGTATTTTATCTTTGTTTTTAATTTTTTAACTTGATTACTATGTGTCTCAGTGTTTTTCTCCTTGGGTTAATTTATCCTGCTTGGGACTCTGATTCCTGGACTTGGCTGACCTTCTTTTCCCATATTATAGAAGCTTTCACTATTATCTCTTCAAATATTTTCTCAGGTACTTTCTCTCTCTTCTCCTTCTATGACCCTTATAATGAGAATGTTGGTGCATTTAACCTTGTCCTAGAGGTCCTTTAGGATGTCTTATTCTCTCTCTCTCTCTCTTTTTTTTTTTCTTTTTTTTTTTTTTTTCGCTATATTCTGTTCTGTGGCAGTGATTTCCACCATTCTATCTTCCAGGGCAGTTATCTGTTGTTCTTCCTTCATTCATCTTCTTTAATTCTTTAGGCCTTTGGTAAACATTACTTGCATTTTCTCCATTCTTTTCTGAGATCTTGGATCATATTCTCTATCACTATTCTGATTTCTTTTCTGTGTGGGTGCCTATCCCCATTTCATTTAGTTATTTTTTCCAGAGTTTTATCTTGTCCCTTCAACTGAGACATAATCCTTATCTTTTTCATTGACTTTGTGTGATGTGGTTTTATTTTAGCTGCTTCAAGACTGTGGTTCTTTTTGCTTCTTCTGTCTGTCCTCTGGTGAATGAGTCTAAGAGGCTTGTGTAAGCTTTCTAATTGTGATAAACTGAGTCTTGCTCTGGTGGGCAGGGCTGTACTTAGGAAAACTTTATCTGTTGATATGTGATGTTACACTCCCTCCTTGTTTACTGTTTGACCTGGGGTGCCAGCCATGGGTTCTATGGGTTCTATGTTAGGGTTAATGGTGACTTCTGAGTGAGCTTATGTCAAGGGGCACTTTGCAGAACTGCTGCTGCCAGTGCCCCCATCCACGTGGCAAGCTACATCTAACCCATGTCTCCTCAAGAGACTGTCCATCACTAGCAGGTTGCTCTTGTTCAATCTCTTGTGGGGTCACTGCTCCTTTCCCCTGGATTCTGGTATGCACTAGATTTTAAATGTGCCCTCCAAGTGTGGAGTCTCTGTTTCCCCCAGTCCTGTCGAAATTCTGTAATCAAATCCCACTGGCCTTCAAGGTCTGATTCCTTTGGAATTTCCAGTTCCTTTGCCCGATTCCTTGGCTGGGAAGCCTGATGTGTGATTCAGAACCTTCACAGCAGTTGAAGAACTTCTTTGGTATTATCATTCTCCAGTTTGTGGTTCACACACTCACCAGATATAAGATTTGATTTTATCTTGATTGAGTCCCTCATAACATCTTGTCATGGCTTCTTTTTCTTTGAATGTGGGGTATCTTTTTCTGGTGAGTTTTAGTGTTCTCCTGTCTCTGATTGTTCAACAGCTAATTGTAATTTTTATACTCTCACAGGAGGAGATGAGCTCATGTGCTTCTACTTCACCATCTTGAGCTAATCCATATTTACTTTTTTTGATACCTTATTTTGCATTTTTTTTATTTTTTGCATCCTTTAATTATGTATTGTGAATATAAATTATGTAATTATTTTGTCTTTTAAACTTTCATTAGCTTCGAATGTAGTTGATTTAGTAATTTTACTGTACATTTGCTTTTACTGATGAGATTTTTTTTTCTTTCATAATTTTCATGCTTCACTTTGTGGCCTCTTCCACTAAGACGAGTTTCTTTAACATTTCTTGTAAAATTGGCTTTGTGGCGCTTAAGTCTTTAAGCTTTTGCTTGTTTATAAAACATTTGGTTTTTCCATTAAATCTGAATAAAAACTTTGTTGGTTAGTATATTCTTCCTTATAGGTTTTCACTTTATATCACTTTTGATATACTGAACTTCTCCCTTCTGGCCTGTAGAGTTACTTCTGAAAAGTCATCTAATAGCTCATGGAAGCTTCCTTGTACATAACTTGAAAAAAAAAATATTTATTTTAATTGAAGGCTAGTTTCATTACAATACTGTGTTGTGTTTTGCCATACATTGACATGAATCAGCCACAGGTGCACATGTGTCTCCCCATCCTGAACACCTCTCCCACCTCCCCCCCCCCCACCCCATCCGTCTGAGTTGTCTCAGAACACCAGCTTTGAGTGCCCTGCTTCATGCTTTGAACTTGCACTGGTCATCTAATTTACATGTGGTAATATACATGTTTCAGTGCTATTCTCCCAAATCATCCTACCCTTGCCTTCTCTCACATAGTCCAAAAGTATGTACATAATTTTGATTGTCCCTTTCTAATTTTTCATGTTCTCTCTTTATTCTTAATGTTTCCTATTTTAATTATAATACGTCTTGATGTGGTCCTCTTTGAATTGATCCTCTTTGGGACTCTCTGAGCTTCCTGGACCTGGATGTCATCTTCCTTTCACAAATTAGAAAAGTTTTCAACTATCAACTGTTCAAATATGCTTCCTACCCCTTTCTCTCTTCTCCTCTGGGACCTTTATTATGTCAATGATAGTCTGCTTTATATTGCCCCAGAAGTCTCTTAAACTGTTCTTATTCTTTTCTGTTTCCTTTTCTTTTTGATGAAGGCAATCAAATTGTACAAACTTCCACCTATTATATAGCTAAGTTTAACGGATGCAATATACAACAGGATAAATATAATTAACACTGCTCTATGTTATACATGAAAGTTGTTATGAGAACAAAACTTAAAGGTTATTATTATAAGAAAACTTTTTTATATTTCTTTAATTTTGTAGCTATATAAGATGACAAATGTTCACTAAACTTATTCTGATAATTATGTCATGATATGTGTAAGTCAAGTAATTATTCTTATCAATCTTTTTATTTATTTATTTATTTATTTATTTATTGTTTATTTACTTTACAATACTGTATTGGTTTTGCCATACATTGACATTAATTCACCACAGGTGTACATGAGTTCAGGATTGGGAACTCAAGTCATTATTCTTAAACTCATACAATACTGTATGTCTGTATATTCCACTGTATCCAGCATGTGTAATGTTTGCTGCACTTACTTATAATTAACCTTAAAACCTTATAAATTTAGTAAATAGTATATTTATTTGAGCAAACTTCCAGAGACAGTGGAGGACAATGGAGGCTGACATGTTACAGTCCATGATATAACAAAAAGTTAGATACAACTTAGTGACTGAAAAACAGCAACAAAACACCTAGAAGTATGTCTCAACGACTAATGGTGTGAGAATTGTTTCAGCTCCCTGCTTCAGAGTCTTCAAATACTTTTCTATAACAGAAACTTATTTCATTCCAAATTAATATCAGCTCTTTCAAAATCAAAAGAAAAAAAGTCAGTTGTATACCATGATACAAGCAGTTCTCAATACCTGAAGAATTCTAATTTTAAATATATTTTTTAGTTTTTCTTTTTAATAAACATGTGGTTGATGAAATAATGCAACACCTTAAATTTTAAAATAGCATGATTTAAATTTATTTTATTTTTTAAATTAATTAATTTATTTTAATTTGAGGCTAATTACTTTAAAATATTGTAGTGGTTTTTGCCATACATTGACATGAATCAGCCATGGGTGTACATGTTTTAACCTTTTGTGAATATGGTGCAAGAAAATTCTGTACCAAATTAATAAATTCCGCACTGATAATATTTTGAAAAATTATCCTAACATCGCAGCAAATTAGTTAATAGATTATTCGAGAGTGTTGATAAGAACTCTGTATCCTGAAAAAACTTTCTTGAGGCTTAGAAAGAATGCATTCAGCTCTACACTGCCCTCAGATCTCTCCAGTATTCATGTATTTTCATGGTCTATAGATAGAGCAAGGTTAGAAGACACATCTGAAAAAAAAAAAAACAAGTATTTATTGTTGCTTTGTCTCTGACTTAGCACAAAGCTTCCTACTGTATCCCAATATGTTGTCCCAATCCAGCTAGCTCAGAAAGGTTTTTGTGAAAAGCCAGAAACTTGGCCCAGCCACCCATTCTTGGACTATATCCCATTATATCTCACTATATGGAACTGCCAGTTTCTTCCCAGGATACTTTGTTTGAACATTTTTATAATTTTAAGTAATTTCTCTTTAACATGAAAAATCCCTTTTAGTCTACATTATTATTCCCTGAACCTTATAGCACTTGTATATATATGCAATCAGTGGTAATTTTTCTCCCAGTATCCTGTCCTTATCCCAAACCTGATGGCTGAAAATTTTCCAGAAACTTAGTTGATTTGTTTTTAGAATAGATTATATTTTACCAAACATGTGCCTGATATCAATTCTCTAATGGTTGTTTGCCTACCTCCAGACCTTGGAAAACCATCAGCTCAGATATACATATCAGTTAGCTTATGATAAAGTACCCATCACTCCAGTGAACTTCACAAGTTAGCACATATCCAAAATTATTCTGTTCATAATCATTGATGTAGAATATCAAATAATTAATCATAAAACACTTAAACAGAGTGAATTTGCTTGAACTTTATATCACCATACTAATAAATTTCATTCCCAGATAAATTTTCCTAGAGTACTGTGATGAGAGTTAGCTAGCACATGTTTGCAGATATATTTCTATAATAGATAATGAGGAGTGAAGTCACAGAAAAGAGACAGTTATGGAGGAAAGAAATGCATTTTGTAGTAGGGACAGTTTGGATATATAATATATTTAGAGCTTTGAAGAATCTATTAGTGTTTCCAAGTTTAGTAATCAATAGAAAACTTTGTTGATTATCATCTTTTTAATTTTTTTAAAATATAAACTTATTTATTTTAATTGAAGGCTAATTAATTTACAATATTGTATTGGTTTTGCCACACATCAACATGAATCCGCCACAAGTATACACGTGTTCCCCATCCTGAACCCCCCTCCCTCCTCCCTCCCATACCATACCTCTGGGTCGTCCCAGTGCACCAGCCCCAAGTATCCAGTATCATGCATCGAACTTGGACTAGTGATTCATTTCACATATGATATTATACATGTTTCAATGCCATTCTCCCAAATCACCCCACCCTGTCCCTCTCCCACAGAGTCCAAAAGACTGTTCTATACATCTGTGTCTTTTGCTGTCTCACATACAGGGTTATCATTACCATCTTTCTAAATTCCATATATATGTGTTAGCATACTGTACTGGTGTTTTTATTTCTGGCTTACTTCACTCGGTATAATAGACTCCAGTTTCATCCACCTCATTAGAACTGATTCAAATGTATTCTTTTTAATGGCTGAGTAATAATCCATTGTGTATATGTACCACAGCTTTCTTATCCATTCATCTGCTGATGGACATCTAGGTTGCTTCCACGTCCTGGCTATTATAAACAGTGCTGCAATGAATATTGGGGTGCATGTGTCTCTTTCAATTCTGGTTTCCTTGGTGTGTATGCCCAGCAGTGGGATTGCTGGGTCATAAGGCAGTTCTATTCCCAGTTTTTTAAGGAATCTCCACACTGTTCTCCAGAGTGGCTGTACTAGTATGCATTCCCACCAACACTGTAAGAGGGTTCTCTTTTCTCCACATCCTCTCCAGCATTTATTGCTTGTAGACTTTTGGATAGCAGCCATTCTCATTGGCATGAAATGGTACCTCATTGTGGTTTTGATTTGCATTTCTCTGATAATGAGTGATGCTGAGCATCTTTTCATGTGTTTGTTAGCCATCTGTTTGTCTTCTTTGGAGAAATGTCTGTTTAGTTCTTTGGCCCATTTTTTGATTGTGTCATTTATTTCTCTGGAATTGAGCTGCAGGAGTTGCTTGTATATTTTTGGGATTGTTTGTCAGTTGCTTCATTTGCTATTATTTTCTGCCATTCTGAAGGCTGTCTTTTCACCTTGCTTATAGTTTCCTTTGTTGTGCAGAAGCTTTTAAGTTTAATTAGGTCCCATTTGTTTATTTTTGCTTTTATTTCCAATATTCTAGGAGGTGGGTCATAGAGGATCCTGCTGTGATTTATGTCGGAGAGTGTTTTGCCTATGTTCTCCTTGAGGAGTTTTATAGTTTCTGATCGTACGTTTAGATATTTAGTCCATTCAAAGTTTATTTTTGTGTATAGTGATCATCTTTAATTGGATATGATAAATTTTGTTGACATGGCTATTCTATTTGAAAATTTTATTTATGAATTTAGATAATAACAGAATTTCAGTTGAATTTCTCAATATAGTTTGAGTAATTTCTTCATTCTATTTATAATAAAACAATTAAATCAGTATCACATGGAGCATAATATGATCCCATATATATTATACTTAATGGGTTAAATGTAGTTTTGTAGCATATGGAATTTGATGAAATTTAATTTTAGGTTTTCCCATAGTATTATTTGAGATGAGATTTAATTTTTATTTTTCCAAAAATCTATTTGAAATATTTTTACAATATAAACAATAATTTAATTGTTTTCCTATTTGATTTTTGCCCCTCTTTTTCCCCTTATATTTTGGTATAGCAGAAGTTTATTCTTTGGGAACATTTATGGTATATATTTTAGAAAAAATAAATAATAAAAATAATTTTATTATTGACACTTTTTATAATATATGTTACACTGCAATCTCGTACCTAAAACCAATATTTGTTTATTTATTTTATTTTACTGTTTTTGAGGCTTTTTATTATTTTTTAATTGGAGGAAAATTGCTTTACAATGTTGTGTTGGTTGGTTTCTACTGAACAACATTGAAAATCAGTTATATATATATATATATATATATGTATGTATATCACTCCTTCCTAAGCTTCCCTCCTCTCTCCATCCCATCCTTCTAGGTCTACATTTAGTGCTAAACCAGGCTCCCTATGTTTTATAACAGCTTCCCAATCCTATCTATTTTACACATGATAGTGTATAGATATCAATGCTACTTTTTTTCAGTTTTTCCCACCCTCTCCTTCTCCCACTGAGCCCACAAAGCCATTCTCTACCTCTGTATCTCCATTTCTTCACTGCAAATAATTTCATCAGTACCAATTTTCTAGATTCCAATATTTTATATTTTCCTCTTTCTGATTTACTTCACTCTGTATAACAGGCTCTAGGATAATTATCTCACTACAATTGACTCAAATTCATTCCTTTTTATGGCTGAGTAGTATTCCATTGTATATATGTACCATATCTCCTTTATCTATTCATCTATTGATAGACATCTATGTTGTGTCCATGTCCTGGCTATTGCAATAGTGTTGCAATGAACATTGGGGTACATGTGTATTTTTGAGTTGTGATTTTATCAGGGTATATGCCCAGCAGTGGGATTGCTGTGTCATATAGTATATTTATTCCCTAGTGTAACCAGCATTTTAAATTAAATTTAATTAGAAACCTTTGTGTAGATTCTGTTTAAGTTTTTGTTTTTTGCTTCATTTACAAATAACTTATCCAAATGGTGGTTAACTGTACTATTAATATGTAAAAAGGAAAAAAAAAATTAAATATGGTTCTAAACTTTGGCAATTTTTAAGTGTATTCCACAAAATAGATGAAATGTTAAAGTGATTATATGGATACCTTCCATCCCAAATTCTCTGCTCTCAATAATCTGGAGTTTTCAAAAACGCATGCCAAAGTGCTCAGTTGCATTAATTCTTTTAACTTTGTGTAAGCATACTGTTTTAATGTCATAGAATGCAATCTGTTAGAAACATATTTTTACTCTCCGAAGTGGATATGCATGTATTTTGGCAACCAATTACTTTACAGGCATGCATAAGCAAATAATCATATTCATGCTTTTCTTATGCACAAAGTTTTCTCATCATGCCAGTACAAATATTTCTGTTAGTAGCTGGACTGAGGACTGCTTTTAATCATTCCACATCATTTGCTATTAATCTAACCAGTATGGTCTGTGTCTTCCTTAATGCTGCTTTATATATATATATATATATATATATATATATATATATATATATATATATCTTTGTTCAAGAGAGGATAATCACATGAAGATAAATACCAGCATAAGGCCTGAAAAAATACATAAGAGAAAAAGAACTTTAAAACATTTTAAGTCATTCTGCAATTCACACATTTTTTTTGTATCAACCTACTTAATAGTGATATACATGTGAACAGATTTAATTTTTTTAATTTTTCTGAATCTGTGTTAACCAGGAAAAAGAGTAATTGTTGTCAAGAGCATTCAAACTGTCGGAATATCCTTCAGTCTAAAAGTGTTAGAATATGTGCAGAAATAATTACTGAAACTCTATTCAACTGTAATAATAACCTGCTACTGATGACAGCAATTACTGCGAAAGTGTAATAGAAATCAAAGGCACATTTTTCTCTGACAAGTACATTTATAAGGTTTACATTGGCTGAATAGTGTTGACAATGATGATGTGCTGTATCATTCTTAATCACGACTAGCATGATGTTACATTTTGAACTGTTTCACATTAGAAAGAAACTAATTGCTTGTTTAATTTGACACTGTCCAAGCTTTCCATACATAGGAATATATATTTTTAAAATGAATAGAGATTAAATGTTATGCTTCTTTGCCTGTTTCACATCTTTTTAAGTCCAGGTTTTAAGTACATTCTACCTTAAATAAAAGAAATTGAAGTTAAGCCAAACAGGCAAGGCAAAATTTAAGATTTTTAAAATAATTTACTAATTCATAATTAGGTCAAATTATGGCCATTTCCTTCAATTTCAGTCTTTTGCAGTTGTCATCTTTATTACCAGTGTTTTTTGGCCATGCTCCCCACGATGTCTTGAGGCAACATTGCATAGACTCCTTTAGAGGGTATTCTCTAATAGCATCAACAAGTAATAACATCTAACCTGGTCAAGCTGTGAGATGGCCTATTTTCTTGAAAGCATGTTAAAGTAAAACAAGGTAAGTGATTTGTTTTCCTCTGAAGAAATTTGGTTGCTTCAAAGTAATATTTAAATGTATAATTTAGTTTTCACAGAAAAGAGAGAAAAATAGTATAAAACTTAAGGGACTTTAACAAAAATATTTAATCTTATTTTGTTAAATTGAACTAGATTCTTTCTAATATTTGAATTATAAAAGACCTGTATGAAACAGGGCACTCAAAGCTGGTGTACTGGGACAACTCTGAGGGTGGGATGGCGGGGGGAGGGGGGGAGGTGGGAGGGGAGCTCAGGATGGGAGACACATGTACACCCATGACTGATTCATGTCAATGTATGGCAAAAATCACCACAATATTGTAAAGCAATTCAGTTCAGTTCAGTCTCTCAGTCGTGTCTGACTCTTTGAGACCCCATGAACTGCAGCATGTCAGGCCTCCCTGTCCAGCACCAACTCCTGGAGTCCACCCAAACCCATGTCCCTTGAGTTGGTGATGACACCCAACCATCTCATCCCCTGTTGTCCCCTTCTCCTCCTGCCCTCAATCTTTCCCAGCATCAGGGTCTTTTCAAATGAGTCAGCTCTTCACATCAGGTGGCCAAAGTACTGGAGTTTCAGCTACAACATCAGTCCCACCAAAGAACACCCAAGACTGATCTTTAAGATGGGCTGGTTGGAACTCCTTGCAGTCCAAGGGAATCTCAAGAGTCTTCTCCAACGCCACAGTTCAAAAGCATCAACTCTTTGGCACTCACCTTTCTTTATAGTCCACTCTCACATCCATACATGACCACTGGAAAAACCATAGCCTTGACTAGGCTGACCTTTGTTGGCAAAGTAATGTCTCTGCTTTTCAATATGCTGTCTAAGTTGGTCATAACTTTTCTTCCAAGGAGTAAGCATCTTTTACTTTCATGGCTGCAATCATCATCTGCAGTGATTTTGGAGTGCAGAAAAATAAAGTCAGTCACTATTTCCACTGTTTCCCCATCTATTTGCCATGAAGTGATGGGACTGGATGTCATGATCTTAGTTTTTTGAATGTTGAGGTTTTAATTTCCAATTAAAATAATAAATATATTTAAAAAAAAGACTTGTACTATAATTTGCTTTTTCATTTTCTTATGGTTTATATATCACCTACAAAGTTGTAAGGTGCAATCAATGTTAATATTTATTTGAGGGAGATCACGTGGGTGTCTATCTCAATGTCCCAGACACAAAATAATGTTCTAGATAAGAATAACTTCCCTGGCTTTGAGAGTAGGCTCTATTCTCCCAGACAAAATTGTAATCCACATTTTTATTGAAATATTACCAATTTGCAAGTTTGTATTAATTTCTACTGTGCAGCAAAATGATTTATTCTTTTCATTCTTCTTTATATACATTCTTTCTTATATATTCTGTTCTTCTATGATTTATCATAAAATATTTAATACACTTCTCTGTGCTAGATAGTAGGATCTTATTGTTTATTCATTCTATATATAAAAGCTTACATCTGTTAACTCCAACTTCCCACTCTATCCCTCCCCCAACTCCCTCATAATTGCATATGAGAATAGGAATAGGAATTGTTCATTTTTCTTTGGCATAATATGAATTATAGATATAGAATTAACAGTGAAGCAGACACTTTTGATGTTAGTCAATCAGTCGTGTCTGACTCTTCGTGACCCCATGCACTGTAGCCCTCTGTGCTCCTCTGTTCATGGTATTTCCCAGGCAAGAATACTGGAGTGGGTTGCTATTTCCTTCTCCAGGGGTTCTTCCCAACCCAGGGATCAAACACACGACTCTTTCTTGACAGGTGGATTTTTCGTTATCACTGAGGCATCTGGGAAGCCCAAAGTAGGCACTAGAAAATCTGAATTTTAGTTTTAGCTTCAGTAATTATCATTCATTATATAAATTGAGGTATGTCATAAAACTGATGAGACTTGGTATCTTAATTCATAAAATGGAATATTAATATTTACACTGTCTACAATTATTGCACTAATCAATAAAGATAGCATATATTAAATTGCAAATTATAAATCACTTTGCAGTTATAATAAGATGTTGTCATTTCACCCTTAGAGAATCTGGGTCTGTTCTCTGAGATTGCATAATTTATGTATGCACTTTTAGTAGGTATCAGTAATTATGTCCTGACTCAGCTAAAGTTCTTTAACTTCATATTTCATATAAAGTACAGTGCCAAAACTACTCAGGGAAAAATATGCAAGCAAATAAAAACTATACTTCAAATCTCAGAAGTGATCACATGTATTAGTGACGTGGTATACAACTCATTGTGTGGCTATGCCCACTGAAGAGAAAGCCCTAATTAACCATTGGGGACTTTAGGTTTGGGCAGGAAATCAAGGACTTCTCAGTATTTTCTGCACTTTTTGTCATGTTTCAGTTTGTTTCAAACTTTTTTTAAAGACATATACTCTGTTTGAACAAACAATGCTGAGATAGCACAAATTATTTCTTGACCAATTATTTATACTTGCAACAGTAGCAGCTGTTATATTTTCAAAATTTAAATTCTCAATGAGAACAATTTATGTTTGTGCCTTTTAGAAGGAATATTTGGAATGGGTTGCACAAAAGCAGATCCTTTCCAAATTCAATTCTCAAATATTGAACTTTTCTCATCTTCTAACATGAAACAAAATTGTTCCCTGGTGTATTTTTGAATGTGTTTAAAAGAATGAATTCTAGAAGGCGGTTGAAATCTGATCTAATTACTTGTTCACAGTCTCAGTAAGCTAAATCCAAATATTTATCCAAATATAAGCACATGAAGAAAAGGAAAAAAATAAATAAATTTGAGGTTCTTGGAAGTATGTTTTTCAGTTAATGAGTTGGCTTTTTTCCTAATATTTTATTACTCTGTATTTAAGTGAATCCTATTTAATCCTGTCTGCTCCCTCAATTTCCCCCAATAGGGCACAGCACTAACTATATTGTTGTGACATAACAAAAGCATGAATCATCCCCTAAAATCATCATGTGCTCAAATCATTTTGATTATTTTATTCCTTTGATCTGGGCTGATTGTGTCAAAGATCAGAGGGAAAGATTATTTCATAGTCTGAGCACTGGTTTTCAGACTCAGATTATTGTAGACAAGGGTATGTTGGATAATTCAGCAGAGATACCATTTTCATGGAGGTCTCTATAGTTCTCTATGTGGAAAGCCTGAGTCTATACAAAATAAGAATATGATCATAGAAATTAGAAGACCTCTGACTGCATTTTAAAATGTTTTATTGTGTTTCTTGCATTGCCATCTGGGAAAAGAAATATGGAAGTAAAAACTAATGAAGGTTAACGTATTCTACCTTTCAGTACAGATTTGCCTTTTTTTTTTTTTTTTTTTCCCTTAAGGTGTGATTGCTGGTCACCTGCATCAAATCTTCCAGTGTATTTCATAAAAATAGGAAGTTAGATGATGCAAGTTTTGGTTTTAAATTTGCAAATGCAATTAAGTCGGAGTGACCTGGAACTATAATTTATTAAGTAATTTGAAAGCAATCTTCTGTATAAACCAAATATGATCTAGGATTTGTTCAATAGTTACAAAATGTAACAAATAGTTTCAAAGTATAACAAATAGCTACAAAGTGTAAAGGCAATGGAACAACACAGTAATGTACTTCTTAAGCTGAATATGTAAATCATCAAAAGAAGATAATTATTAGTCCCAGATAGTCCTATTTGGTGAAAAAGCTATTTTCTCTTTCAGTAGCTCTAAAATTAACTTTTATGTGCAGAATCCTGGGCCCAATTCTAGCTAATTTTTTGTTGTTGTTCAGCCACTCAGTTGTATCCAACTCTTTGCACCCTCATGGACTGCAGTACACCAGGCTTCCCTGTCCTTCACTCTCTCCTGGAGTTTGTTCAGACTCATGTCCATTGAGTCAGGGAAGCCATGCAGCCATCCTCCTTCATTGCACCCTTCTCCTCTTGCCTTCAATCTTTCCCAGCATCAGGGTCTTTTCCAGTGGATCATCACTTCACATCAGGTGGCCAAAATATTGGAGCTTCAGCTTCAGCATCAGTGCTTCCAATGAATATTCTGCATTGATTTCCTTTAAGATTGACACTTTTAATATCCTTGCTGTCCAAAGGACTCTCAAGAGTCTCCTCCAGGACCACTGTTTGAAAGCATCAGTTCTACAATGTTCAGCCTGCATTATGGTCCAACATTCACATCCGCACATGACTACTGGAAAAACCACAGTTTTGACTATATGGACCTTTGCAGGCAAAGCGATGTCTCTGCTTTTTAATATGCTGAATTTGAGACTCCATGGCCTGTAGCCTGCCATGGTCTTCTTTCTGAATTTCCCAGGCAAGAATACTTGAGTGGGTTCACCATTTGCTTCTCCAGGGGATTTTCCTGACCCAGTAATTGAACCTGTGTCTCCTGCATTGCGGGTGGAATTCTTTACACTGAGCCACCTTTAAAAGTACCTAACCAATTTACCAAAATTAAATAAAAATTATATATATTTAATGTGTACAACATCTTACATGTATGATTATTATAGGCAAGGTAGTTAATAGTTCATGTACTGTTAGGGAAATTAAACAGTCTTGTTTAGGCTTCAGAGACAAACCAGAACAGGCCTTTGACCTTGATTCTAATCTACCTGGACACTGCCCTGACTATTGCTGTGTGTGCCAGACACAATTGATGTGAGTGTCTGAAGAGAAACATGATAGATAGATAGATAGATAGATAGATAGATAGATAGATAGATAGATAGGGAGCAGATCTTGGAATTTAAGTCCTTGGAGATCTTTTGAACTGAATGGATGCTTTTGGACTGTAGTATGGAAGAAGACTCTTGAGAGCCCCTTGGACAGCAAGGATATCAAACCAGTCAATCCTAAAGGAAAACAACCCTGAATATTCATTGGAGGGACTGATGCTGAAGTTGAAGCCCCAATACTTTGTCCACCTAATGGGAAGAGCCAACTCATTGGAAAAGACCCTGATGCTGGAAAAAACTGAAGGCAGGAGGATAAGGGGATGACAGATGAGATGGTTGGATGGCATCTTGAACTCAATGGACATGAGTCTGAGCAAACTCCGGGAAATGGTGAAGGACCAGGAAAACTGGAGTGCTGTGTGCAGTACATGGGGTCACAAATATATAAGACTGAGTGACTGAATAACAACAGGAGGAGGGATGGCCAACCACTCCCCAGGCTTAGCAATATTCCAAGATTTGCAGAACAAAGCAAACAACATTGCAAAAAATTAACGTAATACCAGAGCTACAGTTTTGCTCACAGATTGATGATGATATCAGCTTGTTTTTTGGGATTATAAATGGGAACCTGTACTTGCAATATTTGACACCTCACTCATGGAGCAGAAATACTACCTGGGGCCTTTTCCCAATTGGAACTCCAAATATGCTGTGAAATTGGACTTCTCAGTGCTATTTAAGTCTGGATGTTGGTCAAAACCCAATTTGGTGATGTATCCTCTGATCTTTCTATTTCTTTCTTTTTTTTTTTTTAATGTTAGTGTGTTGAGAGTAAGCTAGATAGTTCTCTAATAAAGATTTGTATTATTTATTTGTATATAATTAGTGGCTTATTTTGTTAACAGATCCTTTGAGCCTGAGACAAAAGTGAAATCTTTCGGCAAGCAAAACACCGACCATCTCTTCATATTGTTGTCATATTTTCTTTGTGGTATGAGCACCTGAAATCTACACTATTATCACATTTCTGGTATTCTATACAGTATTATTAACTATAGTAATCATGATGAATATCAGATTTCTAGATTTATGCATCCTCCATAACTGTAACTTTATACTCTTCAGTCAGCATCTCTCCCTTTCCTCCAAAATTGTTGTCCATGATAAGTACCATTCTAATCTCTGCTTCTAGGAATTTGACTCTTTTAGATTCCACATACAAGTGGACCTTTCAATATTTCTCTTTTTTGTGCTTGATTTATTTCACCTAACATAATATCCTCCAGGTTTATCCATTGTTATGGCATATGGCCAAAAGTCAAATCTCCGTGGGTGGGCCCACAAATCTGAATATTCAAGATGCAGCCAAGGCAATTATGATTACTCTTTAAGAAATACTATTCTAACTATTGTGTGTCTCACAGCTTTTATAATTTTATTCGTAAGGCACTTGAAAAGAAAAGCAAACATTCCTGAGTCTTCTAAATATCTACATTTTCTGACAGATTAGTACATGGGCACAGAGATAGGCAGTTCCCAAGATTACTATTTCTTCCATGATTATTGAGAGGTTAAGACTGATATGATAGTGAAGTTAGAAATCTGCCCACATGGTGAGATGTGAGGCTCAAGAATACAAACCTATCAAAAACAATGTCTCTTCTACATAGACATAATGCCCATAAATCTGCCATTATAAATGTATTCTGGTAGATTTAAAAGGCTTTTCAATTCCTTTAACGACTTTTTCATTAAGTGCATACTATGTGTTAGATATTGTTTTAATTCAGACACTCTTGTGGTGTTCTCTGGAAGGTTGCCTATCTCCAGTTCATTTATTTATTTATTTATTTATTTATTTATTTATTTTTCTGGCATTTTATCTTGTCCCTTCTTCTGGGACATAATTTTCTATTTTTTCATACTGATTAACTTTCTGTAATGTGGTTTTGGTTTTAGCCACTATGGGATTGTGGTTCTTCTTGTTTTTTCCTATCTGCCCTCTGATGGAGGCTAAGAGGGTTATGTAAGTTACCTGATGGGAGGAACTGGTGATAGGAAAAACTGGATTTTCCCTAGTAGTCAGGGCCTTGCTCAGTAAAGATTGAATTCAATTATCTGATGATAGATGGGGCTAGTTTTGTTGGTCTAATAGTTTTTTGGCCTATGGTGGTGCAGCCTTCTGGTCTACAGGCTCTATGGTTAGGTTAAAGGTGACCTCCAGGAGGGTTTACTCCAAACGGGACCTTCCCAGACTCCCTGTCCCTGTGGTGAGCTCCTGATGACCCACACCTCCACAGGACACCCTCCAACACTAGCAGGTAGTTTTGCTTAAATCTCCTGTGGAATCACTGCTCTTTTCCCCTGGGTCTTGGTACACACAATGTTTGTTTGTGCCCTCCAAGGCTGGAGCCTCCTGTTTACCCCAGTCCTGTGGAAGAATTGTAATCAAATCCCGCTGGCCTCCAAAGTCAGATTACCTGGGGTTTCCCAGTCTCTTTGTCATGTTCCAGTGCTGGGAAACTTGACGTGGGGTTCAGAACCTTCACAACAGTGGGAGAACTTCTTTAATATTATTGTTCTCTAGTTTATGAGTCACCCATCCAGTGAATATGGGATTTTATTTTACCATGCTTATGTCCTTCCTATTGTCTCACTCTGGCTTCTTTCTCTTTGGACATAGGGTAACTTTTTTTTTTTTGTAGGTTCCAGCATTCTCCTGCTGATGATTGTTTAACAGCTAGTTTTGATTTTGGTGCTCTTGCAGGAGATAAGCACATGTCCTTCTACTACACCATCTTGAACCACAATCTTATAGTGTTTTCTATCAAAGTACAAAGATACCTCTGTGAGTATATATATATATATATATATATATATATATATATATATACACGTGTGCGTGTACATCTATATCACTGTGTTGTATAGCAGAAATTAGAGCATTGTAAATTAACCATACTTCTGTAAAAAGATAAATTTTAAAATAGATACCTGTGTAAACACATGTATAATCTGTATCAACTAGTAGGGGATGACAATAATGAACACCTATTGAACTCTTTATTATATGTAACAGACTCTTCAAAATGTTTTATATATATATTAATTTTCCCAATAATCTTATTTTGGGTAATATTATTATCACCATTTTATAGAAGAAGAAACAGGATTGGAGAAAGTTTAAATAATTTGTCTAAAACTATATTGCTAGTGAATGGCAGAGCAAAGATTCAAATATAAAATGGCTGTCATACCAGCCTCACCTTTTAATTACTGTACTAGACTGAGGTCATCAAATATCTTCTTTCTGGAGCTGTGAATATGGTCCTAAAGAAATAAGATAAATTTATAATTGTGTTTGAGGTGGAGGAAGAAAAAAAGGCACAGGGAGACAGAAAAATAGGAAGTGGAAGGGCATAAAATCTAACCCTTGTTTTCTTCATCACCATGAATGTTCTTTTTGTGGAATCAGGAGTCTGCCTCTTTATAAAACAATAAGAATACTTATCCCTCAAATTTATGTAGCAGTTAGTTTACAAATCCTTTCTATATCTTTGCTTTCACTTGAAAGTCATGATTCTATAAAGTATGCAGAGTTGGCGTAATTATCTCTGTAGATGAAGATACTGACATACAAAAAGAATAAATCCCACAGTTACACAGTTCTAACCCTTTTAAAAAAAAGATTTATTTACTTATTTATTTGGCTGCACTGAGTCTTAGTTGTGGCATACAGAATCTTTAGTTTCTGCATGCAGACTCTTAGTTGTGGCATGTGAGTTCTAGTTCCCTGGTCAGGGATCAAACCCAGATGTCCTGCATTGGGAGTACAGAGCCTTAGTTGCCAGACCACCAGGGAAGTCCCTAAACTAATTCTTTAGATTTTGGTCTGATTTTTGTAAATCCCTTGACAAATTTACTATAATTTTAATGCCATGCAGACAGGAAAAAAGTGAGATAAAATGTTGGTAGGAAAGAAACACTATATTTGATTTTTTTTTCCTCTCAGCCTTACCAATAAATTATAACTAGAAAGCAGGAGAGAAAGCATAAATATGACATATGTTATTACCTGAAATCATACCATTCCTTAGATGCTATCAACAGTTGCTAGGCTTCATGTTTTCCTGGGAATTTATATAAAACATTCTCATATTTCCATTTTCATAGCACTTGCATGTCTGGTTTATCTTCAGTTGGTTCTGAGGAGAATATTTAAAAAATTAAAATGAAAGAGAATTCATACTTCATGAATTCTGGTACCCCACATGTGAGCATGAAAGTGTCAGCACTTAGGGGAAAGCTAGGGAAACAGGCAAACCTGTATAGCTGAAGAAGGGTTCAGGATGGAAGGATAATATTTGATAAGCAATTCACAGCCATAGAGAGGAGCAAAACGAACCTGTTTACATGCTGAAAATAGTGACACATAAGAAATCATCCCCGAATGCCTCTTGGGACTTTTTCTCTAATAAAGCTTTATAAAGAAAGACTATGCAGAAAAAGAATAATGTTCATCAATTTCCAGGAGATAAGTGAAATGCCCCTGTCTCAGGAGACAGTTATTCAAATTAACAATTAATACCACTGAACAAAATTATATAGTATTCTTAAGACAATATTGACCCTATAATTTCCCATATGCTGAGAAATTTTATATTACAAAAGGTCCTATAGATGCAAGAAGCAATAATCACCATTTTGAGATTTGTGAATATATTCTAAATGTGATAATATTGGAATGGAAAGACATAAAAGAAAGTGTATATCTTTAGACTTACTAAACTAATTCTTAGGGATTCAAGAAGAGACCCAGAAAACTTCCCAATCTAGCATTTTCCCATATCCCACTATTTGAGGAGGTGTATTGAAGCTGCACCACCCTTGTCTCTCAAAGTGGTGGTCATTCCAAATTTATTGTTATGCAAAAAAAAATCTGTTGATTAAGCACCTACTATTGGCAGAGTCCTGTGTTGATTTAGCAGTAATGCAACATGAAATATCTTTCATACTGGTTCTCATGCCTAAGGCCTATGATGGGAGACTAAATTTTATTTATTTATTTATTTATTTTGGGAGACTAAATTTTATTTTTTTTTATTTTTTTATTTTTTTTAATTTTAGTTTTTTATTTTTTAAATTTTAAAATCTTTAATTCTTACATGCATTCCCAAACATGAACCCCCCTCCCACCTCCCTCCCCATAACAACTTTCTGGGTCATCCCCATGCACCAGCCCCAAGCATGCTGCATCCTGTGTCAGGGAGACTAAATTTTAAAAGAAGAGCTGCTATATCAAACTGTCTAAAACATTCAGACATAAAACACTACAGAACAAAGTATTACTTAAATGCACTGAGAGCTCCAGAGAAAATGGCATTATAGAAAGAGTAATTGCATCAACAAAATTACACCTCTAGAAGTAAAAATAATTTAAACCAGATAACGTCCAGCAGGAGCCATCATGGTCATGGACCTATGTGCAGGAGAAAGACACCCTGAATAAATTTCACAGTGTAATATTTAGTTATTCGCAAAGGCCTCCAGAGATGTTTATACTGGGTACTTATTTGCACTGGGAGAGCTGTTAAAAAAAGTTTTAGAGATTATGTACTAGCAGAAATAGTGAGACTCACAGAGATATACTCCATTGTTATCATTATTTATATTTTTGGCTGTACTTATTTTTTTGTGTGGTGCACATGTTATCTTGTGGAGCAAAGACTGCTCTTACTGTGGACCATGGACTTCTCTTGTTTCAGAGAACAGGCTTTAGAGTATGTGGTTTCTCTAGTCATGGCATTTGGGCTTAGTTGCCCTGCAGCATGTGTGATATTAGTTCCCTGACAAGGACTCAAACCCACAATCCCTGCATTGGAAAGTAGATTCTTAACCACTGGACCACATACCTTTTATCCTTTATGGTCTGAGGAAAGATATATTTCTGGGAAATTGAAAATCTGTCAAAAAATAAATAAAAATAAAAAAGAAAATCTGTCACCAAGTCCTCATGATGTGTCTTTGGTAGCTTCTGCCATGTCTGTCTTTTCTTCTCTGCAGTAGAAATAGAAATTCAGGCCTTCTTCAACTTTGACTCAGAACACGATAGTGAAAGTGAAAGTTGCTCAGTCATGCCCGACTCTTTGAGACCCCATGGACTGGGGAATCCCCCTGGAATTCTCCAGGCCAGAATACTGGAGTGGGTAGCTTTTCCCTTCTCCAAGGGATCTTCCTAACCCAGGGATCGAACTGGGGTCTCCTGAATTGCATGTGGATTCTTTACCACTTGAGCTATCAGGGAAACCAGAACACTATAACAAGCTATTGACTAGCTTTTCTCCATTCTGTCTTCTCTTGATCCCATCATTTTCAACATTTTCAACTCAGAGATTTAATTGCTCCTCCCTAATTAGTGGAAAAAATCAAACTGAACATAAGTTCAAATATGAAACAATTGTTAGTCTTGCCTTTTTAGTATTATTTCCCACAAATAAAAATGTACAACCCTGTTGCATAGTTGTTCACATTCTACTGGAAATTATCTTTTCCTTGAATTAGCACTGTTCAGAAGCACGAACTTCATCTTACGGCTTCTGCTTGCTTGTTTTCACTGCTGTCTCCTCATTATCATTCCCTATTTGTGCACATCAACTTTAAGTTTTACTTCAACAACTAATCTCAAAAATATACAAGCAACTTCTGCAGCTCAACTCCAGAAAAATAAACGACCCTATCAAAAAATGGGCCAAAGAACTAAATAGACATTTCTCCAAAGAAGACACACGGATGGCTAACAAACACATGAAAAGATGCTCAACATCACTCATTATTAGAGAAATGCAAATCAAAACCACAATGAGGTACCACTTCACACCAGTCAGAATGGCTGCGATCCAAAAATCTGCAAGCAATAAATGCTGGAGAGGGTGTGGAGAAAAGGGAACCCTCCTACACTGTTGGTGGGAATGCAAACTAGTACAGCCACTATGGAGAACAGTGTGGAGATTCCTTAAAAAATTGCAAATAGAATTACCTTATGACCCAGCAATCCCACTGCTGGGCATACACACCGAGGAAACCAGAATTGAAAGAGACACATGTACCCCAATGTTCATCGCAGCACTGTTTATAATAGCCAGGACATGGAAACAACCTAGATGTCCATCAGCAGATGAATGGATAAGAAAGCTGTGGTACATATACACAATGGAGTATTACTCAGCGGTTAAAAAGAATTTATTTGAATCAGTTCTGATGAGATGGATGAAACTGGAGCCGATTATACAGAGTGAAGTAAGCCAGAAAGAAAAACACCAATACAGTATACTAACACATATATATGGAATTTAGGAAGATGGCAATGACGACCCTGTATGCAAGACAGGGAAAGAGACACAGATGTGTATAACGGACTTTTGGACTCAGAGGGAGAGGGAGAGGGTGGGATGATTTGGGAGAATGACATTCTAACATGTATACTATCATGTGAATTGAATCGCCAGTCTATGTCTGACGCAGGATGCAGCATGCTTGGGGCTGGTGCATGGGGATGACCCAGAAAGATGTTATGAGGAGGGAGGTGGGAGGGGGGTTCATGTTTGGGAATGCATGTAAGAATTAAAGATTTTAAAATGTAAAAAATAAAAAACTAAAAATAAAAAAAAAACAAAAACAAAAACAAAATAAAATTAAGAAAAAAAAAAAGAACAAAAAAAAAAAAAAAAAGAATTTGAAGACTTCAGACAGAAACTTTTCTTCCATACATTTAAAAGTAAAGTGCACAGTAATGCACATTAATAATAATGTACACTTAAACATGTGTTAAGAAAGTAAAAAAATAAATAAACTTTTCTTTAACATCCTGCTATCAAATATTTCAGCATTCTTGCTGCAGCTGCATTCATCCTTTTACTATGTGTATTACATTATAGGAGTTTAAGAACTCTTCTGTCAGGTCCATTCTTCTATGTTACAAATTCTATTTCTTCCAGATTCTCAGGAATATTATACTAAAGATGTTTCCCTCTTGTATTCTTTAACCATCCTTTCTCTAGGCTTCATAATGTACAATGGCTTTAAAAATGTTCTGCTAAAATGTATAATTTTTCCCTCTTCTTGACCTTGTATATTCAGCTTTTCTCTCTTGATTGTACCTTTCTCATAAACATTTCCATATGCTTCATTATTTTTTTTTGATAAGGAAGCAAACAAAAGATAAAGCCTCACCATCACTCTGTGGACATGACTCTTCACTTCCAACGGACATGAGTAAGGCTGAATAAAGTTGTTTAATTTGGAGCTAGTCAGCACCTCACTTTTCCTCTATCTCTGGTGTCAGAAGGTCCAACAAGAAATTGAATGCAACTCACAATAAAAAAGTTGAATTGGGAAAATATACAAAAAAATATGAACAGCCATTTTATTGAAGGGATATACAGATGGCAAGTCAGCACATGATAAGATATTAAAAATCATCAGTAACTAGGGACATGCAAATTAAAACCCATGAGGATAATGGAGGTGAATGTAGGTTATGAAACGATGGCAGGAAGAATTTTTATGGTGATAGGATTTTTCTGTAGTTTGACTGTGTATGCTTATATCTTTCTCAATAAGCATATTCATATCCAGATATTGCCCCTTTACAAATTTTGGGGAAAAAAAGTGTGTATTTGTAATCTCATTTTCCTCATGTTATACTCAATTCTTAACTAATCTAACTTTTACCATTCTTATACTACCACTTCAACCCTCTCACGTAAAGGTAAATTTTGAAGGCTTAAATTGACATCTGCGTTACCACCATAATTACTGGACAAAGGGGGCTCTTCACTTTACAGTTCTTGATATCATAAATACACTCAAAAAAATTAATAAATCATGGGTGTTTTGTAGCCTGCAGGCTCCTCTGTCCATGGGATTCTCTAGGCATGAATACTAAAGTGGGTAGCCATTTCTTTTTACAGGGGATCTTCTGGACCCACAGATCAAATCTAGGTCTCCTGCATTGCAAGCAGATTTTTTTACCATCTGAGCCACCAGGGTAGTCCTGGGTTTCTATATATTAATAATGAAATAACAGAGGGATTTTTTTTAATCCCATTTAAAATTGTATAAAACAATGAAATACATGGTAAGGATCTTAACCAAGGAAGTGAAAGTCTTATAGGTGAAAACTATATAATATTGATGACAGAAATTGAACAAAATATGAAAAATGAAAAGATACCCTGTACTTGTGGATCAGAAGAACTAGTATTGTTAAAATGGCCACAATATCCCAAACAAGCTACAAATTTAATGCAATCCCTATCAAAAATACCCATGACATTATTTATAGAACTTGAAGAAATAATAATAAATTAGTATGGAATTGAAAAGAATCCAAATTGTGAAAGCAATTTTGATTAAAAAAAAAAAAAAGAAAATTGAGCTATCACACTATCAGCCTTCAGGCTATACTACAAAGCTACAGTAATCAAAACAGCATGGTATTGTCACAAAATGAGACACAGAGATCAATGGAACAGAATAGAGAGCCCATGAATAAAACCTGGTGGCTCAGACAGTAAAGCGTCTGTCTGCAATGTGGGAAACCCGGGTTCGATCCCTGGGTCTGGAGGATCCCCTGGAGAAGGCAATGACAATCCACTCCAGCACTCTTGCCTGGAAAATCCCATGGATGGAGGAGCCTGATAGGCTACAGTCCATGGGGTCGCAAAGAGTTGAACACGACTGAGCGACTTCACTTTCACTTTCAAATAAACCCATGCACATATAGTCAATTAATGTACTTAAAGAAGGCAAAATGTACAAGGAACATTCTCTTCAATAAGTGGTACTGGGAAAACTGGACACTGATATGCAAAACAATGAAATTAGAACATTTTCTAAAGCCATACATAAAAATAAACTCAAAATGGATTAAACACTTATATAAAAGACCCAAAAATCAGAAAACTCCTAGAAGAGAACTAGGTAGAAGATTATTTGACCTAATGTGTAGTGATATTTTTGGAATCTATTTCCTAAAGTAAAACAAATAACAAAAATAAACAAATGGACCTAATTAAACTTGAAAGCTTTTGCTTAGCAAAGGAAGCTATAAACAAAACAAGAAGACAATCTACAAAATGGGACAAAATATTTGCAAACTATATGAACAACAAGGGGTGAATAATCAAAATATATAAACAGCTAACAAAACTCAATATCAATATCCAAAAGAAAAAAACACCCAACAGGGAAATGAAAAGATGTTCAACAATGCCAATTATTAGAGAAATGCAAATAAAAATAATGAAATGTTCCCTGGCACTTGTCAATGTTGCTATCACAAGATGTCCACAAATAACAAATGTTGGAGAGGATATGGAGAACAGGAAACACTTTTACACTGGTACTTGCAATGTAACTTGATGCAGCCACTATGGATACCAGTATAGATGATCATCAGAAACTTAAAGCAGGATAGTTGGAGAAGATGGTGAAGGAGTAAGATGGAGAGATCACATGCCTCCCAACCAACACATCAAAGATCCATCAGAATATGGAACAACACCTACAGAACAACTTCTGAATGACAGTAGAACATCCCAAACTTCTAAAAAGGCAAGCCAATTTCCTTAGAACAATGTAGGACAAAAGATAAAGACATAAAAAGAGACAACGGATTTCAGGACTGGGGCTTGTGAGAGGGAGAGGTGAGAATAGTAAGGGAAGGAATGATTCTATGCACTAGGAAATCCCTTCATTGGTGGAGCTAGGGGTAACTATAGAACCTCAGAGTGTCATGCAACAGAGCAGTTTCAGAGTGAAAACCAGAAAATTCACCACAGAAATTGTTGCTAAGCAGCATTTCTTAGCCTATAAGCAACTCACAAGCCTCAGCTGGGATGAAGTAGGGTATGTTGTTAAGGTTAGGAGCTGATAGAAGGAGCACACAAGTCTTGGCATGCAACAGAGGGTGGAGTGGGATGCTGAGGCTCTGACAGCATCACAGGGAGAGAGCAGGGACTGGCAGCTGTGAAGAAACACTGAAAGGGCTACATTGACACAGCTGCAGAATTAGACATAACTGACACTGCCAAAGTAGAAGGTGCCTGAGACAGCAGGAAAAAAAAAAAAAAAAACACTACTGATGCAGTTACAACCCTAGAGGTAGCAGCTACTACCAGGCTATGTGTAGGCATATATTACTATCCACACCTTGCTGCTTGGCTCTTCCTAGGGTCCTATTGCAGAGAGGAAACCAATTTTGATTCCATGTTGGAAACTGTTACTTTCACTTGCTATTTTTTACTTTTGTGTTTATAATAATACTTAATAGCTTGCCTCAGAGGATCCTACTCCTCTGCCTGACTGTAGACTAAAGTGCCTTTGTTCAGGTCATAGAGAGATAACCTGACTCTGCCCACCTCTGAATAGAACAGATTAAAACATTCCTTCCATAAGCTGACCATTCCATTGAAGACATTTTGCAAGAATGAAGACCCTTCACTTCAGTTACCCACTAAGTCTTCCCAATCTATTCTGCTTTTTGACTTTAATTCTTCATTGCTTATTTATTTGGTACTTTACAAAAGAACCTGGCATCCACACTCTGGCAAGATGGTAATTTTGAGGCACTATCCTGCCATCTTCTCAATCAGCCAGCTCCCCAAATAAAGTTCCTTCCTTGTTGTGACCCCTAGTCTCTTGGACTTATTGGCCAATATGTGGCAAGCAGAGTGAGATGGGTGGTTGTTGTATAGTCGCTCAGTCATGTCCTGCTCTTTGTGATTCCATGGACTGAAGCATGCCAAGCTTCCTTGTCCTTCACTCTACCCTGGAGTTTGCTCAAACTTATGTTAATTGAGTCAATGGTGCCATCCAACCATCTCATCCTCTCCTTCCCTTTGCTCCTCCTGCCCTCAATCTTTCCCAGCATCAGGGTCTTTTCCAATGTGTTGGTATTTAGCATCATTTGGCCAAAGTATTGGTGCTTCAGCTTCAGCATCAGTACTTCCAATGAATATTCAGGGTTGATTTCCTTTAGAATTGACTGGTTTGATTTCCTTGCTGTCCAAGGGACTATCAAGAGTCTTCTCCAGAACTACAGTGTGAAAGTACAAATTTTTCAGTTCTCATCCTCCTTTGTGGTCCAACTCTCATATCTGTAAATTTCTGCTGGAAAAACCGTGACTACTGGAAAATGTCAGTTTTCATTCCAGTCCCCAAATAGAACAACACAACAGAATGATCAAAATACCACACAATTGCACTCACTTCACGTGCTAGCAAGGTAATATTCAAAATCCTTCAAGCTGAGCTTCAACAGTATGTGGACTGAGAGCTTCCAGATGTACAAGTTGGATTTAGAAAAAGCAAAGGAACCTGAGATAAAATTACCAACCTTCCAGTGGCTCGTAGGAAAAACAAGAGAATTTCAGAAAAACATCTACTTCTGCTTAACTGACTACACTAAAGCCTTTGACTATGCAGATCACGACAAACTATGGGAAATTTTTAAAGAGATGGGAGCACCAGACAACCTTGTCTGCCTCCTAAGAAACCTGGATGCAGGGCAAGAAGCAACAGTTAGAACCGGACATGAAACAATGCAGGGGTTCCAAATTGGGAAAGGAGTATGTCACAGCTATACTTTGTCACCCTGCTTATTTAACTTATATGCAAAATACATCACGTGAAATGCCAGGCTGGATGAATCACAAGATGGAGTCAAGATTTCCAGGAGAAATATCAATAACTTTAGATATGCAGTTGGCACCACCCTAATGGCAATAAGTGAAGAGGAACTGAAGAACCTCTTGATGAAGGTGAAAGAGGAGAGTCAAAAAGTTTTCTTAAAACTCAACATTGAAAAAAATAAGATTATGGCATCTGGTCCCATCATTTCATGGGAAATAGATGGGGACACACAATGGAAACAGTGACAGATTTTTTTTTTTTTGGAGGGGGGCTCCAAAATCACTGTGGATCGTGATGACACCCATTAAATTGAAAGATATTTGCTCTTTGGAAGGAAAGCTAATACAAACCTAGACAGCATTTTAGAAAGCAGAGACATTACTTTGCCTAAAAACGTCCGTACAGTCAAAGCTATGGTTTTTCCAGTGGTCATGTACAGATGTGAGAGTCAGACCATAAAAAAGGCTGTATGGGGAGGGAGGTGGGGGCGGGTTCAGGATTGGGAACACGTGTACACCTGTGGCTGATTCATGTTGATGCATGACGAAACCAATACAGTATTCTAAAGTAAAATCAAGTTTAAAAAAAAAAAAAGGCTGAATGTTTGAAGAATTGATGCCTTCAAACTGTGGTGCTGGAGAAGACTCCTGAGAGTCTTTTGGACTTCAAGGAGATCAAACCAGCCAATCTTAAAGGAAATCAACGATGAATATTCGTTGGAAGCACGGATGCTAAACCTGAAGCTCTAGTACTTTGGCCAGTTGATGCAAAGTACCGACTCATTAGAAAAGACCCTAATGCTGGAAAAGATTGAAGGCAGGAGCAGATGGGGACAACAGAGGATGAGATGGTTGGATGGTATCAGAGACTCAATGAACATGAGTTTGAGCAAACTCCAGAAAATGGTGAAGGACCAAGGAAGCCTGGTGTGCTGTAGTCCATTGGGTCTCAAAGAGTCAGACACGACTGAGTGACTGAACACCACTGTGGACCTTTGTCAGCAAAATGATATCTCTACTTTTTAATATGCTGTCTAGTTTCATCATCAGAGAAAGCAATGGCACCCCACTCCAGTACTCTTGCCTGGAAAATCCCACGGACGAGGGAGCTTGGTGGGCTGCAGTCCATGGGGATGCTGAGTCGGACATGACTGAGCGACTTCACTTTCACTTTTCACTTTCATGCACTGCACTGGAGAAGGAAATGGCAATCCACTCCAGTGTTCTTGCCTGGAGAATCCCAGGTACCGGGGAGCCTGGTGGGCTGCCATCTATGGGGTCATATAGAGTCGGACACGACTGAATCAACTTAGCAGCAGCAGCAGCAGCAGCAATTTCATCATAGTTTTTCTTCCAAGGAGCAAGCATCGTTTAATTTCATGGCTTGCAGTCACTGTCCACAGTGATTTTGGAGCCCAAGAAAAGAAAGTCTGTTACTGTTTTTCCCCATCTATTTGCAATGAAGAGATGAGACTGGCTGCCATAGTCTTAGTTTTTGAATGATGAGTTTTAAGGCTGCTTTTTCCACTATCCTCTTTCACTTTCATCAAGAGGCTCTTTAATTCCTCTTCACTTTCTGACATTAGGGTGGTATCTTCTACATATCTGAAGTTATTGATATTTCTCCCAGCAATCTTGATTTCAGCTTGAGCCTCATCCAGCCTGGCATTTTGCATAATATATTCTGAATATAAGTTAAATAAGCAGGGTGAGATTATGCAGCTTTTACATACTCCTTTCCCAAGAAATGGCAACCCACTCCAATATTCCTGCCTGGAAAATCCCATGGACAGAGGAGCCTGGTAGGCTACAGTTCATGGGGTCACAAAGAGTCGGACATGACTGAGCAACTTCACTTTCACTTTCCCAATTTTGAACCAGTCCATTGTTTCATGTCTGGTTCTAACTGTTGTTTCTTGACCTGCATCCACGTTTCTCAGGAGGCAATTATGTTTGTATGGTATTCTCATCTCTTTAAGAATTTTCCACAGTGAGATTGGACTTGGTAACAATTTAGTGTAGCCAACCAGAAGCCTTGCTGCTCATGACTATCTGGTCCTGACAAGGGAATATTGGGTCAAAACCATAGAAACTCCCAGGACCATTAGTCTTGATGTTCTTCCTTTCAAGATTCCCTGAAGTGGTACCAGCTGCCCCCAGCACTTGACAGTTGAGAAAAGGAACTGAGAAACTTCTGCAAGTTGACAGACTCGATTTCATTGTAGATTGAGTCTACCCAATTTGATAGCTAGTTCAGCTGGTTCACTTATTTTGTGCAGCTTTTCATGTTATGAGCCGATGGACTCGATTTTGGAGGGCAAATCACTCTGGTGTGCACCCCGGCAACACTTTCCTCTCATTTTTGGCTTCTTCTTTATGGGACAAACCAATTTTGTCAGGGTACCCTTTTGTAGAGGGGAAGTGTTCCTGGACTCTACCTTGAACTGATTCATTGCAGAGAAACTCATTCATTGGGGAGCTAGTTATTCTGGATATCCTAGTTGGAATTAGTTTCTTTGGAGAGGGTCGCCAAGTTGGAATTAGTTTGTTTCCTATGGTAAATTTATGTACCTGATTTGGGAACCAGTTTGTCTGTACATAGATGCTGGAATTTGAGCAGTCTTTGTTGGAAATTGCCTATATCTCTTGTGTTTTGGTGTTATCAAACTTATAATTGGAACTATTTCTTCTATACTGAAGGAAAGATCTTTGGGGCGCATATTAGATATGCTAAGATCAGAAGAGCAATGACCCCTAAAAGGCTCACGATTAAACAATCTGGAAGTCAGAAACACTTTCCAAAGGAGGGGAACACTCTGAAAATGATCAGGCCTGGGGCTCCCTTAGACTTGAGGTGTCCAATTCTAATTTCCCCTTAAGGAGCCCTGAGTAATTTTGATAGTGAGTAACAAGGTGATTGACTATCTAATAGATACCACTCTCCTTTGTAAATTAAATGTCAAAATAACCTTCTCCCCAGAACAGTTAGACATTAGGGTCCCACCAGGGCATTTTTAACTTTGTCCAATCTGGGGAGCTTCAGCTCCCATCTGGAGGGCTTTGGCTCCAATTTGGGGTGTTCTCCTTGTGAAGGGAAACTGTTTATGAGGCACTTTGGAGACAAATCACTGGTCTAAAGGGACTGAGAAGTCATGTTAATGTGACTTTCTGGCTAGTTAGCTTTTGGTTTATTCTGGTTATTTTGCAAATGTTCAGATATCTTGCACTAAGCCTCTAAGGCTTCCTCTCTGGTTTTCTCATTTCTTTCTCCTTTAACCCTCTGTAAACGGTGAGTGGCTGTGGAAGCAGTTGAGGAATTATGGTCAGGGTTAGTCTTTGGTTTGTTCCAAGTCCTACAGCCCACTCTGCCCCAGTAGCTGCCACCCAAGTGAGTGAGACCTTTCCTGTCCTCCATTAAGTTGCTCAGCTGTGTCCAACTCTTTGCGACCCCATGGACCGTAGCCCACCAGACTCCTCCATCCATGGGATTTTCTAGGCAAGAATACTGGAGCGGGTTGCCATTTCCTTCTCCAAGGGATCTTCCAGACCCGACCCGGGGATAGAACCCAGGTCTCCCGCATTTCAGGCAGACACTTTACCATCTGAAAGCTGAGGGGGCTGGTGGGATTACAAGGCAGACTCTTCAGTCTGTCTTCTCTATCTTTCCTGTTGCCTCTGGCTCTTTTCCCTTTGGTCCAGATTGATTTTCAGCAGCCTGGGTGTTGCTTTTGGGCATTCCCAAGAAGCCTTCTCCCTTAGGCTAAAGGAAGCAAGGTTAAGGTTTCCAACATGGATGGATGGGTGTATCAGTCCTTGCTGGGGAGATCATCCAATTCTTTTGGGAAAGGAAAGAAAAACAAAACTGTTCTTGGTAAATGTAATCTTTACCGAAAGATGGTTCCAAAAATCCTTTCACCACTCCAAAATTTTCCCTATTTATCTTGTGAAGCTTATAAATATTAAGCAAAGGGGAAACAAAGTCATTCTAGGAAGAACTTGACTGTATCTTTGAGATGCAAATGTCCTCTGGACTTCTCAGGAACCCTTATTTCTCTTGTCTTTTTGATGTAAATCTTAGAAAGTGTAAAGTCATTTAGAAGTTGGTTTGTGCAAGGTAGTTGCTTTTTCTGCAAATATTAATATTTAATCATCTATCCAAGTGAGCCTGACTTGTTTCATCTGTGAGAACCCCACTTTTAACTCAACCTCTTTTGTAAACTGTTGGGTGTTACATTTCTATACCTGACTCAGAACTGAAATCTTGAAGTAAAAACTGAGACCTTGTGGTTTGTGTGTTTATGTGAATCTTTTTTTAAATTTATTTTTTGGATAAAATTGCTTTGATCTCTAAAAAGAGCTCTATTTAATGGGCTTAAATAAAAGTAATAAGCACCAACAAACTGAACAATTCTAAATACAAGAGAAATCAAGTTAAATGAGTTTCAGGTTCACATAAACTGGGAAATATTTAATATTAAATTAGTACCTGGTATTAATGTTCAAATTTGTTGATCTAATTATAATAATATAGACATGTCTAGTGTAATCAACATATTAAATATAAAATTAAGTATAATACTTGCATTGTACCCAGGTTTAACATAAATAATTATATCTGTTAAAAATCATCAGCAAAAAAAAAAAAAAAAAACCCTCAATGTGGAAGAAAACATTAAGGAAACTAACATATGTGGTTTCAGTAGAAGGCATGAGGAATAAATAAGAAATACTGAGAAGAGTTATGCAAGCTAAGATTTGGATTTGCCTTTATCTTTTTGTTCAGAGAAAAGTTCTTTTGGAAAGTCATTTTTTATAGCAGATCATATGAGCACCATTGCTTTTATGCCATGGGTATTTGCTTTTGAGATATCTGCTTACTTTGGTCAAGGAATAAGTATTGTTCAAGCATCTAACAATTAATCAGATATTTAATAATGACTTAACTTTGTTACTTATAGATACTTAGATAAAGAAACTTTTGAGGAAAGAAATATAAATGAGAAAAGAGTTTTGAGTGAACTTTTAAAAATATATGTTTTAGGATCTCTCCAGATATTCTACAGCTTAAAGGTTAAAATTGTGCTAAAATAAGTGATGGCAAGTTTATGAAAAGCAGACTGCAAGAAAAGGTTTTAGTGCATGGTCAGGAATGACTATACTTAAAATTTTAATTAGGTAAATTTTTAAAGATAAGTGGATGCAAAACTTAAAACTTGCTTATCTCTCTGTTAAAAAAGACATTTTCTGAAGGTATTAACTGTTTTGGATAACAGATTTCAAATTTATTTACCTTTTAAACAATCTGTATTTGGCTTTTTAAATTTAACTTTATTTATTTTAATTAGAGGCTAATATTGTATTGGTTCTGCCACACATCAACATGAATCCATCACAGGCATACATGTGTTCCTCATCCTGAATCCTCCTCCCAACTCCCTCCCTGTACCATCCTTCTGGGTCATCCCAGTGCACCAGCCCCAAGGATCATATATCGAACCTAGACTGGAGATTCGTTTCTTGTATGATATTATTACACATGTTTCCATGACATTTCCCCAAATCATCCCACCCTCTCCCTCTCCCACAGAGTCCAAAAGACTGTTCTATACATCCGTGTTTCTTTTGCTGTCTCGCATAAAGGGTTATCATTACCATCTTTCTAAATTCCATGTATATGCATTAGTATACTGTATTGATGTTTTTCTTTCTGGCTTACTTCACTCTGTATAATAGGCTCCAGTTTTATCCAACTCATTAGAACTGATTCAAATGTATTCTCTTTAATGGCTGAGTAGTACTCCATTGTGTATACGTACCACAGCTTTCTTATCCATTCATCTGCTGATGGACATCTAGGTTGCTTCCATGTTCTGGCTATTATAAACAGTGCTGCAATGAACACTGTGGTACACGTGTCTCTTTCAGTTCTGGTTTCCTTGGTGTGTACGCACAGGAGTGGGATTGCTGGGTCATAAGGCAGTTCTATTTTCAGTTTATTAAGGAATCTCCACGATGTTCTCCAGAGTGGCTGTACAAGTTTTTATTCCCACCAACAGTGTAAGGGGGTTCCCTTTTCTCCACATCCTCTCCAGCATTTATTGCTTGTAGACTTTTTGATCACAGCCATTCTGACTGGCATGAAATGGGACCTCATTGTGGTTTTGATTTGCATTTCTCTGAGAATGAATGATGTTTAGGATCTTTTCATGTGATTGTTAGCCATCTGTATGTCTTCTTTGGATAAATGTCTGTTTAGTTCTTTGGCTCATTTTTTGATTGTGTCATTTATTTTTCTGGAATTGAGCTGCAGGTGTTGCTTGTATATTTTTGCTATTAGTTGTTTGTCAGTTGCTTCATTTGCTATTATTTTCTGCCATTCTGAAGGCTGTCTTTTCACCTTGCTTATAGTTTCCTTTGTTGTGCAGAAGCTTTTAAGTTTAATTAGATCCCATTTGTTTATTTTTGCTTTCATTCCCAGTATTCTGGGAGGTGGGTCATAGAGGATCTTGCTGTGATTTATGTCGGAGAGTGTTTTGCCTATGTTCTCCTCTAAGAGTTTTATAGTTTCTGGTCTTACATTTTGATCTTTAATCCGTTTTGATTTTACTTTTGTGTATGGTGTTAGAAAGTGTTCTAGTTTCATTATTTTACAAGTGGTTGACCAGTTTTCCCAGCACTACTTGTTAAAGAGATTGTATTTTCTCCATTGTATATTCTTGCCTCCTTTATGAAAGATAAGGTGTCTATAGGCTTTAAATTTTTTCATGGTCACTTTGGCTAAGTTTCACAGTGACCAATGGTCCTGGTATACTTTAAAATGTTTTTTTTTTTGTTTGTTTGTTTGTTTCCTTTAACTGGACTTCCCAAATCAAATTATAATGTCGACTAAAAAGATGTTCAACTTGAGAGTTGGGAGTTAAGTTTTATTTGGGGCAAAATGAGGGCTGTAGCCCAGGAGGCAACACCTCAGATAGCTCTGAGAGACTGTTCCAAAGCGGCAGTGAGGGAAAGTCAATATATAAGGTTTTGGTGAAGGGAGAGTTCAATACCATTAAGCATTCATTTTACAAAAAATTTGTTGCTAGTCATGAGGACCTGACATCATCATGATGGGATGTTTTGCTTTTCTAAATATGAGGATATACAAAGATTGGGATCAAAAAAATGTGTTCCTAAAACATCTATCTAAAGACCTGTCCCACCAGATTTCCTGGAGCACAGAGTGCCTTACTCCACCTTGAACTCCCTCAGGGGTTGTTGAATGTCAACAGTTTTGTGGAATGGACTTTGATAGTGGAGAATTGTTGCAGTTGTTCAGTCACCCAGTTGTGTTCAACTCTTTACAACTACATGGACTGCAGCATGCCAGGCTGTAGAGAGGAAGCCAATTCTGAATCCATGTGGAAACTGTTTTTTGTGGAAACTGTTTTTTGACATGTTTTTTTTTTTTTTTGCTTTTCTGTTTATAATAATACATAATAGCTTGCCTCAGAGCATCCTGCCTCTCTGCCTGATTGTAAACTAAAGTGCCTTGGCTCAGCTCATAGAGAGATAATCTGACCCTGCCTACCTGTGAATATAACAGATTAACACACTCCTTCCACAGGCTGGTCATTCACGTGGAGATGTTTTGCAAGACTGAAGACCCTTTCACTTTAGTTCCCCACTGCCTCTCCCTATATTCTGCCTTTTGACTTTAGTTCCTCATTGCTTCTTTTTCTTTGACTCTACAAAATAACCTGGCTTCAAGATCCTTTCAGGGTGGTTATTTTGAACCACTAGCCTGCCATTTTCTAGGTCACCCAACTCCCCAAATAAAGTCCCTTCCTTGTCTTAAACCATTGACTCTCAGATTTATTGGCCTACAGTGTAGTGAACAGAGTGAGCTTGGACTTGTAACAGTGCCGTGACCTGAAGCTTTTACCTCTGGGAGAGTTCACGGTCCCCTTTCAGTTCAGTTCAGTAACTCAGTCCTGTCTGACTCTTTGTGACCCCATGAATCGCAGCACGCCAGGCCTCCCTGTCCATCACCAACTCCCGGAGTTCACTCAGACTCATGTCCATCGAGTCCGTGATGCCATCCAGCCATCTCTTCCTCGGTTGTCCCCTTCTCCTCTGGCCCTCAGTCCCTCCCAGCATCAGAGTCTTTTCCAATGAGTCAGCTCTTCACATGAGATATCCAAAGGACTGGACCTTCAGCTTTAGCATCATTCCTTCCAAAGAGATCCCAGGGCTGATCTCCTTCAGAATGGACTGGTTGGATCTCCTTGCAGTCCAAGGGACTCTCAAGAGTCTTCTCCAACACCACAGTTCAAAAGCATCAATTCTTCGGCGCTCAGCCTTCTTCACAGTTCAACTCTCATATCCATACATGACCACAGGAAAAACCATAGCCTTGACTAGACAGACCTTAGTTGGCAAAGCAATGTCTCTGCTTTTGAATGTACTATCTAGGTTGGTCATAACTTTTCTTCCAAGGAGTAAGCGTCTTTTAATTTCATGGCTTCAGTCACCATCTGCAGTGATTTTTCCCCCTTTAGATTGCAACAATATACAACAGGACTCTATTGCCCTATACACTCCCTGGTACATCACAATTGTGGCTACCATATCCCCTTCTCCTCCCAGCCAAAGTGAGCAAATGAGCCATAATGAGACTTGGCTTTTGCCTATGTGTCTGAGAAGGGGACAGATAGTGGATTTTAGGTGCAACTGCAAACTTTAGGAGCAAGAACAAGCTGGAATAAGTACAGATCTGAGACTGAACTGATCCCATGTTGCCCACAATAGGCCTCAGAGACCTTGCTAGAAATATTAGAGGGCTTTGGTGTAAATCTCGCTGGGTACTCTGGGCTGTAGAGTCTTGTTTTCACCAAGAGTCTGAGAGATTTGTCCTCTGTGCTGTGTACCTTTTGAAGTTGTGGTGCTATAGTAGGAGTTGAGTCTGAAGTCCTGAGGTGAGAGAACTGAGACCAAGACTTTGATCCATCAAAAGACTGCCAATTCCAGGGAATAAGAGAGAGCCCTCCCAACGTCTTCCACCTCAAGACAAAAAACAAGCTCTTCCCAAAAGCCAGAAAGCTCCTGTGCCCCAATACCCCATGATGACTGAAAATTGGATGCACAGCTTGAAAGTTGCGAGTTGAGTTTTATTTGGAGTAAAATGAAGACTACAGCCCAAGAGGCAGCATCTAAGATAGCTCTGAGAGACTGCTTCAAAGAGGTAGTGGGTGGAAGATCAATTTGAAAGGTTTTGAAGGTGAAGTTGAATACAATTAAGCACTCATTTTACAAGAGCTTTTCTGCTAGTCACAAGGAGTGGATTTCACCATGAAAGGATTTAGTGCTTTTCTGGATATGAGGAGATTCAAGGATTGAGGTAATAAAATATATTCCTAAAAATATCTAACTATCTAAAGACCTGTCCCACCAGATTTCCTGGAGCACAGAGTGCCTCACTCACCCTGAACTCCCTCAGAGATGTTGGTCAACAGCTGCAGGAGCACAGGGTGCAAACTCAACAGAGGCAGATGGCAAATGTCCTTGTTGTTCAGTCATTGGCAATGCTCTTGGAAAGTGTCAATTTGTAGTTGACACCCATGCTAATACTTCAAGGCAATGGGAACAATGCTCCACATTAGCAAACATGCTACCACAAGCCATAACAATCTCATAGACACTCCAAACTCACGACTGGACATGGCACTGAGGTAGAAATTATTATGCAGTTAGTGTAGGAATTCTGAGAACTCAACCTGTTTCAATAAACATCCTGATCCATTAGCCTAAAACTATACATTTTGTCCTGAATTCCTGGCTCTCAGAGGAATGTGTCCTTGGTCTGATAAATTATTAGCACTCAGATTCAAGAAAAGGTAGTAATTAACTTATTGTCCATATGCCTGAGGTAAAAACAACTGGTTATCATCAGTCTTTAGCCCGTACATCTGGTCCACCATAAAATGACCAGGGGTCATGAGAAAAGGTGGCTAGTTTTCTAAGAAAACTAACAATTTGAGGATCAAAAGAAGCCATCAATATGTTAAGTTAAACAGTGTGACCTTTAAGCAGATTGGATAGAAATGATATATGGTCAAAGTAAGAGCCAATCAAAAGTGTACAAATCAATACTAGTAAGGACATAAAATGCTGTAAGCCTTGCTTTTTCAGTCACTTCACCCTCTCTCAGGTTCCATGCTTAGAGCTTTGTATTCTCTTCTCTTTGAAATAAATCCTGTTTGCTTGTTGCTGTGAGTATTTGTGTGTTTGAGAAGTTCAATCTTCAGCTCTGTGAGCAAGAACTCAGATTCCTGTTTCAGTACTGCCCTTAAGAGTGATGAGATCCAGCTCCATTAACCAGAACACAGCCATAAGTTCCTACAAGCAGGAAATCTTCACAAGACAATGATCCAACCTCACTTACAGGAGACAGGCTCAATAGTTAAGTGGAGCTACTACCTTTCAGCCTGCAGAAAGGTGACACCAAGCATAGCAAACTAAACAAAGTGAAAAGACAGAGAACTATTCAAAAGGTGAAGGAACATGGTAAAAACCCCCAGATCAAGTAACTGAGGATGAAATGAGGAGTATACCTGAAAGAGAAGTATTTATAATAATAGTAAAGATGATCCAAAACTTTGAGAACAAAATAAGAGTTACACAAATAGACCGGATGCATAGATTGAAAATAATCAAAAAAATTTCAACTATGACCTAGAAGAATTAAAGAATAAGCAATCAACAATGAGCAATGCAATAGCAGAAATTAAAAATCCACTGGAGCATACCAACCGTAGAGGAACTGAGTCAGTAGAATGGATAAAGGAGTTGGAAGATACAATCATGGAAATAACTGAAGTAGAGTGGAATAAAGGGAAAAGAAAAAAAAATAAATGAAGGCAGTATCAGAGACCTATGGGACAACATTAAGCACAGTGACATTTGAACTCTAGGCATCCTAGAATAAGAAAACAAAAAGAAAGGACATGAAATAATACTTGAGGAGATTATAGTCAAAACTTGCCTTAAAATGGGGAAGGAAAGAGCCAAACAAGTCCAGGAAACCCAGAGTCCCATATAGGATAAACCCTAGTAGAAACCTGTCAAGACACATATTAATCAAACTAAGAAAAATTAAACACAAAGAACAAATATCAAAAGCAGCAATGGAAAAGCAACAAATAACATACAAGGAGATCCCTATAAGGTTAATAGCTGATCTTTCAAAAGAAACTGCAGAAGAGAAGGAAATAGCAGGCTATACTTAAAGAGATGAAAGGGAAAGGCCTACAACCAAGATTATTCTACCCCAAAAATATGTCATTCACATTCAAAGAAGAGATCAAAAGCTTTACAGACAAGCAAAAGCTAATAGAATTCATCACCACCAAACCAGCACTTCAACAAATAATAGTTACTTCTTTAGACAAAAAAAAAAAAAAAAAAAAAACACAGAAAAAGCCTATAAAAACAAACCCCTTCCCCCAAAAAAAACCCAAAATTAAAAAATATAGTAAATGGTAACAGAATCATACTTATCAATAATTACCTTAAATGTTAATGGGTTAAATGCTACAAACAGAAGACAAAGTTTGACTGAATGGATGCAAAAACAAAATCCCTGTATATGCTGCCTATAAGAGACCCACCTCAAACCTAGGGAAATATACAGATTGAGAATGAGAGGCTGTAAAAAGATATTCCATGAAATGGAAATCAAAAGAAAGCAGTTGTACCAATACTCATAAGAGATAAAATGAACTTTAAAGTAAAGACCATTACAAGAGACAAAGAAGAACATTACATAATGATCAAAGGGTTAATCCAAGAATATATACATAAATATATATGTACCCAACACAGGAGCACTTAAATACATAAAGGTAAATGCTCACAATTGTCAAGGAGGAAATCAAGAGTAACACAATAATAGAGGGAGACTTTGATACTACATGCACACCAATGGATAAATCATCTGATCAGAAAATTCATAAGGAAACATAAACTTTAAACAATACACTGGACCAGTTGTACCTAACCGTTGTCTACAGGGTACTTCATTTAATGACAATAGACTTCTTTTTTTAAAATTTAAATTTATATATTTTAATTGGAGGCTAATCACTTTACAATATTGTATTGGTTTTGCCACATATCAACATGAATCCACCACGGGTGTACACGTGTTCCCCTTCCTGAACCCTCCTCCCACCTCCCTTCCCTGCCATCCCTCTGGGTCATCCCAGTGCACCAGCCCCAAGCATACTGTATCTTGCATCGAAAAAAAAATTAAAAAACAATAGACTTCTATTCTTTCTCAGTGCAAGAGGAACATTGAATACAACAGATCACATCTTGTGCAACAAATCAAGTCCTGGTAATTTTTTTTTTAATTGCAATCATTTCAAGCTTCTTTTTTTGATAACAACACTGTAAGACTATGTATCAACTACAGGAAAAAAAATTAAAAAATAAAATAAAAACAACACCACATAGAGGCTAATGTGCATCTTTCTGAATAACCAAAAATCACTAAGGAAATAAAAATAGGCCTAGAAACAAATGGGAATGATAACACAACTCAAAGCCTATCAGTTCAGTTCAGTTTAGTTGCTCAGTCATGTCCGACTCTTGGCGACCTCATGAATCACAGCACACCAGGCCTTCCTGTCTATCACCAACACCCAGAGTTCACTCAGACTCACGTCCATAGAGTGAGTGATGCCATCCAGACATCTCATTCACTGTCATCTCCTTCTTCTCCTGCCCACAATCCCTTCCAGCATCATAGTCTTTTCCAAAGAGTCAGCTCTTCACATGAGGTGGCCAAAGGACTGGAATTTCAGCTTTAGCATCATTCCTTCCAAAGAACACCCAGGACTGATCTCCTTTAGAACGGACCATTTGGATCTCCTTGCAGTCCAAGGAACTCGCAAGAGTCTTCTCCAACACCACAGTTCAAAAGCATCAGTTCTTCAGTGCTCAGCTTTCTTCACAATCCAACTCTCACATCCATACATGACTACTGGAAAAAAACATAGCCTTGACTAGAAGGACCTTTGTTGGCAAAGTAATGTCTTTGTTTTTCAATATGCTGTCTAGGTTGGTCATAACTTTTCTTCCAAGGAGTAAGCGTCTTTTAATTTCATGGCTGCAGTCACCATCTGCCGTGACTTTGGAGCCCCCCAAAATAAAGGCTGACACTGTTTCCACTGTATACCCATCTATTTGCCATGAAGTGATGGGACCAGATGCCATGATCTTCGTTTTCTGAATGTTGAGCTTCAAGCCAACATTTCCACTCTCTGCTTTCACTTTCATCAAGAGGTGTTTTAGTTCCTCTTCACTTTCTGCGATAAGGGTGATGTCACCTGCATATCTGAGGTTATTGATATTTCTTCCAGCAATCTTGATTCCAGCTTGTGCTTCTTACAGCCCAGTGTTTCTCATAATGTACTCTGCATATAAGTTAAATAACCAGGGTGATAATAACAGCATTTTCCTGTTTGGAACCAGTCTGTTGTTCCATGTCCAGTTCTAACTGTTGCTTCCTGACCTGCATATAGGTTTCTCAAGAGGCAGGTCAGGTGGTCTGGTATTCCCATCTCTCTCAGAATTTTCCACAGTTTATTGTGATCCACAGTCAAAGGCTTTGGCATAGTCTGTAAAGAAGAAATAGATGTTGTTGTTGTTTTTTTTTTTTTTTTTTCCTGGAGCTCTCTTGCTTTTTCCATGATCCATCGGATGTAGGAAATTTGATCTCTGGTTCCTCTGCCTTTTCTAAAACCAGCTTGAACATCTGGAATTTCACAGCTCATGTATTGCTGAAGTCTGGCTTGGAGAATTTTGAGCATTATTTTACTAGGGTGTGAGATGAGTGCAATGCATGGTAGTTTGAGCATTCTTTGGTGTTGCCTTTCTTTGGGATTGGAATGAAAACTGAACTTTTCCCGCCCTGTGGCCACTGTTGAGATTTCAAATTTGCTGGCATATTGAATGCAGCACTGTCACAGTATCGTCTATCGGGATTTGAAATAGCTCAACTGGAATTCCAATACCTCCACTAGCTTTGTTCGTAGTGATGCTTTCTAAGGCCCACTCTACTTCACATTCCAGGATGTCTGGCTCTAGATGAGTGATCACACCATCATGATTATCTGGGTCATGAAGATCTTTTTTGTACAGTTCTTTTGTGTATTCTTGCCACCTCTTCTTAATATCTTCTGCTTTTGTTAGGTCCAGACCATTTCTGTCCTTTATCGAGCCCATCTTTGCATGAAATGTTCCCTTGGTATCTCTAATGTTCTTGAAGAGATTTCTAGTCTTTCCCATTCTGTTCTTTTCCTCTATTTCTTTGCATTGATCACTGAAGAATGCATTCTTATCTCTTCTTGTTATTCTTTGGAACTCTGCATTCAGATGCTTATATTTTTCCTTTTCTCCTTTGTTTTTCGCCTCTCTTCTTTTCTCAGCCATTTGTAAGGGCTTCCTAGACAGCCATTTTGCTTTTTTGCATTTCTTTTCCATGGGGATGGTCTTCATCCCTGTCTCCTGTACAGTGTCACAAATCTCCTTCCATAGTTCATCAGGCACTCTATCAAATCTAGGCCCTTAAATCTATTTCTCACTTCCACTGTACAATCATAATGGATTTGACTTAAGTCACACCTGAATGGTCTTACGGTTTTCCCTACTTTCTTCAATTTAAGACTGAATTTGTTAATAAGGAGTTCATGATCTGAGCCACTGTAGCTCCTGGTCTTATTTTTGTTGACTGTATAGAGCTTCTTCATCTTTGGCTGCAAAGAACAGAATCAATCTGATTTCGGTGTTGACCATCTGGTGATGTCCATGTGTAAAGTCTTCTCTTGTGTTGTTGGAAGAGGGTGTTTGCTATGACCAGTGCATTCTCTTGGCCAAACTCTATTAGTCTTTGCCGTGCTTCATTCTGTATTCCAAGGCCAAATTTGCCTGTTAATCCAGGTGTTTCTTGACTTCCAACTTTTGCATTCCAGTCCCCTATAATGAAAAGGACATCTTTTCCGGGTGTTAGTTCTAAAAGGTCTTGTATGTCTTCATAGAACTGTTCAATTTCAGCTACTTCAGTGTTACTGATTGGGGCATAGACTTGGATCCTGTGATATTGAATGGTTTGCCTTGAAGACGAACAGAGATCTGTCATTTTTGAGATTGCATCCAAGTACTGCATTTTGGACTCTCTTTTGACCATGATGGCTACTTGATTTTTTCTGAGGGATTCCTGCCTGCAGTAGTAGATATAATGGTCATCTGAGTTAAATTCACCCATTCAGTCCATTTTAGTTCATTGATTCCTAGAATGTCGACATTCACTTTTGCCATCTCTTGTTTGACCACATCCAATTTGCCTTGATTCATGGATCTGACATTCCAGATTCTTATGCCATATTGTTCTTTACAGCATCGGACCTTGCTTCTATCACCAGTCACATCCACAGCTGGGTATTGTTTTTGCTTTGGCTCTATCCCTTCATTTTTCCTGAAGTTATTTTTCCACTGATCTCCAGTAGCATGTTGGGCACCTACTGACCTGGGGAATTCCTCTTTCAGTATCCTATCATTTTGCCTTTTCATACTGTTCATGGGGTTCTCAAGGCAAGAATACTGAAGTGGTTTGTCATTCCCTTCTCCAGTGGACCACATTCTGTCAGACCTCTCCACCATGACCAGTCCATCTTGGGTTGCCCCACAGGCATGGCTTAGTTTCATTGAGTTAGACAAGGCTGTGGTCCTAGTGTGATTAGATTGACTAGTTTTCTGTGAGTATGGTTTTAGTGCGTCTGCCCTCTGATGCCTTCTTGCAACACTTACCATCTTACTTGGGCTTCTCTTACCTTGGACGTGGGGTATCTCTTCATGGCTGCTCCAGCAAGGCGCAGCCGCTGCTCCTTACCAGGGATGATGTGTATCACCTCACTACCGCCCTTCCTGACCTCAATGTAGAATGGCTCCTCTAGGCCCTCCGGTGCCCGTGCAGCCACCACTCCTTGGACCTGGGGTCGCTCCTCCTGGCCGCTGCCCCTGGCCTCGGATGCGAGATGGCTCCTCCAGGCTACCATCCCTGGCCTCTGACGTGGGGTAGCTCCTCCCGGACTTTGCCCCTGACCTGGACATGTATATAGAATGCATTAAAAGCAGTACTAAGACAGAAGTTTGTAGCAACATAAATCTACGCAAGAAACAGAAATAAAGTGAAAGTGTTAGTCAACCAGTCATATTGGACTGGGATGTAGCCTGCCAAGAAAGACATCAAATAAACAACCTAATGTTATACCAAAACCACCTAGAAAAAGAAAAAAAGGAAAAAGAAAAAAAGAAAAAACTACTGGAAGAAAAGAAATAAATATTAGCAGAAATGGATGAAAAAAATGAAAGAGACTACAGCTAGCATAAATAAAGCTAAAAGCTGACTTTTGAAAAGATAATCAAAATTGATAAACCATTAGCCAAATTTATCAAGAAAAAAAGGAAGGAATATCAAATAGGTAAATTTAGAGCTGAAAAAGAATTTACAAAAGACAATGCAGAAATACAAATGATCATAAGAATCTACTGTGAGGAACTTTATTCCAATAAAATGGACAACTTGGAAGCAATGGGCAAATTCTTAGAAAAGTATAACGATCCAAAACTGAACCAGGAAGTAATACAAAATATAAAGTTACCAATCAAAAGTATGAAAATCAAAACTTTAATGAAAAATCTTCCAACAAACAAAGGCTCAGGGCCAGATGGCTTGACAGACAAATTCTACCAAAAGTTTAGAGAAGAACTAACTCTTATCCTGCTCAAAATTTTTCACAGGGGGAGAAATCTCCCAAGTGCATTCTATGAGGCCACCATAACCTTAATACTAGAACTAGAAAAGGATACCACATAAAAGGAAAATTATAGATCAATATCACTGATGAACATAGATGCAAAAATCCTCAACAGAATTCAGCAACCAGAATTCAACAGCACATACATCATGATCAAGTGGACTTTATAACAGGGATGCAGGAATTATTCAATATATATAGATAAGTCAATGTGATTCACCATATTAACAAATTAAAAAAAAACTATATGATCATCCCAATAGATGCAGAGAAAACCTTTGACAAAATTCAATATGATTTATGAAAAAAACTCAACAGAAAGTAGGCATAGAAAGAACGTTCCTCAACATAATAAACGTCATATATCATAAAGTCACAATAATCATTATCCTCAATGGTGAAAAATTGAAATCATTTCCTGTATACTCAGGAAAATGGTGTCCAGTTTCACCACTACTATTCAACATAGTTTTGGAAGTTCTAGCCACAAAAAATCAGAAAAGAAATAGAATAAAAAGGAATCTAGATTGGAAAAGAAAAGTAAAACGCTCACTGTTTGCAGGTGACATGATTCTCTATATAGAAAACCCTAAAGATGTCACCAGAAAATGACTAGAGCTAATCAATGAATATGGTAAAGTCAGAGGATGTAAAATTAGTACACAAATCCCTTGCATTCCTATTACTAACAACAAAATATCAGAAAGAAAAATTAAACAAACAATCTCATTCACCATGACAACAAATTCATAACATAAATTTACCAAAAGGGAGAAAAGACCTGTATACAGAAAACTATAAGATGCTGATGAAAGAAATCAAAGATGCCACAAACAAATGGAGAGGTATACCATGCTCTTGAATTGGAAAAAAAAGTATATTATGTGTCGGGAGCCATTTTAGGCATTACTGACAAAATGGAGGCACAGCCCCAGACCCCTCTCCTCATTCGGCATGCATGGTCCCAGGATGAAGGAGTTAGGTCTTGTAATTCTGACTTATCTTTTCCTTTCCTCGGCTGAGTTGATGGAAAAGGAATATTTAGGTGCTTATTGCTCTTGAGGGGAGTATGAGAAGGTGCAAAGCCTTCTGCAGCTGTGCTCAGAGAATAATTCATAACGTTAATCATTGACATTTGTTTAAGGACTTTTACAAAAGAGTGTTCCAGGATGAGCACATAGGCCGTAGCTTGAGGTCATGGGAGGTATTGCTATCTGAAGCCTATTTGTGAGGAGAATGTTTATGGCAAAGGAGTTTACTGAATTTGGGGCTTAGAAATAATTAAAATAGTTAGAAGTTAAAGATTTAAGGGATGTTGTAAAGTTATTTTACTATAGCTTATAGAAGTTAGAAATTTTAGAGACACTATAGATAGAAGCCTTTTTAAGAGATAGTGAGCTCAGGATGTTATGAGCAAACAGGATTTAAGAAGATAAGTAGTAAACTGAGGAATGTAGCATGAGTTACAATGTAATCACAAGTTAACTATAAGACACATTAGAGGAGGTAAATAATAGATGATAAGGCTGATTCCCAGAGAATCACTGAAGCAGGAACTCTGTTTGAAGAGCAACAATGACTTATGGAGATAATAAATCTGGGAGAGGGGCAACTGAAAATGTCAAATCTCTGACCTAATGTTTTTGTAAAAGTTTAAAAGAGAATCTTAAACTTCAAAAAAAATATACAGTCAAAAAAAAAAACAAAACTGAGAGGCTGTTTCATTACTCTCTGACACTGTTTATCTCTTCAAGTTGAATCCCTGGCTGTTGGAACTGGACTCCGGCAATTATGAAAATGACTATGCTACCAAATGCATTCTAAAGATTCAATGTAATCCTTATCAAAACAGCAATGGCATTTTTCACAGAAACAGCAAAAATAATATCACATTTTGAGGTCAGGGGCAGTGGCTGAGAGTGCCAGGCTGGGACAGTGCAGGAATGGCTGAGAGGAGCTACCCCACATCCAAGATCAGGGGCGGTGGCTGGGAGGAGCTACCCCAGTACAAGGTCAGGGGCGGCCGGGAGGAGCCACCCCATGCCCGAGGCCAGGGGCGATGGCCTGGAGGAGCAACCCCATGTCCAAGGAGAAGTGGCTGCACCGGTGCAGGAGGGCCTAGAGGAACGATCCCATGTTGAAGGTCAGGAAGAGAAGCAGTGAGGAGATACCCTTCTTCCAAGGTAAGAACAGTAGCTGCGCTTTGCTGGAGCAGCCGTGAAGAGATACCCCATGCCCAAGGTAAGAGAAACCCAAGTAAGATGGTAGGCATTGCAAGAGGTCATCAGAGGGAAGACACACTGAAACCATACTCACAGAAAATTAGTCATTCTAATCACACTAGGACCACAGCCTTGTCTAACTCAATGAAATTAAGCCATGCCATGTGGGGTCACCGAAGATGGGTGGGTCATTGTGGAGAGGTCTGACAGAACTTGTTCTACTGAAGAAGGGAATGGCAAACTACTTCAGTATTCTTTCCTTGAGAACCCCAGGAACAGTATGAAAAAGCAAGGTGATAGGATACTGAAAGAAGAACTCCCCAGGTCATTAGGCACCCAATATGCTACTGGAGATCAGTGGAGAAATAACTCCAGGAAGAATGAAGGGATGGAGCCAAAGCAAAAACAATACCCAGATGTGGATGTGACTGATGATATAAGCAAAGTCCGATGCTACAAAGAGCAATATTGCATAGGAACCGGGAATGTCAGGTCCATGAATCAAGGCAAATTGGAAGTGGTCAAATAAGAGTTGGCAAGAGTGAACGTTGACATTCTAGGTATCAGCGAACTAAAATGGACTGAATGGGTGAATTTAACTCAGATGACCATTATATCTACTACTGCAGGCAGGAATCCCTCAGAAGAAATCGAGTAGCCATCATGGTTAACAAAAGAGTCCAAAGTGCAGTACTTGGATGCCATCTCAAAAACTACAGAATGATCCCTTTTTTTCCCAAGGCAAATCATTCAATATCACAGTAATCCAAGTCTATGCCACAACCAGTAACATTGAAGAAGCTGAAGTTGAACATTTCTATGAAGACATACAAGACCTTTTAGAACTAACACCCAGAAAAGATGTCCCTTTCATTATAGGGGACTGGAATGCAAAAGTGGGAAGTCAAGAAACACCTGGATTAACAGGCAAATTTGGCCTTGGAATGCGGAATGAAGCAGGGCAAAGACTAATAGAGTTTGGCCAAGAGAATGCACTGGTCATAGCAAACACCCTTTTCCAACAACGCGAGAGAAGACTCTATACATGGACATCGCCAGATGGTCAACACTGAAATCAGATTGATTATATTATTTGCAGCCAAAGATGGAGAAGCTCTATACAGTCAACAAAAACAAGACCAGGAGCTGACTGTGGCTCAGATCATGAACTAATTATTACCAAATTCAGTCTTAAATTCAGTAAAGTAGGGAAAGCTGCTAGACCATTTAAGTATGACCTAAATCAAATTCCTTATGATTATACAGTGGAAGTGAGAAATAGATTTAAGGGCCTTGATCTGATAGATAGAGTGCCTGATGAACTATAGAATGAAGTTCGTGACATTGTACAGGAGACAGGGATGAAGACCATTCCCATGGAAAAGAAATGCAAAAAAGCAAAATGGCTGTTTGGAAAGGCCTTAAAAATAGTTGAGAAAAGAAGAGAGGCGAAAAACAAAGGAGAAAAGGAAAGATATAAGCATCTGAATGCAGAGTTCCAAAGAATAGCAAAAAGACATCAGAAAGCCTTCTTCAGTGATCAATGCAAACAAATAGAGGAAAAGAACAGAATGGAAAAGACTAGAGAACTCTTCAAGAACATTAGAGATATCAAGGGAACATTTCATGCAAAGATGGGCTCGATAAAGGACAGAAATGGTATGGACCTAACAGAAGCAGAAGATATTAAGAAGAGGTGGCAAGAATACACAGAAGAACTGTACAAAAAAGATCTTCATGACCCAGATAATCATGATGGTGTGATCACTCATCTAGAGCCAGACATCCTGGAATGTGAAGTAGAGTGGGCCTTAGAAACCGTTACTACAAACAAAGCTAGTGGATATGATGGAATTCCAGTGGAGCTCTTTCAAATCCTGAAAGATGATGCTGTGAAAGTGCTGCATTCAATATGCCAGCAAAATTGGAGAACTCAGCAGTGGACACAGGACAGGAAAAGGTCAGTTTTCATTCTAATCCCAAAGAAAGGCAAGGTAAAAGAATGCTCAAACTACCGCACAATTGAACTCATCTCACATGCTAGTCAAGTAATGCTCAAAATTCTCCAAGCCAGGCTTCAGCAATACATGAACCGTGAACTTCCTGATGTTCAAGCTGATTTTAGAAAAGGCAGAGAAACCAGAGATCAAATTGCCAACATCCGCTGGATCATGGAGAAAGGAAGACAGTTCCAGAAAAACATCTATTTCTGCTTTATTGACTATGCCAAAGCCTTTGACTGTGGATCACATTTAACTGTGGAAAATTATGAAAGAGTTGGAAATAGCAATTCAGTTGACCTGCCTCTTGAGAAATCTGTATTCCGTTCAAGAAGCAACAGTTAGAGATGGACATGGAACAACAGACTGGTTCCAAATAGGAAATGGAGTACGTCAAGGCTGTATATTGTCACCCTGCTTATTTAACTTATATGCAGAGTACATCATGAGAAACGCTGGACTGGAAGAAACACAAGCTGGAATCAAGATTGCCGGGAGAAATATCAATAACCTCAGATATGCAGGTGATACCAGCCTTATGGCAGAAAGTGAAGAGGAGCTAAAAAGCCTCTTGATGGAAGTGAAAGAGGAGAGTGAAAAAGTTGGCTTAAAGCTCAACAGTCAGAAAACGAAGATCATGGTATCTGGTCCCATCACTTCATGGGAAATAGAATGGGAAACAGTGGAAACAGTGTCAGACTTTATTTTTTGGGGGGGCTCTAAAATCACTGCAGATGATCACTGCAGCCATGAAATTAAAAGATGGTTACTCCTTGGAAGAAAAGTTATGACCAACCTAGACAGCACATTCAAAAGCAGAGATGTTACTTTGCCGACAAAGGTCCGTCTAGTCAAGGCGATGGTTTTTCCTGTGGTCATGTATGGATGTGAGAGTTGGACTGTGAAGAAGGTTGAGCACCGAGAAATTGATGCTTTTGAACTGTGGTGTCGGAGAATACTCTTGAGAGTCCCTTGGACTGCAAGGACATCCACCCAGTCCATTCTGAAGGAGATCAGCTCTGGTATTTCTTTGGAAAGAATGATGCTAAAGCTGACAGTACTTTGGCCACCTCGTGCGAAGAGGTGACTCATTGGAAAAGACTTTGATTCTTATAGGGATTGGGAGCAGGAGGAGAAGGGCACGACAAACAATGAGATGGCTGGATGGCATCACTGACTCGATGGACGTCAGTCTGAGGGAACTCCAGGAGTTGGTTTTGGACAGGGAGGCCTGGCGTCCTGCGGTTCATGGGGTTGCAAAGAGTCAGACGCGACTGAGCGACTGAACTGAACTGAAAAGACTCCAAATAGCCAAAGAAACACTCAGAAAAATGAATTGTTTAAGAGGAACCAACCTTCCTGAGTTCAGACTATACTAATAAGCACAGTAATCAAGACACAAAAACATAAATATAAATCAATGGAAGAATATTAAAAACCTATAGATAAATGCACACACCTATTGATACCTTTTATTTGTCAAAGCTGGCAAAAATATGCATTGAAAACAAGACAGTGTCTTCACCAAATGATGCTTGGAAAACTTATCTACTATATGTAAAATAATAAAAGTATAATACTTCCTAACACAATACACAAAAATGAACTGGATTAAAGACCTAAGCCTGAGACCAGAAACTATAATCCTCTTAGAGAAAAATATAGACAGAACACTCTCTGACATACATAAATCATAAGAAGTTCCTAAATGACACACCCTCTAGAGTAATGTAAAGAAAAACAAAATAAACAAATGGGACTGAATTAAACTTAACAGCTTTTGGATAATGAAGGAAATCATAAGCAGGGTAAAAGATAACCCTCAAAATGAGAGAAATTAATAACAAATGAAACAACTGGCAAGGAATTGATCTCCAAAATATATAAGCAGATCATGCAGCTCAGTACTAGAAAAACAAACTAGCCAATCAATAAGTAGACACAAGACCTAAACAGACATTTCTTCAAATAATATGTATATATGGTTAAGAAATACATGAAAGGATGCCCAACATTGCCCATCATTAGAGAAATGCAAATCAAAAATACAGCTAGGTACCATTTCACATGAGTAAAAATGACCATCATTGTAAAGTTTGGTGGTGCAAACTGATGTAGGCACTATGGAAAGCAGTATGAAGATTCCTTTAAAAACTAGGAATAAAACTACCATGTGATCCAACAATCCCACTACTGGGCATATATCCTAAGTAAGTAAGTATTAGTCGCTCAGTCGAGCCAGACCCTTTGTGACCCCATGGATTGCAACCCACCAAGCTCCACTGTCCATGAGATTTTCCAGGCAAGGATACCGGAGTGGATTGCCATTTACTTCTCCAGGGGATCTTCCTAACTCATGGTTCAAACCCTATGTTGCTTTCATTTCCTAGCTATATGCATTTACAATAGCTAGGAAATGGAAGCAACCTAGATTTCCATTGACAGATGAATGGATAAGGAAGCAGTGGTGCATATACACAATAGAATATTACTTCGCTAGTAAAAGGAATGTATTTGAGTCTGTTCTAATGAGATGGATGAACCTAGAGCCTATTATACAAAGTGAAGTAAGTCAGAAAGAGAAAAACACATATTGTGTATTTAAGCATATATGTGTGTGTGTATGTGTGTGTGTGTCTAATCTTGAAGGAGAGTACAGACAATCCTATATGCAAGGCAACAAAGGAAACACAAAGATATAGAGCAGACTTTGGGCACAGTGGAAGAAAAAGAGGTTGTTATGATTTGCGATAGTACCATTAAAACATATAAATTTTCATCTGTAAAATAGATAGGCAGTTAGAGTACAATGTATAATGCAGTGAACCCAAAGGTGGTGCTCTGTGACAAGCTAAAGGGGTGAGAATGTGAGGGAGGTAGGAGGGTGGTTCAAGGAAGAGGGGAAATATGAATAGCTCGTGACAATTCATGCTGATGTATGGCAAAAATCATCACAATATTGTAAAGTTATTACCCTCTAATTAAATAAATATATAGGATTCTCTGGTGGCTCAGATGGTAAAGAATCTGCCTGCTAGGCAGGAGACCTGGGATTGACCCTTGGGTTGGGAAAATCCCCTGTATAAGGGAATGGCAACACATTCCAGTATTCTTGCCTGAAGAATTCCATGAACAGAGGAGCCTAGTGGGAAACAGTCCATAGGGTCACAAACAGTCAGACACGACTGAGCAACTAACACTTTTACTTTTGAATATATGTATAAAGCGGAAATAGTTATCATATGATCCAGCATTTCCACTCTAAGGTATATATATAGAGGAAACAAAGACTGTAATTTGAAAAAGTGCATGCTCATGATAGCTCAGTTGGTAAAGAATCCGCCTGCAATGCAGGAGACCTCGATTCAATTCCTGGGTCAGGAACATCTTTTGGAGAAGTGATAGGCTACCCACTTCAGTATTTCTGGGTTCGCCTTGTGGCTCAGCTGGTAAAGAATCTGCCTGTAATACAGGGGACCTGGATTCGATCCCTAGGTTGGGAAGATGCCCTGGAGAAGGGAAAGGCTACGCACTCCAGTATTCTGGCCTGGAGAATTCCATTGACTGTATAGTCTGTGGGGTCACAGAGTCAGACATGACTGAATGACTTTCACTTTCACTTTCAATGTTCATAGCAGCACTACACACCTTTAGTTTTGTCAGTTTAATTACAATATGTCTTGGTGTTTTTCTCTTTGGGTTCATCCTCTACACTTCCTGAATTTAGGTGACCATTTGTTTTCCCAGATTAGGGACTGTTTTAGCTACTTTGTCTTCAAACATGTTCTATGATCATTTCATTAGTGTGCTGATTTTGTTCTACATGTGCTCAGTCATTTCAGTCATGTCTGACTTTTTATGACCTTATGGACTGTAGCCTGAAAGGTTCCTCTGTCCATGGGACTCTCTAGGCAAAAATACTGGAGTGGGTTGCTGTGCCCTCGTTGAACATATGTCTCCTGTGTTTCCTGCATTTCAGGAAGATTATTTATCACTTAGCCACTGGGGAAGGAGATTTTGTCCCAGAGGTCTCTTAAGCTGTTTTCATTTCTTTTCATTCCTTTTTATGTTCCCCAACACTGATTTTCATTGCTGTCTTCTAGCTCACTGATCCATCCCTCTGTATTATTAAATCTGCTATCAGTTCAGTTCATTGGCTCAGTCATGTCCGACTCTTTGTGACCCCATGGACTGTAGCACTCCAGGCCTCTCTGGCCATCACCAACTCTCAGAATTTACCAAAACTCATGTCCATTGAGTCGGTGGTGCCATCCAACTATCTCATCCTCTGTCGTCCCCTTCTCCTGCCTTCAATCTTTCCCAGCATCAGGGTCTTTTCCAATGACTCAGTTATTTGCATTAGGTGGCCAACGTATTAGAGCTTCAGCTTTAGCATCAGTCTTTCCAATGAATACTCAGGACTTATTTTTTTTATGAAGGACTGGTCAGATCTCCTTGTGGTCCAAGGGACTCACCACAGTCCAAAAGCATCAGCTCTTTGTCACTCAGCTTTCTTTATGATTCAGTTCTCAGATCCATACATGACTACTGGAAAAATCATAGCTTTGATCTTTCTTCTGGCAATCTTGATTCCAGTTTGTGCTTCATCCAAATTGGCAAGCTGTGCTATAAATCCATGCTATTGTGTTTTCCATTTTGGTTATTCTATTCTTCATCTCTCTTTGGCTGCTCTTTATATTTTCAAACTTTTTAAAACTTAATTTTTCACTCCATTTTTCTCCCAAGTTCTATTAGCATCTTTATGATGAATATTCTGAACTGTTTCTCAAGTTGATTGCCTATCTCCACTTCATGTAGTTCCTCTGCTGGGGTTTTATATTGTTTCATCATCTGGGATGTTTTTCCTGACCCCTTATTTTGTCTAAATTGCTACATATATTTTTATGTATGTGGTGAGTTAGTTACATTTCTCCATCTTGGAAAGGTGGCCTTTTATAGAAAGCATCCTTTATATCCCAGCAGTGTGTTCCTCTTTCATTAACCAAACTATATACTCTAGGAGTTACCCTAAGAGGGCTGTTTGGGTTCTTCTGCTATTTTGTACTTATTATGGGGGTGATCTAGTAGTCTTGGTGGCATTTAGCCTGGTTACTTACCAAGTCCTGCCTTATTTGGATGCTTCTTTAGGAGAGTCCATTTATGAAGAAGCTGACTGCAGAACTCTAGGGATCCCCAGGGCTAGAGCTGACACAGTAGTGTGTGGAATCAGGGTCCTGAAGACACTAAGGGCATTGTCCATGCACTGATGCATAAAGCCAGGTCCTAGGATTGATGTTGGATTACTGCCAGGCCAAGCCAGTTCCTGAAGTCTGACAGCAGGGCCCAGGGATACCAGAGATTATTTGAGATCATTGTGGAGAATGCCATTTATTGTTACAGTTAGGTATGACATCCTTTTTGCCTTTTCATACTGTTCATGGGGTTCTCAAGGCAAGAATGCTGAAGGATTTGCCATTCCCTTCTCTAGTGGACCACATTTTGTCAGAATTCTCCACCTTGACCAATTGGTCTTGGATGACTCTACACAACATGGCTTATAGTTTCACTGAGTTAGACAAGACTGTGAACCATATGATCAGTTTGCTTAGTTTTCTGTGACTGTGGTTTTAATTCTGTCTGGCCTATGATGTATAAGGATAAGGGGCTTGTGGAAACTTCCTGATGGGAGGTCCTGGCTGTGGGAAAAACTGGGTCTGGCTCTGATGGGCGGGGCCATGTTTATTAATTTTTAAATCCTATTTCCTATTCATGGGAGGGTCTGTGTTCCCTCTCTTAAGTTTTGCCTGGGGCCAAACTATGGTAGGGGTAATGGCAATCTCCTTTAAAAGAATTTATGCCAGCATGCTGTGACTCCCAGAACTGTTGTATTCAGTGTCCCTGATCCCATGGCAGGCCACTGTCAAACAATGCCTCTGATGGAGAATCCTGGACACTCACAGGAAAGTCTGCCTCAGTCACTTGTGGGGTCAATGGCACAAGGATTTGTTTGTGCCCTTCAAGAGTATGTTTCACCAGTTCCATGGAAGTTCTGTAATAAAATACCACCGGCCTACAAACTCAAATTCCCTGGGGGTTCTCAGTCACTTTGACAGACCCCCCCCCAAGTGGTGAAATTCAATGTGGGCCTTAAAACTTTGGGAATAATGCAAAAACTTCTTTGGTATCATTGTTCACCAGGTGTTGGGTAATCTGCTCAGCAGCTCTGTGGTGGGTCAAACAGCAACATCCTCCAAAAAGACTTATACCACATGGAGGTTTGTAACATTGTACAGGAGGCAGTGATCAAAATCATCCCAAAGAAAAAGAAAAAAAAAAAAAAGGTTGTCTGAGGAGGTCTTGCTAATAGTTGAGAAAAGAAGAGAAGCTAAAGGCAAAGTAGGAAAGAAAAAATATATCCATCTAAATACAGAATTCCAAAGAATAACAAAGAAACATGAAAAAGTCTTCCTCAGTTATAATGCAAAGAAATAGGGGAATATCAAGGAATGGGACATTTTTCTGGGTGTTAGTTCTAAAAGGTCTTGTAGGTCTTCACAGAACCGTTCAACTTCAGCTTCTTCAGTGTTATTGGTTGGGGCATAGACTTGGATTACTGTGATACTGAATGGTTTGCCTTGGAAATGAACAGGGATCATTCTGTCGTTTTTGAGATTGCATCCAAGTATTGCATTTTGGACTCTTTTGTTGACCATGATGGCTACTTGATTTCTTCTGAGGGATTCCTGCCCGCAGTAGTAGATATAATGGTCATCTGAGTTAAATTCACCCATTCCAGTCCATTTTAGTTTGCTGATTCCTAGAATGTTGACATTCACTCTTGCCATCTCTTGTTTGACCACTTCCAATTTGCCTTGATTCATGGACCTGACATTCCAGGTTCCTATGTAATATTGCTCTTTGTAGGATTGGACCTTGCTTCTATCACCAGTCACATCCACAGCTGGGTATTGTTTTTGCTTTGGCTCCATCCTTTCATTCTTTCTGGAGTTATTTCTCCACTGATCTCCAGTAGAATATTGGGCACCTACTGACCTGGGGAGTTCCTCTTCTGGTATCCTATCGTTTTGCCTTTTCATACTGTTCATGAGGTTCTCAAGGCAAGAATACTGAAGTGGTTTGCCATTCCCTTCTCCAGTGGACCACATTCTGTCAGACCTCTCCACCATGACCCACCCATTTTGGGTTGCCCCGTGGGCATCACTTAGTTTCATTGAGTTAGACAAGGCTGTGGTCCTAGTGAGATTAGATTGAGTAGTTTTCTGTGAGTATGGTTTCAGTGTGCCTTCCCTCTGATGCCCTCTTGCAATGCCTACCAGCTTACTTGGGTTTCTTTTACCTTGGGCATGGGGTATCTCTTCATGGCTGCTCCAGCAAAGCACAGCTGCTTCTCCTTACCTTGGATGAGGGGTATCTCCTCACTGTCACCCTTCCTGACCTTCAATGTGGGATAGCTCCTCTAGGCCCACCTGTGCCCACGCAGCCACAGCTCCTTGGACTTGAGGTTGCTCCTCCCAGCCGCTGCCCCTGGCCTCAGTCATTGGCTGGCTCCTCTCAACCGCCGCCCCTGCCCTCGGATGCGGGGTAGCTCCTCTCGGCCTTTCCTGTGTCATCGCAGCATGGCACTCTCAGCCGCTACCCCTGAACTCAGACGTGGGGTAACTCCTCTTGGCTGCTGCCCTTCAGGCATGGGGTCCTCCTGGCTTCTGCCCCTGACCTCGGATGCCACCTGCAGTTAGTGCGCCGGTCATAGCCACCTGCCCGTAGATCCTGTTCATTATAGGCAACCGGAATGCAAAACTAGAAAGCCAAGAAACACCTGGATTAACAGGCAAATTTGGCCTTGGAATGAGGAATGAAGCAGGGCAAAGGCTAATAGAGTTTGGCCAAGAAAATGCACTGGTCATAGCAAACACCCTTTTCCAACAACACAAGAGAAGACTCTACACATGGACATCACCAGATGGTCAACACCGAAATCAGATTGATTATATTCTTTGCAGCCAAAGATGGAGAAGCTCTATACAGTCAACAAAAACAAGACCAAGAGCTGACTGTGGCTCAGATCATGAATTTCTTATCAAATTCAGACTTAAATTGAAGAAAGTAGGGAAAACCACTACCCCATTCAGGTATGACCTAAATCAAATCCCTTATGATTATACAGTGGAAGTGAGAAATAGATTTATGGGCCTAGATCTGACAGATAGAGTGCCTGATGAACTATGGACTGAGGTTCGTGACATTGTACAGGAGACAGGGATCAAGACCATCCCCATGGAAAAGAAATATAAAAAAGCAAAATGGCTGTCTGGGATAGCCTTACAAATAGCTGAGAAAAGAAGAGAGGCAAAAAGCAAAGGAGAAAAGGAAATATATAAGCATCTGAATGCAGAGTTCCAAAGAATAATAAGAAGAGGTAAGAAAGCCTTCTTCAGCGATCAATGCAAAGAGATAGAGGAAAAGAACAGAATGGGAAAGACTAGAGATCTCTTCAAGCAAATTAGAGATACCAAGGGAACATTTCATGCAAAGATGGGCTCGATAAAGGACAGAAATGGTCTGGACCTATCAGAGGCAGAAGATATTAAGAAGAGGTGGCAAGAATACACAGAAGAACTGTACAAAAAAGATCTTCATGATCTGGATAATCACAATGGTGTGATCACTCATCTAGAGCCAGACATCCTGGATTGTGAAGTAGAGTGGGCCTTAGAAAGCATCTCTAGGAACAAAGCTAGGGGAGGTGATGGTATTCCAGTTGAGCCATTTCAAATCCTGAAAGATGATGCTGTGAAAGTGCTGCACTCAATATGCCAGCAAATTTGGAAAACTCAGCAGTGGCCACAGGACAGGAAAAGTTCAGTTTTCATTCCAATTCCAAAGAAAGGCAATGCAAAACAATGCTCAAACTACCGCACCATCGAACTCATCTCACATGCCAGTCAAGTAATGCTCAAAATTCTCCAAGCCAGGCTTCAGCAATACGTGAACCATGAAATTCCTGATGTTCAAGCTGGTTTTAGAAAAGGCAGAAAAAACCGTGATCCAAATGCCAACATCTGCTGGATCATGGAAAAAGCAAGAGAGTTCCAGAAAAACATCTATTTCTGCGTTCTTGACTATGCCAAAGCCTTTGACTGTGTGGATCACAATAAAATGTGGAAAATTCTGAAAGAAATGGGAATACCAGACCACCGGAGCTTCCTCTTGAGAAACCTATATGCAGGTCAGGAAGCAACAGTTAGAACTGGACATGGAACAATAGACTGGTTCCAAATAGGAAAAGGAGTGCGTCAAGGCTGTATATTGTCACCCTGCTTATTTAACTTATATGTAGAGTACATCATGAGAAACACTGGACTGGAAGAAACACAAGCTGGAATCAAGATTGTCGGGAGAAATATCAGTAACCTCAGATATGCAGATGATACCACCCTTATGGCAGAGAGTGAACAGGAACTAAAAAGCCTCTTGATGAAAGGAAAGAGGAGAGTGAAAAAATGGGCTTAAAGCTCAACATTCAGAAAACGAAGATCATGGCATCCGGTCCCATCACTTCATGGGAAATACATGGGGAAACAGTGTCAGATTTTATTTTGGCGGGCTCCAAGATCACTGCAGATGGTGATTGCAGCCATGAAATTAAAAGATGGTTACTCCTTGGAAGAAAAGTTAAGACCAACCTAGATAGCCTATTCAAAAGCAGAGATATTACTTTGCCAACTAAAGTCTGTCGAGTAAAGGCTATGGTTTTTCCAGTGGTCATGTATAGATGTGAGAGTTGGACTGTGAAGAAAGCTGAGTGCCGAAGAATTGATGCGTTTGAACTGCGGTGTGGGAGAAAACTCTTGAGAGTCCCTTGGACTGCAAGGACCTCCGACCAGTCCATTCTGAAGGAGATCAGCCCTGGGATTTCTTTGGAGGGAATGATACTAAAGCGAAAACGCCAGTACTTTGGCCACCTCACGTGAAGAGTTGACTCATTGCAAAATACTCTGATGCTAGGAGGGATTGTGGGCAGGAGGAGAAGTGGACGACCAAGGATGAGATGGCTGGATGGCATCACTGACTCGATGGACGTGAGTCTGGGTGAAATCCAGGAGTTGGTGATAGACAGGGAGGCCTGGCGTGCTGCGATTCATGGGTTTGCAAAGAGTAGGACACAACTGAGCAACTGAACTGAACTGAAAGGAATGGGGAAGACTAGAGATCTCTTCAAGAAAATTAGAAAAACCAGGAGAACATTTCACGCAAAGATGGGCACAATAAAGGACAGAAATGGTATGGATCTAACAGAAGAAGAAGATATTAAAAAGGGTTGGCAAGAATACACAGAAGAACTATACAAAATGATCTTCACAACCCAGATAACTATGATGACGTGATCACTCACTTAGAGCCAGTCATCCTGGAGTGCAAAGTTAAGAGGTACTTAGGAAGCCTCACTACAAACAGAGATAGTGGAAGTGTTGAAATTCCAGCTGAGTTATTCCAAATACTAAAAGACAGTGCTGTGAAAGTGCTACACTCAATGTGCCAGCAAATATGGAAAACAGAGCAGTGGCCACAGGAAAGGAAAAGTTCAGTTTTCATTCCAATTCCTAAGAAAGGCAATGCCAAGGAATGTTCAAACTATCTCACAATTGCACTGATCTCACATGTAAAGTAAAGTAAAGTAAAGTAATGCTCTGGAAGTTCAACCTGCATTTAAGAAAAACAGGGGAATCAGAGATCAAATTGCCAACATCTGCTGGATCACAAAAAAAAGCAAGAGAATTCCAGAGAAAAATCTATTTTTGTTTCATTGACTATGCTAAAGCCTTTAACTGTGTTGATCACAATAAACTGTGGAAAATTCTTAAAGAAATGGGAATACCAGACCACCTTACCTGCCTCCTGAGAAAAGTGCATACAGGTCAAGAGACAAGATTTAAAACCAGACATGGAAATATGTACTGGTTCCAAATTGGGAAAGGAGTACAACAAAGCTATATATTGTCACCTTGATTACTTAACTTATATGCAGAGTATATGATGTGAAATGCCAGGCTGGATGAAGCACAAGCTGGAATCAAGATTGTCAGGAGAAATAACCATAACCTCAGATATGCAGATGGCACCACTCATATTGCAGAAAGTGAAGAGGACCTAAAGAGCCTCGTCATGAAAGTGAAAGAAGAAAGTGAAAAAACTGGATTAAAACTTAACATTCAAAAAATGAATATAATGGCATTTGGCCCCATCACTTCAAGGCAAATAGATGGGGAAACAATGGAAACAGTGAGAGATTTTATTTTCTTGGACCCAAAATCACTTCTAGATTGAGACTGCAGCCATGAAATTAAAAGATGCTTGCTTCTTGGAAGAAAAGTTATGGCAAAACTAGACAGCATATTAAAAAGCAGAGACATTACTTTGGTAACAATGGTCCATATATTAAAAGCTATGTTTTTTTTTCCAGTAGTCCTATATGAGTGAAAGAGTAGGACGATAAAGAATGCTGAGCACTGAAGAATTGATGCTTTTGAACTGTGGTGTTAGAAAAGACTCTAGAGTGTGCCTTGGACAGCAAGGAGATCTAAACAGTCCTTCCTAAAGGAAATCAGTCCTGAATATTCATTGGAAGTACTGATGCTGAAGGTGAAACTCAATGCTTTGGCCACCTGATGTGAAGAACTAACACATAGAAAATACCTTGATGCTTGGAAAGATTGAAGGTGGGAGGAGAAGGGGATGACAGAGGATGAGTTGGTTGGATGGCATTATTAACTGAATGGACATGAGTTTGAGTAAACTCCAGGAGTTGGTGATGGCCAGAGAGACGTGGCGTGCTGCATTCCATGGGGTTTCAAAGAGTCGGACACAACTGAGGGACTGAACTGAACTGAACCTTACCATAGAAACTCTTAAGGGAGTCTGTCTCCTGTTGGATGGGACTGTTTTCCAGTGAAGTTAGTTGTTTGGGCCAAGTTTTGTGGTAATGAGCCTAGATGGAAATCATTATCATGAAAGTTCACAGACAAAGAAAATAAAATAAATGAATTAAAGGACTACAAATATATCTCCAAAACAATTAGTGAGAAATAAATATATACCTATAAACAAATTCTTTGTTTTTTTTTTAATTTTTATTTTTTAAATTCTAAAATCTTTAATTCTTACATGCGTTCCCAAACATGACCCCCCCCCCACCTCCCTCCCCACAACATCTCTCTGGGTCATCCCCATGCCCCAGCCCCAAGCATGCTGCCCCCTACGTCAGACATAGACTGGCGATTCAATTCTTACATGATAGTCTACATGTTAGAATTCCCATTCTCCCAAATCATCCCACCCTCTCCCTCTCCCTCTGAGTCCAAAAGTCCGTTATACACATCTGTGTCTTTTTTCCTGTCTTGCATACAGGGTTGTCATTGCCATCTTCCTAAATTCCATATATATGTGTTAGTATACTGTATTGGTGTTTTTCTTTCTGGCTTACTTCACTCTGTATAATTGGCTCCAGTTTCATCCATCTCATCAGAACTGATACAAATGTATTCTTTTTAACGGCTGAGTAATACTCCATTGTGTATATGTACCACAGCTTTCTTATCCATTCATCTGCTGATGGACATCTAGGTTGTTTCCATGTCCTGGCTATTATAAACAGTGCTGCGATGAACATTGGGGTACATGTGTCTCTTTCCATTCTGGTTTCCTCGGTGTGTATGCCCAGCAGTGGGATTGCTGGGTCATAAGGTAGTTCTATTTGCAATTTTTTAAGGAATCTCCACACTGTTCTCCATAGTGGCTGTACTAGTTTGCATTCCCACCAACAGTGTAGGAGGGTTCCCTTTTCTCCACACCCCCTCCAGCATTTATTGCTTGCAGATTTTTGGATCGCACCCATTCTGACTGGTGTGAAGTGGTACCTCACGGTGGTTTTGATTTGCATTTCTCTAATAATGAGTGATGTTGAGCATCTTTTCATGTGTTTGTTAGCCATCCGTATGTCTTCTTTGGAGAAATGTCTATTTAGTTCTTTGGCCCATTTTTTGATTGGGTCGTTTATTTTTCTGGAATTGAGATGCATAAGTTGCTTGTATGTTTTTGAGATTAGTTGTTTGTCAGTTGCTTCATTTGCTATTATTTTCTCCCATTCAGAAGGCTGTCTTTTCACCTTGCTTATATTTTCCTTTGTTGTGCAGAAGCTTTTAATTTTAATTAGATCCCATTTGTTTATTTTTGCTTTTATTTCCAGAATTCTGGGAGGTGGATCATAGAGGATCCTGCTGTGATTTCTGTCTGAGAGTGTTTTGCCTATGTTCTCCTCTAGGAGTTTTATAGTTTCTGATCTTACATTTAGATCTTTAATCCATTTTGAGTTTATTTTTGTGTGCGAGTTTAGAAAGTGATCTAGTTTCATTCTTTTACAAGTGGTTGACCAGTTTTCCCAGCACCACTTGTTAAAGAGATTGTCTTTACTCCATTGTATATTCTTGCCTCCTTTGTCAAAGATAAGGTGTCCATATGTGTGTGGATTTATCTCTGGGCTTTCTATTTTGTTCCATTGATCTATGTGTCTGTCTTTGTGCCAGTACCATACTGTTTTGATGACTGTGGCTTTGTAGTAGAGCCTGAAGTCAGGCAAGTTGATTCCTCCAGTTCCATTCTTCTTTCTCAAGATTGCTTTGGCTATTCGAGGTTTTTTCTATTTCCATACAAATCTTGAAATTATTTGTTCTAGTTCTGTGAAAAATGTGGCTGGTAGCTTGACAGGGATTGCATTGAATTTGTAAATTGCTTTGGGTAGTATGCTCATTTTCACTATATTGATTCTTCCGATCCATGAACATGGTATATTTCTCCATCTATTAGTGTCCTCTTTGATTTCTTTCATCAGTGTTTTATAGTTTTCTATATATAGGTCTTTAGTTTCTTTAGGTAGATATATTCCTAAGTATTTTATTCTTTTCGTTGAAATGGTGAATGGAATTGTTTCCTTAATTTCTTTTTCTACTTTCTCATTATTCGTGTATAGGAATGCAAGGGATTTCTGTGTGTTGATTTTATATCCTGCCACTTTACTATATTCATTGATTAGCTCTAGTAATTTTCTGGTGGAGTCTTTAGGGTTTTCCATGTAGAGGATCATGTCATCTGCAAACAGTGAGAGTTTTACTTCTTCTTTTCCAATTTGGATTCCTTTTATTTCTTTTTCTGTTCTGATTGCTGTGGCCAAAACTTCCAGAACTATGTTGAATAGTAGCGGTGAAAGTGGACACCCTTGTCTTGTTCCTGACTTTAGGGGAAATGCTTTCAATTTTTCACCATTGAGGATAATGTTTGCTGTGGGTTTGTCATATATAGCTTTTATTATGTTGAGGTATGTTCCTTCTATTCCTGCTTTCTGGAGAGTTTTTATCATAAATGGATGTTGAATTTTGTCAAAGGCCTTCCCTGCATCTATTGAGATAATCATATGGCTTTTATTTTTCAATTTGTTAATGTGGTGAATTACATTGATTGATTTGCCGATATTGAAGAATCCTTGCATCACTGGGATAAAGCCCACTTGGTCATGGTGTATGATCTTTTTAATGTGTTGTTGGATTCTGATTGCTAGAATTTTGTTGAGCATTTTTGCATCTATGTTCATCAGTGATATTGGCCTGTAGTTTTCTTTTTTTGTGACATCTTTGTCAGGTTTTGGTATTAGGGTGATGGTGGCCTCCTAGAATGAGTTTGGAAGTTTACCTTCCTCTGCAACTTTCTGGAAGAGTTTGAGGAGGATAGGTGTTAGCTCTTCTCGAAATTTTTGGTAGAATTCAGCTGTGAAGCTGTCTGGACCTGGGCTTTTGTTTGCTGTAAGATTTCTGATTACCGTTTCAATTTCCGTGCTTGTGATGGGTCTGTTAAGATTTTCTATTTCTTCCTGGTTCAGTTTTGGAAAATTGTACTTATCTAAGAATTTGTCCATTTCTTCCACGTTGTCCATTTTATTGGCATACAACTGCTGATAGTAGTCTCTTATGATCCTTTGTATTTCTGTGTTGTCTGTTGTGATCTCTCCATATTCATTTCTAATTTTATTGATTTGATTTTTCTCTCTTTGCTTCTTGATGAGTCTGGCTAATGGTTTGTCAATTTTATTTATCCTTTCAAAGAACCAGCTTTTGGCTTTATTGATTTTTGCTATGGTCTCTTTTGTTTCTTTTGCATTTATTTCTGCCCTAATTTTTAAGATTTCTTTCCTTCTACTAACTCTGGGGTTCTCCAACTCTTCCTTTTCTAGTTTCTTTAGTTGCAGAGTTAGGTTATTTATTTGACTTTTTTTCTTGCTTCTTGAGGTATGCCTGTATTGCTATGAACTTTCCTCTTAGCACTGCTTTTATAGTGTCCCACAGGTTTTGGGTTGTTGTGTTTTCATTTTCATTAGTTTCTATGCATGTTTTGATTTCTTTTTTGATTTCTTCTGTGATTTGTTGGTTATTCAGAAGTGTGTTGTTCAACCTCCATATGTTGGAATTTTTATTAGTTTTTCTCCTGTAATTGAGATCTAATCTTAATGCATTATGGTCAGAAAAGATGCTTGGAATGATTTCGATTTTTTTGAATTTATCAAGTTTAGATTTATGGCCCAGGATGTGATCTATCCTGGAGAAGGTTCCATGAGCACTTGAAAAAAAGGTGAAATTCATTGTTTTGGGGTGAAATGTCCTATGGATATCAATTAGGTCTAACTGATCTAATGTATCGTTTAAAGTTTGTGTTTCTTTGTTAATTTTCTGTTTAGTTGATCTGTCCATAGGTGTGAGTGCGGTATTAAAGTCTCCCGCTATTATTGTGTTATTGTTGATTTCCCCTTTCATACTTGTTAGCATTTGTCTTACATATTGCGGTGCTCCTATATTGGGTGCATATATATTTATAATTGTTATATCTTCTTCTTGGATTGTTCCTTTGATCATTATGTAGTGGCCTTCTTTGTCTCTTTTCACAGCCTTTGTTTTAAAGTCCATTTTATCGGATATGAGTATTGCCACTCCTGCTTTCTTTTGGTCTCTATTTGCGTGGTATATCTTTTTCCAGCCCTTCACTTTCAGTCTGTATGTGTCCCTTGTTTTGAGGTGGGTCTCTTGTAAGCAGCATATAGAGGGGTCTTGTTTTTGTATCCATTCGGCCAGTCTTTGTCTTTTGGTTGGGGCGTTCAACCCATTTACGTTTAAGGTAATTATTGATAAGTATGATCCTGTTACCATTTACTTTATTGTTTTGGGTTCGGGTTTATACACCCTTTTCGTGTTTCCTGTCTAGAGAATATCCTTTAGAATTTGTTGGAGAGCTGGTTTGGTGGTGCTGAATTCTCTCAGCTTTTGCTTGTCTGTAAAGCTTTTGATTTCTCCTTCATATTTGAATGAGATCCTTGCTGGGTACAGTAATCTGGGCTGTAGGTTATTGTCTTTCATCACTTTAAGTATGTCTTGCCATTCCCTCCTGGCCTGAAGCGTTTCTATTGAAAGATCAGCTGTTATCCTTATGGGAATCCCCTTATGTGTTATTTGTTGTTTTTCCCTTGCTGCTTTTAATATTTGTTCTTTGTGTTTGATCTTTGTTAATTTGATTAATATGTGTCTTGGGCTGTTTCGCCTTGGGTTTATCCTATTTGGAACTCTCTGTGTTTCTTGGACTTGGGTGATTATTTCCTTCCCCATTTTAGGGAAGTTTTCAACTATTATCTCCTCAAGGATTTTCTCATGATCTTTCTTTCTGTCTTCTTCTTCTGGGACTCCTATAATTCGAATGTTGGAGCGTTTCATATTGTCCTGGAGGTCTCTGAGATTGTCCTCATTTCTTTTAATTCGTTTTTCCTGTTTCCTCTCTGATTCATTTATTTCTACCATTCTATCTTCTATTTCACTAATCCTATCTTCTGCATCCATTATTCTACAAATTGTTGCCTCCAGAGTGTTTCTGATCTCATTTGTTGCGTTATTCATTATATTTTGACTCTTTATTTCTTCTAGGTCCTTGTTAAACCTTTCTTGCATCTTCTCAATCTTTGTCTCTAGCCTATTTATCTGTGATTCCATTTTGATTTCAAGATTTTGGATCATTTTCACTATCAATATTCGGAATTCCTTCTCTGGTAGATTCCCTACTTCTTCCTCTTTTGTTTGGTTTGGTGGGCAACTCTCCTGTTCCTTTACCTGCTGTGTATTCCTCTGTCTCTTCATCTTGGTTATATTGCTGCGTTTGGGGTGGCCTTTTTATATTCTGGTAATTTGTGGAGTTCTCTTTATCATGGAGCTTCCTCACTCTGGGTGGGGTTCTATCAGTGGCTTGTCAAGGTTTCCTGGTTAGGGAGGCTTGTGTTGGAGTTCTGGTGGGTGGAGCTGGGTTTCTTCTCTCTGCAGTGCAGTGGAGTAACCCGTAATGGGTTATGAGACATCAAAGGTTTTGGGATAATTTTGAGCTGCCTGTATATTGAAGCTCAGGGGAGTGTTCCTGTGTTGCTGGAGAATTTGCGTGCTATGTCTTGTTTTGGAACTTGTTGCCCCTTGGGTGGAGCTTGGTTTCGGTGTAGGTATGAAGGCATTAGATGGGCTCCTATTGCTTAATGTTCCCTGAATTCAAGAGTTCTCTAATGTTTTCAGGCTTTGGATTTAAGCCTCCTGCTTCTGGTTTTCAGTTTTATTTTTACAGTAGCCTCTAGATGTCTCCATCTATACAGCACCGATGATAAAACATCTAGGTTAAAGATGAAAAGTTTCTCCACATTGAGGGACACTCAGAGAGGTTCACTGAGTTACAAGGAGAAGAGAAGATGGAGGAGGTAGTTAGAGGTAACTGGAATGAGATGCAGTGAGATCAAAAGAGAAGAGAGAAAGCTAGCCAGTAGTCACTTCCTTATGTGCGCTCTATAGTCTGGACCGCTCAGAGGTATTTACAGAGTTATACGGGGAAGAGGAGAGGGAGGTAGTAGACAGAGGTGACCAGGAGGATCAGAGAGAGGAATGAGTAGGAGAGAGACAAATCCTGCCAGTAACCAGTTCCTTAGGTGTTCTCCACCGTCTGGAACACACAGAGATTCACAGAGTTGGATAGAGGAGAGATGGGGGAGAAAAGAGACAGAGGCCACCTGGTGGAGAAAAGGAGAGTCCAGAGGAGGAGAGAGTGGTCAAGCCAGTAATCTCGCTCTCAGGTAAACTGGGGTAGTGATGTTTGGGTTTTTAAATGTACAAAATTGGCAACAAACACCTAAGAGCAAAGATTAAAAATCTAGAGTAGAGGTTGGATTTTCAAAGATACAATATTAAAGAGAAGCAGAAGGAAAAAGGAAGAAAGCAAAAAAAAAAAAAGAAAGAAAGAAAAAGAATTACTAAAAAACAAACAAACAAACAGACAAACAATCAAAACAAACAAACAAACAAACAAACCATCAACAATCATCCAAAGAGTATATATGGTGTTTGCCTTAAAAAAAAAAAAAGTCTTTAAAAAAAATAGTAATAATAGGTTATAGAAATAAAAATTAGAGGAGAAATAGAAGACTTATCAATTAAAAAAAAGTTAGAAAAAAAAAGCAAAAAAAAAAAAAAAGGAATGATTTTAAAAATATTAAAAACATCCGGCCTTTTCTGGTGTTATGGGCCGTGTGGGATCACTTCCAAGGTGGTTCCCTCTGTTTAACTTCTTCTGTTTGCTGGTTTTTTAGGCTCACTAGTTCAGTCACGCTGTGGGGAGGGGGGATGCTGCAAACAAATAGCACTGTCGTGTGCACACAGTATCTCTGCCCTGCTTGACCTGTCCTTTCTCGCTGAGGACAAACCGCTCCGGTTCTAGGATGCTCAGCCGGGAACCGTCTGGGGCCGGCCCTAGGCTGCGTGCACTTCCCCGGTCCAAGCCGCTCAGGTTCGGCGCTCAGGCAGCCCTCAGAGGCACAGATTCGGCTGGAACTGCGCTTTGTGCCCTTCCCAGGTCCGAGTAGCTCAGGAGTTTGGCGAGCGCGATCACCGTGGCTTGTCACCTTTTCTGCCGCTGCTGCTCAGCTTTCTGGGTGGACCGCTGGCACACCCCGAGAGGCAGACTGTGACCGTCCAGCACCCCCAGAAGTCTTAGCAAAGGTGCCTGCTTGCAGTTAGGTAAGTAAAGTCTCTCCGGGTCTGCAATTGCCCCTTTCCAGACCTTACGGCTCTGGCTGCCTGTCCCCGGCGGGGGATGGTCTGCAGCCAGCTTTTTCCGCTCCGTCCTTTGTTCTGTGCTCGGTCCTGGTGGTGTCTTATGTTCAAGCTTTTCGCGTGGTAGCTATCCCACAGTCTGATTTGCTAGCCCAAGTTAGATCGTTCTGGTTGCGCGTGGGGCGTTCCTGCCCGATTCTTACAAAGCTCTGCAGCCCGCGCCTCCCGCGCGTCCCTGCCCTGCCCCCACTTCCCAGTGGCGGATGCAGGCGTCTGTGCTGCTTTTCCGCTGGGGGAGTTACTGTTGGGCTTGTAATCTGTTGTTTTAAATTATTTATCTATTTTTCCTTCCTGTTATGTTGCCCTCTGTGTTTCCAAGGCTCGCCACAGACTTGGCAGGGAGAGTGTTTCCTGGTGTTTGGAAACCTCTCTTCTTAAAATTCCCTTCCCAGGACGGGCTTCCCTTCCCGGGACGGAGCTCCCTCCCCACCTCCTTTGTCTCTTTTTTCGTCTTTTATATTTTATCCTACCTGTTTTTGAAGACAATGGTCTGCTTTTCTGGTTGCCTGATGTTCTCTGCCAGCCTACAGAAGTTGTTTTGTGAAGTTTGCTCAGTGTTGAAATGTTCTTTTGAGGAATTTATGAGGGAGAAAGTGGTCTTCCCGACCTATTCCTCTGCCATCTTTCCCTCTATTTCTGAACAAATTCTTTGAATTAAAGTGGATTAAATGTTTCAAAAGATGTAGAGTGGCTAAATGAATACAAAAGCAAGACCCCCAAGTATGTCCCCAACAAGAGATTCATTTCACATGTAGAACTCACAGAAACAAATTGTGAAGGAATGAAGAGAAACTCCATGTAAAGCAAAACAGAAGGAAAAAAAAGATTTTATCAAATATTGTAACAAGAGATGAAGAATTACATTATATGTTTATGAATAGATTGAATAAGAAAATGTCACCATATTAAATATATATAGCACTAACAAAAGAGCATCTGAATACATAAAGCAAAACTACCTTACAAAAATGACAAAATTGATAGTAGCACAACTTTAGTAAAGGACTTTAATGTCTTTACTGTCTACGTTAATGGATAGATCACCCAGACAGACAGTCAGTAAGGAAACATTGCCCTTAAAATCATGGTAGGTTAAACAGAGTAGCTCAGTCTCTCAGTCGTGTCTGACTCTGACCCCATGGACTGCAGCACTCCTGGCTTCCCTCAGTTCAGTTCAGTTCAGTCACTCAGTTGTGCCCGACTCTGCGACCCCATGAACCGCAGCATGCCGGGCCTCCCTGTCCGTCACCAACTCCCAGAGTTCACCCAAAACCATGTCCATTGAGTTGGTAATGCCATGCAAAAGTTTCATCTTCTTTCGTCCCCTTCTCCTCCTGCCCTCAATTTTTCCCAGCATCAGGGTCTTTTCAAATGACTCAGCTCTTCGCATCAGGTGGCCAAAGTATTGGAGTTTCAGCTACATCAGTCCTTCCAATGAACGCCCAGGACTGATCTCCTTTAGGATGAACTGGTTGGAACTCCTTGCAGTCCAAGGGACTCTCAAGAGTCTTCTCCAACACCACAGTTCAAAAGCATCAATTCTTCAGCACTCAGCTTTCTTTATAGTCCATCTCTCACATCCATACATGACCACTGGAAAAAACCATAGCCGTAACTAGACGGACCTTTGTTGGCAAAGTAATGTCTCTGTTTTGTAATATGCTGTCTAGGTTGATCATAACTTTCCTTCCAAGGAGTAAGTGTCTTTTAATTTCATGGTGGCAATCATCATCTGCAGTGATTTTGGAGCCCCAAAGTATAAAGTCAGCCACTGTTTTCCCATCTACTTGCCATGAAGTGATGGGACCAGATGCCATGATCTTAGATTTCTGAATGTTGAGCTTTAAGCCAAAATTTCCACTCTACTCTTTCACTTTCATCAAGAGGCTTTTTAGTTTTTCTTCACTTTTTGCCATCAGGGTGATGTCATCTGCATTTCTGAGGTTATTGATATTTCTCCCTGCAATCTTGATTCCAGCTCGTGCTTCCTCGAGCCCATCATTTCTCATGATGCATTCTGCATATAAGTTAAATAAGTAGGGTACAATATACAGTCTTGACATACTCCTTTTCCTAATTGGAACCAGCCTGTTCTTTATTTCCAGTTCTCACTTTTTCTTCCTGACCTGCATATAGGTTTCTTAAAAGCTAGGTCAGGTGGTGTGGTATTCCCATCTCTTAAGAATTTTCCAGTTTATTGTGATCCACACAGTCAAAAACTTTGGCATAGTCAATAAAGCAGAAGTCTATCACCAAATCCTGGAACTTGCTCAAAATCATGTCCATCAAGCCAGTGATGCCATCCAACCATCTCATGCTCTGTTGTCCTCTTCTCTTCCTGACTTTAATCTTTCCCAGTATCATAGTCTTTCACAATGAGTCAGTTCTTTGCCTCAGGTGGCCAAAAATTGCAGTTTCCTCTTCAGCGTTAGTCCATCCAATGGATATTCAGGACTGATTTCCTTTAGGATTGACTGCTTTGATCTCCTTACAGTTCAAGTGACTATCAAGCATTTTGTCCAACACCAAAGTTCAAAAGTTTCAATTCTTCAGTGATCAACTTTCTTTATATTCCAAATCTCACATCCGTATACGACTATGGGAAAACCATAGCTTTGATGAGACAGACTTTGCTTTTTAATATACTGTCTAGTTGGGTCATATCTTTTCTTCCAAGGAGCAAGCATATTTTAACTTCATGGCTGCAGTCACCATCTGCAGTGATTTTAGAGCCCAAAAATGTAAAGTCTCACTGTTTCCATTGTTTCCCCATCTATTTGCCATGAAGTGATGAGAGTGGACGCCATGATCTCAGGTTTTTGAATGTTGAGTTTTATTCCAACTTTTTCACTCTCCTCTTTCACTTTCACCAAGTGGTTCTTTAGTTCCTCTTTGCTTTCAGCTTTAAGGGTGGTGTCATCTGCATATCTGAAGTTATTGATATTTCTCCTAGCAAACTTGATTCCAGCTTGTGATTTATCCTGCTCAGCATTTTGCATGATGCACTCTGCATATAAGTTAAATAAGCAGGGTAAAATATACAGCTCTGATGTAAATGTTTCCCAATTTGGAACCAGTCCGTTGTTCCATGCCTGTTTCTCACTATTGCTTCTTGCCCTTCATACAGATTACTCAGTAGGCAGGTAAGATGATCTGATATTTCCATGTCTTGAAGAGATTTTCACAGTTGGTTTTGGCCAACAAAGTCAAAAGCTTTTGGTTAGTCAAAAACGGAGGAGTAGATGTTTTTCTGGAATTCTCTAGATTTTTCTATGATCCAATAGATCTTGATGATTTGATTTCTGGTTCCTATGCCTTTTCTAGATCCAGCTTTAACATCTGGAAGTTCTCATTTCACATACTCTGGAAACCTGGCTTAGAGAATATTGAGTGTTACTTTGCTAGCATGTGAGATGAGCTCAATTGTTCAGTAGTTTTAATATTCTCTGGCATTGCCTTTCTTTGAGATTGGAATGAAAACTGACCTTTTTAGTCCTGTGGCCACTGGTGAGTTTTTCAAATTTGCTGGCATCCTGAGTACAGCACTTTAACAGAATCATCTTTTAGGATTTGAAATAACTCAGCTGGCATTCCATCACCTCCACTAGCCCACTTGACATCACATTCATGGATGTCGGGCTCTAGGTGAGTGAGCACACCATTGTGGTTAGCTGGGTCATGAACATTTTTTGTATAGTTGTTCTGTGTATTCTTGCCATCTTTCTTAATATCTTCTGCTTCTGTTAGGTCCATACTGTTTCTCCTTTATTGTGCCCATCTTGCATGAAATATTCCCTTGGTATGTAATTTTCTTGAGGAGACCTCTAGTCTTTCCCATTCTATTGTTTTCCTTTATTTCTTTGCATTGATCACTGAGGAAGGATTTCTTACTTCTTGTTCTTTTTCGCAATTCTGCATTTAGATGGGTATATCTTTTCTTTTCTCCGTTGCCTTTAGCCTCTCTTCTTTATTCAGTTCTTTGTAAAGCCTCCTCAGACAAACATTTTAATTTTTGGCATTTCTCCTTCTTGGGGATGGTCTTGATCACTGCCTCCTATACAGTGTCACAAATCTTAGTCCATAGTTTTTCTGGTACTCTGTCTATCATATCTATTCTCTTAAATCTATTTGTAACTTCCATTGTATAATCATAAGGGGTTTCATTTTGGTCATAACTGAATGGTCTAATAATTTTCCCTACGTTCTGCCATTTAAGTCTGAATATGGCAATAAGGAGTTCATGATCTGAGCCACAGTCAGCTCCAGGTCTTGTTTTTGCTGACTGTATAGAACTTCTCCATCCTTGGCTGCAAAGCATATAATCAATCAATTTTTGTATTGAGTATCTGTTGAAGTCCATATGTAGAGTCATCTCTTTATTGCTGGAAGAAGGTGTTTGCTATGCCATTCTCTTGGCAAAATTCTGTTAGCTTTTGTCCTGCTTCATTTTTTACCCCAAGGCCAGCCTTGCCTGTTACTCCAAGTATTTATTGACTTGCTACTTTTGCATTCCAGTCCCCTATGATGAAAAGGATATTTTTTAAATTTTGTTTTAGCTCTAGATGGTCTTGTTGGTCATCATAGCACTGTTCAACTTCAGCTTCTTCAACAGTAATGGTTGGGGCATAATCTTGGGTTACTGTTATGTTGAATGGTTTGCCTTGGAAAGGAGCAGAGTTCATTCTGTCATTTTTGAGGTTTCACCAAATTACTGCATTACCTAATTTTTTGTTGACACTGAGGGCTATACCATTTCTTCTAGGGGATTCTTGCACACAGTAGTAAATATAATGGGTATCTGAATTAAAATCAGATGTGATCAAGTAGGAAATTGCAAGAGTGATGATAGTCATCTTAGGAATCAGAACAGGCAAACTTAATTTCAGATGACCACTTTCATATTTACTCAATATAGTGTTGGAAGTATTAGCCACAGCAAGTAGACAAGAAAAAATAAATGAAAGGAATCCACATTAAGAATAATGAAATCAAACTGTTTACACTTGTAGAAGACTATCTGTGGAAAATCCCAATGATACCAGTCAAAAAATTATGAGAATTAATGAATAAATTCAGCAAAGTTGCAGTGTACAAACAATATACAAAACATGTTATTTCTACTTCACTGTGTTGTTACGATGAAGAGGCATGTGTAACTCAATGAAACTATGATCCATGCTCTGCAGGGTTACCCAAGATGGAGAGGTCATAATGTGGAGTTCTGAGAAAACATGATCCACTGGAAGAGGAAATTGCCAACCCCTCCAGTATTCTTAAAGTTAGAACCCCATGAGGAGTATAAAAAAGACAAAAATATATGAAACCATAAGATGAGCTATTACTAATAGCACCAGAAAAACAAAGGGGCTGGGCCAAAGCAGAAGCATTGCTCAGTTATGGATATGTCTGGTAGTGAAAGTAAAATTTGATGTCAATAATGTAAAGAGCAATATTTCATAAGATCCTGGAATTTTAGGTCCATGAATCAAAATATATTTGTCAAGCCAGTAGTGGAAAGAGTGAACATCAACATCTTAGGAATCAGTGAACTAAACTGGACAAGAATGGGCATATTTAATTCAGATGATCATTATGTCTACTACTGTGGGCAAGAAACCAATAGCAGAAATAGAGTAGCCCTCATAATCAACAAAAGAGTCCTAAAAGCAGTACTTAGGTGCGTTCTTGAAAATGACAGAATTATCTCAGTTCATTTCTAAAGCACACCACTCAAAGTCACAGTAATTTAAGCCTATGCACCAACCACTGGTGCCAAAGAAGCTAAAGCTGACCAGTTCTATGGAGACCTTCAAGACCATCTAGAACTAACACCAAAAATTGTTTGTTTGTTTGTTTCTTTTTTTTTTTTAAGTTTACTTTTATTTTATTTTATTTTTTTTTTTTAGTTTTTTATTTTTTACATTTTAAAATCTTTAATTCTTACATGCATTCCCAAACATGAACCCCCCTCCCACCTCCCTCCCCATAACATCTTTCTGGGTCATCCCCATGCACCAGCCCCAAGCATGCTGCATCCTGCGTCAGACATAGACTGGCGATTCAATTCACATGATAGTATACATGTTAGAATGGCATTCTCCCAAATCATCCCACCCTCTCCCTCTCCCTCTGAGTCCAAAAGTCCGTTATACACATCTGTGTCTCTTTCCCTGTCTTGCATACAGGGTCGTCATTGCCATCTTCCTAAATTTATTGGAACGCAAAAATAGGAAGCCAAGAGATACCTGGAGTAACAGACAAGTTTGACTTGGAGTATAAAATGAAGCAGTGCAAAGGCTAACAGAGTTTTGCCAAGAGAATGTACTGGTCATAGAAAATACCCACTTCTAACAACACAAGAGATGACTCTACATGTGGACATCACCAAACAGTCAATAGTGAAATCAGATTGATTACAGTATTTGCAACTGAAGATGGGGAATCTCTATACAGTCAGCAAAAACAAGACCTGAGGCTGACTGTGGCTCAAGTCATCAGCCTTCTACAGCAAAACTCAGGTTTAAACTAAATAAAGTGGGGGAAACCACTAGGCCATTCAGGTATGACCTAAATCTAATCCCTGACAATTATACAATGGAGGTGACAAATAAATTCAAGGGATTAGATCTGGTAAACAGAGTGTCTGAAATATTATGGACAGAGGTTCATAATTTTGTACAAGAGGCTGTGACCAAAACCATCTCAAAGAAAAAGATTCAAGAACACAAAGTAGTTGTCTGAAGAGACTTTACAAATAGTTGAGGAAAGAGGAGAAGCAAAAAGCAAGGGGGGAAAGGAAAGATATAAACAACTGAAGGCAGAGTTCCATAGACAGAAAGGACAGATAAGAAGGTCTTCTATGAACAATGAGAAGAAAGAGGAAAAATATACAATGGGAAAAACTAGAGATTTCAAGATAATTAGAGCTATCAAAGGAAAAATTCATGCAAAGATGGGCATGATAAAGGGCAGCATTGGTAAAACTTAACAGAGGCAGAAAAGATTAAGAAGAGATACCAAGAATACCCAGAAAGTTCTTGATGACCCAGATAACCGTGATGGTGTGGTCAATCACCTAGAACCAGACATCGTGGAGTGAAAAGTCAAGTGGGACTTAGGAAACAGTAACAATAATAAAGCTAAAGGAGGTGAGAGAATTCCAACAGAGTCATTTCAAATCCTAAGGATGATGCTGTTAACGAGCTGCACTCAATATGCCAGCCAATTTCAAAAGCTCAGCAGTGGCCGCAGGACTGGAAAAGTCAGTTTTCAGTCCAATCCTAAAGAAGAGCTATGCCAAATACTGTTCAAACTACTGGACTGTTGTGCTCATATCACATGTCAGCATGGTAATGCTAAAAATTCTTCAAGATAAGCTTCAACAGGAAATGAACCAAGTACTTCCAGATGTACAAGCTGTATTTAGAAAAGGCAGAGGAACCAGAGATCAAATTGCCAACATTTTTTGCATTCTAGAAAAAGCAAGGGAATTCCACAAAAGCATCTACATTTGGTTCACTGACTATGCTAAAACCTTTGACTATGTGGATCACAACAAACAGTAGAAAATACTTAAAGAAAACTGAATACAAGACTAACTTACCTGACTCCTGAGAAACCTGGATGCAGGTAAAGAAGCAACAGTTAGAAACAGACGTGGAGCAATGGACTTGTCCCAAATTGGGAACAAGTCAAGGCTGCATATTCTCACCCTCATTATTTAACTTACATGCAGAGTTCATCATGCAAAATACCAGCCTAGATGAATTATAAGCAGGAATAAAGATTGGTGGAGAAATATTGGTAACCTCAGAAATGCAGATGACACCACCCTGATGGCAGAAATTGAAGAGGAATGAAAGAGCCTCGTGATGAAGGTGAAAAAGAGTGAAAAAGCTGGCTTAAAACTCAACATACAAAAAACGAAGATCATGGCTTCCTGTCCCATCACTTTATGACAAATAGATGGTGAAAAAATGGATACACTAACAGTATTTTTGGGGGCTCCAAAATCACTGTGGATGGTGACTGCATCCATGAAATTAAATGATGCTTGCCTCTTGGAAGGAAAGCTATGATGAACCCAGATAAGGTATTAAAAAGCAAAGATATCTCTTGCCAACAAAAGTACATATAGTCAAGGCTTATTCATGTATGGATGTGACAGTTATACCATAAAGAAGATTGAGCACCGAAGAAGTGATGGGGTGCTGGAGAAGACTCTTGAGAGTCCTTTGGATAGCAAGGAGATCAAATCAGTCAATCCTAAGGGAAATCAACACTAAATGTTCATTGGAAGGACTGATGCTGAAGCCAAAGCTCCAATACTTAGGCCACCTTATTGCAAGATACAACTCACTGATAAAGACACTGATGCTAAGAAACACTGGAGGCCGGATGAGAAGGGGGCGACAGAGGATGAGATAGTTGGATGGCATCATCAACTCAATGGACATGAGTTTGAGCAAACTCTGGGAGACAGTAAATGACAGGGAAGCCTGGCATGCTGCAGTCCATGGGGTTGCAGAGTCTTACATGATTGAGTGACTGAACAATAACAGATTTGTGCAAATTTAAGATGTACCAAACATGGATTAAATACATTTACATGATGCAAAACGATTACCTCTGTAGCATTAACTAAGACATCTATCACATCACATAACTGTCATTATTTAGGTGGTGTGAACAATCAGATCTAGAATCTTAGCAGCTCTGATATTTACCTAACCAAATATTGTCATTAAAATGCTGTGCATTAGCTCAGAATTTATTAGCCTATTGGTTGCAAGTTTGCATCCTTAAACAATATCTCCCCAATCTCTCAAAATTGCAGGCCTAAGTAATCACTAATCTACTCTTTCTTTTATGAATTGGCTATTTTAGGTTCTACATATCATTTAGCAAATTACTTTCAAATTACCATACCCATTCTCACAAATGGTAGAAATTCCTTCTTTTACATAGCTGAATAGTTTTTTTTTTATTCTTTATATATTATACATCTTTTTTTAATATATTCATCAAATTACAAATGAATAAGTTGTTCCCATATCTTGCTGTGATGTACTTAGTCACTCAGTCATTTCTGACTCTTTGCAAACCCATGGGCTGTAGCAAACCAGGTTTCTATGTCCATGGGGATTCTTGAAACAAGAATATTGGAGTGGGTTACCATACCCTCCTCCAGGCGATTGTCAGAACCCAGGGTTCAAATCCAGATCTCTTGCATTGCAGGTGGATTCTTTACTGTCTGAGCCACCAGGTAAGCCCAAGAATAGTGGGGTGGGTAGTCTGTCCTTACTCCAGTGGATCTTCCTGAACCAGGAGTTGAACTGGGGTCACCTGCATTGCAAACAAATTCTCTACCAGCTGACATACCAGGAAGCCCATATCTTGGTTATAGTGGTTAATGTTGGAATTACACTAAAGTGTATGTATCTTTTTGCTATCCTGTTTTCATTTCCTTTGGATATATAAACAAGAATGAAATCACTGGATCGCAAGGTAGTTTTATTTTCAACTTTTTACTAGGTCAAAAGCTAATTCTATATTTTTAAACAAATATTTATATATTATATATGTATATAAAATTTATATATTTCCATTGGTGGATAATTTGCAATATTGTGATAGTTTTTGCTATACATTGACATGAATCAGTTATGGGTGAACATGAGTCCCCCATCTTGAATGGCCCTTCCCACCTCCTTCCCCAAACCATCCCTCTGGGTTGTCCAACAGCACCGGCTTTGAGTGTGCTGCTTCATGAATTGAACTTGTACTGGTTATATATTTTACATATGGTAATATACATGGCGGCTGCGACGGCACATAAGCGTGACTGAGAAGAGCTACCCACGTCCGAGGTCAGGGGTAGTGGCTGAGAGGAGCTACCCCCCGCCTGAGGAAAAGGGTGGCAGCCAGGAGGAGCTATACCACAGCCAAGGTCAGGGGCAACAGCTGAGAGGAGCAACCCCACATCCAAGGAGCGGTGGCTGCGTGGGCACAGGAGGAACTAGAGGAGCTACTCCACGTTCAAGGTCAGGAGGGGTGGTGGTGAGGAGATATCCCCCATCCAAGGTAAGAAGCAGCAGCTGCACTTTGCTGGAGCAGCCATGAAGACATACCCCACGTCCAAGGTAAGAGAAACCCAAGTAAGACGGAAGGTGTTGCGAGAGGGCATCAGGGGACAGACACACTGAAACCATAATCACAGAAAACTAGTCAATATTATCACACTAGGACCACAGCCTTGTCTAACTCAGTGAAATTAACTCATGCCATGTGGGGCCACCCAAACGGTCACAGTGGAGAAGTCTGACAGAATGTGGTCCACTGGAGAAGGGAATGGCAAATCACTTCAGTATTCCTGCCTGGAGAACACTAAGAACAGTATGAAAAGACAAAATTATAAGATATTGAAAGAGGAATTCCCCAGGTCAGTAGGTGCCCAATTTGCTACTGGAGATCAGTGGAGAAATAACTCCAGAAAGAAGGAAGGGATGGAGCCAAAGCAAAAACAATACCCAGCTGTGGCTGTGACTGGTGACAAAAGTAAGGTCTGATGCTGTAAAGAGCAATATTGCATAGGAACCTGGAATGTCAGGTCCATGAATCAAGGCAAATTGGAAGTGGTCAAACAGGAGATGGCAAGACTGAACATCAACATTCAAGGAATCAGCAAACTAAAATGGACTGAATGGGTGAATTTAACTCAGATGACCATTATATCTACTACTGCGGGCAGGAATCCCTTAGAAGAAATGCAGTAACCATCATGGTCAACAAAAGAGTCCAAAATGCAGTATTGGATACAATCTCAAAAACGACAGAATGAACTCTGTCTGTTTCCAGGGAAAACAATTTAATATCACAGTAATCCAAGTCTATGCCCCAAACAGTAATGATGAAGAAGCTGAAGTTGAACGGTTCTACGAAGACCTACAAGACCTTTTAGAACTAACACCCAGAAAAGATGTTCTTTTCATTATAGGGGACTGGAATATCCCTATAATGTCCAGGTCAAGAAACACCTGGAGTAACAGACAAATTTGACCTTGGAATATGGAATGAAGCAGGGCAAAGGCTAATAGGATTTTGCCAAGAGAACGCACTGATCATAGCAAACAACTTCTTTCAACAACACTAGAGAAGACTCTACACAAGGACATCACCAGATGGTCAACACTGAAATCAGATTCATTATATTATTTGCAGCCAAAGATGGAGAAGCTTTATACAGTCAGCAAAAACGAGACCAGGAGCTGACTGTGGCTCAGATTATGAACACCTTATTGCCAAATTCAGACTCAAATTGAAGAAAGTAGGGAAAACCACTAGGCCATTCAGATATGACCTAAGTCAAATCCCTTATGATTATACAATGGAAGTGAGAAATAGATATAAGGGACTAGATCTGATAGAGTGCCTGATGAACTATGGACTGTGGTTCGGGACATTGTACAGGAGAAAGGGATGAAGACCATTCCCATGGAAAAGAAATGCAAAAAAGCAAAATGGCTGTCTGGGAAAGATTTACAAATAGCTGTGAAAAGAAGAGAAGCAAAAAGCAAAGGAAAAAAGGAAAGATATAAGCATCTGAATGCAGAGTTCCAGAGAATAGCAAGAAGAGATAAGAAAGAATTCCTCAGTGATCATTGCAAAGAAATAAAGAAAAGAACAAAATGGGAAAGACTAGAGATATCTTCAAGAAAATTAGAGATACCAAGGGAACATTTTCATGCAAAGATGGGCTCGATAAAGGACAGAAATGGTATGGACCTAACAAAAGCGGAAGATATTAAGAAGAGGTGGCAAGAATACACAGAAGAACTGTATAAAAAAAGATATTCTTGATCTGGATAATCACGATGTTGTGATCACTCATCTAGAGCCAGACATCCTGGAATGTGAAGTCAAGTGGGCCTTAGAAAAAATCACTACAAACAAAGCTAGTGGAGGTGATGGAATTCCAGTTGAGCTATTTCAAATTGTGAAAGATGATGCTGTGAAAGTGTTGCACTCAATATGCCAGCAAATTTGGAAAACTCAGCAATAGCCCCAGGACTGGGAAAGGTCAGTTTTCATTAAAATCCCAAAGAAAGGCAATGCCAAAGAATGCTCAAGCTACCACACACTTGCCCTCATCTCACATGCTAGTAAAATAATGCTCAAAATTCTCCAAGCCAGGCTTCAGCAACATGTGAACTGTGAACTTCCAGATGTTCAAGCTGGTTTTAGAAAATGCAGAGAAACCAGAGATCAAATTGCCAACATTCGTTGGATCATTGAAAAAGCAAGAGAGTTCCAGAAAAAACATCTATTTCTTCTTTATGGACCATGCCATATCCTTTGACTGTGTGGATCACAATAAACTGTGGAAAATTCTGAAAAAGATGGGAATACCAGACCACCTGACCTGCCTCTTGAGAAGCCTCTATGCAGGTCAGGAATCAACAGTTCGAACTGGACATGGAACAACAGACTGGTTCCAGATAGGAAAAGGAGTATGTCAAGGCTGTATATTATCACCTTGCTTATTTAACTTATATACAGAGTACATCATGAGAAATGCTGGGCTGGAAAAAACATAAGCTGAAATGAAGATTGCTGGGAGATATATCAATAACCTCAGATATGCAGATGACACCACCCTTGTGGCAGAAAGTGAAGAGAAATTAAAAAGCCTCTTGATGAGAGTGAAAGTGGAGTGAAAAAGTTGGCTTAAAGCTCAACATTCAGAAAAGGAAGATCATGGAATTTGGTCCCATCACTTCATGGGAAATAGATGGGGAAACAGTGTCAGACTTTATTTTTTTGTGCTCCTAAATCACTGCAGATGGTGACTGCAGCCATGAAATTAAAAGACCCGTACTCCTTGGAAGAAGAGTTATGACCAACCTAGACAGCATATTTAAAAGCAGAGACATTACTTTGCCAACAGAGGTCCATATAGTCAAGGCTATAGTTTTTCCAGTGGTCATGTATGGATGTGAGAGTTGGACTGTGAAGAAAGCTGAGCACCAAAAGTTGATGCTTTTGAACTGTGGTGTTGGAGAAGACTCTTGAGAATCCCTTGGACTGCAAAGAGATCCAACCAGTCCATTCTAAGAGGGATCAGCCCTGAGATTTCTTTGGAAGGAATGATGCTAAAGCTGAAACTCCAGTGTTTTGGCCATCTCATGGGAAGAGTTGGCTTATTGTAAAAGACTTTCATGCTCGAGGAATTAGGGGTAGGAAGAGAAGGGGATGACAAAGGATGAGATTGTTAGATGGCATCACCAAACTCTATGGACATGAGTTTAAGTGAACTCCGTGTGGAGGAGCTAGAAGGCTTTGAGCAGATACTGAAAATGTATTTGCTCAACTCATGATGAAGGTTGGAAGCTGGAAGGAGCATAACAAAGGGTTATGAACATTCACTGAGTGCCTGAGGCTGGGAACCGATAACGAAGGGTTATATGCCTGGCCTTGAGTCATTTGAAGGCTTCCTTCTGACCACCTGTTTCTGGGAGCAAGGACTGTTGATTCATGATAAGACTTCCTTTAGAGTTTCGCCAAAACTATTTTATGTCTTGGGTGGTGGGAACTGTATTTTATGCTTGAATGCTTTGATATTAATTGAGAAAGGCTACATGCAAGTCTGCTTTATGTTCTGTTCCCTGAGACCATAAAACTGCACAGCTGGATAATAAACTTTGTCAGTCCACTAGAGGCTGTCACTGAGTGTTCCTTTCAGAGTGCAGTTCTCTGAGCCTTACAACTGGTGCCCAACTTGGGGCTCAAAGCAGCAGACTGGTTTTGAAGAAGGACCACACTCCTGCAGAAGTGAGGTAAGCAGGATGGAACATCAGACAAGTAAGATTCCTTTTGTCCATCTCATGCATCATTTCTTGAAACAATATGGGGTTAATCTGCTTGAAGAGCAGTTAACTGTTACCAGATGGTGGTTGAATATAATCCATGGTTTCCAGAGGAAGAAACGTTAGATTTACAAACTTAGACCAGAATAAAAAATAATGTTCTAAAAGCTTATAGACAGGGGGTAAAAATTCCCCCACAATAGTGGGTAACTTGGTCTCTTTTAAGGGCCATTATGGAACAACTAGATGGCTCGGGAGGAGATTTAAAGGTTGGAACTGTTCGATCCCTGCATGAATATGAATTAGAAGAGAGGGATCTATCAGAGGTTTTAAATCAGAAAAATGTAATGCTAGGGCAAATTATGGACAAGCAAGAGTCACAGGTGCTGAAAGCAGTTAAACAATCAACTTTGCCAGAGGTCGCTGATCCGCCTTTACCTTGCTTTTCTCGAGCTCATATCAACAAGCCTGTAACACGAGCCTTTCCGCCCACTGCAATGCTGTCCGTTGACGCTACTGCTTCCCCATTTCCTAGCATTCCTCCTCGGGACATGCCTCTTTGTGCGTGGGCTTTTCTGGTCCAATTTAATAATCCTCAACCTGGACATAATCAGTGGCAATCGCCTGATTTCGGTTTGCTCACGCAATTCAAAAAGGCATGTACATTATACGGACCTACCTCACCCTACTGTATGGAATTTCTTAGGGGCTAAGCGGATCAGTGGCTTCATGCAGAATTTTTTACAGTTGCTAAAATGGTTATGACTCCACAACAACTACTACAATGGCAAATGTGGGTCACAGATGAAGCCAAATTAATCTTGCAAGAACAGCAAAGCAGGGGATACCCTGCTGGACTAAATTTTGAAATTCTCACTGGCATTGGAGCTATGGCTGAAACTGCTGTGCGATTACAATTTGTGCAGCCGCCCATGTTGTACTGGGTTAAGGAAGTAGCTATCAGAGCATGGGCTAAAATCGACAGTGCCACCTCTGATGGATCCTTTGTAAAAATATTTCAGGGACCAACTGAAGAATATGCTCATTTTATTAGTAAATTGAAGGAAGCCATTGATCGCAGTCTTAAGGATGCATCTTTGCGATAAATCATTTTGAAACAATTAGCCTTTAATAATGCTAATGAAGATTGTCGGGCTATTATCAGACCCATTAGGGGGCAAGGAGGAGTTATGGAATACTTGAAAGCCTGCAGGAAAGTGGGGACGATTCAACATAAAGCTAAAATAGCCACTTTAGAAACCTTAATTTTTTCCCAAAAGTCCAAAGCTAAATGTTTTAATTGCGGCAAGCCAGGACACTTTGGGAAGCAATGTCGCTTGCCTCGGCAAACAGGTTTTTATCCTGACAAAGGAGGGGCTAAGATCATTTTTAACATTTGAGACTTGTAGTTATTTTTCTATTGCTAAGCACAAATATATTATAACATGTGAACCATACAATATATATTACTTAGGAACCTGTTTTTCATTGCCATTAAGTATTTTCTGTGCCAGTAAGTATTCTTCTAACATGATTTTTATTGGCTGGAGAGTCTGCCTTTGTACAAATGTATACTATATTTTGGTAATTCCATGTTCTTGGATATTTAGATTGCATCCATTTTTTTTTGGTATTAAAAATGAAGCTGTGATGAATATCCTTGAAAAAAAAAAAAAACTAAGCCCACTGGGCTCTACCCAAGGTGCAAAAAGGCGAATCATTGGCTGCATGAATGCCATTCTAAATTCGATAAACAAGACAATGCCTTACCCATCCAGAAACCTCCTTCAGGAAACTAGGACAGAGGCTCTCCTCTAGCCCCATTAAACAAGGAGGACAACCAAATATTACTGAATTAACAGCAGCTACCAAACATAGCACATGTGTAGACATCCCTGCTCCCCAAGATATGGAATTATTAATGGTAAATAATCCTGTAAAAATCTTAACTGGATATTTTGGCCCTACACCAAAAAATACTGTAGGCCTCCTGTTGGGACAAAGCAGCAGCACCATACACAGGATAATTGTACATACTGGGATCACTGATGAAGATTACATGGGTGAAATTGCAGTAATGTTACATGTGACTCACAACTTGTATTTACAAAAGGGTGACAGATTTGCTCAGCTATTGTTATTACCCTGTGTGCCCCCACTTAATAGAAAGGAACATACCAAAACAGGTGGCTTTGGGAGTTCTAACGTTACTGCAGCCCTTTCAACTGTTATAAAAGAAATTAACAGGCCCATGTTAAAATAAAAAATCAGAGGAAGAACTTTTGAAGGAATGTTAGACACTGGGGCGAATGTCTCCATCATAAGAACAGAGGAATGGCCTTCAAACTGGCCTGCAGTTTTAGCCTCACACCAGTTGATGGGAATAAAAACTGCAGATATAGCCCAAACTTATGTTAGTTCATCTTACTTACAAGCCCTGCTATGGTTCCTAAGGACTGGGCTATTATGATTATTGACTTAAAAGATTGTTTTTTTACTATACCGTTACATCCAGATGACAGGCAATGCTTCGCCTTCTCAATACCTTCTTTTAATAATCAATCTCCCATTCAACGGTATCAATGGAAGGTCCTACCCCAAGGTATGATGAAGTCCCCCACAGTCTGTCAATTTGTTGTTGATAAAATTTTGCAACCCATCAGACAGCAATTTCCTGAGGCACATCTCATTCATTACATGGACAACATTTTATTGACTTCTCCCTCAGAGTCTCAATTAAGTTTATTAGGTAATAAGGTCATAACTAATTTAACTAATCATGGGCTACTAATAACAGAAGATAAATTACAACACCACTCCCCTTTTAAATATCTTGGGTATCTTATGGACCACTCTACCGTAAAGCCACAGAAAGTTTCTATCAGACAGGGTAATTTACAAACACTTAATGATTTCCAGAAACTTCTTGGGGATAGTAATTGGCTACGACCTACACTGGGGATTCCCACATATGCTTTACAAAGTTTATTCAAATTATTAGAAGGTTCCTCTGATTTGAATAGTACCCGACAACTTACCCCTGAGGCTAAGAAAGAATTACAATTGGTAGAACAGAGAATTCAACAAGCATTTGTTTACCATATTAATTACAATTCTCCTTTTCAGATATAGCCTTTGCCAATTATTCAGGGGAATTATTGGCCAACCCACCTAAAGGAAAATTATGGAATTTCTTGCAAAATACTTCCTTTATCATCAATAATATTGTTTCTGAACACCCTCTCATGAATGCACCTAACTATTTCATAGATGGAAATAAGGCAGGATGGGCAGCCATAATAGGTCATAACCTGCAAAAGAAAATTAAAAGTCCCTATCAATCCATTCAAAAAACATAATTATTTGCATTATATTGTTTACTTACTCGAATAAAAACCCCATTTAATATTTTAACTGATTCTCACTACGTGGCACATTTTTTCCCATCCTTTGTAACGGCTCATATTATATCCAATGAAAATGATCTTATACATTTGTTCTTATTGATTCAGCAAGAAATAAGAGCTAAACTCCATCCCTTCTTCATTACTCACAGTCATGCTCATTCCCATTTACCAGGGCCTCTCAGTTTAGGCAATGATTTGGCTGATCGCCTCATTGCCCCTCTATTGTCTTCCCCCGAACAGAAACATCAGCTCTTCCATACTAATGCTAATAGACTACACGTTCAGTATAAGATACCATGATAAACAGCTAAAAAAATTGTTCGGGACTGTGCCACATGTGCCCCTTTCATTTGACCACTAGTCCCCAAGGGACTAATCCTAGAGGCTTACAAGCAAATTAATTATGGCAAGTTGGTTTTACACATTACAAACTGTCCCCTTTTAAATTGTTATTTGTAGTCATAGGTACCTTTTCTGGCTTCATTTGGGCAATTCCTTCCACCACCAAGACTACTAAAGCTACCATCACAGCCCTTTTACAATATTTTTCAATGATGGGGATCCCTGCTTCCATCAAAACGGACAATGGTCCTGCTTTTACAGCCAATGCTTTTCATGATTTCATGCACAAATGGGGCATTTAACATCTTACAGGCATCCCATACAACTCTCAGGGCCAAGCCATCTTTGAACGGGCCCACCGTACAATCAAGCTCATTCTTAATAAACAAAACAGGGGGAAAAATCTAAGGGACACCTATGGACCTAAAGCCATCTTGCCCATAGCCCTTCTAACAGTCAATTATTTTAATTTGCCTCTACACAGGAAACACAAGCAGAGTGACATTTTTCTGATTCACCCTCGTGTATGCCTGAACAAACTGCTGTTTGGGTTAAATGCCTTAATCAATGGCAGCCAGGAACACTTAAGTTCCTAGGCAAGGGATATTGTCTTGTCATTTTAGATGATGGAACCGAACAGTGGGTCCCACTCAGAAGAGTCAGAAGACGGGCAAGCCTTGCTCCATACCCCTCGACTGGTAACAGGACTAAAACGGACATTGCAACAGATGACATTGAAAGATGGCAAGAAAATGAAACATCCCCGATGTAATGTGCCTTTTCTGACCTGGGCGCAAATGAAAAATCTGCCAAGACGAGCTGAGAATATTCTATTGATGACCAACAGTGAGGTAACACTGGAAAAAACTGTTGCTGGCCATGATGGCTGTTTTAACCTGTGCTTCTGGGGTAAGTGGTAATTACACCTATTGAGCTTATATCTCCAACCCGCCTCTTTTACAAGTGGTGGATTGGACAGAATCATCTCCTGTGGTTTTCACAACTGATAGCTTACATTTTCCTGCCCCCTGGTAGGATCTAGGACCATGAATAAAAGAAGAAGGAGGAAAGAGAGTTGACTTAACACTTACGTATCCAGTGCTCCCCATCTGTTTTGGCACCCTCCCTTTGTGTCTCCATCTATATCCACAATGGTGGGCTTACTCTTTCTCAAATGGCTCTTTCCGTCTTGAAATGTTCGCTACCATGACCTTTGTTCTTAAATGGACAGAGACTACCTACCATGGACAAATAGCCAACTTCACTCACTATCTATTTAGGCCTTCTGAGCCCCCTTGTGACAACGTATCTTGGAAGAAAAAATCGTCTGTGCTGGGAATGGACTGGTCCACCTGTAGAGGAAGGTTTAAAAAAAAGTCTCTGTTCATGCCAACATGACTTTTGTAGATTGGAGGCCTCAAGGACTCTTTGTGAATTGCTCAGAGTCACAGGAGAATAACAACACATGCTAATGGTATAATGTTTCAGCACCACATTTTAACAGAACACAAACAGAACTCTGGCATCAATGTGATGAACTTTTGAATTGGTACAATGGAGGTCTTTCACCACTCAGACCCTGGATAATCAGTCCCATCCTAGGACTTGAACACTGGCATCTTTTTTTTTTTTCTTTTTAAAGTACATTTATCACCTATCCTGACAAACAAAACATTCTCAATACTTAGACTAAATTAAATTTAAAAATATAATAAATCTGTTAAACATTCTAATACTGTATTGCTTGCAAACTGTAAAATCCTCTTATACCTTTCAGCAATAGATTACAAATCTTAAGTCAATTACCCCATTACACATTTCAAGTTGGAATTGGAAGGCTAATCTCTCAGCCATTCTCCTACACCCAATTATTTTGAACACTATATATACTGTGAATACCAAATATACACAGATTGTTGTTCCTAAGTTTAATGCAAATGTGTTAATACTGGGTATTTGGTCTCTTGCTTTTCTATATTTAATTTTAAGTCTTCCCAAGGCTAAAATACATGAACACACTTCAACTAAGGGAACAGTTACAGCATCTCAAAATGAGTTGATGCTCCCATCCGAACCAAGTTGTGTTGGTTTCTTGCCAGAGATTTTTTGGCTAAGGGCAGGATATGATTTCCAGGATTATTTTTCTAGCACTAAAAATAGATGCACTTGCCTTTTTTAAATTAGTCACTTATTCTAACTGGGGACAATAATCCAAATCTTTCCAAGGGCAATAGTTTTGCTGAATCCATCTTCTCTGTGTTAATTACATCATTATCTAATTCTTTGAATTTGCAACCCGCTCCATCCCTTAAGCTGCTTTACCTCTTTACATGGATTCAACTAGTCTTTCTACTACTTGATTGAACCAAGCATTATTTTCAAATTTTTGTCTTTGTCTATTATCTGTCCAGTCTCTAAGCCTTTTTTTTATTATTTATTTTTGATTTTACTTTACAATACCATATTGGTTCTGCCATACATTGACATGAATCCACCACGGGTGTACATGCGTTCCCAAACATGAACCCCCCTCCCACCTCCCTCCCCATAACATCTCTCTGGGTCATCACCGTGCATCAGCCCCAAGCATGCTGTATCCTGCGTCACACATAGACTGGCGATTCAATTCTTACATGATAGTATACATGTTACAATGCCATTCTCCCAAATCATCCCACCCTCTCCCTCTCCCTCTCAGTCCAAAAGTCCGTTATACACATCTGTGTCTTTTTTGCTGTCTTGCATACAGGGTTGTCATTGCCATCTTTCTAAATTCCATATATATGTGTTAGTATACTGTATTGGTGTTTTTCTTTCTGGCTTACTTCACTCTGTAAAATCGGCTCCAGTTTCATCCATCTCATCAGAACTGATACAAATGTATTCTTTTTAACGGCTGAGTAATACTCCATTGTGTATATGTACCACAGCTTTCTTATCCATTCATCTGCTGATGGACATCTAGGTTGTTTCCATGTCCTGGCTATTATAAATAGTGCTGTGATGAACATTGGGGTATATGTGTCTCTTTCAATTCTGGTTTCCTCAGTGTGTATGCCTAGCAGTGGGATTGCTGGGTCATAAGGTAGTTCCTGCAATTTTTTAAGGAATCTCCACACTGTTCTCCATAGTGGCTGTACTAGTTTGCATTCCCACCAACAGTGTAGGAGGGTCCCCTTTTCTCCACACCCTCTCCAGCATTTATTGCTTGCAGATTTTTGGATCGCAGACATTCTGACTGGTGTGAAGTGGTACCTCATTGTGATTTTGATTTGCATTACTCTAATAATGAGTGACGTTGAGCATCTTTTCATGTGTTTGTTAGCCATCCGTATGTCTTCTTTGGAGAAATGTCTATTTAGTTCTTTGGCCCATTTTTTGATTGGGTCGTTTATTTTTCTGGAATTGAGCTGCATAAGTTGCTTGTATATTTTTTAGATTAGTTGTTTGTCAGTTGCTTCATTTGCTATTATTTTCTCCCATTCAGAAGACTGTCTTTTCACCTTGCTTATATTTTCCTTTGTTGTGCAGAAGCTTTTAATTTTAATTAGATGCCATTTGTTTATTTTTGCTTTTATTTCCAGTATTCTGGGTGGTGGATCATAGAGGATCCTGCTGTGATTTATGTCTGAGAGTGTTTTGCCTATATTCTCCTCTAGGAGTTTTATAGTTTCTGATCTTACATTTAGATCTTTAATCCATTTTGAGTTTATTTTTGTGTGCGGTGTTAGAAAGTGTTCTAGTTTCATTCTTTTACAAGTGGTTGACCAGTTTTCCCAGCACCACTTGTTAAAGAGATTGTCTTTACTCCATTGTATATTCTTGCCTCCTTTCTCAATGAACACTGGCATCTTTGGAAAATTCCTGTTTGCGTGTCCTGGTTTAGCATCTCATATGCTTATGCACATGTTTCCACCCTACAAAATTATACTATTGTGTATAATTATACTGGTTATGTTCGTGCTTGTGTAAATGCACCCTATCTTTTTGCTATTGGACAATTTAGGAGTAATGGCTCAATTCTGTCCTGCACTGAGTGTCATTTTTATACTTGTTTAAATCATAGTTTGCCAATTAATGTTACTAAAGACAGTGTTTTCTGGGATTTGTGTGTTCCAGTTAAGATTTCTGAACCCTGGTCAGATTCTATGTTGTTGTCTTTTGTTCTGAAAGAATCCCTAAAAAGAAGCAAATGCTTTATTGCCTGGATTATAGCTGCCATAGTGGGTATTATTTCAGTTGTAACCATTGGTACAGTCTCTGGAATGGCATTGTATAATTCTATTCAAAATCATGATTTCATTATTGCTTAGAAAAAAGATTCTCATGATCTCTGGGCCTGGCAAGCTCAGATAGATCAACAAATACAAACACACTTAGATTACCTACAAGCCCTCCTTATGTATGTGGGGGATGATCTGCATGCTTTACAGGTACAATTGAAGTTGCAGTGTCACTGGAATTTCACTACTTTTTGTTTGACCAATATGCCATACAATGCCACTGAATAACCTTGGGAACAAATAAAGTTACATCTTTTAGGTTCAAAATCAAACACTAGTCTAGATATAGAGAAACTGAAGCAACAAATCATGTCTACCTTCAGCAGCATTCCTCCTGTGTTACATTCCTCCTGACTTCTATAATACACTATCCGCTAGCACTTCCTTTCTAAATCCAAAAAATGAGTACCCCATACGATGGCTTCTTATTCACTGATCTTTTTATTGTTTGTTATTGTTCTTATAGGATTTTGAACATTATGTGCTCGATCCACTGCCGCCCAAAAAGCAGGAATAAAAATGGCTGCAGCAGTCCTTGCTCTTAAGGAAAAAGACCATAAAACTGCGCAGCTGGATAATAAACTTTACCAGTCCACTATAGGCTATCCCTGAATGTTCCTTTCAGAGTGCAGTTCTCCAAGCCTTACACTCTGGAAGATGGTGATAGACAGAGAGGCCTGGCGTGCTGCGATTTATGGGGTTGCAAAGAGTCAGACATGGTTGAGCGACTGAACTGAACTGAATATACATGTTTCAGTGCTTCTCTTTGATATCATCCCACCCTTGCCTTCTCCCACAGAGTCCAAATGTCTGTTCTTTATATATGTATCTCTTTTACTGCCTTGCATGTAGGATCATTGTTAAAATATTTCTAAATTCCATATATATGCATTAATGCACAGTATTTGTCTTTCTCTTTCTGATATACCTCACTCTGTATAATAGGCTCTAGTTTCATCCACATCATTAGAACTGATTCAAATGCATTCTTTTTTATAGCTGAGTAACATTTAACTGTGTAATGTACCATATACTTTTATCCACCTTATATGTCCAAGAACTACTTTATGTATTCATAAGCTGATGGACATCTATATTGCTTCCACTTCCTAGCTATTGTAAACAGTGCTATAATGAACATTGGGGTATTTGTGTCTCTTTCAATTCTTGTTTCCTCAGGGGTATGCCCAGTAGTGGGATTGCTGGCATATATGGCAATTCTAGTCCAAGTTTTAAGGACTATTCACACTGTTTTCCATAGTGGCTGTACCAGTTTGCATTCCCACCAACAGTGTAAGAGGTTTCTATTTTCTCCACAGCCTCTGCAGCATTTATTGTTTATAGGCTTTTTGATGATGACTATTCTAACTGGTATGAGATGATATCACATTGTAGTTTTGATTTGCATTTCTCTTACAATGAGTGAAGTCAAACATCTTTTCATTTATTTATGAACCCTCTGTATGTCTTCTTCGGAGAAATGTCTGTTTTTTTTCTTTTCTTTTTTTTTTTATTGGGCCACTTTTTGATTGGGTTATTTTTCTCATATTGAGCTGCATGTAGGGTTTCTATATTGTGGAGGTTAATTCTTTGTCTGTAGCTTCATTTGCTGTTATTTTCTCCTATTCTGAGGGCTGCCTTTTCACCTTGCTTATAGTTTCTTTTGTTGTGCAAAAGCTGTTAAGTTTAATTAGGTCCCCTTTGCTTATTTTTGTTTTTATTTCCCTCAGTCTGGGAGGTGGCCATTGAGGATCTTTCTGGGATTTGTGTCAGAGAGTGGTCAGCCTATGTTTTCCTCTCAGAGTTTTATACTTTCTGGCCTTTCATTTAGCTTTTTAATCCATTTTGAGTTTATTTTTTGGTATGGTGCTAGAAAGTGTTCTGGTTTCATTCTTTTACACACAGTTGACCAGTTTTCCCAGCACAACTTGTTAAAGAGACTGTCTTTGCCCCATTGTATATTTTTGTCTCCTTTATCGAAGATAAATTGTCCACAGGTGTGTGGATTTATCTATGGACTTTCCATTTTGTTCCATTGATCTAGATTTCTGTCTCTGTGACCATACCATACTGTCTTGATGACTGTAGCTTTGTAGTATAGTCTGAGGGGAATAAGATTGATTCCTATAGCTTCATTCTTCTTTCTCAAGGTTGCTTTGGCAATTCGAGTTCTATTGTGTTTCCATACAAATTATTAAATTATTTCTTCTCATTCTGTGACAAATAGCTTGATAGGGGTTGCAATGAATCTATAGATGTCTTTGGGTAGTATACTCATTTTCACTATATTGACCTTTCCATTTCAAGAATATGCTATATTTCTCCATCTATTTGTGTCATCTTTTATTTCTTTCATCAGTATTTTATAGTTTTCAGTATACTGGTCTTTTGTTTCTTTAGGTTAATTTATTCCTAACTATTTTATCCTTTTTGTTGCCATGGTGAATGTGATTGATTCCTAAATTTTTCTTTCTGATTTTTCATTGTTGGTGTATAGGAATGCAAGGGATGTCTGTATATTAATTTTATATCCTGAAATTTTACTATATTCATTGATTAGCTCTAGTAGTTTTCAGGTGGCATCTTTAGGGTTGTCTCTGGAATCATATCATCTGCAAACAATGAGAGTTTCATTTATTCATTTCCCATCTGAATTTTATTTATTTTTCTTCTCTGATTGCTATTGCCAGGACTTCCAAAACTATGTTAAATAGTAGTGGTGCAAGAGGGCACCCTTGTCTTGTTTTTGATTTTAAAGGAAATGCTTTCATTTTTTTCCCATTGAGGGTAATGTTTGTTGTGGATTTGCCATTTTTGGCTTTTATTATGTTGTGGTATGTCCCTTCTATGCCTATACCGTGGAGAGCTTTTATCATAAATGGGTATTGAATTTTGTCAAAGGCATTCCCTGCATCTATTGAAATAATCATATGGATTTTATCTTTCAATTTGTTAATATGATGTATCACACTGATTTGCAAACATTGAAAAATCCTTGCATCCCTGGAATAAAACCCACTTGATCATGATGTATGATCTTTTTAAGGTGTTGTATGATGTTTGCCAGAATTTTGTTGAGCATTTTGGTATTTATGTTCCTCAGTGATACTTGCCTGTAGTTTTCTTTCTTTTTTTTCCTTTTTTTTTTGTGGCATTTTGTCTGGTTTTTGGTATCAGGCTGATGGTGGTCTTGTAGAATGAGCTTGGGAATTTTCATTCCTCTGTAATTTTCTAAAAGAAATTGAGTAAGATAGCTGTTAGCTCTTCTCTAAATTTTTGGTAAAATTTGTTTGTGAAGCCATCTGTTCGTGGGCTTTTGTTTGCTGGAAGGTTTCTTATTACAGATTTGAGTTTCATGCTTGTGCTGCTCTGTTTATATTGTCTATTTTTTTCCTGGTTCAGTTTTGGAAGGTTATACTTTTCTAAGAATTTGTCCATTTCTTCCAAGATGTCCATTTTTTTTGGCATAGAGTTACTCATAATAGTTTCTTATGGTCGTTTTCATTTCTGGATTGTCTGTTGTAATTTTTTTTTTCTTTTCATTTTCATGAGTCTCGTTACCAATTTATCTGTTTTGCTTATCTTCTCAAAGATCAAGGTTTTAGTTTTGCAGATCTTTGCTATGGTCTCCATTTACTTTTTCATTTATTTCTGCTCTGCTTGTTATCATTTTTTCCTTGTACTGTTCGTTGTTGCTGTTGTTGTTGTTTTCTTTTTTCTAGTTGCTTTAGATGAAAGATATTTGTTTATTTGATTTTTCTCTTTGTTTCTTGAGGTAGCCTTGTATTGCTTTGTGCATCCCTCTTCACACGGATTTTACTGAATCACATAGGTTTCAGGTTGTGATGTTTTAATTATCATTTCTTTCTATGCATATTTTAATTTCTTTTTTTTAATTTTTTCAGTGATTTGTCAGTGTTTCAGAAGCATATCATTTAGCCTCCATGTGTTTTACTTTTTTTTCCCTGTAGTTGATATCTAATCTTACAGCATTGTGATCAGAAAAGATGTTTGAAATGATTTCAAATTTTTTTTTTTAATTTACCATGGCTAAATTTGTGGCCCAGGGTATGATCTATCATGGAGAATATTCCATGTGCACTTAAGAAAAATGTGAAGTCCATCGTTTTAGGGTGAAATACCCTGTAGATAGCAATCAAGTCTAACTGGTACAATATGCCATTTAAAACTTTTGCTTCCTTGTTAATTTTCTGTTTGGATTATCTATCTATTGGTGTGTTTTGCCTTGGGTTTGTCCGGCATGGGACTGTCTGGGCTTCTTGAACTTGGGTGGCTATTTCCTTCCCCATGTTAGGGATTTATTTTTTACTACTATATCTTCAAATATTTTGTCACTCCCTTTCCTTTTGTCTTCTTCTTATGAGATGTCTATAATTCGCGTGTTGGACCATTTAGCATTGTCACAGAGGTCTCTGAGGCTGTCCTCATTTCTTTTTATTGTTTCTTTTTTTTTTCTTTTTTTCAACTCTGCTTCATTTATTTCCAAGATTCTATTGCCTATCTCACTTAACTTTTCTTCTGCCTCAGTTACTCTCCTGTTGGTTCCCTCCAGAGAGTTTTTAATCTCAGTTTTTGCATTGTTTATTACTGATACTTTATTTTTCTAGATCTTTCTTAAACATTTCTGCATCTTCTTAATCCATGTCTCTAGTCTATTTTTTCTGTAATTCCATTCTGTTTTCAAGATTTTGGATCATTTTTATATTAAAGATATAAGGATGATCTTTATATCTTTAAAATAAAATAGTAATAAAATATATTTTGCATTATATTAATATAATATAAAATATATACTACTTTATATTAAATAATGATATTCACTATTGTGAATTCCGTTTCAGGTAGATTCCCTATCTCTTCCTCTTTTGTTTGGTTTCATGTGTTTTTATCATGTTTCTTCACCTTCTTGATATTTCTCTGTCTTTCATTTTGTTTGATTTGGGGCTTTTTCAGTCCCCATTCTGCAGACTGAAGGGTCATATTTCCTCTTTATTGTGGAGGCTGCTCCCTCCAGGTAAGGTTTAACCAGTGGTTGCCAAGATTCCCTGGTTGTATCTGTGTTCTGTTGGATGGAGCTGGTTCTCGTGTCTCTGGAGGGCAATGCAGTGTCCAGTAGTGAGTCTTGGGGTTTCATATGGTTTTGGGTAGGCGGTGATTTAATGCTCAATGTTGTATTCCTGTTTTGCTGAAGATTAGCTTGTACTTCAGCTGTTGGCCCTTGGATAGAGCTTGGTCTCAGTGCAGATGTGAAGGCTTCTGGGTGGATTTTATCTATTAATGTTTCCTGGGGTCAGGACTTCTTTGAAGATCAACATTTCTGGAGTTGAGTCTCCTGTTTCTGGATTCAGTCCCCTTCTTACAGTAGCCTCAAGACTTCTATAGTCCACACAGTGCAGAAGACAATACCTGAAGGTTAAAGGTGAAACAACTCTCCACAGCCAGGAACATGTAAAGCAATGAACAGGGTTACATAGAGTGTATAAGAGGGAGATAGAGGTGATTCAGTTCAGTTCAGTTCAGTTGCTCAGTCGTGTCCGACTCTTTGTGACCCGATGGATTGCAGCACGCCAGGCCTCCCGGTCCATCACCATCTCCTGGAGTTCACTCAGACTCACGTCCATCAAGTCAGTGATTACTTCCAGCCATCTCACCCTTTGTCATCCCCTTCTCCTTCTGTCCCCAATCCCTCCGAGAATCAGAGTCTTTTCCAATGATTCAGCTCTTTGCATGAAGTGGCCAAAGTACTGGAGTTTCAGCTTTACCATCATTCCTTCCAAAGAAATCCCAGGGCTGATCTCTTTCAGAATGGATTGGTTGGAACTCCTTGCAGTCCAAGGGAATCTCAAGAGTCTTCTCCAACACCACAGTTCAGAAGCATCAATTCTTTGGCGCTCAGCCTTCTTCACAGTCCAACTCTCACATGCATACATGACTACTGGAAAAACCATAGCCTTGACTAGACGGACCTTAGTTGGCAAAGTAATGTCTCTGCTTTTGTATATGCTCTCTAGGTTGGTCATAACTTTTCTTCCAAGGAGTAAGCGTCTTTTAATTTCATGGCTGCAGTCACCATCTGCAGTGATTTTGGAGCCCCCCCAAAATAAAGTCTGACACTGTTTCCACTGTTTTTCCATCTATTTCCCATGGAGTGATGGGACCGGATGCCATGATCTTCGTTCTCTGAATGTCGAGCTTTAAGCCAACTTTTTCAGTCTCCAATTTCACTCTCAACAAGAGGCTTTTGAGTTCCTCTTCACTTTCTGTCATAAGGGTGTTGTCATCTGCATATATGAAGTTATTGATATTTCTCCTGGCAAAATTGATTCCAGCCTGTGTTTCTTCCAGTCCAGCATTTCTCATGATGTAATCTGCATATAAGTTAAATAAGCAGGTTGACAATGTACAGCCTTGACCTTCTCCTTTTCCTACTTGGAACAAGTCTCTTGTTCCATGTCCATTTCTAACTGTTGCTTCCTGACCTGCATACAGATTTCTCAAGAGACAGGTCAGGTGGTGTGGTATTCCCATCTCTTTCAGAATTTTCCACAGTTTATTGTGATCCACAGAGTCAAAGGCTTTGGCATAGTCAATAAAGCAGAAATAGATGTTTTTCTGGAACTCTCTTGCTTTTTGCATGATCCAGCGGTTGTTGGCACTTTGATCTCTGGTTCCTCTGCCTTTTCTAAAACCAGCTTGAACATCAGGGAGTTCACGTTCACATATTGCTGAAGCCTGGCTTGGAGAATTTTGAGCATTACTTGACTAGCATTTGAGATGTGTGCAATTGTGTGGTAGTTTGAGCATTCTTTGGCGTTGCCTTTCTTTGGGATTGGAATGAAAACTGTCCTTTCCCAGTCCTGTGGCCACTCCTGAGTTTTCCAAATTTGCTGGCATATTGAGTGCAGCACTTTCACAGCATCATTTTCAGGATTTGAAAGAGCTCAATTGGATTTCCATCACCTCCACTAGCTTTGTTCATAGTGATGCTTTTTGAGTCCCACTTGAGTTCACATTCCAGGATATCTGTCTCTAGATGAGTGATCACACCTTCGTGATTATCTTGGTTGTGAAGATCTTTTTTGTACAGTTCTTCTGTGTATTCTTGCCACCTCTTCTTAATATCTTCTGCTTCTGTTAGGGCCCTACAATTTCTGTCCTTTATCTTTCCCATTCCATTGTTTTCTTAGATGTCTTTGCATTGATTGCTGAAGAAGGCTTTCTTATCTCTCCTTGCTATTCTTTGAAACTCTGTATTCAAATGGACATGTCTTTCCTGTTCCTCCTTTGCTTTTTGCTTCCCTTCTTTCACGTCTATTTATAAGGCCTCTTCAGACAATCATTTTGCCTTTTTGCATTTCTTTTTTTGAGGGTGGTTTTGATCCCTGCCTCTTGTACAATGTCATGAACTTTCGTCAAAGTTCTTTAGGCATTCTGTCTGTCAGAGCTATACCCTTGAATCAATTTCTAACTTCTACTGTATAATTGTAAGGGATTTGATTTAATTCACACCTGAATGGTCTAGTGGTTTTCCCTACTTTCTTCATTTTAAGTCTGAATTTGGCAATAAGGAGTTCATGATCTGTGCCATAGTCAGCTCCTGGTCTTGTCTTTGCTGACTGTATACAGCTTGTCCTTCTTTGGATTCAAAGAATATAATCAATCTGATTTCAGCACTGACCATCTGGTGATGTCCATGTATAGAGTCTTCTCTTGTATTATTGGAAGAGGGTGGTTGCTTTAACCAGCACATTATCTAGGAAAACTCTACTAGCCTTTGCCCTGCTTCATTCTGTACTTCAAGGCAAAATTTACCTGTTACTCCAAGTGTTTCTTGACTTCCTACTTTTGCATTCCAGTCACCTATAATGAAAATGATATCTTTTTTTGGTGTTAGTTCCTGAAGATCTTGTAAGCCTTCATAGAATCATTCAACTTCAGCATCTTCAGTATTACTGGTTGGGACATAGACTTGGATTACCATGATATTGAATGGTTTGCCTTGTAAACAAACAAATCTTTCTGTCATTTTTGAGATTGCATCCAAGTTCTGCATTTCAGACTCTTTTCTTGACTGTGATGACTACTCCATTTCTTCTAAGGAATTCTTGCCCACAATAATAGATATAATGGTCATCTGAGGTAAATTCACCCATTCAAGTCCATTTTGGTTCACTGATTCCTAAAATGTTGATGTTCACTCTTGCCATTTCCTGTTTGACCACTTCCAATTTGCCTTGATTCATGGGCCTAACATTCCAGGTTCCTATGCAATATTGCTCTTTATAGCATTGGACTTTGCTTCTATCACCAGTCACATACACAAGTGGGTGTTGTTATGTCTTGGCTCTCTCTCCTTATTCTTTCTGGAGTTACTTCTCCACTGATCTCCAGTAGCATATTGGTCTCCTACCGACCTGGGGAGTTCATCTTTCAGTGTCCTATCTTTCTGCCTTTTCATGTTGTTCATGTGGTTCCCAAGGCAAAAATACTGAAGTGGTTTGCAAGTCCCTCCTCCAGTGGACCACATTTTTTCAGAAGTCTCCATCATGACCATTTATTTAAAACACTATTTTTTTCCCCTTTGAATATTTTGATACCTTGTCAGGTATATGCATGTGTTTATTTCTGGTATTTCAATTCTGTTCCATTATCTTCTTTTATTTCAGTTCCACATTCCATTGATCACTATATATTTGTAACACAGTTTTAAATCATGGAAGAATGGTGCCCACCAATTTGTTCTCATTTCTAAGGATTCCTTTGAATTTTAAAAAATCCTTTGTGATTCCATAAATATTTAAAATCTTTGTTTTATTTCTATACAAAAAAAGCAATTGAATATTATTTAGAATCACTTTGAATTTATGAGTTCAGTCCAGTTCAATCACTCAATCATGTCTGATTTTTTTCCACCCCACGAACTGTAGCATGTCAGGCCTCCCTGTCCATCAAAAACTCCTGGATCTTTCTGAAACTCATGTCCATCGCGTCAGTGATGCCATCCTACCATCTCACCCTTTGCTGTCCTCTTCTCCTCCAGCCTTCAATCTTTCCCAGCATAAATGTCTTTTCTAATGGTCACACTTTGCATCAGTTGGCCAACAGTTTAGGAGTTTAAGCTTTATCATCAGTCCTTCCAATGAACGTTTAGGATTGGTTTCCTTCAGGATTGACTAGTTTGATCTCCTTACAGTCCAAGGGACTCTGAAGAGTTGTCTCCAACACCACAGTTTAAAGGTATCAATTTTTTGGCTCTTAGAGCTTTTTTGTTTTGTTTTGTTTTTAATTGTCCAGCTCTCATATCCATACTTTGTAGGAGATTTCTGGAGATTACGAGTGAAATGACATAAAACATACAAGACATACAAAAGACAGACAGGACACCCCTCTGGCCAGAGGAACAACTGGGCAAACTAATTGCCGTTTATTATTATAAAGCTGTCAGGCAGAATTCCAGACTGTAAGAATAAGCCTTTTCAGTACAGTGCAGGTGCATACATGTTATCGTATAGCAAAGGGGAGTGAAATCTCTGTCTACTGAAGAGTCTGCCCAAAGCCCTCTTCTCCTTCTTATCTCAAGAAGGGAATGCTCCCTCGTTTACAAGGGACCATTAAACTCAAGGCTGTGTCCAGACTCTTTGGCAGAACTCCTCGTATGCAAGGACGCTCAGCCTAAGCAGAGAGACCCGATTGCAGGCACATCTCTGCTACCCTATTAACCCTTCATACTTGACTACTGGAAAAATTATAGCTTTGACTAGATGGATCTTTGTCAGCAACGTAATGTCTCTGCTTTTTACTATGCTGCCTAGGTTTGTCATATCTTTTCAGCCACGATCTGCAGTGATTTTGGTGACCCAGAAAATAAAGTCTGTCAGGGAGCATTTAACAGGAAGATTCCTGCATGCTGTTTTCTATTTCTCAAGGATTATCTGTTCCTTATCAGTTCCTATTCCAAGAATGAGTAAAGCTGCATGCAGGTCTCAGGACTGAGGCCATGGGATGAGACATGCAGTGACTCTTTTCAGCATCAGTGACCTTGTATGTATTAGACTATCCGTATTGTGGCTATTGATAAAATTTCATCCTGTGTAATGGCTGAGTAATCATCTTACTGAAGATATATAAGCCTGCATTTCTGCTAATAAAGCACCTTTGCTCCATCAGAGCTTGGATCCCTTTGTCTTTCTTTCTCTCTCTCCTCAGCTGATTCTCTGGAGCACAGAGACCTGTCTTGCTCACTCTCCTACTTGGGCTTCTAAGACTCTCTAGAGAAGACACCCTGTGCCTTCACCCCCTAGAGAGGGCACCCAGTGCCTTCGTGAGAGATGCAAGTCCTATGTCAAGGATTTTATTTGTTTTCTGTGTAAACCAGGGAGTATCAGCCTCTTTCTCTTTCACTTTTCTTATCATCACTTCCTGGTCCACTAAAGGACTGCAACAAATTTTGTCACTGTTTCCACTGTTTCCCCATCTATTTACCATGAAGTAATTGGACTGGATGCCATGATTTTACCTTTTCCAATGCTTTTTCTGACCTTAATTAACATAGAGAATGTACTAATATTAATCTTTCAATCCATGAATGTGGGATAGCTTTCACATTATTTGTGTCTTCTACAATGACTTCCATCAATGTCTTATACTTCATGCACAGCTTTTATTAAATCTACTTGGTTACATTTAGTCCTAAGTATTTTATTATTTTGATGCTATTATAAGTGGAGTTGTTTACTATTTTAGATAAATTTTTGTTGTGTATAGAAATGCTGTTAATTTTTGCATACTAATTTTGTCTCTTCCAGCTTTACTGATCTGTCACCTAGTTCCAATGGACTTGTTGATGGTGTCTTAAGGATTTTCTACATGTTAGATCATATAATTCAGAAACAGACCATTTTAACTCACATCACTAATTTGGAGATATCTTTAATTACTTTTAATCCCAAACAACTCTGTCAAGTATTTCTAATATTTTATAAACAGGAGTAGTGAGAGAAGTCACTCCCATTCCTCATATTAGAGAAACAGATTTCAATTTTTCATTAGTGACTATGGTGTTAGCTGAGGGCTTATTATATATGACATTTGTTATGTTCATTTATGTTTTTCCAACAAAAAAACAGCTTAGAGTTATCATTTAGAAAGAATATTGCCATTGTCAAATGCTTTCTCTGCATCTATGGAAATTATAGAGATAAATAAATTTTAAATTTCATTATCTTAAAGTGATGTATCATGTTTATTGATTGATATATTTTGAGTCATACTTGCATTCCTGGGATAAGTTTCATTTGATTATAGTATATAACCATTTTATGTACAGTTGAATTGTATTAGCTATAATTTTAATTGAGAAAAGTTATGTCTATTTTCATCAGGAATACTGTTCTATAGGTTTATTTCTTCTTGGGTTCTGGGCTATATTTTGTATCAGACTAATGATGGGTTTTTTAAATGGACTTTATTCCCTCCTGTTCAGTTTTTCAGAAGAATTTAAAGGGATTGATAACTCTTAAATTCCGTAGTAGAATTAATTGGTGAAATTGTGTGGCACTGGTCTTTTCATTTTTAGGTTTTATTTTTTCCTTTTAATTTTTACTAAAAAATAACTTAGTGTATAATTGACATTTAATGCTATATTAGTTTCACACGTGCAACATAATGATTTGATACTTGTATACAGTACAAAATGATCACAACTATAAGTCTGGTCAACATTCATCACCTTATGTAGATAGAAAAGCAATTTATTTTTCTTCTGATCAGAACTTCTAAGATCTTATTCTCATAGCAGCTTTCAAATATAGAATACACTATTATTAACTATTGTCACCCTGCTGCACATTATATCACCATTACTTTATTTTATAACTAGAAGTATGTCATTTTTGTTCCCTTCATACATTTCTTTCACTCCCCCGTATGCCACCTCTAACAACCACTAAACTATTCTCTGAATCTATTATATATTTTTGTTTGTTTGTTTTGTTTTGTCTGTTTATTTTTGATTCCACAGATAAGCAAGGATATATGGTGCTTGTTTCTCTCTGACTGACTTACTTTACTTAACAGAATAGCTTAGGGTATATTCAATTTATTGCAAATGGTAATATTTTATTCATTTTTATTGCTTAACTTTCCATTTTATATAGAAAACCCATTTTATTTATCCATTCATCCATTGATGAACGCATAGGCAGTTTTAAATCATGGTTATTGTAAATAATGCTGCAATAAACAGGGATTCATGCATCTTTTTGAGCTAGTGCTTTGTTTTCTTCAGATAATTACTCAGAAGTGAAATTGTTTGGTTATGTGGTAACTGTATTTTTATTTTTTAAGTAATTTTTTATTGAAAGATAATTGCTTTACATAATTTTGTTGTTTTCTGTCAAACCTCAACATGAATCAACCATAGGTATACATATATCCCCTCCCTTTTGAACCTCCCTCCCATCCTCCTCCCCATGCCACCCCTCTAGTTAGATATAGAGCCTCTGTTTGAGTTTCTTGAGCCATACAGAAAATTCGTATTGGCTGTCTATTTTATATATGGTACAATAAGTTTTCACAGTACTCTTTCCATACATCTCACTCTCTCCTCCCTTCTCCCCATGTCCATAAGTCTATTCTCTATGATTCTTTCTCCATCGCTGCTCTAAATAATTTTTTCAGTACCATTTTTTTTAGATTTTGCATATATGCATTAGAATATGATATTTATCTTTCTCTTTCTGACTTACTTCACTCCGTATAATAGATTTTAGGTTCATTCACCTCATTAGAACTGACTCAAATGTGTTCTTTTTATGGCTGAGTAACATTCCATTTTGTATATATACAACTACTTTTTTATCCATTTATCTCTTGATGGACATCAAGATTGCTTCCATGTTTTAGCTATTGTAAATAGTGCTGCAAAGAACAATGGGATACAAACATATGTCTCTTTCAGTTTTGATTTCCTCAGGGTTCATGCCTAGGAGTGGGATTGCTGAGTTATATGGTGTTTGTATTCCTAGTATTTAAAGAATCTCCATGCCATCTTCCAGAGTGGCTGTTTCAATTTACATTCCCACCAAGAGTGCAAGAGTATTCCCTTTCCCCCACACCCTCTCCAATATTTATTGTTTGTACACTTTTTGATGAGGGCCATTTTGACCGGTGTGAGGTGATGTCTCATTGTGGTTTTGATTTGCATTTCTCTAATAGTGATGTTGAGCATCTTTTCATGTGTTTGTTAGTCATCTGTATGTATTCTTTGCAGAAAGGTCTGTTTAGGTCTTTTTCCCACTTTTGGATTGGATTGTTTATTTTTCTGGTATTGAGTTGCATGAGTTGCTTGTATATTTTGGAAGTTAATATTTTGTCAGTTGTTTCATTTGCTATTATTTTTTCCTATTCCAAAGGTTGTCTTTTCACTTTGTTTATAGTTTCCTTTGCTGTGCAAAAGCTTTTAACTTTAATCAGGTCCTGCTTGTTTACTTTGATTTTTATTTCTGTTACCCTAGGAGGTGGGTCATAGAGGATCTTATTTGGTTTATGTCATTGAGTGTTCTGCTTATGTATTCCTCTAAGTGTTTTATAGTTTCTGGTATTTCATTAAGGTCTTCAATCCATTTTGAATTTATCTTTGTGAATGGTGTTAGGAAGTATTATAATTTCATTCTTTCACATGTAGCTGTCCAGTTTTCCCAGCATCATTTATTAAAGAGGCTGTCTTTGCCCCATTGTGTATTCTTGCCTCCTTTGTCAAAAATATGTTACCCATAGGTGCATAGGTTTATTTCTGGGCTTTCTATCTTCTTCTGTTGGTCTATATTTCTGTTTTTATGCTAGTACTTTACTGTCTTGATGACTGTAGCTTTGTAGTATAATCTGAAGTCAGGAAGGTTAATTCTTCCAACTCCATTCTTCTTTCTCAAGACTGCTTTGGCTATTGGGGGTCTTTTGGGTTTCCATATGAATTGTGATTTTTTTTGTTCTACTTCTATGAAATAAGTCATTGGTAATCTCATTGGAATTACTTTGAATGTGTAGATTGCATTTGGTAGTATACTCTTCTTCACAATATTGATTTTTCTTACCCAGGAACATAGAATATCTCTCCATTTATTTATGTTGTCTTTGATTTATTTCATTAATGTCTTATAATTTTTTGTGCACAGTTCTTTTGTCTCCTCATGTAAGTTTGTTGCTAGATATTTTATTCTTTTTGTTGCAATGGTGAATGGGATTGGTTCCTTAATTTCTCTGATTTGTCATTGTTAGTATATAGAAATGAAAGTGATTTCTGTATACTGCTTTTGTATCCTGAATCTTTGCTAAATTCACTGATTTGCTCTAGTAATTTCCTGATACTATTTTTAGGGTTTTCTATGTACAGTATCATGTTATCTGCAAACAGTGAGAGCTTTATTTATTCTTTTCTGATCTTGATTCCTTTTATTTCTTTTTCTTCTCTGATTACTCTAGCTAAGACTTCCTGAACTATGTTGAATAATAGTGCTGAATGTGGACACCCTGGTCTTGTTCCTGATTTAGGGGGAGTGTTTTCAGTTTTTCACCATTGATAATGTTTGCTGTGGGCTTATCATACATGTCCTTTACTACATTGAGATAGGTTCTGAGAGGGTAACAGGCAGGAAGGCCAGGGGTCTCCAAATGGAGGAAATAGTGTGCAAGTGTCAGAAATTTTTATCTCCCTTAAGCGTCAGGAAGAAACAAACTAGCGATATATTTTTTTTTTTCCTTCTCTACACAAATTTAAAAGGAGGTTTCTCTTAAAATTCTGTGTTGCCATAATGACACCTGGTTTCACTTGAAGTTAACCATTGCCTTTTTTCTTATGGAAATGTTTATCTTAAGCTATGCTATTGTACTATGCATTTACCCCAAACTCTGTCTTCAAGTTGGTTCCGCCTTTTGGGCTCAGAACCTACTTGATAAACCAGTATGCTATACTCTGATATTGTTCCTCTAATCTATGTAAATGACACTATTTGTATGGTGGCCCTTCTTCAAGATTCAAGTTAATCCTTTTATGGCCCAGGATGAACCATTTGGAGCCCAGATTATCCCAAAATACATCTTATGGGTGAGGGGCCTGGTGTCATTCTAAGTTTTGAGACATTACTTTCTTTCATTAACAGACTGCTGGTGACTATATAACATCCAGCTAAAGACTAGCAGGGGGGTACTCTTTCTGCCCCCTTCTGATGCCTATGTCAGAAGATTTCTCAATCTCCTTTATACTTTAATAAAACTTTGTTACACAAAAGCTCTGAGCAATCAAGCCTCGTCTCTGGCCCTGGATTGAATTCTTCTCCTGCGGGGGCCAAGAATCCCAGTGTCGTAATTCAACAACACTCTTTCAGTTCCTTCTATGCCCATTTTCTGAAGAGTTTTAATCATAAATGGGTGTTGAATTTTGTCAAAGGATTTTTCTGCATCTATTGAGATTATCATATTTTTTATCTTTCAGTTTGTTAATATGGTGTATCACATTAATTAATTTGTGTATATTAAAAAATCCTTGCATCCCTGGAATAAACCCAAGTTGATAATGTTGTATGAACTTTTTGATGTGTTGTTGAACTATGTTTGCTAAAATGTTGTTGAAGACTTTTGCATCTATGTTCATCCGTGATATTGGCCTTTATGTTTATGTGTGTGTGTGTGTTTGTCTGGTTTTGGTATCAAGGTGATGGTAGCTTTGTAGAATGAGTTTGGAAATGTTCTTTCCTCTGTAATTTTTTGAAAGAGTTTTAGAAGGATAGGCATTAACTCTTCCCTAAATGTTAGGTAGAATTCTCCTGTGAAATCATCTCGTCCTGGACTTTTTTTTTTTTTTTTTTGGGGGGGGGGATATTTTTATCACAGCTTCAATTTCAGTGTTTGTATTTGGGTTGTTCATAATTTCTATTTCTTCCTGGTTCAGTCTTGGAAGACTAAACTTTTGTAAAAGGCTGTCCTTTCTTTCAGGTTATCCATTTTATTGCCATATACTTGTTCATAATAGTCTCTTATAATCCTTTGTATTTCTGCATTGTCTGTTGTAACATTTCCTTTTTCATTTCTAATTTTGTTGATTTGACTCTCCTCTCTGTTTTTCTTGATGAGTCTGGTTAAAGCTTTGTAAATTTTGTTTATCTTCTCAAAGAACCAGCTTTCAGTTTTATTAATCTTTTCTATTGTTTCTTTCATTCCTTTTTCCTATATTTCTGCTTATAGCTTTATGATTTCTTTCCATCTACTAATAATTTTTGTCCTTCTTTTTCCAGTTGTTTTAGGTATAAAGTTAGGTTGTCTATTCAATGTTTTTCTTGTTTCTTGAGGTATGATTGTATTGCTATAAACTTCCATCTAAGGACTGCTTTTACTGCATCTCATAGTTTTGTGGTTGTCATGTTTTCATTGTCTTTTTTTTAATAATATTTTTATTTACCTTTTGATTTCTTCAGTAACCTGTTGGCTATTTAGAAATGTATTATTTAATTTCCATGTGTTTGTGTTTCTTACAGTTTTTCTCATTGTGATTGATATCTATTCTCATAGCATTGTGGTCAGAGAAGATGCTTGATAAAATTTCAGTTTTCTTAAATTTACTGAGGTTTGATTTGTTACCCAAGATGTGCTCTATCCTGGAGAATGTTCCATGTGCACTTGAGAAGAAGGTGTATCCTTCTGCATTTGCATGGAATGTCATAAAGTTATCAATGAGCTCCATCTCATCTAAATTATCATTTAAGACTTGTGTTTCCTTATGAATTTTCTGTTTTGATGATCTGTCCATTGGTGTGAGTGGGGAGTTAAAGTCTCCTACTATTATTGTGTTACTGTCAATTTCTCCTTTTATGTCTGGTAGTGTATGTCTTATGTATAGAGGTGTTCCTATGCTTGGTGCACAGATATTTACAGTTGTTATGTCTTCCTCTTGGATTGATCCCTTGATCATTAGGTAGTGTCCTTCCTTATTTCTTGTAATCTTCTTTACTTTAAGGTCAATTTTTTTTTCCGATATGAGGATTGTTATTCCAACATTTTTATCTTGCTTCCCATTTGCATATAATATATTTTTTCATCCTCTCACTTTCAGTGTATATGTGTCTTTAAGTCTGAAGCTAGTTTCTTGTAGACAACATATATATGGGTCTTCTTTTTTTTATTCATTCAGCCAGTTTGTGTCTTTTGGTTGGAACATTTAATCCATTCACATTTAAAGTAACCATTAATATACATGTTCCTATTGCCGTTTTCTTAATTGTTTTGGGTTGATTTTGTAGATCTTTTTTTCTTCTCTTGTATTTCTTGACTATAAAAGTCCCTTTAACATTTGTTGTAAAGCTCATTTGGTGCGACTGAATTCTGTTAGCTTTTGCTTGTCTGAAAAGCTTTTCATTTCTCCATCAATTTTGAATAAAATTCTTGCAAGGTACAGTAATCTTGTAGATTTTTGCCTTTCATTACGTTAAATATATCCTGCCATTCCCTTTTGTCTTGCAGATTTTCTGCTGAGAGATCAGCTGTTAAGTGTATAGGATTTCCCTTGAATATTACTTGTTGCTTCACCCTTGCTGCCTTTAATATTATTTATTTGTGTTTAGTCTTTGTTATATTGATTAGTATGTCTCTTGGTGTGTTTCTCCTTGTATTTTTCCCTGTATGGGATTTTTTGTGCCTCTTGAATTCGACTATTTCCTTTTCCACGTTGGGGAAATTTTCAACTATAATCTCTTCAAAAATTATCTCATACCTTTTCTTGTTCTCTTCTTCTGGAACCCCAGTAATTAAAATGTTGTGCATTTGATATTTCCCCAGAAGTCTTTGAGACTGTACTCAGTTATTTTCATTCTTTTCACTTTATTCTGCTCTACAGAAGTTATTTCCACCATTTTATCTTCCAGCTCATTGATTCCTTTTTCTGCTTCAGATATTTTACTATTGATCCCTTCTAGAGTATTTTTAATTTCTGGAATTATGTTGTTTGTCTCTGTATGTTTATTATTTAAATCTCCTAGGTCTTTGTTAACTGATACCTGCATTTTCTCCATTTTGTTTTCAAGATTTTTGATCACCTTTGCTTCCATTATTCTGAATTCCTTTTCAGATATTTTGCCAATTTCCTCTTCACTTATTTGCACTTCTCTGTGTCTAGGTTGTTCCTTCATTTGTGTAGTATTTCCTTGCCTCGGTTGATTATTATTTTTTAACTTATTGTGTTTGAGTTCTACTTTTACAAGGCTTCTAGAAAAGTTGAATTATTTCCTTGAAGAAGGTTGAATTCCTTCTTTCTTTTGGTTTCTGCCCTCCTAAGATTGGTCCAGTGGCTTGTGTAAGCTTTGTGTAAGCTTTGTGTAGGGTGTGATTTGTGTTGAACTTTTGTTTGTTGTTTTGTTCGTTTGTTTTTTCCTCTGATGGGCAAGGCTGAGTGAGGTGGTAATCCTCTCTGCTAATTATTGGGTTTGTATTTTTGTTTTGTTTGTTGTTTAGATGAGGTGTCCTGTACTACTGGTGTTTGGGTGATGCTGGGTCTTGTATTCAAGCCGTTTCACTTGTGTGAGTTCTCACTATTTAATACTCCCTTAGGCTAATTCTCTGATAGTATAGGGTCTTTCAGTCAGTGCTCCCACTCCAAAAGCTCATGGCTTAATCTCTGTTCAGGAAAAAAGATTCCACAAGTGGTTTGTTATGGCATTAGGTGAGATTAAAACAAATATGTAAAAATGAGAAACTAAAGGTGTACCCCAGACAAGGCACAGGTAAAAAAAAATCAGGCTAATAATAATTAAAATAATGGAATATAAACATATGCACCCATGAACAAAGTCAAAACTTTCCAACAAAAATAAAGTGTGGTAGATTGACCTGGGGAACAAAGGAAATTTAAAAAATATATATTTACCAGTTAAGAACAAAACTAAATAAAGAACAAACTGGAAAACAAAGCTAGACCAAGGCTCAAAATGGGGAATGAAGCAATGAAAATAAAACTAATAAATATTTTGAGAGGAAAGAAGAGAAATAAATGAAAGAATGAATAAATATACAAAGCTAAACAGAAGTAGATAAAGAAGATTTTTATATGTTAAAGATTAATTCCAAGGGGAAATAACATTAGGAAAATCAAACAAAGGAATCAATGTAGAAAAAAAATAATAATAGATTTAAAAAATTAAAATTAAAAAAAGAGAAAAAAATCCACAAAACTGCAAAAGCCCAACATAGAGGCAGAGATTTACAATAACAATAAAACATGTGACTGAGTAGGAAGAGAAAAAAAATCCAAAAGAATATACAGAACAAGTTCAAACATAAGAATAATAAATATTTTTCTTGAGTCACAGCTGTCAGAATCCCTTCCTTCACTGGGAGTCACAATCCACCTTACCTCCCTAGGATGCCCTCCAACACTATGTTCATCTCTGGACCTGCTATGGCGGTTACTCACATTCTAATCTGGTCCTACTCCTGTGTGTTCTTGCCTCCAATGTCCACAGCTATCAGAACTATTGAGATTTTCTTTGTGGGAGTTCACAGTAGACACAGTTTGCCTAGTTGCTTGTGCGGTTTTAATCTGCAGCTTGTATGGCTGGTGGGAAGGTTTTGGATCTTCTTCCTTAGCCACACTGCCCCTACGTTTCAATTGTGGTTTTGTTTCCACCTCTGCATGTGGGGCTTGTTCGTGAGGCTGCCCTTGTGGACTTGGGTTTTCCCTTCTCATGGCCAGGTGTGGAAGTGATACAGCTGCTTAGGTCACAGAGATACTGGCTGCATCAGGTTCTCAGGGGGGTGGTGGCTAGGACAGCAGGAAATATGCTCTAGGAGGGTATGGCCACCAGTATTGGCCAATATGCTCCAGTATTCTTGACTGGAGAACCCCCCTCCCTGACAGAGAAGCTTGGTAGGCTATGGTCTACAGGGTTACAGTCGGACAAGACCAAAGTGACCCTACATGCATAGATGCAAGACTTTTTTTGCCTTTGGCAATTCTACCCCAGTGAGAGTTGAGGATGAAGGTGGTGCAGCTGCTTAGCTAGTGGGGACCCTGGCAGCACCAAGTGTGCAGGGATACAGACTGTCTCCACTGCAGGAATTATGGCTCTAACATTTTTTTTGAGCCTCTTGTAACTGGCAATCAGAAGGGCTCTTAGCCAGTCCTTCTCCGTAGCTCCATCCATTCAGGCACTTAGAGGGCTCCCTTGCCTGGGGTCCTTCTCTGTTCAGTGTATCAGGCACATAGAGGAACCTCCCTGGCTGGGATCCTACTCTGTAGATTGGTGCACCAGGCACATAAAGGGGCACCCTAGTTGAGGTCCTACTCTGTAATTCAGTGTGTCAGTCATTTGATGGGCCAGCCCCTCTATTCTTCAGCTGCCAATGCTGGCTCATGGAGAGAGAGAAGCTATGGTGATAGCTCCAACCACTGCATGTGACTCAGCTGTATCACCTTGCTTCCACGGCTGCTTGGCTTTCCTTCACAGGTATTTCCCACCAGAAGCTCTTCCCTCACATGCCCTAGATCTGTCTTTCTGCAGTCAACAGCAGCACTCACCCTGGGATTGTTCCACAATCCCTAAATTCCAACTCCCATCTGCTATACCTTCCAGGGGATCTACATCCCTGTCCAGGGTGTATATAGTTGTGACAAGGGCTGTCTGATTCTCATTCCATTTAGGCTGCCACAGATCAACTCTTTCACCATCAACTTTAAATGTTTCTCCTCTGACTCAGACAATTACCCCGATGTGGGAATAGGATCCCTGCTTCAGTTACCCCATCTGCCAATGGCAGGTCCAGTCCTACTAATGCTCCTGTTTTTTGCCCTAGTCCCTTCATCCTACCGAGTTTTGTGTGGTTCCAAATATCTGTTTCCACAGGTCAGGTACTCCTATCAGCTCTCAGCTGGTGTTCTGCATGGACTTCTGTGTCTGAAGGTGTATTCTTGATGTATCCATGGAGAGAGATGTACTCTATGTTCACCTACTTCTCCGCCATCTTGTCCTTTCTATTTTTAATCTTTTGAGTAAGTTCCATGTTGTTTTTCATAATGGATCTATACATTTGCATCCTACCAACAGTGGGCAAATGTTCTTCTCTCTCCACATCCTCACAAATATTTGTTATTTTTTGCCTTTTTGATAAAAATTCTGACAAGTGTGAGGTTATATCTCATTGTGATATCAATTTGCATTTATTTAATGATTAATGATGTTGCACATCATGTGTCTGTATGTCTTTTTTGGAAAATGTCGATTTAGACATTCTGACTGTATTTTAATTGAATTTTTATATTAGATGTTCAACTTCTTTAAGCATTTCGGATGTTAATCCCTAATAAGATATATAGTTAGCATCGTGCTTTAATTTTGTCCATTGTTTTCTTTAGTGTGCGGATTTTTTTTTTCTTTTTTCAGTTTTATATAATGTTGCTTATTTTTCTTGTTGCTTGATTTTGTCTCTTGGTGTCAGATTCAGAAATTATCTCTAAGACCCACGTTAAGAAGCTTACAACTTTGTATTCTTCTAGGAGCTTTATGATGTCTGGTCTTATAGTCAAATCTTTAAATCATTTGTGTTGTTTTGCTGGGTCTGATGTAAGATAGTGGCCCTGTTTTATTCTTTTATGTGTATCTGTCAAATTTTAGCAATATCATTTATCCTTTAGCGTTCGTTGGAGAGCTGGTTTGGTGGTGTTGAATTCTTTCAGCCTTTGCTTGTCTGTAAAGCTTTTGATTTCTCCTTCATATTTGAATGAGATCTTTGCTGGGTATAGTAATCTGGGCTGTAGGTTATTGTCTTTCATCACTTTAAGTATGTCTTGGCATTCCCTCCTGGCCTGAAGAGTTTCTATTGGAACATCAGCTGTTATCCTTATGGGAATCCCCTTGTGTGTTATTTTTTGTTTTTCCCTTGCTGCTTTTAATATTTGTTCTTTGTGTTTGATCTTTGTTAATTTGATTAATATGTGTCTTGGGGTGTTTCACCTTGGATTTATCCTGTTTGGGACTCTCTGGGCTTCTTGGACTTGGGTGATTATTTCCTTCCCCATTTTAGGGAAGTTTTCAACTATTATCTCCTCAAGTATTTTCTCATGGTCTTTCTTTGTGTCTTCCTCTTCTTGGACTCCTATGATTTGAATGTTGGGGCTTTTAACACTGTCCTGGAGGTCTCTCAGATTGTCTTCATTTCTTTTAATTCATTTTTCTTTTTTCCTCTCTGATTCATTTATTTCTACCATTCTTTCTTCTAATTCACTAATCTTATTTTCCGCCTCTGTTATTCTACTATTTGTTGCCTCCAGAGTGTCTTTATTCATTATATATTGACTTTTTTTTTCTTCTAGGTCCTTGTAAAACCTTTCTTACATCTTCTCAATCATTGTCTCCAGGCTATTTATCTGTGATTCTATTTTGATTTCAAGATTTTGGATCATTTTCACTATCATTATTTGGAATTCTTTATTAGGTCGATTCTCTATCTCTTCCTCTTTGGTTTGGTTTGGTGGGCATTTATCTTGTTCCTTTACCTGCTGGGTATTCTTCTGTCTCTTCATCTTGGTTATATTGCTGAGTTTGGGGTGACCTTTCTGTATTCTGACAGTTTGTGGAGTTCTCTTTATTGTGGAGTTTCCTCACTGTGCCTGGGGATGTACTGGTGGCTTGTCAAGCTTTCTTGGTTAGGGAAGCTAATGTCGGTGCTCTGGTGGGTGGAGCTGGATTTCTTCTCTCTGGAGTGCAATGAAGAGTGCAGTAATGAGTTATGAGATGTCAATGGTTTTGGAGTAACTTTGGGCAGCCTGTATATTGGAGCTCAGGGCTGTGTTCCTGTTTTGCTGGAGAATTTGTGTGGTATGTCTTGCTCTAGAACTTGTTGGCCCTTGGGTGGTGTTGGTTTCAGTGTAGGTATGGAGGTGTTTGATGAGCTCCTGTCAATTAATGTTCCCTGGAGTCAGGAGTTCTCTGGTGTTCTCAGGATTTGGAGTTAAGCCTCCTGCTTCTGGTTTTCAGTCTTATTTTTACAGTAGTCTCAAGACTTCTCCTTCTATACAGCACTGTTGATAAAACATCTAGGTTAAAGATGAAAAGTTTCTCCACAGTGAGGAACACCCAGAGAGGTTCACAGAGTTACATGGAGAAGAGATGAGGGAGGAAGGAGTTAGAGGTGACCCAAATGAGATGAGGTGGAATCAATAGAGGAGAGAGCAAGCTAGCCAGTAATCACTTCCTTATGTGCACTCCACAGCTGGACCGCTCAGAGATTTTCATGGAGTTATACAGAGAAGAGAAGAAGGAGGAAGGTGACAGAGGTGGCCAGGAGGATAAAAGGGGAGAATCAAAAGGAGAGAGATAGATCCAGCCAGTAATCAGTTCCCTAAGTGTTCTCCACCATCTGGAACACACAGAGATTCACAGAATTGGGTAGAGAAGAGAGGGGGTAGGCAGGAGATAGAGGTGAACTAGTGGAGAAAAAAGGAGAGTCCAAAGAGGGAGAGAGCAATCAAGCCAGTAATCTTGCTCACAAGTAAAAATGGATAGTGAAGATTGAGTTCTTAAAGGTAAAAAATTGATAACAAATACCAAAAAGTAAAGATTGAAAATCTAGAGTAGAGTTTGGAATTTCAAAAATACGATATTAAAGAAAAGAAGAAAAAAAAAAAGGAAGAGAAAAAAAGTTACAAAAATTATAAAGTATATATATATATATATATATATATATATATACACATATATAAATGAAGTTTGTTTTTTAAAAAATAGGGTCTTTTTTTTGCAAACTAATAGTAGGTTATAAAAGTGAAACTTAAAGGATTAATAGAAGACTTAAAAATTAAAAAAAAATAAGGAATGATCCTAATAATAATAAAAATATATCTAGAACTTTCTCTGGTGGTGTTGTGGGTATTGTGGGGTTAGTTCATTTTCGAATAGTTCCTTGGTCCAGCTTATATTTCGCAAGATCTATAGGACCCTTCTTATGTAGTCAGTACCAACGATGGGGTTTTAATCTATTGCACCTGTCATTTCCAAGGTGGTTGCCTCTGTTTTAGCTTCTTCTGTTTGCTGGTCTCTTCAGTGTCTGATTTCCGCTCTCACACAAAGGAGGCAGTGGTGGGCACTTTTTTTAAGGCTCCCTTGTTCAGTAGCGCTGTGAGGAGGAAGGGACGCTGCAAACAAATAACACTGCTTTAGCCCCACTGGGCCTGCCCCTGCTCACAGAGCACATGTCCTCCATTCCCATACTGCTCAGGCTCTAGGCTGCTCTGTCAGGAACCGCCTGAGGCCAGCCCTGGGCTGTATGCACCTCTCAGGTCGAAGTCGCTCAGGTTCAGCACTCGGGTAGTCCTCAGAGGCTCAGACTCTGTTGGGCCTGCGTTTTGTGCCCTTCCCAGGGCGGAGCAGCTCAGGTGATGAGGTGTTTGTTTGGTGAGCGCGGTCTCTGCGACCTATCACCTCCCCCGTCCCTGGCACTCGGTTTTCTGGGTGTACAACTGGTGCACCTTCTCAGGTGGATGTTGACTGTCCAGAACCTCAAGAAGTCTTAGCAAAGAAGCCTGCTTGCAGTTTGGCAGATAATGTCTCTCTGGGGCTGTGATTGTCTCTTTCCGGCTCTGGCTGCTTGTCACCAGAGGGGGATGGTCTGCAGCCAGCTATCTCTGTTCAGTCTTTTGTTCTGTGTGTGGGCCTGGCAGTGTCTTAGGTTAGGGCTGGCTTTTCGTGTGGTAGTTATCCCACAGTCTGGTTTGCTAGCCCAAGTTAGTTCGCTCAGATTGCCCTAGGGTCATTCAGGCCAGATCCTTACTCTAAGCAATGCAGCCCGCGCCTCCCTGCCCAGCCCCCGCTTGCTAGTGGTGGATACAGGCGTCTGTGCTGCTTCTCCAATGGGGGAGTTACCTTTGGGCTCATAATCTGTGGTTTTAATTATTTATTTTTCCTCCCTGTTATGTTGCCCTCTGTGGTTCAAGGCTCACCACAGACTCCACAGTGAGAGTGTTTCCTGATGCTTGGAAACTCTTTCTTTTTAAGACTCCCTTCCCAGGATGGAGCTCCAACCCTACCTCTTTTGTCTCTTTTTTTTGTCTTTTATATTTTTTCTTACCTCCTTTTGAAGACAATGGGCTGCTTTTCTGGGTGCCTGATGTCCTCTGCCAGCATTCAGAAGTTGTTTTGTGGAATTTACTCAGTGTTTAAATGTTCTCTTGATGAATTTGTGGGGGATAAAGTGGTCTCCCAGTCCTATTCCTCTGCCATCTTAGGACTGCCTCCTTATTTTTATTCTTATGTTAATGTGGGTTAGGGAGTTTTTCATTATTGGAAACTTACTATTGACCTCTTCAGATTTCTATCTCTTTATGATTTAATAAAGAGATGATAGGTTTGATAGGTTTGGTAGGTTTTGATAGGTTTTATGATTTTAATAATTTATCCATTTATTTCAATTTTTCCAATTTGCTGGGATATAGTTGTTCTTGGTAGTCTCTCATGATTCTTTGTATTTCTGTGGCATCTCTCAAGATGTATGCTATGGTATTTATGAGGTTATTTATTTGGATTTTCTTTATTTTCTTGATTAGTCTAGCTAATATTTTACCAATTTATTTATTTAAAAACACTTATAATTTTGCTCATCTTTTCTGTTGCTTCATTAATCTAATTTTAACTTATTTTTGTGGTAATGTTTGTTATTAAACCTTCGTTCTACTCTCCTGGGGTATTGTTTGTCTTTTTTTTATTTTTATTTTTTAATTCTTGAAGGTGTAAATTTAGACTTTATGTGCTTTCTTTTTCTTTTTAAAAAGGTTTATTCTTTCCTCTTTACACTGATTTAGCCTCATTATATTACTTGGAATATTGTGTTCCATTTTTGTCTTGATACAGTTTTTAAATTTTTCTTTTGAAAAAAGTATATATACAGTGTTCCTTGAATTTGAAAAAAATAATATTGGCAAACTAACCATGAAATCTACAAATTGAATGCAATCTCTATCTAACTACATGAAAATTAAGCAAATACTTGAAAAACCAGTGGATCAAAAAAGAAATCAAAAGGAAAACTTAAAAATTACATTATATTATATATATTATATTACATTATATATATATATATATATATATATATATATATCCCCCAAGTGAGTAGAATGAAGAATTAATAATAAACATTGTAGCAAAAATAAGGGAAACATAGACTAGGGAAATAACAGAACAGATGAGCAAAATTATAAGTGTTTTTAAAGAAATAAATTGGTAAAATATTAGCTAGACTAATCAAGAAAATAGAGAAGATCCAAATAAATCAAATAATAAACGCCATAGCATACATCTTCAGAGATACCACAGAAATACAAAGAATCACTCTTTGACGTAAATGACAGCAATATTGTTTTGGATACATCTCTTAAAGGTAAGAAAACAAAAGCAAACATCAAGAAAGGGGACCTAATTAAACTTAAAGCCTTTTACACAGTAAAGGAAACCATTGACAAAATGAAAACAGTTTACTGAATGGGAATAAATATTTTCAAATGATATGAGTAATAAGGGATTAATATCCAACATATATAAACTGCTCATACAACTTAACATCAAAAACACAAACAAGGGGCGATCCCAAGATGGCAGAGGGAAAGGATGGGGAGTTCACTTTCTCCCTCACAAATACATCAGAAGATCATCTTCATGTGAAGCAACCTCCACAAAACAACTTTTGAAAGCTGGCAGAGGACCCCAGATATTCAGAAAGTTAAATGAATCTCTTTGAAATGAAGTGGGACAAAAGATAATGATGAAAAAAGAGGCAAAGGATCTGGGAAAGATACCCATCTTGGGGAGGGAGTCATGAAGAAGGAGAATTTTCCACAGAAAAGGAAACCCTGTCACAGGTGGGGTCTGGGGATCTTTAGAAGTTCAGAAGGCAGCATAATGAGAAAAAAAAAATTACAGAATTCTGCCAAATGGTGATTACCAGCAGAAAAGTGGCTCATACACTCATGTTCAACCACAGTGAGTGGGAGCTGAGTGTGGAGATGTAGGCCGCATCTCAAAGGTCCTTAGTAAGGACCAGGGTTGAATGTCGAGGACTGTTTGAGGGGCTAATGTGACATAATAACTCAAACTGTAGGAACTCCAGAGAGACAATGAAAAACAAAGTACCTTTCTTGCAGGAAGGTCATAACATGCAATGTGGCCACAGATGGGCTCACAGAACAAGGCTCATGACTGAGTGAACAAAAAAGGAGAGCAAGCCAGCTGCCATTTATGGCCCTCTTCAGAAGCAGAGAGGCAGGTGCATGACAGCCAGTGGTGGAAGTCAAGAGGCCACTGCATCTTGGTTCCAGTGACTGCAACTCCCACCAAGCTGTGACCAGGCTGCCTGTTGCTAACCACATCCTCCTAGAATCCTGGATGGTTCATATCAGCCAGGAATCTCACAGACTGAGGCCAGCTCCCCTGAAGAGGCACATGGGCCACCTGGGACTTACGATCCCTTCACACCAGAGATCGTGAGAGGCTTGGACCTGGGAAGTGCATGCTGTCTTGGGCTGTGGCAACCCCAGTGTTTTCTATCCAGCAGGAGTGCTCACCACTTATTCCAGTGATGTTTGTTTTCAGAGTCATTCCCTCTCCACAGCACAACTGAGCCAATGATCCTGAATAAGTGGTCACATTTTCCCCCTTGTGCCAGGGCAAAGATTATACACTGAAGATACTTGCAAGCAGAGGAGGCTAACTTAAAGAAAATAAGGGAGAACTGCCCCAGAAGTGGCAGGTGCAAAAGATGGAAAAATCCTTCAGTTAAGCTTAGACTGTGCATTTGAGGGGCAACTGTAGACATGAGAACAAGTTCAACTTGGAGCAAGGGATTAACTGACACTAAAATGACTCACAATGCCCACAAGAGTTCCAGTGGAATTCCTAGATTTATCTTTATTATTATTATTTTATATTTTTTAATAAATTTTATTATTTTTAACTTTTTATTATTAATTTATTTTTTTTGCTTTCTTCCCAATTATCTTATTTTTTCTCATATGGCCCCTTATTACTTTTTTAATCTTTATTTTTATAGCCTACTATTATTAAGATCATGGCTTCTGGTCCCATCACTTCATGGGAAAGACATGGGGAAACAGTGGAAACAGTGTTTGACTTTATTTTGGGGGGCTCCAAAATCACTGCAGATGGTGACTGCAGTCATGAAATTAAAAGACGCTTACTCCTTTGAAGGAAAGTTATGACCAACCTAGATAGCATATTCAAAAGCAGAGACATTACTTTGCCGACTAAGGTCTGTCTAGTCAAGGTGATGGTTTTTCCAATGGTCATGTATGGATGTGAGAGTTGGACTGTGAAGAAAGCTGAGCACTGAAGAATTGATGTTTTTGAACTGTGGTGTTGGAGAAGACTCTTGAGAGTCCCTTGGACATCAAGGAGATCCAACCAGTCCCTTCTGAAGGAGATCAGTCCTGAGATTACTTTGGAAGAAATGATGGTAAAGCTGAAACTCCAGTCCTTTGGCCACCTCATGCGAAGAGTTGACTTATTGGAAAAGACTCTGATGCTGGGAGGGATTGGGGGCAGGAGGAGAAGGGGACGACTGAGGATGAGATGGCTGGATGGCATCACTGAATTGATGGACCTGTGTCTGAGTGAACTCCGGGAGTTGGTGATGGACAGGGAGGCCTGGCATGTTGCGATTCATGGGGTCTCAAAGAGTCTGACACGACTGAGAGACTGAACTGGACTGAACTGATTACCTTTCTTAATTATATATTTTTAAAATTTATTTCATTTTTTTATAAATGTATTTTTTATAATGTGCTTTTGAGAGTCTAATCTCTATTCTGTGTTGTTCTGTACTTAGTCCCTCAGTGGTGTCCAACTCTTTGTGACCTGATGGACTCCCACCAGGCTCCTCTGTTCATGGGGATTCTCCAGGCAAGAATACTGGAGTGGGTTGCCATATCCTCCTCCAGGGGATCTTCCCAACCCTGGGATCAAACCCAGGCCTCCCGCATTTCAGCTGGATTCTTTACCATCTAACCCACCAGGGAAGCCCAATCATTATTCTACATTTTTAATTTTTGCTTTTTGATATGTTATCAATTTTGTATTATGAGGCTAATTTTTAGTATCCTTTTTCACTTAGGGATATGATTCCTGGCTTGTTTGCCCTCTTCCCTTTTAACTCTCTCTTTTCTCCTGCTGATTATCTCTATCTCCCTACTCCATCTCCTTCTCTTCTGTATATAACTCTGTGAATCTCTTTGGGTGTTACTGGCTATAGAGAGTTATTTCCCTATTAATCTATAGGGGTTGTCCTCTGTGTCAATTTGCTGGAGAAGTCTTGATGCTACTGTAAGAGGGGAACTGAAATCCAGGGGCAGGAGGCTTAACTCCAGAATTTTTGGCCATTATAGACCTTCTGACTCCAGAGAACATTAATAGATGAGAGACAGTCAATAATGAACAATGAAATAACTGAGACTAAAACTCTCTGGAGGGAATCAACAGTACAGATGTTAGAGAATAAGATCTGCAACAAGGTTGCTCTACCCAGCAAAGATTTCACTGAGATTCAAACAGTACAAATGAGGCAAAAGAACATATAATTGAGATATAAGATGGAATGGAAATAAATGAAGCAGAGTGGGGAAAAAAGAAAAAAAAAGGATAAAAGGAAATGTGAACAGACTCAGAAACATCTGGGTCAATGTTAAATGCTCCAACATTCAAATCATAGCTATCCCAGAAGAAGAAGACAAAAGGAAATGGCATGAGAAAATATTTGAGGAGATAATAATCAAAAACTTTCTTAAAATGGGGAAGAAAAAAGCCACTCAAGTGCAAGAAGCAAAGAGAGTCCCATACAGGATAAACCCAAGGTAAAGCACACCAAGACACATATTACTCAAACTAACAAACATTAAGCACAAAGAGAAAATATGAAAAACAGCAAAGGAAAAACAACAAATAACATATCCTTATGGGATCCCCATAAGGATAACAGCTCATCTTAGAACAGAAACTCTGTTGCCCAGAAGGGAATGACAAGATATCCTTAAAGTTATGAAAGAGAAAAACCTACAATCATGATTACCCAGCAAATATTTTATTCAGATTCAAAGGAGAAATCAAAATCTTTACAAGCAGAGAGAATTCAGCACCAGGAAACCAGTTCTCTAAAAAACTTGCTAAAGGATCTTCTTTAGATACGAAGCACAAAAATGCTTGGGGCTGGTGCATGGGGATGACCCAGAAAGATGTTATGGGGAGGGAGGTGGGAGGGGGGTTCATGTTTGGGAATGCATGTAAGAATTAAAGATTTTTAAAAAATAAAAAACTAAAAAAAAAAAAAGAAAACAATAAAGCAAATGGTAATGAGATTATACTCATCGATAATTATCTTAAACATAAATGGGCTAAATGCTACAACCAAAATACAAAGACTGGCCAAATGGATACATAAATAAAACACCTATAAATGCTACCAACAATCCACCCACTTCAAACCTAGAGACACATAAGATTGAAAGTGAGGGCTTGGAAAAATATATTTTGTGCAAATGGAGACAAAAAGAAAGTGGGAGTAGCAAGATTAATATCAGATAAAATAGACTTAAAAGGGCCATTTTAAGAGACGAAAAAGGACACTACATAATGATCAAGGGATCAATCCAAGAAGAAGATATAAGAGTTATAAATGTATATGAATCCAACATAAGAGCATTTCAATACATTAGCAAATGCTAATAACTATTAAAGGGGAAATTGAGAGTAATACAATAATTGGGGGGGGGGCTTTAATGTCCCACTCACATCAATAAATATGTCTCCCAGTCAGAAAATTAAGAAGGAAACTCAAGCCTTAAAAGATACATTGGACATAATTGATATCCACAGGGCATTTTATCACAAAACAATGGATTTTATCTTTTTTTGAAGTGCACATGGAATGGTCTTCAGGAAATATCACATTCTGGACCAAAAAAACTCACATTGGTAAATTTAAAAAAAAAAAAAAACCTGAAATCATTTCAAGCATCATTTCTGATCACAATGCTGTAAGATTAGATATCAACTATAGAAAAAAAATATAAAAAACAGAAACATATGTAGGCTAAACAACATGCTTCTGAATAACCAGCAGATCACTGAAGATATCAAAAAGGAAATCAAAATATGCTTAGAAACTACTCATAATGCAAACATGGAAACCCAAAATCTATGGGATTCAGTAAAAAGAGAGCTAAGAGGGTAGTTCACAGCAATACAAGACTGACACAAGAAAAAAGAGAAACATCAAATAAACAACTTAAACTTGCATCCAAATAAACCAGAAAAGGAACAGCAACAACAAAAATATCCCAAAGTTAGGAGAAGGAAATAAATCAACAGAAATAAATAAAAAGGAAACAAAGAAGACTACAGCAAAGATCCTAAAAACTCAAAGTTGGTTCTTTGAGAAGATAAATAAAATAGACAGGCAGTTAGCAAGACTCAAGAAAAAAAAAAGAAGGAAGACTCAAATTAATAAAAATAGAAATGAAAATGGAGAAATTATAATAGACAACACAGAAATACAGTCTTAAGAGACTGCTAAGAACAACCACATGCCTCCAAAATGGAAAACTTGGAAGAAATGGAGAAATTCTTAGAAAATTATAACCTTTCAATACTAAACCAGAAAGAAATAAAAAATATGAACAGTCCAGTAACTACGAGAGAAATTAAAACTATAATAAAAGAAATCTTCCAACAAACAAAAGCCAAGGACCATATGGTTTCACAAGTGAATTCTGCCAAAAATTTAGTGAAGAGCTTGTAAAAGCATACCTAAAAAAGATACCCTTTAAGTGATAGGGGACTTGAATGCAATAGTAAGAAGTCAAGAGGTATCTGGTGTAACAGGCAAGTTTGGCTTTGGAGTACAAAATGAAGCAGGGCAAAGGCTGACAGAGTTTTGCCAAGAGAAAGCATTGGTCATAGAAAACATACTTTTCAAACAACACAAGAGAAGACTCTACAGAAGACATTACCAGATGGTTGACACCAAAATCAGATTGATTATATTCTTTGCAGATGAATAAATAGAAGTTCTATATAGTACAAACAAGACCAGGAGCTGACTGTGGCTCAGATCATGAACTCCTTATTGCAAAATTCAGAATTAAATAGAAAAAAAGTAGGGAAAATCACTAGGCCATTCAGACATGACCTAAATCAAATCGCTTGTGAATATACAGTGGGAGGGACAAATAGATTGAAGGTATCATATCTGATAGACAGAGTGCCTGAATAACTATGGACGAAGGTTCATGACATTTTAAAGGAGGTGGTAACCAAAACCATCCTCAAGAAAAAGAAATGAAAAATGCAAAATGGATGTCTGAGGAGGCCTTACAAATAGCTGACTAAAGAAGAGAAGCAAAACACAAAGGAGAAAAGGAAAGGTATACCCATCTGAATGCAGAGTTACAAAGAATAGCAAGGAGAGATAAGAATGCTTTCCTAAGCGAAAAATGCAAGATATAGATGAAAACAATAGAATGGGAAAGACTAGAGATCTCAACAAAATTACAGATACCAGGGGATATTTAAGGTAAAGGTGGGCACACACACACACACACACACACACACACACACATACATACACAAAAGCAGAAATGGTATGGACCTAACAAAAGGATAAAACATTAAGAAGAAGTGGCAAGAGTACACAGAAGAACTATACAAAAAAGATCTTCAAAACCCAGATAATCGCAATGGTGTGATCACTCACCCAGAACCAGACATCTTGGACTGCAAACGCAAGTGGGGCTTAGAAAACATCACTATGAAAAAAGCTAGTGGAAGTGATGGAATTTCTACTGAGCTATTTCAAATCCTAAAAGATGATGCTGTCAAAGTTCTGCACTCAATATGCCAGCAAACAAGGGTGCCCACTCTCACCATTCTTATTCAACATAATTTTAGAGCTCCTACCCACAGCAATCAAAGAGGAAAAATAAATTAAAAAAAATTCAGATTGGAAAAACAGTAAAACTCTCTTTACAGATGACATGATCCTCTACATAGAAAAGTGGAAAGATTCCATCAGAAAACTACTAGAGCTAGTCAATGAATTTAGTAAAGTTTCAGGCTTTAAAGTTAATACACAGAAATCCCTTGCATTCCTATACACTAACAATGAAAAATCAGAAAAAGAAATTAAGGAAACAATCCCATTCACCACTGCAATGAAAAAAATAAAATATTTAGGAATAAATTTGCCTAAAGAAACAAAAGACTTCTATACAGAAAACTATAAAAAATGATAAAAGACATCAAAAATAACACAAACAGATGGAGAAATATGCCATGTTCTTGATTGAAAAAAAGTCAATATAGTGAAAATGAATATACTATCGAAATAAATCTATAAATGCAATACAATCCCTATTAAACTACCAATGTTATTTTTCACAAAACTAGAACAAATAACTTCACAGTTTGTATGGAAACACAAAAGATTTGGAATAGCCAAAGTAATCTTTAGAAACAAGAATGGAACTGAAGGAATCATCCTTCCTGCCTTCAGACTTTACTACAAAGCTACAGTCATTAAGAGAGTATGGTACCGGTACAAAGACAGAAATATAAATCAATGGAACAAACACAAAAGTCCATAGATTAATCCATGCACCTGTGGACACCATATATTTGACAAAGGAAGCAGAAATATATAATGGAGAAAAGACAATCTCTTCAATAAGTGGGGCTTCCAAGGTGGCACTAGTCTTAAAAATAACCATCCTGCCAATGCAGTTCAGTTCAGTTCAGTAACTCAGTCCTGTCTGACTCTTTGTGACCCCATGAATCGCAGCACGCCAGGCCTCCCTGTCCATCACCAACTCCCAGAGTTCACTCAGACTCATGTCCATCGAGTCAGTGATGCCATCCAGCCATCTCATCCTCTGTCGTCCCCTTCTCCTCCTGTCCCCAATCCCTCCCAGCATCAGAGTCTTTTCCAATGAGTCAACTCTTCACATGAGGTGGCCAAAGTACTGGAGTTTCAGCCTTAGCATCATTCCTTCCAAAGTATTCTCAGGACTGATCTCCTTCAGAATGGACTGGTTGGATCTCCTTGCAGTCCAAGGGACTCTCAAGAGTCTTCTCCAACTGCACAGTTCAAAAGCATCAATTCTTTGGTGCTCAGCCTTCTTCACAGTCCAACTTTCACATCCATACATGACCACAGGAAAAACCATAGCCTTGACTAGACAGATCTTAGTCGGCAAAGTAATGTCTCTGCTTTTGAATACGCTATCTAGGTTGATGATAACTTCCCTTCAAAGGAGTAAGCGTCTTTTAATTTCATGGCTGCAGTCACCAGATGCATTGATTTTGGAGCCCCCCAAAATAAAATCTACACTGTTTCCACTGTTTCCCCATCTATTTCCAATGAAGAGATGGGACCAGATGCCATGATCTTCATTTTCTGAATGTTGAGCTTTAAGCCTACTTTTTCACTCTCCTCTTTCACTTTCATCAAGAGGCTTTTGAGTTCCTCTTCACTTACTGCCATAAGGGTGGTGTCATCTGCATATCTGAGTTTATTGATATTTCTCCTGGCAATCTTGATTCCAGCTTGTGTTTTTCCAGTCCAGCGTTTTTCATGATGTACTCTGCATATAAGTTAAATAAGCAGGGTGACAATATGCAGCCTTGACATGCTCCTTTTCTTATTTGGAACCAGTCTGTTGTTCCATATCCAGTTCTAACTGTTACTTCCTGCATGCAGATTTCTCAAGAGGCAGGTCTAAAGGGATAATAGGGTAGCAGAGATGTGCCTGTAAACGGGCCTGTCTGCTAGGGCTGGACGTCCTTGCAAACCAGATGTTCTACTAAAGAGTCTGGACACAGCCTTGAGTTTAATGGTCCCTTGCAAACGAGGGAGCATTCCCTTCTTGTGATAAAGAAAGAATAGAGGGCTTTGTACAGACTCTGCAGTAGACTAGGATTTTACTCCCCTTTACTATACGATAACATGTATGCACCTGCGCTGTGCTGAAAAGGCTTATTCATGCAGTCTGGAATTCTGCCTAGGGGGCTATTATAATAAACGACAATTAGTTTTTTGCCCAGTTCTGTTCCTCTGGCCGGAGTGTGTGTGTCATCTGTCTCTTGTGTGTCTTGTTCTGTGTCATTTCACTCATAATCTCCAACATCTGGTGCCCAACGTGGGGTTCGAGTGAAACCAAAAGGGTAAATAGCCCCAGGGGGATTTTAAATCCATAGCAGGGGAACTTTCAGGAAAATTATGGGGAATTCCTCACCCTAGCAGAGGGGAGCTTTCAAAAAAATCATGGGGCATTCCTCATCATCATTACTGGCACAATACATGGAGTTAGTCCAAGGACTTCTCCACTCCATAGGCTTTAAAGCCTCCACTCATCAGTTGAGTGAGCCCTTTCGCTTGGTGAAGCAATATTGTCATTGGTTTCAATATCAAACTAAGTTACAGTTAAACTTGAAGGAATGGAAAATAATTCAAAAGGAATTGAGAAAGCAACATCAGAAGGGTAATGTGATCCTTTGAAGTTATGGGCTTTGTGTAGTGCTATAACATAGGCTTTGACCTTGCTCTCTACTGATAATGAAACTAAATCTAATGCTTCAAGGAGGGGAGAAATAATTTATGAGGATGTGTCAGACGTGTGCGGGGTTTCTGCATCACCTGAAGGCAAGGATACAAATGAGCCTCCTCCTGTAAATGGTGAAACATCTGACAGTTCAGAATCAGATTCAGAGGCTTCTTCAATTTTGTCAGAGGAGGGCAACGAGATTAAAGAAATGACCCATCTATTCCAGGAATGGTGGAAATCCCATAAGGAGGAGAAAAAAATCTACACCTTCTGCTCCTCCTTGTGCTTCTCTTAACCCCACTGCAGTTAATCAGCCCGATGTGGGCAGGGAACATTGTCGGTTCTCCTTTCCTTTGTCTATGCTTCATGATGATGACTTGTCTGCTCCCCCTGGTGGATTTATCGATCATCCACAATTGTTTCCCATCCAGAGACAGCAGGATGGCAATGTGATAAATGTTCAATATGCTCCTTTGGAATATAAATTTTTTAAAGATCTTAAGGATGCAGTAGTGCAGTACGGTCCTCAATCTCCCTTTGTTTTGGCTTGCTGGAATCACTGGGAAAAGGAAAATTAATCATTCTGTTAGATTGGAAATCTATTGCCCAAGCTGTCTTGGAGGGCTCTCAATGGTTGCAACTCCATAGCTGGTGGGAAGAAGAAGCTAGAAAGCAGGCTCGGATTAATGAGGGACAGAATCCCCCTGGTCCTCTCGAGGACAAGCTAATGGGAGAGGGCCTATATCGGGCTTTAAGAGAACAGGCTCAATACTCTGATCAGGACTTACAACAAGTCCGCCAGGTCTTTTTACGAGCATGGTGCCATGTGGTGCCTACTGGCCATGCCCAGCCCTCCTTTGTTAAAACAATGCAAGGCCCCAGTGAGCCATATACTGATTTTGTAGCAAGACTGAGGGTAGCTATGGAACAGACTGTAGGGAGGGATGAGATTTCAGAGATATTATTACAAAATTTAGCATTTGAAAATGCAAATCCTGAATGCAAGCGTATACTGGGACCTTTAAAGGGACAGGGTGCATCTATAGCTGAATATATCAGAGCCTGCTTGGGAATGGTAGGGACTGAGCATCAGACTAATGTTTTTGCTACAGCCTTGGCCAAAGTTATGAGACCACCAAAGGGAGGTAACTGCTTTCATTGTGGAAAACCTGGTCATATGAAAAGAGAGTGTCGGAAATTAAAAGCTGATCAAGGTGCAATTCCTAAAGACAGATCTCTTGCTGGAAAGAATAAGACTCCTCCCAGACTTTGCTGTCAGTGTGGGAAGGGGTTTCATTGGACTAATGAATGCAGATCTAAAACAGACAAAATGGGCAACCCGATACTGGAAAACTATCCTGCGGGCCTAAGTCCTTGGGGCCCAGGAACAATACCAGGGACTTCTCCTCCTTGCCCTCCTCCCATCCCATCTGCCCCAACCCTATTCCCTCCCAGCAACCGTTATGAGTCGATGCCCCATTAAAAGGACCTCAGATGATGATTTCAGACTTACAGTCTGCTACTTCAGGGAGTGCTGCTGCTGACTTACCACTAGCTGATAATGTTATTTTGTCACCAGGGGGAGGCATTTATAAATTAAAAACAAATGTATTTGGACCACTGCCTAAAGGCACTTTTGGCTTGATATTAGGTCATAGCAGCACGGCTTTGAGAGGTTTAACCATAATTCCTGAGGTAATAGACTCTGACTATGTTGGGGAAATTTTAATTATGGTCTCTACTTCTACCACACTTTCATTGTTAGCTGGGGAACATATTGCTCAAATACTTCTCCTACATTATCACCCCTTTTTGGCTCTTCCTAATGAATGAACAGGAGGATTTGGAAGTACTTGGCGACATATATTTTGGGAAATGCTTATCAAAGATTCCCGCCCTGTTCTCTCCTTGATTATACAGGGAAACAACTTTGAAGGACTAGTAGATACAGGGGCGGATGTTTCAGTCATTTCTTCTCAACAATGGCCCCAAGATTGGGAAAAAGAAAACAGCCCTTTTATGCTGATGGGATTGGGCTCCATTGCAGATGTCTGGAAGAGTACCCATCCCTTACAATGTCAATTCCATAATGGAAGATCAGTGTTTGTTACCTTTTATATTGTAAATATACCTATTAATATATGGGGGAGAGATCTTCTCTCTCCGTTGGGGGTTTCTGTAACCATTCCTTCAGAAAACTAGTAGCCACTGCTCAAATTCCTCGAGCACTCCCATTAAAATGGTTAACTAATACTCCAAAATGGGTTGAGCAGTGGCCATTACCAAAAATGAAGCTCGAGGCATTAGAACAATTAGTACAAGAACAACTCCAACTTGGTCATATAGAGCCCTCTACCTCCCCCTGGAATTCTCCTGTTTTTGTTATAAAGAAGAAATCTGGAAAATGGAGAATGTTAACTGATTTATGAGAAGTTAATAAATGTATTGAACCTATGGGAACCTTGCAATTGGGACTCCCCTCTCCAGCTCTTATTCCTCAGAACTGGTCCTTAATGGTGTTAGATCTTAAAGACTGTTTGTTTGTTTGTTTGTTTGTTTGTTTGTTTTTACCATTCCCCTACAATTGCAAGATAGAGATAAATTTGCTTTTACAGTTCCTGTTCTTAATCATGCTCAGCCTGTTAAGCATTAACAGTGGACAGTCTTACCACAAGGAATGATAAATAGTCATACAATCCCTCTGCCAAGAATGCCCCAATTATATTCTATGTCATTACATGGATGATCTCCTATTGGCAGCTCCTAGTATTGCTGAATGTGATGAATTCTTTTTAAAAGTACACGAGGCTTTAAGACTATACAATTAAATTCTAAAGGCCTTTCTTATTTCATATTTAGGGACAATATTGGAACAACATAGAATTAGGCCCCAAAAGTTGCAAATTAGAAGAGACCATCTCAAAACCTTAAATGATTTTCAAAAATTATTGGGAGATATTAATTGGCTACGCCTGGTACTTGGGATTGCTACTTATCAATTATGACATTTGTTTTCTACTTTAGAAGGAGATACAGCTCTGGATAGCCCCCGGACCTTAACCCCATTGGCTTTACAGGAACTTGAGCAACGACTAAATGACGACTTTTTGACTTACTTACATGCATCTCAACCTATTTATTTTATAGTATTTCATACCCCTTATTCCCCATCTGGTGTAATTGCTCAAGAAAAAGGATTAACAGAATGGGTTTTCTTACCTAACAGCTTTTCAAAAAAATTGACTATATATATATGGTTAAATTAGCCTTCCTTATACAGAAGGGTTGCCATCGTATTTTACAATTATCAGGATGTGAACCACACCAGATTGTTACTCAGTTAACAACTGCTCAAATATCTTGATGTTTACAATTTAATGAAAACTGGCAAATTTCTCTTGCCTCATATCCTGGTTCATTTTCTAATCATTATCCATCATCTAAATTGATTGATTTTCTTGGGACTAACGCTATGATATCTTATTCCCCAATTTCAGATGTTCCAGTTAAGGGACCCACTATTTTTACAGATGCAAAGAAAAATACTGCTGGATATTGGACCCCGGAAAATTCCAAGGTTCTCCTCCACTTATTTTCTTCTGTACAGCCCACTGAATTGTGGGTTATCTATTTAGTTTTGCAAGATTTTCCCCAACTGCCTATTAACATTGTTTCAGATTCTCAATATGCTGTTCTCTCTTGCCTACAGCTTCCCCATGCCTCCTTTCCATTGACTCTTAAAACAGCTATTGATAAATTGTTTTACCAAGTACAACAATTGCTCTTGCAGTGTTCAGAGTTAATTTTCTTTACTCACATCCGTGCACATTCTGCCCTTCCTGGACCCTTATCATTCGGAAATGCTACAATTGATGCCTTACTTTATCCTATAGAAGCAGCAAAGCAAGAACATCTCTTACAACATACCAACTCCAAAGGGTTACAAAAATCTCATGCTATTACTCTAAAACAAGCTCAAAATATTGTTTGTTCTTGTTCCATATGTGCACCCTTTGCTTTGCCATTTACCCCACCAGGTGTCAACATAAGAGGACTACAAGCAAATCAGATATGGCAAATGGCTATAATTTACATTTCCTCTTTTGGACAACAAAAATGTTTGCATCATACTATAGATACTTGCACACATTTTCAATGGGCCACTGCATTACACTCTGAAAAGGCTGATGCTGTTATTACTCATTTGTTATCTTGTTTTGCAGTTATGGGATTACCAATTGAAATGAAAATTGATAATGCACCTGCTTACCAATCCACAAAATTAGCTCACTTTTTATCTCAATACCATATAACTCATACTTTTAGTATTCCTTATAATAGCCAAGGGCAAGCTATCATTGAAAGAGCTAATCATACCTTGCGTGATTATCTTGAAAAAATAAAAAAGGGGGAACAAGAGAGATTTATGAAACCTAAAGACATTCTGAATAAAACCTTACTTACCCTAAATTTTTTGAATGTTTGGAGCAAGGGAAATCTATCAGCAGCAGAGTTGCATTTTCAAGGGAAAGAAGAGGATAAGAAGATCTTGAATACACCTATTTGGTATAAAGATAAAGAGAAAGGTTGGATCCCAGTATCATTAATATATTTGGGACGAGGGTATGCTTTCATTTCTGTTGATAATTACAGGTTTTGGATCCCAGCAAGATTGATCAAAATCAACAATGGCTGATCCCCTTTTTCAAAAATTCGAAGAGCTTACTATGCAGAGAAGCCTTACTTCCCGTACAAGGGAAGCAACACCTCCTACATGGGGTGAAATGAAGAGGTTGACCCAGGAAACAGAGAAGACATTAATGAAGGCGGAGCAACCTCTGAATCCTACCAATCTTTTGCTTGCCATGATGGCGGTGGTGACATGTCAGGTAATCGGTGTATCAGCAAGTAATCATACATATTGGACATATATACCTAATCCCCCATTAGTAAGAGCAGTTTCCTGGGGGGAACCAGAAATGCAGGTATGTACTAATGAGACTGCCTTCTTTCCCCTGCCAGCTTGTGGGGGAATAGAACAACTATCTCATCATAAATAACAATATAATACTAGTAATTTGACCATTGCAGTGGAAGGTATTCCTTTATGCATAGGGGGATACCCCTTTTGTCTGTCCACCAAGGAACATTCTCATCATGCTTATAATACATGGGTGGTAAAATATAATAATTACTATTTTGCTACTTTTACTGTGCTTGTTTCCACCAGGGGATTTAGCACCTCGACAGAACTGATAGATATTCAAAATGGAAAACACTTGTCGCTATGTCCTGTTAACATTTTTGTTCCTTCTCTAGAATCTTTGGAGTGGGAATGTTGCCGAGGTCATCGACCATTTAAAGTCATGAATTATTCTGGGACCATCCTTGTAGATTGGAGTCCAGATCATGGGCAATTCTTAGAAAAATGGTCAAATAAATCTTTTAGGTGGCATCGTGCAAATAGCACTTTGATGGGCAAAGGTAATGAAACATTTAAATGGCAGCAATTTGCACTTGTCCCTCCTCAATTACAATTGCAACGATATCCGCACATTCAAGGAGATATTTGGAAACTACGGGTGTTTTCTTGTAATCTCACTATCTGGTCAGGAAACTATACTTTGGACAGTGGTGACTCTTTGGGTCCATTCCATGTTAATTTACATGTTAATAAATCTTATTCTGCAATGGCACATGTAAAATATCCTTTTGCATTGTTATATGGGAATTGGACCTGGAATGATACTGTGGGGTCTGTGTCATGTGACTATTGTAATCTAACTCAATGTGTAAATCAGTCTTGGTGGGAAGAATTTGAAAGATGAGACTTAAATTCCAATTTCTCGCTAGTAATTGTTAGGGCTCGGACAGAAGTATGGTTACTTATAAATCTGACTCGGCTGTGGTCAGATTCTTTTGCTCTTTTTCATCTATTAACCACTGTACAGACTTTGCTACACCGATCTCGATGTATGCTTGGTGTGGTCATTGCTTCGATTCTAGCAGTCGCGTCAGTAACTGCAACAGCAGTGGTAGCAGGTCTTGTGTTACACCAAGGAATTAAAACAGCTGATTTTATTTGGGACTGGCATAAAGACTCTCATTTGTTATGGCAACAACAGCGAGATTTGGATGCCTGACTTGCTACCGATGTGCTCAATCTTCAACACACCATTTCCTGGCTTGTAGCTCAATTGGCTGTTTTATCTACACGAAGTGTGTTGAAATGTGATTGGAATTCTTCTCAGTTTTGTATAAGACCTGTACCATTTAACATGAGTGAAGGATGGGATAAAGTAAAACGATCCTTGACTGGGCTTCAAAATCTCACTACAGAGATTATGGACCTGGAACGACAAAATGAGAATATATTGCAGGGAAAAAGTGATCAAAAACATCACATATGACAGTGATAAAGAATGACTGAAAAGAATACCACTCAATGAGTCAAGAGATAAAGATATCCCAGTACCAATGAGCACACCTTATAGCCAGATACTGGTCTCTGATATCATTCTCCTCTAAAATGAACCAGAAGCTCTTTGGAGAAATCTCTGATTACAGCGTCATGATAGGTAAAAGATGTCTGAATGTGACATGAAGTAAGGAATCACTAAAAATATAATAGGAATGTTTTAATCCAGTAACCATCTTGAAAGGAGGCTCCCCTAGCCAAATATAGAAAAATATGAACACAAAAATAATTAAATATGGTGATGAATTATAAAGTATCAGAAGCATTATCATGAATCTAATATCAATAAAAAATTGAAAAATAAATAAATAGCTTGATAAATATCAGGAGTGGAGGAGAATTCTTACATTAAATTGCATAGGCTGATAGACAAATACACATGGAGATCTAGAGTTGGAAAATCATCTTTTTGTAATCATCATAATAAAGATTTGATCAGGAAATAATTAACATATGCTAAATCTAGAGGGAAATTTTGACAAGTAACAGGATGCTTGCATGATCTGTTAGTTGCAAAAGTGAAAAAAATCACAATAATTATACAGTGGAGAAATTCGATAACACTTGAACAAATTATCAAAATTAACATTAGTAACAAGAGACAGATGGACACCATGGGCCTCCATATGTGATATCCTGAAGTGGACACAATATCTCCTGTGGGGTATTAAAACAAGAATGTGTAGTCTGAATCTAACCTAAAGAAAAATCAGACAAACTTCAAAAGAGGAACAGTCTGCTTATTTTCATAAATGTTGGTTTTAATAAAAGCCTATGAAAAGCTATGTAAATGTTTAGATTAAAGGAGGCTAAAATGTCATGACAGCTAGATGCAATATTTGTTCCTAGATTATATCCTTTGCTATAGGAGTAAAAATGTCTAAAAAGTATATAATTGGGTCATGTGACAAAATTGACACAAAGAATAGATTACTATATTTATCTCCAATTTTACTGGTTGATTACTATTGTGTGTTTTTGTAATAAAAAATATATTTTAATAGGAAATACAGACAGAAGTATTTAGTGGTAAAAGGCCAGATAATGAACTGTTTACAGTTGGTGAAATTAAGTAAATGTATATGAATGTTCTTTGTAATATTTTAATTTTTGTGTAACTTTTATTTAAGCTTGAAATTATTTTCATTTAAGAAATCTAAGAAGAGAATATAGTAGGTCTAGTATAAAAGCAGATATTTGGTAAATTTTGTCAGAGCAGTTTTCATGGTATGATGGCGCTGCCAGTGTATAAAGTGGGTGGGTTCATGGGACTTCCCTGGCAGTCCTGTGGTTAAGATTCTGTGCTTTCAATGCAGGGGAGGGGGCTTTGATCCCTGACAGGGAACTAAAGTTTCTCATGCCACGTGGTTCAGTATTTTTTTTTTAATTTTGAAAAAAAATAGAGTGTTTGGATTTATTGAAGTGGTAAGGAGGCAAAAAATATATAGGCTTTTCTCGCAAGAACTGTAGTAGTTATGGAAACAAGGGTGAAAAGTGGTAATCTGAGGCAGAGGTAGGTTTAAGGAGAAAAATTTGAGGATGTGCTGAGTATTTTAGACTTAGGAGAAGATTATGTTACAGACATGACAAAATATACTTATATATAAGGGTGCAGAATTTAGAGATCAAATTGCAGAAATTAGCATTGGAGAGAAGAAGACATTACTTCCATTGGGGAAAGAGGTAAAGAATGTTCAAAGTAGATAAGTACGAAGGTTGAAGGAAAGTGGATCATGAAATTTTACTCCTGGTATACATTGTTTTTTACTTTTCTGTATGTGAGGAAGAATGGAGGTTGGTAAGTTGTATTTCCTTAATACTGGACATCTGAGAGTTATTTCTCAAGACTCATCTTTCCTTGTTTGCAATTTTAGCAAATTAAACAATGATGGTAATTGTTGTAGCATAAAATATTTTTAAATAAAAATATTAGTACTTTCTTAGTATTGAAGATTGCACATATTGCATAGGACATATGATCGCTTTAGAATTTTAACTGTGTTCATATATTTTTTTTTAATTTTAGTTTTTTATTTTTTAAATTTTAAAATCTTTAATTCTTACATGCATTCCCAAACATGAACCCCCCTCCCACCTCCCTCCCCATAACATCCTTCTGGGTCATCCCCATGCACCAGCCCCAAGCATGCTGCATCCTGCGTCAGACATAGACTGGCGATTCAATTCACATGATAGTATACATGTTAGAATGTGATTCTCCCAAATCATCCCACCCTCTCCCTCTCCCTCTGAATCCAAAAGTCCGTTATACACATCTGTGTCTCTTTCCCTGTCTTGCATACAGGGTCGTCATTGCCATCTTCCTAAATTCCATATATATGTGTTAGTATACTGTATTGGTGTTTTTCTTTCTGGCTTACTTCACTCTGTGTTCATATTTTTAATTGGAGGATAATTGCTTAGCAGTGGTGTGTTGTTTTTGCCATACATCAGTCATTGGTATACACATGTCCCCTCCCTCCACCCTCCATCCTCCCACCCCATTCATACCCTCTAGGTTGTCACAGAGCACCAAGCTTAGCTCCCTATGTTATACATTAACTTCCCATTAGCTATCTATTTTAGCTAATGTATGCATTTCAATATATACAATTCAGTGCTACTCTCTCAATGCATCCTACCCTCTCCTTCCCCAACTGTATCTGTAAGTCTGTTCTCTATGTTCAGTCTCTATTCTGGCCCTACAAACATGTTCATAAATGCCATTTTTCTAGATTCCATATGCATGCATGCTAGGTCGCTTCAGTCATGTTCAACTCTTTATGACACTATGGACTGTAGCCTTCCAGGCTCCTCTGTCCAAGGGACTCTCCAGGCAAGAATGCTGGAATGAATTGCTATGTCCTCTTCCCAGGGATGTTATTGATCCAGGGATCAAACCTGTATAGCCAGCAGGAATTTGCTGTATGATGCAGGGAACTCAAAGCCAGTGCTCTGTGAAAATCTAGAGGGGTGAGATGGGGTTGGAGGTGGGAGAGAGTTTAAAGAGGGAGGGGACATATGTATACCTATGGCTGATTCACGTAGGTGCATAGCAGAAACAAACACAATATTGTAAGGCAATCATTACCCAAGTTAAAAAAATAATAATGAATAAAAGTTGTGTTCAAGCATGTCATTTAGGAGATATCTCCTAGAATGCACCAAAATAATCTATCTAAAGTGAGTTTATTTTTTCAGCCATCTATTTATTAAAATTTATGATAAATTCAAATAAACTCCATAGTAGAAAAAGTTACTGTGAATCAAAGCACAAATACACAAACTCAAGTGCAATCCAAAATAGTTGTATAGCAATCAGATATGGAATATTATATTGTATTAGTACTGTTAAAAAATTTACTAAGGATTTCCAGTAATTCCAGGAAGTTCCCTCTGAAGTACAAATAAAAAGAATCATGGAAGTCGTTTGCATTACCTAACTGTTTTACATAACTGAAAAAGCTTCCATAATTCTTTTAATCTGTACCCCAGAAGGAATTTCATTTGTATTACCTAACTGCTTTATAATAACTATATTGGATAAAAACCTGGAATATTAGATCCACGAATCAAAGTAAATTGGACATGGTCAAGCAGGAAATGAAAAGACTGAACATCTAAATCTTAGGAATCAGTGAACTAAAATAATCAGGAATGGGTGAATTTAATTCAGATTACCATTTTATCTTCCATGGACACGAATCCTTTAGAAGGAAGGGAGTAGCCCTCATAGTCAACAAGAATCCAAAATGCGGTAATTGGGTGCAATCTCAAAAACAACAAAATGATCTTGGTTTGTTTCCAAGGCAAGCCATCCAATGTCATAGTAACCTAAGTCCATGCTCCAACCACTAATGCTGCATAAGCTGAAGTTGAATTGTTTAATGAAAACATACAACTCCCTCCGGAACTAACACCAAAATGTTCTTCCACCACTTGGGATTGGAGTGCAAAATGAGGAAGCCAAGAGATACCCCAAATTATAGCATGTTTGGCCTTGGAGTACAGAATGAAGAAACAAAGACTAACAGAGTTTTGCCAAGAAAACAAACTGGTCATAGCAAACACCCTCTTCCAACAACAAAAGAGATGACTATACACATGTACATCACAAGATGGTCAATACTAAAATCAGATTATGTTCTTCCATCCAAAGATGGAGAAGCTCCATACAGACAGTAAAATCAAGACCTGGAACTGACTATGGTTCAGATGATGAGCAAGATTAGTTTTGCAAAATTCAGGCTTAAATTTAAGAAAGAGGGGAAAACCACTAAGACATAAATCAAATCAAATAAAACCCCTTATATAATACAGGGAGGCAATGAATAGATTCAAGGGATTGGATCTTGTAGATGGAGTCCCTGAAGAACTGTTGATGGAGGTTCATAATACTGTACAGGAGACAGTGACTAAAACCATTCCAAAAAAAAAAAAAAAAAGAAATTAATAAGGCAAATGATTGTCTAAGGAAGATTTACAAATCGCTAAGCAGCCATGAAATTAAAAGATGCTTACTCCTTGGGAGGAAAGTTATGACCAGCCTAGATAGCATATTAAAAAGCAAAGATATTGCTTTGCCAACAAAGGTCCATCTAGTCAAGGCTATGGTTTTTCCAGTGGTCATGTATGGATGTGAGACTTGGACTGTGTAGAAAGCTGAGTACCGAAGAATTGATGCTTTTGAACTGTGGTGTTGGAGAAGACTCTTGAGAGTCCCTTGGACTGCAAGATGATCCAACCAGTCCATCCTAAAGGAGATCCGTTCTGGTTGTTCATTGAAAGGACTGAGGCTGAGGCTGAAACTCCAGTACTTTGGCCACCTCATGAGAAGAGCTGACTCATTGGAAAAGACCCTGATGCTGGAAGGGATTGGGTACAGGAGGAGAAGGGGATGACAGAGGATTAGATGGCTGGATGGCATCACTGACTTGATGCACATGAGTTTGGGTGAACTCCGGGAGTTGGTGATGGACAGGGAGGCCTGGTGTGCTGCAATTCATGCGGTCACAAAGAGTTGGGCACAACTGAGCAACTGAACTGAACTGAACTGAACTGAAGGAAGAAGAGGAGCAACAGGGAATGAAGAAAGGGAATGATATACTTAACTGAATGCAGAATTCCAGAGAATATTAAGGAGAGATAAGAGGGCCTTCGGGAAAACAATATAACGGGAAATATTAACCGTCTCTTCAAGAAAATTAGATATATCAAGGGAATATTTCATGCAAGGATGGGCACTATAAAGGACAGAAATGGTAAGGACCTAACAGAAGCAGAAGTGATGAATAAGAGATGGCAAGAATACACAGAAGCATTGTACAAAAGTTATCTGAATGACCTAGATAAACATGATTTTGTGCTCCTTTACCTAGAGTCAGCTATCCTGAAGTATGAAGTCAAGTTATTGGGCTTTAGGAAGCATTAGTAGTATGAACAAAGCTAGTGGATATTACAGAATTCCAGGTGAGCTATTAAAATCCTAAAAATTATGCTGTTAAAGTGTTGCAATCAATATGTCAGCAAATTTGGAAAACAGCAGAAGGCACAGGACTGGAAAAGGTCAGTTTTCATTCCAATTCCAAAGAAAGACAATGACCAAAACTGCTAACACTACCATACAATTGCACTTGTCTCACATGCTACAAGGTTATGCTCAAAATATTTCAAGCTAGGCTTAAGCACTACATAAGTTGAGAAATTCCTGATGTACCAGGTGAACTTCAAAGGGGCAGAGGAAACAGAGACCATATTGCCAACTGTTGGATCATAGAGAATGCAAAGGAGTTCCAAAAAAGCATATATTTTGCTTCATTTATTATATTAAAGTCATTGACTGTGTGGATCACAACACTTGTAGAAAATTCTTAAAGAGATAGGTCTATCAGACCACTTTACCTGTCTCCTGAGAAACCTGTATGTGGGCCAAGAAACAACAGTTAGAACCCGTCATGGAAAAAGAGACTGGTTCAAAATTGGGAAAAGACCATGAAAAAGCTGTATATTGTCTCCCTGCTTACTTAACTTATATGCAGAGTACATCATGTGAAATGTTGGACTGGGTAAATCACAAACTGGAATCAAGATCGCCAAGAGAAACATCAAGAACCTCAGATATGCAGATGACACCACTCTAATGTCCAAAAGTGAAGAGGAACTCAAAAGCCTCTTGATAAAGGCAAAAGAAGAGTGCAAAAGCTGGCTTGAAACTCAACATTCAAGAAACTAAGATCTTGGCATCCAGTCCCATCACTTCATGACAAATAAAAGGGGAAAAAAGTGGAAGCAGTGACAGATTTTATTTTCTTGGGCTCCAAATCACTGTGGACTGTGACTGCAGCCATAACATTAAAAGATGCCTCCTACTTGAAAAGAAAGCTATGAAAATACTAGATAACATATTAAAAATACAGGTCTGTATTGTCACAGCTATGGTCTTACCAGTAGTCAGGTACAGATGTGAGACCTGGACCATAAAGAAAGCTGAGCACCAAATAATTGATTCTTTCAAATTGTACTCTTGAGTTGCTTGGACTGAAAGAAGATAGCTGATCATAAAGAAAATCAACCCTGTGTATTCACTGGAAGAATTTCTGCTGAAGCTGAAGCTCTAATTCTTTGGTCATTTGATGCAAAGAGCCTACTCATTGGAAAAGACACTGATTCTGGGAAAGATTGAAGGCAAAAGGAGAAGGGTTTGGCAGAGAATGAGATGATTAGATAGCACCACAAGCTCAATTCATATAAATTTGAGCACACTCTGGGAAACAATGGAGGATAGAGTAGCCTGGCATGCTGCAGTGCATGACATTGCAGAGACTCAGACACAAATTAGTGACTGAACAACAATAATAACAAACTGTTTTATGGCCTTACAGATTTTATGCATCAATGAAAACTGAATTTCTGCTCCACATCCTGTTACAGGCTTTCTAACATCAACAGTTTACTTAGGGATTATGCTTTGTGCTACTTGCTCATGACTGAATTTCTGATCATGCAAAGGTTCCTAGAAAATTCACCTGATAACAACTATAAAACTTAAATCTTACAATAAAATGAACAGTTGCATCCTCTTTTCATAGTGCACTACATTTTATACATGTTAACTATAAAATAGTGAAACTATATCATTAAATACATATTGGCTTTCCAATATTTTCTTTATTCCTCAACATAAATATGTTTTAATAGGGAAGCTATACTAGATTTTCACAGTAGTACAGAGAAATATAAGGCCAAGTCTAGCAAGCCAAGCTTTGCTTTGGAGACTATTGTGAAGAATGTAGCAGGAAAAGCATGAGAAGGAATTTCCTGACCTTCTTGTGGTTAGGACTTCATGCTTTCACTGCTGAATGTGTGGGTTCAATCCCTGGTTGAGAAGCTAAGAGTCCCAAAAGCCACATGATGGAGCAAAGGGAGAAAAAGAAAAACATGAGAGAATAGTTGATCCACCTCCCAGCAGCTTTGAGAACAGTGATGTAATGGTTTTACCATTGTACACTTACAAAGAGTTCAAGTAAAAGTCTATAATATTGTTTAATTTAATAAACTTGTTCAGTAAGTGTTTTACCAAAGATTTCTTATGACTTCTGGTAAGATTAACTTCAAACAAAAAGGTAATCTATAGCTGTCAGAGTAAAGGTAAGAAATGATTTCATGAAATTTGATTCTTTTTCTTACTGACTTCTTGCTCTTCTGTGCCCAGTCACTCAGTTGTGTGTGACTCTATGTACGGTAACCCCCTAGGCTCCTTTGTCCACGGGATTTTTCAGGCAAGAATGCTTGATCATGTTGCGATTTCCTCCTCCAAGGAATCTCCCTGAACTTGAGAGGTTTGAACTTTGTCCTGTGTCTTCTGCATTACATGTGGATATTTTACCACTGAGCCATTGGGGACTTCTTAGGCAAATGAAAATTATATCTGCAAAACCTCATTTACTATTTTCTGGTTTATTTGCATTAAATTGGAAGATCATCATATGGCAAGTTGGATTCAGATGATCATTTTTGTTTGTATTAAATAAATTAGATTGAACACAGATCAAGTGTAATAGATTGTGTGGTAATCAGAGGCAGGTTTTCTTTTTTTTTTTCCTACCTAAATTAATTTCAATACCAATACAGTATTGTAAAGTAAAATAAAGTAAAAATTAAAATGAAAAAATAATAAAGTTCTGAGTAAAGATGGAAAAAAAAGTAAAGCTTTGTAAATGTACTGATATGCTCATAACTATCTCAACAATACAATTCATTTCTACTTCAAATAATTTACACTAGTCAGAAGCAAAAGTAAAAATTCTTACCAAAAAGAATGCTGAAGGACTGATGGAAGGACTGCAGGACATTGGAAGGACTGATGCTGAAGCTGAAACCCCAATATTCTGACCATATGATGTGAAGAACTGACTCCTTTGAGAAGACCCTGATGCTGGGAAAGATTGACAGTAGGAGGAGAAGGGGATGACAGATAATGAGATGTTTGGATGGCATCACTGACTCAATGGACATGAGTTTGAGCAAGCTTCGGGAGTTGGTGATGGACAGGGAGGCCTGGCGTGCTGCAGTCCATGGGGTCATGAAGAGTTGGACACAACTGAGTGACTGAACTGAACTTACAAAAATCCTTGAGACTAAACTGAAATTCAACAGAAAATAGGCTAGATTGCACATAGACATCCCAAAATTTGTTTTTCTCAAAACACTCCATAAAATATAATCTTAGAGATAATATGACAATTATGAACAACCACCTTTTATAATTATTTATAAATAAATACTCAGGAATTAAAAGAGATTGTGGATTCTTTAACCACACTAAACATGGTGTGAAGTGAACCCAGAAAAGTAGTATGAATTTTCTCACCACAGCTCAGGAGAAAGGGGATACTTCCATGGATGTTTTGCAGTATTTCCCATAAGGGTAAAGTATTTTTTGGAAACATTAGTAGTTGAGATTTACATGATGGGACAAATTTAGGAAATAGGGAAGGTCAGTTTAGTGATCACTAACATGACTTCAGCAGAGAAGAGTTTATAAGTCTATATTTTAATCTAATTTCCTTATGTATGGAGCATAAACAAGTTTGTGAAGATTATATATATCAACAGTGACTGTGGTCTCAATATACTGTTTCTTTCACAATGTTGTATACATCTGTCCATGTCATATATGGCAGATAAGGGGTCAGTGATAAAGCAAAATGGTGGGTCTAGGAGGGGGCTGATACATTCCCAGGGACAACAACTAAACAGACAAACAGGCAGTAAGATACACATGGATATCTGGAGTGAGATCAAGCCAGTAACCATCAACAGATACAAGTAAGAAGCAGGCCTGTGAAGACTCAAGTAATCAGTAGTCAAGGTAGATAAAAGAGCCAGAAGCCAAGGTGTCAGAAAGTACAGAACTGTCAAGGACATAAGAAAATAGTTTTTGATGTAACTTGCAATCTTCACTATAAAGTGAACAAGAAAGTAAATCTGAAACCCACAGATGACAAGTGACTAGCATATCTAGGGGCACACAGAAAATTGGAAATATAGAAATGATGGTAATCCACATAATTTTGTCAGGATTTTTTTTTTCTGTTGAATTTTTTTGTTTTGTATTGGGGTAGAGCTGAATAACAGTATTGTGATAGTTTCAGGTGAACAGTGAAGGGGCTCAGCCATACATATACATATATCCATTTTCATACAAAGTCTGCTCCCATCCAATCTGCCACATGACATTGAGTCGAGTTTCTTGTGCTATAAAATAGGTCCTTGTTGATTATTCACTTTAAATATAGCAGTGTGTACATGAAAATCCCAAATTCCCTAACTATCGCTTCCTCCTGGCAATTGTAAGATGGTTTTCTAAGTTTGTGAGTCTCTTTCTGTTTTGTAAGTTTATTTGTATCATTTCTTTTTAGATTCCACATATAAGGGATATCAAACAATATTTCTACTACTTTGTCTGACTTATGTCACTCTTTAGGTACATCTATGTTGCTGCAAAAGACACCATTTCATTCTTTTTAATGGTTGAGTAACATTCCATTGTATATACACACCACATCTTCTTTATCCATTCCTCTGTCAATGGCAATTTAGGTTACTTCCATGTCTTGGCTATTTTAAACAGTACTGCAATGAATATTGGGGTGCATATACCCTTTCAGACAATATTTTTCACCAGATTATGTGTAGGAGTGGGATTGCAGGTCATATGGTAGCTCTATTTTTAGTTTTTAAATTAATCTCCATACTGTTCTCTATAGTGGCTATAAGCATTTATATTTCCATCAACAGTTTAGGAGGGTCCCCTTTTCTCCACACCCTCTCCAGCATTATTTATTTGTCTATTTTTTTGATGATGGCCATTTTGGTTTCTGTGAGGTGATATTTCATTGCAGTTTTGATTTGCATTCCTCTAAGAATGAACAATGTTGAGCATCATTTCATGTGCCTCTAGGCCATTTTTATGTCTTCTTTGAAGAAATGTCTATTTATGTCTTCTGCCCATTTTGTGAGTGGGTTTTTTGTCTTGATGCTGTTAAGTGTCACAAGTTGTTTTTTAAATTTTAGAGACTAATCCTTTATTGGTCACATCATTTGAAAATGTTTTCTCCCAATCTGGAGGTTTTCTTTTGATATTATTTAATATTTTCTTTCCTGTGTAAAATCTTTTGTAATTAAGTAAGTCTTACTTGTTTACTTTCCTTTTATTTCCATTATTCTGGCAGAGAGATTGAAAAAGATGTTGCTGTGATTTATGTCAGATAGTGTTCTTCCTATGTTATCCTCAAGAAGTTGCATAGTGTCTGGTCTTAACATTTGGTCTTTAATCCATTTTGAGCTTACTTTTGTGTATTAAGGTAAAGAATTATTTTGCATGTGGTTGTACAGTTTTTCCAGCACCATTTGTTGAAGGGACTGTCTTTGCAAAATCGTGTAGTTGTCTAGCCTCCTTTGTCATAGATTAATTGACCATAGATGGATAAGTTCATTCCTGGGATTTCTATCCTATTGCATTGACTTATATTTCTATTTTTATGCAAGTACCATATTGTTTTGATGACTGTAGCTTTGTAGTATAGTCTAAAGTCAGGGATCCTGATTCCTCCAGCTCTGTTTTTATACCTCAGGATTTTTTTGGCTATTTGGGGTCTTTTGTGTCTCTAAAAATTTTGAGATTTTTTTGTTCCAGTCCTGTGAAAAATGCTATTGGTAATTTGATAAGGGTTGCATTGAATCTGTAGATTGACTTAGATGCTATAGTCATATTGATTTTTCCAATATACAAACATGGTGTATAAACACATAAACATATGTGTTTATGTCTTCTACATTTTCTTTCATCAGCATCTTATACTTTTCAGAGTGCAGGTCTTTTATCTCCTTAGGTAGGTTTATTCCTAGGTATTTCATTCTTTCTGATGTGATGGTGGATGGAATTGATAAACTTTAAAACAGAGACAGTTATAAGGGGCAAGGAAGGATACTACATAATGATCAAGAGTTCAAGTCAAGAAGATGATGTAAGAATTATAAATATATATGCACCTGACATAGGAGCACCTCAACATGTAAGGCAAATACAAGCAACCATAAAGGGAGAAATCAACAGTAATACAGTAATAGTGGGGGAATTTAATACCCCAATTTCATCAATGGACAGATCACCACACAGAATATTAATGAGGTAAAATAGAACTTAAATGCCACTTTTGATGAGTTGGAATTAATTGATATTTATAAATCATTCCATTCAAAATAGCAGACTACACTTTTTTCTCGAGTGAACATGGAACATTCTCCAGAATTGATCACATGTTGGGCCACAAGGCAAGCATTGGTACATTTAAGAAAATCACAATCGATAAAGGTTAGAAGATGGCAGAGGAATAGGATGGAGAGATCATTTTCTCCCCTTCAAATTCATGTTAGAACATTTAAATGCTGAGTAAATTCCACAAAACAACTTCTGAATGCCGGAAGAGGACATCAGGCACCCAGGAAAGCAGTCCATTGTCTTCAAAAGGAGGTAGGAAAAAATATGAAAGACAGAAAGAGACAAAGGAAGTAGGGATGGAGCTCCGTCCTGAGAAGGGAGATTTAAAAAGAGAGAAGTTTCCAAACACTAGGAAACACTCTCACTGCCGAGTCTGTGGCGAGCCTTGGAACCACAGAGGGCAACATAACTGGGAGGAAAAATAAATAAATAATTAAACCCCACAGGTTATCTGCCCAATGGTAACTACTCCAGTGGAAAAGCAGCTCAGATGCCTGCACCCGCCACTAGCAAGCAGGGGCTGGTCAGGAAGGCGGGGGCTGCATTGCTTAGAGTAAGGACTATGCCCGAATGCCCCAATGGCAATTTGGGGGAACTAACTTGGGCTAGCAAACCAGACTGTGGGATGGCTATCACACGAAAATCCCTAACTTAAGACACCACCATGGCCTGCTCACAGAACAAAGGACTATACAGAGCTAGTTGGCTGCAGACAAACCTCCTCTGGCAACAGGCAGCCAGAGCTGGAAGGGGGCAATCGCAACCCCAGAGAGACATTATCTACCAAACTTCAAGCAGGCTTCTTTGCTAACTAAGACTTCTTGGGGTTCTGGACTCAACATCCACCTGAGAAGGTGCACTGGTTGTACACCCAGAAAACCGAGCAGCAGGGATGGGGGAGGCAATAAGTTGCAGCGACCACACTCACCAAACACCTCATCACCTGAGCTGCTCAGACCTGGGAAGAGCACAAAACGCAGGCCCAAGAGAGTCTGTGCCTCTGAGGACTTACTGAGTGCCTGCACCTGAGCGGCTTAGACATGGGAGGTACATACAGCCCAGGGCCAGCCTCGTATGGTTCCTGACAGAGCAACATAGAGCCTGAGCAGTGTGAGCTGGGAGGGCACATGCACCTTGAGCAGGGGCAAGCCCAGTGTGGCTGAAGCACTGCCAGCATATGCCAGTGTTATTTGTTTCCATCCCTTCCTCCCCACAGCGTGACTGAACAAGGGAACCTAAAAAAGTGTCCACCACTGCCCCCCTTCTGTCAGGGTGAATATCAGACACTGAAGAGACCAGCAAACAGAAGAAGCTAAAACAGAGGGAACCACCTTGGAAATGACAGGTGCAGTAGATTAAAACCCTGTAGTTAGTACCGACTATATAGGAAGGGGCCTATAGATCTTGAGAAATATAAGCCAAACCAAGAAACTATCCAAAAATGAACTGATCCCACACTGCCCACAACAACACCAGAGAAAGTCCTAGATATATTTTTACTATTTTTGTGATCATTCTTTTTTAAAAAAATTTTTTTAAATTAAGTCCTCTATTACTCCTTTGATTTTCATTTTTATAACCTACTATTATTTTGCCAAAAAAGACCATATTTTTAAAGCAAAATCCATATACATATATATATTATAATTACTGTGAGTTTGTTATTTTTTTTTAATATTGTATTTTCGAAAATCAAACTTCTACTCTAGATTTTTAATCTTTGCTTTTTGATATTTGTTATTGATTTAGTACCTTTAAGAACCCAATCTTAAGTATCCATTTTTACTTGGAAGGGAGATTACTGGCTTGACTGCTTCCTCTCCCTTTGGACTCTTCTTTTTCTCCACCAGATTGCCTCTATCTCCTCCCTCAACCTTCTCTTCTCTACCCAACTCTGTGAATCTCTTTGTGTGTTCCAGACGGTGGAGAACATTTAGGGAAATGATTACTGGCTGGATCTGTCTCTCTCCTTTTGATTCCCCCCTTTATCCTCCTGGCCACATGCCAAGGGCCAGCGTGAGAAACTCCACCCATGGCAAAGGTCATGAGGAAAGAGGCTTGGCATACGCAAAGGCGTGATCAAGCCTTAGGAAATCCCCTGTTCCCGAGCATCTACCCCAAAACCAGAGTCTGTTTTATGCTCTCACCTACATCTCTGACTTTACAGGGGGCTCTCCCCCATAACCGTTTCTCTTGGAGAAGTAGTAAACGTGCAGCTCCAAGCCAATAAAAATTCTTCAGCGTGACAAGAGTGTTTCAGCTTACGGACTCTTCTGAAGGTTATCTAGCCCACCTGTATAGGTTCGTCTGGCCACATGTGATTGTTTACAGCCTCCCAACCTGAGAGGCATGAGATGTTTTAGATTTACTAAAGGCAAATTATTCTGGGGAGTTAGAAATTATTAGTATAGTGGTTTGGTTAGGAATTATATTGGTGAAGGGTTTTTCATTTGTTGTGTCAATAATTGCTGCTAATTCTCTCCCCTGGGTGGGACAAGGATGTCTCAGGTCAAACCTCTCTGCTGACAGACTAGCTTGTGTGACAGGATTATCCATATTCCTGCCACTACGCACATGATTGTTTACTACGTCTCAAACATAAACAGCACAGAGAGTTTTGGAGTATTTTGAGAGTCTTAATTAGCATAGGGCTTTTTCTTCTTGTTGAGTCAATGATTGGCACCAGCCCTCCATATCCTTAGGCACCTGGGAATATATTAATCAATGTATTTGGAATATAGAAAAGGAAATATAGTAGTTTTTGAGGTTAGCAATATTAGACTTTTTGATTTAATGAGTTTTCTCTTTTGTGATAGATCACTCTACTTTGTTATAAATCACTGTGTCCTTGCTATGTAAAAATGTAAGTTTATCAATATCTTAAGACTAAATAGATCTTAAGGGGAACATTGATGGAAGGATTTTCATTTGTTGGGCTGATGTTTGCTGCTAAATGGATAAGAAAGCTGTGGTACATATACACAATGGAGTATTACTCAGCCGTTAAAAAGAATTCATTTGAATCAGTTCTGATGAGATGGATGAAACTGGAGCCGATTATACAGAGTGAAGTAAGCCAGAAAGAAAAACACCAATACAGTATACTAACACATATATATATATGGAATTTAGAAAGATGGCCATGACGACCCTGTATGCAAGACAGCAAAAAAGACACAGATGTGTATAACGGACTTTTGGACTGAGAGGGAGAGGGAGAGGGTGGGATGATTTGGGAGAATGGCATTGTAACATGTATACTATCATGTAAGAATCGAATCACCAGTCTATGTCCGATGCAGGATATAGCATGCTTGGGGCTGGTGCATGGTGATGACCCAGAGAGATGTTATGGGGAGGGAGGTGGGAGGGGGGTTCATGTTTGGGAACGCATGTAAGAATGAAAGATTTTAAAATTTAAAAAAAAAATATCTCCATATTCTCTGCCCTTATAATGAATATAAGTAGCATATAGGAGAAATAAGCATTAACGTTTAAGCATATAGAAGAAATAAGTATTAACCTTTAAGATTAATCATATTAACCTTGGGTTAAATAAATTCCTTTCTTGATTGTAACTCACTACACCCTCACCCTATAGGAATGCAGCTTTATTTGGAGGGTGGTGCCTGGTTTAAGAAAAAAACACCCTTGGAAGAGATAAGTTTTTTGGTTATCAGAAAGAAAGGATCATAAAATGTCAGCAGATCTCACTAATGGCCAGAAGATGATGTAATATCCCTAAGACCTTTTTTTATACATTATGTGAAGCACCTGATTTTGATAAAGGTCAGGACTGCTGACCCCCACGTGACTCTGTATTCATCCCTATGTGTAACAAAAGGTATATAAGCAAACCTAAAAATAAAGGAAATGGGATAAGTTTCCGGAAAGACTGATTCCCCCATGTCACTTCCTTCTTGCTCCCGTTTCTCTGTGAATTCCCATCTGGATTCAGCCTCCTTTTCTCTACTACACTATCTCCTACTACACTATCCATTTCTAATCTCTCTATATATCTGTAATTAAATATGTATTTTTCCAAAGACGCTGACACCGTCCCCACCTTTGAATTCCCTGAATCCACCAGGGCTGGACCCCGGCAGCCACCTCTGTCTCCTTCCTCCCTCTTCTCTTCTCTGTATAACTCCATGAACATCTTTAAGTGGTGCAGACTGTGGAGCACATAAGGAAGTGATTACTGGCTAGCTTGCTTTCTCCTCTTTTGATTCCACCTCATCTCATTCGGCTCACCTCTAATTCCCTCCTCCCTCTTCTCTTTCCCAGGTAACTCTGTGAACCTCTCTGGGTGTCCGTCACTGTGGAGAAACTTTTCATCTTTAACCTAGATGTTTTATCAGCAGTGCTGTATAGATGGAGAAGTCTTGAGACTACTGTAAAAATAAGACTGAAAACCAGAAGCAGGAGGCTTAACTCCAAATCCTGAGAACACCAGAGAACTCCTGAATTCAGGGAACATTAATCAATAGGAGCTCATCAAACGCCTCCATACCTACACTGAAACCAAGCACCACCCAAGGGCCAACGAATTCAAGAGCAAGACATACAACACAAATTCTCCAGCAATACAGGAACACAGCCCTGAGTTTCAATATACAGGTTGCCCAAAGTTACTCCAAAACCATTGACATCTCATAACTCATTACTGCACACTTCATTGCACTCCAGAGAGAAGAAATCCAGCTCCACCAACCAGAGCACCGACACAAGCATCCCTAACCAGGAAACCTTGACAAGCCACCTGTACAACCCCACCCACAGCGAAGAAACTCCACAATAAAGAGAACTCCACAAACTGCCAGAATACAGAAAGGCCACCCCAAACTCCACAATATAAACAAGATAAAGGGACAGAGGAATACTCAGCAGATAAAGGAACAGGATAAATGCCCACAAAACTAAACAAAAGAGAAACACATAGGGAATATACCTGATAAATAATTCTGGATAATGATAGTTAAAATGATCCAAAAACTTGAAATCAAAATGGAATCACAGATAAATAGCCTGGAGACAAGGACTGAGAAGATGCAAGAAAAGTTTAACAAGGACCTAGAAGAAATAAAAAAGAGTCAATATATAATGAATAATGCAAAAAACGAGATCAAAGACACTCTGGAGGCAACAAATAGTAGAATAACAGAGGCAGAAAATAGGATTAGTGAATTAGAAGATAGAATGGTAGATATAATTGAATCTGAGAGGAAAAAAGAAAAACGAATTAACAGAAATGAGGACAATCTCAGAGACCTCCAGGACAATATTAAATGCTCCAACATTTGAATCATAGGAGTCCGAGAAGAGGAAGACAAAAAGAAAGACCATGAGAAAATACTTGAGGTGATAATAGCTGAAAACTTCGCTAAAATGGGGAAGGAAATAATCACCCAAGTCCAAGAAACACAGAGAGTCTCAAACAGGATAAATCCAAGGCGAAACACCCCAAGACACATATTCATCAAATTAACAAAGATCAAACACAAAGACCAAATATTAAAAGCAGCAAGGGAAAAACAACAAATAACACACAAGGGGATTCCCATAAGGATAACAGCTGATCTTTCAATAGCAACTCTTCAGGGCAGGAGGGAATGGCAAGACATACTTAAACTGATGAAAGAAAATAACCTACAGCCCAGATTACTGTACCCAGCAAGGATCTCATTCAAATATGAAGGAGAAATCAAAAGCTTTACAGACAAACAAAAGCTGAGAGAATTCAGCACCACCAAACCAGCTCTCCAACAGATGTGAAAGGATATTCTCTAGACAAGAAACACAAAAAGGGTGTATAAACCCAAACCCAAAACAGTAAAGTAAGTGGCAACAGGATCATACTTATCAATAATTACCTTAAATGTAAATGGTTTGAATGCCCCAACCAAAAGGCAAAGACTGGCTGAATGGATACAAACAAGATCCCTATATATGCTGCCTACAAGAGACCAACCTCAAAACAAGGGACACATACAGACTGAAAGTGAAGGGCTGGAAAAAGATATTCCACTCAAATAGATATCAAAAGAAAGCAGGAGTAGAAACACTCATATAACATAAAATAGACTTTAAAACAGAGGCTGTGAAAAGAGACAAAGAAGGCCACTACATAATGATCAAAGGATCAATCCAAAAAGAAGATATAACAATTATAAATATATGTGAACCCAACATAGGAGCACCACAATATGTAAGACAAATGTTCACAAGTATGAAAAAGGAAATTAACAATAACACAATAATAGTAGGATACTTTAGTATTCCACTCACACCTATGGACAGATCAACTAAACAGAAAATTAACAAGGAAACACAAACTTTAAATGATACAATATACCAGTTAAACCTAATTGATATCTATAGGACATTTCACCCCAAAACAATGAGTTTCACCTTTTTCTCAAGTGCACACGGAACCTTCTCCAAGATAGATCACATCCTGGACCATAAATCTAGCCTTGGTAAATTAAAAAGAAAAAACATTGAAATCAGTCCAAGCATCTTTTCTGACCACAATGCAGTAAGATAAGGTCTCAATTACAGGAGAAAAACTGTTAAAAATTCCAACATATGGAGGCTGAACAACACACGGCTGAATAACCAACAAAATACAGAAGAAATAAAAAAAGAAATAAAAATACACATAGAAACAAATGAAAATGGAAACAAAATACCCAAAATCTGTGGGACACTGTAAAAGCAGTGCTAAGGGGAAAGTTCATAGCAATACAGGCATACCTCAAGAAACAAGAAAAAAAGTCAAATAAATAACCTAACTATACACCTAAAGCAACTAGAAAAGGAAGAAATGAAAAACCCCAGGGTTAATAGAAGAAAGGAAATCTTAAAAATTAAGGCAGAAATAAATTCACAAGAAACAAAAGAGACCATAGCAAGAATCAACAAAGCCAAAAGCTGGTTCTTTGAAATGGTAAATAAAATTGACAAACTCTTAGCCAGACTCATCAAGAAACAAAGGGAGAAAAATCAGATCAATAAAGTTAGAAATGAAAATGAAGACATCATACAAGTCAACACAGAAATATAAAGTAACATAAGAGACTACTATCAGCAATTATATGCCAATAAAATGGACAATGTGGAAGAAATTGACAAATTCTTAGAAAAGTACAACTTTCCAAAACAGAACCAGGAAGAAATAGAAAATCTTAACAGACCCATCAGAAGGACAGAAATTGAAACTGTAATCGGAAATCTTCCAGCAAACAAAACCCCATGTCCATACAGCTTCACAGCTGAATTCTATCAAAAATTTAGGGAAGAGCTAACACCTATCCTACTCAAACTTTTCCAGAAAATTGCAGGGGAATTTTCAAACTTTCAAACTCTTTGTATGAGGCCATCATCACCTTAATACCAAAACCGGACAAAGATACCACAAAAAAAGAAAACAACAGGCCAGTATCACTGATGAATGCAGATGCAAAAATCCTTAACAAAATCCTATTAATCAGAATCCAACAACACATTAAAAAGATCATACACCATGACCAAGTGAGCTTTATCCTAGTGATGCAAGTATTCCTCAATATCCACAAATCAATCAGTGTAACACACCACATTAACAAATTGAAAGATAAAAGCCATATGATTCCCTCAATAGATGCAGAGAAAGCCTTTAACAAAATTCTACATCCATTTATGATAAAAACTTTCCAGAAAGCAGGAATAGAAGGAACATACCACAACATAATAAAAGCTATATATGAAAAACACACAGCAAACATTATCCTCAATGGTGAATAATTGAAAGCATTTCCCCTAAAGTCAGGAACAAGACAAGGGTGCCCACTTTTACCACTATTATTTGACATAGTTTTGTAAGTTTTAGCCACAGCAATCAGAGCAGAAAAAGAAATTAAAGGAATCCAAATTGGAAAAGAAGAGGTAAAACTCTCACTGTTTGCAGATGACATGATCCTCTACATAGAAAACCATAAAAACTTCACCAGATAATTACTAGAGCTACTCAATGAATTTAGTAAAGTTGCAGGATATAAAATCAACACACAGAAACCCCTTGCATTTCTATACACTAATAATGAGCAAATAGAAAGAGAAATTAAGGAAACAATTCCATTCACCATTGCAATGAAAAGAATAAAATACTTAGGAATATATCTACCTAAAGAAACTAAAGACCTATATAAAGAAAAATATAAAACATGGGTGAAAGAAATCAAAGAGGACACTAATAGATGGAGAAATACACCATCTTCATGAATCCAAAGAATCAATACATTGAAAATGAATATACTAACCAAAGCAATCTATAGATTAAATGCAATCCCTATAAAGAGACCCACGGTATTTTTCACAGAGCTAGAACAAATAATTTCGCAATTTTTACGGAAATACAAAAAAAAACTCGAATAGCCAAAGCAATCTTGAGAAAGACGAATGGAACTGGAGAAATCAACCTGCCTGACTTCAGGCTCTACTACAAAACCACACTCATCAAGACAGTATGGTATTGGCACAAAGACAGATATATAGATCAATGGAACAAAATAGAAGGCCCAGAGATAAATCCACACACCTATGGACACCTTATCATTGACAAAGGAGACAAGAATATACAATGGAGAAAAGATAATCTCTTTAACAAGTGGTGCCAGGAAAACTGGTCAATCACTTATAAAATAATGAAACTAGAGCACTTTCTAACACCAGACACAAAAATAAACTACAAATGGATTAAAGATATAAATATAAGACCAGAAACTATAAAACTCCTAGAGAAGAACATAGGCAAAACACTCTCCGACATACATCACAGCAGAATCCTCTATGACCCACCTCCCAGAATACTGGAAATAAAAGCAAAAAGAAACAAAGGGGACCTAACTAAAATTAAAAGCTTCTGTACAACAAAGGAAACTATAAGCAAGGTGAAAAGACAGCCTTCAGAATGGGAAAAAACAATAGCAAATGAAGCAACTGACAAACAATCTCAAAAATATACAAGCAACTCCTAGCTCAATTCCAGAAAAATAAATGACCCAATCAAAAAATAGGCCAAAGAACTAAATATACAGTTCCCCAAAGAAGACATACAGATAGCTAACAAGCACATGAAAAGATGTTCAACATCACTCATTACCAGAGAAATGCAAATCAAACAACAATGAGGTACCATTCACGCCAGTCAGAATGGCTGCCATTCAAAAGTCTACAAGCAATAAATGTTGAAAAGGATGAGGAGAAAAGGGAATGCAAACTAGTACAGCCACTATGGAGAACAGTGTGGAGATTCCTGATAAGAAAACTGGGAATAGAACTGCCTTATGACCTAGAAATCCCACTCCTGGGCATACACACCAAGGAAACCAGAATTGAACCAGACACGTGTACCCCAATGTTCATCGCAGCACTGTTTACAGTAGCCAGGACATGGAAGCAACCCAGATGTCCATCAGCAGATGAATGGATAAGAAATCTGTGGTACATATACACAATGGAGTATTACTCAGCCATAAAAAGAATACATTTGAATCAGTTCTAATGAGATGAATGAAACTGGAACCTATTATACAGAGTGAAGTAAGCCAGAAAGAAAAACACCAGTACAGTATCCTAATGCATATATATGGAATTTAGAAAGATGGTAATGATAACCTTGTATGTGAGACAGCAAAAGAGCACACATGTATAGAACAGTCTTTGGAGTCTATGGGAGAGGGAGAGGGTGGGATGATTTGGGAGAATGCCATTGAAACATGTATAATATCATATAAGAAATGAATCACCAGTCCAGGTTCGATGCAGGATACAGGATGCTTGGTTCTGGTGCACCTGGATGTCCCAGAGGGATGTTATGGGGATGGAGGTGGGAAGGGTGTTCAGGATGGAGAACATGTGTATACCTGTGGCGGATCCATGTTGATATATGGCAAAACCAATACAATATTGTAAAGTAATTAGCCTCCGATTAAAATAAATAAATTTAAAAAAAAAGAAAATCACAATCATATCGAGCATCTTTCTTATCACAATTCTATGAAATGAGAAATAATTTACAAAAAGAAAAAAAACACACTTATTGTGGCTAAACAATATGCTACTAAACAACCAATGGCTCACAGGAGGAAATAAAAAATATACCTAGAGTCAAATGAAAATAGAAGCAAAATGGTCCAAAACTTATGGGATGCAGGAATACCAGTTCTAAGAGGGAAGTTTGTAGCAATACATCTTACCTCAAGAAACAAGAAAGCTCTCAAGTAAACAATCTGACCTTACACCTAAAATAACTAGAGAAAGAAGAACAAGTAAAACCTAAGGTTGGTGTAAGGAAAGAAATAATAAAGATGAGAGTAGAAATAAATGAACTAGAGAGAAAGAAAATGATTATAAGAATCAATGATACTAACAGCTGTTTCTTTGAAAAGATAAACAAAATTGATAAACCTTTAGTCATATTTATAAAAAAATGTAGAGGCCTCAGATCAATAAAATTAGTGGGCTTTTACCATATTTAACCCATCAGACTAAACAAAAGGAAGAGATGAGGAGTCTACCTGAAAAATAATTTAGAAAAATGATAGTAAACAGATATAAAATCATGAAAACAAAATAGATACATGGATAAATAGACTGGAGACATGGATTTAGATAATGCAGTAAGTGCATACCAATGACCTAGAAGAAATAAAGAATAGCCAATCAGCAATGAACAATGCAATGGTTGAGATTAAAAACACTCTGGAGGGAACCAACAGTAGAGTTACTGAGGCAGACAAATAGTAAGTGACCTGAAAGATAGAAAGGTGGAAAAAACAGAAACATAGAATTAAAAAAAAAAGAATAAAAACAAATGAGGCTCAGAGGCCTCTGGGACAGTGTTAAATAGGAATCTCAGAAGAAGACAAAAAGAAAGAGCATGAGAAAATATATGCAGAAATAATAGTTGAAAATTTTTCTAAAATATGGAAGGAAATAGCCATCCAAGTCCAGGAAGCCCAGATAGTCCCATACAGGATAAAACCAAGGAGAAACACACCAAGTCACATATTAATCAAACTAACAGAAATTAAACACAAAGAAAAAAATATTAAAACACCAAGGGAAAATCAATGAATAACATAGAAAGGTGTCTCCATAAGACTATAGTTGATCTTTTAACAGAAACTCTGTATGGCATAAGGGAATGGCAGGACATCCTTAAAGTGATGTAAGGGAAAAACCTACAACCAAGATTACTCTATCCAGAAAGGATCTGATTCATATTCAAAGGAGAAATAAAAAACTTTACATACAAGCAAAAGCTAAGAGAATTCAGAACCACCAAACCCAGTCTTCAACAAATACTAAAAGGACTTCTTTAGACAGGAAACATGAAAAGGCCTATAAAAACAAGCCCCCCAAATAAAGTAAAGGGTAATGGAATCACACTTGTCAGCAATTACCTTAGGTGTAAATTGGTTAAATGCGCCAGCCACAAGACATAGACTTGCCAAATGGATACAAAAACAAGACTTCTATATATGCTGTCTACAAGAGATCCACCTCAAGCCTAGGGAGGGCACATACAGGCTGAAAGTGATTGGCTAGAAAATATATTCCATGAAAAAGGAGCCCAAATGAAAGTGGGAGCAGCAATACTCATATCAGATAAAATACATATATCTTTAAAATAAATATCAATATAAGAGACAAAGAAGTATACTACATAATGATAAAAGGATCAACCCATGAAGAAGACAATTATTAATATATATTCACCCAACAAAGGAGCACCTCAGTACATATAAGGCAAATGCTAACAGCTATTAAAGGGGAACTTGACAGTAATATAATAATTGTGGAGGACTTTAATAGTCCACTCACAACAATGGGCAGATCTACATACAGAAAACTAATAAGGAAACACAAACTTTAAATGATACATTGGATGATTTGGACCTAATTGATATCTACCTGCCATTTCATCCAAAAACAATAGCTTTCACTTTTTTATTAAGTGCACATGAACTATTCTCTAAGATAAATCACATCCTGGGCCACAAATCTAACCTTGGTAAATATACAAAAAATGAAACCACTTCAGCCATCTTTTGTGATCCAATGCTGTAAGATTAGACATTAACTATAGGGGAAATAAAAATTATTAAAAAAACACAAATATATGGGTGCTAAACAGCATGCTTCTGTATAACCCGAAGATCACTGAAGAAAGAAAAAAGGAAATAAAATATACATAGAAACAAATGACAATGAAAATACGACGACTCAAACCTATGGAATGCAGAAAAAGCATTACTAGGAGGGAAGTTCATACCAAGATAAGTATACCTCAAGAAACAAGAGACATCAAATAAACAACTTAACCTTGCACCTAAAGCAACTAGAAAAAAGAAGAAGAAAACATCCCAAAGTTAGTAGAAGGAATGAAATCATAAAAAATCAAAGCAGAAACAAATGAAAAAGAAGTGAAGGAGACTATAGCAAAGATCAACAAAACTAAAAGCTGGTTCTATGAGAAGATAAACAAAATTGACAAACCGTTAGCCAGACTAACCAAGAAAAAAGACTCAAATCAATAAAGTAAGAAATGGAAAAGGAAAAGTTATAACAGACAACATAGAAATGCAAATGATCATAAGAGAATACTATGAGCAACTGTATGCCAATAAAATGGAAAACTTGGAAGAAATGGACAAATTCAAAGGAAAGCTAACATTCCAAACCTTAAACAAGAATAAATAGAAAATATGAACAGACCAATTCCAAGCACAGAAATTGAAACTGAAATTAAAAAAAAAAAATCTTTCAACAAACAAAATCCAGGACCAGATGACTTCGCATGTGAATTCCACCAAAAATTTAGAGAAGAGCTAACATTTATCCTGCTCAAATTCTTCTAGAAAATTACACAGGAAGGAAAGCTCTCAAATTCATTCTATGAGACCACCATCACAGTGATACCAAAACCAGACAAAGATATCACGCAAAAAGAAAATTATGGACCAATTTCACTGACAAACATAGGTTCAAATATCCTCAACAAAATTTTAGCAAACAGAATCAAACAACACATTAAAAAGCTCATACACCATGATAAAGTGGACTTTATCCCAAGGATGGGAGGATTCTTCAATATATATTGATTGATATATCCAAATCAATCAACATGATAAACCATATTAACAAATTCAAAGATAAAAAGCATCTGATCATCTCAATAGATGCTGAGAAATCTTTTGACAAAATTCAACTCATTTGTGATAAAAAAAAAACACTCTCTAGAAAGTACACATAGAATGAGCATACCTTAACATAATAAAGGCCATATATGAAAAACCACCAGTAAACACTATCTATAATTCCAAAAAGCATTTTCTTTAAAATCAGAAATAATACAAAGGTGTCCACTCTCACCACTCTTATTCAACATAGTTTGGGAAGATCTAGCCACAATAATCAAAGGGGAAGAAAAGAAAAGGAATCTATATGGGAAAAGAAGTAAAACTCTCATTATTGGCACAAGACATGATTCTGTACATAAAAAAATAAAAAAGATGCCACCAGGAAATTTCTAGATTGATAGATGAATATAGTAAAGTCATAAGATATAAAATTAATACACAGAAATTCCTTCTACTCCTATATATTAACAATGAAAAATCAGAAAGAAAAATTAAAGAAACAATCCAATTCACAATTGCAGCAACAACAAAAATACTTAGGAATAAACTTACCTAAAGAGACAAAAGATATGTATACAGAAAACTACAAGACACTGATGAAAAAAATCAAAGAGAACGCAAACAGATGTAGAGATATACCATGTTCTTGGATTAGAAGAATCAATATACTAAATATTATTACATTATACATGGCAATCTACAGATTCAACACAATCTCTGTTAAACCACCAATGGTATTTCTCACAAACTTAGAACAAATAATTTTACAATTTGTATGGAAAAAGAAAAGGCCCTGAATACTCAAAGAAATCTTGAGAAAGAAGGACGGAAATGTAGGAAACAACATTCCTGAATTCAGACTATACTACAAAATCACAGCCATCAAGAAAGAATGGTACTGGCAAAAAAAAAAAAAAAAAAAAAAAACACCAGAAATATAGATCAATGGAACAATATAGAAAACTTGAAGATAAACTCACTCATCTCTGGACACTTTGACATAAACAAAGAAAAAAAAAAAAAACGGTCTGTTCAACAAGTAGTGCTGAGAAAACTGATCAACTACATGTAAAAAATGAAACTAGAACACTTCCTAACACCATTCAGTTCAGTTCACTCCCACAGTTGTGTCTGACTCCTTGTGACCTCATGAACCACAGCACACCAGACCTCCCTATCTATCAACTCTGGGAGTTCACCCAAACTCATGTTCATTTAGTCAACCATTGAGTCCAACCATCTCATCCTCTGTTGTCCCCTTCTCCTACTGCCCTCAATCTTTCCCAGCATCATGGTCTTTTCTATGAGTCAGCTCTTCACATCAGGTGGCCAAAGGTTTGGAGTTTCAGCTTCAACATTGGCCCTTCCAATCAACAACCAGGACTGATCTCCTTTAGGATGGACTGGTTGGATCTCCTTGCAGTCCAAGGGACTCCCAAGAGTCTTCTTCAACACCACAGTTCAAAAGCATCAATTCTTTGGCATTCAGCTTTCCTTATAGTTCAACTCTCACATCCATACATGACCACTGGAAAAACCATAGCCTTGACTAGATGGACCTTTGCTGACAAAGTAATGCCTCTCCTTTTTAATATGCTGTCTAGGTTGGTCATAACTTTCCTTCTGAGGAGTCAGTGTCTTTTAATTTCGTGGCTGCAGTCACCATCTGAAGTGATTTTGGAGGCCCCCAAAATAAAATCTGACACTGTTTCCCCATCTATTTCCCATGAAGTGATGGGACCAGATGCCATGATCTTACTTTTCTGAATGTTGAGCTTTAAGCCAACTTTTTCACTCTCCTCTTTCACTTTCATCAAGAGGCTTTTGAGTTCTTCTTCACTTTCTTCCATAAGGGTGGTGTCATCTGCATATCTGAGGTTATTGATATTTCTCCTGGCATCTTGATTCCAGCTTGTTTTTCTTCCAGTCCAGTGTTTCTCATGATGTACTCTGCATATAACTTACATAAAGAAGGTGACGATATACAGCCTTGACACACTCCTTTTCCTATTTGGAACCAGTCTGTCGTTCCATGTCCAGTTCTAACTCTTGTTTCCTGTCCTGCATACAGGTTTCTTAACACACAACAATAAATTTGAAATGAATTAAAGACGTAAATGTAAGAACAGAAAAGATAAAACTCTCACAAGAAAACAAAGGCAGAACAGTCTCCAACATAAATCACAGCAATATTCTCTATGACCTACCTCCTTGAGTAATGGAAATAAAACCAATTATAAGCAAATGAAACTTAAAAAATCTTAAAAGCTTTTGTAAAATGCATTAAACTATAAGCAAGGTAAAAGACAACCCTCAGAATAGGAGAAAAATATAGGAAATAAAAGAACTGACAAATAATTAATCTCCAAAATATACAAGTAGTCCATGCAGCTCAATTCAGAAAAACAAACAACCCAATCAAAAAGTGGGCAGAAAACCTAAACAGATATTTCTCAAAAGAAGACATACTGATGGCTATTAAACACAGGAAAATAGGTTTAACACTGCTCATTATTAGAGAAATGCAAATCAAAACTACAATGAGGCATCATTGCACATTGGTCGAAATGGCCATCATCAAAAAGTCTACAAATAATAAATGCTGAAGAGGGTATGGAGAAAAGGGAATCCTCTTACACTGTCGATGGGAATGCAAACTGATACAACCATTATGGAGAACAGTGTGGAGACTGCTTAAAAAACTGGGAATAAGACTACCATATAACCTAATAATCCCACTGTTGAGCATATACCCTGAGGAAATCAGAATCGAAAAACACATGTACACCAGTTTTCATTTCTGCTTTATTGACTATGCCAAAGCCTTTGACTGGGTGTATCACAATAAACTGTGGAAATTTCTGAAAGAGATAGGAATACCAGTCCACCTGACCTGCCTCTTGAGAAATCTGTATGCAGGTCAGGAAGCAACAGTTAGAACTGGACATGGAACAACAGACTGATTTCAAATAGGAAAAGGAGTACGTCAAGGCTGTATGTTGTCACCCTGCTTATTTAACTTATATGCAGAGTACATCATGAGAAATGCTGGACTGTAAGAAACACAAGCTGGAATCAAGAGTGCCAGGAGAAATATCAATGACCTCAGATATGCAGATGACACCACCCTTATGGCAGAAAGTGAAGAGGAACTAAAAAGCCTCTTGATGAAAGTGAAAGAGGAGAGTGAAAAAGTTGGCTTAAAGCTCAACATTCAGATCATGGCATCTGGTCCCATCACTTCATGGGAAATAGATGGGGAAACAGTGGAAACAGTGTCAGACTATTTTTTTGGGGGGGGGCAGGGGGCTCCAAAATCACTTCAGATGGTGACTGCAGCCATGATATTAAAAGACACTTACTTCTTGGAAGAAAAGTTATGACCAACTTAGATAGCATATTCAAAAGCAGAGACATTACTTTGCTGACTAAGGTCCGTCTAGTCAAGGCTCTGGTTTTTCCTGTGGTCATGTATGGATGTGAGAATTGGACTGTGAAGAAGGCTGAGCACCGAAGAATTGATGCCTTTGAACTGTGGTGTTGGAGAAGACTCTTGAGAGTCCCTTGGAGTGCAAGGAGATCCAACCAGTCCATTCTGAAGATCAGTCCTTGGATTTCTTTGGAAGGAATGATGCTAAAGCAGAAACTCCAGTACTTTGGCCACCTCATGTGAAGAGTTGACTCATTGGAAAAGACTCTGATGCTGGGAGGGATTGAGGCCAGGAGGAGAAGGGGAAGACAGAGGATGAGATGGCTGGATGGCATCATTGACTTGATGGACATGAGTCTGAGTGAACTCTGGGAGTTGGTGATGGACAGGGAGGCCTGGCATGCTGTGATTCATGTGGTCTCAAAGTGTCGGACATGACTGAGCAACTGAACTGAACTGATAAGAGCTAGGACATGGAAGCAGTGTAGATGTCCACTGACAGTTGAATGACTAGGGAATTTTCGCTCATAAACACAATGAAATATTATTCAGCTATAAAAAAAGGTCCATCTGAGTCAGTTCTAATGAGCTGGATGAACCTAGAGCCTATTATACAGAGTGGAGTAAGTCAGAAATAAAAATACAACTATTGTATATTAATACCTATGGGATCTATAAAATAGTACTGATGATCCTATGTACAGCACAGTAAAGGAGACAGATATATAAAGAACAAACTTTTGGACTCCGTGGGAGAAGGAGAGGGTGGGATGATTTGAGAGAACAGCACTGAAACATATATATCACCATATTTAATATAGATAGCCATTTGGATTCTGATGTGTGATACAGGGAAACCAAAGTTGGTGGTCTGTGACAATCTGGAGGGATGGGTTGAAGGGGGTTGGGAAGGGGGTGTCACGAGGCAGGGGACACTTGACATGTATGCCTATGGCCGAGTCATGTTGATGTATGGCTAAAGCCATCACAATATTTTAAATTAATTATCCTCCAATTTAAATAAATTAATAAATTAAAAAACAAAATTAGAAATAAAAAAGGAAATGTTACACTTGACTCCCCAGAAATACCAAGGAACATAACAGACTATTATGTGCAACTGTATGCCAATAAAATGGACACCCTGCAAGAAATGCACAAATTCTTAGAAATCTACAATTTCCCAAGACTGAACCAGGAAGAAACAGAAAATTGAACCGAGTAATCAGAAGCATGGAAATTGAAACTGTGATTAAGTACCTCTCAACAAACAAAAGTCTAGGATTTGATGGCTTCACAGGCGAATTTTATCAAACATTTAGGGAAAAGTTAACAGCTATCTTTCTGAAACTGTTTCAAAAAATTCTAGACGGAGGAAACTTTCAAACATATTTTATAAGGCCACCATCATCCTGCTACCAAAACCAGACAAAGAAAACACAAAAAAAGAAAACTACAGACCGATATCACTGATTAATATAGATGCAAAAATCCTTAATAAAATATCACCAATTGTATCCAATAGTACATTAAAAAGATCATACGCCATGATCAAGTGTGATTTAGCACAAGGATGGAAGGATTTTTCAATATCTGCAAATCAAACAACATGATACATCACATCAACAAATTGAAGAATAAAAACCATATGATCATCTCAATATATGCAGAATAAGTCTGACAAATTTCAGCTCCTATGCATGTTAAAAACTCTCCAGAAAGTGGGCATAGAGCATACATACCTCAAACTAATAAAATCCATGTATGGCAAACTTACAGCTACTATCATACTCATGGTGAAAAGCTGAAAGCATCCCCTCTAAGATCATGAATAAAACAAGGATGTTCACTCTCCCCACTTTTAAAATATTCATTTATTTATTTATTTTGCACTCTCTCCACTTTTATTCAACATATTTTTTTAAGTCCTAGCTAAGCAATCAAAGAAAAATAAGTGAAGGGAATCCAAACTGAAAATTAAGTTTAACTGCCACTGTGTGCAGATTACATGATAGTATACACAGAAGATGGAGAAGGAAATGGCAACCCATGCCAGTATTCTTGCCTGGAGAATTCCTTGGACAGAGGAGTCTGGCAGGCTACAGTCCATGGGGTTGCAAGAGTCAGACATGACTGAGTGACTAAACCACCAACACCATACATAGAAGATCCTAAAGATGTCACTGAAAAACTACATGAACTCATCAGTGAATTTGATAAAGTTTCAGGTTGCAAAATTAATACACAGAAATCTGTTGGATTTCTTTACACTAACAGTAAAAGATCAGAAAAATAAATTCAAGAGGCTAGTGCCTTTTTACAATACATTGAACTGCAAGTCTAGAGCATATTAAAACATAATTTGATCAGTGCATACTATGTACAAAGACACTTTGATAGATTAAAATGGATGTACAAGGAAATAAAAAGTCAAGTCAGCAAGCTAATACAGTTAATAGCTAAAAACTCACATCTATTGAGCACTTACTATTTGTTAGGCCTTGTGGCAAATATTTTACTATGTAATAATGACATTTAATTCTCATAACAACCCAATGAGATATGTTACAGCCCCATTCTACTGATGGGGAAAAATGAGATTTAAAGAAGAAAAGTAATTTTCTCTGGGCTATACAACTAATCACTGGTGAGGCTGGACATAAAAACCAAGGCTCTCTGACTTTGCACCCTAATGCCTAACTACATTATTATACTGAATATAACCCCTGTTCTTGCATCTAGGCTGTTCTGTGGCTCCTGTCCTAGAAGATCGAGTTCTGAGACTGCAGTTAAAGTAAGTGGTTAGTAACATTTGGATACAGGTACAAAGAATGATGAAAGCTTCTGATAAGCAAACCTTGAGACATGCTTAAAGCAAATTCTGTACATAATACTTTGTTTCCTTTAAAATTATTTATCTTCTGATTATTGCAGAAATGTTTATTTAGAGTAGAAAATTTCAAATATGGAGAAAGATACATAGACACAACATCACTGGAATGCTTAGAAATCCCAGCACATAGATGTATATATATAATATAACATTGTAGTATTTTCCCAATTGTGTGTGGTTTGCATGTGTGTGTGTGTGTGTGTATATATATATATGTATATATATATATATATATATATATATATATATATATATATATATATATAACCCAATATATGTATGACTCATATATGTATATGGTCTTATTTTATTTTTGTAGAACTAGGATAATGTTATATGTGTTGGGTTATAAACTTTTTGAAGTAACAAATAAACATTTTTTCATATGTGCAAATAATTAGAGCAATGATTTTATCACTACATAATGTTTCCTTATATTAATATATCTATTTCTTCTGTGGCTAAATATTTAGGTGGTCTATGTTACATTCTGATATTTTACAAACCACTGTGTTATGAGTATATTTCTGATAATTTCCTTAAAACAGAGACCTATAAATGAAATTAATATGTCAAAGTTTATAAACATTACTAAATCTTTTGATTTATATTTTCAATTTGTTTATTTTTACTTGCTATACCAATTTATTCCTGATGACCAGTACTTGATAGCACTTATGTCTTTATTCTTTCACTCCATGTTTTACATTTTGAAGAATCAAATGGTGATTTGTTTTGGGGATATTCTCCAAAAATGTTAAAACAATATTTGATTTCATCTTGTGACCTTGTTAATTTTATCAAATCCATTGTTAAGATCACACATTTAAACTGAAATACAGGCTGCTGCTGCTGCTGCTGCTACTGCTGCTGCTGCTGAGCTGCTTCAGTTGTGTCTGACTCTGTGTGACCCCATAGACAGCAGCCCACCAGGCTCCCTGGTCCCTGGGATTCTCCAGGCAAGAACACTGGAGTGGGTTGCGATTTTCTTCTCCAATGCATGAAAATGAAAAGTGAAAGTGAAGTTGCTCAGTCGTGTCCCACTCTTAGCGATCCCATGGACTTCAGCCTACCAGGCTCCTCCATCTATGGGATTTTCAGTGTAAGTACATCTAGGCCTCTGAGATTACTATATTATCTAATAGAAAAAAAATACTGTTGCAGATAATGTTGATGATAAAAATGATTATTGAGGTATTATAATGTTGCAGAGAAGAAAATTGAAATTAAACAACCAGTTTTTGATAGAGCTGGAAATGAAAACCTCATCAGTTTGACTTTAGAGTCTTGGAGTTATTGGTGGAATAAGATACGTCCTTTCTCTTCACTGAGGTACATATCATAAATCCTACAAAGTCGTTCTATCCTTTCCCTCATGCTAAGTAAACAAAAAGGAAAAATAAGCTTATACCTCTAGAGAGATTTCAGTTGAGAGACTAAAAAAAACTAGACTTTTTCCCCTTCAATCTTCAAATTATACCTCCCACATGAGTATTTTGTACTCAGTAATGCTAGAAAATGTGTCATTTAACGACTTATATTTTGTTTAACAGAAGCCTCAATTAAAATGCAACTTCCCTGGGCACTTTTGATGTGGGAAGCAGAGGAAATTAGGGAACCTAAGAAATTTTGAGAGAGATATTGAGGTTTAGCTGCCTGTAGGAGACTGCTCAGAGAAGGCAATGGCACCCCACTCCAGTACTCTTGCCTGGAAAATCCCATGGACACAGGAGCCTTGTAGGCTGCAGTCCATGGGATCGCTAAGAGTCAGGCACGACTGAGAGACTTCACTTTCACTTTTCACTTTCATGCATTGGAGAAGGAAATGGCAACCCACTCCAGTACTCTTGCCAGGAGAATCACAGGGATGAGGGAGCCTGGTGGGCTGCCATCTATGGGGTCTCACAGAGTCCGACATGACTGAAGCAGCTTAGCAGCAGCAGCAGCAGGAGACAGCTGTGGACAATCAGAGGGCATCTTGAGGGCATCGACAACATAGGGTGCAAAGAAGAGAGAGAGGCAAGGGGTGGAAAAGGCAAACGAAAAATGGGAAGGAATATAAATACAGCTTGACAATTTTGCTGATGCACCATGAGTTATCTTTAAGTACTGGGACTTATGTATACAGTATTCCTGTTTCAATACAAAGTATTATTCTGTTTTTTTTTTTAATAATGGTTTATCACAGGATATTTAATATATTTCCCTGCACTATACAGTAAGACTCTCTTTAACATCTGTATAAAATCTTGCATTTCTTAGTCTCAAATACCTAATCCAACCCCCCATCCCAAACACACATGCTTTTGGCAACCACAAGTCTGTTCTCTATATCAGTAAGTCTATCTCTTTCATAGATAAGTTCATTTATATTTGACTCCACATATAAGTGATATCCTATGATATTTGACTTTCTCTTTCTGATTTACTTCTCTTAGTATGATAATCCCTAGGTCCATTCATGTAGCTACAAATGACATTGTTCCATATTTTTTATATGGCTGAGTAATAATCTGTTGTATTAATTCATATTCTTTATCCATTCATCAGTCAATGCACATTTAGGTTGCTTCCATTTCTTAAATATTGGAAATAGTGCTGATACAAACATAGGGATGCATATAATTTTAAAACTTTTTTTTCCAGATATAGGCCCAGGAGTGGTATTGCTGATTCATATGGAAACTCTATTTTTAGTTTTATGAGGCCCCTCCATACTGTTATCCATAGTGGCTGTACCAGTTCACTTCCCATTTCTTTTTCGCTGCAGTCTCTCCAGCATTTGATATTTTTAGACTTTTTAATGATGATCATTCTGACCTGTGTGATATAGTTGTTTTTCAGTCGCTAGGTTTTGTCTGACTCTTTGTGACTCTATGGAGTGCAGCACATCAGGCTCCCCTGTTCTTCACTATCTCCTGGAGTTTGGTCAAACTCATGTCCATTGAATCGGTGATACCATCCAACCATCTCAACCTCTGTCACCCCCTTCTCCGCCTGCCCTCAAACTTGCCCAGCATCAGAGTCTTTTCCAGTGAGTCAGATCTTTGCTTCAGGTGGCCAAAGTTTTGGAGCTTCAACATCAGTTCTTCCAATGAATATTCAGGGTTAATTGAGTTCCTTTAGTATTGACTAGTTTAATCCTCTCACAGTCCAAGGAACTGTCAAGAGTCTTCTTCAGCACCGCAATTAGAAGTAGTCATATATGGATGTGAGAGTTGGATCATAAAGAAGGCTTAGTGCTGAAGAACTGATGCTTTTGAATTGTGTGATGTTGTATTTAATTGTAATTTTGATTTTCATTTTGCTAATAATTAGTGATGTTGAACATCTTTTCAAAATGTGCCTCATTTGCATATCTTCTTTGTAGAAATGTCTACTTAGATAACCTGGCCATTTTCTGACTGGGTTGTTTGTTCTCGAGTTACTGAGTTGTATGAGCTGTTAGTATATTTTGGAGATTAATCCCCATTTGGTCATATAATTTGCAAATGATTTCTCTCAATCCATAGGCCATTTTGTTTTGTTTATGGTTTCCCTTGCTGTAAAAAACCTTATTAGCTTGGTTAGACCTCCTTTGTCCAGTTTTAATTATATTTTTCTTGCCTTGAGAGACTGATAATGGTTTGCCTATTTTATCTTCTACGTATTTTATGGTGTTCTGTCTTATATTTAAGTCTAAGCCATTCTGAGTTTATATAACATGAGGATTCATTCTAACTTCACTGATTTACATGTGGCTGTCCAACTTTAACACCTCTTGCTGAAAAGACTGTCTTTTCTCCATTGTATATTCCTGCATCCTTTGTCAAAGATTAATTAACCATAGTTTTGTTTTTTCTTTTTTTCTGGGCTCTCTGTTGTGTTCCGTTGATCCATATATCTGTTTTTATGACCATATGATGTTGCTTTGATTACTATAGCTTTGCAATATTGTCTAAAGTATGACAGGGTTATTTCTCCAGCTTTGTTCTTTTCCCTCAAGATTACCTTGGTAAACTGGGGTATTTTATGGTTCCATATAAATTTCCATTTATTTCTTCTAGCTCTGTGAAAAATACAAGGAGTAAATTGATATGGATCACTTTAAGTCTGTAGATTTATTTGGACTGTAGGGCCATTTTAACAATATTAATTTTTCCAATCCAAGAGAATAGGATACATTTTTCCATTTAAAAAATAATCTTCAATGTCTGTTATCAATATTTTGCAGTTCTTAGTGTATAACTCTTTCACTTCCTTTGCCAGGTTTATCCTTATTTTATTTTTGATGTAATTTTAGAAGGGAATTTTAACTTTCCCTTTCTGATATTTCATTGTTAATGCAAAGAAATGCAATAGATTTCTGTAGGTTAATCTTGTATCCTGCTACCTTGCTGGATTCGTTTATCAGTTGTAGTACTTTTTATGTTGAGTCTAGGGTTTTCTATATAGAGTGCCCATGTCACTGCATATGACAGTTTAACTCTTCCCTTCCAATTTGGATAATTTTATTTAATTTTCTTGTCTGATGATTGTGGCAATAATTTCTAGTACTATCTTGAATAAAAGTCATGAAGCGTGGGCATCTTTATCTTTTCCCAGATTTTAGCAGGAAGGCTTTCATTTTTTCACTGCTGAGCATTATGTTTGGGTGTGGGTTTGTCATAAATAGCTGAAAAATGAAATATTTCATAAACAGTTGAAATATGTTTCCTCTTTGGAAGGAATGATGCTGAAGCTAAAACTCCAGTATTTTGGCCACCTCATGCAAAGAGCTGACTCATTGGAAAAGACTCTGATGCTGGGAGGGATTGTGGGCAGGAAGAAAAGGGGACAACAGAGGATAAGATGGCTGGATGGCATCACCGACTCAATGGACGTGAGTTTGAGTGAACTCCGGGAGATGGTGATGGACAGGGAGGCCTGGTGTGCTGCAATTAATGGGGTCGCAAAGAGTCCGACATGACTGAGCAACTGAACTGAACTGAACTGATGCCCACTTTGGTAAGAATATTTTTCATGAATGGGTGTGGAATTTTATAAGACACTCTTTCTACATCTATGGAGTTGATTTTGTGGTTTTTCTCATTTCCTTTTTTGATGTGATGTGTGACTGATCGATTCGTTTATGTTGAACTATCCTTGCTACCCTCGGATGAATCTAACTTGGTTGCAGTATATGATATTTTGTATGTGATGTTGAATTTGGTTTGCTAATGTTTATTGAGAGTTTTTTTTTTTAATTTATATTCATCAAATATATTAGTCTTTTTTTTTTCTTTTTTAGTAGTGTCTTTCTCTGATTTTTATTTTCTTTGTTGGGATTCACACTTTATTTTATATTTTACATATATTTATTTTAATTGGAGGCTAATTATAATATTGTAGTGGTTTTTGCCATACATTCACATGAATCAGCCATGGGTGTACATGTACATGTGATATAGGTATATCCTTTTGTATATTTGGTAGAATTCTCCTATGAAAACTTCTGGTTCTGAACTTTTGTTTTCAGGGAGCTTTTGTTTGTTTTTTTACATATTTTATTTGACTTTCAGTGATCAATCCTTTAGAATCATTTGTTTCTTTTGTATTCAGTTTTGATGGGCTGTATGTTTCTAGAAACTTGTCTATTTCTTCTAGGTAGTCCAATTTGGCAGAATGACCTTGTTCATAGTGTACTGTTGTGTATCCGTATGTGTGTTTATGTAGTTGCGGTTGCAATTACTTTTCTTAATATTTCTTATTTTATTTGGTTTCTCTCTCTTTTCTTCTTCATGACCCTGAGCTGGGTTTTATTGACTTTGTTTCCCATTCAAAGAATCAACACATGTGTATTGATATTTTCTATTGTTTTCTTTATCTTTATTATATTTCCTCTCTGATATTAGTTCCTCTTTAGATGATTTTTTTGTTTTGTCTGTCCTCTTATCCTAATTGTTTCAAGTTGTTTCTTTGAGATTTTTCTTGTTCTTTAATGAGGTCCAGTATCACTATGAACTTCCCTCTGTGAACTGCTTTTGCTGTGTTACTTTGATTTTGGAGATTTTCTTTTTATTGTATTTTTTCTTAACATATTTTAAAAATCTCTATTTGACTTCATGATTGATCCATTAGGTTTTTAGTACCATGCTGTTTAGTCTTTATGTAATCTTTTTTCTTATTTATTTTTCTGTGGTTAATTTCTAGTTTCATGCTGTTATGGACAGAAAAAAATGCTAAAAAGTATTTCTATGTTCTTAAGATGGTTGAGGCTTGTTTTCCAGTCTAGCATGTGGTAAATCTAAGAGAATATACCATGTACTATTGAAAATAATGTATATTAAGTGTTTACTTTTTATTGAGGGGGTGTGGACGTCAACTATTTAGGAATCAGTGGGCAAAAATGGACCAAAATGAGTGAATTTTATTTAGATGACCACTACATTTACTACTGTGGGCAAGAATCCCTTAGAAGAATTGGAGTAGCCCTAAAAATCAACAAAAGACTCTGAAATGCAGTACTTGAGTATAATCTCAAAAATGACTGAATGATCTTAGTTCGTTTCCAGGCAAATCATTCAGTATCAGAGTAATCGAAGTCTATGCTTCAACCACTAATGCCAAAGAAGCTGAAGTTACACTGTTCTGTGAACACTTACAAGACCTTCTAGAACTAACACCAAAAAAATATATTCTTTTCATCATGGGGTTTGGAATGCAAAAAATAGGTAGTTAGGAGATACCTGGAGTAGCAGAAAGTTTGGCCTTGGAGTACAAAATGAAGCAAGGCAAAGGCTAACAGACTTTTGACAGAAGAACACTCTGGTCATAACAACACAAGAGACGACTCTACACATGGACATCACCACATGGTCAAGACTAATGTCAGACTGATTATTTTCTTTGCATAGGAAGATGGAGAAGTCCTATACAGTCAGCAAACCCAAGACTCAGAGATGACTGCCACTCAGATCAGAAACTCCTTATTGCAAAATTCAGTCTTAAACTGAAGAAAGTAGGGAAAACCACTAGACCATTCAGCTATGACCTAAATCAAATCCCTTATAATTATACAGTAGAATTGACAAGTAGATTCAAGAGATTAGATCTGATAGACTGCCTGAAGAACTATAGATGGAAGTTCACAACATTGTACAGGAGGCAGTGATGAAGACCATCTCTAAGAAAAAGAAATGCAAAAAGGTAAAATGATTGTCTGAGGAAGACTTACAAATAGCTGAGAAAAGAAGAGAAGTGAAATGCAAAAGGTGAAAAGGAAAGATATATCCATCTGAATGTAAAGTTCCAAAGAATAGCCAGGAGAGATAAGAAAGCCTTCCTTAAGTGATCAATGCAAAGAAATACAGACAAACAATAGAATGGAAAGGAGAAACTAGAGATCACTTCAAGAAAATTAGATACCAAGGGAAAAATTCATGCAAAGATGGGCTCAATGAAGGACTGAAATGGTATGTATCTAAAAGAAGCAGATGATATTAAGAAGAGTTGACAAGAATACACAGAAGAACTATACAAAAAAGATAGTAGTGACCTATATAACTCCAATGGTGTGAACACTCCTCTAGAGCCAGACATCCTGAAGTGTCAAGTGTGCCTTAGGAAGCATCACTACAAAGCTAGTGGAGATGGTGAAATTCCAGCTAAGCTATTTCAAATCCTAAAAGATGACGCTGTTAAAGTGCTACACTCAATATGCTAGCAAATTTGGAAAGCTCAGGCATGGCCACAGGACTGGAAAAGATCAGTTTTCATTCTCATGCCAAAGAAAGGCAACGCCAAAAAATGTTCAGTGTTTCACACAATTGCACTCACTTCACATACTTGAAAAGTAATGCTCAAAATTATCCAAGCTAGGCTTCAATAGTATGTGAATTGAGAACTTCCAGATGTTCAAGCTGGATTTAGAAAAGGCTGAAGAACATGAGATCAAATTGTCAACATCCGTAGGATCATAGAAAAAGCCAGAGAATTCCAGAAAAAATATCTACTTCTGCTTTATTGACTATGCTAAAGCCTTTGATTCTGTGGATAACAACGAGCTGTTGAAAGACCAGACCACCTTACCTGCTTCCTGCCTCCTGTGAAATTTGTATGCAGATCAAGAAGCAACAGCTAGAATTGGACGTGAAACAATGGATAGGTTCCAAATTGGGAAAGAGGTGGTCAAGGCTGTATATTGTCACCCTGCTTATTTAACTTATATGCAAAGTACATTATATGAAATGCTAGTTTGGATGAAGCACAACATGGAATCAAGATTGCCAGGAGAAATATCAATAACCTCAGGTATACAGATGACACCTCCATTACAGCAGAAAGCAAAGAGGAACTAAAGAACCTCTTGATAAAGCTGAAAGAGGAGTGAAAAAATTCACTTAAAACTCAACATTCAAAAACCAAAGATTATGACATCTGGTCCCAACCCTTCATGGCAAATAGATGGATAAACAATGGATACAATGACAGACTTTATTTTCTTGGGCTCCAAAATCACTGGAGATGGTGATTGCAACCATGAAATTGAAAGATATTAGCTCCATGGAAGAAAAGCTATGACAACCTGTGGTGGTTTAGTCACTAAGCCATATCCAACTCTTGCAACCCCATGGACTGTAACCCATCAGGCTTCTCTGCCCATAGGATTCTCGAGGCAAGAATACCAGAGTGGGTTGTCATTTCCTTCTCCAGGGGATCTTCCCAACCCAGGAATCAAACTCAGGACTTCTGCATTGCAGGCAGATTCTTCACCAACTGAGCTGTAAAGGAAGACCCTATGACAAGATACATAAGGTATGAAAAGCATAGACATTGCTTTGCTGACAAAGGTCCATCTAGTCAAAGCTATGGTTTTTCCAGTAGACATGTATGGATGTGAGAGTTGGGCCAGAAAGAAAGCTGAGTGCCAAAGAATTGATGCTTTTTAACTGTCATTTTGGAGAAGACTCTTGAGAGTCCCTTGGACTGCAAGGAGATAGAATCAGTCAATCCTAAAGGAAATCAGTCCTCAATATTCACTGGAAGGACTGATGCTGAAGCTCTGATACTTTGACCACCTGATGTGAAAAGCTGACTCATTAGAACAGACGCTGATGCTGGGAAAGATTGAAGGCAGGAAGAGATGGGGACGGCAGAGGACCAGATTTTTGGATCATTGACTCAATGGACAGGAGTTTGAGCAAGTTCCAAGATATGGTGAAGCACAGGGAAGCTTGGCATGCTGCAGTCCATGGGTCTCAAGGAGTAGGACTAGACCGAGTGACTGAACAACAATTTCTGAAAAGAAGTTATGTTCCATTTTCACTTTTATGGGGGGATGCATTGTCTTCAAAACATCAATTAATCTGACTTTTCTATTTTATCATTTAGGATTTTTGTTGCCTTATAATTTTCTGTTTAGAATATCTGTCCATTGATGTGACGGGAGTGTTATAAAGTCTCCTGCCATCATTGCATCCCTCTCAATTTCTCCCTTTGTATCTTTTATGTAGTTGTTTTATGTTTTTAGATGCTCCTATTTTTGGTGCATATACATTAATGAATGTAATATTATTTTCTTGCATAGATCTTTTTATCATTGTATGGTGTCCTTTATCTTTCTTTATAGTATTTCTTTGAAAATGTATTTTGTTTTGATATAAATTTTGTTTCACCTGATTTATTTCATTCTGTTTGAATGAAATACATTTTCCATCACCTTACTTTCAACCTACATGCCCCCTTGCCTTAATATGGGCCTTTTGTAGGTAGCATATTGTAGGTTCTTATTTTAAAATCCAATCTGCTACTTTATGTCTTTTGATTGTAACATTTAGTCCTTAGACATTTAAGGTAATAATTGATAGTATGCATTTTTTGCCATTTTAGACCTTGTTTCTCAGTTGATTTTGTATTTCTTTTTTACTTACTTTTGCTTTTCCTAGATGGTTTGATGGTTTTCTTGTGTATCATGTTTGTTTTCTCTTCTTTTTGTGACTTTATTGTATGTTTTTTTTTCTTTTAATTTGTGTCTATTCTATTTCTCAAGTGTGTTAACCACATCTTAAATCTACTCGCTTTAGACTGGTAGTTCTATATGCTCAGCATATTCTAAAAAAAATCTGCATCCTCTTACTCTCCTCTCCCACATTTTAGGATTTTTATTTATTTTTTTTCTTTCTTTCTTTCTTTTTTTTTTTTTTTGAGATCATGTGTCTCTACTTTTTTCCAGTAAGAGTATTATGGTAGCTAGTTTTCAGTCCACTTTGCTTCTGTGTTTACACAAGGAAATTAAGGAAGTTAGAATGCTATGCAGTTTTCTCATAAACTCATATGGTTCACATTAATTTAAAAAGTGATGCTAAGGAAGGAAGGAGGAAAACAATTTTTAAATATATAGAGGATTCCACCTGCTTTTTCACTCTATAAGTTCATGTAGTCCCTGCTATACTCTGTCTTGAGAGCATTGAAAATAATTCTGAAATATCCATATATTCCTTAGAAATTATCCGCAAATCACAACTCTTTTATATATTCACAAAGCCACATGCACTCCATTTTACAGATAATTAAAGGTATTTTCAAAGCTATGTTTACTTTAGCTGATTTTGCCTAGATATTAACTCATCAGTTCCTAATATCCATGTGAATACTGGTTGAAGTGAAAGTGTTAGTCATTCAGTCGTGTTCAACTCTTTGCAACCCCATGGACTATACCCCAACAGGCTCCTCTGGAATTTTTCATGGCAAGAATATTGGAATGGGTTTTCATTTCCTCCTCCAGGGGATCTTTCAGACCCAGGGAGCAACTCACATCTCCTGCTGGTTTTGATATTCCCTTTTGCACATGTTTGTTCTGTTCATTGTTGTTTACATTGCTTTCACAAAAATATTTTGATTTTTTAAATCTGTGTACTGCCTTAAATGATTTCCTTTCCAAATGATTTTTCTCTTTCCTGCAGATTCTTGTTTCTTTTCTATTTAGAGTAGACCTTCTGATATTTCTTTTGGGATATGTTTAGTATTGCTGTATTCTTTTAGCTTTTGCTTGTCTGAAAAACTATTTATCACTCCTTCTATTCTAATCAATAACCTTGCTTGGTAGAGTATCCTGGGTTAAATATTTTCCCCTTTCAGAATTTTGAGTATATCTTGCCACCACTCCCTTCTGGCCTGCAACATTTCTATAGATAAATTAGCTGATAACCTTATGGAGGTTGTCTTGTGATTAAATCTTTGCTTTTCTCTTATTGCTTTTGGAATCCTCTCTTTATCATTTACTTTTGCAATTGAAATTATAGTATGCTTGGTAGATCTGTTTGGGTTCATCTTGTTTGGGACCCTCTGCCCTTCCTGTCCTGAATGCTTGTTTCCTTCTTTAAGTTTGGGATGCATTGAGCCATAATTTCTTTAAATATATTTTCAATCCCCTTTTTTCATTCTTTTTCTTCTAAGATTCTTCTGATGTGTAGATTGGCATTCCTTATATGACTCCAAAGGTCTCTTATATTTTTTCTTTTTTATTTGTCTTTCTTTCTGCTGGTCTGATTGGTTAATTTTCATCATTCTATCTTCTGCATTATTTAGTCTATTCATTGCCCTTAGCTCAGCTTTCATATTAGCAAATGAGCTTGCTAATTTTTCTTGATTCTTCTTTATAGATTTTAGTTCTTTTTTTTTACAATAATCTGCATTTCTATTAATAACCTTTCTTAATTCATTTAGTATTTTCATTATCTATTGTTTTGAACTCAGTGTCTATTGACCTAAAGTTGTCTATTTCATTGTTTGTAACTTCATAAGAATTCTCTTCATCTTTTAATTGGGAGTGGTTACTCTGATTGTTCATTTAACTTATATTTTTCAGACTCTATGTGTTTAGGGGAAACAGTTACTTTTGGTCTTGAAGGTTTTTATATGGAAGCATCCTAATGCAACCTGTGTATGTCTAATATTTTTGATGTGAGGACTGTTTTTAGGATAGATGCCTGCCATGTATGTTGGCCATTGTCCTCTTGATAAATCTTGTGGCTGATATAGTGATGACCAAAACCCACATTGCCTATTGAGCAGAGCCTTCTGTTTGTTCTGTGGTTGTCAGTGCTCTGTCAGTGTACTCCCTAGCTCTTGGAGTAGAAACCTCCAGATCTATTTATATGCTGCAGTATGAAGTAGGTGAGATTGGATCGATCCTTCTGGAGAAAAATCAATCAGTACTCCTCTGCCAGAAGTTTCCACCAGGAGTGTGCTCCATGGTGTCACCTGTCACTCATTGTGTGATCTCACAGTACAGTGCTGTCTGTACTGCCCTTGGCCCTACCTCATATGTTATTTTATTATAATGATACAATCTGCCTCCTCTTCCTAAGTCTTGAAGTTAATAGGATGAATAGATATTACCTTCACTCACAAATCACTGAATATCATTTGCAACATCTTGACCACCAGTTAAACTGGTAGAACACAGATAGGAGGCGGAATGCATTTTTGAATATTTCTGCTGCAACTGATATCAGTTGTACACCTCAATCATTTTTCAGGGAGATACCTAAATCATAACCTTGGCAAGAAATTTTCAGTAGAGTCCTAACCAGACTGGATGTTTTGCATATGCTTATATGATCCTAATACGTGAACCGTGAACTTCCAGATGTTCAAGCTGGTTTTAGAAAAGGCCGAGGAACCAGAGATCAAATTGGCAACATCTGTTGGATCATCAAAAAGCAAGAGAGCTCCAGAAAAACATCTATTTCTGCTCTATTGACTATGCCAAAGACTTTGACTGTGTGGATCACAATAAACTGTGGACAATTCTGAAAGAGACAGGAATACCAGACCACCTGACCTGCCTCTTGAGAAACCTATATACAGGTCAGGAAAAAACACTTAAAACTGGACATGGAACAACAGACTGGTTCCAATTAGGAAAAGGAGTATGTCAAGGCTGTATATTGTCACCCTGCTTATTTAACTTATATGCAGAGTGCATCATGAGAAATGCTGGACTGGAAGAAACACAAGCTGGAATCAAGATTGCCAGGAGAAATATCAGTAACCTCAAATATGCAGATGACACCACCCTTATGGCAGACAGTGAAGAAGAACTAAAGAGCCTCTTGATGAAAGTGAAAGAGGAGAATGAGAAAGTTGGCTTAAAGCTCAACATTCAGAAAATGAAGATCATGGCATCCGGTCCCATCACTTCATGAGAAATAGATGGGGAAACAGTGGAAACAGTGTCAGACTTTATTTTTTTGAGCTCCAAAATCATGGCACATGGTGATTGCAGCCATGAAATTAAAAGACGCTTACTCCTTGGAGGGAAAGTTATGACCAACCTAGATAGCATATTGAAAAACAAAGACATTACTTTGCCAACAAAGGTCCATCTAGTCAAGGCTATGGTTTTCCCAGTGGCCATGTATGGATGTGAAATTTGGACTGTGAAGAAAGTTGAGAGCCGAAGAATTGATGCTTTTTGAACTGTGGTATTGGAGAAGACTCTTGAGAGTCCCTTGGACTGCAAGGAGTTTGAACCAGTCCATTCTAAAAAGAGATCAGTCCTGGGATTTCTTTGGAAGGAATGATGCTAAAGCTGAAACTCCAGTACTTTGGCCACCTCATGCGAAGAGTTGACTCATTGGGAAAGACTCTGATGCTGGCAGGGATTCGGGACAGGAGAAGAAGGGGACGACAGAGGATGAGATGGCTGGATGGCATCACTGACTTGATGGGCGTGGGTCTGAGTGAACTCCGGGAGTTGGTGATGGACAGGGAGGCCTGTCGTGCTGCAATTCATGGTGTCTCAAAGAGTTGGACACAACTGAGAGACTTAACTGAACTGATATGATCCTATGTACAGAATAATAATTAAATAGAAAAAAGAAGTAGCAAAGTTATTGGTTTCTGGTAAAGTGTTTCAATCAGTGAGAAATATTAATAACTCATTGTGCTAAAGCATACCTAAAATTATTATGTGTCTAATACTTTAACATTTCTGTTTATTATATATTGGAAAGTAACACACTAGAATCTGCAGATATGAGGAATATTATGCATTGAGTCTTTATGTATTAATTACTTGGTACAACTAAATCTACTAAAGTGGTAGTGATTTATAGTAATCTGAAACAGTCACTTTGTGATGGGATCATATTATTTCTCTTGAAAATTTCTCCTCTGAATCATGGTTGAATTCCCAACCCCATAAGAATAATACCATTTACTATATAAAAAAATGCAAATTGTTATTTTGTTATTCAATTTGCTGCATTATTTTGGTTTTTACATTATTAATTTTTATTCATTATTCACAGTATCTGAATTAATATGATGATTATTCCAGTATTAATAGTTTGAAAATATTGCCTTTTAACTACAGGCTACTTTTTTTGTTTGTTTTCTTTTTCTTTATTTTACTTTACAGTACTGTATTGGTTTTGGCATACATCAACATGTTCGTAATGATGCCATAATGAAATTCACATTGATCCTTATAAGTTTGTGAATCAGTGCCAAAAATTTATCTCAATGAAAGTAAAATTCTTGAAACTTACCTAAGGTGGCTTAAATCAAATATTTTTACATATAAATTTATTTATTTCAATTGGAGGTAAATTACTTTACAATATTGTATTGATTTTGCCATGCATCAACATGAATCTGCCACAAGTATACACGTGTTCCCCATCTTGAACCCCCTTCCCTCTACCTTCCCAATACCATCCCTCTGGGTTGTCTTAGTGCACCAGCCCCAAGCATCCAGTATCATACATCGAACCTGGACTGGCGATTTGTTTCATATATGATATTATACATGTTATTCTTGGATTTTGATGGGTGCTTCCTCAGACTATCTGTTAATTATGCTACTGTTATGCTTCCTGTTAATTATGCTACAAAGCATTTTTGCATAATGGGCATAAATCTCTCCACATGAGTTATCTGAGAGGCAAGAAAAATGGTCTTTGTCAAGGAACTATACGCAGAAAAGCATTAAACAATAGCTCACAGTAGAGGAAAATACACTGTTTTAAAGATCATTTTAGGAAAACATGAATAAAAAATATAATTGTATACTACTCCTGGCCATCTTATTTTGTATCTTTTAAAAATAAAATACTTTTTACCTTTGGGGGAATTAGAAGATAACTATGCGTTTCTCATAATTTTAACTCACCTTCAAGGTGAATATTTAGAAGGCTTTCTCTCCTCAGGCAGTCAGTATCAACGTAATATTCATCTGGGAATTCACGGCACCACTGTAACTTCCAATTAGCAAAACATACATTAAAAGTTGCTGTAAACCACTCTAGGAGGCCACTTCATGGTTGTGATTAATGGCTATGCACCTACAGCTATTGCACATAAGTTTTAACAGAGCTATTTGTAAATGTCAACACAAACTCATGCAACCTCAGGTTATCAATCAGAAAAGTGTGCATTAGAGTTGGTTAATTACAGTCCCTCTTCTATGACATGAGAACGTGTATAATATTTCTCAATGACTGAAAACTTCTAAAGATTAGTAATAAAGTTAGTTTGGAAGCAAAATCTTACAATGAATGTGTGTGTATAAACTTCCTGCTCTTCCAATTTCAGTTATCTTTCCTTGGTTGTATATGTCTTCATAAATTATTTTTTTTTTCTTAGAGTAATATTTTTGTATGTTATGGAACAAAATTTAGCAAGAATTTATTTATAGAATTCACACACATCCAAGGTTATATTCTCGTTAACTGTAGTTTCAAAGGTGTCTGTCACACAATTCTGGATCCAAATGTAAGTATTTTGTCTCTATTTTTTCTCTTAAAATGTATTTTATAATTCTTGGCTTATGGACTATTTCAGGGCTAAAGAGAACCAACAATCTTTTCATATGGTACAGTTCAGTTCAGTTCAGTCACTCAGTCGTGTCCAACTCTTTGTGACACCATGAATCACAGCACTCCAGGCCTCCCTGTCCATCACCAACTCCCGGAGTTCCCTCAGACCCACGTCCATCGAGTCAGTGATGCTATCCAGCCATCTCATCCTCTGTCGTCCCCTTCTCCTCCTGCCCCCAATCCCTCCCATCATCAGGAGTCTTTCCCAATGAGTCAACTCTTCGCATGAGGTGGTCAAAGTACTGGAGTTTCAGCCTTAGCATCATTCCTTCCAAAGTAATCCCAGGGCTGATCCCCTTCAGAATGGACTGGTTGGATCTCCTTGCAGTCCAAGGGACTCTCAAGAGTCTTCTCCAACACCACAGTTCAAACACATTAATTCTTCGGTGCTCAGCCTTCTTCACAGTCCAATTCTCACATCCATACATGACCACAGAAAAAACGATAGCTTTGACTAGACGGACCTTAGTCGGCAAAGTAATGTCTCTGCTTTTGAATGTACTATCTAGGTTGGTCATAACTTTTCTTCCAAGGAGTAAGCATCTTTTAATTTCATGGCTGCAGTCACAATCTGAAGTGATTTTGGAGCCCAGAAAAATGAAGCCTGCCACTGATTCCACTGTTTCCCCAACTATTTCCCATGAAGTGATGGGACCGGATGCCATGATCTTCGTTTCCTGAATGTTGAGCTTTAAGCCAACTTTTCACTCTCCTCTTTTACTTTCCTCAAGAGGCTTTTTAGTTCCTCTTCACTTTCTGCCATAAGGGTGGTGTCATCTGCATATCTGCCGTTATTGATATTTCTCCCAAGCAATCTTGATTCCAGCTTGTGTTTCTTCCACTCCAGCATTTCTCATGATGCACTCTGCATATAAGTTAAATAAGCAGGGTGACAGTATACAACCTTGACATACTCCTTTTCCTAATTGGAACCAGTCTGTTGTTCCATGTCCAGTTCTAACTGTCATTTCCTGACCTGCATACAGATTTCTCAAGAGGGCAGGTTAGGTGGTCTGGTATTCCCGTCTCTTTCAGAATTTTCCACAGTTTATTGTGATACACACAGTCAAAGGCTTTGGCACGGTCAATAAAGCAGAAATAGATGTTTTTCTGGAACTCTCTTGCTTTTTCCATGATCCAGCGGAAGGTGGCACTTTGATCTCTGGTTCCTCTGCCTTTTATAAAACCAGCTTGAACATCAGGGAGTTCACGGTTCACGTATTGCTGATGCCTGGCTTGGAGAATTTTGCACATTACTTGACTAGCATGTGAGATGAGTGCAATTGTGCGGTAGTTTGAGCATTCTTTGGCATTGCCTTTCTTTGGAATTGGAGTGAAAACTGACCTTTTCCAGCCCTGTGGTCACTGCTGAGTTTTCCAAATTTGCTGGCATATTGAGTGCAGCACTTTCAAAACATCATCTTTCAGGATTTCAAATAGGTCAACTGGAATTCCATCACCTCCACTAGCTTTGTTCGTAGTGATGCTTTCTAAGGCCCCCTTGACTTCACTTTCCAAGATATCTGGCTTGCGATTTGTGATCACATCATCATGATTATCTGGGTCGTGAAAATCTTTTTTTTTGTACAGTTCTTCCATGTATTCTTGCCACCTCTTCTTAATATCTTCTGCTTCTGTTGGGTCCATATCATTTATGTCCTTTATCGAGCACATCTTTGCATGAAATGTTCCCCTGGTATCTCTAATTTTCTTGAAGAGATCTCTAGTCTTTCCCATTCTGTTCTTTTCCTCTATTTCTTTGCATTGATCACTCAAGAGGGCTTTCTTATCTCTTCTTGCTCTTCTTTGGAACTCTACATTCAGATGCTTATATCTTTCCTTTTCTCCTTTGCTTTTCGCTTCTCTTCTTTTCACAGCTATTTGCAAGGCCTCCCCAGACAGCCATTTTGCTTTTTTGCATTTATTTTCCATGGTGACAGTCTTGATCCCTGTCTCCTGTACAATGACACGAACCTCCTTCCATAGTTCATCAGACACTCTACTATCAGATCTAGGCCCTTAAATCTATTTCTCACTTCCACTGTATAATCATAAGGGATTTGATTTAGGTCATACCTGAATGGTTGAGCGGTTTTCACTACTTTCTTCAATTTAAGTCTGAATTTGGTAGTAAGGAGTTCATGATCTGAGCCACAGTCAGCTCCTGGTCTTGTGTTTGTTATCTGTATAGAGCTTCTCCATCTTTGGCTGCAAAGCATAGAGTCAATCTGATTTCAGTGGTGACCATCTAGTGATGTCTATGTGTAGAGTCTTCTCTTGTGTTTTTGGAAGAGGGTTTTTGCTATGACAAGTGCATGTTCTTGGCAAAACTCTATTAGTCTTCGCCCTGCTTCATTCTGCATTCCATGGCCAGATTTTCCTGTTACTCCAGGTGTTTCTTGACTTTCAACTTTTGCATTCCAGTCCCTTCTAATGAAAAGGACATCTTTTTTGGGTGTTAATTCTGAAAGGTCTTGTAGGCCTTCATAAAACCATTCAACCTCAGTTTCTTCAGCGTTACTGGTTGGGGCATAGACTTGGATAACTCTGATATTCAATGGTTTGCCTTGGAGACGAACAGAGATCATTCTGTCGTTTTTGAGATTGCATCCAAGTACTGCATTTCGGACTCTTTTTTGACCATGATGTCTACTTGATTTCTTCTGAGGGATTCCTGCCTGCAGTAGTAGATATAATGGTCATCTGAGTTAAATTCACCCATTCCAATCTATTTTAGTTCGCTGATTCCTAGAATGGCGACGTTCACCATTGCCATCTCTTGTTTGACCACTCCCAATTTACCTTGATTCATGGACCTGACATTCCAGGCTCCTATGCAATATTGCTCTTTACAGCATCGGATCTTGCTTCTATCACCAGTCATATCCACAACTGTGTATTGTTTTTGCTTTGGCTCCATCCCTTCATTCTCTGGAGTTATTTCTCCACTGATCTCCAGTAGCATATTGGGTACCTAATGACCTGGGGAGTTCTTCTTTTGGTATCCTATCATTTTGTCTTTTCATACTGTTTATGGGGTTCTCAAGGCAAGAATACTGAAGTGGTTTGCCATTCCCTTCTCCAGTGGACTACTCTCTGTCAGACCTTTCCACCATGACCTGCCCGTCTTGGGTGCCCCGCAGGTATGGCTTGGATTCATTGAATTAGACAAGTCTGTTGTCCTAGTGTGATTAGATTGACTAGTTTTCTGTGAGTATGGTTTGAGTGTGTCTGCCCTCTGATGCCCTCTTGCAACACCTACCATCTTACTTGTATTTTTCTTACCTTGGGCATGGGGTGGCAGCCAAGAGGAGCTACCCCAGTCATATGGTACAGTGATTTTTATTTGGCAGTGCATATATATTCATTCTTTCCTATGACCTCACAACATCCTAATGAAGAGGCAGGGCAAGTAATGTAGTTTAAAAGAAAATGATACAAGTAATGACAAGGCATATAGTATTCCAATTATGATGGTCATCAACTACGTACGTAATACTGCTTGTTTGGTATCTATTCACATTTAAAGGATGTTTAAGAGCTTTGTTAAAACCAGAATTGACAAATTGAAGTTAAAGTCTTTTCCACAGAAGTGCATCATAATTGTAATCATTGTTGGTCAGCTAATTTCCATGAAATCTACAGTTTACAGATATGTAAGACAGACAGTAGAAAAACAAGTCTTAAGATATTTGAGTGAAGAATCTTCTTTAATAATCCTTAATATTTTCAAATTGCTTTTCCTAAAAGGTTCAACATTGATTAAAATTGTAAATGTTAAGTTAAAAGTAAGTATCTTTACACTCAGCTAAACATTTGTTAGGGGGCTTCCCTTGTGGTGCAGAGGTTAAAGTGTCTGCCTGCAATGTGGGAGCCCTGGGTTCGATCCCTGTGTCAGGAAGATCCCCTGGAGAAGGAAATGGCAACCCACTCCAGTATTCTTGACTGGAGAATTCCATGGATGTAGGTGCTTGGTGGGCTGCAGTCCACAGGTCACAAAGAGTCAGACATGACTGAGTGACTTTAATTTCACTTTCACACATTTGTTAAGGGGCTTATCAAATGCTTCTAAAGTACAATAAGATACAGAAGTAAGTTTCAGTAAGTTAGAATAAGTAGAATAAATAGAAACAATATTTTTTTTTTTTGCCTATCACATCATAGATTAATCACAACAGGAAGTTCTATTGGTAGGATATTTGAGACAAATGACAACTAAAGAAACAAATTTACAGTATGGTATAAGTGTCAAAATGAAATCCAAAAGCAAATTCATATTCTAGTGAAAACTGAGTAAATGTGAAAGATGAAAAAATGGTATTATAGAGTACCCAAGGGATGGTGTTGTGCAGGGATGATTGTTGGTAGAGAGGTCAGGGCAACAGTGAAGTAAACAGAATTTATTGTGAATTCTCTCTCAACCACTGACTCAAGTCTACTACTAGACACCAAGTGTGTTCTTGTTATATCAGGCTGCCGTGAATCCACTCAGCCCCTAAGAATTTATGAGTACATGAAGTGTTCTGTTTTGCAAACTCATTAATTTCTGGTTTACCCATATAAAAACTTAGAACAAAGATAGTGGAGATGATAGAATTCCAGCTGAGTTATTTCAAATCCTAAAAGATGATACTGTTAAAGGATTGCACTCAATATCCCAGAAAAAATGGAAAAGCCAGCAGTGGCCACAGGATTGGAAAATGGCAGTTTTCATTCCAATCCCAAAGAATGCTCAAATTACCTCACAATTGCACTCATTACACATGTTAGCAATGTAATCCTCAAAATCCTCCAAGTGGGTTTCAATAGTATGCGAACCAAGGATTTTCAGATGTACAAGCTGGATTGAGAAAAGGCAGAGGAACCAGAGATCAAATTGTCAATATCCATTGGAACATAGAGAAAGTAAGGGGATTGCAGAAAAAAAAAAATCTACTTTTGCTTCATTGACTATGCTAAAGCTTTTGACTATGTGAATCAAAACAAACCGTGGCATATTCTTAAAGAGATGGGAATACCAGACCACATTACCACATTACCTGCCTCCTGAGAAACCTGTATGCAGGTCAAGGAGCAAGTTACAACTGGACATGAAACAATGAACTGCTTCAAAAATGGGAAGGGATATGTCAAGGCTGCACATTGTCACCCTGCTTATTTAACTTATATGCAGAGTACATCATGAGAAATGCTGGACTGGATGAAGCACAGGTTGAAATCGATTGCCAGGAGAAATATCAAAACCCTCAGATATAGAAATGACACCACACTTAGGGCAGAAGGGGAAGAGGAACTAAAGAGCCTATTGATGAAGGTGAAAGAGGAAAATGAAAAAGCTGGCTTAATACTCAACATTCAAAAAACAAAAATCATGGTATGTAGTCCCATCACTTCATGACAAATAGATGGGGACAAATTGAAACAGTGACAGACTTTATCTTCTTTTTCTACAAAATCATTGCAGATGGTCACTGCAGCCATGACATGAAAAGACACTTGCTCCTTGGTAGAAGAACTATGAC